>NW_027204481.1:0-1431681 GCF_024711535.1 Dipodomys merriami
TTTTTCTGCCTCTTCCAACCAACCGACTTAAGAAACCAATCAAGCCACAGGACCTCAAGCTGACCAGAGACTCCAACAAGAGACTGGTTACAGACAAAAGGGAGATACAGGATTCTTCCCACTCCTCCCCCCCCCCCAAAAAAATCAAAAGACTTTTTTTCTTTTTTTTTCTTCTTCTTCTTTTCTTTTTTTGCTTGTTTTTTGTTTTTTGTTACCATATATATATATATATATATATACATACATATATATATTTATATATATATACATATATATAAATTTTTTCCCTTCTAAAACTTTTATTAATCTTTAATTTTTGCCTCTTCTGAAAAAATAATTGTTTTCCAGTAACTTTTTTTTTCTCATCTTATAATTTTTATTTTAGGAATATGTGAATGAGCGTTTTCCTTTCTTTTCTTGTCTTCTTTCTCTTTTTCTTTCTTTCTTAATTATCTTTTTGTTTTTTGTCTAGCTCTACTGAACTTCTGATCTTTTCTTCTCCCTTTCCCATCCTTAAAGCTTTTCACATCTCCTCTATGTCCCTCCCCTTCTCTGAACATATTCACATTCCTCTCTAAATAGACGGTTTTTTAACCTCTATAATAACATTAATTTTTACGTTTCTATTTTTTTTCTGGTCTCTCTTCATTCCCCTTTCGGTCTCTTCTTTTTCTCTCTCTCTCTACTTGCATCCTACCCAACCCATTTCCTGCATTGTGATTAGGACATAGTTAACTCTCCCTGTGCCTCCCCACACGAATCTATTCCTATTTTTTACCCACATCTCTCCCTAATCCTAATAATTTCTGGTTTTCCAAATTCTTTTCTGCGGTTCGAAGTACTTTAACATATAGTTGTTTGATGTTGAATAGATGTATCTGTTGAACTAGATTTTATCTGTAGACTATTGACTGTACAAATGCAAACTTTGGTTGATGGTTGCCTTAAGATAGTGTTCTAGCACAAAACTGGTGCAATCTTCATCTCAAATGGGCCGAGTAAGCCGGAAAAACACAAGAAAAATGGCAAATTCGGGTATCTCAATTCCCAATCTTGATAATCAGGGATTAGAACAGATAAAGAATAATCCAGAGGAGAGTTCCCAAATAGCTCTACAAACACTAATAGCAAACATGATAAATGAGAAGTTTGACAATGTACAAAGGACTCTGTATGAGCGTGATAGGGAGAGAGAGGAGGAATCCCAGAAGTTTATACAGGAATATCACAAGCGTGAGGAAGCTACTCAAAAACTGATACAGGATTTGCGTGAACAACTTGAGAATACTCAAAGAGAAAGGGAGGAATGGCGTGAGCAGGCAGAGAACACTCAAAGAGAACTGCAGGAATCCCACGAACGGGAAGAAAGAGAACTGCAGGAATCCCACAGACGGGAGGAAGCTAATCAAAGAGTAATTCAGGAATTGAGAGACCAGGTAGAGAATACACAAAGATCACTAAAGGCATTCATGGAATCCATTAACAAAGAGCTGAAGGAAGTCAGGGAGACCACAAAGGGAATGCTGAATGGAACCCAACAGAAGGAATGGGAGTCCAAAGAAACCATAACCAATCAACTAAGTGATTTGAGAACAAACACTGAACACCAAATTAAGGAAGTAAAGAAATTCATACAAGACCTAAAACAGAGCTTCAACAAAGAACTTGAAGCCATCAAAGCTGACCAATTGGAAGGAAAAGAGATAAAAAACAAAGTAGAGTCTTGACAGCAGGTTCAACCATGCAGAAGATCGAATCTCAGGGATTGAAGACAGCCTAGATATTATAGAGAAAGAACATACAACCATCCAAGACAAGTCCAAGAAATATGATAGGTCTATCCAACACCTGGAAGACACCATCAGAAGGCCCAATCTAAGGATAATGGGTGTAGAGGAGCACCTAGAAACAGAAGTTAATGGTCTAGGAAATTTGTTTAACAGGATCCTAGCAGAGAACTTCCCAAACATACAAAAAGATAGGCCTATTCAGATACAAGAAGCTTTTAGAACCCCAAATAGACCAGACCAGAATAGGACATCCCACCGTCACATTATAATCCACACAGGATCAACCCAGACCAAGGAAAAGATCCTTAAAGCTGTCAAGGAGAAAAGGGTAATCACCTATAAAGGGAAACCAATTAGAATTACCTCAGATTTCTCAGCAGAGACAATCAAAGCAAGAAGAGCCTGGAATGATGTAATCCATGCCCTAAAAACAAACAACGATCAACCAAGAATATTGTACCCAGCTAAACTCTCCTTCATAACTGAAGGCCAAATAAAAACCTTCCATAGCAAAGAAAAATTGAAACAATACATCTCCACCAAACCAGCCCTACAAAAGATTCTTAAAGATGTCCTACACATAGAAAACCAACAAGACCACAACAAAGGCCAAGAAACTGCACCCAAACTGAGAATCCAAGAACCTTAGGAAGAACCCAGTTTTCGCAGCCCCCAAGAAGGTGGATAACGTGGCAGAAACTCCCAAATACCTCTCAGTCCTATCTCTTAACGTTAACGGACTGAACTCTCCAATTAAGCGACATAGACTGTCTAGTTGGATTAAAAAACAAGACCCTTCTATCTGCTGCCTGCAGGAGTCACATCTTGCCCGTAAAAACAAACACATTTTCAATGTTAAAGGCTGGAACAAAATCTACCAAGCAAACGGCCCTCATAAACAGGCGGGAGTTGCAATCCTAATATCAGATAAAATAGACTTCAAATTAAAATTCGTGAGAAGAGATAAAGAAGGTCGCTACATACTAATTAAAGGATCTCTCCTTCAGGAGGATATTACAATTCTAAATATCTATTCGCCAAACAATGGAGCACCCAAATTTATCAAAGAAACACTACTTTCCCTCAAATCCCATATAGATCCAAAGACATTAATTGTTGGGGATTTTAACACACCACTCTCCCCACTAGATAGATCAACTCGGCAAAAACTCAACAGAGAAACCGCAGATCTAAACAGCTGCATAGATCAACTAGACTTAACAGACATTTACCGAACATTTCACCCAGCAGCATCAGAATACACGTTCTTCTCAGCAACACATGGAACGTTTTCTAAAATAGACCACATTTTAGGCCACAAAGCAAACTTGTCTAAATTCAGAAACATTGAAGTTATACCTTGCATTCTCTCTGACCACAAGGGAATAAAATTAGAACTCAACACCAAAAGCCACCAAAGAAAGTCCGGTATCACATGGAGGCTGAACAACACACTGCTGAATCATGAGTGTGTCATGGAAGAGATTAGAAAGGAAATTCAAATGTTCATGCTATTCAACAAAAATGAACACACAAATTACCAGCTCCTCTGGGACACAGCAAAGGCAGTACTCAGAGGCAAGTTTATAGCTCTGAGCTCCTACATCAACAAATTGGAGATATCTGAAACTAACAATTTAATGACACATCTAAACCTCCTTGAAAAAGAGCAGCAAGATAAACCCCAATCCAGTAGACGGAAAGAAATAATCAAAATTAAATCAGAATTAAATGAATTAGAATCCAAAAAAACTATAGAAAGAATCAACAAAACAAAGAGTTGGTTCTTCGAAACACTTAACAAAATTGACAGACCCTTAGCAAACCTTATCAGAAAAAGGAGAGAACACACCCAAATTAATAAACTCAGAGATGAGAATGGAAACATCACCACGGAAACAACCAAGATTCAGAACATTATAAGGGAATACTTCTCAAAAGTTTATGCTAATTAGTTTGAGAACTTGACAGAAATGGACCTTTTCCTAGCAAATATTGACATGCCAAAACTAAACCAAGATGAGTTAAACCAGCTTAACAGGCCCATATCAAGCATTGAAATAGAAACAGCAATAAGAGACCTCCCAGCTAAGAAAAGTCCAGGACCAGATGGTTTTACAGCGGAATTTTACAAGGCCTTCAAAGCAGAGCTCACACCAATACTCCTCCAACTCTTCAATGAAATTGAAAGAGAAAGCTCACTACCGAACACATTCTATGAAGCCATCATAACCCTCATCCCAAAACCAGGCAGGGACTCATCAAAGAAAGAGAACTATAGACCAATTTCTTTGATGAACATTGATGCAAAACTTCTCAACAAAATTTTGGCCAATCGACTTCAACAATTCATCCAAAAAATCATACACCATGATCAAACAGGATTCATTTCAGGGATGCAAAGCTGGTTCAATATACGCAAATCAATTAATATTATTCATCACATCAACAGGAGCAAGAATAAGAACCACATGGTTATCTCAATAGATGCAGAAAAAGCATTTGACAAGATCCAACACCCCTTTATGATGAAGGTTCTGGAAAAATTAGGAATCCATGGAACATTCCTCAATACAATAAAGGCTGTATATGACAAACCTACAGCCAGCATTATACTCAATGGTGAAAAACTAAAGCCATTTCCTCTTAACTCAGGAACAAGACAAGGATGCCCACTCTCTCCACTTCTCTTCAATCTAGTATTAGAATGCCTAGCTACAGCAATAAGACAAGATGCAGACATAAAGGGGATCCAAATAGGGAAAGAAGAAATAAATCTCTCCCTCTTTGCAGATGACATGATCTTGTATTTAAAGAATCCCATAGACTCCACGCCCAAATTACTCAAGCTGATTCAAAACTTTGGCAAAGTAGCAGGTTATAAAATTAACCCCCAAAAAATCAATGGCTTTTCTATATGCCAACAATGAGAAAAGTGTGGCTGAAATTAGGAAAGCAACTCCATTTGTAATAGCCCCACAAAAAAATAAAATACCTAGGAATTAACTTAACCAAAGAAGTGAAGGACCTCTATGATGAAAACTTTAAAATCTTGAAAAAGGAAATCAACACAGAACTTAAAAAATGGCAAAACCTCCCATGCTCCTGGATTGGCAAGATTAACATCGTGAAAATGGCAATACTTCCCAAGGCTATCTACAAATTCAACGCGATACCTATCAAAATTCCACCCTCATTCTTCAAGGAAATAGAAGAGGCAATCCAAAAATTCATATGGAACAATAAAAGACCCCGAATAGCAAAAACGCTCCTCAACGGAAAGAACACTGCTGGAGGAATATCAATACCAAATTTCAAACTCTACTATAAAGCCATAGTAATCAAAACAGCTTGGTATTGGCATAAGAACAGACCTCAGGACCAATGGAATAGAATTGAAAACCCAGAAATGAACCTACAGACCTATAGCCATCTAATCTTCGATAAGGAAGCTAAAACAATAGAATGGAAGAAAGACAGCCTCTTCAGTAAATGGTGCTGGCAAAATTGGTTAACTACATGTAGAAAACTAAAGCTAGATCCTTATATATCACCCTGCACCAGAATCAACTCCAAATGGATCAAAGACCTTGAACTCAAAGCAGACACTCTGAAAACATTACAGGATGGAATAGGAGAAACCCTAGGTCTCCTTGGCTCAGGTCGAAATTTTCTGAATAGAGACCCGGAAGCACAACAAATCAAAGAAAGGTTGGACAAATGGGATTGCATAAGATTGCAGAGCTTCTGCAGGGCAAATGACATAGCTGGCAAGATCAATAGAAAGCCCACCGATTGGGAGAAGATCTTTACTAGCCATACAACGGACAAGGGTCTCATATCTAAAATATACTTGGAACTCAAAAAATTAAACCACCCAACAACAAATCCTCAAAGAAACAACTGCCCAATAAATAAGTGGGCGAAAGACTTAAAGAGAAGCTTCTCTGAAGAAGAAAGAAGGATGGCCAATAGACACATGAAGAAATGTTCAACATCCCTAGCCATAAAAGAAATGCAAATCAAAACAACATTGAGATATCACCTCACTCCAATTAGAACAGCAAAAATCAAGAACTCTAACAACAACAGATGCTGGAGGGGATGTGGACAGAAAGGAACCTTACTTCATTGTTGGTGGGAATGTAAACTAGTTCAACCACTTTGGAAAGCAGTATGGAGGTTCCTCAAAAGACTTCACATAGATCTCCCCTATGATCCAGCAATCCCACTTTTGGGCATTTACCCAAATGTTTACAAACAAGACCACACTAAAGCTACCAGCACAACTATGTTTATGGCAGCATTATTTACCATAGCTAAGATATGGAACCAACCCAGAAGCCCCTCAGTAGATGAATGGATCAAGAAAATGTGGTATATATACACAATGGAATTCTATGCCTCCATCAGAAAGAATGACATTTCCCCATTTGTTAGGAAATGGAAAGGTTTGGAAAAAATTATATTAAGTGAAGTAAGCCAGGACCAAAGAAGCATAGGTCCCATGGTTTCCCTTATTTGCAATATCTAGTATAGGTATGAGTCAAGCGGAAAAGGTCAGATAATGTGATGTTAGGAAAATGAACCCTTAAATATGTATTTTAGTGTTTTCATTTCTTTCATGCATGTGTTTCTAACGCATTTATAAGATTATTTCTTTGTTGATTTGTATGTCCCTCCCCCACAGTGTAACCCCCACTTTCACTATATGTGATGTCAGTATAACATGTGGAGGAGATGGGGACAAACAAGTCGTTTAAGGATTCAGGTGGACCTGTTGCAACAATGAGAAGTACAAAATGTCATGTCAAAACCAGCTTTACAATGTCGGTGTGGGGGAGGGGAGGGGGTATAATTGGGTGGGGGGAGGGGGGTATAATAGGGTGGGGGGAGGGGGGAGACGAGGAAGGGAGGTGAAGGGTAAACAAAGGAGGAGGCTGCAATGCTTGGTAAGAAATGTACGCATTATCCTGCCCATGTAATTGTAGCCCCTCTGTACACTATGTTCTCAAATAAAATAAAATAAAATTAGAAAAAAAAAAGAATAAAGACTAATAGAAAAGCTCCAGAAAAAAAAAAAAGAAGCCTAAAAGAATTGAAATGCTCCTATGTGGCAATAACTCAGAACCTCATTCTGAGTGTTCCCGGCAGAGGTCATTCGGCTGAACACAACCGTGGACTAATTAGAGACAGATGAAGGCAGTGCGGTCCATAGTGCTGGATGGACAGTGGTGGCGTGCCAAACAACTGATCTCTAGTTCTCAACACTTTCACAAAGTGCCATGAGTTGAGGTTCAACTTACTGGTCCGGTTGAGTAGAGTGTAGCCGTCAAATCTGGAATCAGTAGCACTCAGGTGAGAAGAAAGGGAAGCAGATATACCCAGTCCGCTGACCGATTCCTACGGGGACCAGCCTATCTGGCTGCCACGTCTGAATGTTTGCAACCGCGGCACAGCTACGCAGGCGCAATTTTGCGGCAATGCAAAATTCATAACCTGGCCAAATTTCACGGGTGTACAAGAAACCACGGGTGATTTACAAGGAGATGTTCACCCGGAACAACCCGAGGCCTGCCGGCAGGAAAATTCCGGAAATCTTCTTGTGAAGCCTTGAAAGCAATGAAACGCTCCTATGTTGCAATAACTCAGAATCTCATTCTGAGTGTTCCCGGCAGAGGTCATTCGGCTGAACACAACCGTCGATTAATTAGAGCCAGATGAAGGCAGTGCCGTCCATTGGGCTGGATGGACAGTGGTGGCGTGCCAAACAACTGAGCTCTAGTTCTCAACACTTTCAAAAAGTGCCATAAGTTGAGGTTCAACTTACTGCTCCGGTTGAGTAGAGTGTAGCCATCAAAGCCGTCAGAGCTCAGTTGTTTGGCACGCCACCACACTCCATCCAGCATTATGGACGGAACTGCATACATTTGG
Organism: Dipodomys merriami; assembly: GCF_024711535.1. Classification (NCBI taxonomy): domain Eukaryota; kingdom Metazoa; phylum Chordata; class Mammalia; order Rodentia; family Heteromyidae; genus Dipodomys; species Dipodomys merriami. The sequence continues at coordinate 7,725 of NW_027204481.1, forward strand.
CTCTAATTAGTCCATGGTTGTGTTAAGCCGAATGACCTCTGCCGGGAACACTCAGAATGAGGTTCTGAGTTGTTGCAACATAGGAGCGTTTCACTGCTTTCAAGGCTTCACAGGAAGGATTCCAGAATCTTGCTGCCGGCAGGCCTCCGGCTGTTCCGCGTGAACATCTCCTTGTAAATCCCCCGTGGTTTCTTGTACACCGGTGAAATTTGGCCAGGTTATGCAGTTTGCATTGCTGCACATATGCGCCTGCCGAGCTCTGCCGCCGGTGCAAAAATTCAGGCATGGCAGCCAGATAGGCTGGTCCCCGTAGGACACAGCCAGCAGACTAGTCCCGTTCTTCTCATCTGAGTCATACTGATTCCAGCTTTGATGGCTACACTCTACGCAACCGGAGCAGTAAGATGAACCTCAACTCATGGCACTTTTTGAAAGTGTTGAGAACTAGAGCTCAGTTGTTTGGCACGCCACCACTGTCCATCCAGCACTATGGACGGCACTGCCTACATCTGTCTCTAATTAGTCCTAGGTTGTGTTCACCTGAATGACCTCTGCCGGGAACACTCAGAATGAGGTTCTGAGTTATTGCAACATAGGAGCGTTTCACTGCTTTCAAGGCTTCTTAGGAAGAATTCCGGAATCTTGCTGCCAACAAGCCTATGGCTATTCCGGGTGAACATCTCCATGTCAATACCCCGTGGTTTCTTGTACACCCGTGAAATATGGCCAGGTTATGCAGTTCGCATTGCTGCACATATGCGCCTGCCGAGCTTTGCCGCGATTGCAAACATTCAGGCGTGGCAGCCAGATAGGCTGGTCCCCGCAGGACACTGCCAGCGGACTGGGTATATCTTCTTCCCGTACTTCTCACATGAGTGCTAGTGATTCCAACTTTGACGGTACATTCTACTCAACTGGAGCAGTAAGTTGAACCTCAACTTATGGCACTTTGTGAAAGTGTTGAGAACTAGAGCTTAGTTGTTTGGCAGGCCACCACTGTCCATCCATTATTATGGTCGCCACTGCCTACATCTGGCTCTAATTAGTCCACGGTTGTGTTCAGCCGAATGACCTCTGCCGGGAACACTCAGAATGAGGTTCTGACTTATTGCAACATAGGAGCGTTTCACTGCTTTCAAGGCTTCTTAGGAAGAATTCCGGAATCTTGCTTCCAGCAGGCCTCCGAATGTTCCGGTTGAACATCTCCTTTTAAATCCCCCGTGGTTTCTAGTAAACCCGTGAAATTTGGCCAGGTTATGGAGTTTGCATTGCTGCACAATTGTGCCTGCCTAGCTCTCCCACGGTTGGAAACATTCAGGTGTGGCAGCCAGATAGACTGGTCCCTGTAGGACACTGTCAGCAGACTGGGTCTATCTGCTTCCTGTTCTTCTCACCTGAGTGCTACTGATGCGCGCTTTGATGGCTACACTCTACTCAACCGGAGCAGTAAGATGAACCTCAATTATGGCACTTTGTCAAAGTTTTGAGAACTAGAGCTGAATTGTTTGTCACGACACCACTGTCCATCCAGCACTATGGACGGCACTGCCTCCATCTGGCACTAATTAGTCCACGGTTGTGTTCTGCCGAATGACCTCTGCCGGGAACACTCAGAATGAGGTTCTGAGTTATTGCAACATAGGAGCGTTTCACTGCTTTCTAGGCTTCTTAGGAAGGATTCTGGAATCTTTCTGCCGGCAGGCCTCCGACTGTTCCCGTGAACATCTCCGTGTAAATCCCCCGTGGCTTCTTGTACACCCGTGAAATTTGGCCAGGTTATGCAGTTTGCTTGTTGCACAATTGTGCCTGCCTAGCTCTCCCACGGTTGGAAACATTCAGGTGTGGCAGCCAGATAGACTGGTCCCCGTAGGACACTGTCAGCAGACTGGGTATATCTGCTTCCCGTTCTTCTCATCTGAGTGCTCCTGATTCCAGCTTTGATGGCTACACTCTACTCAACCGGAGCAGTAAGTTGAACCTCAACTTATGGCACTTTGTGAAAGTGTTGAGAAATAGAGCTCAGTTGTTTGGCAGGCCACCACTGTCCATCCAGCACTATGGACGGCACTGTTTACATCTGGCTCTAATTAGTCCATGGTTGTGTTCAGCCGAATGACCTCTGCCGGGAACACTCAGAATGAGTTTCTGAGTTATTGCAACATAGGAGCGTTTCACTGCTTTCAAAGCTTCTTAGGAAGAATTCCGGAATCTTTCTGCCGGCAGGCCTCCTGCTGTTCCTGGTGAATATCTCCTTGTAAATCCCCCGTGGTTTCTTGTACACCCGTGAAATTTGGCGAGGTTATTAAGTTTGCTTTGCTGCACAATTGCGCCTGCATGGCTCTGCCACGGTTGCAAAAATTCAGGCGTGGCAGCCAGATAGACTGGTCCCCGTAGGACACTGCCAGCGGACTGGGTATATCTGCTTCCCGTTCTTCTCACCTGAGTGCTACTGATTCCAGCTTTGACGGCTACACTCTACTCAACCGGAGCAGTAAGTTGAACCTCAACTTATGGCACTTTCTGAAAGTGTTGAGAACTAGACCTCAGTTGTTTGGCACGCCACCACTGTCCATCCAGCAGTATGGACGGCATTGCCTACATCTGGCTCTAATTAGTCCACGGTTGTGTTCAGCCGAATGACCTCTGCCGGGAACACTCAGAATGAGGTTCTGAGTTACTGCAACATAGGAGCGTTTCACTGCTTTCAAGGCTTCTTAGGAAGGATTCTGGAATCTAGCTGCCGGCAGGCCTCCGGCTGGTCCGGGTAAACATCTTCATGTAAATCCCCCGTGGTTTCTTTAACACCCGGGATTTAAGGCCAGGTTATGCAGTTTGATATTGCTGCACAATTGCGCCTGAATAGCTCTGCCTCGGTTGGAAATATTCCGTTGTGGCAACCAGATATGCTGGTCCACGTAGGACACTGCCAGCGAACGGGGTATATCTGCTTCCCGTTCTTCTCACCTGAGTGCTACTGATTCCAGCTATGACGGCTACACTCTACTCAACCGGAGCAATAAGTTGAACCTCAACTTGTGGCAATTTGTGAAAGTGTTGAGAACTAGAGCTCAGTTTTTTGGCACGCCACCACTGTCCATCCAGCACTATGGACGGCACTGCCTACATCTGGCTCTAATTAGTCCATGGTTGTGTTCAGCCGAATGACCTCTGCCGGGAACACTCAGAATGAGGTTCTGAGTTATTGCAACATAGGAGCGTTTCATTGCTTTCTAGGCTTCTTAGGAAGGATTCCGGAATCTTTCTGCCGGCAGGCCTCCGACTGTCCCCGAGAACATCTCCGTGTAAATACCCCGTGTTTTCTTGTACACTTGAAATTTGGCCAGGTTATGCAGTTTGCATTGCTGCACAATTGCGCCTGCCTAGCTCTGCCGCGGTTGCAAACATTCAGGCGTGGCAGCCAGATAGGCTGGTCCACGTAGGACACTGCCAGCGGACTGAGTCTATCTGCTTCCCGTTCTTCTCACCTGAGTGCTACTAATTCGGCTTTGACGGCTACACTCTACTCAACCGCAGCAGTAAGTTGAACCTCAACCTATGGCACTTTGTCAAAGTGTTGAGAACTAGAGCTCAATTGTTTGTCACGCCACCACTGTCCATCCAGCACTATGGACAGCACTGCCTACATCTGGCTGTAATTAGACCACGGTTGTGTTCAGTCGAATGACCTCTGCCGGGAACACTCAGAATGACGTTCTGAGTTATTGCAACATAGGAGCGTTTCACTGCTTTCGAAGCTTCTTAGGAATAACTCGGGATTATGGCGGATGGAAGGCCTCCACCTTTTACGGGTGAACATCTCCTTGTAAATCCCCCGTGGTTTCTTGTACACCCGTGAAATTTGGCCAGGTTATGTAGTTTGCATTGTTGCACAACTGCGCCTGCCTAGCTCTGCCGCGTTGGCAAACATTCAGGCGTGGCAGCCAGATAGGCTGGTCCCCGTAGGCCACTGCCAGCAGACTGGGTATATCTGATTCCGGTTCTTCTCACCTGAGTGCTACTGATTCCAGCTTTGACGGCTACACTCTACTCAACCGGAACAGTAAGTTGAACCTCAACTTATATCACTTTGTGAGAGTGTTGAGAACTAAAGCTCAGTTGTTTGGCACCCCACCACTATCCATCCAGCACTAGGGACGGCACTGCCTACATCTGGCTCTAATTAGTCCACGGTTGTGTTCAGCCGAATGACCTCTGCCGGGAACACTCAGAATGAGGTTGTCAGTTGTTGCAACATAGGAGCGTTTCACTCCTTTCAAGGCTTCTTAGGAAGAATTCCAGAATCTTGCTGCCGGCAGGCCTCCGGCTGTTCCCTGTAAACATCTACATGTAAATCCCCCGTGGTTTCTTGTACACCCGTGAAATTTAGCCAGGTTATGCAGTTTGCATTGCTGTACAATTGTGCCTGCCTAGATGTGCCGCGGTTGCAAACATTCAGGCGTGGCAGCCAGATAGGCTGGTCCCCGTAGGACACAGCCAGCGGACTGGTCACGTTCTTCTCATCTGAGTGCTACTGATTCCAGCTTTGACAGCTACACTCTACTCAACCGGAGCAGTAAGTTATACCTCAACTTATGGCACTTTGTGAAAGTGTTGAGAACGAGAGCTCAGTTGTTTGGCACGCCACCAGTGTCCATCCATCATTATGGACGGCACTGCCTACATCTGGCTCTAATTAGTCCACGGTTGTGTTCAGCCGAATGACCTCTGCCGGGAACACTCAGAATGAGGTTCTGAGTTATTTCAACATAGGAGCGTTTCACAGCCTCCAGCTGTTCCGCGTGATCACCTCCTTATAAATCCCCCGTGGTTCCTTGTACACCCGTAAAATTTGGCGAGGTTATGCAGTTTGCTTTGCTGCACAATTGCACCTGTCTAGCTCTGATGCGGTTGCAAACATTCAGGCGAGGCAGCCAGATAGGCTGGTCCCCGTATTACAGTGCCAGCAGACTGGGTATATCTGCTTCCCGTTCTTCTCATCTGAGTGCTACTCATTCCAGCTTTGACGGCTACACCCTACGCAACCAGAGCAGTAAGTTGAACCTCAACTAATGGCAATTTGTGAAAGTGTTGAGAACTAGAGCTCAGTTGTTTAGCACGCCACCACCGTCCATCCAGCACTATGGACGGCATTGCCTACATCAGCCTCTAATTAGTCTACGGTTGTGTTCACCCGAATGACCTCTGCCGGGAACACTCAGAATGAGGTTCTGAGTTATTTCAACATAGGAGCGTTTCACTGCTTTCAAGGCTTCTTTGGAAAAATTCCGGAATCTTGCTGCCGGCAGGCCTCCGGTTGTTCCGGATGAACATCTCCTTGTAAATCCCCCGTGGTTTCATATACACTCGTGCAATTTGGCCAGGTTATGCAGTTTGCATTGCTACACAATTGGGCCTGCCTAGCTCTGCCGCGGTTGCAAATATTCAGGCGTGGCAGCCAGATAGGCTGTTCCCCGTAGGACACTGCCATCGGACTGGGTATATCTGCTTCCCGTTCTTCTCATCTGAGTGCTACTCATTCCAGCTTTGACGGCTACACTCTACTCAACCGGAGCAGTAAGTTGAACCATAAATTATGGAACTTTGTGAAAGTGTTGAAAACAAGAGCAGAGTTGTTTGGCAGGCCACCACTGTCCATCCAGCACTATGGACGGCACTGTCTACATCTGGCTCTAATTTAGTCCATGGTTTTGTTCAGCTGAATGACCTCTGCCGGGAACACTCAGAATGAAGTTCTGAGTTATTGCAACATAGGAGCGTTTCACTGCTTTCAAGGCTTCTTATGAAGAATTCTGGAATCTTGCTGCAGGCAGGCCTCCAGCTGTTCCGGTTGAACATCTCCTTGTAAATCCCCCATGGTTTCTTGTACACCCGTGAAATTTGGCCAGGTTATGCAGGTTGCATTGCTGCACAATTGCGACTGCTTAGCTCTGTCGAGGTTGCAAATATTCAGGCATGGCCTCCAGATAGGCTGGTCCCCGTAGGACACTGCCAGCCGACTGGGTATATGTGCTTCCCGTTCTTCTCACCTGAGTGCTACTGATTCCAGCTTTGACGACTACACTCTACTCAACCGGAGCAGTAAGTTGAACCTCAACTTATGGCACTTTGTGAAAGTGTTGAGAACTAGAGCTCAGTTGTTTGGCACGCCACCACTTTCGATCCAGCACTATGGACGGCACTGCCTACATCTGGCTCTCATTAGTCCACGGTTCTGTTCAGCCGAATGTCCTCTGCCGGAACATTCACAATGAGCTTCAGAGTCATTGCAACATAGGAGCGTTTCACTGCTTTCAAGGCTTCTTAGGAAGCATTCCGAAATGTTGCTTCCGGCAGGCCTCCAGCTGTTCGGGGTGAACATCTCTTAGTATATCCCCCGTTGTTTCTTGTACACCCGTGAAATTTGGCCAGGTTATGCAGTTTGCATTGTTGCACAATTGCTCGTCCCTAGCTCAACCGGATCAGTAAGATGAACCTCAACTTATGGCACTTTGTGAAAGTGTTGAGAAGTAGAGCTCAGTTGTTTGGCACGCCACCACATTCCATCCAGCACTATGGACGCCACTGCCTACATCTGGCTCTAATTAGTCCACGGTTGTGTTCAGCCGAATGACCTCTGCCGGCAACACTCAGAATGAGCTTCTGAATTGTTGCAACATATTAGCGTTTCACTGCTTTCAAGGCTTCTTAGGAAGAATTCCGATATCTTGATTCCAGCAGGCTTCCGGATGTTCCGGTTGAACATCTCCTTGTAAATCCCCCGTGGTTACTTGTACACCCGTGAAATTTGGCCAGGTTATGCAGTTTGCAATGCTGCAAAATTGCACCAGCCTAGCTCTGCCACGTTGGCAAATATTCAGTCGTGGCAGCCAGATAGGCTGGTCCCCATAGGACACTGCCAGCCGACTGGGTATATCTGCTTCCCGTTCTTTCCAACCTGAGTGCTACTGATTCCAGTTTGTCGGCTACATTCTACTAAACCGGAGCAGTAAGTTGAAACTCAACTTATGGCACTTTGTGAAAGTGTTGAGAACTTGAGCTCAGTTGTGTTGCACGCCACCACTGTCCATTCAGCAGTATGGATGGCTCTGCCTACATCTGGCTCTAATTAGTCCCCTGTTGTGTTCAGCCGAATGACCTCTGCCGTGAAAAGTCAGAATGAGGTTCTGAGTTATTACAACATAGGAGCGTTTCACTGCTTTCAAGGCTTCTTAGGAAGAATTCCGGATTCTTGCTGACGGCAGGCCTCCGGCTGTTCCGGGTGAACATCTCCTTGTAAATCCCCCGTGTTTTTTTGTATACCCGTGAAATATGGGCAGTTTATGCAGTTTGCATTGCTGCACAATTGCGCCTGCCTAGCTGTGCCGCGGTTGCAAACATTCAGGCGTAGCAGCCAGATAGGCTGGTCCCCGTAGGACACTGCCAGCGGACTGGGTATATCTGCTTCCCGTTCTTCTCACCTGAGTGCTACTGATTCCAGCTTTGACGGCTACACTCTATTCAAGCGGAGCAGTAAGTTGAAGCGCAACTCATCCACTTTGTGAAAGTGTTGAGAACGAGAGCTCAGTTGTTTGGCACGCCACCACAGTCCATCCAGCACTATGGACGGCACTGCCTACATCTGGCTCTAATAAGTCCACGGTTGTGTTCAGCCGAATGACCTCTGCCGGCAACACTCAGAATGAGGTTCTGAATTGTTGCAACATAGGAGCGTTTCACTGCTTTCAAGGCTTCTTAGGAAGAAATCCAGAATGTGGCTGCCGGCAGGCCTCCGGCTGTTCCGGGTGAACATCTCCTTGCAAATCTCCTGTGTTTTCTTGTACACCCGTGAAATTTGGCCAGGTTATGCAGTTTGCATTGCTGCACAATTGCGCCTGCCTAGCTCTGCCGCGCTGGCAAACATCAGGCCTGGCAGCCGATAGGCTGGTTCCCATAGGACACTGTCAGCGGACTGGGTATATGTGCTTCTGATTCTTCTCACCTAAGGGCTACTGATTCCAGCTTTGACGGCTACACTCTACTCAACCGGATCAGTAAGGTGAACCTCAACTCATGGCACTTTGTGAAAGTGTTGAGAAGTAGAGCTCAGTTGTTTGGCACGCCACCACAGTCCATCCAGCACTATGGACGGCACTGCCTACATCTGTCTCTAATTAGTCCACGCTTGTGTTCAGCTAAATGATCTCTGCCGGTACACTCAGAATGAGGTTCTCAGTTATTGCAACATAGGAGTGTTTCACTGCTTTCAAGGCTTCTTAGGAAGAATTCCTCAACCTTCTTCCGGCTGGCCTCCGGCTATTCTGGGTGTACATCTCCTTGTAAATCCCCCGTGGTTTCTTGTACACCCGTGAAATTTGGCCAGGTTATGCAGTTTGCATTGCTGCACAATTGCGGCTGCCTATCTCTGCCGAGGTTGCAAACATTCAGGCGTGGCAGCCAGATAGGCTGGTACCCGTAGGACACTGCCAGTGGACTGGTTATATGTGCTTCACGTTCTTCTCACCTGAGTGCTACTGATTCCAGCTTTGAAGGCTACACTCTACTCAACCAGAGCAGTAAGGTGAACCACAACTTATGGCACTAGTCAAAGTGTTGAGAACTAGAGCTTAGTTGTTTAGCACGACAGCACATTCCAGCAATATGGACGACACTGCCTACATCTGGCTCTAATTAGTCCACGGTTGTGTTCAGCCGAATGACCTCTGCCGGGAACACTCAGAATGAAGTTCTGAGTTATTGCAACATAGGAGCGTTTCACTGCTTTCAAGGCTTCACAGGAAGAATTCCTCAATCTTGCTTCGGAAGGCCTCCGGCTGTTCCGCGTGAAAATCTCCTTGTAAATCCCCCGTGGTTTCTTGTACACCCGTGAAATTTGGCCAGGTTATGGACTTTGCATTGCTGCACAATTGCTCCTGCCTAGCTCTACCGCGCTGGCAAACATTCAGGCGTGGCAGCCAGAAAGGCTGGTCCCCGTAGGACACTGCCAAAGGACTGGGTATATTTGCTTCCCATTCTTCTCATCTGAGTGCTACTGGTTCCAGCTTTGAGGGCTACACTCTACTCAACCGGAGCAGTGAGTTGAACCTCAACTTATGGCACTTTGTGAAAGTGTTGAGAACTAGAGCTCAGTTGATTTGCACGCCACCACTGTCCAGCACTATGGACGGCACTGCCTACACCTGGCTCTATTTAGTCCACGGTTGTGTTCAGCCGAATGACCTCTGCCAGGAACACTCAGAATGAGGTTCTGAATTATTACAACATAGGAGTGTTTCACTGCTTTCAAGGCTTCTTAGGAAGAATTCCGAAAACTTGCTATCGGCAGGCCTCCGGCTGTTCCGGGTGAACATCTCCTTGTAAATCCCCCGTGGTTTCTTGTATACCGGTGAAATTTGGCCAGGTTATGAAGTTTGCATTGCTGCAAAATTGCGCCTGCCTAACTCTGTCGCGTTGGCAAACATTCAGTCGTGGCAGCCAGATAGGCTGGTACCCGTAGGACACTGCCAGCCGACTGGGTATATCTGCTTCCTGTTCTTCTCACCTGAGTGCTACTGATTCCAGCTTTGAGGACTACACTCTACTCAACCGGAGCAGTTAGTTTTACCTCAACTTAGGGCACGTTGTGAAAGTGTTGAAAACTAGAGCTCAGTTGTGTGGCACGTCACAACTGTCCATCCAGCACTATGGACGGCATTGCCTACATCAGCCTCTAATTAGTCCACGGTTGTGTTCAGCCGAATGACCTCTGCCGGGAACACTCAGAATGAGGTTCTGAGTTACTGCAACATAGGAGCGTTTCACTGCTTTCAAGGCTTCTTAGGAAGAATTCCAGAATGTTGCTGCCGGCAGGCCTCCTGCTGTTCCGGGTGAACATCTCCTTGTAAATCCCCCGTGGTTTCTTGTACACCCGTGAAATTTGGCTAGTTAATGAAGTTTGCATTGCTGCACGATTGGGCCTGCCTAGCACTGCCGCGGTTGCAAACATTCAGGCGTGGCAGCCAGATAGACTGGTCCCCGTAGGACACTGCCAGCGGACTGGGTATATCTGCTTCCCGTTCTTCTCACCTGAGTGCTACTGATTCCAGCTTTTATGGCTACGCTCTACTCAACCGGAGCAGTAAGTTGAACCTCAACTTATGGCACTTTGTGAAAGTGTTGAGAAGTAGAGCTCAGTTGTTTGGCACGCCACCACTGTCCAGCACTATGAATGGCACTGCCTACACCTGGCTATATTTAGTCCACGTTTGTGTTCAGCCGAATGACCTCTGCTGGGAACATTCAGAAAGAGGTTCTTAGTTATTGCAACACAGGAGCGTTTCACTGCTTTCAAGGCTTCTTGGGAAGAATTTCGGAATCTTGTTGCCGGCAGGCCTCCGGCTGTTCTGGGTGAACATCCCCTAGTATATCCCCCGTGGTTTCTTGTACACCCGTGAAATTTGGCCAGGTTATGCAGTTTGCATTGCTGCACAATTGCGCCTGGCTAGCTGTGCCGCAGTTGCAAATATTCAGGCGTGGCAGCCAGATAGGCTGGTCCCCGTAGGACACTGCCAGCGGACTGGGTATATCTGCTTCCCGTTCTTCTCACCTGAGTGCTACTGATTCCAGCTTTGACGGCTACACTTTATTCAAACGGAGCAGTAAGTTGAACTTCAACTTATGGCACGTTGTGAAAGTTTTGAGAACTAGAGCTCAGTTGTTTGGCACGCCACCACTCTCCATCCAGCATTATGGAAGGCACTGAATACATCTGGCTCTAATTAGTCCACGGTTGTGTTCAGCTGAATGACCTCTGCCGGCAACTCTCAGAATGAGGTTCTGAGTTATTGCAACAAAGGAGGGTTTCACTGATTTCAATTCTTCTTAGGAAGAATTCCGGAATCCTGCTGCCGGCGTGCCTCCGGCTGTTCCGGGTGAACATCTCCTTGTAAATCCCCCGTGGTATCTTGTACACCCGTGAAATTTGACCAGGTTATGCAGTTTGCATTGCTGCACAATTGCGCCTGCCTAGCTCTGCCGCCATTGCAAACATTCAGGCGTGGCAGCCAGATAGGCTGGTCCCCGTAGGACACTGCCATCGGACTGGGTATATTTGCTTCCCTTTCTTCTCACCTGAGTGGTAGTGAATCCAGCTTTGATGGCTACACTCTACTCACCCGGAGCAGTAAGGTGAACCTCAACTTATGGCACTTTGTTAAAGTGTAGAGAACTAGAGCTCAGTTGTTTGGCACCCCACCACTGTCCATCCAGTACTATGGACGGCACTGCCAACATCTGGCTCTAATTAGTCCACGGTTGTGTTCAGCCAAATGACCTCTGCCGGGAACACTCAGAATGAGGTTCTGAGTTATTGCAACATAGGAGCGTTTCACTGCTTTCAAGGTCTCTTAGGAAGAATTTCGGAATGTTGCTGCCGGCAGGCCTCCGGCTGTTCCGGGTGAAAATCTCCTTGTAAATCTCCCGTGTTTTCTTGTACACCCGTGAAATTTGGCCAGGTTACGCAGTTTGCATTGCTGCACAATTGCGCCTGCCTAGCTCTTCCGCGCTGGCAAACATTCAGGCCTGGCAGCCCATAGGCTGGTCCCCGTAGGCCACTGTCTGCGGACTGGGTATATGTGCTTCCGATTCTTCTCACCTAAGGGCTACTGATTCCAGCTTTCACGGCTACACTCTACTCAACCGGAGCAGTAAGGTGAACCTCAACTTATGGCACTTTGTGAAAGTGTTGAGAACCAGAGCTCAGTTGTTTGGCACGCCACCACAGTCCATCCACCACTATGGACGGCACTGCCTACTTCTGGCTCTAATTAGTCCACGGTTGTGTTCAGCCGAATGATCTCTGCCAGGAACACTCAGAATGAGGTTCTGAGTTATTGCAACATAGGAGCGTTTCACTACTTTCAATGCTTCTTAGGAAGAATTCCTCAACCTTCTTCCGGCTGACCTCCGGCTGTTCTGGGGGTACATCTCCTTGTAAATCCCCGGTGGTTTCTTGTACACCCGTGAAATTTGGCCAGGTTATGCAGTTTGCATTGCTGCACAATTGCGACTGCCTAGCTCTGCCGCCATTGCAAACATTCAGGCGTGGCAGCCAGATAGGCTGGTCCCCGTAGGACACTGCCATCGGACTGGGTATATTTGCTTCCCTTTCTTCTCACCTGAGTGGTAGTGAATCCAGCTTTGATGGCTACACTCTACTCACCCGGAGCAGTAAGGTGAACCTCAACTTATGGCACTTTGTGAAAGTGTTGAGAACCAGAGCTCAGTTGTTTGGCACGCCACCACAGTCCATCCACCACTATGGACGGCACTGCCTACTTCTGGCTCTAATTAATCCACGGTTGTGTTCAGCCGAATGATCTCTGCCAGGAACACTCAGAATGAGGTTCTGAGTTATTGCAACATAGGAGCGTTTCACTACTTTCAATGCTTCTTAGGAAGAATTCCTCAACCTTCTTCCGGCTGACCTCCGGCTGTTCTGGGGGTACATCTCCTTGTAAATCCCCGGTGGTTTCTTGTACACCCGTGAAATTTGGCCAGGTTATGCAGTTTGCATTGCTGCTCAATTGCGCCTGCCTAGCTCTGCCGAGGTTGCAAACATTCAGGCGTGGCCGCCAGATAGGCTGGTCCCCGTAGGACACTGCCAGCGGACTGGATATATGTGCTTCCCGTTCTTCTCACCTGAGTGCTACTGATTCCAGCTTTGAGGGCTACACTCTACTCAACCGGACCAGTAAGTTGAACCTCAACTTATGGCACTTTGTGAAAGTATTGAGAACTAGAGCTCAGTTGTTTGTCACGCCACCACTGTCCACCCAGCACTATGGACGGCACTGCCTACATCTGGCTCTAATTAGTCCACGGTTGTGTTCAGCCGAATGACCTCTGCCGGGAACACTCAGAATGAGCTTCAAAGTCATTCCAACATAGGAGCGTTTCACTGCTTTCAAGGCTTTTTAGGAAGAATTCCGAAATGTTGCTGCCGGCAGGACTCCGGATGTTCCGTTGGAACATCTCCTTGTAAATCCCGCGTGGTTTCTTGTACACCCGTGAAATTTGGCCAGGTTATGCAGTTTGCATTGCTGCAAAATTGCGCCTGCCTAGCTCTGAGGCGCCGGCAAACATTCAGGAGTGGCAGCAACATAGCCTGGGCCCCGTAGGTCACTGTCAGAGGACTGGGTATATCTGCTTCCCGTTCTTCTCACCTGAGTGCTACTGATTCCAGCTTTGAGGGCTACACTCTACACAACCGGAGCAATAAATTGAACCTCAACTTATGGCACTTTGTGAAAGTGTTGAGAACTAGAGCTCAGTTGTTTGGCACGCCACCACTGTCCATCCAGCAGTATGGACGGCATTGCCTACATCTGGCTCTAATTAGTCCACGGTTGTGTTCAGCCGAATGACCTCTGCCGGGAAAACTCAGAATGAGGTTCTGAGTTTTTGCAACATAGGAGCGTTTCACTGCTTTCAAGGCTTCACAGGAAGAATTCCTCAATCTTGCTTCAGGCAGGCCTCCGAATGTTCCGGGTGAATATCTCCTTGTAAATCCCCCGTGGTTTCTTGTACACCCGTGAAATTTGGCCAGGTAATGCAGTTTGCATTGCTGCACTATTGCGCCTGCTAGCTCTGCCTCGGATGCAAACAGTGAGAAGTAGCAGCCATATAGCCTGGTCCCGTTAGGACACTGCCAGCGGACTGGGTATATCTGCTTCCTGTTCTTCTCACCTGAGTGCTACTGATTCCAGCTTTGACGGCTACATAATACTCAACCGGAGCAGTAAGTTGAACCTCAACTTATGGGAATTTGTGAAAGTGTTGAGAACTAGAGCTCAGTTGTTTTGCACGCCACCACAGTCCATCCAGCACTATGGATGGCACTGCCTATATCTGGCTCTAATTAGTCCACGGTTGTGTTCAGCCGAATGACCTCTGCCGGGAACACTCAGAATGAGGATCTGAATTGTTGCAACATAGTAGCTTTTCACTGCTTTCAAGGCTTCTTACAAGAATTCCGGAATGTTGCTGCCGGCAGGCCAAAGGCTGTTCGGGGTGAACATCTCCTTTTAAATCCCCCGTGATTTCTTGTACATCCGTGAAATTTGGCCAGGTGATGCAGTTTGCATTGCTGAACAATTGCGCCTGGCTAGCTCTGCCGCGGTTGCAAACATTCAGGCGTGTCAGCCAGATAGGCTGGTCCCCGTAGGACCCCTCCAGCGGACTGGGTATATCTGCTTCCGGTTCTTCTAACCTGAGTGCTACTGATTCCAGCTTTGACGGCTACACTCTACTGAACCGGAGCAGTAAGTTGAACGTCAACTGATGGCACTTTGTGAAAGTGTTGAGAACTAGAGCTCAGTTGTTTGGCACTCCCCCACTGTCCATCCAGCACTATGGACGGCACTGCCTACATCTGGCTCTAATTAGTCCACGGTTGTGTTCAGCCGAATGACCGCTGCCGGGAACACTCAGAATGAGGTTGTGAGTTGTTGCAATATAGGAGCATTTCACTGCTTTCAAGGCTTCTTAGGAAGATTTCCGCAATGTTGCTGCCGGCAGGCCTCCGGCTGTTCTGGGTGAACGTCTCCTTGTAAATCCCCCGTGGTTTCTTCTACACCCGTGAAATTTGGCGAGGTTATGCAGTTTGCATTGCTGCACAATTGCGCCTGCCTAGCGTTGCCGTGTATGCAAACATGCAGGCGTGGCAGCCACATAGGCTGGTCCCCTTAGGACACTGCCAGCGGACTGTGTATATCTGCTTCCCGTTCTTCTCACATGAGTGCTACTGATTCCAGCTTTGTCGGCTACACTCTACTCAACCGGTGCAGTAAGATGAACCTCAACTTATGGCACTTTGTGAAAGTGTTGAACACTAGAGCTCAGTTGTTTTGCACGCCACCACTGTCCATCCAGCATTATGGACAGCACAGCCTATATCTGGCTCTAATTAGTCCACGGATGTGTTCAGCCGAATAACCTCTGCAAGGAATACTCAGATTGAGGTTCTGAGTTATTGCAACATAGGAGTGTTTCACTGCTTTCAAGGCTTCTTAGGAAGAATTCCGGAAACTTGTTGCCGGCAGGCTTCCGGCTTTTCCGGGTAAACATCTTGTAAACCCCTGTGGTTTATTGTACATCCGTGAAATTTGGCCAGGTTATGCAGTTTGCATTGCTGCACAATTGCGCCTGCCTAGCTATGCCGTGGTTGCAAACATTCAGGCGTTGCAGCCAGATAGGCTGGTCCCCGTAGGACACTGCCATTGGACTGGGTATATCTGCTTCCTGTTCTTCTCACCTGAGTGCTAGTGATTCCAGCTTTGACGGCTAAACTCTACTCAACCGGAGCAGTAAGTTGAACCTCAACTTATGGCACTTTGTGAAAGTGTTGAACACTAGAGCTCAGTTGTTTGGCACGCCACCACTGTCCATCCAGCACCATGGACGGCACTGCCTATATCTGGCTCTAATTAGTCCACGGTTGTGTTCAGCCAAAAGTCCTCTGCCAGGAACACTCAGAATGCGGTTCTGAGTTCTTGCAACATAGGTGCGTTTCACTGCTTTCAAGGCTTCTTAGGAAGAATTCCGGAATCTTGTTGCCGGCAGGCCTCCGGCTGTTCCGGGTGAACATCTCCTTGTAAATCCCCCGTGGTTTCTTGTATACCCGTGAAATTTGGCCAGTTTATGCAGTTTGCATTGCTGCACAATAGTGCCTGCCTAGCTCTGCCGTGGTTGCAATCATTCAGGCTTGGCAGCCAGATAGGCTGGTCACCATAGGATACTGCCAGCGGATTGGGTATATCTGCTTCCCATTCTTTTCACCTGAGTGCTAGTGATTCCAGCTTTGACGGCTACACTCTACTCAACCGGAGCAGTAAGTGGAACATCAACTTATGGCACTTTGTGAAAGTGTTGAGAACTAGAGCTCAATTGTTTGGCACGCCACCACTGTCCATCCAGCACTATGGACGGCACTGCCTACATCTGGCTCTAATTAGTCCACGGTTGTGGTCAGCCGAATGACGTCTGCCGGGAACACTCAGAATGAGATTCTGAGTTATTGCAACATAGGAGCGTTTGACTGCTTTCAAGGCTTCTTAGGAAGAATTCCTCAATCTTGCTTCCGGCAGGCCTGCGAATGTTCCGGGTGAACATCTCCTTGTAAATCCCCCGTGGTTTCTTGTACACCCCTGAAATTTGGCCAGGTTATGCAGTTTACATTGCTGCACAATGGCGCCTGCCTAGCTCTTCCGTGGTTGCAAACATTCAGGCGTGGCAGCCAGATAGGCTGATCCCCGTAGGACACTGCCAGCGGACTGGGTATATCTGCTTCCCGTTCTTCTCACCTGAGTGCTACTGATTCCAGCTTGGACGGCTACACTCTACTCAACCGGAGTAGTAAGTTGAACTCAACTTATGGCACTTTGTGAAAGTGTTGACAACTAGAGCTCAGTTGTTTGGCACGCCACCACTGTCCATCCAGCACTATGGACGGCACTGCCTACATCTGGCTCTAATTAGTCCACGGTTGTGTTCAGCCGAATGACCTCTGCTGGGAACACACAGAATGCGGTTCTGAGTTGTTGCAACATAGGTGCGTTAAACTGCTTTCAAGGCTTTTTAGGAAGAATTCCGGAATATTGCTGCTGGCAAGCATCCGGCTGTTCCGCGTGAACATCTCCCTGTAAATCCTTCGTGGTTTCTTGTACACCCGTGAAATTTAGCCATGTTATGCAGTTGGCAATGCTGCACAATGGCGCCTGCCTATCTCTACGTGCTTGCAAACATTCAGGCGTGGCAGCCAGAAAGTCTGTTACCCGTAGGACACTGCCAGCGGACTGCGTATTTTTCTTCCCGTTCTTCTCATCTGAGTGCTACTGATTCCAGCTTTAACGGGTACACTCTACTCAACGGGAGCAGTAAGTTGAAACTAAACTAATGGCAATGTGTGAAAGTGTTGAGAACTAAAGCTCAGTTGTTTGGCACGCCACCACTGTCCATCCAGCACTATGGACGGCACTGCCTACATCTGGCTCTAATTAGTCCACGGTTGTGTTCAGCCCAATGACCTCTTCCGTGAACACTCAGATTGACGTTCTGAGTTGTTGCAACATAGGAGCGTTTCACTGCTTTCAAGGCTTCTTAGGAAGAATTACGGAATGTTGGTGCCAGCAGGCCTCCGGCTGTTCCGGGTGAACATCTCCTTGTAAATCCCCCGTGGTTTCTTGTACACCCGTGAAATTTGGCCAGGTTATGAAGTTTGCATTGCTGCACAATTGCGCCTGCCTAGCTCTGCCGCGGTTGCAAACATTCAGGCATGGCATCCAGATAGGCTGGTCCTCGAAGGACATTGCCTGAAGACTGGCTATATGTGCTTCCCGTTCTTCTCACCTGAGTGCTACTGATTCCAGCTTTGACGGCTACACTCTAATGAACCAGAGCACTAACTTGAACCTCAACTTATGGCAATTTGTGAAAGTGTTGAGAACTAGAGCTCAGGTGTTGGCACCCCACCACTGTCCATCCAGCACTATGGAAGGCACTGCCTACATCTTGTTCTAATTAGTCCACGGTTGTGTTCAGCGGAATGACCTCTGCCGGGAACACTCAGAAGGAGGTTCTGAGTTATTGCAACATAGGAGCGTTTCACTGCTTTCAAGGCTTCTTAGGAATAATTCCGGAATCTTGCTGCCGCCAGTCCTCCGGACTTTCCGTGTGAACATTTCCTTATAAATCCCCCGTGGTTTCTTGTACATCCGTGATATTTGGCCAGGTTATGCAGTTTTCATTGCTACACAAATGGGCCTCCCTAGCTCTGCCTCGGTTGCAAATATTCAGGCGTGGCAGCCAGAGAGGCTAGTCCCGGTAGGACACTGCCAGCGGACTGGGTATATGTGCTTCCCTTTCTTCTCACCTGAGTGCTACTGATTCCAGGTTGGACGGCTACACTCTACTCAACCGGAGCAGTAAGTTGAACCTCAACTTATGGCACTTTGTGAAAGTGTTGAGAACTAGAGCTCAGTTGTTTGGCACGCCACCACTGTCCATCCAGCACTACGGACGGCACTGCATACATCTGGCTCTAATTAGTCCATGGTTATGTTCAGCCGAATGACCTCTGCCGGGAACACTCAGAATGAGGTTCTGAGTTATTGCAACATAGGAGGGTTTCACTGCTTTCAAGGCTTCTTAGGAAGAATTCCTGAATGTTGCTGCCGGCAGGCCTCTGGCTGTTCCGGGTGAACATCTCCTTGTAAATCCCCCGTGGTTTCTTGTACACCCGTGAAATTTGGCCAGGTTATGCAGTTTGCATTGCTGCAAAATTTCGCCTGCCTAGCTGTGCCGCGTTGGCAAACATTCCGGCGTGGCAGCCGGATAGGCTGGTCCCCGTAGGACACTGCCAGCCGACTGGGTATATCTGCTTCCCATTTTCTCATCTGAGTGCAACTGATTCCAGCTTTGACGGCTACACTCTACTCAACCGGAGCAGTAAGGTGAAACTCAACTTATGGCACTTTGTGAAAGTGTTGAGAACTAGAGCTCAGTTGTTTGGCACGCCACCCCAGTTCATCCAGCACTATGGACGGCACTGCGTACATCTGGCTCTAATAAGTCCACGGTTGTGTTCAACCCATTGAACTCTGCAGGGAACACTCAGAATGAAGTTCTGAGTTATTGCAACATAAGAGCGTTTCACTGCTTTCAAGGCTTCTTTGGAAGAATTCCGGAATGTTGCTGCCGGCAGGCCAAAGGCTGTTCGGGGTGAACATCTCCTTTTAAATCCCCCGTGATTTCTTGTACATCCGTGAAATTTGGCCAGGTGATGCAGTTTGCATTGCTGAACAATTGCGCCTGGCTAGCTCTGCCGCGGTTGCAAACATTCAGGCGTGTCAGCCAGATAGGCTGGTCCCCGTAGGACCCCTCCAGCGGACTGGGTATATCTGCTTCCGGTTCTTCTAACCTGAGTGCTACTGATTCCAGCTTTGACGGCTACACTCTACTGAACCGGAGCAGTAAGTTGAACGTCAACTGATGGCACTTTGTGAAAGTGTTGAGAACTAGAGCTCAGTTGTTTGGCACTCCCCCACTGTCCATCCAGCACTATGGACGGCACTGCCTACATCTGGCTCTAATTAGTCCACGGTTGTGTTCAGCCGAATGACCGCTGCCGGGAACACTCAGAATGAGGTTGTGAGTTGTTGCAATATAGGAGCATTTCACTGCTTTCAAGGCTTCTTAGGAAGATTTCCGCAATGTTGCTGCCGGCAGGCCTCCGGCTGTTCTGGGTGAACGTCTCCTTGTAAATCCCCCGTGGTTTCTTCTACACCCGTGAAATTTGGCGAGGTTATGCAGTTTGCATTGCTGCACAATTGCGCCTGCCTAGCGTTGCCGTGTATGCAAACATGCAGGCGTGGCAGCCACATAGGCTGGTCCCCTTAGGACACTGCCAGCGGACTGTGTATATCTGCTTCCCGTTCTTCTCACATGAGTGCTACTGATTCCAGCTTTGTCGGCTACACTCTACTCAACCGGTGCAGTAAGATGAACCTCAACTTATGGCACTTTGTGAAAGTGTTGAACACTAGAGCTCAGTTGTTTTGCACGCCACCACTGTCCATCCAGCATTATGGACAGCACAGCCTATATCTGGCTCTAATTAGTCCACGGATGTGTTCAGCCGAATAACCTCTGCAAGGAATACTCAGATTGAGGTTCTGAGTTATTGCAACATAGGAGTGTTTCACTGCTTTCAAGGCTTCTTAGGAAGAATTCCGGAAACTTGTTGCCGGCAGGCTTCCGGCTTTTCCGGGTAAACATCTTGTAAACCCCTGTGGTTTATTGTACATCCGTGAAATTTGGCCAGGTTATGCAGTTTGCATTGCTGCACAATTGCGCCTGCCTAGCTATGCCGTGGTTGCAAACATTCAGGCGTTGCAGCCAGATAGGCTGGTCCCCGTAGGACACTGCCATTGGACTGGGTATATCTGCTTCCTGTTCTTCTCACCTGAGTGCTAGTGATTCCAGCTTTGACGGCTAAACTCTACTCAACCGGAGCAGTAAGTTGAACCTCAACTTATGGCACTTTGTGAAAGTGTTGAACACTAGAGCTCAGTTGTTTGGCACGCCACCACTGTCCATCCAGCACCATGGACGGCACTGCCTATATCTGGCTCTAATTAGTCCACGGTTGTGTTCAGCCAAAAGTCCTCTGCCAGGAACACTCAGAATGCGGTTCTGAGTTCTTGCAACATAGGTGCGTTTCACTGCTTTCAAGGCTTCTTAGGAAGAATTCCGGAATCTTGTTGCCGGCAGGCCTCCGGCTGTTCCGGGTGAACATCTCCTTGTAAATCCCCCGTGGTTTCTTGTATACCCGTGAAATTTGGCCAGTTTATGCAGTTTGCATTGCTGCACAATAGTGCCTGCCTAGCTCTGCCGTGGTTGCAATCATTCAGGCTTGGCAGCCAGATAGGCTGGTCACCATAGGATACTGCCAGCGGATTGGGTATATCTGCTTCCCATTCTTTTCACCTGAGTGCTAGTGATTCCAGCTTTGACGGCTACACTCTACTCAACCGGAGCAGTAAGTGGAACATCAACTTATGGCACTTTGTGAAAGTGTTGAGAACTAGAGCTCAATTGTTTGGCACGCCACCACTGTCCATCCAGCACTATGGACGGCACTGCCTACATCTGGCTCTAATTAGTCCACGGTTGTGGTCAGCCGAATGACGTCTGCCGGGAACACTCAGAATGAGATTCTGAGTTATTGCAACATAGGAGCGTTTGACTGCTTTCAAGGCTTCTTAGGAAGAATTCCTCAATCTTGCTTCCGGCAGGCCTGCGAATGTTCCGGGTGAACATCTCCTTGTAAATCCCCCGTGGTTTCTTGTACACCCCTGAAATTTGGCCAGGTTATGCAGTTTACATTGCTGCACAATGGCGCCTGCCTAGCTCTTCCGTGGTTGCAAACATTCAGGCGTGGCAGCCAGATAGGCTGATCCCCGTAGGACACTGCCAGCGGACTGGGTATATCTGCTTCCCGTTCTTCTCACCTGAGTGCTACTGATTCCAGCTTGGACGGCTACACTCTACTCAACCGGAGTAGTAAGTTGAACTCAACTTATGGCACTTTGTGAAAGTGTTGACAACTAGAGCTCAGTTGTTTGGCACGCCACCACTGTCCATCCAGCACTATGGACGGCACTGCCTACATCTGGCTCTAATTAGTCCACGGTTGTGTTCAGCCGAATGACCTCTGCTGGGAACACACAGAATGCGGTTCTGAGTTGTTGCAACATAGGTGCGTTAAACTGCTTTCAAGGCTTTTTAGGAAGAATTCCGGAATATTGCTGCTGGCAAGCATCCGGCTGTTCCGCGTGAACATCTCCCTGTAAATCCTTCGTGGTTTCTTGTACACCCGTGAAATTTAGCCATGTTATGCAGTTGGCAATGCTGCACAATGGCGCCTGCCTATCTCTACGTGCTTGCAAACATTCAGGCGTGGCAGCCAGAAAGTCTGTTACCCGTAGGACACTGCCAGCGGACTGCGTATTTTTCTTCCCGTTCTTCTCATCTGAGTGCTACTGATTCCAGCTTTAACGGGTACACTCTACTCAACGGGAGCAGTAAGTTGAAACTAAACTAATGGCAATGTGTGAAAGTGTTGAGAACTAAAGCTCAGTTGTTTGGCACGCCACCACTGTCCATCCAGCACTATGGACGGCACTGCCTACATCTGGCTCTAATTAGTCCACGGTTGTGTTCAGCCCAATGACCTCTTCCGTGAACACTCAGATTGACGTTCTGAGTTGTTGCAACATAGGAGCGTTTCACTGCTTTCAAGGCTTCTTAGGAAGAATTACGGAATGTTGGTGCCAGCAGGCCTCCGGCTGTTCCGGGTGAACATCTCCTTGTAAATCCCCCGTGGTTTCTTGTACACCCGTGACATTTGGCAAACATTCAGGCATGGCATCCAGATAGGCTGGTCCTCGAAGGACATTGCCTGAAGACTGGCTATATGTGCTTCCCGTTCTTCTCACCTGAGTGCTACTGATTCCAGCTTTGACGGCTACACTCTAATGAACCAGAGCACTAACTTGAACCTCAACTTATGGCAATTTGTGAAAGTGTTGAGAACTAGAGCTCAGGTGTTGGCACCCCACCACTGTCCATCCAGCACTATGGAAGGCACTGCCTACATCTTGTTCTAATTAGTCCACGGTTGTGTTCAGCGGAATGACCTCTGCCGGGAACACTCAGAAGGAGGTTCTGAGTTATTGCAACATAGGAGCGTTTCACTGCTTTCAAGGCTTCTTAGGAAGAATTCCGGAATGTTGCTGCCGCCAGTCCTCCGGCCTTTCCGTATGAACATTTCCTTATAAATCCCCCGTGGTTTCTTGTACATCCGTGATATTTGGCCAGGTTATGCAGTTTTCATTGCTACACAAATGCGCCTCCCTAGCTCTGCCGCGGTTGCAAACATTCAGGCGTGGCAGCCAGATAGGCTGGTCCCCGTAGGACACTGCCAGCGGACTGAGTATATCTGCTTCTCGTTCTTCTCACCTGAGTGCTACTGATTCCAGCTTTGACGGCTACACTCTACTCAACCAGAGTAGTAAGTAGAACCTAAACTTATGGCACTTTGTTCAAGTGTTGAGAACTAGAGCTCAGTTGTTTGGCACGCCAACACTGTCCATCCAGCACTATGGACGGCAATGCCTACATCTGGCTCTAATTACTCCACGGTTGTGTTCAGCTGAATGACCTCTGCCTGGAACACTCAGAATGAGGTTCTGAGTTGTTGCAACATAGGAGCGTTTCACTGCTTTCAAGGCTTCTTAGGAAGAATTACGGAATGTTGGTGCCAGCAGGCCTCCGGCTGTTCAGGGTGAATATCTCCTTGTAAATCCCCCGTGCTTTCTTGTACACCCGTGAAATTAGGCCAGGTTATGCAGTTTGCATTGCTGCACAATTGCGCCTGCCTAGCTCTGCCGCGGTTGCAAACATTCAGGCGTGGTAGCCAGATAGGCTGGTCCACGTAGGACACTGCCAGCGGACTGGGTATATCTGCTTCCCGTTCTTCTCACCTGAGTGTACTGATTCCAGCTTTGACGGCTACACTCTACTCAACCGGAGCAGTAAGTTGAACCTCAACTTATGGCAATGTGTGAAAGTGTTTAGAACTAGAGCTCAGTTGTTTGGCACGCCACCACTGTCCATCCAGCACTATGGACGGCACTGCCTACATCTGGCTCTAATTAGTCCACGGTTGTGTTCAGCCGAATGACCTCTGCCGGGAACACTCAGAATGAGGTTCTGAGTTGTTGCAACATAGGAGCGTTTCACTGCTTTCAAGGCTTCTTAGGAAGAATTCCGGAATCTTGCTGCCGGCAGGCCTCCGGCTGTTCCGCGTGAATATCTCCTTGTAAATCCCCCGTGGTTTCTTGTACACCCGTGACATTTGGCCAGGTTATGCAGTTTGCATTGCTGCACAATTGCCCCTGCTTAGCACTGCCGCGGTTGCAAACATTCAGGCGTGGCAGCCAGATAGGCTGGTCCCCGTAGGACACTGCCAGCGGACCAGTATATCTGCTTACCGTTCTTCTCACCTGAGTGCTACTGATTCCAGCTTTGATGGCTACACTCTACTCCACCGGAGCAGTAATTAGAACCTCAATTTATGGCACTTTGTGAAAGTGTTGAAAACTAGAGCTCAGTTGTTTGGCACGCCACCCCAGTTCATCCAGCACTATGGACGGCATTGCATACTTCTGGCTCTAATAAGTCCACGGTTGTGTTCAACCCAATGAACTCTGCCGGGAACACTCAGAATGAGGTTCTGAGTTGTTGAAACATCGGAGCGTTTCAGTGCTTTCAAGGTTTCTTAGGGAGAATTCTGGAATCTTGCTGCGGGCAGGCCTCTGGCTGTGCCGGGTGAACATCTCCTTGTAAATTCCCCGTGGTTTCTTGTAATCCGATGAAATTTGGCCAGTTTGCATTGCTGCACAATTGTGCCTGCCTAGCTCTGCCTCGGTTGCAAATATTCAGGCGTGGCAGCCGGAAAGGCTAGTCCCCGTAGGACACTGCCAGCGGACTGGTTATATGTGCTTCCCGTTCTTCTAACCTGAATGCTACTGATTCCAGGTTTGACGGCTACACTCTACATAACCGGAGCAGAAATTTGAACCTCAACTTATGGCAATGTGTGAAAGTGTTGAGAACTAGAGCTCAGTTGTTTGGCACGCAACCACTGTCCATCCAGCACTATGGACGGCACTGCTTACATCTTGCTCTAATTAGTCCATGGTTGTGTTCAGCCGAATGAACTCTGCCGGGAACACTCAGAATGAGTTTCTGAGTTATTGCAACATAGGAGCGTTTCACTGTTTTCAAGGCTTCTTAGGAAGAATTCCGGAATCTTGCTACCGGCATGCATCCGGCTGTTCTGGGTGAACAGCTCCTTGTAAATCCCCTTTGGTATCTTGTACACCTGTAAAATTTGGCCAGGTTATGCAGTTTGCATTGGGGCACAATTACGCCTGCCTAGCTCTGCCGTGGTTGCAAACATTCAGGCGTGGCAGCCAGATAGGCTGGTCCCCGTAGGACACTGCCAGCGGATTGGCTATATGTGCTTCCCGTATTTCTCACCTGAGTGCTACTCATTCCAGCTTTGACAGCTACACTACTCAACCGAAGCAGTAAGTTGAACCTCAACTTATGGCACTTTGTAAAAGTGTTGAGAACTAGAGTTCAGTTGTTTTGCACGCCACCACTGTCCATCCAGCAATATGGACGGCACAGCCTACATCTGGGTCTAATTAGTCCACGGTTGTGTTCACCCGAATGACCTCTGCCAGGAACACTCAGAATGAGGTTCTGAATTATTGCAACATAGGAGCGTTTCAATGCTTTCAAGGCTTCTTAGGAAGAATTCCGGAATCGTGTTGCCAGCAGGCCTCCGGCTGTTCCATGTGAACATCTCCTTGTTAATCCCCCGTGCTTTCTTGTACACCCGAGAAATTTGGCCAGGTTATGCAGTTTGCATTACTGCACAATAGTGCCTGCCTAACTCTGCCGTGGTTGCAATCATTCAGGCGTGGCAGCCAGATAGGCTGGTCACCATATGATACTGCAAGCGGATTGGGTATATCTGCTTCCCATTCTTTTCACCTGAGTGCTAGTGATTCCAGCTTTGATGGCTACACTCTACTCAACCGGAGCAGTAAGTGGACTATCAACTTATGGCACTTTGTGAAAGTGTTGAGAACTAGAGCTCAATTGTTTGGCACGCCACCACTGTCCATCCAGCACTATGGACGGCACTGCCTACATCTGGCTCTAATTAGTCCACGGTTGTGTTCAGCCGAATGACCTCTGCCGGAAACACTCAGAATGAGGTTCTCAGATACTTCAACATAGGAGTGTTTCACTAATTTCAAGGCTACTTAGGAAGAATTCTGGAATCTTGCTGTAGGCAGGCCTCGGTCTGTTCCGGGTGCACATCTCCTTGCAAATCCCCCGTGGTTTCTTGTACACCCGTGAAATTTGGCCAGGTTATGTAGTTTGATTTACTGGACCATTGCGCCTGCCCAAATCTGCCACGGTTGCACACATTCAGGCGTGGCAGCTAGATAGGCTGGTCCCCGAAGGACACTGCCAGCGGACTGCGTATATCTGCTTCCCGTTATTCTCACCTGAGTGCTACTGATGACAGCTTTGACGGTTACACTCTACTCAACCAGAGAAGTAAGTTGAACCTCAACTGATGGCACTTTGTGAAAGTGTTGAGAACAAGAGCTCAGTTGTTTGGCACGCCACCACTGTCCATCCAGTACTATAGACGGCACTGCCTACATCGGGCACTAATTAGTCCACGGTTGTGTTCAGCCGAATGACGTCTTCCCTGAACACTCAGATTGACGTTCTGAGTTGTTGCAACATAGGAGCGTTTCACTGCTTTCAAGGCTTCTTAGGAAGAATTCCGGAATCTTGTTGCAGGCAGGCCTGCGGCTGTTCCGGGTGAACATCTCCTTGTAAATCCCCCGTGGTTTCTTGTACACCCCTGAAATCTGGCCAGGTTATGCAGTTTGCATTGCTGCACAATTGCGCCTGCCTAGCTCTGCAGGGGTTGCAAATATTCAGGCGTGGCAGCCAGATAGGCTTATCCCCGTAGAACACTGTCAACTGACTGGGTGTATCTGCTTCTCGTTCTTCTCATCTGAGTGCTACTGATTCCAGCTTTGACGTCTACACTCTACTCAACCGGAGCAGTAAGTTGAACCTCAACTTATGGCACTTTGTGAAAGTGTGGAGAACTAGAGCTCAGTTGTTTGGCACGCCACCACTGTCCATCCAGCACTATGGACCTCACTACCTACCTCTGGCTCTAATTAGTCGACGGTTGTGTTCAGCCGAATGACCTCTGCCGGGAACACTCAGAATCAATTTCTGAGTTATTGCAACATAGGAGCGTTTCACTGCTTTCAAGGCTTCTTAGGAAGAATTCTAGAGTCTTGCTGCCAGCAGGCCTCCGGCTCTTCTAGGTGAACATCGCCTTGTAAATCCCCGGTGGTTTTTTTTACACCCCTGAAATTTGGCCAGGTTATGCAGTTTGAATTGCTGCACAATTTCGCCTGCCTACCTCTGCCACGGGTGCAAACATTCAGGCGTGGCAGCCAGATAGGTTGGCCCCATAGGACACTGCCTGTGGACTGGGTATATCTGCTTCCCGTTCTTCTCAACTGAGTGCTACTTATTCCACCTTTGACTGCTACAATCTACTCTACCGGAGCAGTAAGTTGAACCTCAACTGATGGCACTTTGTGAAAGTGTTGAGAACTATAGCTCAGTTGTTTGGCATGCCACCACTGTCCATCCAGCACTATGGACGGCACTGCATACATCTGGCTCTAATTAGTCCACGGTTGTGTTCAGCCGAATGACCTCTGTCGGAAACACTCAGAATGAGGTTTTGAGTTACTGCAACATAGGAGCGTTTCACTGCTTCCAAGGCATCGTAGGAAGAATTCTGTAATCTTGATGCCGGCAGGCTTCCGGCTCTTCCGGGTAAACATCTCCTTGTAAATCCCCCGTGGTTTCTTGTACACCCGTGAAATTTGGCTAGGTTATGCAGTTTGCATTGCTGCACAATTGCGCTTGCCTAGCTCTGCCGCGGTTGCAAACAATCAGGCGTAGCACCCAGATAGGCTGGTCCCCAAAGGACATTGCCAGCCGACTGGGTATATCTGCTTCCCGTTCTTCTCACCTGAGTGCTACTGATTCCAGCTTTGACGGCTACAATCTACTCAACGGGACTAGTAAGTTGAACCTCAACTTATGGCACTTTGTGAAAGTGTTGAGAACTATAGCTCAGTTGTTTGGCACGCCACCACTTTCCATCCAACAGTATGGACGGCACTGCCTACATCTGTCTCTAATTAGTCCACGGTTGTGTTCAGCCGAATGACCTCTGCCGGGAACACTCAGAATGAGGTTCTGAGTAATTGCAACATAGGAGCGTTTCACTGTATTCAAGGCTTCTTAGGAAGTATTCCAGAATCTTGCTGCCGGCAGGCCTCCGTCTGTTCCGGGTGAACATCTACTTGTAAATCCCTGTTGTTTCTTGTACACCCGTGAAATTTGGCCAGGTAATGCAGTTTGCATTGCTGCACAATTGCGCCTGCCTAGCTCTGCCGCGGTTGCAAACATTCAGGCGTGGCAGCCAGATAGACGGGTCCCTGTAGGACACTGCCAGCGGACTGGGTATATCTGCTTCCCGTTCTTCTCAACTTAGTGCTACTGATTCCAGATTTGACGGCTACACTCTACTCAACTGGAGCAGTAAGTTGAATCTCAACTTATGGCACTTTGTGAAATTGTTGAGAACTAGAGTTCAGTTGTTTGGCACGCCACCACTGTCCATACAGCACTATCGTCGGCACAGCCTACATCTGGCTCTAATTAGTCCACGGTTGTGTTCAGCCGAATGATCTCTGCCGGGAACACACAGAATGAGGTTCTGAGTTATTGCAACATAGGAGCGTTTCACTGCTTCCAAGGCATAGTAGGAAGAATTCTGTAATCTTGATGCCGGCAGGCTTCCGGCTCTTCCGGGTAAACATCTCCTTGTAAATCCCCCGTGGTTTCTTGTACACCCGTGAAATTTGGCTAGGTTATGCAGTTTGCATTGCTGCACAATTGCGCTTGCCTAGCTCTGCCGCGGTTGCAAACAATCAGGCGTAGCACCCAGATAGGCTGGTCCCCAAAGGACATTGCCAGCCGACTGGTATATCTGCTTCCCGTTCTTCTCACCTGAGTGCTACTGATTCCAGCTTTGACGGCTACAATCTACTCAACGGGACTAGTAAGTTGAACCTCAACTTATGGCACTTTGTGAAAGTGTTGAGAACTATAGCTCAGTTGTTTGGCACGCCACCACTTTCCATCCAACAGTATGGACGGCACTGCCTACATCTGTCTCTAATTAGTCCACGGTTGTGTTCAGCCGAATGACCTCTGCCGGGAACACTCAGAATGAGGTTCTGAGTAATTGCAACATAGGAGCGTTTCACTGTATTCAAGGCTTCTTAGGAAGTATTCCAGAATCTTGCTGCCGGCAGGCC
This sequence comes from Dipodomys merriami, assembly GCF_024711535.1. Classification (NCBI taxonomy): domain Eukaryota; kingdom Metazoa; phylum Chordata; class Mammalia; order Rodentia; family Heteromyidae; genus Dipodomys; species Dipodomys merriami. Next base: position 36,359 of record NW_027204481.1, read on the forward strand.
TCCGTCTGTTCCGGGTGAACATCTACTTGTAAATCCCTGTTGTTTCTTGTACACCCGTGAAATTTGGCCAGGTAATGCAGTTTGCATTGCTGCACAATTGCGCCTGCCTAGCTCTGCCGCGGTTGCAAACATTCAGGCGTGGCAGCCAGATAGACGGGTCCCTGTAGGACACTGCCAGCGGACTGGGTATATCTGCTTCCCGTTCTTCTCAACTTAGTGCTACTGATTCCAGCTTTGACGGCTACACTCTACTCACCCGGAGCAGTAAGTTGAACCTCAACTTGTGGCCCTTTGTGAAAGTGTTGAGAACTGGAGCTCAGTTGTTTGGCACGCCACCACTGTCCATCCAGTACTATGAAAGACACTGCCTATATCTTGCTCTAATTAGTCCACAGTTGTGTTCAGCCGAATGACTTCTGCCGGGAACACTCAGAATGAGGTTCTGAGTTATTGCAACATATGAGCGTTTCACTACTTTCAAGGCTGCTTAGGAAGAATTACGGAATCTTGTTGCTGGCAGGCCTCCAGCTCTTCCGGGTGAACATCTCTTTGTGAATCCCCCATGGTTTCTTGTAAACCCGTGAAATGTGGCCAGCTTATGCAGTTTGCATAGCTGCACAATTGCTCCTGCCTAGCTCTGCCGCAGTTGCAAACATTCAGGCGTGGCAGCCAGATAGGCTGGTCCCCGAAGGACACTGCCAGCGGACTGGGTATATCTGGTTCCCGTTCTTCTCACCTGAGTGCTAGTAATGACAGCTTTGACGGCTACATTCTACTCAACCGGAGCAGTAAGTTCAACCTCAACTGATGGCACTTTGTGAAAGTGTTGAGAACTAGAGCTCAGTTTTTTGGCACGCCACCACTGTCCATCCAACACTATGGACGGCACTGCCTACATCTGGCTCTAATTAGTCCACGGTTGTCTTCAGCCGAATGACCTCTGCCGGGAACACTCAGAATCAGTTTCTGAGTTATTGCAACATAGGAGCGTTTCACTGCTTTCAAGGCTTCTAAGGAAGAATTCCGGACTCTTGCTGCCAGCAGGCCTCCAGTTCTTCTGGGTGAACATCTCCTTGTAAATCCCCGGTGGTTTCTTTTACACCCCTGAAATTTGGGCAGGTTATGCAGTTTCCATTGCTGCACAATTGCGCCTGCCTAGGTCTGCCGTGGTTGCAAACATTCAGGCGTGCCAGCTAGATAGACTGGTCCCTGTAGGACACTGCCAGCGGACTGGGTATATCTGCTTCCATTCTCACCTGAGTGCTACTGATTCCCGCTTTGACGGCTACACTCTACTCAACTGGAGCAGTAAGTTGAATCTCAACTTATGGCACTTTGTGAAATTGTTGAGAACTAGAGTTCAGTTGTTTGGCACGCCACCACTGTCCATACAGCACTATCGTCGGCACAGCCTACATCTGGCTCTAATTAGTCCACGGTTGTGTTCAGCCGAATGATCTCTGCCGGGAACACACAGAATGAGGTTCTGAGTTATTGCAACATAGGTGCGTTTCACTGCTTCCAAGGCTTCTTAGGAAGAATTACGGAATCTTTCTGCCGGCAGACCATCCGGGTGTTTCGGGTGAACATCTCCTTGTAAATCGCCGGTGGTTTCTTGTCCACCCAAGAAATTTGGCCAGGTTATGCAGTTTGCATTGCTACACAATTGCCCCTGCTTAGCACTGCCGCGGTTGCAAACATTCAGGCGTGGCAGCCAGATAGGCTGGTCCCCGTAGGACACTGCCAGTGGACCGGGTATACCTGCTTCCCATTCTTCTCACCTGAGTGCTACTGATTCCAGCTTTGAAGGCTACACTCTACTCAACCGGAGCAGTAAGATGAACCTCAACTTATGGAACTTTGTGAAAGTATTGAAAACTAGAGCTCAGTTGTTTCTCACGCCAACACTGTCCATCCAGCACTATGGACGGCACTGCCTATATCAGGCTCTAATTAGTGCACGGTTGTGTTCAGCTGAATGACTTCTGCCGCAAACACTCAGAATGAGGTTCTGAGATCCTTCAACATAAGAGCGTTTCACTTCTTTCAAGGCTACTTAGGAAGAATTCCAGAATCTTGATGCAGGCAGGCCTCCGGCTGTTCGGGTGAACATCTCCTTGCAAATCCCCCTTGGTTTCTCGTACACCCGTGAAATTAGGCCAGGTTATGTAGTTTGTTTGTTGGACAATTGGGCCTGCCTAGATCTGCCACGTTTGCAAACATTCAGCCGTGGCAGCTAGATAGGCTGGTCCCAGAAGGACACTGCCAGCGAACTGGGTATATCTGCTTCCCGTTTTTCACACCTGAGTGCTACTGATGACAGCTTTGACGGCTACACTCTACTCAATCGGAGCAGTAAGATGAACCTCAACTGATGGCACTTTGTGAAAGTGTTGAGAACTAGAGCTCAGTTGTTTTGCACGCCACCACTGTCTATCCAGGACTACGGACGGCACTGCCTACCTCTGGCTCTAATTAGTCCACGATTGTGTTCAGCCGAATGACCTCTGACAGGAACACTCAGAATGAGGTTCTGAGTTATTGCAACATAGGAGCGTTTCACTGCTTTCAAGGCTTCTTCTTAAGAATTCCGGAATGTCGCCGCCGGAAGGCCTCCGGCTGTTCCGTGTGAACATCTCATTGTAAATCCCCCGTGGTTTCTTCACCAGTGAAATTTGGCCAGGTTATGCAGTTTGCATTGCTGCACAATTGCGCCTGCCTAGCTCTGCCGCGGTTGCAAACATTCAGGCGTGGCAACCATATAGGCTGGTCCCCGTAGGACACTGCCAGCGGACTGGGTATTTCTGCTTCCCGTTCTTCTCACCTGAGTGCTACTGATTCCAGCTTTGACGGCTACACCCTACTAACCCGGAACAGTAAGTTGAACCTCAACTCATGGCACTTTATGAAAGTGTTGAGAACTAAAGCTCAGTTGTTTGGCACGCCACCACTGTCCATCCAGCACTATGGAGGGCACTGCCTACATCTTGCTCTAATTAGTCCACGGTTGTGTTCAGCCGAATGACCTCTGCCGTGAACACTCAGGATGAGGTTCTGACTTATTGCAACATGGGAGCGTTTCACTGCTTTCAAGGCTTCTTAGGAAGAATTCCGGACGGAATCTTGCTGCTGGCAGGCCTCCGGCTGTTCCGGGTGAACATCTCCTTGTAAAACCCCGGTGGTTTCTTGTACACCCGTGAAATTTGGCCAGGTTATGCAGTTTGCATTGCTGCACAATCACGCCTCCCTAGCTCTGCCGCGATTGCAAAAATTCATGCGTGGCATCCAGATAGGCTGGTCCCCGTAAGACACTGCCAGGGGTCTGGGTATATCTGCTTCCCGTTCTTCTCACCTGAGTGCTATTGTTTCCAGCTTTGACAGCTACACTCTACTCACCCGGAGCAGTAAGGTGAACCTCAACTTGTGGCACTTTGTGTAAGTGTTGAGAACTAAAGCTCAGTTGTTTGGCACGCCAGCACTGTCCATCCAGCACTATGGACGGCACTGCTTACATCAGGCTCTAATGAGTCCACGGTTGTGTTCAGCCGAATGACCTCTGCCCGGAAAACTCAGAATGAGATTCTGAGTTACTGCAACATAAGAGCGTTTCACTGCTTTCAAGGCTTCTTAGGAAGAATTCCGGAATCTTGCTGCCGGTAGGCATGCGGCTGTTCCGGGTGAACATCTCCTTGTAAATCCCCCGTGGTTTCTTGTACACCGGTGATATTTGGCCAGGTTATGCAGTTTGTATTGCTGTACAATTTCCCCTGCCTAGCTCTGCCGCGATTGCAAACATTCAGGCGTGGCCGCCAGACAGGCTGGTCCCCGTAGGACACTGCCAGCGGACTGGGTATATCTAATTCCCGTTCTTCTCACCTGAGCGCTACTGATTCCAGTTTCGACGGCTATACTCTACTCAACCGGCCCAGTAAGTTGAACCTCAACTTATGGCACTTTGTGAAAGTGTTGAGAACTTGAGCTCAGTTGTTTGGCACGCCACCACACTCCATCGAGCACTATGGACGGCACTGCCTACATCTGGTTCTAATTAGTCCACGGTTGTGTTCAGCCGAATGACCTCTGCCACAAACACTCAGAATGAGGTTCTGAGTTATTGCAACATAGGAGTGTTTCACTGCTTAAAAGGCTTCTTAGGAAGGATTCCGGAATCTTTCTGCCGGCAGGCTTCCAGCTGTTACAGGTAATTATCTCCTTGTAAATCCTCTGTGGTTTCTTGTAAAACAGTGAAATTTAACCAGGTTATACAGTTTGCATTGTTGCACAATTGCCCCTGCCTAGCTCTGCTGCGGTTGCAAACATTCAGGCGTGGCAGCCAGATAGGCTGTTCCCCGTAGGACACTGCCAGCGGACTGGGTATATCTGCTTCCCGTTCTTCTCACCTGAGTACTAGTGATTCCAGCTTTGACGGCTACACTCTTCTCAACCGGACCAGTAAGTTGAACCTCAACTTATGGCACTTTGTGAAAGTGTTGAGAACTAGAGCTCAGGTGTTTGGCACGCCACCACAGTCCATCCAGAACTATGGACGGCACTGCCTACATCCTGCTCTAATTAGTACACGGTTGTGTTCAGCTGAATGACCTCTGCCCGGAAAACTCAGAATGAGGTTCTGAGTTACGGCAACATAGGAGCGTTCCACTGCTTTCAAGGCTTCTTAGGAAGAATTCCGGAATCTTGCTGCAGGCAGGCCTGCGACTGTTCCGGGTGAACATCTCCTTGTAAATCCCCCGTAGTTTCTTGTACACCCGTGATATTTGGCCAGGTTATGCAGTTTGTATTGCTGCACAATTTCTCCTGCCTAGCTCTGTCGCGATTGCAAACATTCAGGCATGGCAGCCAGATAGGCTGGTCTCCGTAGGACACTGCCAGCAGACTGGGTATATCTGCTTCCCGTTCTTCTCACCTGAGTGCTACTGATTCCAGCTGTGACGGCTACAATCTACTCAACCGGAGCAGTAAGTTGAACCTCAACTTATGGCACTTTGTGAAAGTGTTGAGAACTAGAGCGCAGTTTTTTGGCATGCCACCACTGTCCATCCAGCACTATGGACGGCACTGCCTACATCTGGCTCTAATTAGTCCACGGTTATCTTCAGCCGAATGACCTCTGCCGGAAACACTCAGAATGAGGTTCTGAGTAATTGCAACATAGGAGCGTTTCACTGCTTTCAAGGCTTCTTAGGAAGGATTCCGGAATCTTGCTGCTGGCAAGCCTCTGGCTGTTCGGGGTGAACATCTCCTTGTAAATCCCCGGTGGTTTCTTGTACACCCGTGAAATTTGGCCAGGTTATGCAGTTTGCATTGCTGCACAATTGCGCCTGACTAGCTCTGCCGCGCTTGAAAACATTCAGGCGTGGCAGCCAGATAGGCTGGTCAACTAAGGACACTGCCAGCGGACTGGGTATATCTGCTTCCCGTTCTTCTCACCTGAGTGCTAATGATTCCAGCTGTGACGGCTACAATCTACTCAACCGGAGCAGTAAGTTGAACCTCAACTTATGGCACTTTGTGAAAGTGTTGAGAACTAGGGCTCAGTTGTTTGGCACGTCACCACTGTACATTCAGCAGTATGGACGGCACTGCCTACATCTGCTTCTAATTAGTCCACGGTTGTGTTCAGCCCAACGACTACTGCCGGGAACACTCAGAATGAGGTTCTGAGTTATTGAAACATAGGAGCGTTTCACTGCTTTCAAGGCTTGTTATGAAGGATTCCGGAATCTTGACGCCGGCAGGCCTCCGGCTGTTCCGGGTGAACATCTCCTTGTAAATTCCCCGTGGTTCCTTGTTCACCCGTGAAATTTGGTCAGCTTATGCAGTTTGCATTGCTGCACAATTGCGCCTGCCTAGCTCTGCCCCAGTTACAAACATTCAGGCGTGGCAGCCAGATAGGCTGGTCCCCGTAGGACACTGCCAGCGGATTGGGTATATCTACTTCCCTTTCTTCTCACCTGAGTCCTACTTATTCCAGCTTTGATGGCTATAATCTACTCAACCGGAGCAGAAAGTTGAACCTCAACTTAAGGCATTTTGTGAAAATGTTGAGAAATAGAGCTCAGTTGTTTGGCACCCCACCACCCTCCATCCAGCACTATGACGGCACTAACTACATCTGGCTCTAATTAGTCCACGGTTGTGTTCAGCCGAATGACCTCTGCCGGGAACACTCAGAATGAGGTTCTGAGTTACTGCAACATAGGAGCGTTTCAGTACTTTCAAGGCATCTTAGGAAGAATTCCGGAATCTTACTTCCGGCAGGCCTCCGTCTGTTCTAGTTGAACATCTCCTTGTAAATCCCCCGTGGTTTCTTGTACACCCGTGAAATTTGGCCAGGTTATGCAGTTTGCATTGCTGCACAATTCCCCCTGCCTAGCTCTGCCGCGTTTGAAAACATTCAGGAGTGGCAGCCAGATAGGCTGGTCCCCGTAGGACACTGCCAGCAGACTAGGTATATCTGCTTCCTGTTCTTCTCACCTGAGTGCTACTGATTCCAGGTTTGACGGCTACACTCTACTCAACCGGAGCAGTAAGTTAAACCTCAACTTATGGCCCTTTGTGAAAGTCTTGAGAACTAGAGCTCAGTTGTTTGGCACGCCACCACAGTCCATCCGGCAATCTGGACGGCACTGCCTACATCTGGCTCTAATTACTCCACGGTTGTGTTCAGCCGAATGACCTCTGCCGGGAACACTCAGAATGAGGTTCTGACTTACTTTAACATAGGAGTGTTTCACTGCTTTGACGCTTCTTAAGAAGAATTCCGGAATGTTGCTGCCGCCAGGCCTCCGGCAGTTCCGGGTGAACATCTCCTTGTAAATCCCCCGTGGTTTCTTGTACACCCGTGAAATTTGGCCAGGTTATGCAGTTTGCATAGCTGCACAATTTCGCCTACCTAGCTCTGCCGCGTTTGCAAACATTCAGGAGTGGCACCCAGATAGGCTGATCCCCGTAGGATACTGCCAGCGGACTGGGTATATCTGCTTCCCGTTCTTCTCACCTGAGTGCTACTGATTCCAGCTTTGACGGTTACACTCTACTCAACCGGAGCAGTAAGTTGAACCTCAACTTATGGCACTTTGTGAAAGTGTTGAGAACTAGAGCTCAGTTGTTTGGCACGCAACCACGGTCCAAACAGCACTATGGACTGCACTGCTTACATCTTGCTCTAATTAGTCCACAGTTATGTTCAGCCGAATGACTTCTGCCGGGAAGACTCAGAATGAGGTTCTGAGTTACTGTAAGATAGGAGCGTTTCACTGCTTTCAAGGCTTCACAGGAAGAATTCCGGAATGTTGCTGCCGGTAGGCCTCCAGGTGTTCCGGGTGAACATCTCCTTTTAAATCCCCAGTGGTTTCTTGTACACCCGTGAAATTGGCCAGGTTATGCAGCTCTCATTGCTGCACAATTGCGCCTGCCTAGCTCTGCCCCTGTTGCAAATATTCAGGAGTGGCACTCAGATAGGCTGGTCCCCGTAGGACACTGCCAGCCGACTGGGTATATCTGCTTACCGTTCTTCTCACCTGAGTGCTACTGATTCCAGCTTTGACGGTTACACTCTACTCAACCGGAGTAGTAAGTTGAACCTCAACTTGTGGCACTTTGTGAAAGTGTTAAGAACTAGAGCGCAGTTGTTTGGCACGTCACCACTGTCCATCCAGCATTATGCACGGCACTGCCTACATCTGGCTCTAATTAGTCCACGGTTGTGTTCAGCCAAATTACCTCTGCCGGGAACACTCAGAATGAGGTTCTGAGTTATTGCAACATAGGAGCGTTTCATTGATTTCAAGGCTTCTCAGGAAGAATTTCGGAATGTTGCTGCCGGCAGACCTCCGGCTGTTCCGGGTGAACATCTCCTTGTAAATCCCCCGTGGTTTCTTGTACACCCGTGAAATTTGGCCAGGTTATGCAGTTGCATTGCTGCACAATTGCGCCTGCCTAGCTCTCCCGCGGTTGCAAACATTCAGGCGTGTCAGCCAGATAGGCTGGTGGCTGTAGGACACTGCCAGAGGACTGGGTATATCTGCTTCCCGTTCTTCTCACCTGAGTGCTACTGGTTCCAGCTTTGGCGGCTACAATCTACTCAACCGGAGCAGTAAGTTGAACCTCAACTTACGGCACTTTATGAAAGTGTTGAGAACTAGAGCGCAGTTGTTTGGCACTCCACCAATGTCCATCCAGCCCTACGGATGGCACTGCCTACATCTGGCTCTAATTAGTCCACGGTTGCGTTTAGCCGAATGAACTCTGCCGGAAACACTCAGAATGAGGTTCTGAGTTATTGCAACATAGAAGCGTTTCAGTACTTTCAGGGCTTCTTAGGAAGAATTCCGGAATCTTACTGCCGGCAGGTTTCCAGCTGTTCCTCGTGAACATCTCCTTGTAAATCCCCCGTGGATTCTTGTACACCCATGAAATTTGGCCAGGTTATGCAGTTTGCATTGCTGCACAATTTCGCCTGCCTAGCTCTGCCGCGGTTGCAAATATTCAGGCGTGCGAGCCATATAGGCTGGTCCCTGTAGGACACTGTCAGCGGACTGGGTATATCTGCCTCCCGTTCTTCTCACCTGAGTGCTACTGATTCCAGCTTTGACGGCTACACTCTACTCAACCGAAGCAGTAAGTTGAACCTCAACTAGTGGCACTTTGTGAAAGTGTTGAGAACTAGAGCTCAGTTGTTTTTCAGGCCACCGCTGTCCATCAAGCACTATGAACAGCCCTGCCTTCATCTGGCTCTAATCAGTCAAAAGTTGTGTTCAGCCGAATGACCTCTGCCGGGGACCCTCAGAATGAGGTTTTGAGTTATTACAACATAGGAGCGTTTCACTGCTTTCAAGGCTTCTTAGGAAGGATTTCAGAAACTTGCTGCCGGCAGCCCTCTGGCTGTTCCGGGTGAACATCTCCTTGTAAATGCCCCGTGGTTTCTAGTACACCCGTTTAATTTCGCCAGGTTATGCAGCTTGCATTACTGTACTATCACGCCTGCCTAGCTCTGCCGCAGTTGCAAACATTCAGGCGTGGCAGCCAGATAGGCTAATCCCCGTTGGACACTGCCAGCTGACTGGGTATATTTGGTTACCGTTCTTCTCACCTGAGTGCTACTCATTCCAGCTTTGACGGCTACACTCTACTCACCCGGCGCAGTAAGGTGAACCTCAACTTGTGGCTCTTTGTGAAAGTGTTGAGAATTAGAGCTCAGATGTTTGGCCAGCCACCACTGTCCATCCAGCACAATGAAACGCACTGCTTATACGTGGCTCTAATTAGTCCACGGTTGTGTTCAGCCGAATGACCTCTGACCTGAACACTCAGAATGAGGGTCTGAGTTATTGCAACATTGGAGCGTTTCACTGCTTTCAAGGCTTCTTCGGAAGGATTCCAGAATCTTGCTGCCGGCAGGCATCCGGCTTTTCCGGGTGAACATCTCCTGGTAAATCCCGCGTGTTTTCTTGTACACCCGTGAAATTTGGCCAGGTTATGCTGTTTGCATTGCTGCACAATTGCGCCTGCCTAGCTCTGCCACGTTTGCAAACATTCAGGCGTTGCAGCCAGATAGGCTGGTCCCCGTAAGACACTGCCAGCGGACTGGGTGTATCTGCTTCTGGTTCTTCTCACGTGAGTGCTACTGATTCCAGCTTTGACTGCTACACTCTACTCAACCGTAGTAGTAAGTTGAACCTCAACTTGTGGCACTTTGTGAAAGTGTTGAGGACTAGAGCGCAGTTGTTTGGCACACAACCACTGTCCTTCCAGAAATATGGAAGGCACTGCCTACATCTGGCTCTAATTAGTCGACGGTTGTGTTCAGCCGAATGACCTCTGCCAGGAACACTCAGAATGAGGTTCTGAGTTATTGCAACACAGGAGCGTTTCACTGCTTTCAAGGCTTCTTAGGAAGAATTCTGGAATCTTGCTGCCGGCAGGCCTCCGGCTGTTCCGTGTGAACAACTCCTTGTAATTCCCCGTGGTTTCTTGTACAACCGTGAAATTTGGCCAGGTTATGCAGCTTGCATTGCTGCACAATTACGCCTGAATAGCTCTGCCGCGGTTGCAAACATTCAGGCATGGCAGCCAGATAAGCTGGTCCCCGTAGGACACTGACAGCGGACTAGGTATATCTACTTCCCGTTCTTCTCACCTGAGTGCTACTGATTCCAGATTTGAAGGCTGCACTCTCCTCAACCGGAGCAGTAAGTTGAACCTCAACTTCTGGCACTTTGTGAAAGTGTGGAGACCTAGAGGTAAGTTGTTTGGCAGGCCACCACTGTCCATCCAGCACTATGGATGGCACTGCCTACATCTGGCTCTAATTAGTCCACCGTGGTGTTCAACCGAATGACCTCTGCCGGGAACACTCAGAATGAGGTTCTGAGTTTCTGCAACATAGGAGCGTTTCACTGCATTCAAGGCTTCTTAGGAAGGATTCCGGAATCTTGCTGCCGGCATGCCTCCTGCTGTTCCGGGTGAACATCTCCTTGTAAATCCCCCATGGTTTCTTGTACACCCGTGAAAGTTGGCCAGGTTATGCAGGTTGCATTGCTGCACAATTGCGCCTGCCTAGCTCTGCCCCGGTTGCAAACATTCAGGCGTGGCAGCCAGATAGGCTGGTCCCCGTAGGACATTGCCAGCGGACTGAGTATATCTGCTTCCCGTTCTTCTCAACTGAGTGCTACTGACTCCAGCTTTGACGGCTACACTCTACTCAACCGGAGCAGTAAGTTGAACCTCAACTTATGGCACTTTGTGAAAGTGTTGAGAACTAGAGCTCAGTTGTTTGGCACGCCACCACCCTCCATCCAGCACTATGGACAGCACTGCCTACATCTGGCTCTAATTAGTCCACGGTTGTCTTCAGCCGAATGACCTCTGCCGGGAAGACTCTGAATGAGGTTCTGAGTTACTGTAACATAGGAGCGTTTCACTGCTTTCAAGGCTTCTAAGGAAGAATTCCGGAATGTTGCTGCCGGCAGGCCTCCAGGTTTTCCGGGTGAACATCTCCTTGTAAATCCCCCGTGGTTTCTTGTACACCCGTAAAATTTGGCCCGGTTATGCAGTTTGCCTTGCGGCACAATTGCGCCTGCCTAGCTCTGCCGCGGTTGCAAACATTCAGGCGTGTCAGCCAGATAGGCTGGTGTCCATAGGACACTGCCAGTGGACTGGGTATATCTGCTTCCCGTTCTTCTCACCTGAGTGCTACTGGTTCTAGCTTTGACGGCTACAATATACTCAACCGGAGCCGTAAGTTGAACCTCAACTTATGGCACTTTGTGAAAGTGTTGAGAACTAGAGCGCAGTTGTTTGGCACTTCACCACTGTCCATTCAGCACTGTGGATAACACTGCTTACATCTGGCTCTACTTAGTCCACGGCTGTGTTTAGCCGAATGACCTCTGCCGGGAACACTCAGAATGAGGTTCTGAGTTATTGCAACATAGGAGCGTTTCAGTACTTTCAGGGCTTTTTAGGAAGAATTCCGGAATCTTACTGCCGGCAGGCCTCCGGCTGTTCCACGTGAACTTCTCCTTGTAAATCCCCCGTGGATTCTTGTACACCCGTGAAATTTGGCCAGGTTATGCAGTTTGCATTGCTGCACAATTTCGCCTGCCTAGCTCTGCCGCGGTTGCAAACATTCATGCGTGCGAGCGAGATAGGCTGATCCCCGTAGGACACTGTCAGTGGACTGGGTATATCTGCCTCCCGTTCTTTTCGCCTGAGTGCTACTGATTCCAGCTTTGACGGCTACACTCTATTCAATCGAAGCAGTAAGTTGAACCTCAACTTGTGGCACTTTGTGAAAGTGTTGAGAACTAGAGCTCAGTTGTTTGCAGGCCTCCACTGTCCATCAAGCCATATGAACGGCCCTGCCTTCATGTGGCTCTAATTAGTCAAAGGTTGTGTTCAGCCGAATGACCTCTGCCGGGAACCCTCAGAATGAGGTTCTGAGTTATTGCAACATAGGAGCGTTTCACTGCTTTCAAGGCTTCTTATGAAGTATTCCATAATCTTGCTGCCCGCAGCCCTCCGGCTGTTCCGGGTGAACATTTCCTTGTAAATCCCCCGTGGTTTTCGGTATACCCGTTTAATTTCGCCAGGTTATGCAGCTTGCATTGCTGCACAATCACGCCTGCCTAGCTCTGCCGCGGTTGCAAACATTCAGGCGTGGAAGCCAGATAGGCTGGTCCCCGTTGGACACTGCCAGCGGACTGGGTATATCTGCTTCCCGTTGTTCTCACCTGAGTGCTACTCATTCCAGCTTTGAAGGCTACACTCTACTCACCCGGTGCAGTAAGGTGAACCTCAACTTGTGGCTCTTTGTGAAAGTGTTGAGAACTAGAGATCAGTTGTTTGCCTCGCCACCAGTGTCCATCCAGCACTACGAAAGGCACTGCTTATATCTGGCTCTAATTAGTCCACGGTTGTGTTCAGCCGAATGACCTCTGCTGGTAACACTCAGAATGAGGTTCTGAGTTATTGCAACATAGTAGCGTTTCACTGCTTTCAAGGCTTCTTAGGAAGGATTCCAGAAACTTGCTGCTGGCAGGCCACAAGCTGTTCCGGGTGAACATCTCCTGGTAAATCCCGCGTGGTTTCTTGTACACCCGTGAAATTTGGCCAGGTTATGCAGTTTGCATTGCTGCACAATTGTGCTTGCCTAGCTCTGCTGCGGTTGCAAACATTCAGGCGTGGCAGCCCGAAATGCTGGTCCCCGTAGGACACTGCCAATGGACTGGGTATATCCGCTTCCCATTCTTCTCACCTGAGTGCTACTGAATCCAGCTTTGACGGCTACACTCTACTCACCCGGAGCAGTAATTGAACCTCAACTTATGGCATTTTGTGAAAGTGTTGAGAACTATAGCACAGTTGTTTGGCATGCCACCAATGTCCATCCAGCACTATGGACGGCACTGCCTACATCTGGCTCTAATTAGTCCTCGGTTGTGTTTAGCCCAATGACCCCTGCCGGGAACACTCAGAATGAGGTTCTGAGTTTTTGCAATATAGGAGCGTTTCAGTACTTTCACGGCTTCTTAGGAAGAATTCCGGAATCTTACTGATGGCAGGCCTCCGGCTGTTCTTGGTGAACATGTCCTTGTAAATGCCCCGTGTATTCTTGTACACCCGTGTAATTTGGCCAGGTGATGCTGTTTGAATTGCTGCACAATTGTGCCTGCCTAGCTCTGCCACGTTTGCAAACATTCAGGCGTTGCAGCCAGATAGGCTGGTCCCCGTAGGACACTGCCAGCGGACTGGGTATATCTGCTTCTGGTTCTTCTCACCTGAGTGCTACTGATTCCAGCTTTGACGGCTACACTCTACTCAACCGGAGCAGTAAGTGGAACCTCAACCTGTGACACTTTGTGAAAGTGTTGAGAACTAGAGCTCAGTTGTTTGGCACGCAACCACTGTCCATTCAGAAATATGGAAGGCACTGCGTACATCTGGCTCTAATTAGTCCAGGGTTGTGTTCCGCCGAATGACCTCTGCTGGGAACACTCAGAATGAGGTTCTGAGTTATTGCAACATAGGAGCGTTTCACTGCTTTCAAAGCTTCTCAGGAAGAATTCCAGAATGTTGGTGCCGGCAGGCCTCCGGCTGTTCCGGGTAAATATCTCCTTGTAAATCCCCCGTGGTTTCTTGTATACCCATGAAATTTGGCCAGGTTATGCAGTTTGCATTGCTGCACAATTGCGCCTGCCTAGCTCTGCCGGGGTTGCAAACATTTAGGGGTGGCAGCCAGATAGCCTGGTCCCCGTGGGATACTGCCAGCGGACTGGGTATATCTGCTTCCCGTTCTTCTCACCTGAGTGCTACTGATTCCAGCTACACCACACAGAAACAACCAGCTCCAGGGTGAGTACCCCACAGGGGAAGTGTATCCCTCATGGGAGACCAGAGCTGGAGGGAATCCCCAGACCCTGACCTAGACTCCCTACCCCAACACCCGGACCACAGGACCCACTAAAACTGGGAACTGTTTGAGAGCTCCACCAGCCCGTGGAGCACACTCAGCTGGCCAGGCTAGAGCAAGAGCACCCCTGGAAGGGAGCTTAAATGCCCAAGCCAGGAACAGCGCCCCTGGGTCAAGACTACCAACAGTAGAAGAAATTTGAACTGTGTCCCCCAGGCTGTATAACCTAGGTGGTATACACATCAGCACAGGCCTAACAAGCGGGCTCCAGGCTGGGGCCGGAACCAGGCCCGGGGATCCGGCGCCTGAACAACACAACCAACTCCTCCCAATTGAAGTAAAAAGCTGAGCATACGCCTCAACAGAGGGGAGAAAGCCAGGAAACAACACTCCCCGGGGAAGCACGCCTGTGACAACAAAAGACCTGGAGGCCCAGGACAAGAGAAGCCCAAACCCCACCAAAACTCCACCCATATACCCTAGACTGGGAATTGGGCAACACAGGCTGCCAGCACCTGATAGTAAGCAGGAGCTCAGACTGTTGAGGCGGCTCAGCAATAGAGTGATAGTCTTGGATGTATGAGGCCCTGGATCTGATTCCTCAGCATCACAAAAGCAAAAAGGGTCAGAAGTGGTGCTGTGGCTCAAACGGTAGGGTGCCAGCCTTGAGCTGAAAAGCTGAGGGACAGCACCCAAACCTAGAGTTCAAGCCCACAACCAGCCCGAAACAAACAAACAAAAACACATCAGGAGCCCATAGCAGACTCCAGCATTTGGGAGAGTGCATCCAGAGCATCTGTTCTTCACAAGAGCACCCGTAGGAGCAAACACAAGCAGTCTAGGCTGCTCAACCCTTCCAAAGGCGGGAACTGCCAGCAATCTACAGCAGAGAGCTGAGAATCCTAAGTAAGTCAGTATAGCAGCTGGAAATAGGCTCCCAACAGAACCCAGATCAGGCACAGACTCTCTCTACCAATACAGAATCAGCAACCAAACAAAGACAGACACACCAAAACAAAATTGAAGAGCAGTCTCCTGAACCTCCATGCGAAAATCACAGAGAAAAATCACAAGGTTTACTACCACCCAGGACAGCAAGCTCACCTCAAAAGCCAGCAGCCACACAGGGGAGAGCCCCAGTGGGAGCAAAGCAGGAATGGAAGACAAAGGCTACTTCCAAGGGTTGCTGGAGGCAATGACTCAAGAAATAAAGCGAGAAATTGATCAGAAATTGAAAGAGCACAAGGATGAACTATCCAAAGAGATACAGGGTATCAAACAAGAGATGCATGCAAAAATAGAAGCTGCACAAACCTCAGTAAGAAGTGAGATAAACGCCAAATTAGAGGTAATGCATACCTCATTGAGAGATGAGATCAGTACTCTGAGAACCAACATTGAATCCATAAAGGGATCCATTTCCTCCATGCAAACCACAATAGAAGCCACTGTCAACAGAGTGAATGATATGGAAGGTAGAGTGTCAGATACAGAAGACAGAATACACCAACTGGACCAAAAAGTGACAGATATGGAAAAATCACTCAAGTTAAACCAAAGGGATATTCAAGAGCAAGCAGATAATGCTAAAAAATTTAACCTTCGCATAATTGGAGTGGACGAAGGTGAGGAATTCCAGAGCAAGGGAATGCAACACCTATTTAACAATATAATCAATGAAAATTTTCCCCACCTCAAAAATGACCATCTTAACTACATCACAAAAGCTTATCGAACACCCAACAAGCAAGACCCCAGGAGAAACACTTCTAGACACATTATAGTAAAAATGATAGATCTGAATAATAAGGAAACAATCCTCCATGCAGCAAAAATGAAGAAGGAGCTATACTACAAGGGGAAAAAAATAAGAATTACTGCAGATCTCTCCACACAAACAATGAATGCAAGAAAAGCCTGGGAAAGCACCATACGAGCCCTGAGAGCCAATAACTGCCAACCCAGACTGATCTACCCGGCAAAGCTAGCATTCACATTCGATGGAGAACTGAAAACTTTTAATAGCAAAGAAAAGCTAAATGAATACATAAACATTAAGCCAGCATTACAAAGAATTCTAAGAGGGGGGACACAACCTGAAGAAAGCAGCCAGGAACAGGGGCCTGCCCCAAACAGGCGTTACTCAAAGTCTAACTGAGCAAGCACAGGAGGAAAGGAAAAAAGAAAAACTTAGGAAAACGGAATGGCAGGGACAACAATGCATCTCTCTATACTTTCTCTTAATATAAATGGGCTGAATTCGCCAATCAAAAGAAAACGAACTGAGGACTGGATCAGAAAACAAGACCCATCCATCTGTTGCCTTCAGGAGACCCACCTCTCAGCCAAACATACAAACAAACTCAGAGTGAAGGGGTGGAAAAGGATCTACCAATCAAATGCCCCCAGTAAGAAAGCAGGTGTAGCTATCCTGATATCTGACAAAATAAACTTTTCACTAAAATCAGTACAGAAAGACAACGACGGACACTACATATTAATAAAGGGAACAATCCAAGAGGAGGATATAACCATCATCAACTTATATGCCCCAAATATTGGTGCTCCCAGATATGTCAAACAAATACTCTCAAACTTACAGAATAAAATAGATCCCAATACAATAATACTAGGAGACTTTAACACACCACTCTCACCAAAGGACAGGTCTACCAACCAGAGGATTGGCAAAGAAGCTACCGAATTAAGAGAGGCCATACTTCAAGCGGAATTAACTGACATCTACCGAGTATTTCACCCTAAAACAACACAGTACACATTCTTCTCAGCAGCTCACGGAACTTTCTCCAAAATAGACCATATCATAGTTCATGCAAGGAACTTAAGCAAATACAAAGGGATCGACATAATCCCCTGTATCCTATCTGACCACAGTGGAATCAAGCTCTCAATAACAAAGCATACCGCAGAAATTTCTCTAATACATGGAAATTGAACAGCACACTCCTTAACAATGCCTGGATAACAGAAGAGATCAGAGAAGAAATAAAGCATTTCCTACAACTCAATGAAAATGAAAACACCTCACAAAGAAACTTGTGGGACACAGCAAAAGCAGTCCTGAGGGGCAAATTTATTGCCCTCAGTGCCCACATCAAGAGAATGGAGACAGACCAAGTAAATAATCTCATGTTGCAATTAAAACAGCTAGAAAAACAAGAAAAAATGGGACCTAAAGCTACTAGACGAAGGCAGATAACCAAATTAAAAGCAGAGATTAACCAATTAGAAAATCAGAAAACCATAACCAAAATAAACCAAACAAAAAGCTGGTTCTTTGAAAAAATAAACAAAATTGATGGCCCATTGGCTAGATTAATTAAAAAAAGAAGAGAGGAAACCCATATTAATAGGATTAGGGATGCCATGGGAAACATCACAACACGTACCCAAGATATCCAAACAATTCTAACAGACTACTTTCAAAAGCTATACTCTCTAAAGGAAGAAAATCGGGCAGAAATGGATGCATTTTTAGAGAAATACAAGTTGCCCAAACTGAGCAAAGAAGAAGTTAACCAATTAAATAAGCCAATATCCTATAATGAGATACAGGAAGCTATCAAAAGTCTTCCAACAAAAAAAAGCCCAGGACCAGATGGATTCACAGCAGAATTCTATAAGACCTTTAAACAAGAACTAATACCCATACTCCTCAAGCTCTTCAGAGAAACATAGAAGGAAGGAGCTATCCCAAACTCATTCTACGAAGCCAATATCACACTCATCCCCAAACCAGGCAAAGACCCAACCAAAAAGGAGAATTACAGGCCAATCTCCTTGATGAACACAGATGCAAAGATCCTTAACAAGATTCTAGCTAACAGAATCCAGAAACACATAAAAAAAAATAATTCACTATGACCAGGTAGGCTTCATCCCAGAGACACAGGGATGGTTTAACATACGTAAGTCAATAAATGTAATCCAACATATCAACAGAGCCAAGGTCAAGAATCACATGATTATCGCCACAGATGCAGAAAAGGCCTTTGACAAAATTCAACATTCATTCATGCTAAAAGCTCTGGAGAAAATAGGAATAGAAGGAACATTTCTGAAAACAATAAAAGCCATTTATGACAGACCAATAGCCAATATTATACTTAATGGGGAAAAGCTACAACCAATTCTCCTAAAATCAGGAACAAGGCAAGGATGCCCACTGTCTCCACTCCTCTTCAATATAGACCTAGAACCCTTAGCCAGGGCAATAAGGAAAGAAAAAGACATTAAAGGGATCCGCATAGGGAAAGAAGAAGTTAAACTATCCCTTTTTGCAGACGACATGATACTATACCTCCACGATCCCAAAAACTCCATCCCCAAACTCTTAGAAATCATAAATCACTTCGGCAAAATAGCAGGATACAAAATAAACCCACAAAAATCAGTTGCCTTCCTATACACTGATAATGTACAGGAAGAGAGGGAAATAAAGGGAGCAACCCCATTCACAATAACCTCCCGAAAAATAAAATATTTAGGAATTAACCTAACCAAAGATGTAAAAGAACTATTTAATGAGAACTATAAAAAGTTAAAGAAAGAAATTGCAGAAGACACTAGGAAATGGAAAGACCTCCCATGCTCCTGGATAGGCCGACTTAATATAGTAAAGATGGTAATACTTCCAAAACTAATATACAAATTCAACGCGATTCCTATTAAAATCCCAATGACATACATCACTGAAATACAGAAAAAAGTCCAAAAATTCATATGGAACAACGAAAGACCTAGAATAGCCAAAACAATTCTAGGGGATAAAGACAATATGGGAGGGCTATCCATGCCGAACTTCAAACTCTACTACAGAGCTATAATAACAAAGACAGCATGCTACTGGCACAAAAACAGACCCGAAGACCAATGGAACAGAATAGAAGATCCAGAAATAAATCCACAGGCCTACAGCCAGCTGATATTCGACAAAGGAGCCAAAGACATACAATGGAAGAAACACAGCCTCTTCAACCGCTGGTGCTGGGAAAACTGGGCAGCCACATGCAGAAAACTAAAAGTGGACCCCAGCCTATCACCATGCACCAACATCAACTCAAAATGGATTAAAGACCTTAACATTAAACCTGAATCTCTGAAACTACTGCAGGACAGAGTAGGAGAGACACTTGAACTAATAGGCACAGGAAGGAACTTCCTGAACAGAGTCCCAGGGTCACAACAAATTGGAGAGAGACTCGACCAATGGGACCACCTTAAAATAAAAAGCTTCTGCACAGATAAAGCTATCGCAACCAAGCTAGAAAGACAACCAACTAATTGGGAAAAAATATTTACCAGCAATATATCAGACAAGGGGTTAACATCCTGTATATACAGGGAACTCAAGAAACTAATACCTCCCAAACCTAACAAACCAATTACTAAATGGGCAAGGGAACTAAAGAGGGACTTCTCAAATGAAGAAATAAAAATGGCAAAGAAACACATGAGGAAATGTTCATCATCCCTGGTGGTGAAGGAAATGCAAATAAAGACAACCCTGAGATACCACCTTACCCCAGTCAGAATGTCCCACATCCACAAATCAGCCAACGACAAATGCTGGAGGGGATGTGGAGAACGAGGAACGCTATTACACTGCTGGTGGGAATGTACACTCATACAACCACTTTGGAAAGCAGTCTGGAGGGTCCTTAGAAAGCTAAAGATTGACCTCCCTTACGACCCAGTCATACCACTTCTAGGCATCTACCCTGAACAACAGGAACCAATATACAAGGACACGTGTACCTCCATGTTTATTGCAGCACTGTTCACAATAGCTAGGATATGGAAACAACCTAGATGCCCCACCACAGATGAATGGATCCAAAAATTGTGGTATCTATACACAATGGAATATTATGCAGCCATTAGAAATGACAAAATAATGGCATTTGCAGGGAAATGGATGGAGCTAGAAGGAATCATGTTGAGCGAGGTAAGCCAAGAACGAAGAGACAAACAGTACATGGTCTCCCTGATAAGCGGATGATAAATCCAAAAGGTTAGGTGATATGACAAAACTAACAGGACTTAAGAAACAAAGAACTCCCACTCATCTGGTTGAACCACTACTAAATATCCCCATGCTGCTGATCACGTGTATGGTATATAACATATGAACACCGTTATATATTACAGACTGTGATAGACAATTGGCTCCAGGAAAGTTAGAATGAACGTGTGACTTTAAATGAGCATCATTATTCCACAATACTGTGAATTTCCGGAAATTAAGTAATCACTTAATCACAATCAAAAAAAAAAAAAAGAACCTTGGGGAAGGGAGGGAGGGAGGGGATGGTAGGGAGAAAACAATGGAGGGGGTAACAATGTTCAAGAGGAACTGTACTCATTACCCCACTCATGTAACTGTAACCCTCTGTATAGAATCTTTACAATAAAAAAAAATTAAAAAAAAAAAGAAAGTCATCTTGGCTGATTAAATCAGCTGTGATGGGTTGGACCTGGGCCTGTGGTAACCACAGACGATACCTGGACCATGGCTTCTGTGGAAGTTTCCACAGGTAGACGAGATAGGGCCGCGCTTGCTATGCATGTAAATAAAATCAAATATTTGCCTTCGGAAAAAAAAAATTTGGCCAGGTTATGCAGTTTGCATTGCTGCACAATTGCGTCTGCCAAGGTCTGCCACGGTTGCAAACATTCAGGCATGGCAGCCAGATAGTCTGGTCCCCATAGGACACTGCCAGAGGACTGGGTATATCTGCTTCCCGTTCTAATCACCAGAATGCTACTGATTCCAGCTTTGAAGGTTACACTCTACTCAACCGGAGCCGTAAGTTGAACCTCAACTTATGGCACTTTGTGAGAGTGTTGAGAACTAGAGCTCTGTTGTTCAGCACGCCACCACTGTCCATCCAGCACTATCGATGGCACTTCTTATATCTGGCTCTAATTAGTCCACGGTTGTGTTCAACCGAATGACCTCTGCCGGGAACACTCAGAATGAGGTTCTGAGTTATTGCAACATAGGAGCATTTCACTGCTTTCAAGGCTTCTTAGGAAGAATTTTGGAATCTTGCTGCCGGCAGGCCTCCGGCTGTTCCGGTTGAACGTCTCCTTGTAAATCCCCCGTGGTTTCTTGTACACCCGTGAAATTTGGCCAGGTTATGCAGCTTGCATTGCTGCACAATTACGCCTGAATAGCTCTGCCGCGGTTGCAAACATTCAGGCATGGCAGCCAGATAGGCTGGTCCCCGTAGGACACTGCCAGCGGACTGGGTATATCTACTTCCCGTTCTTTTCACCTGAGTGCTACTGATTCCAGCTTTGACGGCTGCACTCTCCTCAACGGGAGCAGTAAGTTGAACCTCAACTTATGGCCCTTTGTGAAAGTGTTGAGATCTAGAGGTAAGTTATTTGGCACGCCACCACTGTCCATCCAGCACTATGGACGGCACTGCCTACATCTGGCTCTAATTAGTCCACCGTGGTGTTCAACCGAATGACCTCTGCAGGGAAGACTCAGAATGAGGTTCTGAGTTATTTCAACATAGGAGCATTTCACTGCTTTCAAGGCTTCTTAGGAAGGATTCCGGAAACTTGCTGCCCCCAGGCCTCCGGCTTTTCCGGGTGAACATCGGCTTGTAAATCCCCCGTGGTATCTTGTACACCCATAAAATTTGGCCAGGTTATGCAGTTTGCATTGCTGCACAATTGCGCCTGCCTACCTCTGCGCGTTTGAAAACATTCAGGCGTGGCAGCCAGATAGGCTGGTCCCCGTAGGACACTGCCAGCAGACTAGGTATATCTGCTTCCTCATCTTCTCACCTGAGTGCTACTGATTCCAGCTTTGACGGCTACAATCTACTCAACCGGAGCAGTAAGTTAACCCTCAACTTATGGCCCTTTGTGAAAGTGTTGAGAACTAGAGCTCAGTTGTTTGGCACGCCACCACTGTCCAGCACTAAGGACGGCACTGCCTACATGTGGCTCTAATTAGTCCACGGTTGTGTTCAGCCGAATGACCTCTGCCGGGAAGACTCAGAATGAGGTTCTGAGTTACTGTAACATAGGAGCGTTTCACTGCTTTCAAGGCTTCACAGGAAGAATTCCGGAATGTTGCTGACGGCAGCCCTCCAGGTGTTCCGGGTGAACATCTTCTTGTAAATCCCCAGTGGTTTCTTGTACACCCGTGAAATTGGCCAGGTTATGCAGCTCTCATTGCTGCACAATTGCGCCTGCTTAGCTCTGCCCCGGTTGCAAACATTCAGGAGTGGCACCCAGATAGGCTGGTCCCCGTAGGACAGTGCCAGCGGACTGGGTATATCTGCTTCCGTTCTTCTCACCTGAGTGCTACTGATTCCAGCTTTGACGGTTACACTCTACTCAACCGGAGTAGTAAGTTGAACCTCAACTTGTGGCACTTTGTGAAACTGTTGAGAACTAGAGCGCAGTTGTTTGGCACGCCACCACCGTCCATCCAGCACTATGGAAGGCACTGCCTACATCTGGCTCTAATTAGTCCACGGTTGTGTTCAGCTGAATGACCTCTGCCGGGAACACTCAGAATGAGGTTTTGAGTTATTGCAACATCATTGCGTTTCAGTGATTTCAAGGCTTCTTATGAAGGATTCCGTAATCTTGCTGCCGGCAGCATTCCGGCTGTTCCGGGTGAACATCTCCTTGTAAATCCCCCGTGGTTTCTGGTACACCCGTTTAATTTGGTAAGGTTATGCAGTTTGCATTGCTGCACAATTTTGCCTGCCTAGTTCTGCCCCAGTTGCAAACATTCAGGCGTGGCAGCCAGATAGGCTGGTCCCCGTAGGACACTGCCAGCGGACTGGGTATATCTGCTTCCCGTTCTTCTGACCTGAGTGCTACTGATTCCAGCTTTGACGGCTACACTCTACTCACGCGGAGCAGTAAGGTGAACCTCAACTTATGGCACTTTGTGAAAGTGTAGAGAACTAGAGCTCAGTTGTTTGGCACACCACCACTGTCCATCCAGCACTATGGACGGCACTGCCTACATCTGGCTCTAATTAGTCCACGGTTCTGTTCAGCCAAATGAACTCTGCCGAGAACACTCAGAATGAGGTTCTGAGTTACTGTCACAGAGGAGCATTTCACTTCTTTCAAGGCTTCTTAGGAAGGATTCCGGAATCTTGCTGCCGGCAGGCCTCCGGCTGTTCCCGGTGAACATCTCCTTGTAAATCCCCTGTGGTTTCTTGTACACCCGTGATATTTGGCCAGGTTATGCAGTTTGCATTGCTGCACAATTGCGCCTGCCTTGCTCTGTCGTGGTTGCAAACACTCAGGCATCGCAGCCAGATAGCCTGGTCCCCGTAGAACACTGCGAGTGGACTGGTTATATCTGCTTCCCGTTCTTCTCATCTGAGTGATACTGATTCCAGCTTTGTCGGCTACACTCTACTCAACCGGAGCAGTAAGTTGAACCTCAACTCATGGTACTTTGTGAAAGGGTTGAGAACTAGGACTCAGTTGTTTGGCACGCCACCACTGTCCATCCAGCACTATGGACGGCACTGCCTACATCTGCTTCTAATTAGTCCACGGTTGTTTTCAGCCAAATGACTTCTGCCGAGAACACTGAGAATGAGGTTCTGAGTTATTGCAACATAGGAGCGTTTCACAGCTTTCAAGGCTTCTTAGGAAGGATTCCGGAATCTTGCTGCCGGCAGGCCTCCGGCTGTTCCGGGTGAACATCTCCTTGTAAATCCCCCGTGGTTTCTTGTACACCCGTTAAATTTGGCCAGGTTATGCAGTTGGCATTGCTGCACAATGGCACCTGACTATCTCTGCCCCAGTTGCAAACATTCAGGCGTGGCAGCCAGATACGCTGGTCCCCATAGGACACTGCCAGCTGACTGGGTATATCTGCTTCCCGTTCTTCTCACCTGAGTGCTACTGATTCTAGTTTGACGGCTACACTCTACTCAACCGGAGCAGTAAGTTGAACCGCAAATTAAGGCATTTTGTGAAAATGTTGAGGAATAGAGCTCAGTTGTTTTACACCCCACCACGGTCCTTCCAGCACTATGGACGGCACTGCCTCCATCTGGCTCTAATTAGTCCATGGTGGTGTTCAGCCGAATGACCTCTGCCGGGAACTCTCAGAATGAGGTTCTGAGTTATTACAGCATAGGAGCGTTTCACTGCTTTCAAGGCATCGTAGGAAGAATTCTGTATTCTTGCTGCTGGCAGGCCTCCGGCTGTTCCGGGTGAACATCTCTTTGTAAATCCCACGTGGTGTCTTGTACACCCATGAAATTTGGCTAGGTTATGCAGTTTGCATTGCTGCACAATTGCGCCTGCCTAGCTCTGCCGCGGTTGCAAACAATCAGGCGTAGCACCCAGATAGGCTGGTCCCCAAAGGACATTGCCAGCGAACTGGGTATATCTGCTTCCCTTTCTTCTCACCTGAGTGTTACTGATTCCAGCTTTGATGGCTACACTCTACTCAACCGGAATAATAAGTTGAACCTCAATTTATGGCCCTTTGTGAAAGTGTTGAGAACTAGGGTTCAGTTGTTTGGCAGGCCACCACTGTCCATCCAGCACTATGGACGGCACTGCCTACATCTGGCTCTAATTAGTCCACGGTTCTGTTCAGCCAAATGACCTCTGCCGGGAACACTCAGAATGAGGTTCTGAGTTACTGTCACAGAGGAGCATTTCACTTCTTTCAAGGTTTCTTAGGAAGGATTCCGGAATCTTGCTGCCGGCAGGCCTCCGGCTGTTCCGGGTGAACATCTCCTTGAAAATCCCCCGTGGTTTCTTGTACACTCGTGATATTTGGCCAGTTTATGCAGTTTGCATTGCTGCACAATTGCGCCTGCCTAGCTCTGTCGTGGTTGCAAACACTCAGGCGTGGCAGCCAGATAGCCTGGTCCCCGTAGAACACTGCCAATGGACTGGTTATATCTGCTTCCCGTTCTTCTCACCTGAGTGCTACTGATGCCAGGTTTGACCGCTACACTCTACTGAACCGGAGCAGTAATTTGAACCTCAACTTATGGTACTTTGTGAAAGTGTTGAGAACTAGAGCTCAGTTGTTTGGCATGCCACCACTGTCCATCCAACACTATGGACGGCATTGCCTACATCTGGCTCTAATTAATCCACGGTTGTGTTCAGCCAAATGACCTCTGCCAGGAACACTCAGAATGAGGTTCTGAGTTACTGTAACATAGGAGCTTTTCACTGCTTTCAAGGCTTCTCATGAAGAATTCCGGAATCTTGCTGCTGGAAGGCCTCCGGCTGTTCCGGGTGAACATCTCCTTGTAAATCCCCCGTGGTTTCTTGTACACCCATAAAATTTGGCCAGGTTATGCAGTTTGCATTGCTGCACAATTGCGCCTGCCTAGCTCTGCCGCGATTGCAAACATGCAGGCGTGGCAGTCAGATAGGCTGGTCCCCGTAGTACACTGCCAGAGGACTGGGTATATCTGCTTCCTCATCTTCTCACCTGAGTGCAACTGATTCCAGCTTTGACGGCTACAATCTACTCAACCGGAGCAGTAAGTTAACCCTCAACTTATGGCCCTTTGTGAAAGTGTTGAGAACTAGAGCTCAGTTGTTTGGCACGCCACCACTGTCCATCCGGCACTCTGGACGGCATTGCCTACATCTGGCTGTAATTAGTCCACGGTTGTGTTCAGCCGAATGACCTCTGCCGGGAAGACTCAGAATGAGGTTCTGAGTTACTGTACCATAGGAGCGTTTCACTGCTTTCAAGGCTTCACAGGAAGAATTTCGGAATGTTGCTGACGGCAGCCCTCCAGGTGTTCCGGGTGAACATTTTCTTGTAAATCCCCAGTGGTTTCTTGTACACCCGTGAAATTGGCCAGGTTATGCAGCTCTCATTGCTGCACAATTGCGCCTGCCTAGCTCTGCCCCGGTTGCAAACATTCAGGAGTGGCACCCAGATAGGCTGGTCCCCGTAGGACAGTGCCAGCGGACTGGGTATATCTGCTTCCGTTCTTCTCACCTGAGTGCTACTGATTCCAGCTTTGACGGTTACACTCTACTCAACCGCAGTAGTAAGTTGAACCTCAACTTGTGGCACTTTGTGAAACTGTTGAGAACTAGAGCGCAGTTGTTTGGCACGCCACCACAGTCCATCCAGCACTATGGAAGGCACTGCCTACATCTGGCTCTAATTAGTCCACGGTTGTGTTCAGCTGAATGACCTCTGCCGGGAACACTCAGAATGAGGTTTTGAGTTATTGCAACATCATTGCGTTTCAGTGATTTCAAGGCTTCTTATGAAGGATTCCGTAATCTTGCTGCCGGCAGCACTCCGGCTGTTCCGGGTGAACATCTACTTGTAAATCCCCCGTGGTTTCTGGTACACCCGTTTAATTTCGTAAGGTTATGTAGTTTGCATTGCTGCACAATTGCGCCTGCCTAGCTCTGCCCCAGTTGCAAACATTCAGGCGTGGCAGCCAGATAGGCTGGTCCCCGTAGGACACTGCCAGCGGATTGGGTATATCTGCTTCCCGTTCTTCTCACTTGAGTGCTACTGATTCCAGCTTTGACGGCTACACTCTACTCACGCGGAGCAGTAAGGTGAACCTCAACTTATGGCACTTTGTGAAAGTGTAGAGAACTAGAGCTCAGTTGTTTGGCACGCCACCACTGTCCATCCAGCACTATGGACGGCACTGCCTACATCTGGCTCTAATTATTCCACGGTTCTGTTCAGCCAAATGAACTCTGCCGGGAACACTCAGAATGAGGTTCTGAGTTACTGTCACAGAGGAGCATTTCACTTCTTTCAAGGCTTCTTAGGAAGGATTCCGGAATCTTGCTGCCGGCAGGCCTCCGGCTGTTCCGGGTGAACATCTACTTGTAAATCCCTGTGGTTTCTTGTACACCGGTGAAATTTGGCCAGGTGATGCAGTTTGTATTGCTGCACAATTGAGCATGCCTAGCTCTGCAGCGGTTGCAAACATTCAGCCGTGGCAGCCAGATAGGCTGGTCCCCGTAGGACACTGCCAGCGGACTGGGTATATCTGCTTCCCGTTCATCTCACCTGAGTGCTACTGATTCCAGCTTTGAAGTCTACACTCTACTCACCCGGAGCAGTAAGGTGAACCTCAACTTATGGCACTTTGTGAAAGTGTAGAGAACTAGAGCTCAGTTGTTTGGCACGCCACCACTGTCCATCCAGCACTATGGACGGCACTGCCTACATCTGGCTCTAATTAGTCCACGGTTCTGTTCAGCCAAATGACCTCTGCCGGGAACACTCAGAATAAGGTTCTGAGTTACTGTCACAGAGGAGCATTTCACTTCTTTCAAGGTTTCTTAGGAAGGATTCCGGAATCTTGCTGCCGGGAGGCCTCCGGCTGTTCCGGGTGAACATCTCCTTGAAAATCCCCCGTGGTTTCTTGTACACTCGTGATATTTGGCCAGTTTATGCAGTTTGCATTGCTGCACAATTGCGCCTGCCTAGCTCTGTCGTGGTTGCAAACACTCAGGCGTGGCAGCCAGATAGCCTGGTCCCCGTAGAACACTGCCAATGGACTGGTTATATCTGCTTCCCGTTCTTCTCACCTGAGTGCTACTGATGACAGGTTTGACCGCTACACTCTACTGAACCGGAGCAGTAATTTGAACCTCAACTTATGGTACTTTGTGAAAGTGTTGAGAACTAGAGCTCAGTTGTTTGGCATGCCACCACTGTCCATCCAACACTATGGACGGCATTGCCTACATCTGGCTCTAATTAATCCACGGTTGTGTTCAGCCAAATGACCTCTGCCAGGAACACTCAGAATGAGGTTCTGAGTTACTGTAACATAGGAGCTTTTCACTGCTTTCAAGGCTTCTCATGAAGAATTCCGGAATCTTGCTGCTGGAAGGCCTCCGGCTGTTCCGGGTGAACATCTCCTTGTAAATCCCCCGTGGTTTCTTGTACACCCATAAAATTTGGCCAGGTTATGCAGTTTGCATTGCTGCACAATTGCGCCTGCCTAGCTCTGCCGCGATTGCAAACATGCAGGCGTGGCAGTCAGATAGGCTGGTCCCCGTAGGACACTGCCAGAGGACTGGATATATCTGCTTCCTCATCTTCTCACCTGAGTGCTACTGATTCCAGCTTTGACGGCTACAATCTACTCAACCGGAGCAGTAAGTTAACCCTCAACTTATGGCCCTTTGTGAAAGTGTTGAGAACTAGAGCTCAGTTGTTTGGCACGCCACCACTGTCCATCCGGCACTCGACGGCATTGCCTACATCTGGCTCTAATTAGTCCACGGTTGTGTTCAGGAGAATGACCTCTGCCGGGAAGACTCAGAATGAGGTTCTGAGTTACTGTAACATAGGAGCGTTTCACTGCTTTCAAGGTTTCACAGGAAGAATTCCGGAATGTTGCTGACGGCAGCCCTCCAGGTGTTCCGGGTGAACATCTTCTTGTAAATCCCCAGTGGTTTCTTGTACACCCGTGAAATTGGCCAGGTTATGCAGCTCTCATTGCTGCACAATTGCGCCTGCCTAGCTCTGCCCCGGTTGCAAACATTCAGGAGTGGCACCCAGATAGGCTGGTCCCCGTAGGACAGTGCCAGCGGACTGGGTATATCTGCTTCCGTTCTTCTCACCTGAGTGCTACTGATTCCAGCTTTGACGGTTACACTCTACTCAACCGGAGTAGTAAGTTGAATCTCAACTTGTGGCACTTTGTGAAACTGTTGAGAACTAGAGCGCAGTTGTTTGGCACGCCACCACGGTCCATCCAGCACTATGGAAGGCACTGCCTACATCTGGCTCTAATTAGTCCACGGTTGTGTTCAGCTGAATGACCTCTGCCGGGAACACTCAGAATGAGGTTTTGAGTTATTGCAACATCATTGCGTTTCAGTGATTTCACGGCTTCTTATGAAGGATTCCGTAATATTGCTGCCGGCAGCACTCCGGCTGTTCCGGGTGAACATCTCCTTGTAAATCCCCCGTGGTTTCTGGTACACCCGTTTAATTTCGTAAGGTTATGTAGTTTGCATTGCTGCACAATTGCGCCTGCCTAGCTCTGCCCCAGTTGCAAACATTCAGGCGTGGCAGCCAGATAGGCTGGTCCCCTAGGACACTGCCAGCAGACTGGGTATATCTGCTTCCCGTTCTTCTCACCTGAGTGCTACTGATTCCAGCTTTGACGGCTACACTCTACTCACGCTGAGCAGTAAAGTGAACCTCAACTTATGGCACTTTGTGAAAGTGTAGAGAACTAGAGCTCAGTTGTTTGGCACGCCACCACTGTCCATCCAGCACTATGGACGGCACTGCCTACATCTGGCTCTAATTATTCCACGGTTCTGTTCAGCCAAATGAACTCTGCCGGGAACAATCAGAATGTGGTTCTGAGTTACTGTCACAGAGGAGCATTTCACTTCTTTCAAGGCTTCTTAGGAAGGATTCCGGAATCTTGCTGCCGGCAGGCCTCCGGCTGTTCCGGGTGAACATCTCCTTGTAAATCCCCCGTGGTTTCTTGTACACCCGTGATATTTGGCCAGGTTATGCAGTTTGCATTGCTGCACAATTGCGCCTGCCTTGCTCTGTCGTGGTTGCAAACACTCAGGCGTCGCAGCCAGATAGCCTGGTCCCCGTAGAACACTGCGAGTGGACTGGTTATATCTGCTTCCCGTTCTTCTCATCTGAGTGATACTGATTCCAGCTTTGTCGGCTAAACTCTACTCAACCGGAGCAGTAAGGTGAAACTCAACTCATGGCACTTTGTGAAAAGGTTGAGAACTAGGACTCAGTTGTTTGGCACGCCACCACTGTCCATCCAGCACTATGGACGGCACTGCCTACATCTGCTTCTAATTAGTCCACGGTTGTTTTCAGCCAAATGACTTCTGCCGGGAACACTGAGAATGAGTTTCTGAGTTATTGCAACATAGGAGCGTTTCACAGCTTTCAAGGCTTCTTAGGAAGGATTCCGGAATCTTGCTGCCGGCAGGCCTCCGGCTGTTCCGGGTGAACATCTCCTTGTAAATCCCCCGTGGTTTCTTGTACACCCGTTAAATTTGGCCAGGTTATGCAGTTGGCATTGCTGCACAATGGCGCCTGACTATCTCTGCCCCAGTTGCAAACATTCAGGCGTGGCAGCCAGATACGCTGGTCCCCATAGGACACTGCCAGCGGACTGGGTATATCTGCTTCCCGTTCTTCTCACCTGAGTGCTACTGATTCTAGCTTTGACGGCTACACTCTACTCAACCGGAGCAGTAAGTTGAACCGCAAATTAAGGCATTTTGTGAAAATGTTGAGGAATAGAGCTCAGTTGTTTGGCACCCCACCACGGTCCTTCCAACACTATGGACGACACTGCCTCCATCTGGCTCTAATTAGTCCATGGTGGTGTTCAGCCGAATGACCTCTGCCGGGAACTCTCAGAATGAGGTTCTGACTTACTGCAACATAGGAGCGTTTCACTGCTTTCAAGGCATCGTAGGAAGAATTCTGTATTCTTGCTGCTGGCAGGCCTCCGGCTGTTCCGGGTGAACACCTCTTTGTAAATCCCACGTGGTGTCTTGTACACCCGTGAAAATTGGCTAGGTTATGCAGTTTGCATTGCTGCACAATTGCGCCTGCCTAGGCTGCCGCGATTGCAAACAATCAGGCGTAGCACCCAGATAGGCTGGTCCCCAAAGGACATTGCCAGCGGACTGGGTATATCTGCTTCCCGTTCTTCACACCTGAGTGCTACTTATTCCAGCTTTGACGGATAGACTCTACTCAACCGGAGCAGTAAGTTGAACCTCAAATTTTGGCACTTTGTGAAAGTGTTGAGAACTAGAGCTCAGTTGTTTGGCACGCCACTTCTGTCCATCCAACACTATGGAAGGCACTGCCTACATCTGGCTCTAATTAATCCACGGTTGTGTTCAGCCAAGTGACCTCTGCCGGGAACACTCAAATCAGTTTCTGAATTATTGCAACATAGCAGCGTTTCACTGCTTTCAAGGCTTCTTAGGAAGAATTCCGGAATCTTGCTGACGGCAGGCCTCCTGCTGTTCCAGTGAACATCTCCTTGTAAATCCCCGGTGGTTTCCTGTACACCCGTGAAATTTGGCCAGGTTATGCAGTTTGCATTGCTGCACAATTGCGCCTGCCTAGCTCTGCCTCGGTTCCAAACTTTCAGGCGTGGCAGCCAGTTAGGCTGGTCCCCGTAGGACACTGCCAGCGGACTGGGTACATCTCCTTCCCATTGTTCTCACCTGAGTGCTACTGAATCCAGCTTTGACGGCTACACTCTACTCAACCAGAGCAGTGAGTTGGACTTCAACTGATGGCATTTTGTGAAAGTGTGGAGAACTAGAGCTCAGTTGTTTGGCACGCCACAACTGTCCATCCACTACTATGGAAGGCAATGCCTACATCTGACTCTAATTAGTCCATGGTTGTGTTCAGCCAAATGACCTCTGCCGGTTACACTGAGAATGAGGTTCTGAGTTATTGCAACATAGGAGCGTTTCACTGCTTTCAAGGCTTCTAAGGAAGAATTCCGGAATCTTGCTGCAGGCAGGCCTCCGGCTCTTCCGGGTGAACATCTCCATTTAAATCCCCGGTGGTTTCTTGTACACCCCTGAAATTTGGCCTGTTTATGCAGTTTGCATTGCTGCACAATTGCGCCTGTCTAACTCTGCAGCGGTTGGAAATATTCAGGCGTGGCAACCAGATATGCAGGTCCCCGTAGGACACTGCCAGCGGACTGGGTATATCTGCTTCCCGTTCTTCTCACCTGAGTGCTACTGGTTCCAGCTTTGGCGGCTACAATCTACTCAACCGGAGCAGTAAGTTGAACCTCAACTGATGGCACTTTGTGAAAGTGTTGAGAACTAGAGCTCAGTTGTTTGGCACGCCACCACTGTCCATCCAGCACTATGGAAGGCACTGCCTACATCTGGCTCTAATTTGTCCACGGTTGTGTTCAGCCGAATGACCTCTGCCGGGAACACTCAGAATCAGTTTCTGAATTATTGCAACATAGGAGCGTTTCACTGCTTTCAAGGCTTCTTAGGAAGAATTCCGGAATCTTGCTGCCGGCAGGCCTCCGGCTGTTCCCCTGAACATCTCCTTGTATATCCCCCGTGGTTTCCTGTACACCCGTAAAATTTGGCCAGGTTATGCAGTTTGCATTGCTGCATAATTGCGCCTGCCTTGCTCTGCCGCGGTTCCAAACTTTCAGGCGTGGCAGCCAGTTAGGCTGGTCCCCGTAGGACACTGCCAGCAGACTGGGTATATCTGCTTCCCGTTCTTCTCACCTGAGTGCTACTGAATCCAGCTTTGACGGCTACACTCTACTCAACAATAGCAGTGAGTTGAACCTCAATTGATGGCATTTTGTGAAAGTGTGGAGAAGTAGAGCTCAATTGTTTGGCACGCCACAACTGTGCATCCACCACTATGGACGGCACTGCCTACATCTGACTCTAATTAGTCCACGGTTGTGTTCAGCCAAATGACCTCTGCCGGTTACACTCAGAATGAGGTTCTGAGTTATTGCAACATAGAAGCGTTTCAATGCTTTCAAGGCTTCTAAGGAAGAATTCCGGAATCTTGCTGCTGGCAGGCTTCCGGCTCTTCCAGGTGAACATCTCCTTGTAAATCCCCCATGGTTTCCTGTACACCCGTGAAATTTGGCCAGGTTATGCAGTTTGCATTGCTGCATAATTGGGTTGGCCTAGCTCTGCCGCGATTGCAAACATTCAGGTGTGGCAGCCAGTTAGGCTTTTCCCCTTAGAACAGTGCCAGCGGACTGGGTATATCTGCTTCCCGTTCTTCTCACCTGAGTGCTACTTATTCAAGATTTGACGGCTACACTCTACTCAACCGGAGCAGTGATTTGAACCTCAACTAATGGCACTTTGTGAAAGTGTTGAGAACTAGAGCTCAGTTGTTTGGCGCGCCACCACTCTCCATCCAGCACTATGGACGGCACTGCATACATCTCTCTCTAATTATTCCAAGGTTGTGTTCAGCCGAATGACCTCTGCCGGGAACACTCAGAATGAGTTTCTGAGTTATTGCAACAGAGGAGCGTTTCACTGCTTTCAAGGCTTCTAAGGAAGAATTCCGGAGTCTTGCTGCCGGCAGGCCTCGGCACTTCTAGGTGATCATCTCCTTGTTAATCCCCGGTGGTTTTTTGTACACCCGTGAAATTTGGCAAGGTTATGCAGCTTGCGTTGCTGCACAATTGCGCCTGCCTAGCTCTGCCACGATTGCAAAGATTCAGGCCTGGCAGCCAGATAGGCTGGTCCCCGAAGGACACTGCCAACGGACTGGGTATATCTGCTTCCCGTTCTTCTCACCTGAGTGCTACTTATTCCAGCTTTGACGGCTACAATCTACTCACCCGGAGCAGAAAGGTGAACCTCAACTGATGGCACTTTGTGAAAGTGTAGAGAACTAGAGCTCAGTTGTTTGGCACTCCACCACTGTCCATCCAGCACTATGGACGGCCCTGCCTACATCTGGCTCTAATTAGTCCACGGTTCTGTTCAGCCAAATGACCTCTGCCGGGAACACTCAGAATGAGGTTCTGAGTTAGTGTAACATAGGAGCATTTCACTTCTTTCAAGGATTCTCAGGAAGAATTCCGGAATCTTGCTGCCGGCAGGCCTCCGTCTCTTCCGGGTGAACATCTCCTCATAAATCCCCCGTGGTTTCTTGTACACCCGTGAAATTTGGCCAGGTGATGCAGTTTGCATTGCTGCACAATTGCACCTGGCTAACTCTACCGCGGTTGCAAACATTCAGGCGTGGGAGCCAGATAGTCTGGTCTCCGTAGGACACTGCCAACGGACTGGGTATATCTGCTTCCGGTTCTTCTCACCTGAGTGCAACTGATTCCAGCTTTGACGGCTACACTCTACTCAACCGGAACAGTTAGTTGAACCTCAAATTATGGCCCTTTGTGAAAGTGTTGAGAACTAGAGCTCAGTTGTTTGGCACGCCACCACTGTCCATCCAGCAGTATAGACGTCACTGCATATATCTGGCTCGAATTAGTCCACGGTTGTGTTCAGCTGAATGACCTCAGCCGGGAACACGCACAATGAGGTTCTGAGATACTTCGACATAAGAGTGTTTCACTGCTTTCAAGC
The DNA here is from genome assembly GCF_024711535.1 of Dipodomys merriami. Classification (NCBI taxonomy): domain Eukaryota; kingdom Metazoa; phylum Chordata; class Mammalia; order Rodentia; family Heteromyidae; genus Dipodomys; species Dipodomys merriami. Next base: position 70,419 of record NW_027204481.1, read on the forward strand.
CTTCTTAGGAAGAATTCCGGAATCTTGCTGCTGGCAGGCCTCCTGCTCTTCCTGATGAACATCGGCTTGTATATCACCCGTGGTTTCTTCTACACCCGTCAAATTTGGCCAGGTTATGCAGTTTCCATTGCTGCACAATTGCGCCTACTTAGCTCTGCCGCGATTGCAAACATTCAGGCGTGGCAGCTAGATAGACTGGTCCCCGTACTACAGTGCCAACGGACTGGGTATATCTGCTTCCCGTTCTTCTCACCTGAGTGCTACTGATTCCAGCTTTGACGGTTACACTCTACTCAACCGGAACAATAAATTGAACTTCAAGTTATGGTTCTATGTGAAAGTGTTGAGAACTAGAGCTCAGTTGTTTGGCATGCCACCACTGTCCATCCAGCACTATGGATGGCACTGCCTACCTCTGGCGCTAATTAGTACACGATTGTGTTCAGCCGCATGACCTCTGCCGGGAACACTCAGAATGAGGTTCTGAGTTATTGCAACATAGGAGCGTTTCACTCCTTTCAAGGATTCTTAGGAAGAATTTCGGAATCTTGCTGACGGCAGGTCTCCGGCGGTTCCGGGTGAACATCTCCTTGTAAATCTCCCGTGGTTTCTTGTACACCCGTGAAGTTTGGCCAGGTCATGCAGTTTGCATTGCTTCTCAATTGCGCCTGCCTAGCTCTGCCGCGGTTGCAAACATTCAGGCATGGAAGCCAGATAGGCTGGTCCCCATAGGACACTACCAGCGGACTGGGTATATCTGCTTCCCGTTCTTCTCACCTGAGTGCTACTGATTCCAGATTTGACGGCTACACTCTACTTAATCGGAGCAGTAAGTTGAACCTCAACTGATGGCATTTTGTGAAAGTGTTGAGAACTAGAGCTCAGTTGTTTGGCACGCCACCACTGTCCATCGAGAGCTATGGAATGCACTGCCTACATCTGGCTCTAATTAGTCCACGGTTGTGTTCAGCCGAATGACCTCTGCCGGGAACACTCAGAATCAGTTTCTGAGTTATTGCAACATAGGAGCGTTTCACTGCTTTCAAGGCTTCTTAGGAAGAATTCCGGCATCTTGCTGCCGGCAGGCCTCCGACTGTTCCGGTGAACTTCTCCTTGTAAATCCCCCGAGGTTTCCTGTACACCCGTGAAATTTGGCCAGGTTATGCAGTTTGCATTGCTGCATAATTGCGCCGGCCTAGCTCTGCCTCGGTTGCAAACATTCAGGTGTGGGAGCCATTTAGGCTTGTCCCCGTAGGACCCTGCCAGCGGACTGGGTATATCTGCTTCCCGTTCTTCTCACCTGAGTGCTACTTATTCCAGCTTTGACGGCTACACTCTACTCAACCCGAGTAGGGAGTTGAACCTCAACTGATGGCACTTTGTGAAAGTGTTGAGAACTAGAGCTCCGTTGCTTGGCACGCCACCACTGTCCATCCAGTACTATGGACATCACTGCCTACATCTGGCTCTAATTAGTCCATGTTTGTGTTCAGCCGCATGATCTCTGCCGGGAACACTCAGAACAGTTTCTGAGTTATTGCAACATAGGAGCGTTTCACTGCTTTCAAGGCTTCTTGTGAAGAATTCTGGAACTTTGCTGGCGTCAGGCCTCCGACTGTTCCGGGTGAACATCTCCTTGTAAATCCCCGTTGGTTTCTTGTACACCCCTGAAATTTGGTCAGGTTATGCAGTTTGCATGTCTGCACAATTGTGACTACCTAGCTCTGCCGGGGTTGCAAACATTCAGGCGTGGCAGCCAGATAGGCTGGTCCCCGTAGAACACTGCCAGCGGACAGGGTATATCTGCTTCCCGTTCTTCTTACCTGAGTGTACTAATTTCAGCTTTGGGGGCTACACTCTACTCATCCGGAGCAGTAAGTTGAACCTCAACTGATGGCACTTTGTGAAAGTGTTGAGATCTAGAGCTCCGTTGTTTGGCACGCCACCAATGTCCATCCAACAGTATGGACGGCACTGCCTACATCTGGCTCTAAGTAGTCCACGGTTGTTTTCAGTCGAATCACCTCTGCCGCCATCACTCAGAATCACTTTCTGAGTTATTGCAACATAGGAGCATTTAACTGCTTTCAAGGCTTCTTAGGAAGAATTCCAGAATCTTGCTGCCGGCAGGCCTCCCGCTGTTCCTGGTGAACGTCTCCTTGTAAATCCCCCGTGGTTTCTTGAACACCCGTGAAATTTGGCCAGGTTATGCAGTTTGCATTGCTGCACAATTGTGCTAGACTAGCTCTGCCGTAGTTGCAAACATTCAGGCGTGGCAGCCACATAGGCTGGTCCCGGTAGGACACTGCCAGCGGACTGGTTATATCGGCTTCCCGTTCTTCTCACCTGAGTGCTACTGAGTGCAGCTTTGGCGTCTACACTCTACTTATCCGCATCTGTACGCTGAACCTCAACTTATGGCACTTTGTGAAAGTGTTGAGAACTAGAGCTCAGTTGTTTGGCACGCCACCACTGTCCATCCAGCACTATGGACGGCACTGCCTACATCTGGCTCTAATTAGTCCACGGTTGGGTTCAGCCGAATGACCTCTGCCGGGAACACTCAGAATGAGGTTCTGAGATACTGCAACATAGGAGCGTTTCACTGCTTTCAAGGCTTCTTAGGAAGAATTCAGGAATCTTGCTGCTGGCAGGCTTCCGGCTGTTCCAGGTGAACATCTCCTGGTAAATCCCAAGTGGTTTCTTGTACACCTGTGAAATTTGGCCAGGTTATGCAGTTTGCATTGCTGCACAATTGCGCCTGCATAGCTCTGCCGCGGTTGCAAACATTCAGGCGAGGCAGCCAGATATTCTGGTCCCCGTAGGACACTGCCAGCTGACTGGGTATATCTGCTTCCCGTTCTTCTCACCTGAGTGCTACTGATTCCAGCTTTGACGGATACACTCTACTCAACCGGAGCAGTAAGTTGAACCTCAACTTATGGCACTTTGTGAAAGTGTTAAGAACTAGAGCTCAGTTGTTTGGCACGCCACCACTCTCCATCCAGCACAATGGAAGGCACTGCCTACATCTGGCTCTAATTAGTCCATGGTTGTGTTCAGCCGAATGACCTCTGCCGGGAACAATCAGAATGAGGTTATGAGTTACTGCAACATAGGAGCGTTTCAGTGCTTTCTAGGCTTCTTAGAAAGAATTCCGGAATGTTGCTGCCGGCAGGCCACAAGCTGTTCCGGGTGAACATCTCCTTGTAAATCCTCCGTGGTTTCTTGTACACACGTGAAATTTGGCCAGGTTATGCAGTTTGCATTGCTGCACAATTGTGCTAGACTAGCTCTGCCGCAATTGCAAACATTCAGGCGTGGCAGCCAGATAGGCTGGTCCCCGTGGGACACTGCCAGCAGACTGTGTATATCTGCTTCCCGTTCTTCTCACCTGAGTGCTACTGATTCCAGCTTTGACGGCTACACTCTACTCAACCGGTTCAGTTAGTTGAACCTCAACTGATGGCACTTTGTGAAAGTGTTGAGAACTAGAGCTCAGTTGTTTGGCACGCCACCACTGTCCATCCAGCACTATGGACGGCACTGCACACATCTGATTCTAATTACTCCACCGTTGTGTTCAGCCAAATGTTCTCTGCCGGGAACACTCAGAATGAGGTTCTGAGTTATTGCAACATTGGAGCGTTTCACTGCTTTCAAGGCTTCTTAGGAAGAATTCCGGAATCTTGCTGCTGGCAGGCCTCCGGCTGTTCCGGGTGAACATCTCCTTGTAAATCCACCGTGGTTGCTTGTACACCCGTGAAATTTGGCCAGGTTATGCAGTTTGCATTGCTGCACAATTGCGCCTGCCTAGCTCTGCCGTTGTTACGAACATTCAGGCGTGGCAGCCAGATAGGCTGGTCCCCTAGGACACTGCCAGCGGTCTGGGTAAATCTGCTGCCCGTACTTTTCACCTGATTGCTACTGATTCCAGCATTGACGGCTAAACTCTACTCAACTGGTGCAGTAAGTGGAACCACAACTTATGTCAATTTGTGAAAGTGTTGAGAACTAGAGCTCAGTTGTTTGGCACGCCACCAATGTCCATCCAGCACTATGGACAGCACTGCCTACATCTGGCTCTAATTAGTCCATGGTTGTGTTCAGTCGAATGACCTCTGCCGGGAACACTCAGAATCAGTTTCTGAGTTATTGCAACATAGGAGCATTTAACTGCTTTCAAGGCTTCTTAGGAAGAATTCCGGAATATTGGTGCCGCGAGGCCTCCAGCTGTACCGTGTGAACGTCTCCTTGTAAATCCCCCGTGGTTTCTTGTACACCCGTTAAATTTGGCCAGGTTATGCAGTTTGCATTGCTGCACAATTGAGCCTGCCTAGCTCTGCCGCGGTTGCAAACATTCAGGCGTGGCGGCCAGATATGCTGGTCGCCGTAGGAATCTGCCCGCGGACTGGGTATATTTGCTTCCCGTTCTTCTCACCTGAGTGCTACTGATTCCAGCTTTGACGGCTACACTCTACTCAACCGGAGCATGAAGTTGAACCTCAACTGATGGCACTTTGTGAAAGTGTTGGGAACTAGAGCTCAGTTGTTTGGCACTCCACCATTGTTCATCTAACACTATGGACGGCACTGCCCACATGTGGCTATAATTAGTCCACGGTTGTGTTCAGCCGAATGACCTCTGCCGCGAACAATCAGAATGAGGTTATGAGTTACTGCAACATAGGAGCGTTTCAGTGCTTTCAAGACTTCTTAGGAAGAATTCCGGAATGTTGCTGCCGGCAGGAAAATTCTGTTCCCGGTGAACATCTCCTTGTAAATCCTCCGTGGTTTCTTGTACACACGTGAAATTTGGCCAGGTTATGCAGTTTGCATTGCTGCACAATAGCGCCTGCCTATCTCTGCCGCGGTTGCAAACCTTCAGGCGAGGCAGCCAGATAGGCTGGTCCCGGTAGAACACTGCCAGCGGACTGGGTATATCGGCTTCCCGTTCTTCTCACCTGAGTGCTACTGATTCCAGGTTTAACGGCTACACTCTATTCAACCGCAGCAGTAAGCTGAACCTCAACTTACGGCACTTTGTGAAGGTGTTGAGAACTAGAGCTCAGTTGTTTGGCACGCCAGAACTGTCCATCCAGCACTATGGACGGCACTGCCTACATCTGGCTCTAATTAGTCCACGGTTGTGTTCATCCGAATGACCTCTGCCTGGAACACTCAGAATGAAGTTCTGAGATATTGCAACATAGGAACGTTTCACTGCTTTCAAGGCTTCTTAGGAAAAATTCAGGAATCTTGCTGGAGCCATGCCTCCGACTGTTCCGGGTGAACATCTCCTGGTAAATCCCCCGTGGTTTCTTGTACACCCGTGAAATTTGGCCAGGTTATGCAGTTTGCATTGCTGCACAATTGCGCCTGCCTAGCTCTGCCGCGGTTGCAATCATTCAGGCGTGGCAGCCAGATAGGCTGGTCCCCGTAGGACACTGCCAGGGGACTGGGTATATTTGCTTCCCGTTCTTCTCACCTGAGTGCTACTGATTCCAGCATTGATGGCTACACTCTACTCAACCGGATCATTAAGTTGAACCTCAACTGATGGCACTTTGTGAAAGTGTTGAGAACTAGAGCTCAGTTGTTTGGCACCCCACCACTGTCCATCCAGCACTATGGACGGCACTCCCTACATCTGGCTCTAATTAGTCCACGGTTGTGTTCAGTCGAATGACCTCTGCCGGGAACACTCAGAATCAGTTTCTGAGTTATTGCAACATAGGAGCATTTAACTGCTTTCAAGGCTTCTTAGGAAGAATTTCGGAATCTTGCTGCCGGCAGGCCTCCAGGTGTTCCGGGTGAAGATCTCCTTGTATATCCCCCGTGGTTTCTTGCACACCCGTGAAATTTGGCCAGCTTATGCTGTTTGCATTGCTGCACAATTACGCCTGCCTAGCTCTGCCGCGGTTACAATCATTCAGGCGTGACAGCTAGATAGGCTGGTCCCCGTAGTACACTGCCAGCAGACTGGGTATATCTGCTTCCCGTTCTTGTCACCTGAGTGCTACTGATTCCAGCTTTGACGGCTACACTCTACTCAACCGCAGCAGTAAGCTGAACCTCAACTTATGGCACTTTGTGAAAGTGTTGAGAACTAGAGCTTAGTTGTTTGGCACGCCACCACGCTCCATCTAGCACTATGTACAGCACTGCTTACATCTTGCTCTAATTAGTCCATGGTTGTGTTCAGCCGAATGACCTCTGCCGGGAACACTCAGAATGAGATTGTGAGTTATTGCAACATAGGAGCGTTTCACTTCTTTCAAGAATTCTTAGGAAGAATTCCATAACCGTGCTGCCGGCACGCCTCCTGCTGTTCCGTGTGAACATCTAATTTTAAATCACCGGTGGTTTCTTATACTCCCGTGAAATTTGGCCAGGTTACGCAGTTTGCATTGCTGCACAATTGTGCCAGCCTAGCTCTGCCGCAGTTGCAAACATTCAGGCGTGGCAGCCACATAGGCTGGTCCCGGTAGGACACTGCCAGCGGACTGGTTATATCGGCTTCCCGTTCTTCTCACCTGAGTGCTACTGAGTACAGCTTTGGCGTCTACACTCTACTCATCCGCATCTGTACGCTGAACCTCAACTTATGGCACTTTGTGAAAGTGTTGAGAACTAGAGCTCAGTTGTTTGGCACGCCACCACTGTCCATCCAGCACTATGGACGGCACTGCCTACATCTGGCTCTAATTAGTCCACGGTTGGGTTCAGCCGAATGACCTCTGCCGGGAACACTCTGAATGAGGTTCTGAGATATTGCAACATAGGAGCGTTTCACTGCTTTCAAGGCTTCTTAGGAAGAATTCAGGAATCTTGCTGCTGGCAGGCTTCCGGCTGTTCCAGGTGAACATCTCCTGGTAAATCCCAAGTGGTTTCTTGTACACCTGTGAAATTTGGCCAGGTTATGCAGTTTGCATTGCTGCACAATTGCGCCTGCATAGCTCTGCCGCGGTTGCAAACATTCAGGCGAGGCAGCCAGATATTCTTGTCCCCGTAGGACACTGCCAGCTGACTGGGTATATCTGCTTCCCGTTCTTCTCACCTGAGTGCTACTGATTCCAGCTTTGACGGATACACTCTACTCAACCGGAGCAGTAAGTTAAACCTCAACTTATGGCACTTTGTGAAAGTGTTGAGAACTAGAGCTCAGTTGTTTGGCACGCCACCACTCTCCATCCAGCACTATGGAAGGCACTGCCTACATCTGGCTCTAATTAGTCCATGGTTGTGTTCAGCCGAATGACCTCTGCCGGGCATAATCAGAATGAGGTTATGAGTTACTGCAACATAGGAGCGTTTCAGTGCTTTCTAGGCTTCTTAGGAAGAATTCCGGAATGTTGCTGCCGGCAGGCCACAAGCTGTTCCGGGTGAACATCTCCTTGTAAATCCTCCGTGGTTTCTTGTACACACGTGAAATTTGGCCAGGTTATGCAGTTTGCATTGCTGCACAATTGTGCTAGACTAGCTCTGCAGCAATTGCAAACATTCAGACGTGGCAGCCAGATAGGCTGGTCCCCGTGGGACACTGCCAGCAGACTGTGTATATCTGCTTCCCGTTCTTCTCTGAGTGCTACTGATTCCAGCTTTGACGGCTACACTCTACTCAACCGGTTCAGTTAGTTGAACCTCAACTGATGGCACTTTGGGAAAGTGTTGAGAACTACAGCTCAGTTGTTTGGCACGCCACCACTGTCCATCCAGCACTATGGACGGCACTGCACACATCTGGTTCTAATTACTCCACCGTTGTGTTCAGCCAAATGTTCTCTGCCGGGAACACTCAGAATGAGGTTCTGAGTTATTGCAACATTGGAGCGTTTCACTGCTTTCAAGGCTTCTTAGGAAGAATTCCGGAATCTTGCTGCTGGCAGGCCTCCGGCTGTTCCGGGTGAACATCTCCTTGTAAATCCACCGTGGTTGCTTGTACACCCGTGAAATTTGGCCAGGTTATGCAGTTTGCATTGCTGCACAATTGCGCCTGCCTAGCTCTGCCGTTGTTACGAACATTCAGGCGTGGCACCCAGATAGGCTGGTCCCCGTAGGACAGTGCCAGCGGTCTGGGTAAATCTGCTGCCCGTACTTTTCACCTGATTGCTACTGATTCCAGCATTGACGGCTAAACTCTACTCAACTGGAGCAGTAAGTGGAACCACAACTTATGTCAATTTGTGAAAGTGTTGAGAACTAGAGCTCAGTTGTTTGGCACGCCACCAATGTCCATCCAGCACTATGGACGGCACTGCCTACATCTGGCTCTAATTAGTCCACGGTTGTGTTCAGTCGAATGACCTCTGCCGGGAACACTCAGAATCAGTTTCTGAGTTATTGCAACATAGGAGCATTTAACTGCTTTCAAGGCTTCTTAGGAAGAATTCCGGAATATTGGTGCCGCGAGGCCTCCAGCTGTTCCGTGTGAACGTCTCCTTGTAAATCCCCCGTGGTTTCTTGTACACCCGTTAAATTTGGCCAGGTTATGCAGTTTGCATTGCTGCACAATTGAGCCTGCCTAGCTCTGCCGCGGTTGCAAACATTCAGGCGTGGCGGCCAGATATGCTGGTCGCCGTAGGAATCTGCCCGCGGACTGGGTATATTTGCTTCCCGTTCTTCTCACGTAGGTGCTACTGATTCCAGCTTTGACGGCTACACTCTACTCAACCGGAGCATGAAGTTGAACCTCAACTGATGGCACTTTGTGAAAGTGTTGAGAACTAGAGCTCAGTTGTTTGGCACGCCACCACTGTTCATCTAACACTATGGATGGCACTGCCCACATGTGGCTATAATTAGTCCACGGTTGTGTTCAGCCGAATGACCTCTGCCGCGAACAATCAGAATGAGGTTATGAGTTACTGCAACATAGGAGCGTTTCAGTGCTTTCAAGACTTCTTAGGAAGAATTCCGGAATGTTACTGCCGGCAGGAAAAATCTGTTCCCGGTGAACATCTCCTTGTAAATCCTCCGTGGTTTCTTGTACACACGTGAAATTTGGCCAGGTTATGCAGTCTGCATTGCTGCACAATAGCGCCTGCCTATCTCTGCCCCGGTTGCAAACCTTCAGGCGAGGCAGCCAGATAGGCTGGTCCCGGTAGAACAGTGCCAGCGGACTGGGTATATCGGCTTCCCGTTCTTCTCACCTGAGTGCTACTGATTCCAGGTTTAACGGCTACACTCTATTCAACCGCAGCAGTAAGCTGAACCTCAACTTACGGCACTTTGTGAAGGTGTTGAGAACTAGAGCTCAGTTGTTTGGCACGCCAGAACTGTCCATCCAGCACTATGGACGGCACTGCCTACATCTGGCTCTAATTAGTCCACGGTTGTGTTCATCCGAATGACCTCTGCCTGGAACACTCAGAATGAAGTTCTGAGATATTGCAACATAGGAACGTTTCACTGCTTTCAAGGCTTCTTAGGAAAAATTCAGGAATCTTGCTGGAGCCATGCCTCCGACTGTTCCGGGTGAACATCTCCTGGTAAATCCCCCGTGGTTTCTTGTACACCCGTGAAATTTGGCCAGGTTATGCAGTTTGCATTGCTGCACAATTGCGCCTGCCTAGCTCTGCCGCGGTTGCAATCATTCAGGCGTGGCAGCCAGATAGGCTGGTCCCCGTAGGACACTGTCAGGGGACTGGGTATATTTGCTTCCCGTTCTTCTCACCTGAGTGCTACTGATTCCAGCTTTGATGGCTACACTCTACTCAACCGGATCATTAAGTTGAACCTCAACTGATGGCACTTTGTGAAAGTGTTGAGAACTAGAGCTCAGTTGTTTGGCACCCCACCACTGTCCATCCAGCACTATGGACGGCACTCCCTACATCTGGCTCTAATTAGTCCACGGTTGTGTTCAGTCGAATGACCTCTGCCGGGAACACTCAGAATCAGTTTCTGAGTTATTGCAACATAGGAGCATTTAACTGCTTTCAAGGCTTCTTAGGAAGAATTCCGGAATCTTGGTGCCGGCAGGCCTTCAGCAGTTCCGGGTGAACGTCTCCTTGTAAATGCAAACGTGGTTTCTTGAACACTCGTGAAATTTGTCCAGGTTATTCAGTTTGCATTGCTGCACAATGACGCCTGCCTAGCTCTGCCTCGTTTACAAACATTCAGGCGTGCCAGCCAGATAGGCTGGACCCCGTAGGACACTGCCAGCTGACTGGGTATGACGGCTGCCCGATCTTCTCACCTGAGTGCTACTGTTTCCAGCTTTGACAGCTATACTCTGCTGAACCTGAGCAGTAAGTTGAACCTCAACTTATGGCACTTTGTGAAAGTGTTGAGAACTAGAGCTCAGTTGTTTGGCACGCCACCAGTGTCCATCCAGCACTATGGACGGCATTGCCTACCTCTGGCTCTAATTAGTCCAAGGTTGTGTTCAGCCGCATGACCTATGCCGGGAACACTCAGAATCAGTTTCTTAGTTATTGCAACATAGGAGCGTTTCACTGCTTTCAAGGCTTCTTAGGAAGAATTTCGGAATCTTGCTGCCGGCAGGCCTCCAGGTGTTCCGGGTGAAGATCTCCTTGTATATCCCCCGTGGTTTCTTGTACACCCGTGAAATTTGGCCAGCTTATGCTGTTTGCATTGCTGCACAATTACGCCTGCCTAGCTCTGCCGCGGTTACAAACATTCAGGCGTGACAGCTAGATAGGCTGGTCCCCGTAGTACACTGCCAGCAGACTGGGTATATCTGCTTCCCGTTCTTCTCACCTGAGTGCTACTGATTCCAGCTTTGACGGCTACACTCTACTCAACCGCAGCAGTAAGCTGAACCTCAACTTATGGCACTTTGTGAAAGTGTTGAGAACTAGAGCTTAGTTGTTTGGCACGCCACAACTGTGCATCCACCACTATGGACGGCACTGCCTACATCTGACTCTAATTAGTCCACGGTTGTGTTCAGCCAAATGACCTCTGCCGGTTACACTCAGAATGAGGTTCTGAGTTATTGCAACATAGAAGCGTTTCAATGCTTTCAAGGCTTCTAAGGAAGAATTCCGGAATCTTGCTGCTGGCAGGCCTCCGGCTCTTCCAGGTGAACATCTCCTTGTAAATCCCCCATGGTTTCCTGTACACCCGTGAAATTTGGCCAGGTTATGCAGTTTGCATTGCTGCATAATTGGGTTGGCCTAGCTCTGCCGCGATTGCAAACATTCAGGTGTGGCAGCCAGTTAGGCTTTTCCCCTTAGAACAGTGCCAGCGGACTGGGTATATCTGCTTCCCGTTCTTCTCACCTGAGTGCTACTTATTCAAGATTTGACGGCTACACTCTACTCAACCGGAGCAGTGATTTGAACCTCAACTAATGGCACTTTGTGAAAGTGTTGAGAACTAGAGCTCAGTTGTTTGGCGCGCCACCACTCTCCATCCAGCACTATGGACGGCACTGCATACATCTCTCTCTAATTATTCCAAGGTTGTGTTCAGCCGAATGACCTCTGCCGGGAACACTCAGAATGAGGTTCTGAGTTATTGCAACAGAGGAGCGTTTCACTGCTTTCAAGGCTTCTAAGGAAGAATTCCGGAGTCTTGCTGCCGGCAGGCCTCGGCACTTCTAGGTGATCATCTCCTTGTTAATCCCCGGTGGTTTTTTGTACACCCGTGAAATTTGGCAAGGTTATGCAGCTTGCGTTGCTGCACAATTGCGCCTGCCTAGCTCTGCCACGATTGCAAAGATTCAGGCCTGGCAGCCAGATAGGCTGGTCCCCGAAGGACACTGCCAACGGACTGGGTATATCTGCTTCCCGTTCTTCTCACCTGAGTGCTACTTATTCCAGCTTTGACGGCTACAATCTACTCACCCGGAGCAGAAAGGTGAACCTCAACTGATGGCACTTTGTGAAAGTGTAGAGAACTAGAGCTCAGTTGTTTGGCACTCCACCACTGTCCATCCAGCACTATGGACGGCCCTGCCTACATCTGGCTCTAATTAGTCCACGGTTCTGTTCAGCCAAATGACCTCTGCCGGGAACACTCAGAATGAGGTTCTGAGTTAGTGTAACATAGGAGCATTTCACTTCTTTCAAGGATTCTCAGGAAGAATTCCGGAATCTTGCTGCCGGCAGGCCTCCGTCTCTTCCGGGTGAACATCTCCTCATAAATCCCCCGTGGTTTCTTGTACACCCGTGAAATTTGGCCAGGTGATGCAGTTTGCATTGCTGCACAATTGCACCTGGCTAACTCTACCGCGGTTGCAAACATTCAGGCGTGGGAGCCAGATAGTCTGGTCTCCGTAGGACACTGCCAACGGACTGGGTATATCTGCTTCCGGTTCTTCTCACCTGAGTGCAACTGATTCCAGCTTTGACGGCTACACTCTACTCAACCGGAACAGTTAGTTGAACCTCAAATTATGGCCCTTTGTGAAAGTGTTGAGAACTAGAGCTCAGTTGTTTGGCACGCCACCACTGTCCATCCAGCAGTATAGACGTCACTGCATATATCTGGCTCGAATTAGTCCACGGTTGTGTTCAGCTGAATGACCTCTGCCGGGAACACGCACAATGAGGTTCTGAGATACTTCGACATAGGAGTGTTTCACTGCTTTCAAGCCTTCTTAGGAAGAATTCCGGAATCTTGCTGCTGGCAGGCCTCCTGCTCTTCCTGATGAACATCGGCTTGTATATCCCCCGTGGTTTCTTCTACACCCGTCAAATTTGGCCAGGTTATGCAGTTTCCATTGCTGCACAATTGCGCCTACTTAGCTCTGCCGCGATTGCAAACATTCAGGCGTGGCAGCTAGATAGACTGGTCCCCGTACTACAGTGCCAACGGACTGGGTATATCTGCTTCCCGTTCTTCTCACCTGAGTGCTACTGATTCCAGCTTTGACGGTTACACTCTACTCAACCGGAACAATAAATTGAACTTCAAGTTATGGTTCTATGTGAAAGTGTTGAGAACTAGAGCTCAGTTGTTTGGCATGCCACCACTGTCCATCCAGCACTATGGATGGCACTGCCTACCTCTGGCGCTAATTAGTACACGATTGTGTTCAGCCGCATGACCTCTGCCGGTAACACTCAGAATGAGGTTCTGAGTTATTGCAACATAGGAGCGTTTCACTCCTTTCAAGGATTCTTAGGAAGAATTTCGGAATCTTGCTGACGGCAGGTCTCCGGCGGTTCCGGGTGAACATCTCCTTGTAAATCTCCCGTGGTTTCTTGTACACCCGTGAAGTTTGGCCAGGTCATGCAGTTTGCATTGCTTCTCAATTGCGCCTGCCTAGCTCTGCCGCGGTTGCAAACATTCAGGCATGGAAGCCAGATAGGCTGGTCCCCATAGGACACTACCAGCGGACTGGGTATATCTGCTTCCCGTTCTTCTCACCTGAGTGCTACTGATTCCAGATTTGACGGCTACACTCTACTTAATCGGAGCAGTAAGTTGAACCTCAACTGATGGCATTTTGTGAAAGTGTTGAGAACTAGAGCTCAGTTGTTTGGCACGCCACCACTGTCCATCGAGAGCTATGGAATGCACTGCCTACATCTGGCTCTAATTAGTCCACGGTTGTGTTCAGCCGAATGACCTCTGCCGGGAACACTCAGAATCAGTTTCTGAGTTATTGCAACATAGGAGCGTTTCACTGCTTTCAAGGCTTCTTAGGAAGAATTCCGGCATCTTGCTGCCGGCAGGCCTCCGACTGTTCCGGTGAACTTCTCCTTGTAAATCCCCCGAGGTTTCCTGTACACCCGTGAAATTTGGCCAGGTTATGCAGTTTGCATTGCTGCATAATTGCGCCGGCCTAGCTCTGCCTCGGTTGCAAACATTCAGGTGTGGGAGCCATTTAGGCTTGTCCCCGTAGGACCCTGCCAGCGGACTGGGTATATCTGCTTCCCGTTCTTCTCACCTGAGTGCTACTTATTCCAGCTTTGACGGCTACACTCTACTCAACCCGAGTAGGGAGTTGAACCTCAACTGATGGCACTTTGTGAAAGTGTTGAGAACTAGAGCTCCGTTGCTTGGCACGCCACCACTGTCCATCCAGTACTATGGACATCACTGCCTACATCTGGCTCTAATTAGTCCATGTTTGTGTTCAGCCGCATGATCTCTGCCGGGAACACTCAGAACAGTTTCTGAGTTATTGCAACATAGGAGCGTTTCACTGCTTTCAAGGCTTCTTGTGAAGAATTCTGGAACTTTGCTGGCGTCAGGCCTCCGACTGTTCCGGGTGAACATCTCCTTGTAAATCCCCGTTGGTTTCTTGTACACCCCTGAAATTTGGTCAGGTTATGCAGTTTGCATGTCTGCACAATTGTGACTACCTAGCTCTGCCGGGGTTGCAAACATTCAGGCGTGGCAGCCAGATAGGCTGGTCCCCGTAGAACACTGCCAGCGGACAGGGTATATCTGCTTCCCGTTCTTCTTACCTGAGTGTACTAATTTCAGCTTTGGGGGCTACACTCTACTCATCCGGAGCAGTAAGTTGAACCTCAACTGATGGCACTTTGTGAAAGTGTTGAGATCTAGAGCTCCGTTGTTTGGCACGCCACCAATGTCCATCCAACAGTATGGACGGCACTGCCTACATCTGGCTCTAAGTAGTCCACGGTTGTTTTCAGTCGAATCACCTCTGCCGCCATCACTCAGAATCACTTTCTGAGTTATTGCAACATAGGAGCATTTAACTGCTTTCAAGGCTTCTTAGGAAGAATTCCAGAATCTTGCTGCCGGCAGGCCTCCCGCTGTTTCTGGTGAACGTCTCCTTGTAAATCCCCCGTGGTTTCTTGAACACCCGTGAAATTTGGCCAGGTTATGCAGTTTGCATTGCTGCACAATTGTGCTAGACTAGCTCTGCCGCAGTTGCAAACATTCAGGCGTGGCAGCCACATAGGCTGGTCCCGGTAGGACACTGCCAGCGGACTGGTTATATCGGCTTCCCGTTCTTCTCACCTGAGTGCTACTGAGTGCAGCTTTGGCGTCTACACTCTACTTATCCGCATCTGTACGCTGAACCTCAACTTATGGCACTTTGTGAAAGTGTTGAGAACTAGAGCTCAGTTGTTTGGCACGCCACCACTGTCCATCCAGCACTATGGACGGCACTGCCTACATCTGGCTCTAATTAGTCCACGGTTGGGTTCAGCCGAATGACCTCTGCCGGGAACACTCAGAATGAGGTTCTGAGATACTGCAACATAGGAGCGTTTCACTGCTTTCAAGGCTTCTTAGGAAGAATTCAGGAATCTTGCTGCTGGCAGGCTTCCGGCTGTTCCAGGTGAACATCTCCTGGTAAATCCCAAGTGGTTTCTTGTACACCTGTGAAATTTGGCCAGGTTATGCAGTTTGCATTGCTGCACAATTGCGCCTGCATAGCTCTGCCGCGGTTGCAAACATTCAGGCGAGGCAGCCAGATATTCTGGTCCCCGTAGGACACTGCCAGCTGACTGGGTATATCTGCTTCCCGTTCTTCTCACCTGAGTGCTACTGATTCCAGCTTTGACGGATACACTCTACTCAACCGGAGCAGTAAGTTGAACCTCAACTTATGGCACTTTGTGAAAGTGTTAAGAACTAGAGCTCAGTTGTTTGGCACGCCACCACTCTCCATCCAGCACAATGGAAGTCACTGCCTACATCTGGCTCTAATTAGTCCATGGTTGTGTTCAGCCGAATGACCTCTGCCGGGAACAATCAGAATGAGGTTATGAGTTACTGCAACATAGGAGCGTTTCAGTGCTTTCTAGGCTTCTTAGAAAGAATTCCGGAATGTTGCTGCCGGCAGGCCACAAGCTGTTCCGGGTGAACATCTCCTTGTAAATCCTCCGTGGTTTCTTGTACACACGTGAAATTTGGCCAGGTTATGCAGTTTGCATTGCTGCACAATTGTGCTAGACTAGCTCTGCCGCAATTGCAAACATTCAGGCGTGGCAGCCAGATAGGCTGGTCCCCGTGGGACACTGCCAGCAGACTGTGTATATCTGCTTCCCGTTCTTCTCACCTGAGTGCTACTGATTCCAGCTTTGACGGCTACACTCTACTCAACCGGTTCAGTTAGTTGAACCTCAACTGATGGCACTTTGTGAAAGTGTTGAGAACTAGAGCTCAGTTGTTTGGCACGCCACCACTGTCCATCCAGCACTATGGACGGCACTGCACACATCTGATTCTAATTACTCCACCGTTGTGTTCAGCCAAATGTTCTCTGCCGGGAACACTCAGAATGAGGTTCTGAGTTATTGCAACATTGGAGCGTTTCACTGCTTTCAAGGCTTCTTAGGAAGAATTCCGGAATCTTGCTGCTGGCAGGCCTCCGGCTGTTCCGGGTGAACATCTCCTTGTAAATCCACCGTGGTTGCTTGTACACCCGTGAAATTTGGCCAGGTTATGCAGTTTGCATTGCTGCACAATTGCGCCTGCCTAGCTCTGCCGTTGTTACGAACATTCAGGCGTGGCAGCCAGATAGGCTGGTCCCCTAGGACACTGCCAGCGGTCTGGGTAAATCTGCTGCCCGTACTTTTCACCTGATTGCTACTGATTCCAGCATTGACGGCTAAACTCTACTCAACTGGTGCAGTAAGTGGAACCACAACTTATGTCAATTTGTGAAAGTGTTGAGAACTAGAGCTCAGTTGTTTGGCACGCCACCAATGTCCATCCAGCACTATGGACAGCACTGCCTACATCTGGCTCTAATTAGTCCATGGTTGTGTTCAGTCGAATGACCTCTGCCGGGAACACTCAGAATCAGTTTCTGAGTTATTGCAACATAGGAGCATTTAACTGCTTTCAAGGCTTCTTAGGAAGAATTCCGGAATATTGGTGCCGCGAGGCCTCCAGCTGTACCGTGTGAACGTCTCCTTGTAAATCCCCCGTGGTTTCTTGTACACCCGTTAAATTTGGCCAGGTTATGCAGTTTGCATTGCTGCACAATTGAGCCTGCCTAGCTCTGCCGCGGTTGCAAACATTCAGGCGTGGCGGCCAGATATGCTGGTCGCCGTAGGAATCTGCCCGCGGACTGGGTATATTTGCTTCCCGTTCTTCTCACCTGAGTGCTACTGATTCCAGCTTTGACGGCTACACTCTACTCAACCGGAGCATGAAGTTGAACCTCAACTGATGGCACTTTGTGAAAGTGTTGGGAACTAGAGCTCAGTTGTTTGGCACTCCACCATTGTTCATCTAACACTATGGACGGCACTGCCCACATGTGGCTATAATTAGTCCACGGTTGTGTTCAGCCGAATGACCTCTGCCGCGAACAATCAGAATGAGGTTATGAGTTACTGCAACATAGGAGCGTTTCAGTGCTTTCAAGACTTCTTAGGAAGAATTCCGGAATGTTGCTGCCGGCAGGAAAATTCTGTTCCCGGTGAACATCTCCTTGTAAATCCTCCGTGGTTTCTTGTACACACGTGAAATTTGGCCAGGTTATGCAGTTTGCATTGCTGCACAATAGCGCCTGCCTATCTCTGCCGCGGTTGCAAACCTTCAGGCGAGGCAGCCAGATAGGCTGGTCCCGGTAGAACACTGCCAGCGGACTGGGTATATCGGCTTCCCGTTCTTCTCACCTGAGTGCTACTGATTCCAGGTTTAACGGCTACACTCTATTCAACCGCAGCAGTAAGCTGAACCTCAACTTACGGCACTTTGTGAAGGTGTTGAGAACTAGAGCTCAGTTGTTTGGCACGCCAGAACTGTCCATCCAGCACTATGGACGGCACTGCCTACATCTGGCTCTAATTAGTCCACGGTTGTGTTCATCCGAATGACCTCTGCCTGGAACACTCAGAATGAAGTTCTGAGATATTGCAACATAGGAACGTTTCACTGCTTTCAAGGCTTCTTAGGAAAAATTCAGGAATCTTGCTGGAGCCATGCCTCCGACTGTTCCGGGTGAACATCTCCTGGTAAATCCCCCGTGGTTTCTTGTACACCCGTGAAATTTGGCCAGGTTATGCAGTTTGCATTGCTGCACAATTGCGCCTGCCTAGCTCTGCCGCGGTTGCAATCATTCAGGCGTGGCAGCCAGATAGGCTGGTCCCCGTAGGACACTGCCAGGGGACTGGGTATATTTGCTTCCCGTTCTTCTCACCTGAGTGCTACTGATTCCAGCATTGATGGCTACACTCTACTCAACCGGATCATTAAGTTGAACCTCAACTGATGGCACTTTGTGAAAGTGTTGAGAACTAGAGCTCAGTTGTTTGGCACCCCACCACTGTCCATCCAGCACTATGGACGGCACTCCCTACATCTGGCTCTAATTAGTCCACGGTTGTGTTCAGTCGAATGACCTCTGCCGGGAACACTCAGAATCAGTTTCTGAGTTATTGCAACATAGGAGCATTTAACTGCTTTCAAGGCTTCTTAGGAAGAATTTCGGAATCTTGCTGCCGGCAGGCCTCCAGGTGTTCCGGGTGAAGATCTCCTTGTATATCCCCCGTGGTTTCTTGCACACCCGTGAAATTTGGCCAGCTTATGCTGTTTGCATTGCTGCACAATTACGCCTGCCTAGCTCTGCCGCGGTTACAATCATTCAGGCGTGACAGCTAGATAGGCTGGTCCCCGTAGTACACTGCCAGCAGACTGGGTATATCTGCTTCCCGTTCTTGTCACCTGAGTGCTACTGATTCCAGCTTTGACGGCTACACTCTACTCAACCGCAGCAGTAAGCTGAACCTCAACTTATGGCACTTTGTGAAAGTGTTGAGAACTAGAGCTTAGTTGTTTGGCACGCCACCACGCTCCATCTAGCACTATGTACAGCACTGCTTACATCTTGCTCTAATTAGTCCATGGTTGTGTTCAGCCGAATGACCTCTGCCGGGAACACTCAGAATGAGATTGTGAGTTATTGCAACATAGGAGCGTTTCACTTCTTTCAAGAATTCTTAGGAAGAATTCCATAACCGTGCTGCCGGCACGCCTCCTGCTGTTCCGTGTGAACATCTAATTTTAAATCACCGGTGGTTTCTTATACTCCCGTGAAATTTGGCCAGGTTACGCAGTTTGCATTGCTGCACAATTGTGCCAGCCTAGCTCTGCCGCAGTTGCAAACATTCAGGCGTGGCAGCCACATAGGCTGGTCCCGGTAGGACACTGCCAGCGGACTGGTTATATCGGCTTCCCGTTCTTCTCACCTGAGTGCTACTGAGTACAGCTTTGGCGTCTACACTCTACTCATCCGCATCTGTACGCTGAACCTCAACTTATGGCACTTTGTGAAAGTGTTGAGAACTAGAGCTCAGTTGTTTGGCACGCCACCACTGTCCATCCAGCACTATGGACGGCACTGCCTACATCTGGCTCTAATTAGTCCACGGTTGGGTTCAGCCGAATGACCTCTGCCGGGAACACTCTGAATGAGGTTCTGAGATATTGCAACATAGGAGCGTTTCACTGCTTTCAAGGCTTCTTAGGAAGAATTCAGGAATCTTGCTGCTGGCAGGCTTCCGGCTGTTCCAGGTGAACATCTCCTGGTAAATCCCAAGTGGTTTCTTGTACACCTGTGAAATTTGGCCAGGTTATGCAGTTTGCATTGCTGCACAATTGCGCCTGCATAGCTCTGCCGCGGTTGCAAACATTCAGGCGAGGCAGCCAGATATTCTTGTCCCCGTAGGACACTGCCAGCTGACTGGGTATATCTGCTTCCCGTTCTTCTCACCTGAGTGCTACTGATTCCAGCTTTGACGGATACACTCTACTCAACCGGAGCAGTAAGTTGAACCTCAACTTATGGCACTTTGTGAAAGTGTTGAGAACTAGAGCTCAGTTGTTTGGCACGCCACCACTCTCCATCCAGCACTATGGAAGGCACTGCCTACATCTGGCTCTAATTAGTCCATGGTTGTGTTCAGCCGAATGACCTCTGCCGGGCATAATCAGAATGAGGTTATGAGTTACTGCAACATAGCAGCGTTTCAGTGCTTTCTAGGCTTCTTAGGAAGAATTCCGGAATGTTGCTGCCGGCAGGCCACAAGCTGTTCCGGGTGAACATCTCCTTGTAAATCCTCCGTGGTTTCTTGTACACACGTGAAATTTGGCCAGGTTATGCAGTTTGCATTGCTGCACAATTGTGCTAGACTAGCTCTGCAGCAATTGCAAACATTCAGACGTGGCAGCCAGATAGGCTGGTCCCCGTGGGACACTGCCAGCAGACTGTGTATATCTGCTTCCCGTTCTTCTCTGAGTGCTACTGATTCCAGCTTTGACGGCTACACTCTACTCAACCGGTTCAGTTAGTTGAACCTCAACTGATGGCACTTTGGGAAAGTGTTGAGAACTACAGCTCAGTTGTTTGGCACGCCACCACTGTCCATCCAGCACTATGGACGGCACTGCACACATCTGGTTCTAATTACTCCACCGTTGTGTTCAGCCAAATGTTCTCTGCCGGGAACACTCAGAATGAGGTTCTGAGTTATTGCAACATTGGAGCGTTTCACTGCTTTCAAGGCTTCTTAGGAAGAATTCCGGAATCTTGCTGCTGGCAGGCCTCCGGCTGTTCCGGGTGAACATCTCCTTGTAAATCCACCGTGGTTGCTTGTACACCCGTGAAATTTGGCCAGGTTATGCAGTTTGCATTGCTGCACAATTGCGCCTGCCTAGCTCTGCCGTTGTTACGAACATTCAGGCGTGGCACCCAGATAGGCTGGTCCCCGTAGGACAGTGCCAGCGGTCTGGGTAAATCTGCTGCCCGTACTTTTCACCTGATTGCTACTGATTCCAGCATTGACGGCTAAACTCTACTCAACTGGAGCAGTAAGTGGAACCACAACTTATGTCAATTTGTGAAAGTGTTGAGAACTAGAGCTCAGTTGTTTGGCACGCCACCAATGTCCATCCAGCACTATGGACGGCACTGCCTACATCTGGCTCTAATTAGTCCACGGTTGTGTTCAGTCGAATGACCTCTGCCGGGAACACTCAGAATCAGTTTCTGAGTTATTGCAACATAGGAGCATTTAACTGCTTTCAAGGCTTCTTAGGAAGAATTCCGGAATATTGGTGCCGCGAGGCCTCCAGCTGTTCCGTGTGAACGTCTCCTTGTAAATCCCCCGTGGTTTCTTGTACACCCGTTAAATTTGGCCAGGTTATGCAGTTTGCATTGCTGCACAATTGAGCCTGCCTAGCTCTGCCGCGGTTGCAAACATTCAGGCGTGGCGGCCAGATATGCTGGTCGCCGTAGGAATCTGCCCGCGGACTGGGTATATTTGCTTCCCGTTCTTCTCACGTAGGTGCTACTGATTCCAGCTTTGACGGCTACACTCTACTCAACCGGAGCATGAAGTTGAACCTCAACTGATGGCACTTTGTGAAAGTGTTGAGAACTAGAGCTCAGTTGTTTGGCACGCCACCACTGTTCATCTAACACTATGGATGGCACTGCCCACATGTGGCTATAATTAGTCCACGGTTGTGTTCAGCCGAATGACCTCTGCCGCGAACAATCAGAATGAGGTTATGAGTTACTGCAACATAGGAGCGTTTCAGTGCTTTCAAGACTTCTTAGGAAGAATTCCGGAATGTTACTGCCGGCAGGAAAAATCTGTTCCCGGTGAACATCTCCTTGTAAATCCTCCGTGGTTTCTTGTACACACGTGAAATTTGGCCAGGTTATGCAGTCTGCATTGCTGCACAATAGCGCCTGCCTATCTCTGCCCCGGTTGCAAACCTTCAGGCGAGGCAGCCAGATAGGCTGGTCCCGGTAGAACAGTGCCAGCGGACTGGGTATATCGGCTTCCCGTTCTTCTCACCTGAGTGCTACTGATTCCAGGTTTAACGGCTACACTCTATTCAACCGCAGCAGTAAGCTGAACCTCAACTTACGGCACTTTGTGAAGGTGTTGAGAACTAGAGCTCAGTTGTTTGGCACGCCAGAACTGTCCATCCAGCACTATGGACGGCACTGCCTACATCTGGCTCTAATTAGTCCACGGTTGTGTTCATCCGAATGACCTCTGCCTGGAACACTCAGAATGAAGTTCTGAGATATTGCAACATAGGAACGTTTCACTGCTTTCAAGGCTTCTTAGGAAAAATTCAGGAATCTTGCTGGAGCCATGCCTCCGACTGTTCCGGGTGAACATCTCCTGGTAAATCCCCCGTGGTTTCTTGTACACCCGTGAAATTTGGCCAGGTTATGCAGTTTGCATTGCTGCACAATTGCGCCTGCCTAGCTCTGCCGCGGTTGCAATCATTCAGGCGTGGCAGCCAGATAGGCTGGTCCCCGTAGGACACTGCCAGGGGACTGGGTATATTTGCTTCCCGTTCTTCTCACCTGAGTGCTACTGATTCCAGCTTTGATGGCTACACTCTACTCAACCGGATCATTAAGTTGAACCTCAACTGATGGCACTTTGTGAAAGTGTTGAGAACTAGAGCTCAGTTGTTTGGCACCCCACCACTGTCCATCCAGCACTATGGACGGCACTCCCTACATCTGGCTCTAATTAGTCCACGGTTGTGTTCAGTCGAATGACCTCTGCCGGGAACACTCAGAATCAGTTTCTGAGTTATTGCAACATAGGAGCATTTAACTGCTTTCAAGGCTTCTTAGGAAGAATTCCGGAATCTTGGTGCCGGCAGGCCTTCAGCAGTTCCGGGTGAACGTCTCCTTGTAAATGCAAACGTGGTTTCTTGAACACTCGTGAAATTTGTCCAGGTTATTCAGTTTGCATTGCTGCACAATGACGCCTGCCTAGCTCTGCCTCGTTTACAAACATTCAGGCGTGCCAGCCAGATAGGCTGGACCCCGTAGGACACTGCCAGCTGACTGGGTATGACGGCTGCCCGATCTTCTCACCTGAGTGCTACTGTTTCCAGCTTTGACAGCTATACTCTGCTGAACCTGAGCAGTAAGTTGAACCTCAACTTATGGCACTTTGTGAAAGTGTTGAGAACTAGAGCTCAGTTGTTTGGCACGCCACCAGTGTCCATCCAGCACTATGGACGGCATTGCCTACCTCTGGCTCTAATTAGTCCAAGGTTGTGTTCAGCCGCATGACCTATGCCGGGAACACTCAGAATCAGTTTCTTAGTTATTGCAACATAGGAGCGTTTCACTGCTTTCAAGGCTTCTTAGGAAGAATTTCGGAATCTTGCTGCCGGCAGGCCTCCAGGTGTTCCGGGTGAAGATCTCCTTGTATATCCCCCGTGGTTTCTTGTACACCCGTGAAATTTGGCCAGCTTATGCTGTTTGCATTGCTGCACAATTACGCCTGCCTAGCTCTGCCGCGGTTACAAACATTCAGGCGTGACAGCTAGATAGGCTGGTCCCCGTAGTACACTGCCAGCAGACTGGGTATATCTGCTTCCCGTTCTTCTCACCTGAGTGCTACTGATTCCAGCTTTGACGGCTACACTCTACTCAACCGCAGCAGTAAGCTGAACCTCAACTTATGGCACTTTGTGAAAGTGTTGAGAACTAGAGCTTAGTTGTTTGGCACGCCACAACTGTGCATCCACCACTATGGACGGCACTGCCTACATCTGACTCTAATTAGTCCACGGTTGTGTTCAGCCAAATGACCTCTGCCGGTTACACTCAGAATGAGGTTCTGAGTTATTGCAACATAGAAGCGTTTCAATGCTTTCAAGGCTTCTAAGGAAGAATTCCGGAATCTTGCTGCTGGCAGGCCTCCGGCTCTTCCAGGTGAACATCTCCTTGTAAATCCCCCATGGTTTCCTGTACACCCGTGAAATTTGGCCAGGTTATGCAGTTTGCATTGCTGCATAATTGGGTTGGCCTAGCTCTGCCGCGATTGCAAACATTCAGGTGTGGCAGCCAGTTAGGCTTTTCCCCTTAGAACAGTGCCAGCGGACTGGGTATATCTGCTTCCCGTTCTTCTCACCTGAGTGCTACTTATTCAAGATTTGACGGCTACACTCTACTCAACCGGAGCAGTGATTTGAACCTCAACTAATGGCACTTTGTGAAAGTGTTGAGAACTAGAGCTCAGTTGTTTGGCGCGCCACCACTCTCCATCCAGCACTATGGACGGCACTGCATACATCTCTCTCTAATTATTCCAAGGTTGTGTTCAGCCGAATGACCTCTGCCGGGAACACTCAGAATGAGGTTCTGAGTTATTGCAACAGAGGAGCGTTTCACTGCTTTCAAGGCTTCTAAGGAAGAATTCCGGAGTCTTGCTGCCGGCAGGCCTCGGCACTTCTAGGTGATCATCTCCTTGTTAATCCCCGGTGGTTTTTTGTACACCCGTGAAATTTGGCAAGGTTATGCAGCTTGCGTTGCTGCACAATTGCGCCTGCCTAGCTCTGCCACGATTGCAAAGATTCAGGCCTGGCAGCCAGATAGGCTGGTCCCCGAAGGACACTGCCAACGGACTGGGTATATCTGCTTCCCGTTCTTCTCACCTGAGTGCTACTTATTCCAGCTTTGACGGCTACAATCTACTCACCCGGAGCAGAAAGGTGAACCTCAACTGATGGCACTTTGTGAAAGTGTAGAGAACTAGAGCTCAGTTGTTTGGCACTCCACCACTGTCCATCCAGCACTATGGACGGCCCTGCCTACATCTGGCTCTAATTAGTCCACGGTTCTGTTCAGCCAAATGACCTCTGCCGGGAACACTCAGAATGAGGTTCTGAGTTAGTGTAACATAGGAGCATTTCACTTCTTTCAAGGATTCTCAGGAAGAATTCCGGAATCTTGCTGCCGGCAGGCCTCCGTCTCTTCTGGGTGAACATCTCCTCATAAATCCCCCGTGGTTTCTTGTACACCCGTGAAATTTGGCCAGGTGATGCAGTTTGCATTGCTGCACAATTGCACCTGGCTAACTCTACCGCGGTTGCAAACATTCAGGCGTGGGAGCCAGATAGTCTGGTCTCCGTAGGACACTGCCAACGGACTGGGTATATCTGCTTCCGGTTCTTCTCACCTGAGTGCAACTGATTCCAGCTTTGACGGCTACACTCTACTCAACCGGAACAGTTAGTTGAACCTCAAATTATGGCCCTTTGTGAAAGTGTTGAGAACTAGAGCTCAGTTGTTTGGCACGCCACCACTGTCCATCCAGCAGTATAGACGTCACTGCATATATCTGGCTCGAATTAGTCCACGGTTGTGTTCAGCTGAATGACCTCTGCCGGGAACACGCACAATGAGGTTCTGAGATACTTCGACATAGGAGTGTTTCACTGCTTTCAAGCCTTCTTAGGAAGAATTCCGGAATCTTGCTGCTGGCAGGCCTCCTGCTCTTCCTGATGAACATCGGCTTGTATATCCCCCGTGGTTTCTTCTACACCCGTCAAATTTGGCCAGGTTATGCAGTTTCCATTGCTGCACAATTGCGCCTACTTAGCTCTGCCGCGATTGCAAACATTCAGGCGTGGCAGCTAGATAGACTGGTCCCCGTACTACAGTGCCAACGGACTGGGTATATCTGCTTCCCGTTCTTCTCACCTGAGTGCTACTGATTCCAGCTTTGACGGTTACACTCTACTCAACCGGAACAATAAATTGAACTTCAAGTTATGGTTCTATGTGAAAGTGTTGAGAACTAGAGCTCAGTTGTTTGGCATGCCACCACTGTCCATCCAGCACTATGGATGGCACTGCCTACCTCTGGCGCTAATTAGTACACGATTGTGTTCAGCCGCATGACCTCTGCCGGGAACACTCAGAATGAGGTTCTGAGTTATTGCAACATAGGAGCGTTTCACTCCTTTCAAGGATTCTTAGGAAGAATTTCGGAATCTTGCTGACGGCAGGTCTCCGGCGGTTCCGGGTGAACATCTCCTTGTAAATCTCCCGTGGTTTCTTGTACACCCGTGAAGTTTGGCCAGGTCATGCAGTTTGCATTGCTTCTCAATTGCGCCTGCCTAGCTCTGCCGCGGTTGCAAACATTCAGGCATGGAAGCCAGATAGGCTGGTCCCCATAGGACACTACCAGCGGACTGGGTATATCTGCTTCCCGTTCTTCTCACCTGAGTGCTACTGATTCCAGATTTGACGGCTACACTCTACTTAATCGGAGCAGTAAGTTGAACCTCAACTGATGGCATTTTGTGAAAGTGTTGAGAACTAGAGCTCAGTTGTTTGGCACGCCACCACTGTCCATCGAGAGCTATGGAATGCACTGCCTACATCTGGCTCTAATTAGTCCACGGTTGTGTTCAGCCGAATGACCTCTGCCGGGAACACTCAGAATCAGTTTCTGAGTTATTGCAACATAGGAGCGTTTCACTGCTTTCAAGGCTTCTTAGGAAGAATTCCGGCATCTTGCTGCCGGCAGGCCTCCGACTGTTCCGGTGAACTTCTCCTTGTAAATCCCCCGAGGTTTCCTGTACACCCGTGAAATTTGGCCAGGTTATGCAGTTTGCATTGCTGCATAATTGCGCCGGCCTAGCTCTGCCTCGGTTGCAAACATTCAGGTGTGGGAGCCATTTAGGCTTGTCCCCGTAGGACCCTGCCAGCGGACTGGGTATATCTGCTTCCCGTTCTTCTCACCTGAGTGCTACTTATTCCAGCTTTGACGGCTACACTCTACTCAACCCGAGTAGGGAGTTGAACCTCAACTGATGGCACTTTGTGAAAGTGTTGAGAACTAGAGCTCCGTTGCTTGGCACGCCACCACTGTCCATCCAGTACTATGGACATCACTGCCTACATCTGGCTCTAATTAGTCCATGTTTGTGTTCAGCCGCATGATCTCTGCCGGGAACACTCAGAACAGTTTCTGAGTTATTGCAACATAGGAGCGTTTCACTGCTTTCAAGGCTTCTTGTGAAGAATTCTGGAACTTTGCTGGCGTCAGGCCTCCGACTGTTCCGGGTGAACATCTCCTTGTAAATCCCCGTTGGTTTCTTGTACACCCCTGAAATTTGGTCAGGTTATGCAGTTTGCATGTCTGCACAATTGTGACTACCTAGCTCTGCCGGGGTTGCAAACATTCAGGCGTGGCAGCCAGATAGGCTGGTCCCCGTAGAACACTGCCAGCGGACAGGGTATATCTGCTTCCCGTTCTTCTTACCTGAGTGTACTAATTTCAGCTTTGGGGGCTACACTCTACTCATCCGGAGCAGTAAGTTGAACCTCAACTGATGGCACTTTGTGAAAGTGTTGAGATCTAGAGCTCCGTTGTTTGGCACGCCACCAATGTCCATCCAACAGTATGGACGGCACTGCCTACATCTGGCTCTAAGTAGTCCACGGTTGTTTTCAGTCGAATCACCTCTGCCGCCATCACTCAGAATCACTTTCTGAGTTATTGCAACATAGGAGCATTTAACTGCTTTCAAGGCTTCTTAGGAAGAATTCCAGAATCTTGCTGCCGGCAGGCCTCCCGCTGTTTCTGGTGAACGTCTCCTTGTAAATCCCCCGTGGTTTCTTGAACACCCGTGAAATTTGGCCAGGTTATGCAGTTTGCATTGCTGCACAATTGTGCTAGACTAGCTCTGCCGCAGTTGCAAACATTCAGGCGTGGCAGCCACATAGGCTGGTCCCGGTAGGACACTGCCAGCGGACTGGTTATATCGGCTTCCCGTTCTTCTCACCTGAGTGCTACTGAGTGCAGCTTTGGCGTCTACACTCTACTTATCCGCATCTGTACGCTGAACCTCAACTTATGGCACTTTGTGAAAGTGTTGAGAACTAGAGCTCAGTTGTTTGGCACGCCACCACTGTCCATCCAGCACTATGGACGGCACTGCCTACATCTGGCTCTAATTAGTCCACGGTTGGGTTCAGCCGAATGACCTCTGCCGGGAACACTCAGAATGAGGTTCTGAGATACTGCAACATAGGAGCGTTTCACTGCTTTCAAGGCTTCTTAGGAAGAATTCAGGAATCTTGCTGCTGGCAGGCTTCCGGCTGTTCCAGGTGAACATCTCCTGGTAAATCCCAAGTGGTTTCTTGTACACCTGTGAAATTTGGCCAGGTTATGCAGTTTGCATTGCTGCACAATTGCGCCTGCATAGCTCTGCCGCGGTTGCAAACATTCAGGCGAGGCAGCCAGATATTCTGGTCCCCGTAGGACACTGCCAGCGGACTGGGTATATCTGCTTCCCGTTCTTCTCACCTGAGTGCTACTGATTCCAGCTTTGACGGATACACTCTACTCAACCGGAGCAGTAAGTTGAACCTCAACTTATGGCACTTTGTGAAAGTGTTAAGAACTAGAGCTCAGTTGTTTGGCACGCCACCACTCTCCATCCAGCACAATGGAAGGCACTGCCTACATCTGGCTCTAATTAGTCCATGGTTGTGTTCAGCCGAATGACCTCTGCCGGGAACAATCAGAATGAGGTTATGAGTTACTGCAACATAGGAGCGTTTCAGTGCTTTCTAGGCTTCTTAGAAAGAATTCCGGAATGTTGCTGCCGGCAGGCCACAAGCTGTTCCGGGTGAACATCTCCTTGTAAATCCTCCGTGGTTTCTTGTACACACGTGAAATTTGGCCAGGTTATGCAGTTTGCATTGCTGCACAATTGTGCTAGACTAGCTCTGCCGCAATTGCAAACATTCAGGCGTGGCAGCCAGATAGGCTGGTCCCCGTGGGACACTGCCAGCAGACTGTGTATATCTGCTTCCCGTTCTTCTCACCTGAGTGCTACTGATTCCAGCTTTGACGGCTACACTCTACTCAACCGGTTCAGTTAGTTGAACCTCAACTGATGGCACTTTGTGAAAGTGTTGAGAACTAGAGCTCAGTTGTTTGGCACGCCACCACTGTCCATCCAGCACTATGGACGGCACTGCACACATCTGATTCTAATTACTCCACCGTTGTGTTCAGCCAAATGTTCTCTGCCGGGAACACTCAGAATGAGGTTCTGAGTTATTGCAACATTGGAGCGTTTCACTGCTTTCAAGGCTTCTTAGGAAGAATTCCGGAATCTTGCTGCTGGCAGGCCTCCGGCTGTTCCGGGTGAACATCTCCTTGTAAATCCACCGTGGTTGCTTGTACACCCGTGAAATTTGGCCAGGTTATGCAGTTTGCATTGCTGCACAATTGCGCCTGCCTAGCTCTGCCGTTGTTACGAACATTCAGGCGTGGCAGCCAGATAGGCTGGTCCCCTAGGACACTGCCAGCGGTCTGGGTAAATCTGCTGCCCGTACTTTTCACCTGATTGCTACTGATTCCAGCATTGACGGCTAAACTCTACTCAACTGGTGCAGTAAGTGGAACCACAACTTATGTCAATTTGTGAAAGTGTTGAGAACTAGAGCTCAGTTGTTTGGCACGCCACCAATGTCCATCCAGCACTATGGACAGCACTGCCTACATCTGGCTCTAATTAGTCCATGGTTGTGTTCAGTCGAATGACCTCTGCCGGGAACACTCAGAATCAGTTTCTGAGTTATTGCAACATAGGAGCATTTAACTGCTTTCAAGGCTTCTTAGGAAGAATTCCGGAATATTGGTGCCGCGAGGCCTCCAGCTGTACCGTGTGAACGTCTCCTTGTAAATCCCCCGTGGTTTCTTGTACACCCGTTAAATTTGGCCAGGTTATGCAGTTTGCATTGCTGCACAATTGAGCCTGCCTAGCTCTGCCGCGGTTGCAAACATTCAGGCGTGGCGGCCAGATATGCTGGTCGCCGTAGGAATCTGCCCGCGGACTGGGTATATTTGCTTCCCGTTCTTCTCACCTGAGTGCTACTGATTCCAGCTTTGACGGCTACACTCTACTCAACCGGAGCATGAAGTTGAACCTCAACTGATGGCACTTTGTGAAAGTGTTGGGAACTAGAGCTCAGTTGTTTGGCACTCCACCATTGTTCATCTAACACTATGGACGGCACTGCCCACATGTGGCTATAATTAGTCCACGGTTGTGTTCAGCCGAATGACCTCTGCCGCGAACAATCAGAATGAGGTTATGAGTTACTGCAACATAGGAGCGTTTCAGTGCTTTCAAGACTTCTTAGGAAGAATTCCGGAATGTTGCTGCCGGCAGGAAAATTCTGTTCCCGGTGAACATCTCCTTGTAAATCCTCCGTGGTTTCTTGTACACACGTGAAATTTGGCCAGGTTATGCAGTTTGCATTGCTGCACAATAGCGCCTGCCTATCTCTGCCGCGGTTGCAAACCTTCAGGCGAGGCAGCCAGATAGGCTGGTCCCGGTAGAACACTGCCAGCGGACTGGGTATATCGGCTTCCCGTTCTTCTCACCTGAGTGCTACTGATTCCAGGTTTAACGGCTACACTCTATTCAACCGCAGCAGTAAGCTGAACCTCAACTTACGGCACTTTGTGAAGGTGTTGAGAACTAGAGCTCAGTTGTTTGGCACGCCAGAACTGTCCATCCAGCACTATGGACGGCACTGCCTACATCTGGCTCTAATTAGTCCACGGTTGTGTTCATCCGAATGACCTCTGCCTGGAACACTCAGAATGAAGTTCTGAGATATTGCAACATAGGAACGTTTCACTGCTTTCAAGGCTTCTTAGGAAAAATTCAGGAATCTTGCTGGAGCCATGCCTCCGACTGTTCCGGGTGAACATCTCCTGGTAAATCCCCCGTGGTTTCTTGTACACCCGTGAAATTTGGCCAGGTTATGCAGTTTGCATTGCTGCACAATTGCGCCTGCCTAGCTCTGCCGCGGTTGCAATCATTCAGGCGTGGCAGCCAGATAGGCTGGTCCCCGTAGGACACTGCCAGGGGACTGGGTATATTTGCTTCCCGTTCTTCTCACCTGAGTGCTACTGATTCCAGCATTGATGGCTACACTCTACTCAACCGGATCATTAAGTTGAACCTCAACTGATGGCACTTTGTGAAAGTGTTGAGAACTAGAGCTCAGTTGTTTGGCACCCCACCACTGTCCATCCAGCACTATGGACGGCACTCCCTACATCTGGCTCTAATTAGTCCACGGTTGTGTTCAGTCGAATGACCTCTGCCGGGAACACTCAGAATCAGTTTCTGAGTTATTGCAACATAGGAGCATTTAACTGCTTTCAAGGCTTCTTAGGAAGAATTTCGGAATCTTGCTGCCGGCAGGCCTCCAGGTGTTCCGGGTGAAGATCTCCTTGTATATCCCCCGTGGTTTCTTGCACACCCGTGAAATTTGGCCAGCTTATGCTGTTTGCATTGCTGCACAATTACGCCTGCCTAGCTCTGCCGCGGTTACAATCATTCAGGCGTGACAGCTAGATAGGCTGGTCCCCGTAGTACACTGCCAGCAGACTGGGTATATCTGCTTCCCGTTCTTGTCACCTGAGTGCTACTGATTCCAGCTTTGACGGCTACACTCTACTCAACCGCAGCAGTAAGCTGAACCTCAACTTATGGCACTTTGTGAAAGTGTTGAGAACTAGAGCTTAGTTGTTTGGCACGCCACCACGCTCCATCTAGCACTATGTACAGCACTGCTTACATCTTGCTCTAATTAGTCCATGGTTGTGTTCAGCCGAATGACCTCTGCCGGGAACACTCAGAATGAGATTGTGAGTTATTGCAACATAGGAGCGTTTCACTTCTTTCAAGAATTCTTAGGAAGAATTCCATAACCGTGCTGCCGGCACGCCTCCTGCTGTTCCGTGTGAACATCTAATTTTAAATCACCGGTGGTTTCTTATACTCCCGTGAAATTTGGCCAGGTTACGCAGTTTGCATTGCTGCACAATTGTGCCAGCCTAGCTCTGCCGCAGTTGCAAACATTCAGGCGTGGCAGCCACATAGGCTGGTCCCGGTAGGACACTGCCAGCGGACTGGTTATATCGGCTTCCCGTTCTTCTCACCTGAGTGCTACTGAGTACAGCTTTGGCGTCTACACTCTACTCATCCGCATCTGTACGCTGAACCTCAACTTATGGCACTTTGTGAAAGTGTTGAGAACTAGAGCTCAGTTGTTTGGCACGCCACCACTGTCCATCCAGCACTATGGACGGCACTGCCTACATCTGGCTCTAATTAGTCCACGGTTGGGTTCAGCCGAATGACCTCTGCCGGGAACACTCTGAATGAGGTTCTGAGATATTGCAACATAGGAGCGTTTCACTGCTTTCAAGGCTTCTTAGGAAGAATTCAGGAATCTTGCTGCTGGCAGGCTTCCGGCTGTTCCAGGTGAACATCTCCTGGTAAATCCCAAGTGGTTTCTTGTACACCTGTGAAATTTGGCCAGGTTATGCAGTTTGCATTGCTGCACAATTGCGCCTGCATAGCTCTGCCGCGGTTGCAAACATTCAGGCGAGGCAGCCAGATATTCTTGTCCCCGTAGGACACTGCCAGCTGACTGGGTATATCTGCTTCCCGTTCTTCTCACCTGAGTGCTACTGATTCCAGCTTTGACGGATACACTCTACTCAACCGGAGCAGTAAGTTGAACCTCAACTTATGGCACTTTGTGAAAGTGTTGAGAACTAGAGCTCAGTTGTTTGGCACGCCACCACTCTCCATCCAGCACTATGGAAGGCACTGCCTACATCTGGCTCTAATTAGTCCATGGTTGTGTTCAGCCGAATGACCTCTGCCGGGCATAATCAGAATGAGGTTATGAGTTACTGCAACATAGGAGCGTTTCAGTGCTTTCTAGGCTTCTTAGGAAGAATTCCGGAATGTTGCTGCCGGCAGGCCACAAGCTGTTCCGGGTGAACATCTCCTTGTAAATCCTCCGTGGTTTCTTGTACACACGTGAAATTTGGCCAGGTTATGCAGTTTGCATTGCTGCACAATTGTGCTAGACTAGCTCTGCAGCAATTGCAAACATTCAGACGTGGCAGCCAGATAGGCTGGTCCCCGTGGGACACTGCCAGCAGACTGTGTATATCTGCTTCCCGTTCTTCTCTGAGTGCTACTGATTCCAGCTTTGACGGCTACACTCTACTCAACCGGTTCAGTTAGTTGAACCTCAACTGATGGCACTTTGGGAAAGTGTTGAGAACTACAGCTCAGTTGTTTGGCACGCCACCACTGTCCATCCAGCACTATGGACGGCACTGCACACATCTGGTTCTAATTACTCCACCGTTGTGTTCAGCCAAATGTTCTCTGCCGGGAACACTCAGAATGAGGTTCTGAGTTATTGCAACATTGGAGCGTTTCACTGCTTTCAAGGCTTCTTAGGAAGAATTCCGGAATCTTGCTGCTGGCAGGCCTCCGGCTGTTCCGGGTGAACATCTCCTTGTAAATCCACCGTGGTTGCTTGTACACCCGTGAAATTTGGCCAGGTTATGCAGTTTGCATTGCTGCACAATTGCGCCTGCCTAGCTCTGCCGTTGTTACGAACATTCAGGCGTGGCACCCAGATAGGCTGGTCCCCGTAGGACAGTGCCAGCGGTCTGGGTAAATCTGCTGCCCGTACTTTTCACCTGATTGCTACTGATTCCAGCATTGACGGCTAAACTCTACTCAACTGGAGCAGTAAGTGGAACCACAACTTATGTCAATTTGTGAAAGTGTTGAGAACTAGAGCTCAGTTGTTTGGCACGCCACCAATGTCCATCCAGCACTATGGACGGCACTGCCTACATCTGGCTCTAATTAGTCCACGGTTGTGTTCAGTCGAATGACCTCTGCCGGGAACACTCAGAATCAGTTTCTGAGTTATTGCAACATAGGAGCATTTAACTGCTTTCAAGGCTTCTTAGGAAGAATTCCGGAATATTGGTGCCGCGAGGCCTCCAGCTGTTCCGTGTGAACGTCTCCTTGTAAATCCCCCGTGGTTTCTTGTACACCCGTTAAATTTGGCCAGGTTATGCAGTTTGCATTGCTGCACAATTGAGCCTGCCTAGCTCTGCCGCGGTTGCAAACATTCAGGCGTGGCGGCCAGATATGCTGGTCGCCGTAGGAATCTGCCCGCGGACTGGGTATATTTGCTTCCCGTTCTTCTCACGTAGGTGCTACTGATTCCAGCTTTGACGGCTACACTCTACTCAACCGGAGCATGAAGTTGAACCTCAACTGATGGCACTTTGTGAAAGTGTTGAGAACTAGAGCTCAGTTGTTTGGCACGCCACCACTGTTCATCTAACACTATGGATGGCACTGCCCACATGTGGCTATAATTAGTCCACGGTTGTGTTCAGCCGAATGACCTCTGCCGCGAACAATCAGAATGAGGTTATGAGTTACTGCAACATAGGAGCGTTTCAGTGCTTTCAAGACTTCTTAGGAAGAATTCCGGAATGTTACTGCCGGCAGGAAAAATCTGTTCCCGGTGAACATCTCCTTGTAAATCCTCCGTGGTTTCTTGTACACACGTGAAATTTGGCCAGGTTATGCAGTCTGCATTGCTGCACAATAGCGCCTGCCTATCTCTGCCCCGGTTGCAAACCTTCAGGCGAGGCAGCCAGATAGGCTGGTCCCGGTAGAACAGTGCCAGCGGACTGGGTATATCGGCTTCCCGTTCTTCTCACCTGAGTGCTACTGATTCCAGGTTTAACGGCTACACTCTATTCAACCGCAGCAGTAAGCTGAACCTCAACTTACGGCACTTTGTGAAGGTGTTGAGAACTAGAGCTCAGTTGTTTGGCACGCCAGAACTGTCCATCCAGCACTATGGACGGCACTGCCTACATCTGGCTCTAATTAGTCCACGGTTGTGTTCATCCGAATGACCTCTGCCTGGAACACTCAGAATGAAGTTCTGAGATATTGCAACATAGGAACGTTTCACTGCTTTCAAGGCTTCTTAGGAAAAATTCAGGAATCTTGCTGGAGCCATGCCTCCGACTGTTCCGGGTGAACATCTCCTGGTAAATCCCCCGTGGTTTCTTGTACACCCGTGAAATTTGGCCAGGTTATGCAGTTTGCATTGCTGCACAATTGCGCCTGCCTAGCTCTGCCGCGGTTGCAATCATTCAGGCGTGGCAGCCAGATAGGCTGGTCCCCGTAGGACACTGCCAGGGGACTGGGTATATTTGCTTCCCGTTCTTCTCACCTGAGTGCTACTGATTCCAGCTTTGATGGCTACACTCTACTCAACCGGATCATTAAGTTGAACCTCAACTGATGGCACTTTGTGAAAGTGTTGAGAACTAGAGCTCAGTTGTTTGGCACCCCACCACTGTCCATCCAGCACTATGGACGGCACTCCCTACATCTGGCTCTAATTAGTCCACGGTTGTGTTCAGTCGAATGACCTCTGCCGGGAACACTCAGAATCAGTTTCTGAGTTATTGCAACATAGGAGCATTTAACTGCTTTCAAGGCTTCTTAGGAAGAATTCCGGAATCTTGGTGCCGGCAGGCCTCCAGCAGTTCCGGGTGAACGTCTCCTTGTAAATGCAAACGTGGTTTCTTGAACACTCGTGAAATTTGTCCAGGTTATTCAGTTTGCATTGCTGCACAATGACGCCTGCCTAGCTCTGCCTCGTTTACAAACATTCAGGCGTGCCAGCCAGATAGGCTGGACCCCGTAGGACACTGCCAGCTGACTGGGTATGACGGCTGCCCGATCTTCTCACCTGAGTGCTACTGTTTCCAGCTTTGACAGCTATACTCTGCTGAACCTGAGCAGTAAGTTGAACCTCAACTTATGGCACTTTGTGAAAGTGTTGAGAACTAGAGCTCAGTTGTTTGGCACGCCACCAGTGTCCATCCAGCACTATGGACGGCATTGCCTACCTCTGGCTCTAATTAGTCCAAGGTTGTGTTCAGCCGCATGACCTATGCCGGGAACACTCAGAATCAGTTTCTTAGTTATTGCAACATAGGAGCGTTTCACTGCTTTCAAGGCTTCTTAGGAAGAATTTCGGAATCTTGCTGCCGGCAGGCCTCCAGGTGTTCCGGGTGAAGATCTCCTTGTATATCCCCCGTGGTTTCTTGTACACCCGTGAAATTTGGCCAGCTTATGCTGTTTGCATTGCTGCACAATTACGCCTGCCTAGCTCTGCCGCGGTTACAAACATTCAGGCGTGACAGCTAGATAGGCTGGTCCCCGTAGTACACTGCCAGCAGACTGGGTATATCTGCTTCCCGTTCTTCTCACCTGAGTGCTACTGATTCCAGCTTTGACGGCTACACTCTACTCAACCGCAGCAGTAAGCTGAACCTCAACTTATGGCACTTTGTGAAAGTGTTGAGAACTAGAGCTTAGTTGTTTGGCACGCCACCACGCTCCATCTAGCACTATGTACAGCACTGCTTACATCTTGCTCTAATTAGTCCATGGTTGTGTTCAGCCGAATGACCTCTGCCGGGAACACTCAGAATGAGATTGTGAGTTATTGCAACATAGGAGCGTTTCACTTCTTTCAAGAATTCTTAGGAAGAATTCCATAACCGTGCTGCCGGCACGCCTCCTGCTGTTCCGTGTGAACATCTAATTTTAAATCACCGGTGGTTTCTTATACTCCCGTGAAATTTGGCCAGGTTACGCAGTTTGCATTGCTGCACAATTGTGCCAGCCTAGCTCTGCCGCAGTTGCAAACATTCAGGCGTGGCAGCCACATAGGCTGGTCCCGGTAGGACACTGCCAGCGGACTGGTTATATCGGCTTCCCGTTCTTCTCACCTGAGTGCTACTGAGTACAGCTTTGGCGTCTACACTCTACTCATCCGCATCTGTACGCTGAACCTCAACTTATGGCACTTTGTGAAAGTGTTGAGAACTAGAGCTCAGTTGTTTGGCACGCCACCACTGTCCATCCAGCACTATGGACGGCACTGCCTACATCTGGCTCTAATTAGTCCACGGTTGGGTTCAGCCGAATGACCTCTGCCGGGAACACTCTGAATGAGGTTCTGAGATATTGCAACATAGGAGCGTTTCACTGCTTTCAAGGCTTCTTAGGAAGAATTCAGGAATCTTGCTGCTGGCAGGCTTCCGGCTGTTCCAGGTGAACATCTCCTGGTAAATCCCAAGTGGTTTCTTGTACACCTGTGAAATTTGGCCAGGTTATGCAGTTTGCATTGCTGCACAATTGCGCCTGCATAGCTCTGCCGCGGTTGCAAACATTCAGGCGAGGCAGCCAGATATTCTTGTCCCCGTAGGACACTGCCAGCTGACTGGGTATATCTGCTTTCGTTCTTCAACCTGAGTGCTACTGATTCCAGCTTTGTCAGCTACACTCTACTCAACCGGAGCAGTAAGTTGAACCTCAACTTATGGCACTTTGTGAAAGGGTTGAGAACTAGGGCTCAGTTGTTTGGCACGCCACCACTCTCCATCGAGCACTATGGACGGCACTGCATACATCTGCCTCTAATGAGTCCACGGTTGTGTTCAGCCGAATAACCTCTGCCGGGAACACTCAGAATGAGGTTCTGAGTTACTGCAACTTAGGATAGTTTCACTGCTTTCAAGGCTTCTTAGCAAGGATTACGGAATCTTGCTGCCGGCAGGCCTCCGGCTGTTCCGGGTGAACATCTCCTTGTAAATCCCCTGTGGTTTCTTGTACACACCTGAAATTTGTCCAGGTTATGCAGTTTGCATTGCTGTACAATTCCTCATGCCTAGCGCTGCCGCGGTTGCAAACATTCAGGCGTGGCAGCCAGATAGGCTGGTCCCCGAAGGACACTGCCAGCAGACTGGGTATATCTGCTTCCCGTTCTTCTCACCTGAGTGATGCTGATTCCAGGTTTGACGGCCACACTCTATTCAACCGGGGCAGTAAGGTGAACCTCAACTTATGGCACTTTTTGAAAATGTTGAGAACTAGAGCTCAGTTGTTTGGCACGCCACCACTGTCCATCCAGCACTATGGACGGCACTGCCTACATCTCGCTCTAATTAGTCCACGGTTGTGTTCAGCCGAATGACCTCTGCCGGGAACACTCAGAATGAGGTTCTGAGTTAATGGAACATTGCAACGTTTCACTGCTTTCAAGGCTTCTTAGGAAGGATTCTGGAATCTTGCTGCCGGCAGGCCTCCGGCTGTTCGGGGTGAACATCTCCTTGTAAATCCCCCGTGGTTTCTTGTACAATCGTGCAATTTGGCCAGGTTATGCTGTTTGCATTGCTGCACAATTGCGCCTGCCTAGCTCTGCCCCGCTTGCAAACATTCAGGCGTGGCAGTCAGATAGGCTGGTCCCCGTAGGACACTGCCAGCGGACTGGGTATATCTGCTTCCCGTTCTTCTCACCTGAGTGCTACTGATTCCAGCTTTGACCGCTACACTCTACTCAACCGGAGCAGTAAGTTGAACCTCAACTTATGTCCCTTTGTGAAAGTGTTGAGAACTAGAGCGCAATTGTTTGGCAAGCCACCACTCTCCACCCAGCACTATGGACGGCACTGCCTACATCTGGCTCTAATTAGTGCAAGGTTGTGTTCAGCCGAATGACCTCTGCCGGGAACACTCAGAATGAGGTTCTGAGTTATTGCAACATAGGAGCGTTTTACTGCTTTCCAGGTTTCTTAGGAAGGATTATGGAATCTTGCTGCCGGCAGGCCTCCGGCTTTTCGGGGTCAACATGTCCTTGTATATCCCCCCTGGTTTCTTGTATTCCCGTGAAATTTGGCCAGGTTATGCAGTTTGCATTGCTGCACAATTGCTCCTGCCTAGCTATGCCGCGGTAGCAAACATTCAGGCGTGGCACCCAGAAAGGTTGGTCCCCGTAGGACACTGCCAGCGGACTGGGTATATCTGCTTCCTGTTCTTCTCACCTGAGTGCTACTGATTCCAGCTTTCACGGCTACACTCTACTCAACCGGAGCAGGAAGTTGAACCTCAACTTATGGCACTTTGTGAAACTGTTGAACACTAGAGCTCAGTTTTTTGGCACTCCAACACTGTCCATGCAGCACTATGGACGGCAATCTCTACATCTGGCTCTAATTAGTCCACGGTTGTGTTCAGCTGAATGCCCTCTTCCGGGAACACTCAGAATGTGGTTCTTATTTGTTGCAACATAGGAGCGTTTCACTGCTTTCAAGGCTTCTTAGGAAGAATGACGGAATCTTGCTGCCGGCATGGCTCCGGCTGTTCCGGGTGAACATCTCCTTGTAAATCCAACGTGGTTTCTTGAACAACCGTGAAATTTAGCCACGTTATGCGGTTTGCATTGGTGCACAATTGCGCCTGCCTAGCTCTGCCGCGGTTGCATTCAGGCATGGCAGCCAGATAGGCTGATCAAAATAGGACACTGACGGTGGACTGGGTATATCTGCTTACGGTTCTTCTCACCTGAGTGCTACTGATTCCAGCTTTGACGGCTAAACTCTACTCAACCGGAGCAGTAAGTTGAACCTAAACTTATGGTACTTTGTGAAAGTGTTGAGAACTAGAGCTCAGTTGTTTGGCACGCCACCACAGTCCATGCAGCACTATGGACGGCACTGCATACATCTGGCTCTAATTAGTCCACAGTTGTGTTCAGCCGAATGACCTCTGCAGGGAACACTCAGAATGAGGTTCTGAGTTATTGCAACATAGGAGCGTTTCACTGCTTTCAAGGCTTCTTAGGAAGAATTCAGGAATCTTGTTGCCGGCAGACCTCCATCTGTTCCGGGTGAACTTCTCCATGTAAAAACCCGGGGGTTTCTTGTACACCCGTGAAATTTGGCCAAGTTATGCAGTTTGCATTGCTGCACAATTGCGCCTGCCTAGCTCTGCCGGGGTTGCAAACATTCAGGCATGGCAGCCACATCGGCTGGTCCCCATAGGTCACTGCCAGCGGACTGGGTATATCTGCTTCCCGTTCTTCTCACCTGAGTGCTACTGATTCCTGCTTTGACGGCTACACTCTACTCAACCGGAGTAGTAAGTTGAACCTCAACTTATGGCACTTTGTGAAAGTGTTGAGAACTAGAGCTCAGTTGTTTGGCATGCCACCACTGTCCATCCAGCACTATGGACGGCACTGCCTACACCTGGCTCTAATTAGTCCACAGTTGTGTTCACCCGAATGACCTCTGCCGGGAACACTCAGAATGAGTTTCTGAGTTATTGCAACATAGGAGCGTTTCAGTGCTTTCAAGCTTCTTAGGAAGAATTCCGCAATCTTGCTGCGGGCAGGCCTCCGACTGTTCCGGGTTAACATCTCCTTGTAAATCCCCCGTGGTTTCTTGTACACCCGTGAAATTTGGCCAGGTTATGCAGTTTGCATTGCTGCACAATTGCGCCTGCCTACCTCTGCCACAGTTGCAAATATTCAGGCGTGGCAGCCAGATAGGCTGGTGCCCGTAGGACACTGCCAGCGGACTGGGTATATCTGCTTCCCGTTCTTCTCACCTGAGTGCTACTGATTCCAGCTTTGACGGCTACACTCTACTCACCCGGAGCAGTAAGTTGAACCTCAACTTATGGCACTTTGTGAAAGTGTTGAGAACTAGAGCTCAGTTGTATGGTACGCCACCACTGTCCATCCAGCACTATGGAAGGCACTGCCTACATCTCGCTCTAGTTAGTCCACGGTTTTGTTCAGCCGAATGACCTCTGCCGGGAACACCCAGAATGAGGTTTTGAGTTATTGCAACATAGGCGCGTTTCACTGCTTTCAAGGCTTCTTAGGTAGAATTCTGGAATGTTGCTGGTGGCATGCCTCCGGCTGTTCCGGGTGAACATCTCCTTGTAAATTCCCGGTAGTTTCTTGTATACCCGTGAAATTTGGCCAGGTTATGCAGTTTGTATTGCTGGACAATTGCGCCTCCCTAGCTATGACGCTGTTGCAAACATTCAGGCGTGGCAGCCACATACGCTGTCCCCGTAGGACACTGCCAGCGGACTGGGTATATCTGCTTCCCGTTCTTCTCCCCTGAGTGCTACTGATTCTAGCTTTCACGGCTATAGTCTACTCAACCGGAGCAGTAAGTTGAACCTCAACTCATGGCACTTTGTGAAAGTGTTGAGAACTAGAGCTCAGTTGTTTGGCATGCCTCCACTCTCCATCCAGCACTATGGACGGCACTGCCTACATCTCGCTCTAATTAGTCCACGGTTGTGTTCAGCCGAATGACCTCTGCCGGCGGACTGGGTATATCTGCTTCCTGTTCTTCTCACTTGAGTGCTACTGATTCCAGCTTTGACGGCTACACTCTACTCAACCGGAGCAGGAAGTTGAACCTCAACTTATGGCACTTTGTGAAACTGTTGAACACTAGAGCTCAGTGTTTTGGCACGCCAACACTGTCCATGCAGCACTATGGACGGCACTGTCTACATCTGGCTCTAATTAGTCCACGGTTGTGTTCAGCTGAATGCCCTCTTCCGAGAACACTCAGAATGTGGTTCTTAGTTGTTGCAACATAGGAGCGTTTCACTGCTTTCAAGGCTTCTTAGGAAGAATTCCGGAATCTTGCTGCCGGCATGGCTCCAGCTGTTCCGGGTGAACATCTCCTTGTAAATCCAACGAGGTTTCTTGAACAACCGTGAAATTTAGCCACGTTATGCGGTTTGCATTGGTGCACAATTGCGCCTGCCTAGCTCTGCCGCGGTTGCATTCAGGCATGGCAGCCAGATAGGCTGATCAAAATAGGACACTGCCAGTGGACTGGGTATATCTGCTTACCGTTCTTCTCACCTGAGTGCTACTGATTCCAGCTTTGACGGCTACACTCTACTCACCCGGAGCAGTAAGTTGAACCTCAACTTATGGCACTTTGTGAAAGTGTTGACAACTAGAGCTCAGTTGTTTGGCACGCCACCACTGTCCATCCAGCACTATGGAACGCACAGCATACATCTGGCTCTAATTAGTCCACGGTTGTGTTCAGCCGAATGACCTCTGCCGGGAACACTCAGAATGAGGTTTTGAGATATTGCAACATAGGAGCGTTTCACTGCTTTCAAGGCTTCTTAGGAAGAATTCCGGAATGTTGCTGGGGGCATGCCTCCGGCTGTTCCGGGTGAACATCTCCTTGTAAATTCCCCGTATTTTCTTGTATATCCGTGAAATTTGGCCAGGTTATGCAGTTTGTATTGCTGCACAATTGCGCCTCCCTAGCTGTGACGCGGTTGCAAACATTCAGGCGTGGCAGCCAGATAGGCTGTCCCCGTAGGACACTGCCAGCGGACTGGGTATATCTGCTTCCCGTTCTTTTCCTCTGAGTGCTACTGATTCTAGCTTTGACGGCAACACTCTACTCAAACGGAGCAGTAAGTTGAACCTCAATTCATGGCACTTTGTGAAAGTGTTGAGAACTAGAGCTCAGTTGTTTGGCATGCCTCCACTCTCCATCCAGCACTATGGACGGCACTGCCTACATCTCGCTCTAATTAGTCCACCGTTGTGTTCAGCCGAATGACCTCTGCCCGGAACACTCAGAATGAGGTTCTGAGTTATTGCAACATAGGAGCGTTTCACTGCTTTCAAGGCTTCTTAGGAAGAATTCCGGAATGTTGCTGGCGGCATAGCTCCGGCTGTTCCAGGTGAACATCTCCATGTAAATCCCCCGTGGTTTCTTGTACACCCTTGAAATTTGGCCAGGTTATGCAGTTTACATTGCTAAACAATTGCGCATGCCTACCTCTGCCGCGGTTGCAAACATTCAGGCGTGGCAGCCAGATGAGCTGGTCCCCGTAGGACACTGGCAGCGGACTGGGTATATGTGCTTCCAGTTCTTCTCACCAGAGTGCTACTGATTCCAGCTTTGACGGCTACACTCTACTCAACCGGAGCTGTAAGTTGAAACTCAACTTAGGGCAATTTGTGAAAGTGTTGAGAACTAGAGCTCAGTTGTTTGGCACGCCACCACTGTCCATCCATCACTATGGACCGCACTGCCTACATCTGGCTCTAATTAGTCCAAGGTTGTGTTCAGCCGAATGACCTCTGCCGGGAACACTCAGAAGGAGGTTCTGAGTTATTGCAACATAGGAGCGTTTCACTGCTTTAAAGGCTTCTTTGGAAGAATTCATCAATCTTGCTTCCCGCAGGACTCCTAATGTACCCGGTGAACATCTCCTTGTAAATCCCCCGTGGTTTCTTGTACACCCGTGAAATTTGGCCAGGTGATGCAGTTTGCATTGGTGCACAATTGCGCCTCCCTAGCTCTGCCGTGGTTGCAAACATTCAGGCGTGGCAGTCAGATAGGCTGGTCCACGTAGGACACTGCCAGCGGACTGGGTATATCTTCTTCCCGTTCTTCTCATCTGTGTACTACTGATTCCAGCTTTGACGACTACACTCTACTCAACAGGAGTAGTAAGTTGAACCTCAACTTATGGCACTTTGTGAAAGTGTTGAGAACTAGAGCTCAGTTGTTTGGCACGCCACCACTGTCCAGCACTATGGACGGCACTGCCTACCCTTGGCTCTATTTAGTCCACGGTTGTGTTCAGCCGAATGACCTCTGCCGGGAACACTCAGAATGAGGTTCTGAGTTGTTGCAACATAGGAGCGTTTCACTCCTCTCAAGGCTTCTTAGGAAGAATTCCGCAATGTTGGTTCTGGCAGGCCTCCAGGTGTTCCGGGTGAACATCTCCTTGAAAATCCCCGTGGTTTCTTGTACACCCGTGAAATTTGGCCAGGTTATGCAGTTTGCATTGCTGCACAATTGCGCCTGCCTAGCTCTGCCGTTGTTACGAACATTCAGGCGTGGCAGCCAGATAGGCTGGTCCCCTAGGACACTGCCAGCGGTCTGGGTAAATCTGCTGCCCGTACTTTTCACCTGATTGCTACTGATTCCAGCATTGACGGCTAAACTCTACTCAACTGGTGCAGTAAGTGGAACCACAACTTATGTCAATTTGTGAAAGTGTTGAGAACTAGAGCTCAGTTGTTTGGCACGCCACCAATGTCCATCCAGCACTATGGACAGCACTGCCTACATCTGGCTCTAATTAGTCCATGGTTGTGTTCAGTCGAATGACCTCTGCCGGGAACACTCAGAATCAGTTTCTGAGTTATTGCAACATAGGAGCATTTAACTGCTTTCAAGGCTTCTTAGGAAGAATTCCGGAATATTGGTGCCGCGAGGCCTCCAGCTGTACCGTGTGAACGTCTCCTTGTAAATCCCCCGTGGTTTCTTGTACACCCGTTAAATTTGGCCAGGTTATGCAGTTTGCATTGCTGCACAATTGAGCCTGCCTAGCTCTGCCGCGGTTGCAAACATTCAGGCGTGGCGGCCAGATATGCTGGTCGCCGTAGGAATCTGCCCGCGGACTGGGTATATTTGCTTCCCGTTCTTCTCACCTGAGTGCTACTGATTCCAGCTTTGACGGCTACACTCTACTCAACCGGAGCATGAAGTTGAACCTCAACTGATGGCACTTTGTGAAAGTGTTGGGAACTAGAGCTCAGTTGTTTGGCACTCCACCATTGTTCATCTAACACTATGGACTGCACTGCCCACATGTGGCTATAATTAGTCCACGGTTGTGTTCAGCCGAATGACCTCTGCCGCGAACAATCAGAATGAGGTTATGAGTTACTGCAACATAGGAGCGTTTCAGTGCTTTCAAGACTTCTTAGGAAGAATTCCGGAATGTTGCTGCCGGCAGGAAAATTCTGTTCCCGGTGAACATCTCCTTGTAAATCCTCCGTGGTTTCTTGTACACACGTGAAATTTGGCCAGGTTATGCAGTTTGCATTGCTGCACAATAGCGCCTGCCTATCTCTGCCGCGGTTGCAAACCTTCAGGCGAGGCAGCCAGATAGGCTGGTCCCGGTAGAACACTGCCAGCGGACTGGGTATATCGGCTTCCCGTTCTTCTCACCTGAGTGTTACTGATTCCAGGTTTAACGGCTACACTCTATTCAACCGCAGCAGTAAGCTGAACCTCAACTTACGGCACTTTGTGAAGGTGTTGAGAACTAGAGCTCAGTTGTTTGGCACGCCAGAACTGTCCATCCAGCACTATGGACGGCACTGCCTACATCTGGCTCTAATTAGTCCACGGTTGTGTTCATCCGAATGACCTCTGCCGGGAACACTCAGAATGAAGTTCTGAGATATTGCAACATAGGAACGTTTCACTGCTTTCACGGCTTCTTAGGAAAAATTCAGGAATCTTGCTAGAGCCATACCTCCGACTGTTCCGGGTGAACATCTCTTGGTAAATCCCCCGTGGTTTCT
Source organism: Dipodomys merriami (assembly GCF_024711535.1). NCBI lineage: Eukaryota > Metazoa > Chordata > Mammalia > Rodentia > Heteromyidae > Dipodomys > Dipodomys merriami. Next base: position 115,246 of record NW_027204481.1, read on the forward strand.
TGTACACCCGTGAAATTTGGCCAGGTTATGCAGTTTGCATTGCTGCACAATTGCGCCTGCCTACCTCTGCCGCGATTGCAAACATGCAGGCGTGGCAGTCAGATAGGCTGGTCCCCGAAGGACACTGCCAGCGGACTGGGTATATCTGCTTCCCGTTCTTCTCACCTGAGTGCTACTTATTCCAGCTTTGACGGCTACAATCTACTCACCCGGAGCAGAAAGGTGAACCTCAACTGATGGCACTTTGTGAAAGTGTAGAGAACTAGAGCTCAGTTGTTTGGCACTCCACCACTGTCCATCCAGCACTATGGACGGCCCTGCCTACATCTGGCTCTAATTAGTCCACGGTTCTGTTCAGCCAAATGACCTCTGCCGGGAACACTCAGAATGATGTTCTGAGTTAGTGTAACATAGGAGCATTTCACTTCTTTCAAGGATTGTCAAGAAGATTTCCGGAATCTTGCTTACGGCAGGCCTCCGTCTCTTCCGGGTGAACATCTCCTCATAAATCCCCCGTGGTTTCTTGTACACCCGTGAAATTTGGCCAGGTGATGCAGTTTGCATTGCTGCACAATTGCTCCTGCATAGCTATGCCGCGGTAGCAAACATTCAGGCGTGGCACCCAGAAAGGTTGGTCCCCGTAGGACACTGCCAGCGGACTGGGTATATCTGCTTCCTGTTCTTCTCACCTGAGTGCTACTGATTCCAGCTTTGACGGCTACACTCTACTCAACCGGAGCAGGAAGTTGAACCTCAACTTATGGCACTTTGTGAAACTGTTGAACACTAGAGCTCAGTTTTTTGGCACTCCAACACTGTCCATGCAGCACTATGGACGGCAATCTCTACATCTGGCTCTAATTAGTCCACGGTTGTGTTCAGCTGAATGCCCTCTTCCGGGAACACTCAGAATGTGGTTCTTATTTGTTGCAACATAGGAGCGTTTCACTGCTTTCAAGGCTTCTTAGGAAGAATGACGGAATCTTGCTGCCGGCATGGCTCCGGCTGTTCCGGGTGAACATCTCCTTGTAAATCCAACGTGGTTTCTTGAACAACCGTGAAATTTAGCCACGTTATGCGGTTTGCATTGGTGCACAATTGCGCCTGCCTAGCTCTGCCGCGGTTGCATTCAGGCATGGCAGCCAGATAGGCTGATCAAAATAGGACACTGACGGTGGACTGGGTATATCTGCTTACGGTTCTTCTCACCTGAGTGCTACTGATTCCAGCTTTGACGGCTAAACTCTACTCAACCGGAGCAGTAAGTTGAACCTAAACTTATGGTACTTTGTGAAAGTGTTGAGAACTAGAGCTCAGTTGTTTGGCACGCCACCACAGTCCATGCAGCACTATGGACGGCACTGCATACATCTGGCTCTAATTAGTCCACAGTTGTGTTCAGCCGAATGACCTCTGCAGGGAACACTCAGAATGAGGTTCTGAGTTATTGCAACATAGGAGCGTTTCACTGCTTTCAAGGCTTCTTAGGAAGAATTCAGGAATCTTGCTGCTGGCAGGCTTCCGGCTGTTCCAGGTGAACATCTCCTGGTAAATCCCAAGTGGTTTCTTGTACACCTGTGAAATTTGGCCAGGTTATGCAGTTTGCATTGCTGCACAATTGCGCCTGCATAGCTCTGCCGCGGTTGCAAACATTCAGGCGAGGCAGCCAGATATTCTTGTCCCCGTAGGACACTGCCAGCTGACTGGGTATATCTGCTTCCCGTTCTTCTCACCTGAGTGCTACTGATTCCAGCTTTGACGGATACACTCTACTCAACCGGAGCAGTAAGTTGAACCTCAACTTATGGCACTTTGTGAAAGTGTTGAGAACTAGAGCTCAGTTGTTTGGCACGCCACCACTCTCCATCCAGCACTATGGAAGGCACTGCCTACATCTGGCTCTAATTAGTCCATGGTTGTGTTCAGCCGAATGACCTCTGCCGGGCATAATCAGAATGAGGTTATGAGTTACTGCAACATAGCAGCGTTTCAGTGCTTTCTAGGCTTCTTAGGAAGAATTCCGGAATGTTGCTGCCGGCAGGCCACAAGCTGTTCCGGGTGAACATCTCCTTGTAAATCCTCCGTGGTTTCTTGTACACACGTGAAATTTGGCCAGGTTATGCAGTTTGCATTGCTGCACAATTGTGCTAGACTAGTTCTGCAGCAATTGCAAACATTCAGACGTGGCAGCCAGATAGGCTGGTCCCCGTGGGACACTGCCAGCAGACTGTGTATATCTGCTTCCCGTTCTTCTCTGAGTGCTACTGATTCCAGCTTTGACGGCTACACTCTACTCAACCGGTTCAGTTAGTTGAACCTCAACTGATGGCACTTTGGGAAAGTGTTGAGAACTACAGCTCAGTTGTTTGGCACGCCACCACTGTCCATCCAGCACTATGGACGGCACTGCACACATCTGGTTCTAATTACTCCACCGTTGTGTTCAGCCAAATGTTCTCTGCCGGGAACACTCAGAATGAGGTTCTGAGTTATTGCAACATTGGAGCGTTTCACTGCTTTCAAGGCTTCTTAGGAAGAATTCCGGAATCTTGCTGCTGGCAGGCCTCCGGCTGTTCCGGGTGAACATCTCCTTGTAAATCCACCGTGGTTGCTTGTACACCCGTGAAATTTGGCCAGGTTATGCAGTTTGCATTGCTGCACAATTGCGCCTGCCTAGCTCTGCCGTTGTTACGAACATTCAGGCGTGGCACCCAGATAGGCTGGTCCCCGTAGGACAGTGCCAGCGGTCTGGGTAAATCTGCTGCCCGTACTTTTCACCTGATTGCTACTGATTCCAGCATTGACGGCTAAACTCTACTCAACTGGAGCAGTAAGTGGAACCACAACTTATGTCAATTTGTGAAAGTGTTGAGAACTAGAGCTCAGTTGTTTGGCACGCCACCAATGTCCATCCAGCACTATGGACGGCACTGCCTACATCTGGCTCTAATTAGTCCACGGTTGTGTTCAGTCGAATGACCTCTGCCGGGAACACTCAGAATCAGTTTCTGAGTTATTGCAACATAGGAGCATTTAACTGCTTTCAAGGCTTCTTAGGAAGAATTCCGGAATATTGGTGCCGCGAGGCCTCCAGCTGTTCCGTGTGAACGTCTCCTTGTAAATCCCCCGTGGTTTCTTGTACACCCGTTAAATTTGGCCAGGTTATGCAGTTTGCATTGCTGCACAATTGAGCCTGCCTAGCTCTGCCGCGGTTGCAAACATTCAGGCGTGGCGGCCAGATATGCTGGTCGCCGTAGGAATCTGCCCGCGGACTGGGTATATTTGCTTCCCGTTCTTCTCACGTAGGTGCTACTGATTCCAGCTTTGACGGCTACACTCTACTCAACCGGAGCATGAAGTTGAACCTCAACTGATGGCACTTTGTGAAAGTGTTGAGAACTAGAGCTCAGTTGTTTGGCACGCCACCACTGTTCATCTAACACTATGGATGGCACTGCCCACATGTGGCTATAATTAGTCCACGGTTGTGTTCAGCCGAATGACCTCTGCCGCGAACAATCAGAATGAGGTTATGAGTTACTGCAACATAGGTGCGTTTCAGTGCTTTCAAGACTTCTTAGGAAGAATTCCGGAATGTTACTGCTGGCAGGAAAAATCTGTTCCCGGTGAACATCTCCTTGTAAATCCTCCGTGGTTTCTTGTACACACGTGAAATTTGGCCAGGTTATGCAGTCTGCATTGCTGCACAATAGCGCCTGCCTATCTCTGCCCCGGTTGCAAACCTTCAGGCGAGGCAGCCAGATAGGCTGGTCCCGGTAGAACACTGCCAGCGGACTGGGTATATCGGCTTCCCGTTCTTCTCACCTGAGTGCTACTGATTCCAGGTTTAACGGCTACACTCTATTCAACCGCAGCAGTAAGCTGAACCTCAACTTACGGCACTTTGTGAAGGTGTTGAGAACTAGAGCTCAGTTGTTTGGCACGCCAGAACTGTCCATCCAGCACTATGGACGGCACTGCCTACATCTGGCTCTAATTAGTCCACGGTTGTGTTCATCCGAATGACCTCTGCCTGGAACACTCAGAATGAAGTTCTGAGATATTGCAACATAGGAACGATTCACTGCTGTCAAGGCTTCTTAGGAAAAATTCAGGAATCTTGCTGGAGCCATGCCTCCGACTGTTCCGGGTGAACATCTCCTGGTAAATCCCCCGTGGTTTCTTGTACACCCGTGTAATTTGGCCAGGTTATGCAGTTTGCATTGCTGCACAATTGCGCCTGCCTAGCTCTGCCGTGGTTGCAATCATTCAGGCGTGGCAGCCAGATAGGCTGGTCCCCGTAGGACACTGCCAGGGGACTGGGTATATTTGCTTCCCGTTCTTCTCACCTGAGTGCTACTGATTCCAGCTTTGATGGCTACACTCTACTCAACCGGATCATTAAGTTGAACCTCAACTGATGGCACTTTGTGAAAGTGTTGAGAACTAGAGCTCAGTTGTTTGGCACCCCACCACTGTCCATCCAGCACTATGGACGGCACTCCCTACATCTGGCTCTAATTAGTCCACGGTTGTGTTCAGTCGAATGACCTCTGCCGGGAACACTCAGAATCAGTTTCTGAGTTATTGCAACATAGGAGCATTTAACTGCTTTCAAGGCTTCTTAGGAAGAATTCCGGAATCTTGGTGCCGGCAGGCCTCCAGCAGTTCCGGGTGAACGTCTCCTTGTAAATCCAAACGTGGTTTCTTGAACACTCGTGAAATTTGTCCAGGTTATTCAGTTTGCATTGCTGCACAATGACGCCTGCCTAGCTCTGCCTCGTTTACAAACATTCAGGCGTGCCAGCCAGATAGGCTGGACCCCGTAGGACACTGCCAGCTGACTGGGTATGACGGCTGCCCGATCTTCTCACCTGAGTGCTACTGTTTCCAGCTTTGACAGCTATACTCTGCTGAACCTGAGCAGTAAGTTGAACCTCAACTTATGGCACTTTGTGAAAGTGTTGAGAACTAGAGCTCAGTTGTTTGGCACGCCACCAGTGTCCATCCAGCACTATGGACGGCATTGCCTACCTCTGGCTCTAATTAGTCCAAGGTTGTGTTCAGCCGCATGACCTATGCCGGGAACACTCAGAATCAGTTTCTTAGTTATTGCAACATAGGAGCGTTTCACTGCTTTCAAGGCTTCTTAGGAAGAATTTCGGAATCTTGCTGCCGGCAGGCCTCCAGGTGTTCCGGGTGAAGATCTCCTTGTATATCCCCCGTGGTTTCTTGTACACCCGTGAAATTTGGCCAGCTTATGCTGTTTGCATTGCTGCACAATTACGCCTGCCTAGCTCTGCCGCGGTTACAAACATTCAGGCGTGACAGCTAGATAGGCTGGTCCCCGTAGTACACTGCCAGCAGACTGGGTATATCTGCTTCCCGTTCTTCTCACCTGAGTGCTACTGATTCCAGCTTTGACGGCTACACTCTACTCAACCGCAGCAGTAAGCTGAACCTCAACTTATGGCACTTTGTGAAAGTGTTGAGAACTAGAGCTTAGTTGTTTGGCACGCCACCACGCTCCATCTAGCACTATGTACAGCACTGCATACATCTTGCTCTAATTAGTCCATGGTTGTGTTCAGCCGAATGACCTCTGCCGGGAACACTCAGAATGAGATTGTGAGTTATTGCAACATAGGAGCGTTTCACTTCTTTCAAGAATTCTTAGGAAGAATTCCATAACCGTGCTGCCGGCACGCCTCCTGCTGTTCCGTGTGAACATCTAATTTTAAATCACCGGTGGTTTCTTATACTCCCGTGAAATTTGGCCAGGTTACGCAGTTTGCATTGCTGCACAATTGTGCCAGCCTAGCTCTGCCGCGGTTGCAAACATTCAGGCATAGCAGCCAGATAGGCTGGTCCCCGTAGGACACTGCCAGCGGACTGGGTATATCTGCTTCCCGTTCTTCTCACCTGAGTGATACCGATTCCAGCTTTGACGACTACACTCTACTCAACCGGATCAGTAAGTTGAAACTGAATTTATGGCACTTTGTGAAAGTGTTGAGAACTAGACCTCACTTGTTTGGCACGCCACCACTGTCCATCCAGCACTATGGACGGCACTGCCGATATCTGGCTCTATTTAGTCCACGTTCATGTTCAGTCAAATGACATCTGCCGGGAATACTCAGAATGAGGTTCTGAGTTATTGCAACATAGGAGCGTTTCACTGCTTTCAAGGCTTCACAGGAAGAATTCCGGAATCTTGCTGCTGGCAGGCCTCAGGCTGTTCCGGGTGAACATCTCCTTGTAAATCCCCCGTGGTTTCTTGTACAACCGTGAAATTTGGCCTGGTTATGCAGCTTGCATTTTTGCACAATTGCGCCTGCCTAGCTCTGCCGCGCTTGCAAACCTTCAGGCCTGGCAGCCAGATAGGCTGGTCCCAGTAGTACACTGCCAGCGGACTGGGTATATCTGCTTTCGTTCTTCAACCTGAGTGCTACTGATTCCAGCTTTGTCAGCTACACTCTACTCAACCGGAGCAGTAAGTTGAACCTCAACTTATGGCACTTTGTGAAAGGGTTGAGAACTAGGGCTCAGTTGTTTGGCACGCAACCACTGTCCATCGAGCACTATGGACGGCACTGCATACATCTGCCTCTAATGAGTCCACGGTTGTGTTCAGCCGAATAACCTCTGCCGGGAACACTCAGAATGAGGTTCTGAGTTACTGCAACATAGGATAGTTTCACTGCTTTCAAGGCTTCTTAGCAAGGATTACGGAATCTTGCTGCCGGCAGGCCTCCGGCTGTTCCGGGTGAACATCTCCTTGTAAATCCCCTGTGGTTTCTTGTACACACCTGAAATTTGTCCAGGTTATGCAGTTTGCATTGCTGTACAATTCCTCATGCCTAGCGCTGCCGCGGTTGCAAACATTCAGGCGTGGCAGCCAGATAGGCTGGTCCCCGAAGGACACTGCCAGCAGACTGGGTATATCTGCTTCCCGTTCTTCACACCTGAGTGATGCTGATTCCAGCTTTGACGGCCACACTCTATTCAACCGGGGCAGTAAGGTGAACCTCAACTTATGGCACTTTTTGAAAATGTTGAGAACTAGAGCTCAGTTGTTTGGCACGCCACCACTGTCCATCCAGCACTATGGACGGCACTGCCTACATCTCGCTCTAATTAGTCCACGGTTGTGTTCAGCCGAATGACCTCTGCCGGGAACACTCAGAATGAGGTTCTGAGTTAATGGAACATTGCAACGTTTCACTGCTTTCAAGGCTTCTTAGGAAGGATTCTGGAATCTTGCTGCCGGCAGGCCTCCGGCTGTTCGGGGTGAACATCTCCTTGTAAATCCCCCGTGGTTTCTTGTACAATCGTGCAATTTGCCCAGGTTATGCTGTTTGCATTGCTGCACAATTGCGCCTGCCTAGCTCTGCCCCGCTTGCAAACATTCAGGCGTGGCAGTCAGATAGGCTGGTCCCCGTAGGACACTGCCAGCGGACTGGGTATATCTGCTTCCCGTTCTTCTCACCTGAGTGCTACTGATTCCAGCTTTGACCGCTACACTCTACTCAACCGGAGCAGTAAGTTGAACCTCAACTTATGTCCCTTTGTGAAAGTGTTGAGAACTAGAGGGCAATTGTTTGGCAAGCCACCACTCTCCACCCAGCACTATGGACGGCACTGCCTACATCTGGCTCTAATTAGTGCAAGGTTGTGTTCAGCCGAATGACCTCTGCCGGGAACACTCAGAATGAGGTTCTGAGTTATTGCAACATAGGAGCGTTTTACTGCTTTCCAGGTTTCTTAGGAAGGATTATGGAATCTTGCTGCCGGCAGGCCTCCGGCTTTTCGGGGTCAACATGTCCTTGTATATCCCCCCTGGTTTCTTGTATTCCCGTGAAATTTGGCCAGGTGATGCAGTTTGCATTGCTGCACAATTGCTCCTGCCTAGCTATGCCGCGGTAGCAAACATTCAGGCGTGGCACCCAGAAAGGTTGGTCCCCGTAGGACACTGCCAGCGGACTGGGTATATCTGCTTCCTGTTCTTCTCACCTGAGTGCTACTGATTCCAGCTTTGACGGCTACACTCTACTCAACCGGAGCAGGAAGTTGAACCTCAACTTATGGCACTTTGTGAAACTGTTGAACACTAGAGCTCAGTTTTTTGGCACTCCAACACTGTCCATGCAGCACTATGGACGGCAATCTCTACATCTGGCTCTAATTAGTCCACGGTTGTGTTCAGCTGAATGCCCTCTTCCGGGAACACTCAGAATGTGGTTCTTATTTGTTGCAACATAGGAGCGTTTCACTGCTTTCAAGGCTTCTTAGGAAGAATGACGGAATCTTGCTGCCGGCATGGCTCCGGCTGTTCCGGGTGAACATCTCCTTGTAAATCCAACGTGGTTTCTTGAACAACCGTGAAATTTAGCCACGTTATGCGGTTTGCATTGGTGCACAATTGCGCCTGCCTAGCTCTGCCGCGGTTGCATTCAGGCATGGCAGCCAGATAGGCTGATCAAAATAGGACACTGACGGTGGACTGGGTATATCTGCTTACGGTTCTTCTCACCTGAGTGCTACTGATTCCAGCTTTGACGGCTAAACTCTACTCAACCGGAGCAGTAAGTTGAACCTAAACTTATGGTACTTTGTGAAAGTGTTGAGAACTAGAGCTCAGTTGTTTGGCACGCCACCACAGTCCATGCAGCACTATGGACGGCACTGCATACATCTGGCTCTAATTAGTCCACAGTTGTGTTCAGCCGAATGACCTCTGCAGGGAACACTCAGAATGAGGTTCTGAGTTATTGCAACATAGGAGCGTTTCACTGCTTTCAAGGCTTCTTAGTAAGAAATCCGGAATCTTGTTGCCGGCAGACCTCCATCTGTTCCGGGTGAACTTCTCCATGTAAAAACCCGGGGGTTTCTTGTACACCCGTGAAATTTGGCCAAGTTATGCAGTTTGCATTGCTGCACAATTGCGCCTGCCTAGCTCTGCCGGGGTTGCAAACATTCAGGCATGGCAGCCACATCGGCTGGTCCCCATAGATCACTGCCAGCGGACTGGGTATATCTGCTTCCCGTTCTTCTCACCTGAGTGCTACTGATTCCTGCTTTGACGAATACACTCTACTCAACCGGAGTAGTAAGTTGAACCTCAACTTATGGCACTTTGTGAAAGTGTTGAGAACTAGAGCTCAGTTGTTTGGCATGCCACCACTGTCCATCCAGCACTATGGACGGCACTGCCTACACCTGGCTCTAATTAGTCCACAGTTGTGTTCACCCGAATGACCTCTGCCGGGAACACTCAGAATGAGGTTCTGAGTTATTGCAACATAGGAGCGTTTCAGTGCTTTCAAGCTTCTTAGGAAGAATTCCGCAATCTTGCTGCGGGCAGGCCTCCGACTGTTCCGGGTTAACATCTCCTTGTAAATCCCCCGTGGTTTCTTGTACACCCGTGAAATTTGGCCAGGTTATGCAGTTTGCATTGCTGCACAATTGCGCCTGCCTACCTCTGCCACAGTTGCAAATATTCAGGCGTGGCAGCCAGATAGGCGGGTGCCCGTAGGACACTGCCAGCGGACTGGGTATATCTGCTTCCCGTTCTTCTCACCTGAGTGCTACTGATTCCAGCTTTGACGGCTACACTCTACTCACCCGGAGCAGTAAGTTGAACCTCAACTTATGGCACTTTGTGAAAGTGTTGAGAACTAGAGCTCAGTTGTATGGTACACCACCACTGTCCATCCAGCACTATGGAAGGCACTGCCTACATCTCGCTCTAGTTAGTCCACGGTTTTGTTCAGCCGAATGACCTCTGCCGGGAACACCCAGAATGAGGTTTTGAGTTATTGCAACATAGGCGCGTTTCACTGCTTTCAAGGCTTCTTAGGTAGAATTCTGGAATGTTGCTGGTGGCATGCCTCCGGCTGTTCCGGGTGAACATCTCCTTGTAAATTCCCGGTAGTTTCTTGTATACCCGTGAAATTTGGCCAGGTTATGCAGTTTGCATTGCTGGACAATTGCGCCTCCCTAGCTATGACGCTGTTGCAAACATTCAGGCGTGGCAGCCACATAAGCTGTCCCCGTAGGACACTGCCAGCGGACTGGGTATATCTGCTTCCCATTCTTCTCCCCTGAGTGCTACTGATTCTAGCTTTCACGGCTACAGTCTACTCAACCGGAGCAGTAAGTTGAACCTCAACTCATGGCACTTTGTGAAAGTGTTGAGAACTAGAGCTCAGTTGTTTGGCATGCCTCCACTCTCCATCCAGCACTATGGACGGCACTGCCTACATCTCGCTCTAATTAGTCCACGGTTGTGTTCAGCCGAATGACCTCTGCCGGCGGACTGGGTATATCTGCTTCCTGTTCTTCTCACTTGAGTGCTACTGATTCCAGCTTTGACGGCTACACTCTACTCAACCGGAGCAGGAAGTTGAACCTCAACTTATGGCACTTTGTGAAACTGTTGAACACTAGAGCTCAGTGTTTTGGCACGCCAACACTGTCCATGCAGCACTATGGACGGCACTGTCTACATCTGGCTCTAATTAGTCCACGGTTGTGTTCAGCTGAATGCCCTCTTCCGAGAACACTCAGAATGTGGTTCTTAGTTGTTGCAACATAGGAGCGTTTCACTGCTTTCAAGGCTTCTTAGGAAGAATTCCGGAATATTGCTGCCGGCATGGCTCCAGCTGTTCCGGGTGAACATCTCCTTGTAAATCCAACGAGGTTTCTTGAACAACCGTGAAATTTAGCCACGTTATGCGGTTTGCATTGGTGCACAATTGCGCCTGCCTAGCTCTGCCGCGGTTGCATTCAGGCATGGCAGCCAGATAGGCTGATCAAAATAGGACACTGCCAGTGGACTGGGTATATCTGCTTACCGTTCTTCTCACCTGAGTGCTACTGATTCCAGCTTTGACGGCTACACTCTACTCACCCGGAGCAGTAAGTTGAACCTCAACTTATGGCACTTTGTGAAAGTGTTGACAACTAGAGCTCAGTTGTTTGGCACGCCACCACTGTCCATCCAGCACTATGGAACGCACAGCATACATCTGGCTCTAATTAGTCCACGGTTGTGTTCAGCCGAATGACCTCTGCCGGGAACACTCAGAATGAGGTTTTGAGATATTGCAACATAGGAGCGTTTCACTGCTTTCAAGGCTTCTTAGGAAGAATTCCGGAATGTTGCTGGGGGCATGCCTCCGGCTGTTCCGGGTGAACATCTCCTTGTAAATTCCCCGTATTTTCTTGTATATCCGTGAAATTTGGCCAGGTTATGCAGTTTGTATTGCTGCACAATTGCGCCTCCCTAGCTGTGACGCGGTTGCAAACATTCAGGCGTGGCAGCCAGATAGGCTGTCCCCGTAGGACACTGCCAGCGGACTGGGTATATCTGCTTCCCGTTCTTTTCCTCTGAGTGCTGCTGATTCTAGCTTTGACGGCAACACTCTACTCAAACGGAGCAGTAAGTTGAACCTCAACTCATGGCACTTTGTGAAAGTGTTGAGAACTAGAGCTCAGTTGTTTGGCATGCCTCCACTCTCCATCCATCACTATGGACCGCACTGCCTACATCTGGCTCTAATTAGTCCAAGGTTGTGTTCAGCCGAATGACCTCTGCCGGGAACACTCAGAAGGAGGTTCTGAGTTATTGCAACATAGGAGCGTTTCACTGCTTTAAAGGCTTCTTTGGATGAATTCATCAATCTTGCTTCCCGCAGGACTCCTAATGTACCCGGTGAACATCTCCTTGTAAATCCCCCGTGGTTTCTTGTACACCCGTGAAATTTGGCCAGGTGATGCAGTTTGCATTGGTGCACAATTGCGCCTCCCTAGCTCTGCCGTGGTTGCAAACATTCAGGCGTGGCAGTCAGATAGGCTGGTCCACGTAGGACACTGCCAGCGGACTGGGTATATCTTCTTCCCGTTCTTCTCATCTGTGTACTACTGATTCCAGCTTTGACGACTACACTCTACTCAACAGGAGTAGTAAGTTGAACCTCAACTTATGGCACTTTGTGAAAGTGTTGAGAAGTAGAGCTCAGTTGTTTGGCACGCCACCACTGTCCAGCACTATGGACGGCACTGCCTACACTTGGCTCTATTTAGTCCACGGTTGTGTTCAGCCGAATGACCTCTGCCGGGAACACTCAGAATGAGGTTCTGAGTTGTTGCAACATAGGAGCGTTTCACTCCTCTCAAGGCTTCTTAGGAAGAATTCCGCAATGTTGGTTCTGGCAGGCCTCCAGGTGTTCCGGGTGAACATCTCCTTGAAAATCCCCGTGGTTTCTTGTACACCCGTGAAATTTGGCCAGGTTATGCAGTTTGCATTGCTGCACAATTGGGCCTCCAAGCTCTGCCGCGGTTGCAAATATTCAGGCGTGGCAGCCAGATAGGCTGGTGCCCGTAGGACACTGCCAGCGGACTGGGTATATCTGCTTCCCGTTCTTCTCACATGAGTGCTACTGATTCCAGCTTTGACGGCTACACTCTACTCAACCGGAGCAGTAAGTTGAACCTCAACTTATGGCACTTTGTGAAAGTGTTGAGAACTAGAGCTCAGTTGTTTGGCAGGCCACCGCTGTCTACCCAGCACTATGGACGGCACTGCCTACATCTGGCTCTAATTAGTCCACGGTTGTGTTCAGCCGAATGACCTCTGCCGGGAACACTCAGAATGAGGTTCTGAGTTATTCCAACATAGGAGCGTTTCACTGCTTTCAAGGCTACTTAGGAAGAATTTCGGAATGTTGCTGTTCCGGGTGAACATCTCCTTGTAAATACCCCGTGGTTTCTTGTACACCCGTGAATTTTGGCCAGGTTATGCAGTTTGTATTGCTGCACAATTGTGCCTGCCTAGATCTGCCGAGGTTGCAAACATTCTGGCGTGGCAGCCAGATAGGCTGTTCCCCGTCGGACACTGCCAGCGGACTGGGTATATCTGCTTCCCCTTCTTCTCTCCTGAGGGCTACTGATTCTAGCTTTAACGGCTACACTCTACTCAACCGGCGCAGCAAGTTGAACCTCAACTTATGGCACTTTGTGAAAGTGTTGAGAACTAGATCTCACTTGTTTGTCACGCCACCACTGTCCATCTAGCACTATGGACGGCACTGCCTACATCTGGCTCTAATTAGTAAACGGTTGTGTTCAGCCGAATGACCTCTGCCGGGAACACTCAGAATGAGGTTCTGAGTTATTGCAACATAGGAGCGTTTCACTGCTTTCAAAGTTCTTAGGAAGAATTCCGGAATCTTCTGCCGGCAGGCCTCCGGCTGCTCTGGGTGAACATCTCCTTGTAAATCCCCCATGGATTCTTGTACATCCGTGAAATTTGGCCAGGTTATGCAGTTTGCATTGCTGCACAATTGCACCTGCCTAGCTCTGCCACGGTTGCAAACATTCAGTCCTGGCAGCCAGATAGGCTAGACCACGGAAGACATTGCAAGCAGACTGGGTATATCTGCTTCCGATTCTTCTCACTTGACTGCTACTGGTTCCAGCTTTGACGGCTACACTCTACTCAACCGGAGCAGTAAGTTGAACCTCAACTTAAGGCACTTTTTGAAAGTGAGGAGAACTAGAGCTCAGTTGTTTCGCAGGCCATCACTGTCCATCCAGCACTATGGACGGCACTGCCTACATCTGGCTCAAATTAGTCCACGGTGTGTTCAGCAGAACGACCTCTGCCGGGAACACTCAGAATGAGGTTCTGAGTTATTGCAACATAGGAGCGTTTCACTGCTTTCAAGGCTTCTTAGGTAGAATTCCGTAATGTTGCTGCCGGCAGGCCTCCGGCTGTTCCGGGTGAACATCTCCTTGTAAATCCCCCGTGGTTTCTTGTACACCTGTGAAATTTGGCCAGCTTATGCAGTTTGCATTGCTGCACAATTGCACCTGCCTAGCTCTGCCGTGGTTGCAAATATTCAGGCGTGGCAGTCAGAGAGGCTGGTCCCCGTAGGACACTGCCCTCGGACTGGGTATATCTACTTCCTGTTCTTCTCACCTGAGTGCTACTGATTCCAGCTTTGACGGCTACACTCTACTCAACGGAAGCAGTAAGTTGAACCTCAACTTATGGCATTTTGTGAAAGTGTTGAGAACTAGAGCTCAATTGTTTGGCACGCCATCATTGTCCATCCAGCATTATGGACGGCAGTGCTTACATCTGGCTCTAATTAGTCCACGGTTGTGTTCAGCCGAATGACCTCTGCCGGGAACACTCAAAATGAGGTTCTGAACAATTGCAACATAATAGCATTTCACTGCTTTCAAGGCTTCTTAGGAAGGATTCTTGAATTTTGCTGCAGGCAGGCCTCCGTATGTTCCGGGTGAACATCTCCTTGTAAATTCCCCGTGGATTCTTGTACACCCGTGAAATTTGGCCAGGTTATGCAGTTTGCATTGCTGCACAATTGCGCCTGCCTAGGTACGCCTAGGTTCCAAACATTCAGTCATGGCAACCAGATTCCCTGGTCCCCGTAGGACACTGCCAGCGGACTGGGTATATCTGCTTCACGTTCTTCTCACCTGAGTGCTACTGATTACAGCTTTGACATATACACTCTACTCAACTGGAGCAGTAAGTTGAACCTCAATTATGGCACTGTGTGAAAGTGTTGAGAACTAGAGCTCAGTTGTTTGGCACGCCACCACAGTCCATTGAGCACTGTGGATGGCACTGCCTACATCTGGCTCTAATTAGTCCACGGTTGTGTTCAGCCCAATGACCTCTGCCGGGAACACTCAGAATGAGGTTCTTAACAATTGCAAAATAGGAGCGTTTCACTGCTTTCAAGGCTTCTTAGGAAGGATTCTGGAATCTTGCTAACGGCAGGCCTCCGTCTGTTCCTGGTGAACATCTTGTAAATCCCCCGTGGTTTCAAGTACATCCGTGAAATTTGGCCAGGTTATGCAGTTTGCATTGCTGCACAATTGCGCCTGCCTAGCTCTCCCGCGGTTGCAAACATTCAGGCATGGCAGCCAGAGAGGCTGGAACCCGTAGGACACTGCCAGCAGACTGTGTCAATCTGCTTCCCCTTCTTCTCACCTGAGTGCTACTGACTCCAGCTTTGATGGCTACACTCTACTCAACCATAGCAGTAAGTTGAACCTCAACTTATGCCACTTTGTGAAAGTGTTGAGAACTAGAGGTCATTGGTTTGGCACGCACCCACTGTCCATCCAACACTATGGACGACATTACCTACATCTGGCTCTAATTTGTCCACGGTTGTGTTCAGCCGAATGACCTCTGCCAGGAACACTCAGAATGAGGTTCCGAGTTATTGCAACATAGAAGCGTATCACTGCTTTCAAGGCTTCTTAGGAAGGATTCCGGATTCTTGCTGCCAGCAGCCAGATAGGCTGGTCCCGGTAGGACACTGCCAGCTTTCTGGGTATATCTGCTTCCCGTTCTTCTCACCTGAGTGCTACTGATTCCAGCTTTCACGGCTACACGCTCCTCAACCGGAGCAGTAAGTTGAACCTCAACTCATGGCAATTTGTGAAAGTGTTGAGAACTAGAGCTCAGTTGTTTGGCACGCCACCACTGTCCATCCAGCACGATGGACTGCAGTGTTTACATCTGGCTCTAATTAGTCCACGGTTGTGTTCATCCGAATGACCTCTGCCGGGAACACTCAGAATGAGGTTCTGACTTATTGCCACATAGGAGCGTTTCACTGCTTTCAAGGCTTCTTAGGAAAAATTCCGGAATCTCGCTGCCGGCAGGCCTCCGAATGTTCTGGGTGAACATCTCCTTGTAAATCCCCCGTGGTTTCTTGTACACCCGTGATATTTGGCCAGGTTATGCAGTTTGCATTGCTGCACAATTGCGCCGGCCTAGCTCTGCCGCGGTTGCAAACATTCAGGTGTGGCAGCCAGATAGGCTGGTCCCCGTAAGACACTGCCAGCGGACTGGGTATATCTGCTTCCCGTTCTTCTCACCTGAGTGCTACTGATTCCAGCTTTGACGGCTACACTCTACTCAACCGGAACAATAAGTTGAACCTTAACTTAAGGCTCTTTGTGAAAGTGTTGAGAACTAGAGCTCAGTTCTTTGGCACGCCACCACAGTCTTTCCAGCACTATGGACGGCACTGCCTATATCTGGCTCTAATTATTCCACGGTAGTGTTCAGCTGAATCACCTCTGCCGGGAACACTCAAAATGAGGTTCTGAGTTATTCCAACATAGGAGCGTTTCACTGCTTTCAAGGCTTCTTAGGAAGAATTCCGGAATCTTGCTGCCGGCAGGCCTCCGGATGTTCCGGGTGAACATCTCCTTGTAAATCCCCCATGGTTTCTTGTACAACCGTGAAATTTGGCCAGGTTATGCATTTTGCATTGCTGCACAATTGTGCCTGCCTAGCTCTGCCCCAGTTGTAAACATTCAGGCGTGGCAGCCAGATAGGCTGCTCCCCGTAGTACACTGACAGCGGACTGGGTATATCTGCTTCCCGTTCTCATCCCCTGAGTGCTTCTGATTCCACCTTTGACAGTTCCGGGTGAACATCTCCTTGTAAATCCCCCGTGGTTCCTTGCACACCCGTGAAATTTGGCCAGGTTATGCAGTTTGCATTGCTGCACAATTGTTCCTCCCTAGCTCTGACGCGGTTGCAAACATTCAGGCGTGGCAGCCAGATAGGCTGGTCCCCGTAGAACACTGCCAGCGGACTTTGTATATCTGCTTCCCGTTCTTCTCACCTGAGTGCTACTGATTCCAGCTTTGACGGCAACAGTCTACTCAACCGCAGCAGTAAGTTGAACCTTAACTTATGGCACTTTGTGAAAGTGTTGAGAACTAGAGCTCAGGTGTTTGTCACGCCACCACTGTCCATCCAGCTCTATGGACGGCACTGCCTACATCTGGCTCTAATTAGTCCACGGTTGTGTTCAGCCGAAGGACCTCTGCCGGCAACACTCAGAATGAGTTTCTGAGTTATTGCAACGTAGGAGCGTTTCACTGCTTTCAAGGCTTCTTAGGAAGAATTCCTCAATCTTGCTTCCGGCAGGCCTCCGGCTGTTCCGGGTGAACATCTACTTGTATATCCCCCGTGGTTTATTGTACACCCGTGAAATTTGGCCAGGTTATGCAGTTTGAATTGCTCTTCAATGGCGCCTGCCTAGCTCTGCCACGGTTGCAAACATTCAGGCGTGGCAGCAAGATTGGCTGGTTCCCGTAGGACACTGCCAGCCGACTGGGTATATCTGATTCCCGTTCTTCTCATCTGAGTGCTACTGATTCCAGCTTTGACGGCTACACTCTACTCAACCAGAGCAGTAAGTTGAACCTCAAATCATGGCACTTTGTGAAAGTGTTGAGAACTAGAGCTCAGTTGTTTGGCACGCCACCACTGTCCATCCAGCACTATGGACGGCACAGCCTACATATGGCTCTAATTAGACCAAGGTTGTGTTCAGCCGAATGACCACGGCGGGGAACACTCAGAATGAGGTTCTGAGTTATTGCAACATAGGAGCGTTTCACTGCTTTCAAGGCTTCTTAGGAAGAATTCCGGAATGTTTCTGCCCGCAGGACTCCAGCTGTTCCGTGTGAACATCTCCTTGAAAATTCCCCGTGGTTTGTTGTACACCCGTGAAATTTGGCCAGGTTATGCAGTTTGCATTGCTGCACAATGGCGCCTGCCTAGCTCTGCCATGGTTGCAATCATTCAGGCGTGGCAGCTAGATACGCTGGTCCCCGTAGGACACTGCCAGCGTTCTGGTTATATCTGCTTCCCGTTCTTCTCACCTGAGTGCTACTGATTCCAGCTTTCATGGCTACACGCTACTCAACCGGAGCAGTAAGTTGAACCCCAACTTATGGCACTTTGTGAAAGTGTTGAGATCTTCTCCCAATCGGTGGGCTTTCTATTGATCTTGCCAGCTATGTCATTTGCCCTGCAGAAGCTCTGCAATCTTATGCAATCCCATTTGTCCAACCTTTCTTTGATTTGTTGTGCTTCCGGGTCTCTATTCAGAAAATTTCGACCTGAGCCAAGGAGACCGATTGGGAGAAGATCTTTACTAGCCATACAACGGACCAACGTCTCATATCTAAAATATACTTGGAACTCAAAAAATTAAACCACCCAACAACAAATCCTCAAAGAATCAACTGCCCAATAAATATGTGGGCGAAAGACTTAAAGAGAAGCTTCTCTGAAGAAGAAACAAGGATGGCCAATAGACACATGAAGAAATGTTCAACATCCCTAGCCATAAAAGAAATGCAAATCAAAACAACATTGAGATATCACCTCACTCCAGTTAGAACAGCAAAAATCAAGAACTCTAACAACAACAGATGCTGGAGGGGATGTGGACAGAAAGGAACCTTACTTCATTGTTGGTGGGAATGTAAACTTGTTCAACCACTTTGGAAAGCAGTATGGAGGTTCCTCAGAAGACTTCACATAGATCTCCCCTATGATCCAGCAATCCCACTTTTGGGCATTTACCCAAATGTTTACAAACAAGACCACACTAAAGCTACCAGCACAACTATGTTTATTGCAGCATTATTTACCATAGCTAAGATATGGAACCAACCCAGATGCCCCTCAGTAGATGAATGGATCAAGAAAATGTGGTATATATACACAATGGAATTCTATGCCTCCATCAGAAAGAATGACATTTCCCCATTTGTTAGGAAATGGAAAGGTTTGGAAAAAATTATATTAAGTGAAGTAAGCCAGGCCCAAAGAAGCATAGGTCCCATGGTTTCCCTTATTTGCAATATCTAGTATAGGTATGAGTCAAGCGGAAAAGGTCAGATAATGTGATGTTAGGACAATGAACCCTTAAATATGTATTTTAATGTTTTCGTTTCTTTCATGCATGTGTTTCTAACGCATTTATAAGATTATTTCTTTGTTGCTTTGTATGTCCCTCCCCCACAGTGTAACGCCCGCTTTCACTATATTTGATGTCAGTATAATATGTGGAGGAGATGGGGACAGACAAGTCGTTTAAGGATTCAGGTGGACCTGTTGCAACAATGAGAAGTACAAAATGTCATGTCAAAACCAGCTTTACAATGTCGGTGTGTGGGGGGAAGGGGGGTATAATTGGGTGGGAGGAGGGGGGTAAAATTGGGTGGGGCGAGGGGGGAGGCAGGGAAGGGAAGTGAAGGGTAAACAAAGGAGGAGGCTGCAATGCTTGGTAAGAAATGTATGCATTACCCTGCCCATGTAATTGTAGCCCCCCTGTACAGTATGTTCTCAAATAAAATAAAATACAATTAAAAAAAAAAAAAAAAAAGAAAGTGTTGAGAACTAGAGCTCAGTTGTTTGGCACGCCACCACTGTCCATCCAGCACTATGGACTGCAGTGTCTACATCTGGCTCTAATTAGTCCACGGTTGTGTTCAGCCGAATGACCTCTGCCGGGAACACTCAGAATGAGGTTCTGAGTTATTGCAACATAGGAGCGTTTCACAGCTTTCAAGGCTTCTTTGGAAAAATTCCTTAACGTTGCTGCCGGCAGGCCTCCGGCTGTTCCGGGTGAACATCTCCTTGTAAATCCCCCGTGGTTTCTTGTACACCCGTGAAATTTGGCCAGGTTATGCAGTTCGCATTACTGCACAACTGCGCCTGCCTAGCTCGGTTGCGGATGCAAAAATTCAGGCGTGGCAGCCAGATAGGCTGGTCCCCGTAGGACACTGCCAGCGCACTGGGTTTTTCTGCTTCCCGTCCTTCTCACCTAGTTCTTCTGATTCCAGCTTTGATGGCTACACTCTACTCAACCGGAGCAGTAAGTTGAAACTCAACTCATGGCAATTTGTGAAAGTGTTGAGAACTAGAGCCCAGTTGTTTGGCAGGCCATCACTGTCCATCCAGCATTATGGACGGCACTGCCTACATCTGGCTCTAATTAGTCCACGGTGTGTTCAGCAGAATGATCTCTGCCGCGAACACTCAGAATGAGGTTCTGACTTATTGCAACATAGGAGCGTTTCACTGCTTTCAAGGCTTCTTAGGAAGAATTTCGGAATCTTGCTGCCAGCAGGCCTCCGAACGTTCCGGGTGAACATCTCCTTGTAAATCCCCCGTGGTTTCTTGTAAACCCGGGAAATTTGGCCAGGTGATGCAGTTTGCATTGCTGCACAATTGTGACTGCCTAGCTCTGCCGCGGTTGCAAACATTCAGGTGTGGCAGCCAGATAGGCTAGTCCCCGCAGGACACTGCCAGCGAACTGGGTATATCTGCTTCCCGTTCTTCTCACCTGAGTGCTACTGATTCCAGCTTTGAGGGCTACACTCTACTCCACTGGAGCAGTAAGTTGAACCTCAAATTATGGCACTTTGTGAAAATGTTGAGACCTAGAGCTCAGTTGTTTGGCACGCCATGACTGTCCATTGAGCACAATGGACGGTATTGCCTACTCATAGCTCTAATTAGTCCACGGTTGTGTTCAGCCAAATGACCTCTGCCAAGAACACTCAGACTGAGGTTCTGAGTTGTTGAAACATAGGAGCTTTTCACTGCTTTCAAGGCATCTTAGGAAGAATTCCGGAATGTTGCTGCATGCAGGCCTCCGGCTGTTCCGGGAGAACATCTCCTTGTAAATTCCCCGTGGTTTTTTGTACACCGGGAAATTTGGCCAGGTTATACAGTTTGCATTGCTGCACAATTGCGCCTGCCTAGCTCTGCCTCGCTGTCAAACATTCAGGCTTGGCAGACAGATAGGCTGGTCCCCGTCGGACACTGCGAGCGGACTGGGTATACCTGCTTCCCGTTCTTCTCACCTGAGTGCTACTGATTCCAGCTTTGACGGCTACACTCTACTCAACCGGAGCAGTAAGTTGAACCTCAACTTATGGCACTTTGTGAAAGTGTTGAGACCTAGAGCTCAGTTGTTTGGCACGCCACCACTGTCCACCCAGCACTATAGACGGCACTCCCTACATCTGGCTCTAATTAGTCCACGGTTGTGTTCAGCCGAATGTCCTCTGCCGGGAACACTATGAGGTTCTGAGTTATTGCTACATAGGAGTGTTTCACTGCTTTCAAGGCTACTTAGGAAGAATTTCGGAATGTTGCTGCCGGCAGGCCTCCGGCTGTTCCGGGTGAACATCTCCTTGTAAATTCCCCGTGGTTTCTTGTACACCCGTGAAATTTGGCCAGGTTATTCAGTTTTCATTGCTGCACAATTGCGCCTGCCTAGCTCTGCCTCGCTGGCAAACATTCAGGCGTGGCAGCCAGATAGGCTGGTCCCCGTATTACACTGCCAGCGGACTGTTTATATCTGCTTCCCATTCTTCTCACCTGAGTGCTACTGATTCCAGGTTGACGGCTACACTCTACTCAACCGGAGCAGTAAGTTGAAGCTCAACTTATGGCACTTTATGAAAGTGTTGAGAACTAGAGCTCAGTTGTTTGGCAGGCCATCACTGTCCATCCAGCACTATGGACGGCACTGCCTACATCTGGCTCAAATTAGTCCACGGTGTGTTCAGCAGAATGACCTCTGCCGGGAACACTCAGAATGAGGTTCTGAGTTATTGCAACATAGGAGCGTTTCACTGCTTTCAAGGCTTCTTAGGAAGAATTCCGTAATGTTGCTGCCGGCAGGCCTCCGGCAGTTCCGGGTGAACATCTCCTTGTAAATCCCCCGTGGTTTCTTGTACACCCGTGAAATTTGGCCAGGTTATGCAGTTTCCATTGCGGCACAATTGCGCCTGCCTAACTCTTCCTCGGGTGCAAACATTCAGGCGTGTCAGCCAGATAGGCTAGTCCCCGTAGGACACTGCCAGTGCCCTGGGTATATGTGCTTCCCGTTCTTTTCACCTGAGTGCTACTGATTCCAGCTTTGACGGCTACACTCTACTCAACTGCAGCAGTAAGTTGAACCTCAACTTATGGCACTTTGTGAAGGTGTTGGGAACTAGAGTTCAGTTGTTTGGCACGCCACCACTGTCCATCCAGCACTATGGACGGTATTGCCTAAATCTGGCTCTAATTAGTCCACGTTTGTGTTCAGCCGAATGACCTCTGCCGGGAACACTCAGAATGAGGTTCTGAGTTATTGCTACATAGGAGCGTTTCACTGCTTTCAAGTCTTCTTAGGAAGAATTCTGGAATCTTGCTGCCAGCAGGCCTCCGGCTGTTCCGGGTGAACATCTACTTGTAAATCCCCCGTGGTTTTTTGTACACCCGTGAAATTTAGCCAGGTAATGCAGTTTGCATTGCTGCACAATTGCGCCGGCCTAGCTCTGCCGCGATTGCAAACATTCAGGTGTGGCAGCCAGAAAGGCTGGTCCCCGTAGGACACTGCCAGCGATCTGGGTATATCTGCTTCCCGTTCTTCCCACCTGAGTGCTACTGATTCCAGCTTTGACGACTACACTCTACTCATCCCGAGCAGTAAATTGAACCTCAACTCATGGCACTTTGTGAAAGTGTTGAGAACTAGAGCTCAGTTGGTTGGCACCCCACCACTGTCCATCCAGCATTATGGACGGCACTGCCTACTCATAGCTCCAATTAGTCCACGGTTGTGTTCAGCCAAATGACCTCTGCCGGGAACATTCAGAATGAGGTTCTGAGTTATTGCCACATAGGAGTGTTTCACTGCTTTCAAGGCTTCTTAGGTAGAATTCCGTAATGTTGCTGCTGGCAGGCCTCCGGCTGTTCCGGGTGAACATCTCCTTTTAAATCCCCCTGGTTTCTTGTACACCCGTCAAATTTGGCCAGGTTATGCAGTTCGCATTGCTGCACAATTGCGCCTGCCTAGCTCTGCTGCGGATGCAAAAATTCAGGCATGGCAGCCAGATAGGCTGGTCCCCATAGGACACTGCCAACGGACTGGGTTTTTCTGCTTCCAGTTCTTCTCACCTAGTGCTACTGATTCCAGCTTTGATGGATACACTCTACTCAACCGGAGCAGTAAGTTGAACCTCAACTTATGGCACTTTGTGAAAGTGTTGAGAACTAGAGCTCAGTTGTTTGGCATGCCACCACAGTCCATCCAGCACTATGGACGGCATTGCATACATCTGGCTCTAATTAGTCCAGGGTTGTGTTCAGCCGAATCACCTCTGCCGGGAACACTCAAAATGAGGTTCTGAGTTGTTGCAACATAGGAGCTTTCCACTGCTTTCAAGGCTTCTTAGGAAGAATTCCGGAACGTTGCTGCCTTCAGGCCTCCGGCTGTTACGGGTGAACATCTCTTTGTAAATCCCGCGTGGTTTCTTGTACACCCGTGAAATTTTGACAGGTTATACAATTTGCATTGCTGCACAAATGCACCTGCCTAGCTCTGTCGCGGTTGCAAACATTCAGGCGTGGCAGCCAGATAGGCTGGTCCCTGTAGGACATTGCCAGCGGACTGGGTATATCTGCTTCCCTTTCTTCTCACCTGAGTGCTACTGATTCTAGTTTTGATGGCTACACTCTACTCAACTGGAGCAGTAAGTTGAACCTCAACTTATGGCACTTTGTGAAAGTGTTGAGAACTAGAGCTCAGTTGTTTGGCATGCCACCACTGTCCATCCAGCACTATGGACTGCACTGCATACACCTGGCTCTAATTTGTCCACGGTTGTGTTCAGCCGAATGACCTCTGCCGGGAACACTCAGAATGAGGTTCTGAGTTATTGCAACATAGGAGCGTTTCACTGCTTTCAAGGCTTCTTAGAAGAATTCATCAATCTTGCTTCCCGCAGGCCTCCTAATGTTCCGGGTGAACATCTCCTTGTAAATCCCCCGTGGTTTCTTGTACACCCGTGAAATTTGGCCAGGTGATGCAGTTTGCATTGGTGCACAATTGCTCCTCCCTAGCTCTGCCGTGGTTGCAAACATTCAGGCGTGGCATTCAGATAGGCTGGTCCACGTAGGACACTGCCAGCGGACTGGGTATATCTTCTTCCCGTTCTTCTCATCTGTGTACTACTGATTCCAGCTTTGAAGACTACACTCTACTCAACAGGAGCAGGAAGTTGAACCTCAACTTATGGCACTTTGTGGAAGTGTTGAGAACTAGAGCTCAGTTGTTTGGCACTCCACCACTGTCCAACACTATGGACGGCACTGCCTACACTTGGCTCTATTTAGTCCACGGTTGTGTTCAGCCGAATGACCTCTGCCGGGAACACTCAGAATGAGGTTCTGAGTTATTCCAACATAGGAGCGTTTCACTGCTTTCAAGGCTACTTAGGAAGAATTTCGGAATGTTGCTGTTCCGGGTGAACATCTCCTTGTAAATCCCCCGTGGTTTCTTGTACGCCCGTGAATTTTGGCCAGGTTATGCAGTTTGTATTGCTGCACAATTGCGCCTGCCTAGATCTGCCGAGGTTGCAAACATTCAGGCGTGGCAACCAGATAGGCTGTTCCCCGTAGGACACTGCCAGCGGACTGGGTATATCTGCTTCCCGTTCTTCTCTCCTGAGGGCTACTGATTCCAGCTTTGACGGCTACACTCTACTCAACCGGCGCAGCAAGTTGAACCTCAACTTATGGCACTTTGTGAAAGTGTTGAGAACTAGATCTCAGTTGTTTGTCACGCCACCACTGTCCATCCAGCACTATGGACGGCACTGCCTACATCTGGCTCTAATTAGTCCACGGTTGTGTTCAGCCGAATGACCTCTGCCGGGAACACTCAGAATGAGGTTCTGAGTTATTGCAACATAGGAGTGTTTCACTGCTTTCAAGGTTCTTAGGAAGAATTCCGGAATCTTCTGCCGGCAGGCCTCCGGCTGTTCTGGGTGAACATCTCCTTGTAAATCCCCCATGGATTCTTGTACATCCGTGAAATTTGGCCAGGTTATGCAGTTTGCATTGCTGCACAATTGCACCTGCCTAGCTCTTCCACGGTTGCAAACATTCAGTCCTGGCAGCCAGATAGGCTAGACCACGGAAGACATTGCAAGCGGACTGGGTATATCTGCTTCCGGTTCTTCTCACTTGAGTGCTACTGGTTCGAACTTTGACGGCTACACTCTACTCAACCGGAGCAGTAAGTTGAACCTCAACTTATGGCAGTTTGTGAAAGTGAGGAGAACTAGAGCTCAGTTGTTTCGCAGGCCATCACTGTCCATCCAGTACTATGGACGGCACTGCCTACATCTGGCTCAAATTAGTCCACGGTGTGTTCAGCAGAACGACCTCTGCCGGGAACACTCAGAATGAGGTTCTGAGTTATTGCAACATAGGAGCGTTTCACTGCTTTCAAGGCTTCTTAGGTAGAATTCCGTAATATTGCTGCCGGCAGGCCTCCGGCTGTTCCGGGTGAACATCTCCTTGTAAATCCCCCGTGGTTTCTTGTACACCTGTGAAATTTGGCCAGCTTATGCAGTTTGCATTGCTGCACAATTGCGCCTGCCTAGCTCTGCCGTGGTTGCAAATATTCAGGCGTGGCAGTCAGAGAGGCTGGTCCCCGTAGGACACTGCCAGCAGACTGGGTATATCTGCTTCCCGTTCTTCTCACCTGAGTGCTACTGATTCCAGCTTTGACGGCTACACTCTACTCAACCGGAGCAGTAAGTTGAACCTCAACTTATGGCACTTTGTGAAAGTGTTGAGAACTAGAGCTCAATTGTTTGGCACGC
Organism: Dipodomys merriami; assembly: GCF_024711535.1. NCBI lineage: Eukaryota > Metazoa > Chordata > Mammalia > Rodentia > Heteromyidae > Dipodomys > Dipodomys merriami. The sequence continues at coordinate 140,785 of NW_027204481.1, forward strand.
CATCATTGTCCATCCAGCATTATGGACGGCAGTGCTTACATCTGGCTCTAATTAGTCCACGGTTGTGTTCAGCCGAATGACCTCTGCCGGGAACACTCAAAATGAGGTTCTGAACAATTGCAACATAATAGCATTTCACTGCTTTCAAGGCTTCTTAGGAAGGATTCTTGAATCTTGCTGCCGGCAGGGCTCCGGATGTTCCGGGTGAACATCTCCTTGTAAATCCCCCGTGGATTCTTGTACACCCGTGAAATTTGGCCAGGTTATGCAGTTTGCATTGCTGCACAATTGCGCCTGCCTAGGTACGCCTAGGTTCCAAACATTCAGTCATGGCAACCAGATTCCCTGGTCCCCGTAGGACACTGCCAGCGGACTGGGTATATCTGCTTCACGTTCTTCTCACCTGAGTGCTACTGATTACAGCTTTGACATATACACTCTACTCAACTGGAGCAGTAAGTTGAACCTCAATTATGGCACTGTGTGAAAGTGTTGAGAACTAGAGCTCAGTTGTTTGGCACGCCACCACAGTCCATTGAGCACTGTGGATGGCACTGCCTACATCTGGCTCTAATTAGTCCACGGTTGTGTTCAGCCCAATGACCTCGGCCGGGAACACTCAGAATGAGGTACTTAACAATTGCAAAATAGGAGCGTTTCACTGCTTTCAAGGCTTCTTAGGAAGGATTCTGGAATCTTGCTAACGGCAGGCCTCCGTCTGTTCCTGGTGAACATCTTGTAAATCCCCCGTGGTTTCAAGTACATCCGTGAAATTTGGCCAGGTTATGCAGTTTGCATTGCTGCACAATTGCGCCTGCCTAGCTCTCCCGCGGTTGCAAACATTCAGGCATGGCAGCCAGAGAGGCTGGAACCCGTAGGACACTGCCAGCAGACTGTGTCAATCTGCTTCCCCTTCTTCTCACCTGAGTGCTACTGACTCCAGCTTTGATGGCTACACTCTACTCAACCATAGCAGTACGTTGAACCTCAACCTATGCCAATTTGTGAAAGTGTTGAGAACTAGAGGTCAGTGGTTTGGCACGCACCCACTGTCCATCCAACACTATGGACGACACTGCCTACATCTGGCTCTAATTTGTCCACGGTTGTGTTCAGCCGAATGACCTCTGCCAGGAACACTCAGAATGAGGTTCTGAGTTATTGCAACATAGAAGCGTATCACTGCTTTCAAGGCTTCTTAGGAAGGATTCCGGAATCTTGCTGCCAGCAGCCAGATAGGCTGGTCCCGGTAGGACACTGCCAGCGGACTGGGTATATCTGCTTCCCGTTCTTCTCACCTGAGTGCTACTGATTCCAACTTTGACGGCTACACTCTACTTAACCGGAGTAGTAAATTGAATCTCAACTATGGCACTTTGTTAAAATGTTGAGAACTAGAACTGAGTTTTTTGGCACGCCACCACTGTCCATCAAGCACTATGAACCGCACTGCCTACATCTGGCTCTAATTAGTCCAAGGTTGTGTTCAGTCGAATGACCTCTGCCGGGAACACTCAGAATGAGGTTCTGAGTTACTGCAACATAGGAGTGTTTTAATGCTTTCAAGGCTCCTTAGGAAGGATTCTGGAATCGTGCTCCCGGCAGGCCTCCTTCTGTTCCGGGTGAACATCTCCTTGTAAATCCCCCGTGGTTTATGTACACCCGTGAAATTTGGCCAGGTTATGCAGTTTCCATTGCGGCACAATTGCGCCTGCCTAACTCTTCCTCGGGTGCAAACATTCAGGCGTGTCAGCCAGATAGGCTAGTCCCCGTAGGACACTGCCAGTGCCCTGGGTATATGTGCTTCCCGTTCTTCTCACCTGAGTGCTACTGATTCCAGCTTTGACGGCTACACTCTACTCAACTGCAGCAGTAAGTTGAACCTCAACTTATGGCACTTTGTGAAGGTGTTGGGAACTAGAGTTCAGTTGTTTGGCACGCCACCACTGTCCATCCAGCACTATGGACGGTATTGCCTACATCTGGCTCTAATTAGTCCACGTTTGTGTTCAGCCGAATGACCTCTGCCGGGAACAATCAGAATGAGGTTCTGAGTTATTGCTACATAGGAGCGTTTCACTGCTTTCAAGTCTTCTTAGGAAGAATTCTGGAATCTTGCTGCCAGCAGGCCTCCGGCTGTTCCGGGTGAACATCTACTTGTAAATCCCCCGTGGTTTTTTGTACACCCGTGAAATTTAGCCAGGTAATGCAGTTTGCATTGCTGCACAATTGCGCCGGCCTAGCTCTGCCGCGGTTGCAAACATTCAGGTGTGGCAGCCAGAAAGGCTGGTCCCCGTAGGACACTGCCAGCGATCTGGGTATATCTGCTTCCCGTTCTTCCCACCTGAGTGCTACTGATTCCAGCTTTGACGACTACACTCTACTCATCCCGAGCAGTAAATTGAACCTCAACTCATGGCACTTTGTGAAAGTGTTGAGAACTAGAGCTCAGTTGGTTGGCACCCCACCACTGTCCATCCAGCATTATGGACGGCACTGCCTACTCATAGCTCCAATTAGTCCACGGTTGTGTTCAGCCAAATGACCTCTGCCGGGAACATTCAGAATGAGGTTCTGAGTTATTGCAACATAGGAGCGTTTCACTGCTTTCAAGGCTTCTTAGGTAGAATTCCGTAATGTTGCTGCTGGCAGGCCTCCGGCTGTTCCGGGTGAACATCTCCTTTTAAATCCCCCTGGTTTCTTGTACACCCGTCAAATTTGGCCAGGTTATGCAGTTCGCATTGCTGCTCAATTGCGCCTGCCTAGCTCTGCTGCGGATGCAAAAATTCAGGCATGGCAGCCAGATAGGCTGGTCCCCATAGGACACTGCCAGCGGACTGGGTTTTTCTGCTTCCAGTTCTTCTCACCTAGTGCTACTGATTCCAGCTTTGATGGATACACTCTACTCAACCGGAGCAGTAAGTTGAACCTCAACTTAATGCACTTTGTGAAAGTGTTGAGAACTAGAGCTCAGTTGTTTGGCATGCCACCACAGTCCATCCAGCACTATGGACGGCATTGCATACATCTGGCTCTAATTAGTCCAGGGTTGTGTTCAGCCGAATCACCTCTGCCGGGAACACTCAAAATGAGGTTCTGAGTTGTTGCAACATAGGAGCGTTCCACTGCTTTCAAGGCTTCTTAGGAAGAATTCCGGAACGTTGCTGCCTTCAGGCCTCCGGCTGTTACGGGTGAACATCTCTTTGTAAATCCCGCGTGGTTTCTTGTACACCCGTGAAATTTTGACAGGTTATACAATTTGCATTGCTGCACAAATGCACCTGCCTAGCTCTGTCGCGGTTGCAAACATTCAGGCGTGGCAGCCAGATAGGCTGGTCCCTGTAGGACATTGCCAGCGGACTGGGTATATCTGCTTCCCTTTCTTCTCACCTGAGTGCTACTGATTCTAGTTTTGATGGCTACACTCTACTCAACTGGAGCAGTAAGTTGAACCTCAACTTATGGCACTTTGTGAAAGTGTTGAGAACTAGAGCTCAGTTGTTTGGCATGCCACCACTGTCCATCCAGCACTATGGACTGCACTGCATACACCTGGCTCTAATTTGTCCACGGTTGTGTTCAGCCGAATGACCTCTGCCGGGAACACTCAGAATGAGGTTCTGAGTTATTGCAACATAGGAGCGTTTCACTGCTTTCAAGGCTTCTTAGGTAGAATTCCGTAATGTTGCTGCTGGCAGGCCTCCGGCTGTTCCGGGTGAACATCTCCTTTTAAATCCCCCTGGTTTCTTGTACACCCGTCAAATTTGGCCAGGTTATGCAGTTCGCATTGCTGCTCAATTGCGCCTGCCTAGCTCTGCTGCGGATGCAAAAATTCAGGCATGGCAGCCAGATAGGCTGGTCCCCATAGGACACTGCCAGCGGACTGGGTTTTTCTGCTTCCAGTTCTTCTCACCTAGTGCTACTGATTCCAGCTTTGATGGATACACTCTACTCAACCGGAGCAGTAAGTTGAACCTCAACTTAATGCACTTTGTGAAAGTGTTGAGAACTAGAGCTCAGTTGTTTGGCATGCCACCACAGTCCATCCAGCACTATGGACGGCATTGCATACATCTGGCTCTAATTAGTCCAGGGTTGTGTTCAGCCGAATCACCTCTGCCGGGAACACTCAAAATGAGGTTCTGAGTTGTTGCAACATAGGAGCATTCCACTGCTTTCAAGGCTTCTTAGGAAGAATTCCGGAACGTTGCTGCCTTCAGGCCTCCGGCTGTTACGGGTGAACATCTCTTTGTAAATCCCGCGTGGTTTCTTGTACACCCGTGAAATTTTGACAGGTTATACAATTTGCATTGCTGCACAAATGCACCTGCCTAGCTCTGTCGCGGTTGCAAACATTCAGGCGTGGCAGCCAGATAGGCTGGTCCCTGTAGGACATTGCCAGCGGACTGGGTATATCTGCTTCCCTTTCTTCTCACCTGAGTGCTACTGATTCTAGTTTTGATGGCTACACTCTACTCAACTGGAGCAGTAAGTTGAACCTCAACTTATGGCACTTTGTGAAAGTGTTGAGAACTAGAGCTCAGTTGTTTGGCATGCCACCACTGTCCATCCAGCACTATGGACTGCACTGCATACACCTGGCTCTAATTTGTCCACGGTTGTGTTCAGCCGAATGACCTCTGCCGGGAACACTCAGAATGAGGTTCTGAGTTATTGCAACATAGGAGCGTTTCACTGCTTTCAAGGCTTCTTAGAAGAATTCATCAATCTTGCTTCCCGCAGGCCTCCTAATGTTCCGGGTGAACATCTCCTTGTAAATCCCCCGTGGTTTCTTGTACACCCGTGAAATTTGGCCAGGTGATGCAGTTTGCATTGGTGCACAATTGCTCCTCCCTAGCTCTGCCGTGGTTGCAAACATTCAGGCGTGGCAGTCAGATAGGCTGGTCCACGTAGGACACTGCCAGCGGACTGGGTATATCTTCTTCCCGTTCTTCTCATCTGTGTACTACTGATTCCAGCTTTGAAGACTACACTCTACTCAACAGGAGCAGGAAGTTGAACCTCAACTTATGGCACTTTGTGGAAGTGTTGAGAACTAGAGCTCAGTTGTTTGGCACGCCACCACTGTCCAACACTATGGACGGCACTGCCTACACTTGGCTCTATTTAGTCCACGGTTGTGTTCAGCCGAATGACCTCTGCCGGGAACACTCAGAATGAGGTTCTGAGTTGTTGCAACATAGGAGCGTTTCACTCCTCTCAAGGCTTCTTAGTAAGAATTCCGCAATGTTGGTTCTGGCAGGCCTCCAGGTGTTCCGGGCGAACATCTCCTTGTAAATCCCCGTGGTTTCTTGTACACCCGTGAAATTTGGCCAGGTTATGCAGTTTGCATTGCTGCACAATTGGGCCTCCAAGCTCTGCCGCGGTTGCAAATATTAAGGCGTGGCAGCCAGATAGGCTGGTCCCCGTAGGACACTGCCAGCGGACTGGGTATATCTGCTTCCCGTTCTTCTCACCTGAGTGCTACTGATTCCAGCTTTGACGGCTACATTCTACTCAACCGGAGCAGTAAGTTGAACCTCAACTTATGGCACTTTGTGAAAGTGTTGAGAACTAGAGCTCAGTTGTTTGGCAGGCCACCGCTGTCTACCCAGCACTATGGACGGCACTGCCTACATCTGGCTCTAATTAGTCCACGGTTGTGTTCAGCCCAATGACCTCTGCCGGGAACACTGAGAATGAGGTTCTGAGTTATTCCAACATAGGAGCGTTTCACTGCTTTCAAGGCTACTTAGGAAGAATTTCGGAATGTTGCTGTTCCGGGTGAACATCTCCTTGTAAATCCCCCGTGGTTTCTTGTACGCCCGTGAATTTTGGCCAGGTTATGCAGTTTGTATTGCTGCACAATTGCGCCTGCCTAGATCTGCCGAGGTTGCAAACATTCAGGCGTGGCAACCAGATAGGCTGTTCCCCGTAGGACACTGCCAGCGGACTGGGTATATCTGCTTCCCGTTCTTCTCTCCTGAGGGCTACTGATTCCAGCTTTGACGGCTACACTCTACTCAACCGGCGCAGCAAGTTGAACCTCAACTTATGGCACTTTGTGAAAGTGTTGAGAACTAGATCTCAGTTGTTTGTCACGCCACCACTGTCCATCCAGCACTATGGACGGCACTGCCTACATCTGGCTCTAATTAGTCCACGGTTGTGTTCAGCCGAATGACCTCTGCCGGGAACACTCAGAATGAGGTTCTGAGTTATTGCAACATAGGAGTGTTTCACTGCTTTCAAGGTTCTTAGGAAGAATTCCGGAATCTTCTGCCGGCAGGCCTCCGGCTGTTCTGGGTGAACATCTCCTTGTAAATCCCCCATGGATTCTTGTACATCCGTGAAATTTGGCCAGGTTATGCAGTTTGCATTGCTGCACAATTGCACCTGCCTAGCTCTTCCACGGTTGCAAACATTCAGTCCTGGCAGCCAGATAGGCTAGACCACGGAAGACATTGCAAGCGGACTGGGTATATCTCTTCCGGTTCTTCTCACTTGAGTGCTACTGGTTCGAACTTTGACGGCTACACTCTACTCAACCGGAGCAGTAAGTTGAACCTCAACTTATGGCAGTTTGTGAAAGTGAGGAGAACTACAGCTCAGTTGTTTCGCAGGCCATCACTGTCCATCCAGTACTATGGACGGCACTGCCTACATCTGGCTCAAATTAGTCCACGGTGTGTTCAGCAGAACGACCTCTGCCGGGAACACTCAGAATGAGGTTCTGAGTTATTGCAACATAGGAGCGTTTCACTGCTTTCAAGGCTTCTTAGGTAGAATTCCGTAATATTGCTGCCGGCAGGCCTCCAGCTGTTCCGGGGGAACATCTCCTTGTAAATCCCCCGTGGTTTCTTGTACACCTGTGAAATTTGGCCAGCTTATGCAGTTTGCATTGCTGCACAATTGCGCCTGCCTAGCTCTGCCGTGGTTACAAATATTCAGGCGTGGCAGTCAGAGAGGCTGGTCCCCGTAGGACACTGCCAGCAGACTGGGTATATCTGCTTCCGGTTCTTCTCACCTGAGTGCTACTGATTCCAGCTTTGACGGCTACACTCTATTCAACCGGAGCAGTAAGTTGAACCTCAACTTATGGCACTTTGTGAAAGTGTTGAGAACTAGAGCTCAATTGTTTGGCACGCCATCATTGTCCATCCAGCATTATGGACGGCAGTGCTTACATCTGGCTCTAATTAGTCCACGGTTGTGTTCAGCCGAATGACCTCTGCCGGGAACACTCAAAATGAGGTTCTGAACAATTGCAACATAATAGCATTTCACTGCTTTCAAGGCTTCTTAGGAAGGATTCTTGAATCTTGCTGCCGGCAGGGCTCCGGATGTTCCGGGTGAACATCTCCTTGTAAATCCCCCGTGGATTCTTGTACACCCGTGAAATTTGGCCAGGTTATGCAGTTTGCATTGCTGCACAATTGCGCCTGCCTAGGTACGCCTAGGTTCCAAACATTCAGTCATGGCAACCAGATTCCCTGGTCCCCGTAGGACACTGCCAGCGGACTGGGTATATCTGCTTCACGTTCTTCTCACCTGAGTGCTACTGATTACAGCTTTGACATATACACTCTACTCAACTGGAGCAGTAAGTTGAACCTCAATTATGGCACTGTGTGAAAGTGTTGAGAACTAGAGCTCAGTTGTTTGGCACGCCACCACATTCCATTGAGCACTGTGGATGGCACTGCCTACATCTGGCTCTAATTAGTCCACGGTTGTGTTCAGCCCAATGACCTCGGCCGGGAACACTCAGAATGAGGTACTTAACAATTGCAAAATAGGAGCGTTTCACTGCTTTCAAGGCTTCTTAGGAAGGATTCTGGAATCTTGCTAACGGCAGGCCTCCGTCTGTTCCTGGTGAACATCTTGTAAATCCCCCGTGGTTTCAAGTACATCCGTGAAATTTGGCCAGGTTATGCAGTTTGCATTGCTGCACAATTGCGCCTGCCTAGCTCTCCCGCGGTTGCAAACATTCAGGCATGGCAGCCAGAGAGGCTGGAACCCGTAGGACACTGCCAGCAGACTGTGTCAATCTGCTTCCCCTTCTTCTCACCTGAGTGCTACTGACTCCAGCTTTGATGGCTACATTCTACTCAACCATAGCAGTACGTTGAACCTCAACCTATGCCACTTTGTGAAAGTGTTGAGAACTAGAGGTCAGTGATTTGGCACGCACCCACTGTCCATCCAACACTATGGACGACACTGCCTACATCTGGCTCTAATTTGTCCACGGTTGTGTTCAGCCGAATGACCTCTGCCAGGAACACTCAGAATGAGGTTCTGAGTTATTGCAACATAGAAGCGTATCACTGCTTTCAAGGCTTCTTAGGAAGGATTCCGGAATCTTGCTGCCAGCAGCCAGATAGGCTGGTCCCTGTAGGACACTGCCAGCGGACTGGGTATATCTGCTTCCCGTTCTTCTCACCTGAGTGCTACTGATTCCAACTTTGACGGCTACACTCTACTTAACCGGAGTAGTAAATTGAATCTCAACTATGGCACTTTGTTAAAATGTTGAGAACTAGAACTGAGTTTTCTGGCACGCCACCACTGTCCATCAAGCACTATGAACCGCACTGCCTACATCTGGCTCTAATTAGTCCAAGGTTGTGTTCAGTCGAATGACCTCTGCCGGGAACACTCAGAATGAGGTTCTGAGTTACTGCAACATAGGAGTGTTTTAATGCTTTCAAGGCTCCTTAGGAAGGATTCTGGAATCGTGCTCCCGGCAGGCCTCCTTCTGTTCCGGGTGAACATCTTCTTGTAAATCCCCCGTGGTTTCTTTTGCACCCGTGAATTTCAGCCAGGTTATGCAGTTTGCATTGCTTCACAATTTTGCCTGTCTAGCTCTGCATCGGTTGCAAATATTTAGGCGTGGCAGGCAGTTAGGCTGGTCCCCGTAGGACATTGCCAGCGGACTGGGTATATGTGCTTCCCGATCTTCTCAACTGAGTGCTACTGATTCCAGCTTTGACGGCTGCACTCTACTCAACCGGAGCAGTAAGGTGAACCTCAACTTATGGCACTTTGTGAAAGTGTTGAGAACTAGAGCTCAGTTGTTTGGCACGCCACCACTGTCCATCCAGCACTATGGACGGCACTACATACATCTGGCTCTAATTAGTCCACAGTTGTGTTCAGCCAAATGACCTCTGCCGGGAACACTCAGAATGAGGTTCTGAGTTACTGCAACATAGGAGCGTTTCACTGCTTTCAACGCACCTTAGGAAGAATTCCGGAATCTTGCTGCCGGCAGGCCTCCGGCTGTTCCGGGTGAACATCTCCTTGTAAATCCCCCGTGGTTTCTTGTACACCCGTGATTTTTGGCCAGGTTATGCAGTTTGCATTGCTGCACAATTGCGCATGCCTAGCTCTGCCACGGTTGCAAATATTCAGGTGTGGCAGCCAGATAGGCTGGTCCCCGTAGGACACTGCCAGTGGACTGGGGATATCTGCTTCCCGTTCTTCTCACTTGAGTGCTACTGATTCCAGCTTTGACGACTACACTCTACTCAACCGGAGCAGTTAGTTGAACCTCAACTTATGGCACTTTGTGAAAGTGTTGAGAACTAGAGCTCAGTTGTTTAGCATGCCACAACTCTCCATCCAGCACTATGGACGGCACTGCCTACATCTGGCTCTAATTAGTCCAAGGTTGTGTTCAGCCGAATGACCTCTGCCGGGAACACTCAGAATGAGGTTCTGACTTATTGCAACATAGGAGCGTTTCACTGCTTTCAAGGCTTCTTAGGATGAATTCCGGAATCTTGCTGCCGGCATGCCTTTGCACGTTCCGGGTGAACATCTCCTTGTAAATCCCCCGTGGTTTCTTGTACACCCCTGAAATTTGGCCAGGTTATGCAGTTTGCACTGCTGCACAATTGGCCCTGACTAGCTCTGCCGCGGTTGCAAACATTGAGGCGTGGCAGCCAGATAGGCTGGTTCCCGTAGGACACTGCCAGCGGACTGGGGATATCTGCTTCCCGTTCTTCTCACCTGAGTGCCACTGATTCCAGCTTTGACAGCTACACTCTACTCAACCGGAGGAGTAAAATGAACCTCAACTTATGGCACTTTGTGGAAGTGTGGAGAACTAGAGCTCAGTTGTTTGGCAGGTCACCACGGTTCATCCAGCACTATGAACCCTACTGCGTACATCTGGCTCTAATTAGTCCACGGTTGTGTTCAGCCGAATGACCTCTGCCGGGAACACTCAGAATGAGGTTCTGAGTTATTGCAACATATCAGCGTTTCACTGCTTTCAAGGATTCTTAGGAAGAATTCCGGAATCTTGCTGCCGGCAGGCCTCCGGCTGTTCCAGGTGAACATCTCCTTGTATATCCCACGTGGTTTCTTGAACACCCGTGAAATTTAGCCAGGTTATGCAGTTTGCATTGCTGCACAATTGCGCCTACCTAGCTCTGCCGCGGTTGCAAACATTCAGGCGTGGCAGCCATATAGGCTGGTCCCCGTAGGACACTGCCAGCGGACAGGGTATATCTGCTTCCCGTTCTTCTCACCGAGTGCTCCTGATTCCAGCTTTGTCGGCTACACTCTACTCAACGGGAGCAGTAAGTTGAACAACTTATGGCACTTTGTGAAAGTGTTGAGAACTAGAGCTCAGTTGCTTGGCACGCCACCACAGTCCATCCAGCACTATGGACGGCATTGCCTACATCTGGCTCTAATTAGTCCACGGTTTTGTTCAGCCGAATGACCTGTGCTGGGAACTCTCAGAATGAGGTTCTGAGTTACTGCAACATAGGAGCTTTGCATTGCTTTCAAGGCTTCACAGGAAAAATTCTGGAATCTTGCTACAGGTAGACCTCCGGCTGTTCCGGCTGAACATCTCCCTGTAAATAACCCGTGGTTTCTTGTTCACCCGTGAAATTTGGCCAGGTTATGCAGTTTGCATTGCTGCACAATTGCGCTTGCCTAGCTCTGCCGCGGTTACAAACATTCAGGCGTGGCAGCCATATACTCTCGTCCCCTTAGGACACTGCCAGCGGACTGGGTATATCTACCTCCCGTTCTTCTCACCTGAGTGCTACTGATTCCATCTTTGACGGCTACACTCTACTCAACCGGAAGGGTAAGTTGAACCTCAACTTCTGGCACTTTGTGAAAGTGTTGAGAACTAGAGCTCAGTTGTTTGGCACGTCACCAATGTTCATCCAGCACTATGTACGGCACTGCCTAAATCTGTCTCTAATTAGTCCACTGTCTGTTCAGCAGAATGACCTCTGCGGGAACACTCAGAATGATTTTCTGACATATTGCAACATAGGAGCGTTTCACTGCTTTCAACGCTTCTTAGGAAGAATTCCGGAATCTTGCTGCCGGCAGGCCTCCGGCTGTTTCGGGTGAACATCTAGTTGTAAATCCCCCGTGTTTTCTTGTACACCCGTGAAATTTGGCCAGGTTATGCAGTTTGCATTGCTGCACAATTGTGCCTGCCTGGCTCTGCCGAGGTTGCAAACATTCAGGCGTGGCAGCCAGATAGGCTGGTCTCCATAGGACACTGCCATCCGACTGGGGATATCTGCTTCCCGTTCTTCTCACCTGAGTGCTACTGATTCCAGCTTTGACGGCTACACTCTACTCAACGGGAGCAGTAAGTTGAACCTCAACTTATGGCACTTTGTGAAAATGTTGAAACTAGAGCTCAGTTGTTTGGCACGCCACCACTGTCCAGCACTATGGACGGCACTGCCTACACTTGGCTCTATTTAGTCCACGGTTGTGTTCAGCCGAAGGATCTCTGCCGTGAACACTCAGAATGAGGTTCTGAGTTGTTGCAACATAGGAGCGTTTCACTCCTCTCAAGGCTTCTTAGTAAGAATTACGCAATGTTGGTTCTGGCAGGCCTCCAGGTGTTCCGGGTGAACATCTCCTTGTAAATCCCCGTGGTTTCTTGTACACCCGTGAAATTTGGCCAGGTTATGCAGTTTGCATTGCTGCACAATTGGGCCTCCAAGCTCTGCCGCGGTTGCAAATATTAAGGCGTGGCAGCCAGATATGCTGGTCCCCGTAGGACACTGCCAGCGGACTGGGTATATCTGCTTCCCGTTCTTCTCACCTGAGTGCTACTGATTCCAGCTTTGACGGCTAAACTTTACTCAACCGGCGCAGCAAGTTGAACCTCAACTTATGGCACTTTGTGAAAGTGTTGAGAACTAGATCTCAGTTGTTTTTCACGCCACCACTGTCCATCCAGCACTATGGACCTCACTGCCTACATCTGGCTCTAATTAGTCCACGGTTGTGTTCAGCCAAAAGACCTCTGCCGGGAACACTCAGAATGAGGTTCTGAGTTATTGCAACATAGGAGTGTTTCACTGCTTTCAAGGTTCTTAGGAAGAATTCCGGAATCTTCTGCCGGCAGGCCTCCGGCTGTTCTGGGTGAACATCTCCTTGTAAATCCCCCATGGATTCTTGTACATCCGTGAAATTTGGCCAGGTTATGCAGTTTGCATTGCTGCACAATTTCACCTGCCTAGCTCTGCCACGGTTGCAAACATTCAGTCCTGGCAGCCAGATAGGCTAGACCACGGAAGACATTGCAAGCGGACTGGGTATATCTGCTTCCGGTTCTTCTCACTTGAGTGCTACTGGTTCGTGCTTTGACGGCTACACTCTACTCAACCGGAGCAGTAAGTTGAACCTCAACTTATGGCAGTTTGTGAAAGTGAGGAGAACTAGAGATCAGTTGTTTCGCAGGCCATCACTGTCCATCCAGTACTATGGACGGCACTGCCTACATCTGGCTCAAATTAGTCCACGGTGTATTCAGCAGAATGACCTCTGCCGGGAACACTCAGAATGAGGTTCTGAGTTATTGCAACATAGGAGCGTTTCACTGCTTTCAAGGCTTCTTAGGTAGAATTCCGTAATATTGCTGCCGGCAGGACTCCGGCTGTTCCGGGTGAACATCTCCTTGTAAATCCCCCGTGGTTTCTTGTACACCTGTGAAATTTGGACAGCTTATGCAGTTTGCATTGCTGCACAATTGCGCCTGCCTAGCTCTGCCGTGGTTGCAAATATTCAGGCGTGGCAGTCAGAGAGGCTGGTCCCCGTAGGACACTGCCAGCAGACTGGGTATATCTGCTTCCCGTTCTTCTCACCTGAGTGCTACTGATTCCAGCTTTGACGGCTACACTCTACTCAACCGGAGCAGTAAGTTGAACCTCAACTTATGGCACTTTGTGAAAGTGTTGAGAACTAGAGCTCAATTGTTTGGCATGCCATCATTGTCCATCCAGCATTGTGGACGGCAGTGCTTACATCTGGCTCTAATTAGTCCACGGTTGTGTTCAGCCGAATGACCTCTGCCGGGAACACTCAAAATGAGGTTCTGAACAATTGCAACATAATAGCATTTCACTGCTTTCAAGGCTTCTTAGGAAGGATTCTTGAATCTTGCTGCCGGCAGGCCTCCGGATGTTCCGGGTGAACATCTCCTTGTAAATCCCCCGTGGATTCTTGTACACCCGTGAAATTTGGCCAGGTTATGCAGTTTGCATTGCTGCACAATTGCGCCTGCCTAGGTACGCCTAGGTTCCAAACATTCAGTCATGGCAACTAGATTCCCTGGTCCCCGTAGGACAATGCCAGCGGACTTGCTATATCTGCTTCACGTTCTTCTCACCTGAGTGCTACTGATTACAGCTTTGACATATACACTCTACTCAACTGGAGCAGTAAGTTGAACCTCAATTATGGCACTGTGTGAAAGTGTTGAGAACTAGAGCTCAGTTGTTTGGCACGCCACCAAATTCCATTGAGCACTGTGGATGGCACTGCATACATCTGGCTCTAATTAGTCCACGGTTGTGTTCAGCCCAATGACCTCTGCCGGGAACACTCAGAATGAGGTTCTTAACAATTGCAAAATAGGAGCGTTTCACTGCTTTCAAGGCTTCTTAGGAAGGATTCTGGAATCTTGCTAACGGCAGGCCTCCGTCTGTTCCTGGTGAACATCTTGTAAATCCCCCGTGGTTTCAAGTACATCCGTGAAATTTGGCCAGGTTATGCAGTTTGCATTGCTGCACAATTGCGCCTGCCTAGCTCTCCCGCGGTTGCAAACATTCAGGCATGCCAGCCAGAGAGGCTGGTCCCCGAAGGACACTGCCAGAAGACTGTGTCAATCTGCTTCCCCTTCTTCTCACCTGAGTGCTACTGACTCCAGCTTTGATGGCTACACTCTACTCAACCATAACAGTACGTTGAACCTCAACTTATGCCACTTTGTGAAAGTGTTGAGAACTAGAGGTCAGTGGTTTGGCACGCACCCACTGTCCATCCAACACTATGGACGACACTGCCTACATCTGGCTCTAATTTGTCCACGGTTGTGTTCAGCCGAATGACCTCTGCCAGGAACACTCAGAATGAGGTTCTGAGTTATTGCAACATAGAAGCGTATCACTGCTTTCAAGGCTTCTTAGGAAGGATTCCGGAATCTTGCTGCCAGCAGCCAGATAGGCTGGTCCCTGTAGGACACTGCCAGCGGACTGGGTATATCTGCTTCCCGTTCTTCTCACCTGAGTGCTACTGATTCCAACTTTGACGGCTACACTCTACTTAACCGGAGTAGTAAATTGAATCTCAACTATGGCACTTTGTTAAAATGTTGAGAACTAGAACTGAGTTTTTTGGCACGCCACCACTGTCCATCAAGCACTATGAACCGCACTGCCTACATCTGGCTCTAATTAGTCCAAGGTTGTGTTCAGTCGAATGACCTCTGCCGGGAACACTCAGAATGAGGTTCTGAGTTACTGCAACATAGGAGTGTTTTAATGCTTTCAAGGCTCCTTAGGAAGGATTCTGGAATCGTGCTCCCGGCAGGCCTCCTTCTGTTCCGGGTAAACATCTTCTTGTAAATCCCCCGTGGTTTCTTTTGCACCCGTGAATTTCAGCCAGGTTATGCAGTTTGCATTGCTGCACAATTGCGCCTGCCTGGCTCTGCCGAGGTTGCAAACATTCAGGAATGGCAGCCAGATAGGCTGGTCTCCATAGGACACTGCCAGCGGACTGGGGATATATGCTTCCCGTTCTTCTCCCCTGAGTGCTACTGATTCCAACTTTGACGGCTACACTCTACTCAACCGGAGCAGTAAGTTGAATCTCAACTTATGGCACTTTGTGAAAGTGTTGAGAACTAGAGCTCAGTTGTTTGGCATGCCACCACTCTCCATCCAGCACTATGGACGGCACTGCCTACACCTGGTTCTAATTAGTCCACGGTTGTTTTCAGCCGAATGACCTCTGCCCGGAACACTCAGAATGAGGTTCTGAGTTATTCCATCATAGGAGCGTTTCACTGCTTTCAAGGCTTCACAGGAAGAATTCCGTAATCTTGCTGCCGGCAGGCCTCTGGCTCTTCCGGGTGAACATCTCCTTGTAAATCCCCGTTGGTTTCTTGTACACCCGTGAAATTCAGCCAGGTTATGCAATTTGCATTGCTGCATAATGGCGCCTGCCTAGCTCTGCCACTGTTGCAAACATTCAGGCGTGGAAGCCAGATAGGCTGGTCCGCGTAGGACACTGCCAGCGGACTGGGTATATCTGCTTCCCGTTCTTCTCACCTGAATGCTACTGATTCCAGCATTGACGGCTACACTCTACTCAACCGGAGCAGTAAGTTGAACCTCAACTTATCTCACTTTGTTAAAGTGTTGAGAACTAGAGCTCAGTTGGTTGGTATGCCACCACTGTCCATCCATCACTATGGACGGCACTGCCTACATCTGGCTCTAATTAGTCCACGGTTGTGTTCAGCCGAATGACTTCTGCCGGGGAAACTCAGAATGAGGTTCTGAGTTATTGCAACATAGGAGCGTGTCACTGCTTTCAAGGCTTCTTAGGAAGAATTCCGGAAACTTACTGCCGGCAGGCCTCCGGCTGTTCCGGGTGAACATGTCCTTGTAAATCCCCCGTGGTTTCTTGTACACCCATGAAATTTGGCCAGGATATGCAGTTTGCATTTCTGCACAATTGCGCCTGCCTTGCTCTGCCGCGGTTACAAACATTCAGGCGTGGCAGCCATACAGACAAGTCCCCGTAGGACACTGCCAGCGGACACATTATATCTGTTTCCCGTTCTTCTAACCTGAGTGCTACTGATTCCATCTTTGACGGCTACACTCTACTCCACTGGAGCAGTAAGTTGAACCTCAAATTATGGCACTTTGTGAAAATGTTGAGACCTAGAGCTCAGTTGTTTGGCACGCCATGACTGTCCATCCAGCACAATGGACGGTATTGCCTACTCATAGCTCTAATTAGTCCACGGTTGTGTTCAGCCTAATGACCTCTGCCGGGAACACTCAGACTGAGGTTCTGAGTTGTTGAAACATAGGAGCTTTTCACTGCTTTCAAGCCATCTTAGGAAGAATTCCGGAATGTTGCTGCATGCAGGCCTCCGGCTGTTCCGGGAGAACATCTCCTTGTAAATTCCCCGTGGTTTCTTGTACACCCGTGAAATTTGGCCAGGTTATTCAGTTTTCATTGCTGCCCAATTGCGCCTGCCTAGCTCTGCTTCGCTGGCAAACATTCAGGCGTGGCAGCCAGAGAGGCTGGTCCCCGTATTACACTGCCAGCGGACTGTTTATATCTGCTTCCCATTCTTCTCACCTGAGTGTTACTGATACCAGGTTGAAGGCTCCACTCTACTCAACCGGAGCAGTAAGTTGAAGCTCAACTTATGGCACTTTATGAAAGTGTTGAGAACTAGAGCTCAGTTGTTTGGCAGGCCATCACTGTCCATCCAGCACTATGGACGGCACTGCCTACATCTGGCTCAAATTAGTCCACGGTGTGTTCAGCAGAATGACCTCTGCCGGGAACACTCAGAATGAGGTTCTGAGTTATTGCAACATAGGAGCGTTTCACTGCTTTCAAGGCTTCTTAGGAAGAATTCCGTAATGTTGCTGCCGGCAGGCCTCCGGCTGTTCCTGGTGAACATCTCCTTGTAAATTCCCCGTGGTTTCTTGTACACCCGTGCAATTTGGCCAGGTTATTCAGTTTTCATTGCTGCACAATTGCGCCTGCCTAGCTCTGCCTCCCTGGCAAACATTCAGGCGTGGCAGCCAGATAGGCTGGTCCCCGTATTACACTGCCAGCGGACTGTTTATATCTGCTTCCCATTCTTCTCACCTGAGTGCTACTGATTCCAGGTTGACGGCTACACTCTACTCAACCGGAGCAGTAAGTTGAAGCTCAACTTATGGCACTTTATGAAAGTGTTGAGAACTAGAGCTCAGTTGTTTGGCAGGCCATCACTGTCCATCCAGCACTATGGACGGCACTGCCTACATCTGGCTCAAATTAGTCCACGGTGTGTTCAGCAGAATGACTTCTGTCGGGAACACTCAGAATGAGGTTCTGAGTTATTGCAACATAGGAGCGTTTCACTGCTTTCAAGGCTTCTTAGGAAGAATTCCGTAATGTTGCTGCCGGCAGGCCTCCGGCAGTTCCGGGTGAACATCTCCTTGTAAATCCCCCGTGGTTTCTTGTACACCCGTGAAATTTGGCCAGGTTATGCAGTTTCCATTGCGGCACAATTGCGCCTGCCTAGCTCTTCCTCGGGTGCAAACATTCAGGCGTGTCAGCCAGATAGGCTGGTCCCCGTAGGACACTGCCAGTGCCCTGGGTATATGTGCTTCCCGTTCTTCTCACCTGAGTGCTACTGATTCCAGCTTTGACGGCTACACTCTACTCAACCGCAGCAGTAAGTTGAACCTCAACTTATGGCACTTTGTGAAGGTGTTGGGAACTAGAGTTCAGTTGTTTGGCACGCCACCACTGTCCATCCAGCACTATGGACGGTATTGCCTACATCTGGCTCTAATTAGTCCACGTTTGTGTTCAGCCGAATGAACTCTGCTGGGAACACTCAGAATGAGGTTCTGAGTTATTGCTACATAGGAGCGTTTCACTGCTTTCAAGTCTTCTTAGGAAGAATTCTGGAATCTTGCTGCCAGCAGGCCTCCGGCTGTTCCGGGTGAACATCTCCTTGTAAATCCCCTTGGTTTTTTGTACACCCGTGAAATTTAGCCAGGTAATGCAGTTTGCATTGCTGCACAATTGCGCCGGCCTAGCTCTGCCGCGGTTGCAAACATTCAGGTGTGGCAGCCAGATAGCCTGGTCCCCGTAGGACACTGCCAGCGATCTGGGTATATCTGCTTCCCGTTCTTCCCACCTGACTGCTACTGATTCCAGCTTTGACGGCTACACTCTACTCATCCCGAGCAGTAAGTTGAACCTCAACTCATGGCACTTTGTGAAAGTGTTGAGAACTAGAGCTCAGTTGTTTGGCACCCCACCACTGTCCATCCAGCATTACGGACGGCACTGCCTACTCTTAGCTCTAATTAGTCCACGGTTGTGTTCAGCCAAATGACCTCTGCCAGGAACACTCAGAATGAGTTTCTGAGTTGTTGCAACATAGAAGATTTTCACTGTTTTCAAGGCATCTTAGGAAGAATTCCGGAATGTTCCTGCATGCAGGCCCCCGGCAGTTCCGGGAGAACATCTCCTTGTAAATCCCCCGTGGTTTTTTGTACACCCGTGAAATTTGGCCAGGTTATACAGTTTGCATTGCTGCACAATTGCGCCTGCGTAGCTCTGCCTCGCTGCAAACATTCAGGCCTGGCAGCCAGATAGGCGGGTCCCCGTAGGACACTGGCAGCGGACTGGGTATATCTGCTTCCCGTTCTTCTCACCTGAGTGATACTGATTCCAGCTTTGACGGCTACACTCTACTCAACCGGAGCAGTAAGGTGAACCTCAACTTATGGCACTTTGTGAAAACGTTGAGACCTAGAGCTTAGTTGTTTGGCACGCCACCACTGTCAAACAAGCACTATGGACGGCACTGCCTATATCTGGCTCAAATTAGTCCACGGTGTGTTCAGCCAAATGACCTCTGCCGGGAACATTCAGAATGAGGTTCTGAGTTATTGCAACATAGGAGCGTTTCACTGCTTTCAAGACTTCTTAGGTAGAATTCCGTAATGTTGCTGCTGGCAGGCCTCCGGCTCTTCCGGGTGAACATCTCCTTTTAAATCCCCCTGGTTTCTTGTACACCCGTGAAATTTGGCCAGGTTATGCAGTTCGCATTGCTGCACAATTGCGCCTGCCTAGCTCTGCTGCGGATGCAAAAATTCAGGCATGGCAGCCAGATAGGCTGGTCCCCGTATGACACTGCCAGCGGAATGGGTTTTTCTGCTTCCAGTTCTTCTCACCTAGTGCTACTGATTCCAGCTTTGATGGATACACTCTACTCAACCGGAGCAGTAAGTTGAACCTCAACTTATGGCACTTTGTGAAAGTGTTGAGAACTAGAGCTCAGTTGTTTGGCACGCTACCACAGTCCATCCAGCACTATGGACGGCATTGCATACATCTGGCTCTAATTAGTCCAGGGTTGTGTTCAGCCGAATCACCTCTGCCGGGAACACTCAGAATGAGGTTCTGAGTTGTTGCAACATAGGAGCGTTCCACTGCTTTCAAGGCTTCTTAGGAAGAATTCCGGAACGTTGCTGCCTTCAGGCCTCCGGCTGTTACGGGTGAACATCTCTTTGTAAATCCCCCGTGGTTTCTTGTACACCCGTGAAATTTTGCCAGGTTATGCAGTTTGCATTGCTGCACAAATGCACCTGCCTAGCTCTGTCGCGGTTGCAAACATTCAGGCTTGGCAGCCAGATAGGCTGGTCCCCGTAGGACATTGCCAGCGGACTGGGTATATCTGCTTCCCTTTCTTCTCACCTGAGTGCTACTGATTCTAGATTTGATGGCTACACTCTACTCAACAGGAGCAGTAAGTTGAACCTCAACTTATGGCACTTTGTGAAAGTGTTGAGAACTAGAGCTCAGTTGTTTGTCATGCCACCACTGTCCATCCAGCGCTAAGGACTGCACTGCATACACCAGGATCTAATTAGTCCACGGTTGTGTTCAGCCAAATGACCTCTGCCGGGAACACTCAGAATGAGGTTCTGAGTTATTGTAACATAGGAGGGTTTCATTGCTTTCATGGCTTCTTAGGAAGAATTCCGGAATCTTGCTGGCAGCAGGACTCCAGCTGTTCCGGGTGAACATCTCCTTGTAAATCCCCCGTGGTTCCTTGTACAACCATGCAATTTTGCCAGGTTATGCAGTTTGCATTGCTGCACAATTGCATCTGACTGGCTCTGCCGCAGTTGCAAACATTCAGGCGTGGCAGCCAGATAGGCTGGTCTCCATAGGACACTGCCAGCGGACTGGGTACATCTGCTTCCCGTTCTTCTCACCTGAGTGCTACTGATTCCAGCTTTGACGGCTACACTCTACTCACCCGGAGCAGTAAGTTGAACCTCAACTTATGTCACTTTGTGAAAGTGTTGAGAACTAGAGCTCAGTTGTTTGGCACGCCAGCACTGTCCATCCAGCACTATTGACAGCACTGCCTACATCTGGCTCTATTTAGTCCACGGTTGTGTTCAGCCGAATGACCTCTGCCGGGAACACTAAGAATGAGGTTCTGAGTTATTGCAACATAGGAGCCTTTCACTGCTTTCAAGGCTACTTAGGAAAAATTTTGGAATGTTGCTGCCTACAGGACTCCGGCTGCCCCGGGTGAACATGTCCTTGTAAATCCCCTGTGGTTTCTTGTACACTCGTGAAATTTGGCCAGGTTATGCAGTTTACATTGCTAAACAATTGCGCATGCCTACCTCTGCCATGGTTGCAAACATTCAGGCGTGGCAGCCAGATGGGCTGGTCCCCGTAGGACACTGCCAGCAGACTGGGTATATGTGCTTCCAGTTCTTCTCACCTGAGTGCTACTGATTCCAGCTTTGACGGCTACACTTTACTCAACCGGAGCTGTAAGTTGAAACTCAACTTATGGCAATTTGTGAAAGTGTCGAGAACTAGAGCTCAGTTCTTTGGCATGCCACCACTGTCCATCCATCACTATGGACCGCACTGCCTACATCTGGCTCTAATTAGTCCACGGTTGTGTTCAGCCGAATGACCTCTGCCGGGAACACTCAGAAGGAGGTTCTGAGTTATTGCAACATAGGAGCGTTTCACTGCTTTCAAGGCTTCTTAGAAGAATTCATCAATCTTGCTTCCCGCAGGCCTCCTAATGTTCTGGGTGAACATCTCCTTGTAAATCCCCCGTGGTTTCTTGTACATCCGTGAAATTTGGCCAGGTGATGCAGTTTGCATTGGTGCACAATTGCGCCTCCCTAGCTCTGCCGTGGTTGCAAACATTCAGGCGTGGCAGTCAGATAGGCTGGTCCACGTAGGACACTGCCAGCGGACTGGGTATATCTTCTTCCCGTTTTTCTCATCTGTGTACTACTGATTCCAGCTTTGACAACTACACTCTACTCAACAGGAGCAGTAAGTTGAACCTCAACTTATGGCACTTTGTGGAAGTGTTGAGAACTAGAGCTCAGTTGTTTGGCACGCCACCAATGTCCAGCACTATGGACGGCACTGCCTACACTTGGCTCTATTTAGTCCACGGTTGTGTTCAGCCGAATGACCTCTGCCGGGAACACTCAGAATGAGGTTCTGAGTTGTTGCAACATAGGAGCGTTTCACTCCTCTCAAGGCTTCTTAGTAAGAATTCCGCAATGTTGGTTCTGGCAGGCCTCCAGGTGTTCCGGGTGAACATCTCCTTGTAAATCCCCGTGGTTTCTTGTACACCCGTGAAATTTGGCCAGGTTATGCAGTTTGCATTGCTGCACAATTGGGCCTCCAAGCTCTGCCGCGGTTGCAAATATTAAGGCGTGGCAGCCAGATAGGCTGGTCCCCGTAGGACACTGCCAGAGGACAGGGTATATCTGCTTCCCGTTCTTCTCACCTGAGTGCTACTGATTCCAGCTTTGACGGCTACATTCTACTCAAACGGAGCAGTAAGTTGAACCTCAACTTATGGCACTTTGTGAAAGTGTTCAGAACTAGAGCTCAGTTGTTTGGCAGGCCACCGCTGTCTACCCAGCACTATGGACGGCACTGCCTACATCTGTCTCTAATTAGTCCACGGTTGTGTTCAGCCCAATGACCTCTGCCGGGAACACTCAGAATGAGGTTCTGACTTATTCCAACATAGGAGCGTTTCACTGCTTTCAAGGCTACTTAGGAAGAATTTCGGAATGTTGCTGTTCCGGGTGAACATCTCCTTGTAAATCCCCCGTGGTTTCTTGTACGCCCGTGAATTTTGGCCAGTTTATGCAGTTTGTATTGCTGCACAATTGCGCCTGCCTAGATCTGCCGAGGTTGCAAACATTCAGGCGTGGCAACCAGATAGGATGTTTCCCGTAGGACACTGCCAGCGGACTGGGTATATCTGCTTCCCGTTCTTCTCTCCTGAGGGCTACTGATTCCAGCTTTGACGGCTACACTCTACTCAACCGGCGCAGCAAGTTGAACCTCAACTTATGGCACTTTGTGAAAGTGTTGAGAACTAGATCTCAGTTGTTTGTCACGCCACCACTGTCCATCCAGCACTATGGACGGCACTGCCTACATCTGGCTCTAATTAGTCCACGGTTGTGTTCAGCCGAATGACCTCTGCCGGGAACACTCAGAATGAGGTTCTGAGTTATTGCAACATAGGAGTGTTTCACTGCTTTCAAGGTTCTTAGGAAGAATTCCGGAATCTTCTCCCGGCAGGCCTCCGGCTGCTCTGGGTGAACATCTCCTTGTAAATCCCCCATGGATTCTTGTACATCCGTGAAATTTGGCCAGGTTATGCAGTTTGCATTGCTGCACAATGGCACCTGCCTAGCTCTGCCACGGTTGCAAACATTCAGTCCTGGCAGCCAGATAGGCTAGACCACGGAAGACATTGCAAGCGGACTGGGTATATCTGCTTCCGGTTCTTCTCACTTGAGTGCTACTGGTTCAAGCTTTGACGGCTACACTCTACTCAACCGGAGCAGTAAGTTGAACCTCAACTTATGGCAGTTTGTGAAAGTGAGGAGAACTAGAGCTCAGTTGTTTCGCAGGCCATCACTGTCCATCCAGTACTATGGACGGCACTGCCTACATCTGGCTCAAATTAGTCCACGGTGTGTTCAGCAGAACGACCTCTGCCGGGAACACTCAGAATGAGGTTCTGAGTTATTGCAACATAGGAGCGTTTCACTGCTTTCAAGGCTTCTTAGGAAGGATTCTTGAATCTTGCTGCCGGCAGGCCTCCGGATGTTCCGGGTGAACATCTCCTTGTAAATCCCCCGTGGATTCTTGTACACCCGTGAAATTTGGCCAGGTTATGCAGTTTGCATTGCTGCACAATTGCGCCTGCCTAGGTACGCCTAGGTTCCAAACATTCAGTCATGGCAACCAGATTCCCTGCTCCCCGTAGGACACTGCTAGCGGACTGGGTATATCTGCTTCACGTTCTTCTCACCTGAGTGCTACTGATTACAGCTTTGACATATACACTCTACTCAACTGGAGCAGTAAGTTGAACCTCAATTATGGCACTGTGTGAAAGTGTTGAGAACTAGAGCTCAGTTGTTTGGCACGCCACCACATTCCATTGAGCACTGTGGATGGCACTGCCTACATCTGGCTCTAATTAGTCCACGGTTGTGTTCAGCCCAATGACCTCTGCCGGGAACACTCAGAATGAGGTTCTTAACAATTGCAAAATAGGAGCGTTTCACTGCTTTCAAGGCTTCTTAGGAAGGATTCTGGAATCTTGCTAACGGCAGGCCTCCGTCTGTTCCTGGTGAACATCTTGTAAATCCCCCGTGGTTTCAAGTACATCCGTGAAATTTGGCCAGGTTATGCAGTTTGCATTGCTGCACAATAGCGCCTGCCTAGCTCTCCCGCGGTTGCAAACATTCAGGCATGCCAGCCAGAGAGGCTGGTCCCCGTAGGACTCTGCCAGCAGACTGTGTCAATCTGCTTCCCCTTCTTCTCACGTGAGTGCTACTGACTCCAGCTTTGATGGCTACACTCTACTCAACCATAGCAGTAAGTTGAACCTCAAACTATGCCACTTTGTGAAAGTGTTGAGAACTAGAGGTCAGTGGTTTGGCACGCACCCACTGTCCATCCAACACTATGG
This sequence comes from Dipodomys merriami, assembly GCF_024711535.1. Lineage (NCBI taxonomy): Eukaryota > Metazoa > Chordata > Mammalia > Rodentia > Heteromyidae > Dipodomys > Dipodomys merriami. Next base: position 164,885 of record NW_027204481.1, read on the forward strand.
ACGACACTGCCTACATCTGGCTCTAATTTGTCCACGGTTGTGTTCAGCCGAATGACCTCTGCCAGGTACACTCAGAATGAGGTTCTGAGTTATTGCAACATAGGAGCGTTTCACTGCTTTCAAGGCTTCTTAGGCAGTATTCCTCAATCTTGCTTCCGGCAGGGCTCAGGCTGTTCCGGGTGAACATCTCCTTGTAAATCCCCCGTGGTTTCTTGTACACCCGTGAAATTTAGCCAGGTTATGCAGTTTGCAATGCTGCACAATTGCGCCTGCCTAGTTCTGCTGCGGTTGCAAACATTCAGGCGTGGCAGCCAGATAGGCTGGTGCCTTAGGACACTGCTAGCGAACTGGGTATAATTGCTTCCCGTTCTTCTCACCTGAGTGCTACTGATTCCAGCTTTGACGGCTACACCCTACTCAACCGAAGTAGTAAGTTGAACCTCAACTCATGGCACTTTGTGAAAGTGTTGAGAACTAGAACTCAGTTGTTTGGCAGGCCATCACTGTCCATCCAGCATTATGGACGGCACTGCCTACATCTGGCTCTAATTAGTCCACGGTTGTGTTCAGCCGAATGACCTCTGCCGGGTACACTATGAGATTTTGAGTTATTGCAACATAGGAGTGTTTCACTGCTTTCAAGGCTACTTAGGAAGAATTTCAGAATTATGCTGCGGGCAGGCCTCCCGCTGTTCCGGGTGAACATCTCCTTGTAAATCCCGCGTGGTTTCTTATACCACCGTGAAATTTGGCCAGGTTATGCAGTTTGCATTGCTGTTCAATGGCCCCTGCCTAGCTCTGCCGCTGTTGCAAACATTCAGGCGAGGCAGCTACATAGGTTGGTCCCCGTAGGACACTGCCAGCGGAATGGGTATATCTGCTTCCCGTTTTTCTCATCTGAGTGCTACTGATTCCAGCTTTGACGGCTACACTCTCCTCAACCGCAGCAATAAGTTGAACCTCAAATCATGGCACTTTTTGAAAGTGTTGAGAACTAGAGATTAGTTGTTTGGCACGCCACCACAGTCCATGCAGCACTATGGACGTCACTGCCTACATCTGGCTCTAATTAGTCCACGGTTGTGTTCAGCAAGTGACCTCTGCCGGGAACACTTAGAATGAGGCTCTGAGTTATTGCAACAAAGGAGCGTTTCACTGCTTTCAAGGCTTCTTAGGAAGAATTCCGGAATCTTGCTTCAGGCTGGCTTCCGGTTGCTCCGGGTGAACATCTATTTGTAAATCCTCCGTGGTTTCTTGTACACCGTGAAATTTGGCCAGGTTATGCAGTTTGCATTGCTGTTCAATCGCGCCTGCCTAGCTCTGGAACACTTGCAAACATTCAAGTGGCAGCTAGATAGGCTGGTCCCCGTAGCACACTCCCAGCGGACTGGATATATCTGCTGCCCGATCTTCTCATCTGAGTGCTACTGAATCCAGCTTTGACGGCTACACTCTACTCAACCGGAGCAGTAAGTTGAACCTCAACCCATGGCACTGTGTGAAAGTGTTGAGAACTAGAGCTCAGTTGTTTGGCACGCCACCACAGTCCATCCAGCACTATGTACGGCAATGCCTACATCTGGCTCTAATTACTCCACGGTTTTGTTCAGACTAATGTCCTCTGCCGGGAACACTATGAGGTTCTGAGTTATTGCAACATAGGAGCGTTTCACTGCTTTCAATGCTTCTTAGGAAGAATTCCGGAATATTGCTGCCGGCAGGCCTCCGGCTGTTCCGGGTGAACATCTATTAGTAAATCCCCCGTGGTTTCTTGTACACCCGTGAAATTTGGCCAGGTTATGCAGTTTGCATTCCTGCACAATTCCGCCTGCCTAGCTCTGCCGCGGTTGCAAACATTCAGGCCTGGCAGCAAGATAGGCTGGTACCCGCAGGACACTGCCAGAGGACTGGGTATATCTGCTTCCCGTTCTTCTCACCTGAGTGCTACTGATTCCAGATTTGACTGCTACACTCTACTCAACCGGAGCAGTAAGTTGAACCTCAACTTATGGCACTTTGTGAAAGTGTTGAGAACTAGAGCTCAGTTGTTTGGCATGCCACCACTGTCCATCCAGCTCTATGGACGGCACTGCCTACATCTGGCTCTAATTAGTCCACGATTGTGTTCAGCCGAAGGACCTCTGCCGGCAACACTCAGAATGAGTTTCTGAGTTATTGCAACATAGGAGCGTTTCACTGCTTTCAAGGCTTCTTAGGAAGGATTCCTCAATCTTGCTTCCGGCAGGCCTCCCGCTGTTACGGGTGAACATCTATTTGTAAATCACCCGTGGTTACTTGTACACCCGTGAAATTTGCCAGGTTATGCAGTTTGCATTGCTGCACAATTGCGCCTGCCTAGCTCTGCCACGGTTGCAAATATTCAGGCGTGGCAGCAAGATTGGCTGGTTCCCGTAGGACACTGCCAGCCGACTGGGTATATCTGCTTCCCGTTCTTCTCATCTGAGTGCTACTTATTCCAGCTTTGAGGGCTACACTCTAATCAACCAGAGCAGTAAGTTGAACCTCAACTCATGGCACTTTGTGAAAGTGTTGAGAACTAGAGCTCAGTTGTTTGGCACGCCACCACTGTCCATCCAGCACTATGGACGGCACTGCCTACATATGGCTCCAATTAGACCACGGTTGTGTTCAGCCGAATGACCACGGCGGGGAACACTCAGAATGAGGTTCTCAGTTATTGCAACATAGGAGCGTTTCACTGCTTTCAAGACTTCTTAAGAAGAATTCCGTAAAGTTTCTGCCTGCAGTACTCCGGCTGTTCTGTGTGAACATCTCCTTGTAAATCCCCCGTGGTTTGTTGTACACCGTGAAATTTGGCCAGGTTATGCAGTTTGCATTGCTGCACAATGGCGCCTGCCTAGCTCTGCCGCGCTGGCAAACATTCAGGCGTGGCAGCTAGATAGGCTGGTCCCCGTAGGACACTGCCAGCTTTCTGGGTATATCTGCTTCCCGTTCTTCTCACCTGAGTGCTACTGATTCCAGCTTTCACGGCTACACGCTACTCAACCGGAGCAGTAAGTTGAACCTCAACTTATGGCATTTTGTGAAAGTGTTGAGAACTAGAGCTCAGTTGTTTGGCACGCCACCACTGTCCATCCAGCACTATGGACGGCACTGCCTACATCTGGCTCTAATTAGTCCACGGTTGTGTTCATCCCAATGACCTCTGTCGGGAACACTCAGAATGAGGTTCTGAGTTGTTCCAACATAGGAGCGTTTCACTGCTTTCAAGGCTTCTTAGGAAGAATTCCTCAATCTTGCTTCCAGCAGTCCTCTGGCTGTTAAGGGTGAACATCTATTTGTAAATCCCCCATGGTTACTTGTACACCCGTGAAATTTGCCAGGTTATGCAGTTTGCATTGCTGCACAATTGCGCCTGCCTAGTTCTGCCGCACTGGCAAAGATTCAGGCGTGGCAGCCAGATAGGCTGGTCCCCGTAGGACACTGCCAACGGACTGGGTATATCTGCTTCCCGTTCTTCTCACCTGAGTGCTACTGATTCCAGCTTTGACGGCTACACTCTACTCAACCGGAACAATAAGTTGAACCTTAACTTATGGCTCTTTGTGAAAGTGTTGAGAACTAGAGCTCAGTTCTTTGGCACGTCACCACTGTCCATCCAGCACTATGGACGGCACTGCCTACATCAGGCTCTAATTAGTCCACGGTTGTGTTCAGCCCAATGACCTCTGTCGGGAACACTCAGAATGAGGTTCTGAGTTATTCCAACATAGGAGCGTTTCACTGCTTTCAAGGCTTCACAGGAAGAATTCCGGAATCTTGCTGCCGGCAGGCCTCTGGCTGTTCCGGGTGAACATCTCCTTGTAAATCCCCGTTGGTTTCTTGTACACTCGTGAAATTCGGCCAGGTTATGCAATTTGCATTGCTGCATAATGACGCCTGCCTAGCTCTGCCCCAGTTGTAAAAATTCAGGCGTGGCAGCCAGATAGGCTGCTCCCCGTAGTACACTGACAGCGGACTGGGTATATTTGCTTCCCGTTCTCATCCCCTGAGTGCTTCTGATTCCACCTTTGACAGTTCCGGGTGAACATCTCCTTGTAAATCCCCCGTGGTTCCTTGTACACCCGTGAAATTTGGCCAGGTTATGCAGTTTGCATTGCTGCACAATTGTGCCTGCCTAGCTCTGACGCGGTTGCAAACATTCAGGCGTGGCAGCCAGATAGGCTGGTCCCCGTAGGACACTGCCAGCGGACTGGGTATATCTGCTTCCCGTTCTTCTCACCTGAGTGCTACTGATTCCAGCTTTGACGGCAACAGTCTACTCAACCGCAGCAGTAAGTTGAACCTTAACTTATGGCACTTTGTGAAAGTGTTGAGAACTAGAGCTCAGTTGTTTGGCACGCCACCACTGTCCATCCACCTCTATGGACGGCACTGCCTACATCTGGCTCTAATTAGTCCACGGTTGTGTTCAGCCGAAGGACCTCTGCCGGCAACACTCAGAATGAGTTTCTGAGTTATTGCAACGTAGGAGCGTTTCACTGCTTTCAGGGCTTCTTAGGAAGAATTCCGGAATCTTGCTTCAGGCTGGCTTCCGGTTGCTCCGGGTGAACATCTATTTGTAAATCCTCCGTGGTTTCTTGTACACCCGTGAAATCTGGCCAGGTTATGCAGTTTGCATTGCTGTTCAATCGCGCCTGCCTAGCTCTGGAACACTTGCAAACATTCAAGTGGCAGCTAGATAGGCTGGTCCCCGTAGCACACTCCCAGCGGACTGGATATATCTGCTGCCCGATCTTCTCATCTGAGTGCTACTGAATCCAGCTTTGACGGCTACACTCTACTCAACCGGAGCAGTAAGTTGAACCTCAACCCATGGCACTGTGTGAAAGTGTTGAGAACTAGAGCTCAGTTGTTTGGCACGCCACCACAGTCCATCCAGCACTATGTACGGCAATGCCTACATCTGGCTCTAATTACTCCACGGTTTTGTTCAGACTAATGACCTCTGCCGGGAACACTATGAGGTTCTGAGTTATTGCAACATAGGAGCGTTTCACTGCTTTCAATGCTTCTTAGGAAGAATTCCGGAATATTGCTGCCGGCAGGCCTCCGGCTGTTCCGGGTGAACATCTATTAGTAAATCCCCCGTGGTTTCTTGTACACCCGTGAAATTTGGCCAGGTTATGCAGTTTGCATTCCTGCACAATTCCACCTGCCTAGCTCTGCCGCGGTTGCAAACATTCAGGCCTGGCAGCAAGGTAGGCTGGTACCCGCAGGACACTGCCAGAGGACTGGGTATATCTGCTTCCCGTTCTTCTCACCTGAGTGCTACTGATTCCAGATTTGACTGCTACACTCTACTCAACCGGAGCAGTAAGTTGAACCTCAACTTATGGCACTTTGTGAAAGTGTTGAGAACTAGAGCTCAGTTGTTTGGCATGCCACCACTGTCCATCCAGCTCTATGGACGGCACTGCCTACATCTGGCTCTAATTAGTCCACGATTGTGTTCAGCCGAAGGACCTCTGCCGGCAACACTCAGAATGAGTTTCTGAGTTATTGCAACATAGGAGCGTTTCACTGCTTTCAAGGCTTCTTAGGAAGGATTCCTCAATCTTGCTTCCAGCAGGCCTCCCGCTGTTACGGGTGAACATCTATTTGTAAATCACCCGTGGTTACTTGTACACCCGTGAAATTTGCCAGGTTATGCAGTTTGCATTGCTGCACAATTGCGCCTGCCTAGCTCTGCCACGGTTGCAAATATTCAGGCGTGGCAGCAAGATTGGCTGGTTCCCGTAGGACACTGCCAGCCGACTGGGTATATCTGCTTCCCGTTCTTCTCATCTGAGTGCTACTTATTCCAGCTTTGAGGGCTACACTCTAATCAACCAGAGCAGTAAGTTGAACCTCAACTCATGGCACTTTGTGAAAGTGTTGAGAACTAGAGCTCAGTTGTTTGGCACGCCACCACTGTCCATCCAGCACTATGGACGGCACTGCCTACATATGGCTCCAATTAGACCACGGTTGTGTTCAGCCGAATGACCACGGCGGGGAACACTCAGAATGAGGTTCTCAGTTATTGCAACATAGGAGCGTTTCACTGCTTTCAAGACTTCTTAAGAAGAATTCCGTAATGTTTCTGCCTGCAGGCCTCCGGCTGTTCCGCGTGAACATCTCCTTGTAAATCCCCCGTGGTTTGTTGTACACCGTGAAATTTGGCCAGGTTATGCAGTTTGCATTGCTGCACAATGGCGCCTGCCTAGCTCTGCCGCGCTGGCAAACATTCAGGCGTGGCAGCTAGATAGGCTGGTCCCCGTAGGACACTGCCAGCTTTCTGGGTATATCTGCTTCCCGTTCTTCTCACCTGAGTGCTACTGATTCCAGCTTTCACGGCTACACGCTACTCAACCGGAGCAGTAAGTTGAACCTCAACTTATGGCATTTTGTGAAAGTGTTGAGAACTAGAGCTCAGTTGTTTGGCACGCCACCACTGTCCATCCAGCACTATGGACGGCACTGCCTACATCTGGCTCTAATTAGTCCACGGTTGTGTTCATCCCAATGACCTCTGTCGGGAACACTCAGAATGAGGTTCTGAGTTGTTCCAACATAGGAGCGTTTCACTGCTTTCAAGGCTTCTTAGGAAGAATTCCTCAATCTTGCTTCCAGCAGTCCTCTGGCTGTTAAGGGTGAACATCTATTTGTAAATCCCCCATGGTTACTTGTACACCCGTGAAATTTGCCAGGTTATGCAGTTTGCATTGCTGCACAATTGCGCCTGCCTAGTTCTGCCGCACTGGCAAAGATTCAGGCGTGGCAGCCAGATAGGCTGGTCCCCGTAGGACACTGCCAACGGACTGGGTATATCTGCTTCCCGTTCTTCTCACCTGAGTGCTACTGATTCCAGCTTTGACGGCTACACTCTACTCAACCGGAACAATAAGTTGAACCTTAACTTATGGCTCTTTGTGAAAGTGTTGAGAACTAGAGCTCAGTTCTTTGGCACGTCACCACTGTCCATCCAGCACTATGGACGGCACTGCCTACATCAGGCTCTAATTAGTCCACGGTTGTGTTCAGCCCAATGACCTCTGTCGGGAACACTCAGAATGAGGTTCTGAGTTATTCCAACATAGGAGCGTTTCACTGCTTTCAAGGCTTCACAGGAAGAATTCCGGAATCTTGCTGCCGGCAGGCCTCTGGCTGTTCCGGGTGAACATCTCCTTGTAAATCCCCGTTGGTTTCTTGTACACTCGTGAAATTCGGCCAGGTTATGCAATTTGCATTGCTGCATAATGACGCCTGCCTAGCTCTGCCCCAGTTGTAAACATTCAGGCGTGGCAGCCAGATAGGCTGCTCCCCGTAGTACACTGACAGCGGACTGGGTATATTGGCTTCCCGTTCTCATCCCCTGAGTGCTTCTGATTCCACCTTTGACAGTTCCGGGTGAACATCTCCTTGTAAATCCCCCGTGGTTCCTTGTACACCCGTGAAATTTGGCCAGGTTATGCAGTTTGCATTGCTGCACAATTGTGCCTGCCTAGCTCTGACGCGGTTGCAAACATTCAGGCGTGGCAGCCAGATAGGCTGGTCCCCGTAGGACACTGCCAGCGGACTGGGTATATCTGCTTCCCGTTCTTCTCACCTGAGTGCTACTGATTCCAGCTTTGACGGCAACAGTCTACTCAACCGCAGCAGTAAGTTGAACCTTAACTTATGGCACTTTGTGAAAGTGTTGAGAACTAGAGCTCAGTTGTTTGGCACGCCACCACTGTCCATCCAGCTCTATGGACGGCACTGCCTACATCTGGCTCTAATTAGTCCACGGTTGTGTTCAGCCGAAGGACCTCTGCCGGCAACACTCAGAATGAGTTTCTGAGTTATTGCAACGTAGGAGCGTTTCACTGCTTTCAAGGCTTCTTAGGAAGAATTCCGGAATCTTGCTTCAGGCTGGCTTCCGGTTGCTCCGGGTGAACATCTATTTGTAAATCCTCCGTGGTTTCTTGTACACCCGTGAAATTTGGCCAGGTTATGCAGTTTGCATTGCTGTTCAATCGCGCCTGCCTAGCTCTGGAACACTTGCAAACATTCAAGTGGCAGCTAGATAGGCTGGTCCCCGTAGCACACTCCCAGCGGACTGGATATATCTGCTGCCCGATCTTCTCATCTGAGTGCTACTGAATCCAGCTTTGACGGCTACACTCTACTCAACCGGAGCAGTAAGTTGAACCTCAACCAATGGCACTGTGTGAAAGTGTTGAGAACTAGAGCTCAGTTGTTTGGCACGCCACCACAGTCCATCCAGCATTATGTACGGCAATGCCTACATCTGGCTCTAATTACTCCACGGTTTTGTTCAGACTAATGACCTCTGCCGGGAACACTATGAGGTTCTGAGTTATTGCAACATAGGAGCGTTTCACTGCTTTCAATGCTTCTTAGGAAGAATTCCGGAATATTGCTGCCGGCAGGCCTCCGGCTGTTCCGGGTGAACATCTATTAGTAAATCCCCCGTGGTTTCTTGTACACCCGTGAAATTTGGCCAGGTTATGCAGTTTGCATTCCTGCACAATTCCGCCTGCCTAGCTCTGCCGCGGTTGCAAACATTCAGGCCTGGCAGCAAGATAGGCTGGTACCCGCAGGACACTGCCAGAGGACTGGGTATATCTGCTTCCCGTTCTTCTCACCTGAGTGCTACTGATTCCAGATTTGACTGCTACACTCTACTCAACCGGAGCAGTAAGTTGAACCTCAACTTATGGCACTTTGTGAAAGTGTTGAGAACTAGAGCTCAGTTGTTTGGCATGCCACCACTGTCCATCCAGCTCTATGGACGGCACTGCCTACATCTGGCTCTAATTAGTCCACGATTGTGTTCAGCCGAAGGACCTCTGCCGGCAACACTCAGAATGAGTTTCTGAGTTCTTGCAACGTAGGAGCGTTTCACTGCTTTCAAGGCTTCTTAGGAAGAATTCCTCAATCTTGCTTCCGGCAGGCCTCCGGCTGTTCCGGGTGAACATCTACTTGTATATCCCCCGTGGTTCCTTGTACACCCGTGAAATTTGGCCAGGTTATGCAGTTTGAATTGCTCTTCAATGGCGCCTGCCTAGCTCTGCCACGGTTGCAAACATTCAGGCGTGGCAGCAAGATTGGCTGGTTCCCGTAGGACACTGCCAGCCGACTGGGTATATCTGATTCCCGTTCTTCTCATCTGAGTGCTACTGATTCCAGCTTTGACGGCTACACTCTACTCAACCAGAGCAGTAAGTTGAACCTCAACTCATGGCACTTTGTGAAAGTGTTGAGAACTAGAGCTCAGTTGTTTGGCACGCCACCACTGTCCATCCAGCACTATGGACAGCACAGCCTACATATGGCTCTAATTAGACCACGGTTGTGTTCAGCCGAATGACCACGGTGGGGAACACTCAGAATGAGGTTCTGAGTTATTGCAACATAGGAGCGTTTCACTGCTTTCAAGGCTTCTTAGGAAGAATTCCGGAATGTTTCTGCCCGCAGGACTCCAGCTGTTCTGTGTGAACATCTCCTTGTAAATTCCCCGTGGTTTGTTGTACACCCGTGAAATTTGGCCAGGTTATGCAGTTTGCATTGCTGCACAATGGCGCCTGCCTAGCTCTGCCATGGTTGCAAACATTCAGGCGTGGCAGCTAGATACGCTGGTCCCCGTAGGACACTGCCAGCGTTCTGGTTATATCTGCTTCCCGTTCTTCTCACCTGAGTGCTACTGATTCCAGCTTTCACGGCTACACGCTACTCAACCGGAGCAGTAAGTTGAACCCCAACTTATGGCACTTTGTGAAAGTGTTGAGATCTTCTCCCAATCGGTGGGCTTTCTATTGATCTTGCCAGCTATGTCATTTGCCCTGCAGAAGCTCTGCAATCTTATGCAATCCCATTTGTCCAACCTTTCTTTGATTTGTTGTGCTTCCGGGTCTCTATTCAGAAAATTTCGACCTGAGCCAAGGAGACCGATTGGGAGAAGATCTTTACTAGCCATACAACGGACCAACGTCTCATATCTAAAATATACTTGGAACTCAAAAAATTAAACCACCCAACAACAAATCCTCAAAGAATCAACTGCCCAATAAATATGTGGGCGAAAGACTTAAAGAGAAGCTTCTCTGAAGAAGAAACAAGGATGGCCAATAGACACATGAAGAAATGTTCAACATCCCTAGCCATAAAAGAAATGCAAATCAAAACAACATTGAGATATCACCTCACTCCAGTTAGAACAGCAAAAATCAAGAACTCTAACAACAACAGATGCTGGAGGGGATGTGGACAGAAAGGAACCTTACTTCATTGTTGGTGGGAATGTAAACTTGTTCAACCACTTTGGAAAGCAGTATGGAGGTTCCTCAGAAGACTTCACATAGATCTCCCCTATGATCCAGCAATCCCACTTTTGGGCATTTACCCAAATGTTTACAAACAAGACCACACTAAAGCTACCAGCACAACTATGTTTATTGCAGCATTATTTACCATAGCTAAGATATGGAACCAACCCAGATGCCCCTCAGTAGATGAATGGATCAAGAAAATGTGGTATATATACACAATGGAATTCTATGCCTCCATCAGAAAGAATGACATTTCCCCATTTGTTAGGAAATGGAAAGGTTTGGAAAAAATTATATTAAGTGAAGTAAGCCAGGCCCAAAGAAGCATAGGTCCCATGGTTTCCCTTATTTGCAATATCTAGTATAGGTATGAGTCAAGCGGAAAAGGTCAGATAATGTGATGTTAGGACAATGAACCCTTAAATATGTATTTTAATGTTTTCGTTTCTTTCATGCATTTGTTTCTAACGCATTTATAAGATTATTTCTTTGTTGCTTTGTATGTCCCTCCCCCACAGTGTAACGCCCTCTTTCACTATATTTGATGTCAGTATAATATGTGGAGGAGATGGGGACAAACAAGTCGTTTAAGGATTCAGGTGGACCTGTTGCAACAATGAGAAGTACAAAATGTCATGTCAAAACCAGCTTTACAATGTCGGTGTGTGGGGGGGAGGGGGGTATTATTGGGTGGGGGAGGGGGGTAAAATTGGGTGGGGCGAGGGGGGAGGCGGGGAAGGGAAGTGAAGGGTAAACAAAGGAGGAGGCTGCAATGCTTGGTAAGAAATGTATGCATTACCCTGCCCATGTAAATGTAGCCCCCATGTACAGTATGTTCTCAAATAAAATAAAATACAATTAAAAAAAAAAAAAAAAAAAAAGAAAGTGTTGAGAACTAGAGCTCAGTTGTTTGGCACGCCACCACTGTCCATCCAGCACTATGGACTGCAGTGTCTACATCTGGCTCTAATTAGTCCACGGTTGCGTTCAGCCGAATGACCTCTGCCGGGAACACTCAGAATGAGGTTCTGAGTTATTGCAACATAGGAGCGTTTCACAGCTTTCAAGGCTTCTTTGGAAAAATTCCTTAACGTTGCTGCCGGCAGGCCTCCGGCTGTTCCGGGTGAACATCTCCTTGTAAATCCCCCGTGGTTTCTTGTACACCCGTGAAATTTGGCCAGGTTATGCAGTTCGCATTACTGCACAACTGCGCCTGCCTAGCTCGGCTGCGGATGCAAAAATTCAGGCGTGGCAGCCAGATAGGCTGGTCCCCGTAGGACACTGCCAGCGCACTGGGTTTTTCTGCTTCCCGTCCTTCTCACCTAGTTCTTCTGATTCCAGCTTTGATGGCTACACTCTACTCAACCGGAGCAGTAAGTTGAACCTCAACTCATGGCAATTTGTGAAAGTGTTGAGAACTAGAGCCCAGTTGTTTGGCAGGCCATCACTGTCCATCCAGCATTATGGACGGCACTGCCTACATCTGGCTCTAATCAGTCCACGGTGTGTTCAGCAGAATGATCTCTGCCGGGAACACTCAGAATGAGGTTCTGACTAATTGCAACATAGGAGCGTTTCACTGCTTTCAAGGCTTCTTAGGAAGAATTTCGGAATCTTGCTGCCAGCAGGCCTCCGAACGTTCCGGGTGAACATCTCCTTGTAAATCCCCCGTGGTTTCTTGTAAACCCGGGAAATTTGGCCAGGTTATGCAGTTTGCATTGCTGCACAATTGTGACTGCCTAGCTCTGCCGCGGTTGCAAACATTCAGGTGTGGCCGCAAGATATGCTAGTCCCCGTAGGACACTGCCAGCGGACTGGGTATATCTGCTTCCCGTTCTTCTCACCTGAGTGCTACTGATTCCAGCTTTGAGGGCTACACTCTACTCCACTGGAGCAGTAAGTTGAACCTCAAATTATGGCACTTTGTGAAAATGTTGAGAACTAGAGCTCAGTTGTTTGGCACGCCATGACTGTCCATCCAGCACAATGGACGGTATTGCCTACTCATAGCTCTAATTAGTAAACGGTTGTGTTCAGCCAAATGACCTCTGCCGGGAACACTCAGACTGAGGTTCTGAGTTGTTGAAACATAGGAGCTTTTCACTGCTTTCAAGGCATCTTAGGAAGAATTCCGAAATGTTGCTGCATGCAGGCCTCCGGCTGTTCAGGGAGAACATCTCCTTGTAAATTCCCCGTGGTTTTTTGTACACCCGTGAAATTTGGCCAGGTTATACAGTTTGCATTGCTGCACAATTGCGCCTGCCTAGCTCTGCCTCGCTGTTAAACATTCAGGCTTGGCAGCCAAATAGGCTGGTCCCTGTCGGACACTGAGAGCGGACTGGGTATACCTGCTTCCCGTTGTTCTCACCTGAGTGCTAGTGATTCCAGCTTTGACGGCTACACTCTGATCAACCGGAGCAGTAAGTTGAACCTCAACTTATGGCACTTTGTGAAAGTGTTGAGACCTAGAGCTCAGTTGTTTGGCACGCCACCACTGTCCACCCAGCACTATGGACGGCACTCCCTACATCTGGCTCTAATTAGTCCACGGTTGTGTTCAGCCGAATGTCCTCTGCCGGGAACACTATGTGGTTCTGAGTTATTGCTACATAGGAGTGTTTCAATGCTTCCAAGGCTACTTAGGAAGAATTTCGGAATTATGCTGCCGGCAGGCCTCCGGCTGTTCCGGGTGAACATCTCCTTGTAAATCCCGCGTGGTTTCTTGTACACCCGAGAAATTTGGCCAGGTTATGCAGTTTGCATTGATGTTCTATGGCCCCTGCCTCGCTCTGCCGCGGTTGCAAACATTCAGGCGTGGCAGCTACATAGGTTGGTCCCCGTAGGACACTGCCAGCAGACTGAGTATATCTGCTTCCCGTTCTCATCTGAGTGCTACTGATTCCAGCTTTGACGGCTACACTCTCCTCAACCGGAGCAATAAGTTGAACCTCAACTCATGGCACTTTGTGAAAGTGTTGAGAACTAGAGATTAGTTGTTTGGCATGCCACCACAGTCCATGCAGCACTATGGACGGCACTGCCTACATCTGGCTCTCATTAGTCCACGGTTGTGTTCAGCAAGTGACCTCTGCCGGGAACACTAAGAATGAGGTTCTGAGTTATTGCAACAAAGGAGCGTTTCACTGCTTTCAAGGCTTCTTAGGAAGAATTCCGGAATCTTGCTTCAGGCTGGCTTCCGGCGCAATGGGTATATCTGCTTCCCGTTTTTCTCACCTAAGTGCTAGTGATTCCAGCTTTGTCGGCTACACTCTACTCAACCGGCGCAGTAAGTTGAACCTCAACTTATGGCAGTTTGTGACAATGTTGAGAACTAGAGCTCAGTTGTTTGCCATGCCACCACTGTCCATCCAGCACTATGGACGGCATTGCCTACATCTGGCTCTAATTAGTCCACGGTTGTGTTCAGCCGAATGACCTCTGCCGGGAACACTCAGAATGAGGTTCTGAGTTTTTGCAACATAGGAGCTTTTCACTGCTTTCAAGGCTTCTTAGGAAGAATTCCGGAATCTTGCTGCCGGCAGGCCTCAGGGTGTTCCGGGTGAACATCTCCGTGTAAATCCCCCGTGGTTTCTTGTACACCCGTGAAATTTGGCCAGGTTATGCAGTTTGCATTGCTGCACAACTGCGCCTGCCTAGCTCTGCCGCTGTTGCAAACATTCAGGCGTGGCAGCCAGATAAAATGGTCCCTGTAGGACACTCCCACCGGACTGGGTATATCTGCTTCCCGTTCTTCTCACCTGAGTGCTACTGATTCCAGGTTTGACGGCTACACTCTACTCAACCGGAACAGTAAGTTGAACCTCAACTTATGGCACTTTGTGAAAGTGTTGAGAACTAGAGCTCAGTTATTTGGCACGTCACCACTGTCCATCCAGCCCTATAGACGGCACTGCCTACATCTGGCTCTAATTAGTCCATGGTTGTTTTCAGCCGAATGACCTCTGCCGGGACCACTCAGAATGAGGTTCTGAGTTATTGCAACATAGGAGCGTTTCACTGCTTTGAAGGCTTCTTAGGAAGAATACCGTAATTTTCTGCCGGCAGGCCTCCGTCTGTTATGGGTGAACATCTCCTTGTAAATCCCCCGTGGTTTCTTGTACACCTGTGAAATTTGGCCAGGTTATGCAGTTCACATTGCTGCACAATTGCGCCTGCCTAGCTCTGCTGCGGATGCAAAAATTCAGGCGTGGCAGCCAGATAGGCTGGTACCGGTAGGACACTGCCAGCGGAATGGGTTTATCTGCTTCCCGTTCTCATCCCCTGAGTGCTTCTGATTCCACCTTTGACAGTTCCGAGTGAACATCTCCTTGTAAATCCCCCGTGGTTTCTTGTACACCCGTGAAATTTGGCCAGGTTATGCAGTTTACATTGCTGCACAATTGCGCCTGCCTAGCTCCGCCGTGTTTGCAAACATTCAGGCGTATCAGCCAGATAGGCTGGTCCCCTTAGGACACTGCCAGCGGACTGGTCCCGTTCACCTCATCTGAGTGCTACTGATTCCAGCTTTGACAGATACACTCTACTCACCCAGAGCAGTATGTTGAACCTCAACTTATGGCAATTTGTGAAAGTGTTGAGAACTAGAGCTCAGTTGTTTGGCACCCCACCTCGGTCCATCCAGCACTATGGACGGCACTGCCTACATATGGCTCTAATTAGTCCACGGTTGTGTTCAGCCGAAAGACCTCTGCCGGGAACACTCACAATGAGGTTCTGAGTTTTTGCAACATAAGAGCGTTTCACTGCTTTCAAGGCTTCTTAGGAAGAATTCCGGAATGTTGCTGCCAGCAGGCCTTCGGCTGTTCCGGGTGAACATCTCCTTGTAAATCCTCCGTGGTTTCTTGTACCCCCGCGAAATTTGGCCAGGTTATGCAGTTTGAATTGCTGTACAATTGCGCCTGCCTACGTCTGCCGCGGTTGCAAACATTCAGGCGTGGCAGCCATATAGGCTGGTTCCCGTACGACACTGCCAGCAGACTGGGTATATGTGCTTCCCGTTCTTCTCACTTGAGGGCTACTGATTCCAGCGTTGAAGGCTACACTCCACTCAAGCGGAGCAGTAAGTTCAACCTCAACTCATGGCACTTTGTGAAAGTGTTGAGAACTAGAGCTCAGTTGTTTGGCACCCCACCACTGTCCATCCAGCACTATGGACGACACTGCCTACATCTGGCTGTAATTAGTCCACGATTGTGTTCAGCCGAATGACCTCTGCAGGGAACACTCAGAATGAGGTTCTGAATTGTTGCAACATAGGAGTGTTTCACTGCTTTCAAGGCTTCACGGGATGAATTCCAGAATATTGCTGCCGGCAGGCCTCCGACAGTTCAGGGTGAATATCTCCCTGTAAATCCCCCTTGGTTTTTTGTACACCCGTGAAATTTGGCCAGGTTGTGCAGTTTGCATTGCTGCACAATTGCGCCTGCGTAGATCTGCCGCGCTGGCAAACATTCAGGCGTGGCAGCCAGATAGGCTGGTCCCCGTAGGACACTGCCAGCGGACTGGGTATATCTGCTTCCCGTTCTTCTCACCTGAGTGCTACTGATTCCAGCTTTGACGGCTACACTGTACTCAACCGGAGCAGTAAGTTGAACCTCAACTTATGGCACTTTGTCAAAGTGTTGAGAACTAGAACTCAGTTGTTTGGCACGACAACACAGTCCATCCTGCACTATGGAAGGAACTGCCTACATCTGGCTCTAATTATCCACGGTTGTGTTCAGCCGAATGACCTCTGCCGGGAACACTCAGAATGAGGTTCTGACATATTGCAACATAGGAGCGTTTCACTGCTTTCAAGGCTTCACAGGAAGAATTCCGGAATCTTGCTGCCGGCAGGCCTCCGGCTGTTCCGGGTAAACATCTCCTTGTAAATCCCCCGTGGTTTCTGGTACACCCGTGAAATTTGGCCAAGTTATGCAGTTTGCATTGCTGCACAATTGCAGCTGCCTAGCTCTGCCGCACTGGCAAACATTCAGGCATAGCCGCCAGATAGCCTGGTCTCCGTAGGACACTGCATGCGCAATAGGTATATCTGCTTCCCGTTTTTCTCACCTGAGTGCTACTGATTCCAGCTTTGTCGGCTACACTCTACTCAACCGGCGCAGTAAGTTGAACCTCAACTTATGGCAGTTTGTGACAATGTTGAGAACTAGAGCTCAGTTGTTTGGCATGCCACCACTGTCCATCCAGCACTATGGACGGCATTGCCTACATCTGGCTCTAATTAGTCCACGGTTGTGTTCAGCCAAATGACCTCTGCCGGGAACACTCAGAATGAGGTTCTGAGATATTGCAACATAGGAGCGTTTCACTGCTTTCAAGGCTTCTTAAGAAGAACTACGGAATCTTGCTGCCCCCAGGCCTCCGGCTGTTCCGGGTGAATATCTCCTTGTAAATCCCCCGTGGTTTCTTGTACACCCGTGAAATTTGGCCAGGTTATGCAGTTTGCATTGCTGCACAATTGTGCCTGCCTAGCTCTGCCGCGCTGGAAAACATTCAGGCGTGGCAGCCAGATAGGCTGGTCACCGTAGGACACTGCCAGCAGACTGGGTATATCTGCTTCCCGTTCTTCTCCCCAGAGGGCTTCTAATTCCAGCTTTGACGGCTACACTCTACTCAACCGGACCAGTAAGGTGAACCTCAACTTATGGCACTTTATGAAAGTGTTGAGAACTAAAGCTCAGTTGTTTGGCACGCCACCACAGTCCATCCAGCACTATGGACGGCACTACCTACACCTGGCTCTAATTAGTCAACGGTTCTGTTCAGCCGAATGACCTCTGCCGGGAACAGTCAGAATGAGGTTCTGAGTTATTGCAACATAGGAACGTTTCACTGTTTTCAAGGCTTCTTAGGAAGAATTCCTCAATCTTGCTTCCAGCAGTGCTCCGGATCTTCCGGGTGAACATCTACTTGTAAATCCCGGGTGGTTTCTTGTACACCCGTGAAATTTGGCCAGGTTATGCAGTTTGCTTTTCTGCACAATTGCACCTGCCTAGATCTGCCGAGCTGGCAAACGTTCAGGGGTGGCAGCCAGATAGGCTGGTCCCCGTAGGACACTACCAGCGGACTGTGTATATCTGCTTCCCGTTTTCTCACCTTAGTGCTACTGATTCCAGCTTTGACGGCTACACTCTACTCAACCGGAGCAGTAAGTTGAACCTCAACTTATGGCACTTTGTGAAAGTGTTGAGAACTAGAGCTCAGTTATTTGGCACGTCACCACAGTCCATCCAGCCCTATAGACGGCACTGCCTACATCTGGCTCTAATTAGTCCATGGTTGTTTTCAGCCGAATGACCTCTGCCGTGAACACTAAGAGATTCTGGGTTATTGCAACATAGGAGCGTTTCACTGCTTTCAAGGCTTCGTAGGAAGAATTCCGGAATATTGCTGCCGGCAGGCCTCCGGCTGTTCCGGGTGAACATCTCCTTGTAAATCCCCCGTGGTTTCTTGTACACCCGTGAAATTTGGTCAGGTTATTCAGTTTGCATTGCTGCACAATTGCGCCTGCCTAGCTCTGTCGCTGTTGTAAACATTCAGGCGTGGCAGCAAGATAGGATGGTACCCGCAGGACACTGCCAGCGGACTGGGTATATCTGCTTCCCGTTCTCATCCCCTGAGTGCTTCTGATTCCACCTTTGACAGTTCCGGGTGAACATCTCCTTGTAAATCCCCCGTGGTTTCTTGTACACCCGTGAAATTTGGCCAGGTTATGCAGTTTACATTTCTGCACAATTGCGCCTGCCTAGCTCTGCCGCGTTTGCAAACATTCAGGCGTGGCAGCCAGATAGGTTGGTCCCCTTAGGACACTGCCAGCGGACTGGTCCCATTCATCTCATCTGAGTGCTACTGATTCCAGCTTTGACAGATATATTCTACTCAACCGGAGCAGTAAGTTGAACCTCAACTTATGGCAATTTGTGAAAGTGTTGAGAACTAGAGCTCAGTTGTTTGGCACGCCACCACTGTCCATCCAGCACTATGGACGGCACTGCCTACATATGGCTCTAATTAGTCCACGGTTGTGTTCAGACGAAAGACCTCTGCCGGGAACACTCAGAATGAGGTTCTGAGGTTTTGCAACATAAGAGCGTTTCACTGCTTTCAAGGCTTCTTAGGAAGAATTCCGGAATGTTGCTGCCGGCAGGCCTTCGGCTGTTCCGGGTGAACATCTCCTTGTAAATCCTCCGTGGTTTCTTATACCCCCGCAAAATTTGGCCAGGTTATGCAGTTTGAATTGCTGTACAATTGTGCCTGCCTACCTCTGCCGCGGTTGCAAACATTCAGGCGTGGCAGCCATATAGGCTGGTTCCCGTACGACACTGCCAGCGGACTGGGTATATGTGCTTCCCGTTCTTCTCACTTGAGGGCTACTGATTCCAGCTTTGACGGCTACATTCCACTCAAGCAGAGCAGTAAGGACAACATCAACACATGGCACTTTGTGAAAGTGTTGAGAACTAGAGCTCAGTTGTTTGGCACCCCACCACTGTCCATCAAGCACTATGGACGGCACTGCCTACATCTGCCTGTAATTAGTCCACGATTGTGTTCAGCCGAATGACCTCTGCCGGGAACACTCAGAATGAGGTTCTGAGTTGTTGCAACATAGGAGTGTTTCACTGTTTTCAAGGCTTCACGGGATGAATTCCAGAATTTTGCTGCCGGCAGGCCTCCGGCTGTTCATGGTGAACATCTCTTTGTAAATTCCCCTTTGTTTCTTGTAAAACCTTGAAATTTGGCCAGGTTATGCAGTTTGCATTGCTGCACAATTGCGCCTGCCTAGCTTTGCCGCGGTTGCAAATTCTGGCGTGACAGCCAGATAGGCATGTCCCCGTAGGACACTGCCAGGGGAATGGGTATATGTGCTTCCCGTTCTTCTAAACTGAGTGCTACTGATTCCATCTTTGAGGGCTACACTCTACTCAACCGTAGCAGTAAGATGAACCTCAACTTATGGCACTTTGTGAAAGTGTTGAGAAATAGAGCTCAGTTGTTTGGCACGTCAGCATTGTTCATCCAGCACTATGGACTGCACTGCCTACATCTGGCTCTAATTAGTCCTCGGTTGTGTTCAGCCGAATGACCTCTGCCGGGAACACTCAGAATGAGGTTCTGAGTTATTGCAACATAGGAGCGTTTCACTGCTTTCAAGGCTTCCCAGGAAGAATTCCTCAATCTTGCTCCCGGCAGGCCTCTGGCTGTTCCGGGTGAACATCTCCTTGTAAATCCCCCGTGGTTTCTTGTACACCCGTGAAATTTGGCCAGGTTATGCAGTTTACATTGCTGCACAATTGCCCCTGCCTAGCTCTGCCGCGATTGCAAACATTCATGCGTGGCAGCCAGATAGGCTGGTCCCCGTAGGACACTGCCACCAGACTGGGTATATCTGCTTCCCGTTCTTCTCACCTGAGTGCTACTGATTCCAGCTTTGACGGCTACACTCTACTCAATCGGAACAGTAAGTTGAACCTCAACTTATGGCACTTTGTGAAAGTGTTGAGAACTAGAGCTCAGTTGTTTGGCACGCCAGCGCTGTCCATCCTGCACTATGGACGGCACTGCCTATATCTGGCTCTAATTAGTCCACGGTTGTGTTCAGCCGAATGACCTCTGCAGGGAACACTCAGAATGAGCTTCTGAGTTATTGAAACATAGGAGCGTTTCACTTCTTTCAAGGCTTCTTAGGAAGAATTCCGGAATCTTGCTTCCTGCAGGCCTCCGGCTGTTCGGGGTGAACATCTCCTTGTAAATCCCCCGTGGTTTCTTGTACACCCGTGAAATTTGGCCAGGTTATGCCGTTTGCATTGCTTCACAATTGCGCCTGTCTAGCTCTGCCGCCGTTGCAAACATTCAGGGGTGGCAGCCAGATAGGCTGGTCCCCATAGGACACTGCCAGCGGACTGTGTATATCTGCTTCCCGTTTTCTCACCTTAGTGCTACTGATTCCAGCTTTGACGGCTACACTCTACTCAACCGGAGCAGTAAGTTGAACCTAAACTTATGGCACTTTGTGAAAGTGTTGAGAACTAGAGCTCAGTTGTTTGGCACGCCACCACTGTCCATCCAGCACTATGGACGGCACTGCCTACATCTGGTTCTAATTAGTCCACGGTTGTGTTCAGCTGAATGGCCTCTGCCGGGAACACTCAGAATGAGGTTCTGAGTTATTGGAACATAGGAGCGTTTCACTGCTGTCAAGGCTTCTTAGGAAGAATTCCGGAATCTTGTGGCCTGCAGGCCTCCGGCAGTTCTGGGTGAGCATCTCCTTGTAAATCCCCCTTGGTTTTTTTGTACACCCGGGAAATTTGGCCAGGTTATGCAGTTTGCATTGCTGCACAATTGCGCCTGCCTAGCTCTGCCGCAGTTGCAAACATTCAGGCGTGGCAGCCAGATAGGCTGGTCCCAGTAGGACACTGCCAACGGCCTGGGTATATGTGCTTCCCGTTCTTCTCACATGAGTGGTAGTGATTCCAGCTTTGACGGCTACACTCTACTCAACCGGAGCAGTAAGTTGAACCTCAATTTATGGCACTTTGTGAAAGTGTTGAGAACTAGAGCTCAATTGTTTGGCACGTCACCACTGTCGATCCAGCACTATGGAGGGCATTGCCTACATCTGGCTCTAATTAGTTCACGGTTGTGTTCAGCGGAATGACCTCTGCAGGGAACACTCAGAATGAGCTTCTGAGTTATTGAAACATAGGAGCGTTTCATTGCTTTCAAGGCTTTTTAGGAAGAATTCCGGAATCTTGCTGCCGGCAGGCCTCCGGCTGTTCCGGGTGATCATGTCCTTGTAAATCCCCCGTGGTTTCTTGTAAAACCGTGAAATTTAGCCGCGTAATGCAGTTTGCATTGCTGCACAATTTTGCCTGCCTAGCTCTGCCGCGGTTGGAAACCTTCCGGCGTGGCAGCCAGATAGGCTGGTCCCCGTTGGACACTGCCAGCGGACTGGGTGTATCTGCTTCCCGTTCTTCTCATCTGAGTGATACTGATTCCAGCTTTGACGGCTACACTCTACTCAACCGGAGAAGTAAGTTGAACCTCAACTCATGGTACTTTGTGAAAGTGTTGAGAACTACAGCTCAGTGGTTTGTCACGCCACAACTGTCCATCCAGCACTATGGACGGCAGTGCCTACATTTGGATCTAATTAGTTCAAGGTTGTGTTCAGCCGAATGACCTCTGCCGCGAACAATCAGAATGAGGTTCTGAGTTATTGCAACATAGGAGTGTTTCACTGCTTTCAAGGCTTCTTAGGAACAATTCCTCAATCTTGCTCCCGGCAGGCCTCCGGCTGTTCCGGGTGAATATCTATTTGTAAATCCCCCGTGGTTTCTTGTACACCCGTGAAATTTGGCCAGGTTATGCAGTTTGCATTGCTGCACAATTGCTCCTGCATAGCTCTGCCGCACTGGCAAACATTCAGGCGTAGCAGCTAGATACGCTGGTCCCCGTAGGACACTGCCAGCGGACTGAGTATATCTGCTTCCCGTTCTTCTCACCTGAGTGCTACTGATTCCAGCTTTGACGGCTACACTCTACTCAACCGGAGCAGTAAGTTGAACCTCAACTTATGGCACTTTCGAAAGTGTTGAAAACTAGAGCTCATTTGTTTGGCACGTCACCACAGTCCATCCAGAATTATGGACGGCACTGCCTGCATCTGGCTCTAATTAGTCCACGGTTGTGTTCAGTCGAATGACCTCTGCCGAGAACACTCAGACAGAAGTTCTGACTTACTGAAACATAGGAGCGTTTCACTGCTTTCAAGGCTTCTTAGGAAGAATTCCCGAATCTTACTGCCAGAGACCTCCGGCAGTTCCGGGTGAACATCTCCTTGTAAATACCCCGTGGTTTCTTGTTCACCCGTAAAATTTGGCCAGGTAATGCAGTTTGCATTGCTGCACAATTGCGCCTTCTAGCTCTGCCGCGGATGCAAACATTCAGGCGTGGCATCCAGATAGGCTGGTCTCCGTAGGACACTGGCATTGGACTGGGTATATCTGCTTCCCGTCCTTCCCAGCTGAGAGCTACTGATTCCAGCTTTGAGGGCTACAATCTACTCAACCGGAGCACTAAATTGAACCTCAACTGATGGCACTTTGTGAAAGTGTTGAGAGCAAGAGCTCAGTTGTTTGGCACGCCACCACTGTCCATCCAGCACTATGGACGGCACTGCCAACATCTGGCTCTAATTAGTCCACTGTTGTGTTCAGCCGAATGACCTCTGCCGGGAACACTCAGAATGAGGTTCTGAGTTATTGCAACATAGGAGCGTTTCACTGCTTTCAAGGCTTCTTAGGAAGAATTCCGGAATCTTGTTGCCGGTAGGCCTCCGGCTGTTCCGGGTGAACATCTCCTTGTAAATCCCTCGTGGTTTCTTGTACACCCGTGAAATTTGGCCAGGTCATGCAGATTGCATTGCTGCACTATTGTGCTAGCGTAGCTCTGCCACGGTTGCAAACATTCAGGCGTGGCAGCCAGAGAGGCTGGTCTCCGTAGGACACTGCGTGCGGACTGGATTTATCTGCTTCCCTTACTTTACACCTGAGTGCTACTGATTCAAGCTTTGAAGGCTAAACTCTACTCAACAGGAGCAGTAAGTTGAACCTCAACTTTGGCACTTTGTGAAAGTGTTGAGAACTAGAGCTCAGTTGTTTGGCATGCCACCACAGTCCATCCATCACTATGGACGGCACTGTCTACATCTGGCTCTAATTAGTCCACGGTTGTGTTCAGCAGAATGACCTCTGCCAGGAACACTCAGAATGAGGTTCTGAGATATTGCAACATAGGAGCGTTTCACTGCTTTCAAGGCTTCTTAGGATGAATTCCGGAATCTTGCTGCCGGCAAGCTTCCGGCTATTCCGGGTGAACATCTCCTTGTAAATCCCCCGTGGTTTCTTGTACACCCGTGAAATTTGGCCAGGTTATGCAGTTTGCTTTGCTGCACAATTGCCCCTGCCTAGCTCTGCCGCGCTTGCAAATATTCAGGTGTGGCAGCCAAGTAGGCTGGTCTCCGTAGGACACTGCCAGCGGATTGTGTATATCTGCTTTCCGTTCTTCTCACCTGAGTGCTACTGATTTCAGCTTTGACGGCTACACTCTACTCAACCGGCGCAGTAAGTAGAACCTCAACTTAGGGCACTTTGTGAAAGTGTTGAGAACTAGAGCTCAGTTGTTTGGCACGCCACCACTGTCCATTCAGCACTGTGGACGGCACTGCCTACATCTGGCTCTAATGAGTCCTCGGTTGTGTTCAGCAGAATGACCTCAGCCGGGAACACTCAGAATGAGGTTCTGAGTTATTGCAACATAGGAGCGTTTCACTACTTTCAAGGCTTGTTAGGAAGAATTCTGGAATCTTGCTGTCGGCAGGCCTTCCGGTGTTCTGGGTGAACATCTCCTTGTAAATACCCCATAGTTTCTTGTACACCCGTGAAATTTGGCCAGGTTATGCAGTTTGCATTGCTGCACAATTGCGCCTGCCTAGCTCTGCCTCGTTTGCAAATATTCAGGCGTGGCAGCCAAATAGGCTGGTCCCCGTAGGACACTGCCAGCGGACTGGGTATATCTGCTTCCCGTTCTTCTCTCCTGAGGGCTACTGATTCCTGCTTTGACGGCTACACTTTACTCTACCGGAGCAGTATGTTGAACTTCAACTGATGGCAATTTGTGAAAGTGTTGAGAACTAGAGCTCAGTTATTTGGCACGCCACCACAGTCCATCCAGCAGTATGGACGGCACTGCCTACATCTGGCTCTAATTAGTCCACGGTTGTGTTCAGCCGAATGACCTCTGCTGGGAACCCTCAGAATGAGGTTCTGAGTTATTACAACATAGGAGCGTTTCACTGCTTTCAAGGCTTCTTAGGAAGAATTCCGGAAAGTTGCTGCCGGCAGGCGTCGGGCTGTTCCGGGTGAACATCTCCTTGTAAATCCCTCGTGGTTTCTTGTACACCCGTGAAATTTGGCCAGGTCCTGCAGTTTGCATTGCTGCACTTCTGTGCTAGCGTAGCTCTGCCCCGGTTGCAAATATTCAGTCGTGGCAGCCAGATAGGCTAGACCACGGAAGACACTGCCAGCGGACTGGGTATATCTGCTTCCCGTTCTTCACACCTGAGTGCTACTGATTCCAGCTTTGACAGCTACACTCTACTCAACAGGAGCAGTAAGTTGAACCTCAACTTTGGCACTTTGTGAAACTGTTGAGAACTAGAGGTCAGTTGTTTGGCACGCCACCACTGTCCATTCAGCACTATGGATGGTACTGCCTACATCTGGCACTAATTAGTCCACGGTTGTGTTCAGCCGAATGACCTCTGCCGGGAACACTCAGAATGAGGTTCTGAGTTATTGCAACATAGGAGCATTTCACTGCTTTCAAGGATTCTTAGGAAGAATTCCGGAATCTTGCTGCCCACAGGCCTCCGTCTGTTCCGGGTGAACATCTCCTTGTAAATCCCCCGTGGTTTCTTGTACACTCGTGAAATTTGGCCGGTTTATGCAGTTTGCATTGCTGCACATTTGTGCCTGCCTAGAACTGCCACGGTTGCAAACATTCAGTCGTGGCAGCCAGATAGGCTAGACACTGCCAGCGGTCTGGGTATATCTGCTTCCGGTCCTTCTCACCTGAGTGCTTCTGATTCCAGCTGCCACGGCTACACTCTACTCAACAGGAGCAGTAAGTTGAACCACAACTTATGGCACTTTGTGAAAGTGTTGAGAACTAGAGCTCAGTTGTTTGGCATGCCACCACTGTCCATCCAGCACTATAGGGGGCACTGCCTACATCTGGCTCTAATTAGTGCACGGTTTTATTCAGCTGAATGACCTGTGGGGGGAACACTCAGAATGAGGTGTTGAGTTATTGCAACATAGGAGCGTTTCACTGCTTTCAAGGCTTCTTAGGAAGAATTCCTCAATCTTGCTGCTGGCTGGCCTCCGGGTTTTCCGGATTCACATCTCCTTGTAAATCCCGCGTGGTTTCTTGTACACCGGTGGAATTTAGCCAGGTTATGCAGTTTGCATTGCTGAACTATTGCGCCTGCCTAGCTCTGCCGCGGTTGCAAACATTCAGGCGTGGCAGCCAGATAGGCTGGTCCCCGTAGGACACTGCCAGCGGACTGGGTATATCTGCTTCCGGTCCTTCTCACCTGAGTGCGACTGATTCCAGCTTTGACGGCTACACTCTACTCAACCGGAGCAGTAACTTGAACCTCAACTTATGGCGCTTTGTGAAAGTGTTGAGAACTAGAGCTCAGTTGTTTGGCACGCCACCACTCTCGATCGAGCACTATGGACGGCACTGCATACATCTGGCTCTAATTAGTCCACGATTGTGTTCAGCCGAATGACCTCTGCCGGGAACACTCAGAATCAGGTTCTGAGTTATTGCAACATAGGAGTGTTTCACTGCTTTCAAGGCTTCACGGGATGAATTCCAGAATTTTGCTGCCGGCAGGCCTCTGGCTGTTCAGGGTGAACATCTCCTTGTAAATCCCCCGTGGTTTTTTGTACACCTGTGAAATTTGGCCAGGTTATGCAGTTTGCATTGCTGCACAATTGCGCCTGCGTAGATCTGCCGCGCTGGCAAACATTCAGGCGTGGAAGCCAGATAGGCTGGTCCCCGTAGGACACTGCCAGCGGACTGGGTATATCTGCTTCCCGTTCTTCTCACCTGAGTACTACTGATTCCAGCTTTGACGGCCACACTGTACTCAACCGGAGCAGTAATTTGAACCTCAACTTATGGCACTTTGTCAAAGTGTTGAGAACTAGAACTCAGTTGTTTGGCATGCCAACACAGTCCATCCTGCACTATGGAAGGAACTGCCTACATCTGGCTCTAATTATCCACGGTTGTGTTCAGCCGAATGACCTCTGCCACGAACAATCAGAATGAGGTTCTGAGTTGTTGCAACATAGGAGCGTTTTACTGCTTTCAAGCCTTCTTAGGAAGAATTCCAAAATCTTGCTGCCGGCAGGCCTCCGGCTGTTCCGGGTAATCATCTCCTTGTAAATCCCCCGTGGTTTCTTGTACACCCGTGAAATTTGGCCAAGTTATGCAGTTTGCATTGCTGCACAATTGTGGCTGCCTAGCTCTGCCGCGCTGGCAAACATTCAGGCATAGCCGCCAGATAGGCTGGTCTCAGTAAGACACTGCATGCGCAATGGGTATATCTGCTTCCCGTTTTTCTCACCTGAGTGCTACTGATTCCAGCTTTGTCGGCTACACTCTACTCAACCGGCGCAGTAAGTTGAACCTCAACTTATGGCAGTTTGTGACAATGTTGAGAACTAGAGCTCAGTTGTTTGCCATGCCACCACAGTCCATCCAGCACTATGGACGGCACTACCTACACCTGGCTCTAATTAGTCCACGGTTGTGTTCAGCCGAATGACCTCTGCCGGGAACAGTTCGAATGAGGTTCTGAGTTATTGCAACATAGGAGCGTTTCACTGTTTTCAAGGCTTCTTAGGAAGAATTCCTCAATCTTGTTTCCAGCAGTGCTCCGGCTCTTCAGGGTGAACATCTCCTTGTAAATCCCGGGTGGTTTCTTGTACACCCGTGAAATTTGGCCAGGTTATGCAGTTTGCTTTTCTCCACAATTGCACCTGCCTAGATCTGCCGAGCTGGCAAACGTTCAGGGGTGGCAGCCAGATAGGCTGGTCCCCATAGGACACTGCCAGCGGACTGTGTATATCTGCTTCCCGTTTTCTCACCTTAGTGCTACTGATTCCAGCTTTGACGGCTACACTCTACTCAACCGGAGCAGTAAGTTGAACCTAAACTTATGGCACTTTGTGAAAGTGTTGAGAACTAGAGCTCAGTTGTTTGGCACGCCACCACTGTCCATCCAGCACTATGGACGGCACTGCCTACATCTGGTTCTAATTAGTCCACGGTTGTGTTCAGCTGAATGGCCTCTGCCGGGAACACTCAGAATGAGGTTCTGGGTTATTGCAACATAGGAGCGTTTCACTGCTGTCAAGGCTTCTTAGGAAGAATTCCGGAATCTTGTGGCCGGCAGGCCTCCGGCAGTTCTGGGTGAGCATCTCCTTGTAAATCCCCCTTGGTTTTTTTGTACACCCGGGAAATTTGGCCAGGTTATGCAGTTTCCATTGCTGCACAATTGCGCCTGCCTAGCTCTGCCGCAGTTGCAAACATTCAGGCGTGGCAGCCAGATAGGCTGGTCCCAGTAGGACACTGCCAACGGCCTGGGTATATGTGCTTCCCGTTCTTCTCACATGAGTGGTAGTGATTCCAGCTTTGACGGCTACACTCTACTCAACCGGAGCAGTAAGTTGAACCTCAATTTATGGCACTTTGTGAAAGTGTTGAGAACTAGAGCTCAATTGTTTGGCACGTCACCACTGTCGATCCAGCACTATGGAGGGCATTGCCTACATCTGGCTCTAATTAGTTCACGGTTGTGTTCAGCCGAATGACCTCTGCAGGGAACACTCAGAATGAGCTTCTGAGTTATTGAAACATAGGAGCGTTTCATTGCTTTCAAGGCTTTTTAGGAAGAATTCCGGAATCTTGCTGCCGGCAGGCCTCCGGCTGTTCCGGGTGATCATGTCCTTGTAAATCACCCGTGGTTTCTTGTAAAACCGTGAAATTTAGCCGCGTAATGCAGTTTGCATTGCTGCACAATTGTGCCTGCCTAGCTCTGCCGCGGTTGGAAACCTTCCGGCGTGGCAGCCAGATAGGCTGGTCCCCGTTGGACACTGCCAGCGGACTGGGTATATCTGCTTCCCGTTCTTCTCATCTGAGTGATACTGATTCCAGCTTTGACGGCTACACTCTACTCAACCGGAGAAGTAAGTTGAACCTCAACTCATGGTACTTTGTGAAAGTGTTGAGAACTACAGCTCAGTTGTTTGTCACGCCACAACTGTCCATCCAGCATTATGGACGGCAGTGCCTACATCTGGATCTAATTAGTTCAAGGTTGTGTTCAGCCGAATGACCTCTGCCACGAACAATCAGAATGAGGTTCTGAGTTATTGCAACATAGGAGTGTTTCACTGCTTTCAAGGCTTCTTAGGAAGAATTCCTCAATCTTGCTCCCGGCAGGCCTCCGGCTGTTCCGGGTGAATATCTATTTGTAAATCCCCCGTGGTTTCTTGTACACCCGTGAAATTTGGCCAGGTTATGCAGTTTGCATTGCTGCACAATTGCTCCTGCATAGCTCTGCCGCGCTGGCAAACATTCAGGCGTAGCAGCTAGATACGCTGGTCCCCGTAGGACACTGCCAGCGGACTGAGTATATCTGCTTCCCGTTCTTCTCACCTGAGTGCTACTGATTCCAGCTTTGACGGCTACACTCTACTCAACCGGAGCAGTAAGTTGAACCTCAACTTATGGCACTTTCGAAAGTATTGAAAACTAGAGCTCATTTGTTTGGCACGTCACCACAGTCCATCCAGAATTATGGACGGCACTGCCTACATCTGGCTCTAATTAGTCCACGGTTGTGTTCAGTCGAATGACCTCTGCCGGGAACCCTCAGAATGAGGTTCTGAGTTATAGCAACATAGGAGCGTTTCACTGCTTTCAATGCTTCTTAGGAAGAATTCTGGAATATTGCTGCCGGCAGGCCTCCGGCTGTTCCCGATGAACATCTCCTTGTAAATCCCCCTTGGTTTCTTGTACACCCGTGAAATTTGGCCTGGTTATGCAGTTTGCATTGCTGCACAATTGCGCCTGCCTAGCTCTGCCGAGCTGGCAAACATTCAGGCATGGCAGCCAGATAGGCTGGTTCCCGTAGGACACTGCCAGCGGACTGGGTATATCTGCTTCCCGTTCTTCTCACCTGAGTGCTACTGATTCCAGCTTGGACGGCTACACTCTACTCAACGGGAGTAGTAAGTTGAACCTCAACTTATTGCACTTTGTGAAAGTGTTGAGAACTAGAGCTCAGTTTTTTGGCACGTCACCACTGTCCATCCAGCACTATGGACGGCACTGCCTACATCTGGCTCTAATTAATCCACCGTTGTGTTCAGCCGAATGACCTCTGCCGGCAACACTCAGAATGAGTTTCTGAGTTATTGCAACATAGGAGCGTTTCTCCGCTTTCAAGGCTTCTTAGAAGAATTCTGGAATCTTGCTGCCGGCAGGCCTCCGTCTGTTCCGGGTGAACATCTCCTTGTAAATCCCCCGTGGTTTCTTGTACACCCGTGAAATTTGGCCAGGTTATGCAGTTTGCATTGCTGCACAATTGCGCCTGCCTAGCTCTGCCGCGGTTGCAAACATTCAGGCGTGGTAGCCAGATAGGCTGGTCCCAGTAGGACACTGCAAGCAGACTGGGTATATCTGCTTCCCGTTCTTCTCACCTGAGTGCTAGTGATTCCAGCCTTAACTGCTACACTCTACTCAACCGGAGTAGTAAGTTGAACCTCAACTCATGGCACTTTGTGAAAGTGTTGAGAACTAGAGCTCAGTTGTTTGGCACCCCACCACTGTCCATCCAGCACTATGGACGGCACTTCCTACATCTGGCTCTAATTAGTCCACGGTTGTGTTCAGCCCAATGACCTCTGCCGGGAACACTATGAGGTTCTGAGTTATTGCAACATAGGAGTGTTTCACTGCTTTCAAGGCTTCTTACAAAGAATTTTGGAATGTTGCTCTTCCGGGAGAACATCTCCTTGTAAATTCCCCGTGGTTTCTTGTACACCCGTCAAATTTGGCCAGGTTATGCAGTTTGCATTGCTGCACAATTGTGCCTGCCTAGCTCTGCCAAGGTTGCAAACATTCAGGCGTGGCAGCCAGATAGGCTGGTCCCCGTAGGACACTGCCAGCGGACTGGGTATATCTGCATCCCGTTCTTCTCACCTGAGTGCTACTGATTCCAGCTTTGACGGCTACACTCTACTCAAACGGAGCAGTAAGTTGAACCTCAACTTATGGCACTTTGTGAAAGTGTTGAGAACTAGATCTCAGTTGTTTGTGATGCCAACACTGTCCACCCAGCACTATGGACGACACTGCCTACATCTGGGTCTAATTACTCCAGGGTTGTGTTCAGACTAATGACCTCTTCGGGGAAAACTCAAAATGAGAATCTGAGTTATTGCAACATAGGAGCGTTTCACTGCTTTCAAGGCTTCTTAGGAAGTATTCCTCAATCTTGCTTCCCGCACGGCTCAGGCTGTTCCGGGTGAACATCTCCTTGTAAATCCCCCGTGGTTTCTTGTACACCCGTGAAATTTAGCCAGGTTATGCAGGTTGCACTGCTGCACAATTGCGCCTGCCTAGTTCTGCCGCGGTTGCAAACATTCAGGCGTGGCAGCCAGATAGGCTGGTCCCCGTAGGACACTGCTAGTGAACTGGGGATAATTGCTTCCCGTTCTTCTCACCTGAGTGCTACTGATTCCAGCTTTGACGGCTACACCCTACTCAACCGGAGCAGTAAGTTGAACCTCAACTTATGGCAATTTGTGAAAGTGTTGAGAACTAGAGCTCAGTTGTTTGGCTGGCCATCACAGTCCATCCAGCATTATGGATGGCACTGCCTACATCTGGCTCTAATTAGTCCACGGTTGTGGTCAGCCGAATGAGCTCTGCCGGGTACACTATGAGGTTTCTTTGTTATTGCAACATAGGAGTGTTTCACTGCTTCCAAGGCTACTTAGGAAGAATTTGGGAATTATGCTGCAGGCAGGCCTCCGGCTGTTCCGAGTGAACATCTCCTTGTAAATCTCGCGTGGTTTCTTGTACACCCGTGAAATTTGGCCAGGTTATGCAGTTTGCATTGCTGTTCTATGGCCCCTGCCTAGCTCTGCCGCGGTTGCAATCATTCAGGCGTGGCAGCTTCATAGGTTGGAACCCGTAGGACACTGCCAGCAGACTGAGTATATCTGCTTCCCGTTCTCATCTGAGTGCTACTGATTCCAGCTTTGACGGCTACACTCTCCTCAACCGAAGCAATAAGTTGAACCTCAACTCATGGCACTTTGTGAAAGTGTTGAGAACTAGAGATTAGTTGTTTGGCATGCCACCACAGTCCATGCAGCACTATGGACGGCACTGCCTACATCTGGCTCTAATTAGTCCACGGTTGTGTTCAGCAAGTGACCTCTGCCGGGAACACTAAGAATGAGGCTCTGAGTTATTGCAACAAAGGAGCGTTTCACTGCTTTCAAGGCTTCTTAGGAAGAATTCCGGAATCTTGCTTCAGGCTGGCTTCCGGCGCAATGGGTATATCTGCTTCCCGTTTTTCTCACCTGAGTGCTAGTGATTCCAGCTTTGTCAGCTACACTCTACTCAACCGGCGCAGTAAGTTGAACCTCAACTTATGGCAGTTTGTGACAATGTTGAGAACTAGAGCTCAGTTGTTTGCCATGCCACCACTGTCCATCCAGCACTATGGACGGCATTGCCTACATCTGGCTCTAATTAGTCCACGGTTGTGTTCAGCCGAATGACCTCTGCCGGGAACACTCAGAATGAGGTTCTGAGTTTTTGCAACATAGGAGCTTTTCACTGCTTTCAAGGCTTCTTAGGAAGAATTCCGGAATCTTGCTGCCGGCAGGACTCAGGGTGTTCCGGGTGAACATCTCCGTGTAAATCCCCCGTGGTTTCTTGTACACCCGTGAAATTTGGCCAGGTTATGCAGTTTGCATTGCTGCACAACTGCGCCTGCCTAGCTCTGCCGCGGTTGCAAACATTCAGGCGTGGCAGCCAGATAAAATGGTCCCCGTAGGACACTGCCACCGGACTGGGTATATCTGCTTCCCGTTCTTCTCACCTGAGTGCTACTGATTCCAGGTTTGACGGCTACACTCTACTCAACCGGAGCAGTAAGTTGAACCTCAACTTATGGCACTTTGTGAAAGTGTTGAGAACTAGAGCTCAGTTATTTGGCACGTCACCACTGTCCATCCAGCCCTATAGACGGCACTGCCTACATCTGGCTCTAATTAGTCCATGGTTGTTTTCAGCCGAATGACCTCTGCCGTGAACACTATGAGATTCTGGGTTATTGCAACATAGGAGCGTTTCACTGCTTTCAAGGCTTCTTAGGAAGAATTCCGTAATTTTGCTGCCGGCAGGCCTCCGTCTGTTACGGGTGAACATCTCCTTGTAAATCCCCCGTGGTTTCTTGTACACCTGTGAAATTTGGCCAGGTTATGCATTTCACATTGCTGCACAATTGCGCCTGCCTAACTCTGCTGCGGATGCAAAAATTCAGGCGTGGCAGCCAGATAGGCTGGTACCCGTCGGACACTGCCAGCGGAATGGGTTTATCTGCTTCCCGTTCTCATCCCCTGAGTGCTTCTGATTCCACCTTTGAGAGTTCCGGGTGAACATCTCCTTGTAAATCCCCCGTGGTTTCTTGTACACCCGTGAAATTTGGCCAGGTTATGCAGTTTACATTTCTGCACAATTGCGCCTGCCTAGCTCTGCCGCGTTTGCAAACATTCAGGCGTGGCAGCCAGATAGGTTGGTCCCCTTAGGACACTGCCAGCGGACTGGTCCCGTTCATCTCATCTGAGTGCTACTGATTCCAGCTTTGACAGATACATTCTACTCAACCGGAGCAGTAAGTTGAACCTCAACTTATGGCAATTTGTGAAAGTGTTGAGAACTAGAGCTCAGTTGTATGGCACCCCACCACTGACCATCCAGCACTATGGACGGCACTGCCTACATATGGCTCTAATTAGTCCACGGTTGTGTTCAGCCGAAAGACCTCTGCCGGGAACACTCAGAATGAGGTTCTGAGTTTTTGCAACATAAGAGCGTTTCACTGCTTTCAAGGCTTCTTAGGAAGAATTCCAGAATGTTGCTGCCAGCAGGCCTTCGGCTGTTCCGGGTGAACATCTCCTTGTAAATCCTCCGTGGTTTCTTGTACCCCCGCGAAATTTGGCCAGGTTATGCAGTTTGAATTGCTGTACAATTGCGCCTGCCTACCTCTGCCGCGGTTGCAAACATTCAGGCGTGGCAGCCATATAGGCTGGTTCCCGTACGACACTGCCATCGGACTGGGTATATGTGCTTCCCGTTCTTCTCACTTGAGGGCTACTGATTCCAGCTTTGACGGCTACACTCCACTCAAGCGGAGCAGTAAGAACAACCTCAACTCATGGCACTTTGTGAAAGTGTTGAGAACTAGAGCTCAGTTGTTTGGCACCCCAGCACTGTCCATCCACCACTATGGACGGCACTGCCTACATCTGCCTGTAATTAGTCCACGATTGTGTTCAGCCGAATGACCTCTGCCGGGAACACTCAGAATTAGTTTCTGAGTTGTTGCAACATTGGAGTGTTTCACTGCTTTCAAGGCTTCACGGGATGAATTCCAGAATTTTGCTGCCGGCAGGCCTCCGGCTCTTCAGGGTGAACATCTCCTTGTAAATCCCCCGTGGTTTTTTGTACACCCGTGAAATTTGGCCAGGTTATGCAGTTTGCATTGCTGCACAATTGCGCCTGAGTAGATCTGCCGCGCTGGCCAACATTCAGGCGTGGCAGCCAGATAGGCTGGTCCCCGTAGGACACTGCCAGCGGACTCGGTATATCTGCTTCCCGTTCTTCTCACCTGAGTGCTACTGATTCCAGCTTTGACGGCTACACTGTACTCAACCGGAGCAGTAAGTTGAACCTCAACTTATGGCACTTTGTCAAAGTCTTGAGAACTAGAACTCAGTTGTTTGGCACGACAACACAGTCCATCCTGCACTATGGAAGGAACTGCCTACATCTGGCTCTAATTATCCACGGTTGTGTTCAGCCGAATGACCTCTGCCGGGAACACTCAGAATGAGGTTCTGAGTTATTGCAACATAGGAGCGTTTCACTGCTTTCAAGGCTTCTTAGGAAGAATTCCGCAATGTTGGTGCCAGCAGGCCTCCGGCTGTTCCTGGTGAACATCTCTTTGTAAGTTCCCCTGTGTTTTCTTGTAAACCCGTGAAATTTGGCCAGGTTATGCAGTTTGCATTGCAGCACAATTGCGCCTGCCTAGCTTTGCCGCGGTTGCAAACATTCAGGCGTGACAGCCAGATAGGCAGGTCCCCGTACGACACTGCCAGCGGACTGGGTATATGTGCTTCCCGTTCTTCTAAACTGAGTGCTACTGATTCCATCTTTGAGGGCTACACTCTACTCAACCGGAGCAGTAAGATGAACCTCAACTTATGGCACTTTGTGAAAGTGTTGAGAAATAGAGCTCAGTTGTTTGGCACGTCAGCACTGTTCATCCAGCACTATGGACTGCACTGCCTACATCTGGCTCTAATTAGTCCTCGGTTGTGTTCAGCCGAATGACCTCTGCCGGGAACACTCAGAATGAGGTTCTGAGTTATTGCAACATAGGAGCGTTTCACTGCTTTCAAGGCTTCCCAGGAAGAATTCCTCAATCTTGCTTCCGGCAGGCCGCCGGCTGTTCCGGGTGAACATCTCCTTGTAAATCCCCCGTGGTTTCTTTTACACCCGTGAAATTTGTCCAGGTTATGCAGTTTACATTGCTGCACAATTGCCCCTGCCTAGCTCTGCCGCGATTGCAAACATTCATGCGTGGCAGCCAGATAGGCTGATCCCCGTAGGACACTGCCACCAGACTGGGTATATCTGCTTCCCGTTCTTCTCACCTGAGTGCTACTGATTCCAGCTTTGACGGCTACACTCTACTCAATCGGAACAGTAAGTTGAACCTCAACTTATGGCACTTTGTGAAAGTGTTGAGAACTAGAGCTCAGTTGTTTGGCACGCCAGCGCTGTCCATCCTGCACTATGGACGGCACTGCCTACATCTGGCTCTAATTAGTCCACGGTTGTGTTCAGCCGAATGACCTCTGCAGGGAACACTCAGAATGAGCTTCTGAGTTATTGAAACATAGGAGCGTTTCACTTCTTTCAAGGCTTCTTAGGAAGAATTCTGGAATCTTGCTTCCAGCAGGCCTCCCGCTATTCGGGGTGAAAATCTCCTTGTAAATCCCCCATGGTTTCTTGTACACCTGTGAAATTTGGCCAGGTTATGCAGTTTGCATTGCTCCACAATTGGGTCTCCTAGCTCTGCCGCGGTTGCAAACATTCAGGCGTGGCCGCCAGATATGCTGGTCCCCGTAGGACACTGCCAGCGGACTGGGTATATCTGCTTCCCTTTCTTCTCACCTGAGTGCTACTGATTCCAGGTTTGACGGCTACACTCTACTCAACCAGAGCAGTAAGTTGAACTTCAACTCATGGCACTTTGTGAAAGTGTTGAGAAGTAGAGCCCAGTTGTATGGCACGCCACCACTGTCCATCCAGCCCTATGGACGACACTGCCTACATCTGGCTCTAATTAGTCCACGATTGTGTTCAGCCTAATGACCTCTGCCGGGAACACTAAGAATGAGTTTCTGAGTTATTGCAACATAGGAGCGTTTCACTGCTTTCAAGGCTTCTTAGGAAGAATTCCGGAATCTTGTTGCCGGTAGGCCTCCGGCTGTTCCGGGTGAACATATTGTAAATCTCCCGTGCTTTCTTGTACACCCGTGAAATTTGGCCAGTTTATGCAGTTTGCATTGCTGCACACTTGCGCCTCCTTAGCTCTGCCATGGTAGCAAACATTCAGGCGTGGCAGCCAGACAAGCTGGTTTCCGAAGGACACTGCCAGCGGACTGGCTATATGGGCTTCCCATTCTTCTCACATGAGTGATACTGATTCCAGCTTTGACGGATACACTCTACTCAACCGGAGCAATAAGGTGAACCTGAACTTATGGCACTTTGTGAAAGTGTTGAAAACTAGAGCTCAGTTGCTTGGCACGCCACCACTGTCCATCCAGCACTATGGACAGCACTGCCTACATCTGGCTCTAATTAGTCCACGGTTGTGTTCAGCCGAATGACCTCTGCCGGGAACACTCAGAATGAGGTTCTGAGTTGTTGCAACATAGGTGCTTTTCAATGCTTTCAAGGCTTCTTAGGAAGAATTCCGGAATATTGCTGCCGGCAGTCCTCCGGCTATTCTGGGTGAAGATCTCCTTGTAAATCCCCCGTGGTTTCTTGTACACCCGTGAAATATGGCCAGGTTATGCACTTTGCCTTGCTGCACAATTGCGCCTGACTAGCTCTGTCGCGGTTGCAAATATTCAGGTGTGGCCGCCAGGTAGGCTGGTCCCCGTAGGACACTGCCAGCGGACTGAGTATATGTGCTTCCCGTTCTTCTCACCTGAGTGCTACTGATTTCAGCTTTGACGGCTACACTCTACTCAACCGGCGTAGTAAGTAGAACCTCAACTTATGGCACTTTGTGAAAGTGTTGAGAACTAGAGCTCAGTTGTTTGGCACGCCACCAGTGTCCATCCAGCACTGTGTATGGCACTGCCTACATCTGGCTCTAAATAGTCCACGGTTTTTTTTAGCCGAATGACCTCTGCCGGGAACACTCAGAATGAGGTTCAGACTTATTGCAACATAGGAGCGTTTCACTACTTTCAAGGCTTATTAGGAAGAATTCTGGAATCTTGCTGTCGGCAGGCCTTCCGGCGTTCTGGGTGAACATCTCCTTGTAAATCCCCTGTGGTTCCTTGTACACCCGTGAAATTTTGCCAGGTTATGCAGTTTGCATTGCTGCACAATTGCGCCTGCCTAGCTCTTCCTCGGTTGCAAATATTCAGGCGTGGCTGCCAAATAGGCTGGTCCCCGTAGGACACTGCCAGCGGACTGGGTATATCTGCTTCCCGTTCTTCTGATTTGAGTGCTACTGATTCCAGCTTTGACGGCTACACTCTACTCAAAAGGAGCAGTAAGTTGAACCTCAACTTTTGGCACTTTGTGAAAGTGTTGAGAACTAGAGCTCAGTTGTTTGGCATGCCACCACAGTCCATCCATCACTATGGACGGCACTGTCTAAATCTGGCTCTAATTAGTCCACGGTTTTGTTCAGCAGAATGACCTCTGCCAGGAACACTCAGAATGAGGTTCTGAGATATTGCAACATAGGAGCGTTTCACTGCTTTCAAGGCTTCTTAGGATGAATTCCGGAATCTTGCTGCCGGCAAGCTTCCGGCTATTCCGGGTGAACATCTCCTTGTAAATCCCCCGTGGTTTCTTGTACACCCGTGAAATTTGGCCAGGTTATGCAGTTTGCATTGCTGCACAATTGCCCTTGCCTAGTCTGCCGCGCTTGCAAATATTCAGGTGTGGCAGCCAAGTAGGCTGGTCTCCGTAGGACACTGCCAGCGGATTGTGTATATCTGCTTTCCGTTCTTCTCACCTGAGTGCTACTGATTTCAGCTTTGACGGCTACACTCTACTCAACCGGCGCAGTAAGTAGAACCTCAACTTAGGGCACTTTGTGAAAGTGTTGAGAACTAGAGCTCAGTTGTTTGGCACGCCACCACTGTCCATTCAGCACTATGGACGGCACTGCCTACATCTGGCTCTAATGAGTCCTCGGTTGTGTTCAGCAGAATGACCTCAGCCGGGAACACTCAGAATGAGGTTCTGAGTTATTGCAACATAGGAGCGTTTCACTACTTTCAAGGCTTGTTAGGAAGAATTCTGGAATCTTGCTGTCGGCAGGCCTTCCGGTGTTCTGGGTGAACATCTCCTTGTAAATACCCCGTAGTTTCTTGTACACCCGTGAAATTTGGCCAGGTTATGCAGTTTGCATTGCTGCACAATTGCGCCTGCCTAGCTCTGCCTCGTTTGCAAATATTCAGGCGTGGCAGCCAAATAGGCTGGTCCCCGTAGGACACTGCCAGCGGACTGGGTATATCTGCTTCCGTTCTTCTCTCCTGAGGGCTACTGATTCCAGCTTTGACGGCTACACTTTACTCTACCGGAGCAGTATGTTGAACTTCAACTGATGGCAATTTGTGAAAGTGTTGAGAACTAGAGCTCAGTTGTTTGGCACGCCACTACAGTCCATCCAGCAGTATGGACGGCACTGCCTACATCTGGCTCTAATTAGTCCACGGTTGTGTTCAGCCGAATGACCTCTGCTGGGAACACTCAGAATGAGGTTCTGAGTTATTGCAACATAGGAGCGTTTCACTGCTTTCAAGGCTTCTTAGGAAGAATTCCGGAAAGTTGCTGCCGGCAGGCGTCGGGCTGTTCCGGGTGAACATCTCCTTGTAAATCCCTCGTGGTTTCTTGTACACCCGTGAAATTTGGCCAGGTCCTGCAGTTTGCATTGCTGCACTTCTGTGCTAGCGTAGCTCTGCCGCGGTTGCAAATATTCAGTCGTGGCAGCCAGATAGGCTAGACCACGGAAGACACTGCCAGCGGACTGGGTATATCTGCTTCCCGTTCTTCACACCTGAGTGCTACTGATTCCAGCTTTGACAGCTACACTCTACTCAACAGGAGCAGTAAGTTGAACCTCAACTTTGGCACTTTGTGAAACTGTTGAGAACTAGAGCTCAGTTGTTTGGCACGCCACCACTGTCCATCCAGCACTATGGACGGCACTGCCTACATCTTGCTCTAATTAGTCCACGGTTGTGTTCAGCCGAATGACCTCTGCCGGGAACACTCAGAATGAGGTTCTGAGTTATTGCAACATAGGAGCATTTCACTACTTTCAATGTTTCTTAGTAAGAATTCCTCAATCTTGCTTCCAGCAGGGCTCCGGCTGTTCCGGGTGAACATCTGCTTGTAAATCCCGGGTGGTTTCTTGTTCACCCGTGAAATTTGGCCAGGTTATGCAGTTTGCATTGCTGCACAATTGCGCCTGCATAGCTCTGCCGCGGTTGCAAACATTCAGGGGTGGCATCCAGATAGGCTGGTCCCCGTAGGACACTGCCAGCGGACTGTGTTTATCTCCTTCCGTTTCTTCTCACCTGAGTGGTACTGATTCCAGCTCTGACGGCTACACTCTACTCAACCGGAGCAGTAATTTGAACCTCAACTTATGGCACTTTGTGAAAGTGTTGAGAACTAGAGCTCAGTTGTTTGGCATGCCACCACAGTCCATCCAGGATTATGTACGGCACTGCCTACATCTGGCTCTAATTAGTCCACGGTTCGGTTCAGCCGAATGACCTCTGCAGGGAACACTCAGAATGAGGTTGTGAGTTATTGCAGCAGACGAGCGTTTCACTGCTTTCAAGGCTTCTTAGAAAGGATTCCGAAATCTTGCTGCCGGCAGGCCTCCGACTGTTCCGGGTGAACATCTCCTTGTAAATCCCCCGTGGTTTCTTGTACACCCGTGAAATTTGACCAGGTTATGCAGTTTGCATTGTTGCACAATTGTGCCTGCCTAGCTCTACCGCGCTGGCAAACATTCAGGCGTGGCAGCCAGATAAGCTGGTCCCCGAAGGACACTGCCAGCGGACTGGGTATATCTGCTTCCCATTCTTCTTACCTGAGTGCTAGTGATTGCAGGTTTGTCAGCTACACACTCCTCAACCGGACCAGTAAGTTGTACCTCAACTTATGGCACTTTGGGAAAGTGTTGAGAACTAGAGCTCAGTTGTTTGGCACGCCACCACAGTCCACCCAGCACTATGGACGGCACTGCCTACATCTGGCTCTAATGAGTCCACGGTTGTGGTCAGCCGAATGACCTCTGCCTGGAACACTAAGTATAAGGTTCTGAGTTATTGCAACATAGGAGCCTTTGACTGCTTTCAAGGCTTTTTACATAGAGTTCCTCAATCTTGCTTCCGGCAGGCCTCCGGCTGTTCCGGGTGAACATCTCCTTGTAAATCCCCCGTGGTTTCTTGTACACCCGTGAAATTTGGCCAGGTTATGCAGTTTGCATTGCTGCACAATTGCGCCTACCTAGCTGTGTCGCGGTTGCAAACATTCAGGCGTGGAAGCCAGATAACTGGTCCCCGTAGGACACTGCCAGCGGACTGGGTATATCTGCTTCCGTTCTTCTCACCTGAGTGCTACTGATTCCAGGTTTGACGGCTACCCAATACTCAACCGGAGCAGTAAAATGAACCTCAACTTATGGCATTTTGTGGAAGTATTGAGAACTGGAGCTCAGTTGTTTGGCACGCCACAACTGTCCATCCAGCACTATGGACGGCATTGCCTACATCTGGCTCTAATTAGTCCACGGTTGTGTTCAGTCGAATGACCTCTGCCGGGAACCCTCAGAATGAGGTTCTGAGTTATAGCAACATAGGAGCGTTTCACTGCTTTCAATGCTTCTTAGGAAGAATTCTGGAATGTTGCTACCGGCAGGCCTCCGGCTGTTCCCGATGAACATCTCCTTGTAAATCCCCCTTGGTTTCTTGTACACCCGTGAAA
This sequence comes from Dipodomys merriami, assembly GCF_024711535.1. Classification (NCBI taxonomy): domain Eukaryota; kingdom Metazoa; phylum Chordata; class Mammalia; order Rodentia; family Heteromyidae; genus Dipodomys; species Dipodomys merriami. The sequence continues at coordinate 205,477 of NW_027204481.1, forward strand.
TTTGGCCAGGTTATGCAGTTTGCATTGCTGCACAATTGCGCCTGCCTAGCTCTGCTGCGCTGGCAAACATTCAGGCGTGGCAGCCAGATAGGCTGGTCCCCGTAGGACACTGCCAGCGGACTGGGTATATCTGCTTCCCGTTCTTCTCACCTGGGTGCTACTGATTCCAGCTTGGACGGCTACACTCTACTCCACGGGAGCAGTAAGTTGAACCTCAACTTATTGCACTTTGTGAAAGTGTTGAGAACTAGAGCTCAGTTTTTTGGCACGTCACCACTGTCCATCCAGCATTATGGATGGCACTGCCTACATCTGGCTCTAATTAGTCCACGGTTATGTTCAGCCGAATGACCTCTGCCGAGAACACTTAGAATGAGTTTCTGAGTTATTGCAACATAGGAGCGTTTCACTCCTTTCAAGGCTTCTTAGGAAGAATTCCTCAATCTTGCTTCCGGCAGGCCTTCGGCTGTTCCAGGTGAACATCTCCTTGTAAATTCCCCCGTGGATTCTTGTACACCAGTGAAATTTGGCAAGGTTATGCAGTTTACACTGCTGCACAATTGCGCCTGCCTAGCTCTGCCGTGGTTGCAAACATTCAGGTGTGGCAGACAGATAGGCTGTTCCCCGGAGGACACTGCAAGCTGACTGTGTATATCTGCTTCCCGTTCTTCTCACCTTAGTGCTACTAATTCCAGCTTTGACGGCTACACTCAACTCAACCGGAGCAGTAAGTTGAACCTCAATTTATGGCACTTTGTGAAAGTGTTGAGAACTAGAGCTCAGTTGTTTGGCACGCCACCACTCTACATCCAGCACTATGGACGGCATTGCCTACATCTGGCTCTAATTAGTCCACGGTTGTGTTCAGCCGAATGACCTCTACCGGGAACACTCAGAATGAGGTTCTGAGTTACTGCAACATAGGAGCGTTTCACTGCTTTCAAGGCTTCCCAGGAAGAATTCCTCAATCTTGCTGCCGGCAGGCCTCCGACTGATCCGGGTGAACATCTATTTGTAAATCCCCCGTGGTTTCTTCTACACCCGTGAAATTTGGCCAGGTTATGCAGTTTACATTGCTTCACAATTGCGCCTGCCAAGCTCTGCCGTGGTTGCAAACATTCAGGCGTGGCAGCCAGATAGGCTGGTCCCCGTAGGACACTGCCACCGGACTGGGTATATCTGCTTCCCGTTCTTCTCACCTGAGTGGTACTGATTCCAGCTTTGACGGCTACACCCTACTCAATAGGAACAGTAAGTTGAACCTCAACTCATGGCACTTTGTGAAAGTGTTGAGAACTAGAGCTCAGTTGCTTGGCACGCCACCACTGTCCATCCAGCACTATGGACGGCATTGCCTACATCTGGCTCTAATTAGTCCACGGTTGTGTTCAGCCGAATGACCTCTGCCGGGAACACTCAGAATGAGGTTCTGAGTTGTTGCAACATAGGTGCGTTTCAATGCTTTCAAGGCTTCTTAGGAAGAATTGCGGAATCTTTCTTCCCGCAGGCCTCCGGCTGTTCCGGGTGAACATCTCCTTGTAAATCCCCCATGGTTTCTTTTACACCCGGGAAATTTGGCCAGGTTATGCAGTATGCATTGCTGCACAATTGCGCCTGCCTAGCTCTTCCGCGGTTGCAAACATTCAGGCGTGGCAGCCATATAGTCTGGTCCCCGTAGGACACTGCCAGCGGGCTGGGTATATCTGCTTCCCGTTCTTCTCACCTGAGTGCTACTGATTCCAGCTTTGACGGCTACACTCTACTCAACGGGAGTAGTAAGTTTAACCTCACCTTATGGCAATTTGTGAAAGTGTTGAGAACTAGAGCTCAGTTGTTTGGCTCGCCACCACTGTCCATCCAGCACTATGGAAGGCACTGCCTACATCTGGCTCTAATTAGCCAAGGTTGTGTTCAGCCGAATGACCTCTGCCGGTAACGCTCAGAATGAGGTTCTGAGTTATTGCAACATAAGAGCGTTTCACTGTTTCAAGGCTTCTTAGGAAGAATTCCGGAATGTTGCTGCCGGCAGTATTCCGGCTCTTCCGGGGAACATCCTCTTGTAAATCCCCGGTGGTTTCTTGTAAACCCGTGAAATTTCAGCAGGTTATGTAGTTTGCATTGCTGCACAATTGCGCCTGCCTAGCTCTGCTGCGGTTGCAAACATTCAGGCGTGGCAGCCAGATAGGCTGGTCCCCGTAGGACACTGCCAGCGGACTGGGTATATCTGCTTCCCGTTCTTCTCACCTGAGTGCTACTGATTCCAGCTTTGACGGCTACACTCTACCCAATCGGAGCAGTAAGTTGAACCTCAACTTATGGTACTTTGTGAAAGTGTGGAGAACTAGAGCTCAATTGTTTGGCATGCTACCACACTCCATCCAGCACTATGGACGGCACTGCCTTCATCTGGCTCTAATTAGTCCACGGTGGTGTTCAGCCGAATGACCTCTGCCGGAAACACTCAGAACGAGGTTTTGAGATATTGCGACATAGGAGCGTTTCACTGCTTTCAAGACTTCTTAGGAAAGATTCCGGAATATTGCTGCCGGTAAGCCTCCTGCTATTCACGGTGAACACCTACTTGTAAATCCCCCATGGTTTCTTGTACACCAGTGAAATTTGGCCAGGTTATGCAGTTTGCCTTGCTGCACAATTGCGCCTGACTAGCTCTGTCCCGGTTGCAAATATTCAGGTGTGGCAGCCAGGTAGGCTGGTCCCCGTAGGACACTGCCAGCGGACTGAGTATATCTTCTTCCCGTTCTTCTCACCTGAGTGCTACTGATTCCAGCTTTGACGGCTACACTCTACTCTACAGGAGCAGGATGTTGAACTTCCACTTATGGCAATTTGTGAAAGTGTTGAGAACTAGAGCTCAGTTGTTTGGCACCCCACTACAGTCCATCCAGCACTATGGATGGCACTGCCTACATCTGGCTCTAATTAGTCCACGGCTGTGTTCAGCCGAATGACCTCTGCCTGGAACACTCAGAATGAGGTTCTGAGTTATTGCAACATAGGAGTGTTCCACTGCTTTCAAGGCTTCTTAGGAAGAATTCCGGAAAGTTGCTGCCAGCAAGCGTCGGGCGGTTCCGGGTGAACATCTCCATGTAAATCCCTCGTGGTTTCTTGTACACCCGTGAAATTTGGCCAGGTCATGCAGTTTGCATTGCTGCACTAATGTGCTAGCGTAGCTCTGCCACGGTTGCAAACATTCAGGCGTGGCAGCCAGAGAGGCTGGTCTCCGTAGGACACTGCGTGCGGACTGGATATATCTGCTTCCCTTACTTCACACCTGAGTGCTACTGATTCAAGCTTTGAAGGCTACACTCTACTCAACAAGAACAGTAAGTTGAACCTCAACATTTGGCACTTTGTGAAAGTGTTGAGAACTAGAGCTCAGTTGTTTGGCATGCCACCACAGTCCATCCTTCACTATGGACGGCACTGTCTACATCTGGCTCTATTTAGTCCACGGTTGTGTTCAGCAGAATGACCTCTGCCAGGAACACTCAGAATGAGGTTCTGAGATATTGCAACATAGGAGCGTTTCACTGCTTTCAAGGCTTCTTAGGAAGAATTCCGGAATCTTGCTGCCGGCAAGCTTCCGGCTATTCTGGGTGAACATCTCCTTGTAAATCCCCCGTGGTTTCTTGTACACCCGTGAAATTTGGCCAGGTTATGCAGTTTGCATTGCTGCACAATTGCCCCTGCCTAGCTCTGCCGCGGTTGCAAATATTCAGGTGTGGCAGCCAGGTAGGCTGGTCTCCGTAGGACACTGCCAGCGGATTGTGTATATCTGCTTTCCGTTCTTCTCACCTGACTGCTACTGATTTCAGCTTTGACGGCTACACTCTACTCAACCGGCGCAGTAAGTAGAACCTCAACTTATGGCACTTTGTGAAAGTGTTGAGAACTAGAGCTCAGTTGTTTGGCACGCCACCACTGTCCATTCAGCACTGTGGACGGCACTGACTACATCTGGCTCTAATGAGTCCTCGGTTGTGTTCAGCAGAATGACCTCTGCCGGGAACACTCAGAATGAGGTTCTGAGTTATTGCAACATAGGAGCGTTTCACTACTTTCAAGGCTTGTTAGGAAGAATTCTGGAATCTTGCTGCCGGCAGGCCTTCTGGTGTTCTGGGTGAACATCTCCTTGTAAATACCCCGTAGTTTCTTGTACACCCGTGAAATTTGGCCAGGTTATGCAGTTTGCATTGCTGCACAATTGGGCCTGCCTAGCTCTGCCTCGTTTGCAAATATTCAGGCGTGGCAGCCAAATAGGCTGGTCCCCGTAGGACACTGCCAGCGGACTGGTTATATCTGCTTCCCGTTCTTCTCACCTGAGTGCTACTGATGCCAGCTTTGACGGCTAAACTTTACTCTACCGGAGCAGTATGTTGAACTTCAACTGATGGCAATTTGTGAAAGTGTTGAGAACTAGAGCTCAGTTGTTTGGCACGCCACCACAGTCCATCCAGCACTATGGACGGCACTGCCTACATCTGGCTCTAATTAGTCCACGGTTGTGTTCAGACGAATGACCTCTGCCGGGAACACTCAGAATGAGGTTCTGAGTTATTGCAACATAGGAGCGTTTCACTGCTTTCAAGGCTTCTTAGGAAGAATTCCGGAAAGTTGCTGCCGGCAGGCGTCGGGCTGTTCCGGGTGAACATCTCCTTGTAAATCCCTCGTGGTTTCATGTACACCCGTGAAATTTGGCCAGGTCCTGCAGTTTGCATTGCTGCACTACTGTGCTAGCGTAGCTCTGCCGCGCTTGCAAATATTCAGTCGTGGCAGCCAGATAGGCTAGACCACGGAAGACACTGCCAGCGGACTGGGTATATCTGCTTCCCGTTCTTCACACCTGAGTGCTACTGATTCCAGCTTTGACAGCTACACTCTACTCAACAGGAGCAGTAAGTTGAACCTCAACTTTGGCACTTTGTGAAACTGTTGAGAACTAGAGCTCAGTTGTTTGGCACGCCACCACTGTCCATCCAGCACTATGGACGGTACTGCCTACATCTGGCACTAATTAGTCCACGGTTGTGTTCAGCCGAATGACCTCTGCCGGGAACACTCAGAATGAGGTTCTGAGTTATTGCAACATAGGAGCATTTCACTGCTTTCAAGGATTCTTAGGAAGAATTCCGCAATCTGGCTGCCGACAGGCCTCCGGATATTCCGGGTGAACATCTCCTTGTAAATCCCCCGTGGTTTCTTGTACACCCGTGAAATTTGGCCAGGTTATGCAGTTTGCATTGCTGCACATTTGTGCCTGCCTAGAACTGCCAGGGTTGCAAACATTCAGTGGTGGCAGCCAGATACTCTAGACCACGGAAGACACTGCCAGCGGACTGGGTATATCTGCTTCCGGTTCTTCTCACCTGAGTGCTTCTGATTCCAGCTTTGACGGCTACACTCTACTCAACAGGAGCAGTAAGTTGAATCACAACTTATGGCACTTTGTGAAAGTGTTGAGAACTAGAGCTCAGTTGTTTGGCATGCCACCACTGTCCATCCAGCACTATAGGGGGCACTGCCTACATCTGGCTCTAATTAGTGCACGGTTTTATTCAGCCGAATGACCTGTGGGGGGAACACTCAGAATGAGGTGCTGAGTTATTGCAACATAGGAGCGTTTCACTGCTTTCAAGGCTTCTTAAGAAGAATTCCTCAATCTTGCTGCTGGCTGGCCTCCGGGTGTTCCGGATGAACATCTCCTTGTAAATCCCGCGTGGTTTCTTGTACACCCGTGGAATTTAGCCAGGTTATGCAGTTTGCATTGCTGCACAATTGCGCCTGCCTAGCTCTGCCGCGGTTGCAAACATTCAGGCGTGGCAGCCAGATAGGCTGGTCCCCGTAGGACACTGCCAGCGGACTGGGTATATCTGCTTCCCGTTCTTCTCACCTGAGTGCTACTGATTCCAGCTTTGACGGCTACACTCTACTCAACCTGAGCAGTAAGTTGAACCTCAACTTATGGCACTTTGTGAAAGTGTTGAGAACTAGAGCTCAGTTGTTTGGCACGCAACCACTCTCGATCGAGCACTATGGACGGCACTGCCTACATCTGGCTCTAATTAGTCCACGGGTGTGTTCAGTCGAATGACCTCCCCCGGGAATACTCAGAATGAGGTTCTGTGTTATTGCAACATAGGAGCGTTTGACTGCTTTCAAGGTTTCTTAGGAAGAATTCCAGAATCTTGCTGCCGGCAGGCCTCCGGATATTCCGGGTGAACATCTCCTTGTAAATCCCCCGTGGTTTCTTGTACACCGGTGAAATTTGGCCAGGTTATGCTGTTTGCATTGCTGCACAATTGCGCCTGCCTAGCTCTGCCGTGTTTGCAATCATTCAGGCGTGGCAGCCAGATAGGCTGGTCCCCATAGGACACTGCCAGAGGACTGTGTATATCTTCTTCCCGTTCTTCTCACCTGAGTGCTATTGATTCCAGCTTTGTCTGCTACACTCTTCTCACCCGGAGCTGTACCTTGAACCTCAATTTATGGTACGTTGTGAAAGTGTGGAGAACTAGAGCTCAGTTGTTTGGCACGCCACCACTGTCCTTCCAGCACTGTGGACAGCACTACATATATCTGGCTCTAATTAGTCCACGGTTGTGTTCAGCCAAATGACCTCTGCGGGGAACACTGAGAATGAGGTTCTGAGTTATTGCATAATAGGAGCACTTCACTGCTTCCAAGGCTTCTTAGGAAGAATTCCGGAATGGTTCGGCCGACATGCCTCCGGCTGTTCCGGGAGAACATCCCCTTGTAAATCCCCCGTGGTTTCTTGTACACCCGTGAAATTTGGCCAGGTTATGCAGTTTGCATTCCTGCACAATTTCGCTAGCCTAGATCTGCCGCGTTTGCAATCATTCAGGCGTGGCAGCCAGATAGACTGGTCCCCGTAGGACAATACCAGCGGACTGGGTGTATCTGCTTCCCGTTCTGCTCACCTGAGTGCTATTGATTCCAGCTTTGTCTGCTACATTCTTCTCAACCGGAGCAGTAACTTGAACCTCAACTTATGGTACATTGTGAAAGTGTGGAGAACTAGAGCTCACTTGTTTGGCATGCCACCACAGTCCATCCAGCACTATGGACGGCACTGCCTACATCTGGCTCTAATTAGTCCACAGTTGTGTTCAGCCGAATGACCTCTGCCGGGAACACTCAGAATGAGGTTCTGAGATATTGCAACATAGGAGCGTTTCACTGCTTTCAAGGCTTCTTAGGAAGAATTCCGGAATCTTGCTGCCGGCAAGCCTCCGGCTATGCCGGGTGAGCACCTCCTTGTAAATCCCCCGTTGTTTCTTGTACACCCGTGAAATTTGGCCAGGTCATTCACTTTGCATTGCTGCACAATTGAGCCTGCCTAGCTCTGCCCCGGTTGCAATTATTCAGGCGTGGCAGCCACATAGGCTGGTAGGACACTGCCAGAGGACTTGGTATATCTGCTTCCCGTACTTCTCACCTGAGTGCTATTGATTCCAGCTTTGTCGGCTACACTCTTCTCAACCGGAGCAGTAACTTGAACCTCAACTTATGGTACGTTGTGAAAGTGTGGAGAACTAGAGCTCAGTTGTTTGGCATGCCACCACAGTCCATCCAGCACTATGGACGGCACTGCCTACATCTGGCTCTAATTAGTCCACAGTTGTGTTCAGCCGAATGACCTCTTCCGCGAACACTCAGAATGTGGTTCTGAGATTTTGTAACATAGGAGCGTTTCACTGCTTTCAAGGCTTCTTAGGAAGAATTCCGGAATGTTGCTGCCGGCAGTAGTCTGGCTGTTCCGGGGAACATCCCCTTGTAAATCCCCAGTGGTTTCTTGTACACCAGGGAAATTTGGCCAGGTTATGCAGTTTGCATTGCTGCACAATTGCGCCTGCCTAGCTCTGCCGCGGTTGCAAACATTCAGGCGTGGCACCCAGATAGGCTGGTCCCCGTAGGGCAATGCCAGCGGACTGGGCTATCTGCTTCCAGTTCTTCTCACCTGAGTGCTCATGATTCCAGCTTTTACGGCTACACTCTACTCAACCGCAGCAAGCGGAGCAGTAAGTGGAACCTCAACTTATGGCACTTTGTGAAAGTGTTGAGAACTAGAGCTCAGTTGTTTGGCACGCCACCACAGTCCATCCAGCACTATGGACGGCACTGCCTAAATATGGCTCTAATTAGTCCACAGTTGTGATCAGCCGAATGAGCTCTGTCGGGAACACTCGGAATGAGGTTCTGAGATATTGCAACATAGGAGCGTTTCACTGCTTTCAAGGCTTCTTAGGAAGAATTCCGGAATGTTGCTGCCGGCAGGCCTCCGGCTGTTCCGGGTGAACATCTCCTTGTAAATCCCCTGTGTTTTCTTGTACACCCGTGAAATTTGACCAGGTTATGCAGTTTGCATTGCTGCACAATTGCGCCTGCCTAGCTCTGCCGCGGTTGCAAATATTCAGGCGTGGCAGCCAGATAGGCCGGTCCCCGTAGGACACTGCCAGCGGACTGGGTATATCTGCTTCCCGTTCTTCTCACCTGAGTGCTACTGATTCCAGCTTTGTCGGCTACACTCTACTCAACTGGAGCCGGAAGTTGAACCTCAAGTTATGGCAGTTTGTATAAGTGTTGAGAACTAGAGCTCAGTTGTTTGGCACACCACCACTGTCCATCCAGCACTATGGAAGGCACTGCCTACATCTGGCTCTAATTATTCCACGGTTATGTTCAGTCGAATGACCTCTGCCGGTAACACTCAAAATGAGTTTCTGAGTTATTGCAACATAGGAGTGTTTCACTGTTTCAAGGCTTCTTAGGAAGAATTCCGGAATGTTGCTGCCGGCAGTAGTCCGGCTGTTCCGGGGAACATCCCCTTGTAAATCCCCGGTGGTTTCTTGTACACCCGTGAAATTTGGCCAGGTTATGCAGTTTGCATTTCTGCACAATTGCGCCTGCCTAGCTCTGCCGCGGTTGCAAACATTCATTCGTGGCAGCCAGATAGGCTGGTCCCCGTAGACACTGCCACCTGACTGGGTATATCTGCTTCCCGTTCTCCTCACCTGAGTGCTACTGATTCCAGCTTTGCTGCTACATTCTACTCAACCCGAGCATTAAGGTGAACCTCAACAAAGGACACTTTGTGAAAGTGTTGAGAACTAGAGCTCAGGTGTTTGGCACTCCAACACTGTCCATCCAACACTATGGACAGCACTGCTTACATCTGGCTCTAATTAGTCCACGGATGTGTTCAGCCGAATGGCCTCTGCCAGGAACACTCAGAATGAGATTCTGAGTTATTGCAACATAGGAGAGTTTCAGTGCTTTCAAGGCTTCTTAAGAAGAATTCCGGAATGTTGATGGCAGCAGGCCTCCGGCTGTTTCGAGTGAACATCTCCATGTAAATCCCATTTGGTTTCTTGTATACCCGTGAAATTTTGCCAGGTTATGCAGTTTGCATTGCTGCACAGTTGTGCCTGCCTTGCTCTGCCGCAGTTGCAAACATTCAGGCATGGCAGCTAGATAGGCTGGTCCCTGTTAGACGCTGCCAGCGGACTTTGTCTATCTGCTTCCCGTTCTTCTCACCTGAGTGCTACTGATTCCAGCTTTGACGGCTACACTCTACTCAACCGGAGCAGTAAGTTGAACCTCAAGTAAGGACACTTTGTGAAACTGTTGAGAACTAGAGCTCAGTTGTTTGGCACGTCACCACTGTCCATCCAGCACTATGGACGGCACTGCTTACATCTGGCTCTAATTAGTCTACGGTAGTGTTCAGCCGAATGACCTCTGCCGTGAACACTCAGAATGAGGTTCTGAGTTATTTCAACATAGGATCGTTTCACTGCTTTCAAGGCTTCTTAGGAAAAATTCCGGAATGTTGCTGTTGGCAGCCCTCCAGCTGTTCCAGGTGAACATCTCCTTGTAATCCCCCGTGGTTTCTTGTACACCCGTGAAATTTGGCCAGGTTATGAAGTATGCATTGCTGCACAATTGCGCCTTCCTAGCTCTGCCACGGTTGCAATCATTCAGGCGTGGCAGCCAGATAGGCAAGTCCCCGTAGACACTGCCAGCAGACTGGGTATATCTGCTTCCCCTTCTTCTCACCTGAGTGCTACTATTTCCAGCTTTGACGGCTACACTCTACTCAACCAGAGCAGTAAGTTGAACCTCAACTTATGGCACTTTGTGAAACTGTTGAGAACTAGAGCTCAGTTGTTTGGCAGGCCACCATTGTCCATCCAGCACTATGCACGGCACTGTCTATATCTGGCTCTAATTATTCCACGGTTGTGTTCCGCAGAATGACCTCTGCCGAGAACATTCAGAATGAGTTTCTGAGTTGTTGTCACATAGGAGAGTTTCACTGCTTTCAAGGCTTCTTAGGAAGTATTCCGGAATATTGCTGCAGGCAGGCCTCCGGTTGTTTCGGGTGAACATCTCCATGTAAATCCCCCGTGGTTTCTTGTACACACGTGAAATTTGGCCAGGTTATGCAGTTTGCATTGCTGCACAATTGTTCCTGCCAAGCTCTGACCCGGTTGCAAACATTCAGGCGAGGCAGCCAGATAGGCTGGTACTCCTAGGACACTGCCAGCAGACTGGGTATATGTGCTTCCCGTTCTTCTCACCTGAGTGCTACTGATTCCAGCTTTGAAGGCTACCCTCTACTCAACCGGAGCAGAAAGTTGAACCTCAATTTATGGCTCTTTGTGAAAGTGTTGAGAATTAGAGCTCAGTTGTTTTCCACGCCACCACTGTCCATCCAGCACTATGGACAGCACTGCCTACATCTGGCCCTATTTAGTCCACGGTTATGTTCAGCCGAATGACCTCTGCCGGGAACACTCAGAATGAGGTTCTGAGTTATTTCAACATAGGAGCGTTTAACTGCTTTCAAGGCTTCTCTGGAAAAATTCCAGAATGTTGCTGCCAGCAGGCCTCCGGGTGTTGCGAGTGAACATCTCCATGTAAATCCCATTTAGTTTCTTGAATACCCGTTAAATTTGGCCATGTTATGCAGTTTGCATTGCTGCACAATTGTGCCTGCCTAGCTCTGCCGCGGTTGCAAACATTCAGGCGTGGCAGCCAGATAGGCTGGTCCCGGTAGGACACTGCCAGCCGACAGGTTGTATCTGCTTCCCGTTCTTCTCACCTGAGTGCTACTGATTCCAGCTTTGACCGCTACACTCTACTCAACCAGAGCAGTAAGTTCAACCTCAACTTATGGCACTTTGTGAGTGTTGAAAACTAGAGCTCAGTTTTATGGAACGACACCACTGTCCATCCAGCACTATGGCGGCACAGCCTACATCTGGCTCTAATTAGGCCACGGTTGTGTTCAGCTGAATGACCTCTGCCGGGAACACTCAGAATGAGGTTATGAGTTATTGCAACATAGGAGCGTTTCACTGCTTTCAAGGCTTCACAGGAAGAATTCCGGAATCTTGTTTCCGGCAGCTCTCTGTCTGTTCCGGGTGAACTTCTGCTAGTAAATCCCCCGTGGTTTCTTGTACACCCGTGAAATTAGGCCAGGTTATGCAGTTTGCATTGCTGCACAATTGCGCCTGCCTATCTCTGCCGCGGTTGCAAACATTCAGACGTGGCAGCCACATAGGCTGGTCCCAGTAGGACACTGCCAGCGGACTGGGTATATCTGCTTCCCGTTCTTCTCACCTGAGTGCTACTGATTCCAGCTTTGACGGCTACACTCTACTCAACGGCAGCAGTAAGTTGAACCTCAACTTATGGCACTTTGTGAAAGTGTTGAGAACTAGAGCTCAGTTCTTTGGCACGCCACCACTGTCCATCCAGCACTATGGACGGCACTGCCTACATCTGACTCTAATTCATCCACAGTTGTGTTCAGCCGAATGCCCTCTGCCAGGAACACTCAGAACGAGCTTCTGAGTTATTGCAACATAGGAGCGTTTCACTGCTTTCAAGGCTTCTTAGGAAGAATTCCGGTAATTGCTACCGGCAGGCGTCCGGCTGTTCTGGGTGAACATCTTCTTGAAAATCCCCCGTGGTTTCTTTATCACCCGTGAAATTTGGCCAGGTCATGCAGTTTGAATTGCTGCACAATTGTGCCTGCCTAGCCCTGCCGCGGTTGCAAACGCTCAGGCGTGGCAGCCAGATAGGCTGGTCCCAGTAGGACACTTCCAGCAGACTGGGTATATCTGCCTCCCGTTCTTCTCACTGAGTGCTACTGATTCCAGATTTCACGGCTACACTCTACTCAACCGGAGCCGTAAGTTGAACCTCAACTCATGGCACTTTGTGAAAGTGTTGAGAACTAGAGCTCAGTTGTTTGGCACGCCACCACTGTCCATCCAGCACTATGGACGGCACTGCCTACATCTGGCTCTAATTAGTCCACGGTTGTGTTCAGCCGAAGGACCTCTGCCGGGAACACTCAGAATGAGGTTCTGAGTTCTTGCAACATAGGAGCTTTTCACTGCTTTGAAGGCTTCACAGGAAGAATTCCGGAATCTTGCTGCCAGCAGGCCTCCGGCTGTTACGGGTGAACATCTCCTTGAAAATCCCCCGTGGTTTCTTGTACACCCGTGAAATTTGGCCAGGTTATGCAGTTTGCATTGCTGCACAATTGCGCCTGCCTAGCTCTGCCGCGGTTGCAAACATTCAGGCGAGGCAGCCAGATCGTCTGGTCTCCCTAGGACACTGCCAGCGGTCTGGGTATTTCTGCTTCCCGTTCCTCTCACCTGAGTGCTACTGATTCCAACTTTGACGGCTACACTCTACTCAACCGGAGCAGTAAGTTGAACCTCAACTTATGGCACATTGTGTAAGTGTTGGGAACTAGAGCTCAGTTGTTTGGCACGCCACCACTGTCCATCCAGCACTATGGACGGCACTGCCTACATCTGGCTCTAATTCGTGCACGGTTGTGTTCAGCCGAATGACCTCTGCCGGGAACACTCAGAATGAGGTTCTGGTTTGCCGGCAGACTCCAGGAATTCCGCAATGTTGGTGCTGGCCGGCCTCCGGCTCTTCTGGGTGAACATCTTGTAAATCCCCCGTGGTTTCTTGAACACCCGTGAAATTTGGCCTGGTTATGCAGTTTGCATTGCTGCCCAATTGCGCCTGCCTAGCTCTTCCCCGGTTGCAAACATTCAGGCGGGGCAGCCAGATAAGCTGTTCCCCGTAGGACACTGCAGGCAGACTGGGTAGATCTGCTTCCGGTTCTTCTCACCTGAGTGCTACTGATTACAGATTTGTCGGCTACACTCTACTCAACCGGAGCAGTAAGTTGAACCTCAACTTATGGCACTTTGTGAAAGTGTTGAGAATTAGAGGTCACTTGTTTGGAACGCCACCACTGTCAATCCAGCACTATGGACGGCACTGCCTACATCTGGCTCTAATTATTCCACGGTTGTGTTCCGCCTAATGACCTCTGCCGGGAACAATCAGAATGAGGTTCTGAGTTGTTGTCACATAGGAGCGTTTCACTGCTTTCAAGGCTTCTTAGGAAGTATTCCGGAATGTTGCTGCAGGCAGGCCTTCGGCTGTTTCGGGTGAACATCTCCATGTAAATCCCCCGTGGTTTCTTGTACACACGTGAAATTTGGCCAGGTTATGCAGTTTGCATTGCTGCACAATTGTTCCTGCCAAGCTCTGACGCGGTTGCAAAAATTCAGGCGTGGCCCCCAGGTAGGCTGGTCTACCTAGGACACTGCCAGCGGACTGGGTATATGTGCTTCCCGTTCTTCTCACCTGAGTGCTACTGATTCCAGCTTTGACGGCTACACTATACTCAACCAGAGCAGTAAGTTGAACCTCAACTTATGGCACTTTGTGAAAGTGTTGAGAAATAGAGCTCAGTTTTTTGGCATGCCACCACTGTCCATCCAGCACTATGGACGGCACTGCTTACATCTAGCTCTAATTAGTCCACGGTTGTGTTCAGCCGAATGACCTCTGCCGGGAACACTCAGAATGAGCTTCTGAGTCATTCCAACACAGTAGCTTTTCACTGCTTTCAAGGCTTCATAGGAAGAATTCCGGAAACTTGCTGCTGGCAGGCCTCCGGCTGTTCCGGGTGAACATCTCCTTGTACATCCCCCTGGTTTCCTGAACACCCATGAAATTTGGCCAGGTTATGCAGTTGAATTGCTGCATAGTTGCGACTGCTTAGCTCTGCCGCGGTTGCAAATATTGAGGAGTGGCAGCCAGATAGGCTGGACACCGTAGGACACTGCCAGCAGACTGGGTATATGTGCTTCCCGTTCTTCTCACCTGAGTGCTGCTGATTCTAGCTTTGACGGCTGCACTCTACTCAACCGATGCAGGAAGTTGAACCTCTACTTATGGCACTCTGTTAAATTTTGGAGAACTAGAGCTCAGTTGTTTGGCACGCCCAGACTCTCCATTAAGCACTATGGACGGCACTGCCTACATCTGGCAATAGTTTGTCCACGGCTGTGTTCATCCGAATGAGTTCTGCTGGGAACACTCACAATAAGGTTCTAAGTTATTGCAACATAGGAGTGTTTCACTGCGTTCAAGGTTTCTTAGGAAGAATTCTGGAATCTTGCTGCCGGCAGGCCTCTAGTTGCTCTGAGTGAACATCTCCTTGTAAATCCCCCGTGGTTTCTTGTACACCCGTGAAATTTGGCTAGGTTATGCAGTTTGCATTGCTGCATAATTGCGCCTGCCTAGCTCTGCCGCGGATGCAAACATTCAGGCATGGCAGCCAGATAGGCTGGTCTCCGTAGGACACTGCCAGCGGACTGGGTATATCTGCTTCCCATTCTTCTCACCTGAGTGCTTCTGATTCCCGGTTTGACGGCTACACTCTACTCTACCGAAGCAGTAAGTTGAACCTCTACTTATATCACTCTGTTAAAGTTTGGAGAACTAGACCTCACTTGTTCGGCACGCGACCACTGTCCATCTAGCACTATGGATGGCACTGCCTACATCTGGCTCTAATTAGTACACGGTTGTGTTCAGCCGAATGACCTCTGCCGGGAACACTAAGAATGAGGTTCTGAGTTATTGCCACATAGGAGCGTTTCACTGCTTTCAAGGCTTCTTAGGAAGAATTCCGGAATCTTGCTGATGGCAGGCCTCGGGCTGTTCCGGGTAAACATGTCCTTGTAAATCTCCAGTGGTTTCTTGTACACCTGTGAAATTTGGCCAGGTTATGCAGTTTGCATTGCTGCATAATTGCGACTGCTTAGCTCTGCCGCGGTTGCAAACATTGAGGCGTGGCAGCCACATAGGCTGGACACCGTAGGACACTGCCAGCATACTAGGTATATCTGCTTCCCGTTCTTCTCACCCGAGTGCTGCTGATTCTAGCTTGGACGGCTACACTCTACTCAACTGTCGCTGTAAGTTGATCCTCAACTTATGGCATTTTGTGAAAGTGTTGCGAACTAGAGCTCAGTTGTTTGGCACACCACCACTGCCCAGCCAGTACTATGGACGGCACTGCATGTATCTGGCTTTAGTTAGTCCACGGTTGTGTTCAGCCTAATGAGCTCTGACTGGGTATATCTGCTTCCCATTCTTCTCACTTGAGTGCTTCTGATTCCCGCTTTGACGGCTACACTCTACTCAACCGAAACAGTAAGTTGAACCTCTACTTATGGCACTCTGTTAAAGTTTAGAGAACTAGAGCTCAGTTGTTTGGCACGCGACCACTCTCCATCCAGCACTATGGACGGCACTGCCTACATCTGGCTCTAATTAGTCCACGGTTGTGTTCAGCCGAATGACCTCTGTCGGGAACACTCAGAATGACGTGCTGAGTTATTGCCACATAGGAGCGTTACACTGCTTTCAAGGCTTCTCAGGAAAAATTCCGGAATCTTGCTGCCGGCAGGCCTCCGGCTGTTCGGGGTGAACATCTCCTTGTAAATACCGAATGGTTTCTTGTACACCCGTGAAATTAGGTCAGGTTATTCAGTTTACATTGCTGCAAAATTGCTCCTGCCTAGCTCTGCCGTGGTTGCAAACATTCAGGCGTGGCAACCAGATAGGCTGGTCCCGGTAGGACACTGCCAACGGACTGGGTATATCTGCTTCCCAAATTTCTAACCTGAGTGCTACTGATTCCAGCTTGGACGGCTACACTCTACTCAACCGGAGCAGTAAGTTGAAACTCAACTTATGGCACTTTGTGATAGTGTTGAGAACTAGAGCTCAGTTGTTTGGCACGCCACCACTCTCCTTCCAGCCCTATGGACGGCACTGCCTACATCTGTCTCTAATTAGTCCACGGTTGTGTTCAGCGGAATGACCTCTGCCGGGAACACTCAGAATGCGGTTCTGAGTTATTCCAACATAGGAGCGTTTCACTGCTTTCAAGGCTTCTTAGGAATAATTCCGGAATCTTGCTGCCGGCACGACTCTGGCTGTTCCGATTGAACATCTCTTTGTAAATCAGCCGTGGTTTCTTGTACCCCCGTAAAATTTGGCCAGGTTATGCAGTTTGCATCGCTGCACAATTGTACCTGCCTAGCAATGCCGCGGTTGCAAACATTCAGGCGTGGCAGCCAGATAGGCTGGTCCCCGTAGGACACTGCCAGCGGACTGGGTTTATCGGCTTCCCGTTCTTCTCACCTGAGTGCTACTGATTCCAGCTTTCACAGCTACACTCTATCAACCGGAGCAGTAAGTTGAACCTCATCTTATGGCACTTTGTGAAAGTGTGGAGAACTAGAGCTCAATTGTTTCATAGGGTACCACTCTCCATCCAGCACTATGGACGGCACTGCCTACATCTGGCTCTAATTAGTCCACCGTTGTGGTCAGGCTAATGACCTCTGCCGGGAACACTCAGAATGAGGTTCTGAGTTATTGCAACATAGGAGCGTTTCAGTGCTTTCAAGGCTTCACAGGAAGAATTCCGGTATTTTGCTGCCGGCAGGCCTCCGGCTGTTCCGGGTGAACATGTCCTTGTAAATCCCGGGTGGTTTATTGTACACCCGTGAAATTTGGCTAGGTTATGCAGTTTGCATTGCTGCACAATTGCGCCTGCCTAGCTCTGCCGCTGTTGCAAACATTCAGGCGTGGCAGCCAGATAGGCTGGTCCCCGTAGGACACTGCCAGCGGACTGGGTATATCTGCTTCGCGTTCTTCTCACCTGAGTGCTACTGATTCCAGCTTTAACGGCTACACTCTACTCAACCGAAGCAGTAAGTTGAAGCTCAACTTATGGCACTTTGTGACAGTGTTCAGAACTAGAGCTCAGTTTTTTGGCACCCCACCACTGTCCATTCCGCACTATGGATGGCACTGCGTACATCTGGCTCTAATTAGTCCACGGTTGTGTTCAGCCGAATGACCTCTGCCGGGAACACTCAGAATGAAGTTGTGAGTTATTGCCACATAGGAGCTTTTCACGGCTTTCAAGTCTTCACATGAAGAATTCCGAATCTTGCTGCAGGCAGGACTCCAGCTGTTCCGGGTGAACATCTCCTTGTAAATGACCCGTGCTTTCTTGTACACCTGTTAAATTTGTCCAGGTTATGCAGTTTGCATTGCTGCACAATTGCGCCTGCCTAGCTCTGCCGCGGTTGCAAACATTCAGGCGTGGCAGCCATATAGGCTGGTCCACGTAAGACACTGCCAGCTGACTGGTATATCTGCTTCCCATTCTTCTCACCTGAGTCCTACTGATTCCAGCTTTGACGGGTACACTCTACTCAACCGGAGCAGTAAGTTGAACCTCAAGTTATGGCACTCTGTGAAAGTGTGGAGAACTAGAGCTCAGTTGCTTGGCACGCCAAAACTGTCCATCCAGCACTATGGACTGCAATGCCTCCATCTGGCTCTAATTAGTCCATGGTTGTCTTCAGCCGAATGACCTCTGCCGGGAACACTCAGAATGAGGTTCTGAGTTCTTGCAACATAGGAGCGTTTCACTGCTATCAAGGCTTCTTAGGAAGGATTCCGGAATGTTGCTGCCGGCAGGCCTCTGGCTGTTCCGGCTGAACATCTCCTTGTAAATCCCCCGTGGTTTCTTGTACACCGGTAAAATTTGGCCAGGTTATGCAGTTTGCATTGCTGCACAATTGCGCCTACGAAGCTCTGCCGCGATTGCAAACATTCAGGCGTGGCTGCCAGATAGGCTGGTATCCGTAAGACATTGCCAGCGAACTGGATATATCTGATTCCCATTCTTCTCACCTGAGTGGTACTGATTCCAGCTTAGACGGCTACACTCTAATCAACCGGAGCAGTAAGTTGAACCTCAACTTATGGCACTTTGTGAAAGTTTGGAGAACTAAAGCTCAGTTGTTTTCCAATCGAAAACACTACCTATATCTCGCTCTAATTAGTCCATTGCCTACATCTGGCTCTATTTAGTCCACTGCCTACATCTGGCTCTAATTAGTCCACTGCCTACATCTGGCTCTAATTAGTCCACGGATGAGTTCAGCCGAATGACCTCTGCCGGGAACACTCAGAATGAGGTTCTGAGTTATTGCAACGTAGGAGCGTTTCACTGCTTTCAAGGCTTCTTAGGAAGAATTCCGGAATCTTGCTGCTGTTCCGGGTGAACATCTCCTTGTACATCCCCCGTGGTTTCTTGTACACCCGTGAAATTTGGCCAGGTTATGCAGTTTGCACTGCTGCACAATTGCGCCTGCCTAGCTCTGCCCCGGTTACAAACTTTCAGGCGTGGCAGCCAGATAGACATTTCCCTGTAGGATACTGCCAGCGGACTGGGTATATCTGCTTCCCGTTCTTCTCACCTGAGTGCTAATGATTCCAGCTTTGACAGCTACAATCTATTCAACCGGAGCAGTAAGGTGAAGCTCAACTTAGGCACTTTCTGAAAGTGTTGAGAACTACAGCTCAGTTGTTGGGCATGCGACCACTGTCCATCCAGCACTATGGACGGCACTGCCTACATCTGGCTCTAATTAGTCCACGGTTGTGTTCAGCCGAATGACCTCTGCCGGGAACACTCAGAATGAGGTTCTGAGTTATTCCAACGTAGGAGAGTTTCACTGCTTTCAAGGCTTCTTAGGAAGAATTCGGGAATGTTGCTGCCGGCAGGCCTCCGGCTGTTCCGGGTAAACATGTCCTTGTAAATCCCCCGTGGTTTCTTGTACACAACTGAAATTTGGGGAGGTTATGCAGTTTGCATTGCTACACAATTGCGCCGTCTTCCCCTGACGCAGTTGCAAACATTCAGGCGTGGAAGCCAGATAGGCTGGTCCCAGTAGGACACTGCCAGGGGACTGGGTATATCTGCTTTCCGTTCTTCTCACCTGAGTGCTATTGATTCCATCTTTGATGGCTACACTCTACTAAACCGGCAGTGTCCATCCAGCACTATGTACGGCACTGCCTACATGTGGCTATAATTAGTCCTCGGTTGGGATCAGCCGAATGACCTCTGCCCGGAACACTCAGAATGAGTTTCGGAGTTATTGCAAAATAGGAGACTTTCACTGCTTTCAAGTCTTCTCAGGAAGGATTCCGGAATGTTGCTCCCGGCAGGCCTCCGGCTGTTCCGAGTGAACATCTCCTTGTAAATCACCCATGGTTTCTTTTACACCCATGAAATTTGGACAGGTTATGCAGTTGGCATTGCTGAACAATTGTGCCTGCCTAGCTCTGCCGCGGTTGCAAACAATCACGCGTGGCAGCTAGATAGGCTGGTTCCCGTAGGACACTGCCAGCGAATTGGGTCTATCTGCTTCCTGTTCTTTTCACCTGAGTGCTACTGATTACAGCTTTGATGGCTACACTCTACTCAACCGGAGCAGTAAGTTGAACCTCAACTTATGGCACTTTGTGAAAGTGTTGAGAACTAGAGCTCAGTTGTTTGGCACGCCACCATTGTCCATCCAACACTATGGACGGCGCTGCATACATCTGGCTGTAATTAGTCCACGGTTGTGTTCAGCCGAATGAACTCTGCTGGAACACTCAGAATGAGGTTCTGAGTTATTGCAACATAGGAGCGTTTCACTGCTTTCAAGGCTTCTTATGAAAAATTCCGGAACCTTGCAACCAGCAGGCCTCCGGCTGTTCTGCGTGAACTTCTCAGGAAGGATTCCGGAATCTTGCTGGCGGTAGGTTTCCCGCTGATCTGGGTTAAGATCTCCTTGTAAATCCCGCGTTTTTTCTTGTACACCAGTGTAATTTGGCCAGGTTATGCAGTTTGCATTGCTGCATAATTGCGACTGCTTAGCTCTGCCGTGGTTGCAAACATTGAGGCGTGGCAGCCAGATAGGCTGGACACCGTAGGACACTGCCAGCTGATTGGGTATATCTGCTTCCTGTTCTCACCTGAGTGCTGCTGATTCTAGCTTTGACGGCTACACTCTACTCAACCAGAGCAGTAAGTTGATCCTCAAATTATGGCACTTTGTGAAAGTGTTGAGAACTAGAGCTCACTTGTTTGGCACACCACCACTGTCCATCCAGCACTATGGACGCCACTGCATGCATCTGGCTATAGTTAGTCCACGGTTAGTTCAGCCGAATGAGCTCTGCCGGGAACACTCACAATGAGGTTCTGAGTTATTGCAACAAAGGAGTGTTTCACTGCTTTCAAGGCTTCTTAGGAAGAATTCTAGAATCTTGCTGGCGGCAGGCCTCCGGTTGTTCCGAGTGAACATCTCCTTCTAAATCCCCCGTGGTTTCTTGTACACCCGTGAAATTTGGCTAGATTATGCAGTTTGTATTGCTGCATAATTGCGCCTGCCTAGCTATGCCGCGGTTGCAAACATTCAGGCGTGGCAGCCAGATAGGCTGGTCCCCGTAGGCCAGGGACAGCGGACTGGGTATATCTGCTTCCCATTCTTCTCCCCTGAGTGCTTCTGATTTCCGCTTTGACGGCTACACCACACTCAACCGAAGCAGTAAGTTGAACCACTACTTATGGCACTCTGTTAAAGTTTGGAGAACTAGAGCTCAGTTGTTTGGCACGCGACCACTGTCCATCCAGCACTATGGACAGAACTGCCTACATGTGGCTCTAATTTTTCCAAGTTTATGTTCAGCCTAATGACCTCTTCCGGGAACACTCAGAATGAGGTTCTGAGTTATCACAACATAGGAGCGTTTCACTGCTTTCAAGGCTTCTCAGGAAGGATTCCGGAATGTTGCCGTCGGCAGACCTCCGGCTGTTCCCGCTGAACAGATACTTGTAAATCCCCCGTGGTTTCTTGTACACCCGTGAAATTTGGCCAGGTTGTGCAGTTTGCATTGCTGCACAATTGCGCCTGCCTAGCTCTGCCGCGGTTGCAAACATTCAGGCGTGGCAGCCAGATAGGCTGGTCCCCGAAGGACACTGCCAGCGGACTGGGTATATCTGCTTCCTGTTCTTCTCACTTGAATGCTACTGATTCCAGCTTTGTCGGCTACACTCAACTCAACCGGAGCCGTAAGTTGAACCTCAACTTATGGCACTTTGTATAAGTGTTGAGAACTAGAGCTCAGTAATTTGGCATGCCACAACAGTAAATCCAGCACTATGGACGGCACTGCCTACATCTGGCTCTAAGTAGTCCATAGTTGTGTTCAGCCGAATGACCTCTGCCGGGAACACTCAGAATGAGATTCTGAGTTATTGCTAAACAGGAGCGTTTCACTGCTTTCAAGGCTTCACAGGAAGAATTCCGGAATCTTGCTGCCGGCAGGCCTCGGGCTGTTCCGGGTGAACATCTCCTTGTAAATCCCCCGTGGTTTCTTGTACACCTGTTTAATTTTGCCAGGTTATGCAGTTTGCATGGCTGCACAATTGTGCCTGCCTAGCTCTGCCACGGTTGGAAACATTCAGGCGTGGCAGCCAGATAGGCTGGATCCTGTAGGACACTGTCAGCGGACTGGGTCTATGTGCTTCCCGTTGTTCTCAACTGAGTGCTACTGATTCCAGCTTTGACGGCTACACTCTTCTCAACCGGAGCAGTAAGTTGAACCTCAACTTATGGCACTTTGTGAAAGTGTTGAGAACTAGAGCTCAGTTGTTTGGCACGCCACAACATTCCATCCAGCACTATGGACAGCAGAGCCTACATCTGGCTGTAATTAGTCCACGGTTGTCTTCAGCCGAATGACCTCTGCCGGGAACACTCAGAATGAAGTTCTGAGTTATTGCAACATAGGAGCGTTTCACTGCTTTCAAGGCTTCTTAGGAAGAACTCCGGAATGTTGCCTCCGGCAGGCCTCCGACTGTTCCGGGTGAACATCTCCATGTAATTCCCTGGGGTTTCTTGTACACCCGTGAAATTTGGCCAGGTTATGCAGTTTGCATTGCTGCACAATTGTGACTGCCTTGCTCTGCCGCGGTTGCAAATATTCAGGCGTGGCAGCCAGATAGGCTGGTCCCCGTAGGACACTGCCAGCGGACTGGGTATATCTGCTTCCCGTTCTTCTCACCTGAGTGCTACTGATTCCAGCTTTGACGGCTACACTCTACTCAACCGGAGCAGTAAGTTGAACCTCAACTTATGGCACTTTGTGAAAGTTTGGAGAACTAAAGCTCAGTTGATTTCCAATCGAAAACACTGCCTATATCTGTCTCTAATTAGTCCATTGCCTACATCTGGCTCTAATTAGTCCACTGCCTACATCTGGCTCTAATTAGTCCACTGATGAGTTCAGCGGAATGACACCTGCT
This sequence comes from Dipodomys merriami, assembly GCF_024711535.1. Classification (NCBI taxonomy): domain Eukaryota; kingdom Metazoa; phylum Chordata; class Mammalia; order Rodentia; family Heteromyidae; genus Dipodomys; species Dipodomys merriami. Next base: position 228,083 of record NW_027204481.1, read on the forward strand.
GGGAACATTCAGAATGAGGTTCTGAGTTATTGCAAACTAGGAGCGTTTCACTGCTTTCAAGGCTTCTCAGGAAGGATTCTGGAATCTTGCTGTCTGTAGGCCTCCGGCTGTTCTGGGTGAACATCTCCTTGTAAATCCGCGTTGTTTCTTGTACACCCGTGAAATTTGGCCAGGTTATGCAGTTTGCTTTCCTGCACAATTGCGCCTGCCTAGCTCTGCCGCGGTGGCAAACATTCAGACATTCCCGCCAGATAGGCTGCTCCCCATAGGACACTGCCAGCGGACTGGGTGTATCTGCTTCACGTTCTTCTCACCTGTGTGCTACTGATTCCAGCTTTGATGGCTACACTCTACTCAACCGCAGCAGTAAGTTGAACTTCAACTTAGGGCACTTTCTGAAACTGTTGAGAACTAGAGCTCAGATGTTGGGCATGCGACCACTGTCCATCCAGCACTATGGAAGGCACTGCCTACATCTGGCTCTAATTAGTCTACGGTTGTGTTCAGCCGAATGACCTCTGCCGGGAACACTCAGAATGAGGTTCTGTGTTATTGCAACATAGGAGCGTTTCACTGCTTTCAAGGTTTCTTAGGAAGAATTCCGAAATGTTGCTGCCGGCACGCCTCCGGCTGTTCCGGGTGAACATCTCCTTGTAAATCCCCCGTGGTTTCTTGTACACCCGTGAATTTTGGCCACGTTATGCAGTTTGCATTGCTGCACAATTGTGCCTGCCTATCTCTGCCGAGGTTGCAAACATTCAGTCGTGGAAGCCAGATAGTCTGGACCCAGTAGGACACTACAAGCGGACTTTGTATATCTGCTTCCCATTCTTCTCACCTTCGTGCTCCTGATTCCTGCTTTGACGGCTACACTCTACTCAACGGGAGCAGTAAGTTGAACCTCAACTTATGGCACTTTGTGAAAGTGTTGAGAACTAGAGCTCAGTTGTTTGGCTCGCCACCAATGTCCATCCAGCACTAAGGACAGCAGTGCCTACATCTGGCTCTAATTAGTCCACGGTTGTGTTCAGCCGAATGACCTCTCCTGGGAACACTCAGAATGAGGTTCTGAGTTATTGCAACATAGGAGCGTTTCACTGCTTTCAAGGCTTCTCAGGATGGATTCTGGAAGGTTGCTGCCGGCAGGCCTCCGGCTGTTCCGGGTAAACATGTCCGTGTAAATGCCCCGTGGTTTCTTGTACACGCCTGAAATTTGGGCAGGTTATGCGGTTTGCATTGCTACACAATTGCGCCTGCCTACCCCTGCCACAGTTGCAAATATTTAGGAATGGCAGCCAGATGGGCTGGTCCCTGTAGGACACTGCCAGCGGACTGGGTATATCTGCTTCCCATTCTTCTCACCTGAGTGCTACTGATTCGAGCTTTGACGGCTACACTCTACTCAACCGAAGTAGTAGGTTGAACCTCAACTTATGGCACTTTGTGAAAGTGTTGAGAACTAGATCTCAGGTGTTTTGCACGCCACCACTGTACATCCAGCACTATGGACGGCACTGCATACACCTGGCTCTAATTAGTCCACAGTTGTGTTCAGCCGAATGATCTCTTCTGGGAACACTCAGAATGAGGTTCTGAGTTATTGCAAACTAGGAGCGTTTCACTGCTTTCAAGGCTTCTTAGGAAGAATTCCGGAATTTTGCTGCCAGCAGGTCTCCGGCTGTTCCGGGTGAACATCTCCTTGTAAATCCCTGTGGTTTCTTGTACACCCATGAAATTTGGCCACGTTATGCAGTTTGCATTGCTGCACAATTGCGCCTGCCTAGCTCTGCTGGGGTTGCACACATTCAGGCTTGGCAGCCAGATAGGCTGGTCCCCGTAAGACATTGCCAGCGGACTGGGTATATCTGCTTCCCGTTCTTCTCACCTGAGTGCTACTGATTACAGATTTGTCGGCTACACTCTACTCAACCGGAGCAGTAAGTTGAACCTCAACTTATGGCACTTTGTGAAAGTGTTGAGAATTAGAGGTCACTTGTTTGGAACGCCACCACTGTCAATCCAGCACTATGGACGGCACTGCCTACATCTGGCTCTAATTATTCCACGGTTGTGTTCCGCCTAATGACCTCTGCCGGGAACAATCAGAATGAGGTTCTGAGTTGTTGTCACATAGGAGCGTTTCACTGCTTTCAAGGCTTCTTAGGAAGTATTCCGGAATGTTGCTGCAGGCAGGCCTCCGGCTGTTTCGGGTGAACATCTCCATGTAAATCCCCCGTGGTTTCTTGTACACACGTGAAATTTGGCCAGGTTATGCAGTTTGCATTGCTGCACAATTGTTCCTGCCAAGCTCTGACGCGGTTGCAAAAATTCAGGCGTGGCCCCCAGGTAGGCTGGTCTACCTAGGACACTGCCAGCGGACTGGGTATATGTGCTTCCCGTTCTTCTCACCTGAGTGCTACTGATTCCAGCTTTGACGGCTACACTATACTCAACCAGAGCAGTAAGTTGAACCTCAACTTATGGCACTTTGTGAAAGTGTTGAGAAATAGAGCTCAGTTTTTTGGCATGCCACCACTGTCCATCCAGCACTATGGACGGCACTGCTTACATCTAGCTCTAATTAGTCCACGGTTGTGTTCAGCCGAATGACCTCTGCCGGGAACACTCAGAATGAGCTTCTGAGTCATTCCAACACAGTAGCTTTTCACTGCTTTCAAGGCTTCATAGGAAGAATTCCGGAAACTTGCTGCTGGCAGGCCTCCGGCTGTTCCGGGTGAACATCTCCTTGTACATCCCCCTGGTTTCCTGAACACCCATGAAATTTGGCCAGGTTATGCAGTTGAATTGCTGCATAGTTGCGACTGCTTAGCTCTGCCGCGGTTGCAAATATTGAGGAGTGGCAGCCAGATAGGCTGGACACCGTAGGACACTGCCAGCAGACTGGGTATATGTGCTTCCCGTTCTTCTCACCTGAGTGCTGCTGATTCTAGCTTTGACGGCTGCACTCTACTCAACCGATGCAGGAAGTTGAACCTCTACTTATGGCACTCTGTTAAATTTTGGAGAACTAGAGCTCAGTTGTTTGGCACGCCCAGACTCTCCATTAAGCACTATGGACGGCACTGCCTACATCTGGCAATAGTTTGTCCACGGTTGTGTTCATCCGAATGAGCTCTGCTGGGAACACTCACAATAAGGTTCTAAGTTATTGCAACATAGGAGTGTTTCACTGCGTTCAAGGTTTCTTAGGAAGAATTCTGGAATCTTGCTGCCGGCAGGCCTCTAGTTGCTCTGAGTGAACATCTCCTTGTAAATCCCCCGTGGTTTCTTGTACACCCGTGAAATTTGGCTAGGTTATGCAGTTTGCATTGCTGCATAATTGCGCCTGCCTAGCTCTGCCGCGGATGCAAACATTCAGGCATGGCAGCCAGATAGGCTGGTCTCCGTAGGACACTGCCAGCGGACTGGGTATATCTGCTTCCCATTCTTCTCACCTGAGTGCTTCTGATTCCCGGTTTGACGGCTACACTCTACTCTACCGAAGCAGTAAGTTGAACCTCTACTTATATCACTCTGTTAAAGTTTGGAGAACTAGACCTCACTTGTTCGGCACGCGACCACTGTCCATCTAGCACTATGGATGGCACTGCCTACATCTGGCTCTAATTAGTACACGGTTGTGTTCAGCCGAATGACCTCTGCCGGGAACACTAAGAATGAGGTTCTGAGTTATTGCCACATAGGAGCGTTTCACTGCTTTCAAGGCTTCTTAGGAAGAATTCCGGAATCTTGCTGATGGCAGGCCTCGGGCTGTTCCGGGTAAACATGTCCTTGTAAATCTCCAGTGGTTTCTTGTACACCTGTGAAATTTGGCCAGGTTATGCAGTTTGCATTGCTGCATAATTGCGACTGCTTAGCTCTGCCGCGGTTGCAAACATTGAGGCGTGGCAGCCACATAGGCTGGACACCGTAGGACACTGCCAGCGTACTAGGTATATCTGCTTCCCGTTCTTCTCACCCGAGTGCTGCTGATTCTAGCTTGGACGGCTACACTCTACTCAACTGTCGCTGTAAGTTGATCCTCAACTTATGGCATTTTGTGAAAGTGTTGCGAACTAGAGCTCAGTTGTTTGGCACACCACCACTGCCCAGCCAGTACTATGGACGGCACTGCATGTATCTGGCTTTAGTTAGTCCACGGTTGTGTTCAGCCTAATGAGCTCTGACTGGGTATATCTGCTTCCCATTCTTCTCACTTGAGTGCTTCTGATTCCCGCTTTGACGGCTACACTCTACTCAACCGAAACAGTAAGTTGAACCTCTACTTATGGCACTCTGTTAAAGTTTAGAGAACTAGAGCTCAGTTGTTTGGCACGCGACCACTCTCCATCCAGCACTATGGACGGCACTGCCTACATCTGGCTCTAATTAGTCCACGGTTGTGTTCAGCCGAATGACCTCTGTCGGGAACACTCAGAATGACGTGCTGAGTTATTGCCACATAGGAGCGTTACACTGCTTTCAAGGCTTCTCAGGAAAAATTCCGGAATCTTGCTGCCGGCAGGCCTCCGGCTGTTCGGGGTGAACATCTCCTTTTAAATACCGAGTGGTTTCTTGTACACCCGTGAAATTAGGTCAGGTTATTCAGTTTACATTGCTGCAAAATTGCTCCTGCCTAGCTCTGCCGTGGTTGCAAACATTCAGGCGTGGCAACCAGATAGGCTGGTCCCGGTAGGACACTGCCAACGGACTGGGTATATCTGCTTCCCAAATTTCTAACCTGAGTGCTACTGATTCCAGCTTGGACGGCTTCACTCTACTCAACCGGAGCAGTAAGTTGAAACTCAACTTATGGCACTTTGTGATAGTGTTGAGAACTAGAGCTCAGTTGTTTGGCACGCCACCACTCTCCTTCCAGCCCTATGGACGGCACTGCCTACATCTGTCTCTAATTAGTCCACGGTTGTGTTCAGCGGAATGACCTCTGCCGGGAACACTCAGAATGCGGTTCTGAGTTATTCCAACATAGGAGCGTTTCACTGCTTTCAAGGCTTCTTAGGAATAATTCCGGAATCTTGCTGCCGGCACGACTCTGGCTGTTCCGATTGAACATCTCTTTGTAAATCAGCCGTGGTTTCTTGTACCCCCGTAAAATTTGGCCAGGTTATGCAGTTTGCATCGCTGCACAATTGTACCTGCCTAGCAATGCCGCGGTTGCAAACATTCAGGCGTGGCAGCCAGATAGGCTGGTCCCCGTAGGACACTGCCAGCGGACTGGGTTTATCGGCTTCCCGTTCTTCTCACCTGAGTGCTACTGATTCCAGCTTTCACAGCTACACTCTATCAACCGGAGCAGTAAGTTGAACCTCAACTTATGGCACTTTGTGAAAGTGTGGAGAACTAGAGCTCAATTGTTTCATAGTGTACCACTCTCCATCCAGCACTATGGACGGCACTGCCTACATCTGGCTCTAATTAGTCCACCGTTGTGGTCAGGCTAATGACCTCTGCCGGGAACACTCAGAATGAGGTTCTGAGTTATTGCAACATAGGAGCGTTTCAGTGCTTTCAAGGCTTCACAGGAAGAATTCCGGTATCTTGCTGCCGGCAGGCCTCCGGCTGTTCCGGGTGAACATGTCCTTGTAAATCCCGGGTGGTTTATTGTACACCCGTGAAATTTGGCTAGGTTATGCAGTTTGCATTGCTGCACAATTGCGCCTGCCTAGCTCTGCCGCTGTTGCAAACATTCAGGCGTGGCAGCCAGATAGGCTGGTCCCCGTAGGACACTGCCAGCGGACTGGGTATATCTGCTTCGCGTTCTTCTCACCTGAGTGCTACTGATTCCAGCTTTAACGGCTACACTCTACTCAACCGAAGCAGTAAGTTGAAGCTCAACTTATGGCACTTTGTGACAGTGTTCAGAACTAGAGCTCAGTTTTTTGGCACCCCACCACTGTCCATTCCGCACTATGGATGGCACTGCGTACATCTGGCTCTAATTAGTCCACGGTTGTGTTCAGCCGAATGACCTCTGCCGGGAACACTCAGAATGAAGTTGTGAGTTATTGCCACATAGGAGCTTTTCACGGCTTTCAAGTCTTCACATGAAGAATTCCGAATCTTGCTGCAGGCAGGACTCCAGCTGTTCCGGGTGAACATCTCCTTGTAAATGACCCGTGCTTTCTTGTACACCTGTTAAATTTGTCCAGGTTATGCAGTTTGCATTGCTGCACAATTGCGCCTGCCTAGCTCTGCCGCGGTTGCAAACATTCAGGCGTGGCAGCCATATAGGCTGGTCCACGTAAGACACTGCCAGCTGACTGGTATATCTGCTTCCCATTCTTCTCACCTGAGTCCTACTGATTCCAGCTTTGACGGGTACACTCTACTCAACCGGAGCAGTAAGTTGAACCTCAAGTTATGGCACTCTGTGAAAGTGTGGAGAACTAGAGCTCAGTTGCTTGGCACGCCAAAACTGTCCATCCAGCACTATGGACTGCAATGCCTCCATCTGGCTCTAATTAGTCCATGGTTGTCTTCAGCCGAATGACCTCTGCCGGGAACACTCAGAATGAGGTTCTGAGTTCTTGCAACATAGGAGCGTTTCACTGCTATCAAGGCTTCTTAGGAAGGATTCCGGAATGTTGCTGCCGGCAGGCCTCTGGCTGTTCCGGCTGAACATCTCCTTGTAAATCCCCCGTGGTTTCTTGTACACCGGTAAAATTTGGCCAGGTTATGCAGTTTGCATTGCTGCACAATTGCGCCTACGAAGCTCTGCCGCGATTGCAAACATTCAGGTGTGGCTGCCAGATAGGCTGGTATCCGTAAGACATTGCCAGCGAACTGGATATATCTGATTCCCATTCTTCTCACCTGAGTGGTACTGATTCCAGCTTAGACGGCTACACTCTAATCAACCGGAGCAGTAAGTTGAACCTCAACTTATGGCACTTTGTGAAAGTTTGGAGAACTAAAGCTCAGTTGTTTTCCAATCGAAAACACTACCTATATCTCGCTCTAATTAGTCCATTGCCTACATCTGGCTCTATTTAGTCCACTGCCTACATCTGGCTCTAATTAGTCCACTGCCTACATCTGGCTCTAATTAGTCCACGGATGAGTTCAGCCGAATGACCTCTGCCGGGAACACTCAGAATGAGGTTCTGAGTTATTGCAACGTAGGAGCGTTTCACTGCTTTCAAGGCTTCTTAGGAAGAATTCCGGAATCTTGCTGCTGTTCCGGGTGAACATCTCCTTGTACATCCCCCGTGGTTTCTTGTACACCCGTGAAATTTGGCCAGGTTATGCAGTTTGCACTGCTGCACAATTGCGCCTGCCTAGCTCTGCCCCGGTTACAAACTTTCAGGCGTGGCAGCCAGATAGACATTTCCCTGTAGGATACTGCCAGCGGACTGGGTATATCTGCTTCCCGTTCTTCTCACCTGAGTGCTAATGATTCCAGCTTTGACAGCTACAATCTATTCAACCGGAGCAGTAAGGTGAAGCTCAACTTAGGCACTTTCTGAAAGTGTTGAGAACTACAGCTCAGTTGTTGGGCATGCGACCACTGTCCATCCAGCACTATGGACGGCACTGCCTACATCTGGCTCTAATTAGTCCACGGTTGTGTTCAGCCGAATGACCTCTGCCGGGAACACTCAGAATGAGGTTCTGAGTTATTCCAACGTAGGAGAGTTTCACTGCTTTCAAGGCTTCTTAGGAAGAATTCGGGAATGTTGCTGCCGGCAGGCCTCCGGCTGTTCCGGGTAAACATGTCCTTGTAAATCCCCCGTGGTTTCTTGTACACAACTGAAATTTGGGGAGGTTATGCAGTTTGCATTGCTACACAATTGCGCCGTCTTCCCCTGACGCAGTTGCAAACATTCAGGCGTGGAAGCCAGATAGGCTGGTCCCAGTAGGACACTGCCAGGGGACTGGGTATATCTGCTTTCCGTTCTTCTCACCTGAGTGCTATTGATTCCATCTTTGATGGCTACACTCTACTAAACCGGCAGTGTCCATCCAGCACTATGTACGGCACTGCCTACATGTGGCTATAATTAGTCCTCGGTTGGGATCAGCCGAATGACCTCTGCCCGGAACACTCAGAATGAGTTTCGGAGTTATTGCAAAATAGGAGACTTTCACTGCTTTCAAGTCTTCTCAGGAAGGATTCCGGAATGTTGCTCCCGGCAGGCCTCCGGCTGTTCCGAGTGAACATCTCCTTGTAAATCACCCATGGTTTCTTTTACACCCATGAAATTTGGACAGGTTATGCAGTTGGCATTGCTGAACAATTGTGCCTGCCTAGCTCTGCCGCGGTTGCAAACAATCACGCGTGGCAGCTAGATAGGCTGGTTCCCGTAGGACACTGCCAGCGAATTGGGTCTATCTGCTTCCTGTTCTTTTCACCTGAGTGCTACTGATTACAGCTTTGACGGCTACACTCTACTCAACCGGAGCAGTAAGTTGAACCTCAACTTATGGCACTTTGTGAAAGTGTTGAGAACTAGAGCTCAGTTGTTTGGCACGCCACCATTGTCCATCCAACACTATGGACGGCGCTGCATACATCTGGCTGTAATTAGTCCACGGTTGTGTTCAGCCGAATGAACTCTGCTGGAACACTCAGAATGAGGTTCTGAGTTATTGCAACATAGGAGCGTTTCACTGCTTTCAAGGCTTCTTATGAAAAATTCCGGAACCTTGCAACCAGCAGGCCTCCGGCTGTTCTGCGTGAACTTCTCAGGAAGGATTCCGGAATCTTGCTGGTGGTAGGTTTCCCGCTGATCTGGGTTAAGATCTCCTTGTAAATCCCGCGTTTTTTCTTGTACACCCGTGTAATTTGGCCAGGTTATGCAGTTTGCATTGCTGCATAATTGCGACTGCTTAGCTCTGCCGTGGTTGCAAACATTGAGGCGTGGCAGCCAGATAGGCTGGACACCGTAGGACACTGCCAGCTGATTGGGTATATCTGCTTCCTGTTCTCACCTGAGTGCTGCTGATTCTAGCTTTGACGGCTACACTCTACTCAACCAGAGCAGTAAGTTGATCCTCAAATTATGGCACTTTGTGAAAGTGTTGAGAACTAGAGCTCACTTGTTTGGCACACCAACACTGTCCATCCAGCACTATGGACGCCACTGCATGCATCTGGCTATAGTTAGTCCACGGTTAGTTCAGCCGAATGAGCTCTGCCGGGAACACTCACAATGAGGTTCTGAGTTATTGCAACAAAGGAGTGTTTCACTGCTTTCAAGGCTTCTTAGGAAGAATTCTAGAATCTTGCTGGCGGCAGGCCTCCGGTTGTTCCGAGTGAACATCTCCTTCTAAATCCCCCGTGGTTTCTTGTACACCCGTGAAATTTGGCTAGATTATGCAGTTTGTATTGCTGCATAATTGCGCCTGCCTAGCTATGCCGCGGTTGCAAACATTCAGGCGTGGCAGCCAGATAGGCTGGTCCCCGTAGGCCAGGGACAGCGGACTGGGTATATCTGCTTCCCATTCTTCTCCCCTGAGTGCTTCTGATTTCCGCTTTGACGGCTACACCACACTCAACCGAAGCAGTAAGTTGAACCACTACTTATGGCACTCTGTTAAAGTTTGGAGAACTAGAGCTCAGTTGTTTGGCACGCGACCACTGTCCATCCAGCACTATGGACAGAACTGCCTACATGTGGCTCTAATTTTTCCAAGTTTATGTTCAGCCTAATGACCTCTTCCGGGAACACTCAGAATGAGGTTCTGAGTTATCACAACATAGGAGCGTTTCACTGCTTTCAAGGCTTCTCAGGAAGGATTCCGGAATGTTGCCGTCGGCAGACCTCCGGCTGTTCCCGCTGAACAGATACTTGTAAATCCCCCGTGGTTTCTTGTACACCCGTGAAATTTGGCCAGGTTGTGCAGTTTGCATTGCTGCACAATTGCGCCTGCCTAGCTCTGCCGCGGTTGCAAACATTCAGGCGTGGCAGCCAGATAGGCTGGTCCCCGAAGGACACTGCCAGCGGACTGGGTATATCTGCTTCCTGTTCTTCTCACTTGAGTGCTACTGATTCCAGCTTTGTCGGCTACACTCAGCTCAACCGGAGCCGTAAGTTGAACCTCAACTTATGGCACTTTGTATAAGTGTTGAGAACTAGAGCTCAGTAATTTGGCATGCCACAACTGTAAATCCAGCACTATGGACGGCACTGCCTACATCTGGCTCTAAGTAGTCCATAGTTGTGTTCAGCCGAAGGACCTCTGCCGGGAACACTCAGAATGAGATTCTGAGTTATTGCTAAACAGGAGCGTTTCACTGCTTTCAAGGCTTCACAGGAAGAATTCCGGAATCTTGCTGCCGGCAGGCCTCGGGCTGTTCCGGGTGAACATCTCCTTGTAAATCCCCCGTGGTTTCTTGTACACCTGTTTAATTTTGCCAGGTTATGCAGTTTGCATGGCTGCACAATTGTGCCTGCCTAGCTCTGCCACGGTTGGAAACATTCAGGCGTGGCAGCCAGATAGGCTGGATCCTGTAGGACACTGTCAGCGGACTGGGTCTATGTGCTTCCCGTTGTTCTCAACTGAGTGCTACTGATTCCAGCTTTGACGGCTACACTCTTCTCAACCGGAGCAGTAAGTTGAACCTCAACTTATGGCACTTTGTGAAAGTGTTGAGAACTAGAGCTCAGTTGTTTGGCACGCCACAACATTCCATCCAGCACTATGGACAGCAGAGCCTACATCTGGCTGTAATTAGTCCACGGTTGTCTTCAGCCGAATGACCTCTGCCGGGAACACTCAGAATGAAGTTCTGAGTTATTGCAACATAGGAGCGTTTCACTGCTTTCAAGGCTTCTTAGGAAGAACTCCGGAATGTTGCCTCCGGCAGGCCTCCGACTGTTCCGGGTGAACATCTCCATGTAATTCCCTGGGGTTTCTTGTACACCCGTGAAATTTGGCCAGGTTATGCAGTTTGCATTGCTGCACAATTGTGACTGCCTTGCTCTGCCGCGGTTGCAAACATTCAGGCGTGGCAGCCAGATAGGCTGGTCCCCGTAGGACATTGCCAGCGGACTGGGTATATCTGCTTCCCGTTCTTCTCACCTGAGTGCTACTGATTCCAGCTTTGACGGCTACACTCTACTCAACCGGAGCAGTAAGTTGAACCTCAACTTATGGCACTTTGTGAAAGTTTGGAGAACTAAAGCTCAGTTGATTTCCAATTGAAAACACTGCCTATATCTGTCTCTAATTAGTCCATTGCCTACATCTGGCTCTAATTAGTCCACTGCCTACATCTGGCTCTAATTAGTCCACTGATGAGTTCAGCGGAATGACACCTGCTGGGAACATTCAGAATGAGGTTCTGAGTTATTGCAAACTAGGAGCGTTTCACTGCTTTCAAGGCTTCTCAGGAAGGATTCTGGAATCTTGCTGTCTGTAGGCCTCCGGCTGTTCTGGGTGAACATCTCCTTGTAAATCCGCGTTGTTTCTTGAACACCCGTGAAATTTGGCCAGGTTATGCAGTTTGCTTTCCTGCACAATTGCGCCTGCCTAGCTCTGCCGCGGTGGCAAACATTCAGACATTCCCGCCAGATAGGCTGCTCCCCATAGGACACTGCCAGCGGACTGGGTGTATCTGCTTCACGTTCTTCTCACCTGTGTGCTACTGATTCCAGCTTTGATGGCTACACTCTACTCAACCGCAGCAGTAAGTTGAACTTCAACTTAGGGCACTTTCTGAAACTGTTGAGAACTAGAGCTCAGATGTTGGGCATGCGACCACTGTCCATCCAGCACTATGGAAGGCACTGCCTACATCTGGCTCTAATTAGTCTACGGTTGTGTTCAGCCGAATGACCTCTGCCGGGAACACTCAGAATGAGGTTCTGTGTTATTGCAACATAGGAGCGTTTCACTGCTTTCAAGGTTTCTTAGGAAGAATTCCGAAATGTTGCTGCCGGCACGCCTCCGGCTGTTCCGGGTGAACATCTCCTTGTAAATCCCCCGTGGTTTCTTGTACACCCGTGAATTTTGGCCACGTTATGCAGTTTGCATTGCTGCACAATTGTGCCTGCCTATCTCTGCCGAGGTTGCAAACATTCATTCGTGGCAGCCAGATAGGCTGGACCCAGTAGGACACTACAAGCGGACTTTGTATATCTGCTTCCCATTCTTCTCACCTTCGTGCTCCTGATTCCTGCTTTGACGGCTACACTCTACTCAACGGGAGCAGTAAGTTGAACCTCAACTTATGGCACTTTGTGAAAGTGTTGAGAACTAGAGCTCAGTTGTTTGGCTCGCCACCAATGTCCATCCAGCACTAAGGACAGCAGTGCCTACATCTGGCTCTAATTAGTCCACGGTTGTGTTCAGCCGAATGACCTCTGCCGGGAACACTCAGAATGAGGTTCTGAGTTATTGCAACATAGGAGCGTTTCACTGCTTTCAAGGCTTCTCAGGATGGATTCTGGAAGGTTGCTGCCGGCAGGCCTCCGGCTGTTCCGGGTAAACATGTCCGTGTAAATGCCCCGTGGTTTCTTGTACACGCCTGAAATTTGGGCAGGTTATGCAGTTTGCATTGCTACACAATTGCGCCTGCCTACCCCTGCCACAGTTGCAAATATTTAGGAATGGCAGCCAGATGGGCTGGTCCCTGTAGGACACTGCCAGCGGACTGGGTATATCTGTTTCCCATTCTTCTCACCTGAGTGCTACTGATTCGAGCTTTGACGGCTACACTCTACTCAACCGAAGTAGTAGGTTGAACCTCAACTTATGGCACTTTGTGAAAGTGTTGAGAACTAGATCTCAGGTGTTTTGCACGCCACCACTGTACATCCAGCACTATGGACGGCACTGCATACACCTGGCTCTAATTAGTCCACAGTTGTGTTCAACCGAATGATCTCTTCTGGGAACACTCAGAATGAGGTTCTGAGTTATTGCAAACTAGGAGCGTTTCACTGCTTTCAAGGCTTCTTAGGAAGAATTCCGGAATTTTGCTGCCAGCAGGTCTCCGGCTGTTCCGGGTGAACATCTCCTTGTAAATCCCTGTGGTTTCTTGTACACCCATGAAATTTGGCCACGTTATGCAGTTTGCATTGCTGCACAATTGCGCCTGCCTAGCTTTGCTGGGGTTGCACACATTCAGGCTTGGCAGCCAGATAGGCTGGTCCCCGTAAGACATTGCCAGCGGACTGGGTATATCTGCTTCCCGTTCTTCTCACCTGAGTGCTACTGATTCCAGCTTTGACGGCTACAATCTACTCAACCGCATCAGTAAGTTGAACCTCAACTTATGGCACTTTGTGAAAGTGTTGAGAACTAGAGGTCAGTTGTTTGGCACACCGCCACTGTCCATCCTGCACTATGGACGGCACTGCATACATCAGGCTCTAATTAGTCCATGGTTGTGTTCAGTCGAATGACCTCTGCCGGGAACACTCAGAATGAGGTTCTGAGTTATTGACACATAGGAGCGTTTCACTGCTTTCAAGGCTTCTTAGGAAGGATTCCGGAATGTTGCTGCCGGCAGGCCTCTGGCTGTTCCTGGTGGACATCTCCTTGTAAATCCCCCGTAGTTTCTTGTACACCCGTGAAATTTGGCCAGGTTATGCAGTTTGCATTGCTGCACAATTGCGCCTGCCAAGCTCTGCTGCGATTGCAAACATTCAGGCGTGGCAGCCAGATAGGCTGGTCCCTGTAGGACACTGCCAGCAGACTGGGTATATCTGCTTCCCGATCTTCTCACCTGAGTGCTACTGATGCCAGCATTGACGGCGACACTCTACTCAACCGGAACAGTAAGTTGAACCTCAAATTAGGGCACTGTGTACAAGTGTTGAGAACTAGAGCTCTGTTGTTTGGCACGCCACCACTGTCCATCCAGCACTATGGACGGCTCTGCCTACATCTGGCTCTAATTAGTCCACAGTTGTGTCAGCCGAATGATCTCGGCCAGGAACACTCAGAATGAGGTTCTGAGTTATTGCAAACGAGGAGCGTTTCACTGCTTTCAAGGTTTCACAGGAAGAATTCCGGAATCTTGCTGCAGGCAGGCCTCCAGCTGTTCCAGGTGAAATCCCCTTGTAAATCCTCCGTGGTTTCTTGTACACCCGTGAATTTTGGCCAGGTTATGCAGTTTGCATTGCTGCACAATTCCGCCTGCATAGCTCTACCATGGTTACAAACATTCAGGCGTGGCAGCCAGAAAGGCTGGTCCCCGTAGGACACTTCCAGCGGACTGGGTCTACCTGCTTCCCGTTCTTCTCACCTGAGTGCTACTGATTCCAGCTTTGACGGGTACACTCTACTCAACCGGAGCAGTAAGTTGAACCTCAACTTATGGCAATTTGTGAAAGTTTGGAGAACTAAAGCTCACTTGTTTTCCAATCGAAAACACTGCCTATATCTGGCTCTAATTAGTCCATTGCCCACATCTGGCTCTAATTAGTCTACTGTCTACATCTGGCTCTAATTATTCCACGGATGAGTTGAGCCGAATGACCTCTGCCAGGAACACTCAGAATGAGGTTCTGAGTTCGTGCAACATAGGAGAGTTTCACTGCTTTCAAGGCTTCTTAGGAAGAATTCCGGAATATTGCTGCCGGCAGGCCTCTGGGTGTTCCGGGTGAACATCTCCTTGTACATCCCCCGTGGTTTCTTGTACACCCGTGAAATTTGGCCAGGTTATGGAGTTTGAACTGCTGCACAATTTCACCTGCCTAACTCTGCCCTGGTTACAATCTTTTGGGCGTGGCAGCCAGATAGACTTTTCCCTGTAGAACACTGCCAGCGGACTGGGTATATCTGCTTCCCGTTCTTCTCACCTGAGTGCTAATGATTCCAGATTTGACAGCTACAATGTACTTAACCGGAGCAGTAAGGTGAAGCTCAACTTAGGGCACTTTGTGATAGTGTTGAGAATTAAAGCTCAGTTGTTTGGCACGCCACCACTCTCCATCCAGCACTATGGACGACACTGCCTACATCTGGCTCTAATTAGTCCACGGTTGTGTTCAGCCGAATGATCTGTGCTGGGAACACTCAGAATGAGGTTCTGAGTTATCACAACATAGGAGCGTTTCACTGCTTTCAAGGGTTCTTCGGAAGGATTCCGGAATTTTGCTGCCTGCAGGCCTCCGGCTGTTCCGGGTGAACATCTCCTTGTAAATCCTCCGTGGTTTCTTGTACACCCGGGAAATTTGGCCAGGTTATGCAGTTTGTATTGCTGCACAATTGCGCCTGCCTAGCTCTGCAGCGCTTGCAAACATTCAGGCGTGGCAGCCAGATAGGCTGGTCCCCGAAGGACACTGCCAGCGGACTGTGTATATCTGCTTCCCGTTTTTCTCACCTGAGTGCTACTGATTCCAGCTTTGACGGCTACACTCTACTCAACCGGAGCAGTAATTTGAACTTCAACTTATGGCACTTTGTGAAAGTGCTGAGAACGAGAGCACAGTTGTTTGGCTAGCCACCACTGTCCATCCAGCAGTATGGACCGCACTGTCTACATCTTGCTCCAAATAGTCCACGGTTGTGTTCAGCCTCTGTCGGGAACACTAAGAATGAGGTTCTGACTTATTGCAACATAGGAGCGTTTCACTGCTTTCAAGGCTTCACAGGAAGAATTCCGGAATCTTGCTGACGGCAAGCCTCCGGCTGTTCCAGGTGAACATCTCCTTGAAAATCCTCCGTGGTTTCTTGTACACCCGTGAAATTTGGCCAGGTTATGCAGTTTGCATTGCTGCACAATTGTGCCTGCCTGGCTCTGCCACGGTTGCAAACATTCAGGCATGGCAGCCAGATAGGCTGGTCCCCATAGGACACTACCAGCGGACTGGGTCTATCTGCTTCCCGTTCTTCTCACCTGAGTGCTACTGATTCCAGCTTTGACGGCTACACTCTACTCAACCGGAGGAATAAGTTGAACCTCAACTTATGGCACTTTGTGAAAGTGTTGAGAACTAGATCGCAGTTGTTTGACCAGCCACCACTGTCCATCCAGCACTATGGACGGCACTGCATACATCTGATTCTAATTAGTCCACGGTTGTGTTCAGCCGAATGACCTCTGCCGGGAACACTCAGAATGAGGTGCTGAGTTATTGCAACATAGGAGCGTTTCACTGCGATCAATGCTTCTTATTAAGAATTCCAGAAATTGCTGCCGGCAGAACTCCGGCTGTTCCGGGTGAACATCTCCTTGTATTTCCTCGAGGTTTCTTGTACACCCGTGAAATTTGGCCAGGTTATGCAGTTTGCTTTGCTGCATAATTGCGACTGTCTAGCTCTGTCGCGGTTGTAAACATTCAGGCGTATCAGCCAGATAGGCTGTTCCCCGTAGGTCACTGTCAGCGGAGTGGGTATATCTGCTTCTCGTTCTTCTCACCTGAGTGCTACTATTCCAGTTTGACGGCTACACTCTACTCAACCGAAGCAGTAAGTTGAACCTCAACTTATGGCACTATGTGAACGTTTGGAGAACTAGACCTCAGTTGTTTAGCATGCGACCACTGTCCGCCCAGCACTATGGACGGCACTGCATACATCTAGCTATAATTAGTCCTCGGTTGTGTTCAGCCGAGTGACCTCTGTCGGGAGCACTCAAAATGAGGTTTTGAGTTATTGCAACATAGGAGCGTTTCACTGTTTTCAAGGCTTCTTAGGAAGAATTGCAGAATCTTGCTGCCGCCAGGCTTCTTGCTGTTCAGGGTGAACATCTCCTTGTAAATCCCCCGTGGTTTCTTGTACACCCCTGAAATTTGGGGAGGTTATGCAGTTTGCATTGCTGCACAATTACGCCTGTGTACCCCTGCCGCGGTTGCAAACATTCAGGCGTGGCAGCCAGATAGGCTGGTCCCGGTAAGACACTGCCAGGAACTGGGTATATCTGCTTTCCATTCCTCTCACATGAGTGCTTATGATTCCACCTTTGACGGCTACACTCTACTCAACCGGAGCAGTAAGTAGAACCTCAACGTATGGCACTTTGTGAAAGTGTTGTGAACTAGATCTCAGGTGTTTGGCACGCCACCAATATCCATCCAGCACTATGGACGGCACTGCCTATATCTGGCTCTAATTAGACCACAGTTGTGTTCAGCCGAATGATCTCTGCCGGGAACAATCAGAATGAGGTTCTGAGTTATTGCAAACTAGGTGCGTTTCACTGCTTTCAAGGTTTCACAGGAAGAATTCCGGAATCTTGCTTCCGGCAGGCCTCCGCCTGTTCCAGGTGAAATCCCCTTGTAAATCCTCCGTGGTTTCTTGTACACCCGTGAAATTTGGCCAGGTTATGCAGTTTGCATTGCTGCACAATTCCGCCTGCATAGCTCTGCCATGCTTACAAACATTCAGGCGTGGCAGCCAGAAAGGCTGGTCCCCGTAGGACACTGCCAGCGGACTGGGTCTACCTGCTTCCCGTTCTTCTCACCTGAGTGCTACTGATTCCAGCTTTGACGGGTACACTCTACTCAACCGGAGCAGTAAGTTGAACCTCAACTTATGGCAATTTGTGAAAGTTTGGAGAACTAAAGCTCAGTTGATTTCCGATCGAAAACACTGCCTATATCTGGCTCTAATTAGTACATTTCCACATCTGGCTCTAATTAGTCGACTGCCTACATCTGGCTCTAATTAGTCCACGGATGAGTTCAGCCAAATGACCTCTGCCGGGAACACTCAGAATGAGATCCTGAGTTATTGCAACATAGGAGAGTTTCACTGCTTTCAAGGCTTCTTAAGAAGAATTCTGGAATATTGCTGCCGGCAGGCCTCTGGCTGTGCCGGGTGAACATCTCCTTGTACATCCCCTGTTGTTTCTTGTACACCCGTCAAATTTGGCCAGGTTATGCAGTTTGCACTGCTGCACAATTGCGCCTGCCTAGCTCTGCCCCGGTTACAAACTTACAGGCGTGGCAGCCAGATAGACTTTTCCCTGTAGGACACTACCAGCGGACTGGGTATATCTGCTTCCCGTTCTTCTCACCTGAGTGCTAATGATTCCAGCTTTGACAGCTACAATCTACTCAACCGGAGCAGTAAGGTGAAGCTCAACTTAGGGCACTTTCTGAAAGTGTTGAGAACTACAGCTCAGTTGTTGGGCATGCGACCCCTGTCCATCCAGCACTATGGACGGCACTGCCTACATCTGGCTCTAATTAGTCCACGGTTGTGTTCAGCCGAATGACCTCTGCCGGGAACACTCAGAATGAGGTTCTGAGTTATTCCAACGTAGGAGAGTTTCACTGCTTTCAAGGCTTCTTAGGAAGAATTCCGGAAATTTGCTGCCGGCAGACTCCGGCTGTTCCGGGTAAACATGTCCTTGTATATCCCCCGTGGTTTCTTGTACACCCCTGAAATTTGGGGAGGTTATGCAGTTTGCATTGCTACACAATTGCGCCTGGCTTCCTCTGACGTGGTTGCAAACATTCAGGCGTGGAAGCCAGATAGGCTGGTCCCAGTAGGACACTGCCAGGGGACTGGGTATATCTGCTTTCCGTTTTCACCTGAGTGCTACTGATTCCAGCTTTGACGGTTACACTCTACTCAACCAGAGCAGTAAGTAGAACCTCAACTTATGGCACTTTGTGAAAGTTTTGAGAACTAGATCTCAGGTGTTTGGCACGCCACCAATGTCCATCCAGCACTATACGGCACTGCTTATATCTGGCTCTAATTAGTCCACAGTTGTGTTCAGCCGAATGATCTCTGCCAGGAACACGCAGAATGAGGTTCTGAGTTATTGCAACATAGGAGAGTTTCACTGCTTTCAAGGTTTCACAGGAAGAATTCCGGAATCTTGCTGCCAGCAGGCCTCTGGCTGTTCCGGGTGAACATCTCCTTGTACATCCACCGTGGTTTCTTGTACACCCGTGAAATTTGGCCAGGTTATGCAGTTTGCATTGAGGCACAATTGTGCCTGCCTTGCTCTGTCTCGGTTGCAAACATTGAGGCGTGGCAGCCAGATAGGCTGGTCCCTGTAGGACACTGCCAGCGGACTGGGTATATCTGCTTCCCGTTCTTCTCCCCTGAGTGCTACTGATTCCAGCTTTGACGGCTTCACTCTACTCAACCGGAGCAGTAAGTTGAACCTCAACTTATGGCACTTTGTGGTAGCGTTGAGAACTAAAGCTCAGTTGTTTGGCACGCCATCACTGTCCATCCAGCACTATGGACGGCACTGCTTAAATCTGGCTCTAATTAGTCCACAGTTGTGTTCAGCCGAATGATCTGTGCTGGGAACACTCAGAATGAGGTTCTGAGTTATGGCAACATAAGAGCGTTTCACTGCTTTCAAGGCTTCTTCGGAAGGATTCCGGAATTTTGCTGCCTGCAGGCCTCCGGCTGTTCCGGGTGAACATCTCCTTGTAAATCCCCCGTGGTTTCTTGTACACCCATGAAATTTGGCCAGGTTATGCAGTTTGCATTGCTGCACAATTGCGCCTGCCTAGCTCTGCAGCGATTCCAAACATTCAGGCGTGGCAGCCAGATAGGCTGGTCCCCGAAGGACACTGCCAGCGGACTGGGTATATCTGCTTCCTGTTCTTCTCACCTGAGTGCTACTGATTCCAGCTTTGACGGCTACACTCTACTCAACCGGCGCAGTAATTTGAACCTCAACTTATGGCACTTTGTGAAAGTGCTGAGAACGAGAGTACAGTTGTTTGGCTAGCCACCACTGTCCATCCAGCAGTTGGACCGCACTGTCTACATCTTTCTCTCAATAGTCCACGGTTGTGTTCAGCCTCTGCCGGGAACACTAAGAATGTGGTTCTGACTTATTGCAACATAGGAGCGTTTCACTGCTTTCAAGCTTCACAGGAAGAATTCCGGAATCTTGCTGCCGGCAAGCCTCCGGCTGTTCCAGGTGAACATCTCCTTGAAAATCCCCCGTGGTTTATTGTACACCCGTGAAATTTGGCCAGGTTATGCAGTTTGCATTGCTGCACAATTGTGCCTGCCTGGCTCTGCCACGGTGGCAAACATTCAGGCGTGGCAGCCAGATAGGCTGGTCCCCATAGGACACTCCCAGCAGACTGGGTCTATCTGCTTCCCGTTCTTCTCACCTGAGTGCTACTGATTCCAGCTTTGACGGCTACACTCTACTCAACCAGAGCAGTAAGTAGAACCTCAACTTATGGCACTTTGTGAAAGTGTTGTGAACTAGATCTCAGGTGTTTGGCACGCCACCAATGTCCATCCAGCACTATGGACGGCACTGCCTATATCTGGCCCTAATTAGTCCACAGTTGTGTTCAGCCGAATGATCTCTGCCAGGAAAACTCAGAATGAGGTTCTGAGTTATTGCAACATAGGAGAGTTTCACTGGTTTCAAGGTTTCACAGGAAGAATTCCGGAATCTTGCTGCCGGCAGGCCTCCAGCTGTTCCGGGTGAAATCCCCTTGTAAATCCCCCGTGGTTTCTTGTACACCCGTGAAAAATGGCCAGCAGTTTGCATTGCTGCACAATTCTGCCTGCATAGCTCTGCCACGGTTACAAACATTCAGGCGTGGCAGGCAGAAAGGCTGGTTCCCGTAGGACACTGCCAGCGGACTTGGTCTACTTGCTTCCCCTTCTTCTCACCTGACTGCTACTGATTCCAGCTTTGACGAGTATAATCTACTCAATCGGAGGAGTAAGTTCAACCTCAACTTATGGCACTTTGTGAAAGTTTGGAGAACTAAAGCTCAGTTGTTTTACAATCGAAAACACAGCCTATATCTGGTTCTAATTAGTCTATTGCCTACATCTGGCTCTAATTATTCCACGGATGAGTTCAGCCGAATGACCTCTGCCGGGAACACGCAGAATGAGGTTCTGAGTTATTGCAACATAGGAGCATTTCACTGCTTTCCAGGCTTCTTAGGAAGACTCCCGAATCTTGTTGCCAGCAGGCCTCTGGCTGTTCCGGGTGAACATCTCCTTGTACATCCCCCGTGGTTTCTTGTACACACGTGAAATTTGGCCAGGTTATGCAGTTTGCATTGAGGCACAATTGTGCCTGCCTTGCTCTGTCTCGGTTGCAAACATTCAGGCGTGGCAGCCAGATAGGCTGGTCCCCGAAGGACACTGCCAGTGGACTGGGTATATCTGCTTCCTGTTCTTCTCACCTGAGTGCTACTGATTCCAGCTTTGACGGCTACACTCTACTCAACCGGAGCAGTAATTTGAACCTCAACTTATGGCACTTTGTGAAAGTGCTAAGAACTAGAGCGCAGTTGTTTGGCTAGCCACCACTGTCCATCCAGCAGTATGGACGACACTGTCTACATTTTGCTCTAAATAGTCCGCGGTTGTGTTCAGTCTCTCCCGGGAACACTCAGAATGATGTTCTGAGCTGTTGCAACATAGGAGCGTTTCACTGCTTTCAAGGCTTCTTAGGAAGAATTCCGGAATATTGCTGCCGGCAGGCCTCTGGCTGTTCCGAGTGAACATCTCCATGTAAATCCCCCGTGGTTTCTTGTACACCCGTGAAATTTGGCCAGGTTATGCAGTTTGCATTGCTACACAATTGTGCCTGCCTGGCTCTGCCACGGTTGCAAACATTCAGGCGTGGCAGCCGGATAGGCTGGTCCCAATAGGACACTCCCAGCGGACTGGGTCGATCTGCTTCCAGTTCTTCTCACCTGAGTGCTACTGATTAAAGCTTTGACGGCTACACTCTACTCAACCGGAGCAGTAAGTTGAACCTCAACTCATGGCACTTTCTGAAAGTGTTGAGAACTAGAGCGCAGTTGTTTGACACGCCACCACTATCCATCCAGCAGTATGGACGGCACTGCATACATCTGGCTCTAATTAGTCCACGGTTGTGTTCAGCCGAATGACCTTTGCTGGAAACACTCAGAATGAGGTTCTGAGTTATTGCAACATAGGAGCATTTCACTGCTTTGAGGGCTTCACTGGAAGAATTCCGGAATCTTGATGCCAGCAGGCCTCCGGCTGTTCTGGGTGAACATCTGCTTGTGAATCCTCCTTGGTTACTTGTACACCCATGAAATTTGGCCAGGTTATGCTTTTTGCATTGCTGCACAATTGAGCCTGCCTAGTTCTGCCGCGGTTGCAAACATTCAGGCGTGGCAGCCAGATAGGCGGGTCCCCGTAGGACACTGCCAGCGGACTGGGTATATCTGCTTCCCATTCTTCTCACCTGAGTGCTTCTGATTCCCGCTTTGACGGCTACACTCTCCTCAACCGAAGTAGTAAGTTGAACCTCTACTTATGGCACTCCGTTAAAGTTTGGAGAAATAGAGCTCACTTGTTTGGCACGCGACCACTGTCCATCCAGCACTATGGACGGCACTGCCTACATCTGGCTCTAATTAGTCCACGATTGTGTTCAGCCGAATGACCTCTGCCTAGAACATTCAGAATGAGCTGCTGAGTTATTGCAACATAGGAGCGTTTCACTGCGTTCAAGGCTTCTTAGGAAGAATTCCGGAATCTTGCTGCCGGCAGGTCTCCGGCTGTTCCGGGTGAACATCTACTGGTATTTCCTCGAGGTTTTTGTACACCCGTGAAATTTGGCCAGGTTATGCAGTTTGCATTGCTGCATAATTGCGACTGTCTAGCTCTGTCGCGGTTGTAAACATTCAGGCGTATCAGCCAGATAGGCTGGTCCCCGTAGGTCACTGCCAGCGGAGTGGGTATATCTGCTTCTCGTTCTTCTCACCTGATTGCTACTGATTCCAGTTTGACGGCTACACTCTACTCATGCGAAGCAGTAAGTTGAACCACAACTTATGGCACTTTGTGAAAGTTTGGAGAACTAGAGCTTAGTTGTTTAGCATGCGACCATTGTCCGCACAGCACTATGGACGGCACTGCCTACATCTGGCTCTAATTAGTCCTCGGTTGTGTTCAGCCGAATGACCTCTGTCGCGAACACTCAAAATGAGGTTCTGAGTTATTGCAACATAGGAGCGTTTCACTGCATTCAAGGTTTCTAAGGGAGATTCCAGAACCTTGCTGCGGGCTGGCCTCCGGATGTTCCGGTTGAACATCTCCTTGTAAATCCCCCGTGGTTTCTTGTACACCGTGAAATTTGGCCAAATTATGCAGTTTGCATTGCTGCATAATTTCTACTGGCTATCTCTGCCGGGGTTGCAAACATTCAGGCATGGCAGCCAGATAGGCTGGTCCCCGTAGGACACTGCCAGCCGACTGTGTATATCTGCTTCCCGTTCTTCTCACCTGAGTGATACTGATTCCAGATTTGATGGCTACACTCTACTCAACCGGAGCAGTAACTTGAACCTCAACTTATGGCACTTTGTGCAAGTGTTGAGAACTAGAGCTCAGTTGTTTGGCACGCCACCACTCTCCATCCAGCACTATGGACGGCACTGCCTACATCTAACTATAGTCCACGGTTGTGTTCAGCCGAATGACCTCTGCCGGGAACAGTCAGAATGAGATTCTGAGATATTGCAACATAGGAGCGTTTCACTGCTTTCAAGGCTTCTTAGGAAGAATTCCAGAATCTTGCTTCCGGCAGGCCTCCTGCTGTTCAGGGTAAACATCTCCTTGTAAATCCCCCGTGGTTTCTTGTACACCTGTGAAATTTGGGGAGGTTTGCATTGCTGCACAATTGCGCCTGCCTACCCCTGCTGCGGTTGCAAACATTCAGGCGGGGCAGCCAGATAGGCTGGTCCCCGTAAGACACTGCCAGGGACTGGGTATATCTGCTTTCCGTTCTTCTCACCTGAGTGCTACTGATTCCAGCTTTGACGGCTACACTCTACTCAACCGGAGCAGTAAGTAGAACCTCAACGTATGGCACTTTGTGAAAGTGTTGAGAACTAGAGCTTAGTTGTTTGGCACGCCACCACAGTCCATCCAGGACTATGGACGTCACTGCCTACATCTGGCTCTATTAATCCACGGTTGTGTTCAGCCGAATGACCTCTGCCGGGAACACTCAGAATGAGGTTCTGTGTTATTGCAACATAGGAGCGTTTCACTGCTTTCAAGGCTTCTTAGGAAGGCTTCCGGAAACTTGCTGCTGGCAGGCCTCCGGCTGTTCCGGGTGAACATCTCCTTGTAAATCCCCCGTGGTTTCTTGTACACCCGTGAAATTTGGCCAGGTTATGCAGTTTGCATTGCTGCACAATTGCGCCTGCCTAGCTCTGCCGGGCTTGCAAACATTCAGGCGTGGCAGCCAGATAGTCTGGTCCCCGTAGGACACTGTCAGCGGACTGGGTATATCTGCTTCCCGTTCTTCTCACCTGAGTGCAACTGATTCCAGCTTTGATGGCTACACTCTACTAAACCGGCAGTGTCCATGCAGCACTATCTACGGCACTGCCTACATGTGGCTATAATTAGTCCTCGGTTGGGATCAGCCGAATGACCTCTGCCTGCAACACTCACAATGAGGTTCGGAGTTTTTGCAAAATAGGAGACTTTCACTGCTTTCAAGTCTTCTCAGGAAGGATTCCGGAATGATGCTCCCGGCAGGCCTCAGGCTGTTCCGAGTGAACATCTCCTTGTAAATCACCCATGGTTTCTTGTACAGCCGTGAAATTTGGCCAGGTTATGCAGTTTGCACTGTTGCACAATTGCGCCTGCCTAGCTCAGCCGCGGTGGCAAACATTCATGCGTGGCAGCCAGATAGGCTGGTCCCCGTAGGACACTGCCAGCGGATTGGGTATATATGCTTCCCGTTCTTCTCACCTGAGTGCTAGGGATTGCAGGTTTAACGGCTACACTCTACTCAACCGGAGCAGTAAGTTGAACCTCAACTTATGGCACTTTGTGAAAGTGTTGAGAACTAGAGCTCAGTTGTTTGGCACGCTACCACTGTCCATCCAGCACCATGGACGCCACTGTTTCATCTGGCTCTATTAATCCATGGTTGAGTTCAGCCGAATGACCTCTGCCGGGAACACACAGAATGAGGTTCTGAGTTATTGCAACATAGGAGCTTTTCACTGCTATCGAAGCTTTTTAGGAAGGATTCTGGAATCTTGTTGTCGGGAGGCCTCCGTCTTTTCCGGGTGAACATCTCTTTGTAAATCCCCGGTGGTTTCTTGTACACCCGTGAAATTTGGCCATGTTATGCAGTTTCCTTTGCTGCACTATTGCGCCTGCCTAGCTCTGTCGCCTTGGCAAACATTCAGGCATGGCGGCCAGATAGGCAGGTCCCCGTAGGACACTGCCAGCGGACTGGGTCTATCTGCTTCCCATTCTTCTCACCTGAGTGCTCCTGCTTCCAGCTTTGACGACTACACTCTACTCAACCGGAGCAGTAAGTTGAACCTCAACTTATGGCACTTTGTGAAAGTGTTGAGAACTAGAGCTTAGTTGTTTGGCACGCCACCACTATAAATCCAGCACTATGGACGGCACTGCCTACATCTGGCTCTAGTTAGTCCACGGTTGTGTTCAGCCAAATAACCTCTGCCGGGAACACTCACAATGGGGTTCTGAGTTATTGCAACATAGGAGCGTTTCACTGCTTTCAAGGCTTCTTATGAAAAATTCCGGAACCTTGCTACCCGCAGGCCTCCGGCTGTTCCGGGTCAACATCTCCTTGTAAATCCCCAGTGGTTTCTTGTACACCCGTGAAATTTGGCGAGGTTAGGCAGTTTGCATTACCGCACAATTGTGCCTGCGTAACTCTGTCTCTGTTGCAAACATTCAGGTCTGGCAGCCAGATAGACTGGTCCCCTAGGACACTGCCAGCGGACTGGGTATATCTGCATTTCGTTCTGCTCATCTGAGTGCTACTGATTCCAGCTTTGACGGCTACACTCTAGTCAACCGGAGCAGTAAGTTGAACCTCAACTTATGGAACTTTGTGAAAGTGTTGAGAACTAGAGCTCAGTTGTTTGGCACACCAGCACTCTCCATCCACACTATGGACGGCACTGCCTACGTCTGGCTCTAATTAGTCCACGGTTGTGTTCAGCTGAATGAGCTCTGCCGGGAACACTCAGAATGAGGTTCTGAGTTATTGCAACATAGGAGCGTTTCACTGCTTTCAAGGCTTCTTAGGAAGAATTCCGGAATCTTGCTGCCGTCAGGCTTCCAGCTGTTCCGGGTGAACATCTCCTTGTAAATCCCCCCTGGTTTCTTGTACACCCGTGAAATTTGGCCACGTTATGCAGTTTGCATTGCTGCACAATTGCGCCTGCCTAGCTCTGCCGCGGTTGCAAACATTCAGGCGTGGCAGCCAGATAGGGTGGTCCCCGTAAGACATTGCCAGCGAACTGGATATATCTGTTTCCCATTCTTCTCACATGAGTGCTCCTGATTCCAACTTTGACGGCTACACTCTACTCAACCGGAGCACTAAGTTGAATCTCAACTTATGGCACTTTGTGAAAGTGTTGAGAACTAGAGCTCATTTGTTTGGCACGCCACCACTGTCCATCCAGCACTATGGACAGCAGAGCATACATCTGGCTCTAATTAGTCCACGGTTGTGTTTAGCCGAATGGCCTCTGCCGGGAACACTCAGAATGAGGTTCTGAGTTATTCCAACATAGGAGCGTTTCAGTGCTTTCAAGGCTTCTCAGGAAGGATTCCGGAATCTTGCTGTCGGTAGGTTTCCGACTGATCTGGGTTAATATCTCCTTGTAAATCCTGCGTTGTTTTCTTGTACACCCGTGTAATTTGGCCAGGTTATGCAGTTTGCTTTGCTGCACAATTGCGCCTGCCTAGCTCTGTCGCCTTGGCAAACATTCAGGCATGGCAGCCAGATAGGCTGCTCCCCATAGGACACTGCCAGCGGATTGGGTATATCTGCTTCCCGTTCTTCTCACCTGAGTGCTACTGATTTCAGCTTTGACAGCTACACTCTAGTCAACCGCACCAGTCAGTTGAACCTCAACTTAGTGCACTTTCTCAAAGTGTTGAGAACTAGAACTCAGATGTTGGGCATGCGTCCACAGTCCATCCAGCACTATGGACGGCACTGCCTACATCTGGCTCTAATTAGTCCATGGTTGTGTTCAGCCGAATGACCTCTGCTGGGAACACTCAAAATGAGATTCTGAGTTATTGCAACATAGGAGCGTTTCACTGCTTTAAAGGCTTCTTATGAAGAATTCCGGAATCTTACTGCCAGCAGGTCTCCGGCGGTTCCAGGTAAACATGTCCTTGTAAATCTCCCGTGGTTTCTTGCACACCCGTGAAATTTGCCAGGTTATGCAGTTTGCATTGCTGCATAATTGCGACTGCTTAGCTCTGCTGCTTTTGCAAACATTGAGGCGTGGCAGCCAGATAGTCTGGTCCCCGTAGGACACTGCCAGCGGACTGGGTATATCTGCTTCCTGTTCTCACCTGAGTGCTGCTGATTCTAGCTTTGACGGCTACACTCTACTCAACCAGAGCAGTAAGTTGATCCTCAACTTATGGCACTTTGTGAAAGTGTTGAGAACTAGAGCTCAGTTGTTTGGCAGGCTACCACTGTCCATCCAGCACCATGGACCTCACTGCCTTCATATGGCTCTATTAATCCATGGTTGAGTTCAGCCGAATGACCTCTGCCGGGAACACTCAGAATGAGGTTCTGAGTTATTGCAACATAGGAGCGTTGTACTGCTTTCAAAGCTTCTTAGGAAGGATTCCGGAATCTTGATGCTGGCAGGTCTTCGGCTGTTCCGGGTGAACATTTCCTTGTAAATCCCCCGTGGTTTCTTGTACACCCGTGAACTTTGGCCAGGTTATGCAGTTTGCATTGCTGCACTATTGTGCCTGCCCAGCTGTACCGAGGTTGCAAACATTAAGGCGTGGCAGCCAGATAGGCTGATCCCCGTAGGACACTGCCAGCGGTTTGGGTCCATCTGCTACCAGTTCTTCTCACCTGAGTGCTACTAATTCCACCTTTGACGGCTACACTCTACTCAACCGGAGCAGAAAGTTGAACCTCAACTCATGGCACTTTGTGAAAGTGTTGCGAACTAGAGCTCTGTTGTTTGGAACGCCACCACTGTCCATCCAGCACTATGGACGGAACTGTCTACATCTGGCTCTATTAATCCACGGTTGTGTTCAGCCGAATGACCTCTGCCGGGAACACTCAGAATGAGGTTCTGTGTTATTTCAACATAGGAGCGTTTCACTGCTTTCAAGGCTTCTTAGGAAGGATTCCGGAAACTTGCTGCTGGCAGGCCTCCGGCTGTTCCGGGTGAACATCTCCTTGTAATTCCCCCGTGGTTTCTTGTACACCCGTGAAATTTGGCGAGGTTATGCAGTTTGCATTGCAGCACAATTGCGCCTGCTTAGCTCTGCCGCGGTTGCAAACATTCAGGCGTGGCACCCAGATAGACTGGTCCCTGTAGGACACTGTCAGCGGACTGGGTATATCTGCTTCCCGTTCTTCTCACCTGAGTGCAACTGATTCCAGCTTTGATGGCTACACTCTACTAAACCGGCAGTGTCCATCCAGCACTATGTACGGCACTGCCTACATGTGGCTATAATTAGTCCTCGGTTGGGATCAGCCGAATGACCTATGCCGGCAACACTCAGAATGAGGTTCGGAGTTATTGCAACATAGGAGGCTTTCACTGCTATCAAGTCTTCTCAGGAAGGATTGGGGAATGGTGCTCCCGACAAGCCTCTGGCTGTTCCGAGTGAACATCTCCTTGTAAATCGCCCGTGGTTTCTTGTACACCCGTGAAATTTGGCCAGGTTATGCAGTTGCATTGCTGCACATTTGGGCCTGCCTAGCTCTACCGCAGTGGAAAACATTCAGGCATGACAGGCAAATAGGCGGGTCCCCGTAGGACTCTGCCAGCGGACTGGGTCTATCTGCTTCCCGTTCTTCTCACCTGAGTGCTACTGATTCCAGCTTTGACGGCTACATTCTACACAACCAGCGAATTAAGTTGAACCTCAACCTATGGCAATTTGTAAAAGTCTTGAGAACTAGAGCTCAGTTGTTTGGCACGCCACCACTGTCCATCCAGCACTATGGACGGAACTGCCTACATCTGGCTCTAATAAGTTCATTGTTGTGTTCAGCCGAATGACCTCTGCCAGGAACACTCAGAATGAGGTTCTGAGTTATTGCAACATAGGAGAGTTTCACTGCTTTCAAGGCTTCTTAGGAAGAACTCCGGAATCTTGCTGCTGTCAGGCTTCCAGTTGTTCCGGGTGGACATCTCCATGTAAATCCCCCCTGGTTTCTTGTACACCCGTGAAATTTGGCCAGGTTTTGCAGTTTGCATTGCTGCACAATTGCGCCTGCCTAGCTCTGCCGCGGTTGCAAACATTCAGGTGTGCCAGCCAGATAGTCTGGTCCCCGTAGGACACTCCCAGCGGACTGGGTATATCTGCTTCCCGTTCTTCTCACCTGAGTGCTCCTGATTCCAGGTTTCACGGCTACACTCTACTCAACCGGAGCAGTAAGTTGAACCTCAACTTATGGCACTTTGTGAAAGTGTTGAGAAATAGAGCTCAGTTGTTTGGCACGCCACCACTCTCTATCCAGCACTATGGACGGCACTGAATATATCTGGCTGTAATTAGTCCACGGTTTTGTTCAGCCGAATGACCTCTGCCAGGAAAACCCAGAATGAGGTTCTGAGTTATTGCAACATAGGAGCGCTTCACTGCTTTCAGGGCTCCTTAGGAAGGATTCCCGAATCTTGCTGCCGGCAGGTCTCCGGCTGTTCCGGATGAACATCTCCTTGTAAATCCCCCGTGGTTTCTTGTACACCCGTGAAATTTGGCCAGGTTATGCAGTTTGCATTGCTGCACAATTGCGCCTGCCTAGCTCCGCCGCGGTTGGAAACATTCAGGCGTTGCAGCCAGATAGGCTGGTCCCCGTAGGACACTGCCAGCGGACTGGGTATATCTGCTTTCGGTTCTTCTCTCCTGAGTGCTACTGATTCCAGCTTCGACGGCTACACTCTACTCAACCGCAGCAGTAGGTTGAACCTCAACAGTGGCACTTTTTGAGAGTGTTGAGAACTTGAGCTCAGTTGTTTGGCACGCCACCACTGTCCATCCAGCACTATGGACGGCACTGCCTACATCTGGCTCTAATTAGTGCATGGTGGTGTTCAGCCGAATGACCTCTGCCGGGAACACTCAGAATGAGGTTCTGTGTTATTTCAACATAGGAGCGTTTCACTGCTTTCAAGGCTTCTTAGGAAGGATTCCGGAAACTTGCTGCTGGCAGGCCTCCGGCTGTTCCGGGTGAACATCTCCTTGTAATTCCCCCGTGGTTTCTTGTACACCCGTGAAATTTGGCGAGGTTATGCAGTTTGCATTGCAGCACAATTGCGCCTGCTTAGCTCTGCCGCGGTTGCAAACATTCAGGCGTGGCACCCAGATAGACTGGTCCCTGTAGGACACTGTCAGCGGACTGGGTATATCTGCTTCCCGTTCTTCTCACCTGAGTGCAACTGATTCCAGCTTTGATGGCTACACTCTACTAAACCGGCAGTGTCCATCCAGCACTATGTACGGCACTGCCTACATGTGGCTATAATTAGTCCTCGGTTGGGATCAGCCGAATGACCTATGCCGGCAACACTCAGAATGAGGTTCGGAGTTATTGCAACATAGGAGGCTTTCACTGCTATCAAGTCTTCTCAGGAAGGATTGGGGAATGGTGCTCCCGACAAGCCTCTGGCTGTTCCGAGTGAACATCTCCTTGTAAATCGCCCGTGGTTTCTTGTACACCCGTGAAATTTGGCCAGGTTATGCAGTTGCATTGCTGCACATTTGGGCCTGCCTAGCTCTACCGCAGTGGAAAACATTCAGGCATGACAGGCAAATAGGCGGGTCCCCGTAGGACTCTGCCAGCGGACTGGGTCTATCTGCTTCCCGTTCTTCTCACCTGAGTGCTACTGATTCCAGCTTTGACGGCTACATTCTACACAACCAGCGAATTAAGTTGAACCTCAACCTATGGCAATTTGTAAAAGTCTTGAGAACTAGAGCTCAGTTGTTTGGCACGCCACCACTGTCCATCCAGCACTATGGACGGAACTGCCTACATCTGGCTCTAATAAGTTCATTGTTGTGTTCAGCCGAATGACCTCTGCCAGGAACACTCAGAATGAGGTTCTGAGTTATTGCAACATAGGAGAGTTTCACTGCTTTCAAGGCTTCTTAGGAAGAACTCCGGAATCTTGCTGCTGTCAGGCTTCCAGTTGTTCCGGGTGGACATCTCCATGTAAATCCCCCCTGGTTTCTTGTACACCCGTGAAATTTGGCCAGGTTTTGCAGTTTGCATTGCTGCACAATTGCGCCTGCCTAGCTCTGCCGCGGTTGCAAACATTCAGGTGTGCCAGCCAGATAGTCTGGTCCCCGTAGGACACTCCCAGCGGACTGGGTATATCTGCTTCCCGTTCTTCTCACCTGAGTGCTCCTGATTCCAGGTTTCACGGCTACACTCTACTCAACCGGAGCAGTAAGTTGAACCTCAACTTATGGCACTTTGTGAAAGTGTTGAGAAATAGAGCTCAGTTGTTTGGCACGCCACCACTCTCTATCCAGCACTATGGACGGCACTGAATATATCTGGCTGTAATTAGTCCACGGTTTTGTTCAGCCGAATGACCTCTGCCAGGAAAACCCAGAATGAGGTTCTGAGTTATTGCAACATAGGAGCGCTTCACTGCTTTCAGGGCTCCTTAGGAAGGATTCCCGAATCTTGCTGCCGGCAGGTCTCCGGCTGTTCCGGATGAACATCTCCTTGTAAATCCCCCGTGGTTTCTTGTACACCCGTGAAATTTGGCCAGGTTATGCAGTTTGCATTGCTGCACAATTGCGCCTGCCTAGCTCCGCCGCGGTTGGAAACATTCAGGCGTTGCAGCCAGATAGGCTGGTCCCCGTAGGACACTGCCAGCGGACTGGGTATATCTGCTTTCGGTTCTTCTCTCCTGAGTGCTACTGATTCCAGCTTCGACGGCTACACTCTACTCAACCGCAGCAGTAGGTTGAACCTCAACAGTGGCACTTTTTGAGAGTGTTGAGAACTTGAGCTCAGTTGTTTGGCACGCCACCACTGTCCATCCAGCACTATGGACGGCACTGCCTACATCTGGCTCTAATTAGTGCATGGTGGTGTTCAGCCGAATGACCTCTGCCGGGAACACTCAGAATGAGCTTCTGAGTTATTGCAACATAGGAGCGTTTCACTGCTTTCAAGGCTTCACAGGCAGAATTCCGGAATCTTGCTGCCGGCAGGCCTCCGGCTGTTCCGGGTGAACATCTCCTTCAAAATCCCCCGTGGTTTCGTGTACACCCGTGAAATTTGGCCAGGTTATGCAGTTTGCATTGCTGCACAATTGTGCCTGCCTAGCTCTGCCGCGGTTACAAACATTCAGGCGTGGCAGCCAGATAGGCTGGTCCCCGTAGGACACTGGCATCAGACTGGGTTATCTGCTTCCCGTTCTTCTCACCTGAGTGCTACTGATTCCATCTTTTACGGCTACCCTCTACTCAAAGGGAGCAGTAATTTGAACCTCAACTTATGGCCCTTTGTGAAAGTGTTGAGAACTAGAGCTCAGCTTTTTGGCACGCCACCACTGTCCATCCAGCACGTTGGACGGCACTGTCTACATCTGGCTCTAATTAGTCCACGGTTGTCTTCAGCCGAATGACCTCTGCCGGAAACACTCAGAATGAGGTTCTGAGTTATTGCAACATAGGAACGTTTCACTGCTTTCAAGGCTTTACAGGAAAAATTCCGGAATCTTGCTTCTGGCAGGCCTCCGGCTGTTCCGGGTGAACATCTCCTTGAAAATCCCCCGTGGTTTCTTGGTCATCCGTCAAATTTGGCCAGGTTATGCGGTTTCAATTGCTGCACAATTGTACCTGCCTACCCCTGCCGCGGTTGCAAAGATTCAGGCAAGGGAGCCAGATAGTCTGGTTCCCGTAGGCCAGGGCCAGTGGACTGGGTATATCTGCTTCCCATTCTTCTCACCTGAGTGCTTCTGATTCCCGCTTTGACGGTTACACCACACTCAACCGAAGCAGTAAGTTGAACCTGTACTTATGGCACTCTGTTAAAGTTTGGAGAACTAGAGCTCAGTTGTTTGGCACGCCACCACTGTCCATCCATCACTATGGACAGCACTGCCTATATCTGGCTCTAATTAGTCCACGGTTGTGTTCAGCCGAATGACCTCTGCCGGGAACACTCAGAATGATGTGCTAAGTTATTGCAATATAGGAGTGTTTCACTTCTTCAAGGCTTCTTAGGAATAATTCCAGAATCTTGCTGCCGGCAGGCCTCTGGCTCTTCCGAGTGAACATCTCCTTGTATTTCCTTCTGGTTTCTTGTACACCCGTGAAATTTGGCCAGGTTATGCAGTTTGCATTGCTGCATAATTGCGACTGTCTAGCTCTGTCACGGTTGCAAACATTCAGGCGTATCAGCCAGTTAGGCTTTTCCCCGTAGGACACTGCCAGCGGATTGGGTATATCTGCTTCCCGTTCTTCTCACCTGAGTGCTACTGATTCCAGCTTGGACGGCTACCCTCTACTCAACCATAGCAGTAAGGGGAACCTCAACTCATGGCATTTTCGGAACGTTTGGAGAACTATAGCTCAGTTGTTTAGCATGCGACCACACTCCGCCAAGCACTATGGACGGCACTGCCTACATCAGGCTCTAATTATTCCACGTTTATGTTCAGCCGAATGACATCTTCCGGGAACACTCAGAATGAAGTTCTGAGTTATCGCAACATAGGAGCGTTTCACTGCTTTCAAGGCTTCTCAGGAAGGATTTCGGAATGTTGCTGCCGGCAGGCCTCAGGCTGTTCCGGGTGAACATCTCCTTGTAAATCCCCCGTGGTTTCTTGTACACCCGTGAAATTTGCCTAGTTATGCAGTTTGCATTGCTGCACAATTGTGCCTGCCCAGCTGTACCGATGTTGCAAACATTAAGGAGTGGCAGCCAGATAGGCTGATCTCGGTAGGACACTGTCAGCGGTTTGGGTCCATCTGCTTCCAGTTCTTCTCACCTGAGTGCTACTAATTCCACCTTTGACGGCTACACTCTACTCACCCGGAGCAGAAGGTTGAACCTCAACTTATATCACTTTGTGAAAGTGTTGCGAACTAGAGCTCAGTTGTTTGGAAAGCCACCACTGTCCATCCAGCACTATGGACGGCACTGCCTATATCTGGCTCTAATTAGTCCACGGTTGTGTTCAGCCGAATGACCTCTTCTGGGAACACTCAGAATGAAGTTCTGAATTATTGCTACATAGGAGCGTTTCACAGCTTTCAAGTCTTCTTAGGAAGGATTCCGGAAAATTGCTGCTGGCAGGCCTACGACTGTTCCGGGTGAACATCTCCTTGTAAATCCCACGTGGTTTCTTGTACACCCGTGAAATTTGGCCAGGTTATGCAGTTTCAATTGCTGCACAATTGCGCCTGCCTAGCTCTGCCGCGGTTGCAAACATTCAGGCGAGGCAGCCAGATAGGCTGGTCCCCGTAGGACACTCCCAGCGGACTGGGTATATCTGCTTCCCGTTCTTCTCACCTGAGTGCAACTGATTCCAGCTTTGATGGCTACACTCTACTAAACCGGCAGTGTCCATCCAGCACTATGTACGGCACTGCCTACATGTGGCTATAATTAGTCCTCATTTGGGGTCAGCCGAATGACCTCTGCCGGTAACACTCAGAATGAGGTTCAGAGTTATTGCAACATAGGTGACTTTCACTGCTTTCAAGGCTTCTCAGGAAGGATTCCGGAATGTTGCTCCCGGCAGGCTTCCGGCTGTTCCGAGTGAACATCTCCTTGTAAATCCCCCGTGGTTTCTTGTACACCCGTGACATTTGGCCAGGTTATGCAGTTTGCATTGCTGCAAAATGGCGCCTGCCTAGCTCTGCCGCGGTTGCAAACATTCAGGCTTGGCAGCCAGATAGGCTGGTCCCGTAGGACACTGTCAGCGGACTGGGTATATCTGATTCCCGTTCTTCTAACCTGAGTGCTACTGATTCCAGCTTTGATGGCTACACTCTACTAAACCGGAGCAGTAAGTTGAACCTCAACTTATGGCACTTTGTGAAAGTGTTGAGAACTAGAGCTCAGTTGTTTGGCACGCTACCACTGTCCATCCAGCACCATGGACGCCACTGCCTTCCTCTGGCTCTATTAATCCACGGTTGAGTTCAGCCGAATGACCTCTGCCGGGAACACACAGAATGAGGTTCTGAGTTATTGCAACATAGGAGCGTTTCACAGCTATCGAAGCTTCTTAGGAAGGATTCTGGAATCTTGCTGCCGAGAGGCCTCCGTCTGTTCCGGGTGAATATCTCTTTGTAAATCCCCAGTGGTTTCTTGTATACCCGTGAAATTTGGCCAGGTTATGCAGTTTGCATTGCTGCACAATTGCGCCTGCCTAGCTCTGCCGCGGATGCAAACAATCAGGCGTGGCAGCCAGATAGGCTGGTCCCGGTAGGACACTGCCAGCGGACTGGGTCTATCTGCTCCCGTTCTTCTCACCAGAGTGCTACTGATTCCAGCTTTGACGACTACACTCTACTCAACCGGAGCAGTAAGTTGAACCTCAACTTATGGCACTTTGTGAAAGTGTTGAGAACTAGAGCTCAGTTGTTTGGCACGCCCCCACTGTACATGCAGCACTATGGACGGCAGTGTATACATCTGGCTCTAATTAGTCCACGGTTGTGTTCAGCCGAATGACCTCTGCCGGGAACACTCAGAATGAGGTTCTGAGTTATTGCAACATAGGAGCGTATCACTGCTTTCAAGGCTTCTCAGGAAGGATTTCGGAATGTTGCTGCCGGCAGGGCTCCGGCTGTTCCGGGTGAACATCTCCTTGAAAATCCCCCGTGGTTTCTTGGTCACCCGTGAAATATGGCCAGGTTATGCGGTTTGAATTGCTGCACAATTGTTCCTGCCTACCCCTGCCCCGGTTGCAAACATTCAGGCGAGGCAGCCAGATAGGCTGCTCCCCATAGGACACTGCCAGCGGACTGGGTATATCTGCTTCCCATTCTTCTCAGCTGAGTGCTACTGATTCCAGCTTTGACGGCTACACTCTACTCAATCGGAGCAGTAAGTTGAAGCTCAACTTAGTGCACTTTCTCAAAGTGTTGAGAACTAGAGCTCAGACGTTGGGCATCCGTCCACAGTCCATCCAGCACTATGGACGTCACTGCCTACATCTGGCTCTAATTAGTCCACGGTTGTGTTCAGCCGAATGACCTCTGCTGGGAATACTCAGAATGAGGTTCTGAGTTATTGCAACATAGGAGGGATTCACTGCTTTCAAGTTTTCTTCGGAAGGATTCCGGAATCTTGTTGCCGGCAGGCCTCCGGCTGTTCCGGGTAAACATCTCTTTGTAAATTCCCCGTGGTTTCTTGTACACCCGTGAAATTTGGCCAGGTTATGCAGTTTGCATTGCTGCACAATTGCGCCTGCCTAGCTCTGCCGCGGTTGCAAACATTCAGGCGTGGCAGCCAGATAGGCTGGTTTCCGTAGGACACTGCCAGCGGACTGGGTATATCTGCTTCCCGTTATTCTCACCTGAGTGCTACTGATTCCAGCTTTGACGGCTAAACTCTACTCAACCGGAGCAGTAAGTTGAACCTCAACATATGGCACTTTGTGAAAGTTTGGAGAACTAAAGCTCAGTTGTTTTCCAATCGAAAACACTGCCTATATCTGGCTCTAATTACTCCATTGCCTACATCTGGCTCTAATTAGTCAACTGCCTACATCTGGCTCTAATTAGTCCACGGATGAGTTCAGCCGAATGACCTCTGCTGGGAACACTCAGAATGAGGTTCTGAGTTATTGTAACATTGGAGCATTTCACTGCTTTCAAGGCTTCTCAGGAAGGATTCTGGAATCTTGCTGTCGGTAGGCCTCCGGCTGTTCTGGGTGAACATCTCCTTGTAAATCCGCCGTTGTTTCTTGTACACCCGTGAAATTTGGCCACGTTATGCAGTTTGCTTTGCTGCACAATTGGGCCTGCCTACCTCTGCCGCGGTGGCAAACATTCAGGCGTAGCACCCAGATAGGCTGCTCCCCATAGGACACTGCCAGCGGACTGCGTGTATCTGCTTCCTGTTCTTCTCACCTGTGTGCTACTGATTCCAGCTTTGACGTCTACAATCTACTCAACCGCAGCAGTAAGTTGAACCTCAACTTAGGGCACTTTCTGAAACTGTTGAGAACTAGAGCTCAGATGTTGGGCATGCGACCACTGTCCACCCAGCACTATGGACGGCACTGTCTAAATGTGGCTCTAATTAGTCCACGGTTGTGTTCAGCCGAATGACCTCTGCCGGGAACACTCAGAATGAGGTTCTGAGTTATTGCAACATAGGAGCGTTTCACTGCTTTCACGGCTTCTTAGGATGAATTCCGGAATCTTGCTGCCGGCCGGCCTCCGGCTGTTCTGGGTGAACATCTATTTCTAAATCCCCCGTGGTTTATTTTACACCCGTGAATTTTTGCCAGGTTATGCAGTTTGCATTGCTGCACAATTGTGCCTGCCTAGCTCTGCCGCGGTTGCAAACATTCAGGCGTGGCAGCCAGATAGGTTGGTCCTCGTAGGACATTGCCAGCGGACTGTGTATATCTGCTTCCCGTTCTTCTCACCTGAGTGCTACTGATTCCAGCTTTGACGGCTACACTCTACTAAACCGGAGCAGTAAGTTGAAACTCAACTTATGGCACTTTGTGAAAGTGTTGAGAACTAGAGCTCAGTTGTTTGGCACCCCACCCCTGTCAATCCAGCACTGTGGACGGCACTGCCTACATCTGGCTCTATTAATCCACGGTTCTGTTCAGCCGCATAACTTCTGCCGGGAAAACTCAGAATGAGGTTCTGCGTTCCTGCAACATAGGAGCTTTTCACTGCTTTCAAGGCTTCTTAGGAAGGATTCTGGAAGGTTGATGCCGGCAGGCCTCCTGCTGTTCCGGGTGAACATCTCGTTGTAAATCCCCCGTGGTTTCTTGTACACCCGTGAAATTTGGACAGGTTATGCAGTTTGCATTGCTGCACAAAAGCGCCTGCCTAGCTCTGCCGTGGTTGCAAACATTCAGACGTGGAAGCCAGATAGGTTGGACCCAGTAGGACACTGCCAGCAGACCTGGTATATCTGATTCCCGTTCTTCTCACCTGAGTGCTACTTATTCCAGCTTTGAAGGCTAAACTCTACTCAACCGGCAGTGTCCATCCAGCACTATGGACGGCACTGCCTACATTGGGCTCTATTAATCCACGGTTGAGTTCAGCAGAATGACCTCTGCCGGGAACACTCAGAATGAGGTTCTGTGTTATTGCAACATAGGAGCGTTTCACTGCTTTCAACGCTTCTTAGGAAGGATTCCTAAATGTTGCTGCCGGCAGGCCTCTGACTGTTCCGGGTGAACCGCTCCTTGTAAATCCCCCGTGGTTTCTTGTACACCCGTGAATTTTGGCCAGGTTATGCAGTTTGTATTACTGCACAATTGTGCCTGCCTAGCTCTGCCGAGGTTGCAAACATTCAGTCGTGGCAGCCAGATAGGCTGGTCCCCGTAGGACACTGCCAGCGGACTGGGTATATCTGCTTCCCGTTCTTCTCACCTGAGTGCTAGTGATTGCAGGTTTGACGGCTACACTCTACTCAACCGGAGCAGTAATTTGAACCTCAACTTATGGCACTTTGTGAAAGTGTTGAGAACTAGAGCTCAGTTGTTTGGCACGCCACCACTGTCCATCCAGCACTAAAGACAGCACTGCTTACATCTGGCTCTAATTAGTCCACGGTTGTGTTCAGCCGAATGACCTCTACCAGGAACACTCAGAATGAGGTTCTGAGTTATTGCAACATAGGAGCGTTTCACTGCTTTCAAGGCTTCTCAGGATGGATTCTGGAATGTTGCTGCCGGCAGGCCTCCGGCTGTTGGTGAACATCTCCTTGTAAATCCCCCATGGTTTTTTGTACACCCGTGAAATTTGGCCAGGTTATGCAGTTTGCATTGTTGCACAATTGCGCCTGCCTAGCTCTGACACGGTGGCAAACATTCAGGCGTGGCAGCCAGATAGGCTGGTCCCGGTAGGACACTGCCAGCTAACTGGGTGTATCTGCTTCCAGTTCTTCAAACCTGAGCGAAACTGATTCCAGCTTTGACCGCTACACTCTACTCAACCAGAGCAGTAAGTTGAACCTCAACTTATGGCATTTTGTGAAAGTGTTGAGAACTAGAGCTCAGTTGTTTGGCATGCCACCACTCTCCATGCAGCATTATGGAAGGCACTGCCTCCATCTGGCTCTAATTAGTCCACGGTTGTGTTCAGCTGAATGACCTCTTCCGGGAACACTCAGAATGAGGTTCTGAGTTTTTGCAACATAGGAGAGTTTCACTGCTTTCAAGACTTCTCAGGAAGGATTTCGGAATGTTGCTGCCGGCAGGGCTCCGGCTGTTCCGGGTGAACATCTCCTTGTAAATCACCCGTGGTTTCTTGTACCCCCGTGAAATTTGGCCAGGTTATGCAGTTTGCATTGTTGCACAATTGCGCCTGCCTACCTCTGCGGGGGTTGCAAACATTCAGGCGTGGCAGCCAGAGAGGCTGGTCCCAGTAGCACACTGCCAGCGGACTGGGTATATCTCCTTCCCTTCTTCTCACCTGAGATCTACTGATTCCAGCTTTGAGGGCTACACTCTACTCAACCGGAGCAGTAAGTTGAACCTCAACTTATGGCACTTTGTGAAAGTGTTGAGAACTAGAGCGCAGTTGTTTGGCACGCCACCACTGTACATCCAGCATTATGGACAGCACTGCCTACATCTGGCTCTAATTAGTCCACGGTTGTGTTCACCGAATGACCACTGCCGGGAACACTCAGAAAGAGGTTCTGAGTTTTTGCAACATAGGAGCGTTTCACTGCTTTCAAGGCTTCTCTGGAAGGATTCCAGAATGTAGCTGCCGGCAGGCTTCAGCCTGTTCCATGTGAACATCTCCTTGTAAATCCCCCATGATTTCTTGTACACCGATGAAATTTGGCCAGGTTATGCAGTTTGCATTGCTGCACAATTGCGCCTGCCTAGCTCTGCCGCGGTTGCAAACATTCAGGCGTGGCAGCCAGATAGGCTGGTAGGACACTGCCAGCAGACTGGGTATATCTGCTTCCCGTACTTCTCACCTGAGTGCTATTGATTCCAGCTTTGTCGGCTACACTCTTCTCAACCGGCGCAGTAACTTGAACCTCAACTTATGGTACGTTGTGAAAGTGTGGAGAACTAGAGCTCAGTTGTTTGGCATGCCACCACAGTCCATCCAGCACTATGGACGGCACTGCCTACATCTGGCTCTAATTAGTCCACACTTGTGTTCAGCCGAATGACCTCTTCCGGGAACACTCAGAATGTGGTTCTGAGATTTTGCAACATAGGAGCGTTTCACTGCTTTCAAGTCTTCTTAGAAAGAATTCCGGAATGTTGCTGCCAGCAGTAGTCCGGCTGTTCCGGGGAACATGCCCTTGTAAATCCCCGGTGGTTTCTTGTACACCAGTGAAATTTGGCCAGGTTATGCATTTTGCATTGCTGCACAATTGCGCCTGCCTAGCTCTGCCACGGTTGCAAACATTCAGGCGTGGCAGCCAGATAGGCTGGTCCCCGTAGACACTGCCAGCAGACTGGGTATATCTGCTTCCCGTTCTCCTCACCTGAGTGCTACTGATTCCAGCTTTGACTGCTACACTCTACTCAACCCGAGCAGTAAGGTGAACCTCAACTAAGGACACTTTGTGAAAGTGTTGAGAACTAGAGCTCAGTTGTTTGGCACGCCACCACAGTCCATCCAGCACTATGGACGGCACTGCCTACATATGGCTCTAATTAGTCCACGGTTGTGTTCAGCCGAATGACCTCTAGCGGGAACACTCAGAATGAGGTTCTGAGTTATTGCAACATAAGAGCGTTTCACTGCTTTCAAGGCTTCTTAGGAAAAATTCCGGAATCTTGCTGCCGGCAGGACTCCGCCTGTTCCGGGTGAACATCTCCTTGTAAATCCCCCGTGGTTTCTTGTACACCCGTGATATTTGGCCAGGTTATGCAGTTTGCATTGCTGTACAATTTCGTTTGCCTAGCTCTGCCGTGTTTGCAATCATTCAGGCATGGCAGCCAGATAGGCTGGTCCCCGTAGGACACTGCCGGCGGACTGGTTATATCTGCTTCTCGTTCTTCTCACCTGAGTGCTATTGATTCCAGCTTTGTCGGCTAAACTCTTCTCAACCGGAGCAGTAACTTGAACCTCAACTTATGGTACGTTGTGAAAGTGTGGAGAACTAGAGATCAGTTGTTTGGCATGCCACCACAGTCCATCCAGCACTATGGACGGCACTGCCTACATCTGGCTCTAATTAGTCCACAGTTGTGATCAGCCGAATGACCTCTGTCGGGAACACTCAGAATGAGGTTCTGAGATATTGCAACATAGGAGCGTTTCACTGCTTTCAAGGCTTCTTAGGAAGAATTCCGGAATGTTGCTGCCGGCAGGCCTCTGGCTGTTCCGGGTGAACATCTCCTTGTAAATCCCCCGTGTTTTCTTGTACACCCGTGAAATTTGACCAGGTTATGCAGTTTGCGTTGCTACACAATTGCGCCTGCCTAGCTCTGCCGCGGTTGCAAACATTGAGGCGTGGCAGCCAGATAAGCTGGTCCCCGTAGGACACTGACAGCGGACTGGGTATATCTGCTTCCCGTTCTTCTCACCTGAGTGCTACTGATTCCAGCTTTGACGGCTACACTCTACTCAACCGGAGCAGTAAGTTGAACCTCACCTTATGGCAATTTGTGAAAGTGTTGAAAACTAGAGCTCAGTTGTTTGGCTCGCCACCACTGTTCATCGAGCACTATGGACAGCACTGCTTACATCTGGCTCTAATTAGTCCACGTTTGTGTTCTGCCAAATGACCTCTGCGGGGAACACTCAGAATGAGGTTCTGAGTTATTGCAACATAGGAGCGTTTCACTGCTTTCAAGGCTTCTTAGAAAGAATTCCGGAATCTTGCTGGAGGCAGGCCTCCAGCTGTTTCGGGTAAACATCTCCTTGTAAATCCCCCGTGGTTTCTTGTACACCCGTGAAATTTGGCCAGGTTATGCAGTTTGCATTGCTGCACAATTGCGACTGCCTAGCTCCTCCGCGGTTGCGAACATTCAGGTGTGGCAGCCATATAGACTGGTCCCCGTAGGACACTGCCAGCGGACTGAGTATATCTGCTTCCCGTTCTTCTCACCTGAGTGCTACTGATTCCAGCTTTGACGGCTACACTCTACTCACCCGGAGCAGTAAGTTGAACCTCAACTAAGGACACTTTGTGAAAGTGTTGAGAACTAGAGCTCAGTTGTTTGGCTCGCCACCACTGTCCATCCAGCACTATGGAAGTCACTGCCTACATCTGGCTCTAATTATTCCACGGTTATGTTCAGTCGAATGACCTCTGCCGGTAATACTCAAAATGAGTTTCTGAGTTATTGCAACATAGGAGTGTTTCACTGTTTCAAGGCTTCTTAGGAAGAATTCCGGAATGTTGCTGCCGGCAGTAGTCCGGCTGTTCCGGGGAACATCCCCTTGTAAATCCCCGGTGGTTTCTTGTACACCCGTGAAATTTGGCCAGG
This sequence comes from Dipodomys merriami, assembly GCF_024711535.1. Classification (NCBI taxonomy): domain Eukaryota; kingdom Metazoa; phylum Chordata; class Mammalia; order Rodentia; family Heteromyidae; genus Dipodomys; species Dipodomys merriami. The sequence continues at coordinate 270,598 of NW_027204481.1, forward strand.
TTATGCAGTTTGCATTGCTGCACAATTGCGCCTGCCTAGCTCTGCCGCGGTTACAAACATTCATTCGTGGCAGCCAGATAGGCTGGTCCCCGTAGACACTGCCAGCGCACTGGGTATATCTGCTTCCCGTTCTCCTCACCTGAGTGCTACTGATTCCAGCTTTGCTGCTACATTTTACTCAACCTGAGCATTAAGGTGAACCTCAACTAAGGACACTTTGTGAAAGTGTTGAGAACTAGAGCTCAGGTGTTTGTCACGCCACCACTGTCCATCCAGCACTATGGACGGCACTGGGTACATCTGGCTTTAATTAGTCCACGGTTGTGTTAAGCCGAATGACCTCTGCCGGGAACACTCAGAATAAGGTTCTGAGTTATTGCAACATAGGAGCGTTTCACTGCTTTCAAGGCTTCACAGGAAGAATTCCGGAAATTTGCTGCCGACAGGTCTCCTGCTGTTCCGGGTGAACATCTCCTTGTAAATCCCCCGTGGTTTCTAGTACACCCTTGAAATTTGACCAGGTTATGCAGTTTGCATTGCTGCACAATTGCGCCTGCCTAGCTCTGCCGCGGTTGCAAACATTCAGACATGGCAGCTAGATAGGCTGGTCCCCGTAGGACACTGCTAGCTGACTGGGGATATCTGCTTCCCGTTCTTCTCACCTGAGTGCTACTGATTCCAGTTTGACGGCTACACTCTACTCAACCGCAGCAGTAAGTTGAATCTCAACTTATGGCACTTTTTGAAAGTGTTGAGAACTAGAGCTCAGTTGTTTGGCAAGCCACCATTGTCCATCCAGCATTATGCACGGCACTGTCTACATCTGGCTCTAATTATTCCATGGTTGTGTTCCGCCGAATGACCTCTGCCGGGAACATTCAGAATGAGGTTCTAAGTTGTTGTCACATAGGAGAGTTTCACTGCTTTCAAGGCTTCTTAGGAAGTATTCCGGAATGTTGCTGCAGGCAGGCCTCCGGCTGTTTCGGGTGAACATCTCCATGTAAATCCCCCGTGGTTTCTTGTACACACGTGAAATTTGGCCAGGTTATGCAGTTTGCATTGCTGCACAATTGTTCCTGCCAAGCTCTGACGCGGTTGCAAACATTCAGGCGTGGCAGCCAGATAGGCTGGTACTCCTAGGACACTGCCAGCAGACTGGGTATATGTGCTTCCCGTGCTTCTCACCCGAGTGCTACTGATTCCAGCTTTGAAGGCTACCCTCTACTAAACCGGAGCAGAAAGTTGAACCTCAACTTATGGCACTTTGTGAAAGTTTTGAGAATTAGAGCTCAGTTGTTTCCACGCCACCACTGTCCATCCAGCACTATGGACGGCACTGCCTACATCTGGCCCTAATTAGTCCACGGTTATGTTCAGCCGAATGACCTCTGCCGGGAACACTCAGAATGAGGTTCTGAGTTATTGCAACATAGGAGAGTTATACTGCTTTCATGGCTTCACTGGAAGAATTGCGGAATATTGCTGCCGGCAGGCCTCCGGGTGTTGCGAGTGAACATCTCCATGTAAATCCCATTTAGTTTCTTGAATACCCGTGAAATTTGGTCATGTTATGCAGTTTGCATTGCTGCACAATTGTGCCTGCCTAGCTCTGCCGCGGTTGCAAATATTCAGGCGTGGCAGCCAGATAGGCTGGTCCCCGTAGGACACTGCCAGCGGACTGGTTGTATCTGCTTCCCGTTCTTCTCACCTGAGTGCTACTGATTCCAGCTTTGACGGCTACACTCTACTCAACCGGAGCAGTAATTTGAACCTCAACTTATGGCACTTTGTGAAAGTGCTGAGAACTAGAGCTCAGTTGTTTGGCACGCCACCACTGTCCATCCAGCACTATGGACGGCACTGCCTACATCTGACTCTAATTCATCCACAGTTGTGTTCAGCCGAATGCCCTCTGACAGGAACACTCAGAACGACCTTCTGAGTTATTGCAACATAGGAGCGTTTCACTGCTTTCAAGGCTTCTTAGGAAGAATTCCGGAAATTGCTACCGGCAGGCGTCCGGCTGTTCTGGGTGAACATCTTCTTGAAAATCCCCCCGTGGTTTCTTTGTAACCCGTGAAATTTGACCAGGTTATTCAGTTTGCATTGCTGCACAATTGTGCCTGCCTAGCCCTGCCGCGGTTGCAAACACTCAGGCGTGGCAGCCAGATAGGCTGGTCCCCGTAGGACACTGCGCGCGGACTGGGGATATCTGCTTCCCGTTCTTCTCACTGAGTGCTACTGATTCCAGATTTCACGGCTACACTCTACTTAACTGGAGCCGTAAGTTGATCCTCAACTCATGGCACTTTGTGAAAGTGTTGAGAACTAGAGCTCAGTTGTTTGGCACGCCACCACTGTCCATCCAGCACTATGGACGGCACTGCCTACATCTGGCTCTAATTAGTCCACGGTTGTGTTCAGCCGAATGACCTCTGCCGGGAACACTCAGAATGAGGTTCTGAGTTATTGCAACATAGGAGAGTTATACTGCTTTCATGGCTTCACTGGAAGAATTCCGGAATATTGCTGCCGGCAGGCCTCCGGCTGTTCTGGGTTAACATCTGCCTGTAAATCCACCTTGGTTTCTTGTACACCCGTGAAATTTGGCCAGGTTATGCATTTTGTATTGCTGCACAATTGACCTGCCTAGCTCTGCCACGGTTGCAAACATTCAGGAATGGCAGCTAGATAGGCTGATCCCCATAGTACACTGCCAGCGGACTGTGTATATCTGCTTCCCGTTCTTCTCAACTGAGTGATACTGATTCCAGCTTTGACGGCTACACTCTAATCAACCGTAGCAGTAAGTTGAACCTCAACTTATGGCACTTTGTGAAAGTGTTGAGAACTAGAGCTCAGTTGTTTGGCACGCCACCACTGTCCATCCAGCACTGTGGACGGCACTGCCTACATCTGGCTCTAATTAGTCCACGGATGTGTTCAGCCGAATGACCTCTGCCGGGAACACTCAGAATGAGATTCTGAGTTATTGCAACATAGGAGAGTTTCAGTGCTTTCAAGGCTTCTTAAGAAGAATTCGGGAATGTTGCTGGCAGCAGGCCTCCGGCTGTTGCGAGTGAACATCTCCATGTAAATCCCATTTGGTTTCTTGAATACCCGTGAAATTTGGCCAGGTTATGCAGTTTGCATTGCTGCACAGTTGTGCCTGCCTTGCTCTGCCGCGGTTGCAAACATTCAGGCATGGCAGCTAGATAGGCTGGTCCCCGTTGGACGCTGCCAGCGGCCTTGGTCTATCTGCTTCCCGTTCTTCTCACCTGAGTGCTACTGATTCCAGCTTTGACGGCTACACTCTACTCAACCGGAGCAGTAAGTTGAACCTCAACTTATGGCACTTTGTGAAAGTGTTGAGAACTAGAGCTCAGTTGTTTGGCCCGCTACCACTGTCCATCCAGCACTATGGACGGCACTGCCTACATCTGGCTCTAATTAGTCCACGGTTGTGCTCAGCCGAAGGACCTCTGCTGAGAACACTCAGAATGAGGTTCTGAGTTATTGCAACATAGGAGCGTTTCACTGCTTTCAAGCCTTCACATGAAGAATTCAGGAATCTTGCTGCCGGCAGGCCTTCGGCTGTTCCAGGTGAAAATGTCCTTGTAAATCCCCCGTGTTTTCTTGTACACCCGTGAAATTTGGCCAGGTTATGCAGTTTGGATTGCTGCACAATTGCGCCTGCCTAGCTCTGCCGCGGTTGCAAACATTCAGACATGGCAGATAGATAGGCTGGTCCCCGTAGGACACTGCCAGCAGACTGGGGATATCTGCTTCCCGTTCTTCTCAACTGGGTGGTACTGATTCCAGCTTTGACGGCTACACTATACTCAACCAGAGCAGTAAGTTGAATCTCAACTTATGGCACTTTGTGAAAGTGTTGAGAACTAGAGCGCAGTTGTTTGGCAAGCCAACATTGTCCATCCAGCACTATGCACGGCACTGTCTACATCTGGCTCCAATTAGTCCACAGTTGTGTTCAGCCGAATGACCTCTGCCGGGAACACTCAGAATTAGGTTCTGAGTTATTGCAACATAGGAGCATTTCACTGCTTTCAAGGCTTCTTAGGAATAATTCCGGAATCTTGCTGCCAGCAGGCCTCCGGCTGTTCCGGGTGAACATCTCCTTGAAAATCCCCCGTGGTTTCTTTGTCACCCGTGAAATTTGGCCAGGTTATGCTATTTGCACTGCTGCACAATTGTGCCTGCCTAGCCGTGCCGCGATTGCAAACATTCAGGCGAGGCAGCCAGATCGTCTGGTCTCCCTAGGAAACTGCCAGCGGACTGGGTATTTCTGCTTCCCGTTCTTCTCACCTGAGTGCTACTGATTCCAACTTTGACGGCTACACTCTACTCAACCGGAGCAGTAAGTTGAACCTCAACTTATGGCACATTGTGTAAGTGTTGGGAACTAGAGCTCAGTTGTTTGGCACTCCACCACTCTCCATCCAGCACTATGGACGGCACTGCCTACATCTGGCTCTAATTCGTGCACGGTTGTGTTCAGCCGAATGACCTCTGCCGGGAACACTCAGAATGAGGTTCTTGGTTGCCGGCAGACTCCAGGAATTCCGCAATGTTGGTTCTGGCAGGCCTCCGGCTCTTCTGGGTGAACATCTTGTAAATCCCCCCTGGTTTCGTGAACACCGGTGAAATTTGGCCTGGTTATGCAGTTTGCATTGCTGCCCAATTGCGCCTGCCTAGCTCTTCCGCGGTTGCAAACATTCAGGCGGGGCAGCCAGATAAGCTGTTCCCCTTAGGACACTGCAGGCTGACTGGGTAGATCTGCTTCCGGTTTTTCTCACCTGAGTGCTACTGATTACAGATTTGTCGGCTACACTCTACTCAACCGGAGCAGTAAGTTGAACCTCAACTTATGGCACTTTGTGAAAGTGTTGAGAATTAGAGGTCACTTGTTTGGAACGCCACCACTGTCAATCCAGCACTATGGACGGCACTGCCTACATCTGGCTCTAATTATTCCACGGTTGTGTTCCGCCTAATGACCTCTGCCGGGAACATTCAGAATGAGGTTTTGAGTTGTTGTCACATAGGAGCGTTTCACTGCTTTCAAGGCTTCTTAGGAAGTATTCCGGAATGTTGCTGCAGGCAGGCCTCCGGCTGTTTCGAGTGAACATCTCCATGTAAATACCCGTGGTTTCTTGTACACACGTGAAATTTGGCCAGGTTATGCAGTTTGCATTGCTGCACAATTGTTTCTGCCAAGCTCTGACGCGGTTGCAAAAATTCAGGCGTGGCCCCCAGGTAGGCTGGTCCACCTAGGACACTGCCAGCGGACTGGGTATATGTGCTTCCCGTTCTTCTCACTTGAGTGCTACTGATTCCAGCTTTGACGGATACACTATACTCAACCAGAGGAGTAAGTTGAACCTCAACTTATGGCACTTTGTGAAAGTGTTGAGAACTAGAGCTCAGTTGTTTTCCACGCCACCACTGTCCATCCAGCACTATGGACGGCACTGCCTACATCTGGCTCTAATTAGTCCACGGTTATGTTCAGCCGAATGACCTCTGCCGGGAACACTCAGAATGAGGTTCTGAGTTATTGCAACATAGGAGCGTTTTACTGATTTCAAGGCTTCTTAGGAAGAATTCCGGAATGTTGCTGCCAGGAGGCCTCTGGCTGTTCCGAGTGAACATCTGCATGTAACTCCCCCGTGTTTTCTTGTACACCCGTGAAATTTGGCCAGGTTATGCAGTTTGCATTGCTGCACAATTGTGCCTGCCTAGCTCTGCCGCGGTTGCAAACATTCAGACGTGGCAGCCAGATAGGCTGGTCAAGGTAGGACACTGCCAGCGGACTGGTTGTATCTGCTTCCCGTTCTTCTCACCTGAGTGCTACTGATTCCAGCTTTGACCGCTACACTCTACTCAACCAGGGCAGTAAGTTCAACCTTAACTTATGGCACTTTGTGAGTGTTGAAAACTAGAGCTCAGTTGTATGGAACGCCACCACTGTCCATCCAGCACTATGGCGGCACGGCCTATATCTGGCTCTAATTAGGCCACGGTTGTGTTCAGCTGAATGACCTCTGCCGGGAACACTCAGAATGAGGTTATGAGTTATTGCAACATAGGAGAGTTTCACTGCTTTCAAGGCTTCACATGAAGAATTCCCGAATCTTACTGCACGCAGGACTCCAGCTATTCCGGGTGAACATCTCCTTGTATATCCCTCGTGCTTTCTTGTACACCTGTGAAATTTGGCCAGGTTATGCAGTTTGCATTGCTGCACAATTCTGCCTGCCTAGTTCTGCCGCGGTTGCAAACATTCAGTGGTGGCAGCCAGATAGGCTGGTCCCTGTAGGACACTGACAGCGGACTTCGTGTATCTGCTTCACGTTCTTCTCACCTGAGTGCTACTGATTCCAGCTTTGACGGCTACATTCTAATTAACCGGAGCAGTAAGGTGAACCTCAACTTATGGCACTTTGTGAAAGTGTTGAGAACTAGAGCTCAGTTGCTTGGCACGCCACCTCAATCCATCAGGCACTATGGACTTCACGGCCTACATCTGGCTATAATTAGTGCACGGTAGTTTTCAGCAGACTGACCTCTGCCGGGAACACTCAGAATGAGGTTCTGAGTTGTTGCAACATAGGAACGTTTCACTGCTTTCCAGGGTTCTTAGGAAGAATTCCGGAAAATTGCTGCCGACAAGTCTCCACCTGTTCCGGGTGAACATCTGCTTGTAAATCTCCCGGGGTTTCTTGTACACCCGTGAAATGTGTCCAGGGTATGCAGTTTGCATTGCTGCACAGTTGCGCCTGCCTAGCTCTACCGCGGTTGCAAACGTTCAGGCATGGTAACCAGATAGGCTGCTCCCCGTAGGACACTGCCAGCGGACTGGGTATATCTGTTTCCCGTTCTTCTCACCTCAGTGCTACTGATTCCAGCTTTGAGGGCTACACTCTACTCAACCGGAGCAGTAAGTTGAACCTCAACTTATGGCACTTTGTGAAATTGTTGAGAACTAGAGCTCAGTTGTTTGGCACGTCACCACTGTTCAACCAGCACTATGGACGGCACTGCCTACATCTGGCTCTAATTCGTCCCCGGTTGTGTTCAGCCGAATAACCTCTGCCGGGAACACTCAGAATGAGGTTCTGAGCTATTGCAAAATAGGAGCGTTTCACTTCTTTCAAGGCTTCTTAGAAATATTTCCGGAATCTTGCTGCCGGCAGGCCTCCGGCTGTTTCGGGTGAACTTCTCCACGTAAATCCCTGGTGGTTTCTTGTACACCGGTTTAATTTGGCCAGGTTATGCAGTTTGAATTGCTGCACAATTGCGCCTGCCTAGCTCTGCCGCGGTTGCAAACATTCAGGCGTGGCAGCTACATAGGCTGGTCCCCATAGGACACTGCCAGCGGACTGGATATATGTGCTTCCCGTTCTTCTCACCTGAGTGTTACTGATTCCAGCTTTGACGGCTACACTCTACTCAACAAGAGCAGTAAGTTGAACCTCAATTTATGGCACTTTGTGAAAGTGTTGAGAACCAGAGCTTAATTGTTTTGCACGGCACCACTGTCCATCCCGCACTATGGACCGCACTGCCTACATCTGGCTCTAATTAGTCCACGGTTGTGTTCAGCAGAATGACCTCTGCCGGGAAAATTCAGACTGAGGTTCTGAGTTATTGCAAAATAAGAGCGTTTCACTGCTTTCAACGCTTTTTAGGTAGAATTCCGCAATGTTGTTGCCAGTAGGCCTCCGGCTGTTCCGGGTGAAAATCTCCTTGTAATTTCCCCAGTGGTTTCTTGTACACCAGTGAAATTTGGCCAGGTTATGCAGTTTGCATTGCTGCACAATTGCGCCTGCCTAGCTCTGCCGCGGTTGCAAACGTTCAGGCGTGACAGCCAGTTAGTCTGGTCCCCGCAGGAAAGTGCCAGCAGACTGGGTATATGTGCTTCCCGTTCTTCTCATCTCAGTGCTGCTGATTCCACATTTGACGGCTACACTCTAGTCAACCGGAGCACTAAGTTGAACCTCAACTCATGGCATTTTGTGAAAGTGTTGAGAACTATACCTCAGTTGTTTGGCACGCCACCACAGACCATCCAGCACTATGGACGGCACTGCATACATCTGGCTCTAATTAGTCCAGGGTTGTGTTCAGCCGAATGACCTCTGCCGTGAACACTCAGAATGAGGTTCTGAGTTGTTGCAACAGAATAGCGTTCCACTGCTTTCAAGGCTTCTTAGGAAGAATTGCGGAATGTTGCTGCCGGCAGGCCTCCGGCTGTTCCGGGTGAACATCTCCTTGTAAATCCCCCGTGGTTTCTTGCACAACCGTGAAATTTAGCCACGTTATGCGGTTTGCATTCCTGCACAATTGCGCCTGCCTAGCTCTGCCGCGGTTGCATTCAGGCAGGGCATCCACATAGGCTGATCAAAATAGGACACTGCCAGTGGACTGGGTATATCTGCTTCCCGTTCTTCTCACCTGAGTGCTACTGATTCCACCTTTGACGGCTACACTCTACTCAACCGGAGCAGTAAGTTGAACCTAAACTTATGGCATTTTGTGAAAGTGTTGAGAATTACAGCTCAGTTGTTTGGCACGCCACCACAGTCCATGCAGCACTATGGACGGCACTGCATACATCTGGCTCTAATTAGTCCACAGTTGTGTTCAGCCGAATGACCTCTGCCGGGAACACTCAGAATGAGGTTCTGAGTTATTGCAACATAGGAGCGTTTCACTGCTTTCAAGGCTTCTTAGTAAGAATTCCGGAATCTTGTTGCCGGCAGGCCTCCGTCTGTTCCGGGTTAACTTCTCCATGTAAATCCCCGGGGGTTTCTTGTACACCCGTGAAATTTGGCCAGGTTATGCGGTTTGCATTGCTGCACAATTGCGCCTGCCTAGTTCTGCCGGGGTTGCAAACATTCAGGCGTGGCAGCCACATCGGCTGGTCCCCATAGGTCACTGCCAGCGGACTGGATATATCTGCTTCCCGTTCTTCTCACCTTAGTGCTACTGATTCCTGCTTTGACGGCTACACTCTACTCACCCGGAACAGTAAGTTGAACCTCAACTTATGGCACTTTGGGAAAGTGTTGAGAACTACAGCTCAGTTGTTTGGCATGCCACCACTGTTCATCCAGCACTATGGACGGCACTGCCTACACCTGGCTCTAATTAGTCCACAGTTGTGTTCAGCCGAATGACCTCTGCCGGGAACACTCAGAATGAGTTTCTGAGTTATTGCAACATAGGAGCGTTTCAGTGCTTTCAAGCTTCTAAGGAAGAGTACCGGAATCTTGCTGCGGGCAGGCCCCAAATTTTCCGGGTGAACATCTGCTTGTAAATCCCCCATGGTTTCTTGTACACCCGTGAAATTTGGCCAAGTTATGCAGTTTGCATTGCTGCACAATTGCTCCTGCCTACCTCTGCCGCGGTTGCAAACATTCAGGCGTGGCAGCCAGATAGGCTGCTGCCCGTAAGACACTGCCTGCGGACTGGGTATATCTGCTTTCCGCTGGGAATATCTGCTTCCCGTTCTTCTCACCTTAGTGCTACTGATTCCAGTTTTGACGGCTACACTCTACTCACCCGGAGCAGTAACTTGAACCTCAACTTATGGCACTTTGTGAAAGTGTTGAGAAGTAGAGCTCAGTTGTTTGGCACGCCACCAGTGTCCATCCAGCACTATGGACGGCACTGCCTACACCTGGCTCTATTTAGTCCACGGTTGTGTTCAGCCGAATGACCTCTGCCGGGAACACTCAGAATGATGTTCTGAGTTATTGTAACATAGGAGCGTTTCACTGCTTTCAAGGCTTCTTAGGATGAATTCCGGAATCTTGCTGCCGGCAGGCCTCCGGCTGTTCCGGGTGAACATCTCCTTGTAAATCCCCCGTGGTTTCTTGTACACTCGTGAAATTTGGCCAGGTTATGCAATTTGCATTGCTGCACAATTGTGCCTGCCTAGCTCTGCCGTGGTTGCAACTATTCAGGCGTGGCAGTCAGGTAGGCTGGACCACTTAGGACACTGCCAACGGACTGGGTATATCTGCTTCCCGTTCTTCTCACCTGAGTGCTACTGATTCCATCTTTGACACAACACTCTACTCAACCAGAGCAGTAAGTTGAACCTCAACTCATGGAACTTTGTAAAAGTGTTGAGAACTAGAGCTCAGTTGTTTGGCACGCCACTACTGTCCATCCAGCCCTACGGACTGCACTGCCTATATCTGGCTCTAATTAGTCCACGGTTGTGTTCAGCGGAATGACCTCTGCCGGGAACACTCAGAATGAGGTTCTGAGTTGTTGCGACATAGGAGCGTTTCACTGCTCTCAAGGCTTCTTAGGAACAATTCAGCAATGTTGGTTCCGGCAGGCCTCCGGGTGTTCCTTGTGAACATCTCCTTGTAAATCCCCGTGGTTTCTTGTACACCCGTGAAATTTGGCCAGGTTATGCAGTTTGCATTGCTGCACAATTGGGCCTCCTATCTCTTTTGCGGTTGCAAATATTCAAGCGTGGCAGCCAGATGGGCTGGTCCCCGTAGGACACTGCCAGCGGATTGGGTCTATCTGCTTCCCGTTCTTCTCACCTGAGTGCTACTGATTCCATCTTTGACGACTACACTCTACTCAACCGCAGCAGTAAGATGAACCTCAACTTATGGCACTTTGTGAAAGTGTTGAGAACTTGAGCTCAGTTGTTTGGCACCCCACAACAATCCACCACTATGGACGCCACTGCATACATCTGGCTCTAATTAGTCCACAGTTGTGTTCAGCCGAATGACCTCTGCCGGGAAAACTCAGAATGAGGTTCTGAGTTATTGCAACATAGGAGCGTTTCACTGCTTTCAAGGCTTCTTAGTAAGAATTCTGGAATCTTGTTGCCGGCAGGCCTCCGTCTGTTCCGGGTGAACTTCTCCATGTAAATCCCCGGGGGTTTCTTGTACACCCGTGAAATTTGGCCAAGTTATGCAGTTTGCATTGCTGCACAATTGCGCCTGCCTAGCTCTGCCGGGGTTGCAAACATTCAGGCGTGGCAGCCACATCGGATGGTCCCCATAGGTCACTGCCAGCGGACTGTGTATATCTGCTTCCCGTTCTTCTCACCTGAGTGCTACAGATTCCAGCTTTGACGGCTACACTCTACTCAACCGGCGCAATAAGTTGAACCTCAACTTATGGCACTTTCTGAAAGTGTTGAGAACTAGAGCTCAGTTGTTTGGCACGCCACCACTGTCCATCCAGCACTATGGACAACACGGCCTGCATCTGGCTCTAATTAGTCCACGGTTGTGTTCAGCCCAATGACCTCAGCCGGCAACACTGAGAATGAGGTTCTGAGTTGTTGCAACATAGCAGCGTTTCACTGCGTTCAAGGCTTCTTAGGATGATTCTGGAATGTTGCTGCCGGCAGGCCTCCGGCTGTTCGTGGACAAGATGTCCTTGTATATCCCCCGTGGTTTGTTGTACACCCGTGAAATTTGACCAGGTTATGCAGTTTGCATTGCTGCACAATTGCGCCTGCGTAGCTCTGCCACGGTTGCAAACATTCAGGCGTGGCAGCCAGATAGGCTGGCCCCGTAGGACATTGCCAGCTGACTGGGTATATCTGTTTCCAGTTCTCACCTGAGGGCTACTAATTCCAGTTTTGACGGCTACAGTCTACTCAACCGGAGCAGTAAGTTGAACCTCAACTTATGGGACTTTGTGTAAGTGTTGAGAACTAGAGCTCAATTTTTTAGCACGCCAACACTGTCCATCCAGCACTATGGACGTCACTGTCTACATCTGGCTCTAATTAGTCCATGGTTGTGTTCAGCTCAATGACCTCTGCCGGGAACACTCAGAATGTGGTTTTTAGTTGTTGCAACATAGGAGCGTTTCACTGCTTTCAAGTCTTCTTAGGAAGAATTCCGGAATCTTGCTGCCGTCAGGACTCCGGCTGTTCCCGGTGAACTTCTCCTTGTAAATCCCCCGTGGTTTCTTGTACACCCGTGAAATTTGGCCAGGCTATGCAGTTTGCATTGCTGCACAATTGCGCCTGCCTAGCTCTGCCGCGGTTCCAAAAATTCAGGCGTGGCAACCAGATAGGCTGGTCCACGTAGGACACTGCCAGCGGACTGGGTGTATGTGCTTCCCGTTCTTCTCACCTGAGTGGTACTGATTCCAGCTTTGACGGCTACACTCTACTCATCCGGAGCAGTAATTTGAACCTCATCTTATGGCACTTTGTTAAAGTCTTGAGAACTAGAGCTCAGTTGTTTGGCACGCCACCACTCTCCAGCACTATGGACGGCACTGCCTACATCTGGCTCTAATTAGTCCACGGTTGTGTTCAACCGAATGACCTCTGCTAGGAACATTCAGAATGACGTTCTGAGTTATTGCAACATAGGAGCGTTTCACTGCTTTCAAGGCTTCTTAGGAAGAATTCCACAATGTTGGTACCGGCAGGCCTCCGGCTTTTCCGGGTGAACATCTCCTTGTAAATCCCCCGTAGTTTTTTGTACACTGGTGAAATGTGGCCCGGTTATGCAGTTTGCATTGCTGCACAATTGGGCCTCCTAGTTCTGCCGCGGTTGCAAACATTCAGGCGTGGCAGCCAGAGAGGCTGGTCCCTGTAGGACACTGCCAGCAAATTGGGTATATCTGCTTCCCGTTCTTCTCACCTGAGTGCTACTGATTCCAGCTTTGACGGCTACACTCTACTCAACCGGAGCAGTAAGTTGAACATCAACTTATGGCACTTTGTGAAAGTGTTGAGAACTAGAGCTCAGTTGTTTGGCATGCCACCACTGTCCAAGCAGCAATATGGACGGCTCTGCCTACATCTGGGTCTAATTAGTCCACGTTTGTATTCAGCCGAATGACCTCTGCCGGGAACACTCAGAATGAGGTTCTGAGTTATTGCAACATAGGACCGTTACACTGTTTTCAAGGTTTCTTAGGAAGAATTCCAGGACCTTGCTGCCAGCAGGCCTCCGCGCATGCCGGGTGAACATCTCCTTGTAAATCCCCTATGGTTTCTTGTATACCGGTGAAATTTGGCCAATTTACGTGGTTTGCATTGCTGCACAATTGCTCCTGCCTAGCTTTGCCGCGGTTGCAAACATTCAAGCGTCGCAGCCAGATAGGCTGGTCCCCGAAGGACACTGACAGCGGACTCTGTATATCTGCTTCCCGTTCTTCTCACCGAAGAGCTACTGATTCCAGGTTTGACGGCTACACTCTACTCAACCGGAGCAGTAAGTTGAACCTCAACTTATAACACTTTGTGAAAGTGTTGAGAACTAGAGCTCAGTTGTTTAGCACGCCACCAATGAACATCCAGCACTATGGACGGAATTGCCTACATCTGGCTCTAATTAGTCCACGGTTGTGTTCAGCCGAATGACCTGTGCTGGGAACACTCAGAATGAGGTTCTGAGTTATTGCAACATAGGAGCGTTTCATTGCTTTCAAGGCATCTTAGGAAGAATTCCAGAATGTTGCTGCCGGCAGGTCTCGGGCTGTTCCGGGTGAACATCTCCTTGTAAATCCCCTGTGGTTTCTTGTACCCCCGTGAAATTTGGCCAGGTAATGCAGTTTTCATAGCTGCACAATTGCGCCTGCCTAGCTCGGCCACGGTTGCAAACATTCAGGCGTGGCAGCCAGATAGGCTGGTCCCCATAGAACAATGCCAGCAGACTGGGTTTATCTGCTTCCCGTTCTTCTCACCTGAGTGCTACTGATTCCAGCTTTGACGGCTACACTCTACTCAACCGGAGCTGTAAGTTGAAACTCAACTTATGGCACTTTGTGAAATTGTTGAGAACTAGAGCTCAGTTGTTTGGCACGTCACCACTGTTCATCCAGCACTATGGACGGCACTGCCTACATCTGGCTCTAATTCGTCCACGGTTGTGTTCAGCCGAATAACCTCTGCCGGGAAGACTCAGAATGAGGTTCTGAGCTATTGCAAAATAGGAGCGTTTCACTTCTTTCAAGGCTTCTTAGAAATATTTCCGGAATCTTGCTGCCGGCAGGCCTCCGGCTGTTTCGGGTGAACTTCTCCACGTAAATCCCTGGTGGTTTCTTGTACACCGGTTTAATTTGGCCAGGTTATGCAGTTTCAATTGCTGCACAATTGCGCCTGCCTAGCTCTGCCGCGGTTGCAAACATTCAGGCGTGGCAGCCACATATGTTGGTCCCCATAGGTCACTGCCAGCGGACTGGATATATGTGCTTCCCGTTCTTCTCACCTGAGTGTTACTGATTCCAGCTTTGACGGCTACACTCTACTCAACAAGAGCAGTAAGTTGAACCTCAACTTATGGCACTTTGTGAAAGTGTTGAGAACCAGAGCTTAATTGTTTTGCACGGCACCACTGTCCATCCCGCACTATGGACCGCACTTCCTACATCTGGCTCTAATTAGTCCACGGTTGTGTTCAGCAGAATGACCTCTGCCGGGAAAATTCAGAATGAGGTTCTGAGTTATTGCAAAATAAGAGCGTTTCACTGCTTTCAACGCTTTTTAGGTAGAATTCCGCAATGTTGGTACCAGCAGGCCTCCGGGTGTTCCGGGTGAAAATCTCCTTGTAATTTCCCCCGTGGTTTCTTGTACAACCGTGAAATTTGGCCAGGTTATGCAGTTTGCATTGCTGCACAATTGCGCCTGCCTAGCTCTGCCGCGGTTGCAAACGTTCAGGCGTGGCAGCCAGTTAGTCTTGTCCCCGCAGGAAAGTGCCAGCGGACTGGGTATATGTGCTTCCCGTTCTTCTCATCTGAGTGCTGCTGATTCCACCTTTGACGGCTACACTCTAGTCAACCGGAGCACTAAGTTGAACCTCAACTCATGGCATTTTGTGAAAGTGTTGAGAACTATACCTCAGTTGTTTGGCACGCCACCACAGACCATCCAGCACTATGGACGGCACTGCATACATCTGGCTCTAATTAGTCCAGGGTTGTGTTCAGCCGAATGACCTCTGCCGGGAACACTCAGAATGAGGTTCTGAGTTGTTGCAACATAGGAGCGTTCCACTGCTTTCAAGGCTTCTTAGGAAGAATTGCAGAATGTTGCTGCCGGCAGGCCTCCGGCTGTTACGGGTGAACATCTCTTTGTAAATCCCCCTTGGTTTCTTGTACACCCGTGAAATTTTGCCAGGTTATGCAGTTTGCATTGCTGCACAATTGCACCTGCCTAGCTCTGCCGCGGTTGGAAACATTCAGGCGTGGCAGCCAGATAGGCTGGTCCCTGTAGGACATTGCCAGCCGACTGGGTATATCTGCTTCCCGTTCTTCTCACCTGAGTGCTACTGATTCTAGTTTTGATGACTACAATCTACTCAACCGGAGCAGTAAGTTGAACCTCAACTTATGGCACTTTTTGAAAGTGTTGAGAACTAGAGCTCAGTTGTTTGGCACGCAACCACTGTCCATCCAGCACTATTGACAGCACTGCGTACATCTGGCTCTATTTAGTCCACGGTTGTGTTCAGCCGAATGACCTCTGCCTGGAACACTAAGAATGAAGTTCTCAGTTTTTGCATCATAGGAGCCTTTCACTGATTTCAAGGTTACTTAGGAAGAATTTTGGAATGTTGCTGCCGGCCAGCCTCCAGCTGCTCCAGGTGAACATGTCCTTTTAAATCCCCGTGGTTTCTTGTACACTCGTGAAATTTGGCCAGGTTATGCAGTTTACATTGCTAAACAATTGCACATGCCTATCTCTGCCGCGGTTGCAAACATTCAGGCGTGGCAGCCAGATGGGCTGGTCCCCGTAGGACACTGCCATCGGACTGGGTATATCTGCTTCCCGTTCTTCTCATCTGAGTTCTATTGATTCCAGCTTTGACGGCTACACTCTACTCAACTGGAGCAGTAAGTTGAACCTCAACTCATCGCACTTTGTGAAAATGTTGAGAAGTAAAGCTCAGTTGTTTGCCACCCCACCACTGTCCATCCAGCACTATGGACGACACGGCCTACATCTGGCTCTAATTAGTCCACGGTTGTGTTCAGCCGAATGACCTCTGCCGGGAACACTCAGAATGAGGTTCTGAGTTGTTGCAACATAGGAGCGTTTCACTGCTTTCAAGGCTTCTTAGAAAGGATTCCGGAATGTTGCTGCCGGCAGGCCTCCGGCTGTTCCGGGTGAACATCTCCTTGTAAATCTCTCATGGTTTCTTGTATACCGTGAAATTTGGCCAGGTAATGCAGTATGCATTGCTGCACTATTGCGCCTGCCTAGCTCTGCCGCGGTTGCAAACATTCATGCGTGGCAGCCAGATAGGCTGATCCCCGTAGGACACTGCCAGCGGACGATATATCTGCTTTCCGTTCTTCTCACCTGAGTGCCACCGATTCCAGCTTTGAAGGCTGCACTCTATTCAACCGGGGCAGTAAGTTGAACCTCAACTTATGGCACTTTGTGAAAGTGTGGAGAACTAGAGCTCAGTTGTTTGGCATGCAACCAAGTCCATGCAGCACTATGGACGGCACTGCATACATCTGGCTCCATTTAGTCCACGGTTGTGGTCAGCCGAATGACATCTGCCCGGAACACTCAGAATGAGCTTCTGAGTTATTGCAACATAGCAGCGTTTCACTGCTTTCAAGGCTTCACAGGAAGAATTCCTCAATCTTGCTTCGGGCAGGCCGCCAAATTTTCCGGATGAACATCTCCTTGTAAATCCCCCGTGGTTTCTTGTACACCCGTGAAATTTGGCCAGGTTATGCAGTTTGCATTGCTGCACAATTACGCCTGCCTAGCTCTGCCGCGGTTGCAAACATTCAGGCGTGGCAGCCAGATATCCTGGTCCCCGTAGCAAAATGCCAGTGGACTAGGTATATCTGCTTCCCGTTCTTCTCACCTGAGTGCTACTGATTCCAGCTTTGTCGGCTACACTCTATTCAACCGGAGCAGTAAGTTGAATCTCAACTTATGGCAATTTGTGAAAGTTTTGAGAACTACAGTTCACTTGTTTGGCACACCACCCATGTCCATCCATCTCTATGGACGGCACTACCTACATCTGGCTCTAATTAGTCCACGGTTGTGTTCAGCCGAATGACCTCTGCCGGTAACACTCAAAATGAGGTTCTGAGTTATTGCAACATAGGAGCGTTTCACTGTTTCAAGGCTTCTTAGGACGAATTCCGGAATGTTGCTGCCGGCAGAATTCCGGCTGTTCCGGGGAGCATCCCCTTGCAAATCCCCGGTGGTTTCTTGTACACCCGTGAAATTTCGGCAGGTTATGCAGTTTGCATTGCTGCACAATTGCGCCTGCCTAGCTCTGCCGCGGCTGCAAACATTCAGGCGTGGCAGCCAGATAGGCTGGTCACCGTAGACACTGCCAGCGGACTGGGTATATCTGCTTCCCGTTCTACTCACCTGAATGCTACTGATTCCAGCTTTGACGGCTACACTCTACTCAATCGGAGCAGTAAGTTGAACCTCAACTTATGCCACTTTGTGAAAGTGTTGAGAACTAGAGCTCTGTTGTTTAGCACGCCACCACTGTCCATCCAGCATTATGGACGTCACTGCCTACATCTGGCTCTAATTAGTCCACGGTTGTGTTCAGCTGAATGGCCTCTCCCGGGAACACTCGGAATGAGGTTCTGAGTTGTTGCAACATAGGAGCTTTTCAGTGCTTTCAAGGCTTCTTGGGAAGAATTCCGCAATGTTGCAGCCAGCAGGTCTCCGGCTGTTCCGGGTGAACATCTCCTTGAAAATCCCCCGTGGTTTCGTGTATACCCGTGAAATTTGGCCAGGTTATGCAGTTTGCATTGCTCCACAATTGCGCCTACCTAGCTCTGCCACGGTTGCAAACATTCAGGCCTGGCATCCAGAAAGGCTGGTCCCCGTAGGACACAGCCAGCGGACTGGGTATATCTGCTTCCCGTTCTTCTCACATGAGTGCTACTGATTCCAGCTTTGACGGCTACACTCTACTCAACTGGAGCAGTAAGTTGAACCTCAACTTATGGCACTTTGTAAAAGTGTTGATAACTAGACCTCAGTTGTTTGGAACGCCAACACTGTCCAGCACTATGGACAGCACTGCCTACACGTGGGTCTATTTAGTCCACGGTTGTGTTCGGCCGAATGACCTCTGCCGGGAACACTCAGAATGAGATTCTTAGTGAGTGTAACATAGGAGCATTTCACTGCTTTCAAGGCTTCTTAGGAAGAATTCCGGAATCTTGCTGCCAGCAGGCCTCCGGCTGTTCCGGGTTAACATCTTGTAAATCCCCCATGGGTTCTTGTATACCCGTGAAATTTGGTCAGGTTATGCAGTTTGAATTGCTGCACAAATGCGCCTGCCTAGTTCTGCCACGGTTGCAAAGATTCAGGCGTGGCAGCCAGATAGGCTCGTCCCCTTAGGACACTGCCAGTGAACTGGGGATATCTGCTTACCGTTCTACTCACCTGAGTGCTAATGATTCAAGCTTTGACGGCTACACTCTACTCAACCGGAGCAGTAAGTTGAACCTCAACTTATGGCACTTTGTGAAAGTGTTGAGAACTAGAGCTCAGTTGTTTGACACGCCACGGCTGTCCATCCAGCACTATGGACGGCACTGCCTACATCTGGCTCTAATTAGTCCACGGTTGTGTTCAGCCGAATGACCTCTGCCGCCAACACTCAGAATGAGGTTCTGAGTTATTGCAACATAGGAGCGTTTCACTGCTTTCAATGCTTCTTAGGAAGAATTCCGCAATGTTGGTGCCGGCAGGCCTCGGGCTGTTCCGGGTGAACTTCTCCTTGTAAATCCCCCGTGGTTTCTTGTACACCCGTGAAATTTGGCCAGGTTATGCAGTTTGCATTGCTGCACAATTGGGCCTCCTAGCTCTGCCGCGGTTGCAAACATTCAGGCGTGGCAGACAGATAGGTTGGTTCCCGTAGGACACTGCCAGCGGACTGGGTATATGTGCTTCCCGTTTTTCTCACGTTAGTGTTACTGATTCCAGCTTTGACGGCTACACTCTACTCAACCAGAGCAGTAAGTTGAACCTCAACTTATGGCACTTTGTGAAAGTGTTGAGAACTAGAGCTCAGTTGTTTGGCACGCCACCACTGTCCATCCAGCACTATGGACAGCACTGCGTACATCTGGCTCTAATTAATCCACGGTTGTGTTCAGCCGAATGACCTCTGCCGGTAACACTCAGAATGAGGTTCTGAGTTGTTGCAACATAGGAGCGTTTCACTGCTTTCAAGGCTTCACAGGAAGAATTCCAGAATCTTGCTGCTGGCAGGCCTCCGGCTGTTCCGGGTGATCATCTCCTTGTAAATCCCCCGTGGTTTCTTGTACAACCGGGAAATTTGGCCAGGTTATGCAGTTTGCATTGCTGCACAATTGCGCTTGCCTAGCTCTGCCGCGGTTGTAAACATTCATGCATGGCAGCCGGATAGGTTGGTTCCCGTAGGACAATGCCAGCGGACTGGGTATATGTGCTTCCCGTTTTTCTCACGTTAGTGTTACTGATTCCAGCTTTGACGGCTACACTCTACTCAACCGGAGCAGGAAGTTTAACCTCAATTTATGGCACTTTGTGAAAGTGTTGAGAACTAGAGCTCAGGTGTTTGCCACCCCACCACTGTCCATCCAGCACTATGGAGGGCACTGCCTACATATGGCTCTAATTAGTCCACGGTTGTGTTCAGCCGAATGACCTCTGCCGGGACCACTCAGAATGAGGTTCTGAGTTGTTGCAACATAGGAGCGTTTCACTGCTTTCAAGGCTTCTTGGGAAGAATTCCGGAATCTTGCTGTGGGCAGGCTTCCGGCTATTCCGGGTGAACATCTCCTTGTAAATCCCCTGTGGTTTCTTGTACACCCGTGAAATTTAGCCAGGTTATGCAGTTTGCATTGCTGTACAACTGCGCCTGCCTAGCTCTGCCACGGTTCCAAACATTCAGGCGTGGCAGCCAGATAGGCTGGTCCCCGTAGGACATTGCCAACGGACTGTGTATATCTGCTTCCCGTTCTTCTCATCTGAGTGCTACTGATTCCAGCTTTGACAGCTATACTCTCCTCAACCGGAGCAGTAAGTTGAACCTAAACTCATGGAACTTTGTGAAAGTGTTGAGAGCTAGAGCTCAGTTGTTTGGCACGTCACCACTGTCCATCCAGCACTATGGATGGCATTGCCTACATCTCGGTCTAATTAGTCCACGTTTGTGTTCAGCCGAATGACCTCTGCCGGGAACACTCAGAATGAGGTTCTGAGTTATTGCAACACAGGAGCATTTCACTGCTTTCAAGGCTTCTGAGGAAGAATTCCGGAATCTTGCTGCCGGCAGGCCTCCGGCTGTTCAGGGTGAACATCTCCTTGTAAATCCCCCGTAGTTTCTTGCACACCAGTGAAATTTGGCCAGGTTATGCAGTTTGCATTGCTGGACAATTACTCCTGCCTAGCTCTGCCGCGCAGGCAAACATTCAGGCGTGGCAGCCAGATAGGCTGGTCCCCGTAAAACACTGCCAGCGGAATTGGGTATATCTGCTTCCCATTCTTCTCTCCTGAGTGCTACTGATTCCAGCTTTGACGGCTACACTCTATTCAACCGGAGCAGTAAGTTGAACCTCAACCTATGGCACTTTGTTAAAGTGTTCTGAACTAGAGCTCAGTTGTTTGGCATGCCACCACTTTCCATCCAGCACTATGGACTGCATTGCTTACATCTGGTTCTAATTAGTCCAAGGTTGTGTTCAGCCTAATGACCTCTGCCGGGAAAACTCAGAATGAGGTTCTGAGTTATTGCAACATAGGAACGTTTCACTGCTTTCAAGGCTTCTTAGGAAGCATTCCGGAATCTTGCTGCCGGCAGGCCTCCGGCTGTTCCGGGTCAACATCTCCTTGTAAATCCACCGTGGTTTCTTGTACAACCCTGAAATTTGGCCAGGATATGCAGTTTGCATTGCTGTTTCATGGCCCCTGCCTAGCTTTGCCTGGGTCGCAAACATTCAGGCGTGGCATCCAGATAGGCTGGTCCCCGTAGGACACTGCCAGTGGACTGGTCCTGTTCTTCTCACCTGAGTGCTACTGATTCCAGCTTTGACGGCTACACTCTACTCAACCGGAGAAGTAAGTTGGACCTCAACTTATAATACTTTGTGAAAGTGTTAAGAACTAGAGCTCAGTTGTTTAGCACGCCACCATTGTCCATCCAGCACTATGGACGGCACTGCCTACATCTGGCTCTAATTAGTCCACGGTTGTGTTCAGCCGAATGACCTCTGCGTGGAACACTCAGAATGAGGTTCTGAGTTATTGCAACATAGGAGCGTTTCACTGCTTTCAAGGCTTCTTAGGAAGTATTCCGTATTCTTGCTGCCGACAACCTCCGGCTGCTCCGGGTGGACATCTCCTTGTAAATCCCCCGTGGTTTCTTGTACACCCGTGAAATTTGGCCAGGTTATGCAGTTTGCATTTTTACACAATTGCGCCTGCCTAGCTCTGCCGCGGTTGCAAACATTCAGGCGTGGCAGCCAGATAGTCTGGTCCCCGTAGGACACTGCTAGCGGCCTGGTTATATGTGCTTCCCGTTCTTCTCACATGAGTGCGACTGATTCCACTTTTGACGGCTACACTCTACTCAACCGGAGCTGTAAGTTGAACCTCAACTTATGGCACTTTGTGAAAGTGTTGAGAACTAGAGCTCAGTTGTTTGGCACGTCACCACTCTTCAACCAACACTATATACGTCACTACCTACATCTGGCTCTAATTAGTCCATGGTTGTGTTCAGCCGAATGACCTCTGCCGGAAACACTCAGAATGAGGTTCTGAGTTATTTCAACATAGGAAATTTTCACTGCTTTCAAGGCTTCTTAGGAAGAATTCCGGAATGTTGCTGCCGGCAGGCCTCCGGCTGTTCCGGGTGAACATCTCCTTGTAAATCCCCTTGGTTTCTTGTACACCCGTGAAATTTAGCCAGGTTATGCAGTTTGCATTGCTGTACAATTGCGCCTGCCTAGCTCTGCCGCAGTTGCAAACATTCAGGCATGGCAGCCAGATAGGCTGGTCCCCGTAGGACACTGCAAGCGGACTGGTCCCATTCTTCTCATCTAAATGCTACTGATTCCAGCTTTGACGGCTACACTCTACTCAACCGGAGTAGTAAGTTGAACCTCAACTTAAGGCACTTTGTGAAAGTGTTGAGAACTAGCTCTCAGTTGTTTGGCACGCCACCACTGTCCAAGAAGCACTATGGACGGCACTGCCTACATCTGGCTCTAATTAGTCAACGGTTGTGTTCAGCCGAATGACCTCTGCCGGGAACACTCACAATGAGGTTCTGAATTATTGCAACGTAGGAGCGTTTCAGTGCTTTCAAGGCTTCTTTGGAAGAATTCTGGAATCTTGTTGCCGGCAGGCCTCCGGCTGTTCCCGGTGAACATCTCTTTATAAATCCCCCATGGTTTCTTGTACACCCGTGAAATTTGGCCAGGTTATGCAGTTTGCATTGCTGCACAATTGTGCGTGTCTACCTCTGGCGCGCTGGCAAACATTCAGGCGTGGCAGCCAGATAGGCTGGTCCCCGTAGGACACTGCCGGCGGACTGGGTATATCTGCTTCCTGTTCTTCTCACCTGGGTGCTAATGATATCAGCTTTGACGGCTACACTCTACTCAACCGGAGCAATAAGTTGAAACTCAACTTATGGCACTTTGTGAAAGGGTTGAGAATTAGAGCTCAGTTGCTTGGCACGTCACCACAGTCCATCCAGCACTATGGACGGCACTGCCTACATCTGGCTCTAATTAGGCCACGGTTGTGTTCAGCCGAATGACCTCTGCCGGAAACACTCAGAATGAGGTTCTGAGTTATTGCAACATAGGAGCGTTTCACTGCTTTCAAGGCTTCTTAGGAAGATTTCCGGAATCTTGCTGTTGGCAGGCCTCCGGCTGTTCCAGGTGAACATCTCCTTGTAAATCCCCCGTGGTTTCTTGTACACCCGTGAAATTTGGCCAGGTTATGCAGTATGCATTGCTGCACAATTGCGCCTGCCTATCTCTGCCGCGGTTGCAAACATTCAGGCGTGGCAGCCAGATAGGCTGGTCCCCGTAGGACTCTGCCAGCGGACTGGGCATATGTGCTTCCCCTTCTTCTCACCTGAGTTCTTCTGATTCCAGCTTTGAGGGCTAAACTCTACTCAACCGGAACAGTAAGTGGAACCTCAACTTATGGCACTTTGTGAAAGTGTTGAGAACTAGAGCTCAATTGATTGGCACGCCACCACAGTACATCCAGCACAATGGACGTCACTGCCTACATCTGGCTCTAATTAGTCCACGGTTGTGTTCAGCCTAATGACCTCTGCCGAGAACACTATGAGGTTCGGAGTTATTGCAACATAGGAGCGTTGCACTGCTTTCAAGGCTACTTACGAAGAATTTTGGAATGTTGTTGCTGGCAGGCCTCCGGCTGTTCCGGGTGAACATCTCCTTGTAAATCCCCCGTGGTTTCTTGTACACCCGTGAAATTTGGCCAGGTTATGCAGTTTGAATTGCTGCAAAATTGCCCCTGCCTAGCTCTGCCGCGGTTGCAAATATTCAGGCGTGGCAGCCATATAGGCTGGTCCCTGTAGGACACTGCCAGCGGACTGGGTATATCTGCTTCCTGTTCTTCTCACCTGAGTGCTACTGATTCCAGCTTTCACGGCTACATTCTACTCAACTGGAAAAGTAAGTTGAACCGCAACTTATGGCACTTTGTTAAAGGGTTGAGAAGTAGAGCTCAGTTGTTTCGCACGTCACCACTGTCCATCCAGCACTATGGATGGCATTGCCTACATCTGGCTCTAATTAGTCCACGTTTGTGTTCAGCCGAATGACCTCTGCCGGGAACACTCAGAATGAGGTTCTGAGTTATTGCAACATAGGAGCGTTTCACTGCTTTCAAGGCTTCTTAGGAAGATTTCCGGAATCTTGCTGTTGGCAGGCCTCCGGCTGTTCCAGGTGAACATCTCCTTGTAAATCCCCCGTGGTTTCTTGTACACCCGTGAAATTTGGCCAGGTTATGCAGTTTGCATTGCTGCACAATGGCGCCTGCCAAGCTCTGCCGCGGTTGCAAACATTCAGACGTGGCAGCCAGATAGGCTGGTCCCCGTAGGACACTGCCAGCGGACTGGGTATATCTGTTTCCCGTTCTTCTCACCTGAGTGCTACTGATTCCATCTTTGACGGCTACAATCTATTCAACCGGGGCAGTAAGTTGAACCTCTACTTATGGAAATTCG
Source organism: Dipodomys merriami (assembly GCF_024711535.1). Classification (NCBI taxonomy): domain Eukaryota; kingdom Metazoa; phylum Chordata; class Mammalia; order Rodentia; family Heteromyidae; genus Dipodomys; species Dipodomys merriami. The sequence goes on from NW_027204481.1 coordinate 294,837, forward strand.
TGAAAGTGTTGGGAACTAGAGCTCAGTTGTTTGTCACGACACCCAAGTCCATCCAGCACTGTGGACGGAACTGCCTACATCTGTCTCTAATTAGTCCACGGTCATGTTCAGCCGAATGACCTCTGCCGGGAACACTCAGAATGAGCTTCTGAGTTATTGCAACATAGGAGCATTTCACTGCTTTCAAGGCTTCCCAGGAAGAATTCCTCAATCTTGCTTCCGGCTGTCCGCCGACTCTTCCGGGTGAACATCTCCTTGTAAATGCCCCATGGTTTCTTGTACACCCGTGAAATTTGGCCAGGTTATGCAGTTTGCATTGCTGCACAATTACGCCTGCCTAGCTCTGCCGAGGTTGCAAACATTCAGGAGTGGCAGCCAGATAGGCTGGTCCCCGTAGGACACTGCTAGCAGACTGGGTATATCTGCATCCCGTTCTTCTCACCTGAGTGCTACTGATTCCAGCTTTGCGGGCTATACTCTACTCAACCGGAACAGTAATTTGAACCTCAACTCATGGCACTTTGTAAAAGTGTTGAGAAGTAGAGCTCAGTTGTTTGACACGCCACCACTGTCCATCCAGCATTATGGACAGCATTGCCTACATCTGGCTCTAATTTGTCCACGGTTGTGTTCAGCCGAAAGACCTCTGCCGGGAACACTCAGAATGAGGTTCTGAGTTGTTGCAACATAGGAGCGTTTCACTGCTTTCAAGGCTTCACAGGAAGAATTCCATAATCTTGCTGCCGGCAGGCCTCCGGCTGTTCCGAGTGAACATCTCCTTGTAAATCCCCCGTGGTTTCTTGTACACCCGTGAAATTTAGCCAGGTTATGCAGTTTCCATTGCTGCACAATTGCGCTTGCCTAGCTCTGCCACGGTTTTAAACATTAAGGCATGGCAGCCAGATAGTTTGGTCCCCGTAGTACACTGCCAGCGGACTGGTATATGTGCTTCCCATTTTTCTCACGTGAGTGTTACTGATTCCAGCTTTGACGGATACACTCTAGTCAACCGGAGCAGTAAGTAGAACCTCAACTTATGGCAATTTGTGAAAGTGTTGATAACTAGAGCTCAGTTGTTTGGCACGCCACCACTGTCCATCCAGCACTATGGATGGCACTGACTACATCTGCCGCTAATTAGTTCCAGTTGTGTTCAGCCGAATGACCTTTGCCGGGAACACTCAGAATGAGGTTTTGAGTTGTTGCAACATAGGAGCATTTCACTGCTTTCAAGGCTTCTTAGGAAGATTTCCTTAATGTTGCTGCCGGCAGGCCTCCGGCTGTTCTGGGTGAACATCTCCTTGTAAATCCCCTGTGGTTGCTTGTACATCCGTGAAATTTGGCCAGGTTATGCAGTTTGCATTGCTGCACAATTGCGCCTGCCTAGCTCTGCCACGGTTGCAAACATTCAGGCGTGGCAGCCAGATAGGCTGGTCCCCGTAGGACACTGCCAGCGGACTGGGTATATCTGCTTCCCGTTCTTCTCATCTGAGTGCTACTGATTCCAGCTTTGATGGCTACACTCTACTCAACCGGAGCAGTATGTTGAACCTCAACTCATGGCACTTTGTGAAAGTGTTGAGAACTAGAGCTCAGTTGTTTGGCATGCCACAACTGTCCATCCAGCACTATAGACAGCATTGCATACATCTGGCTCTAATTAGGAAACGGTTGTGTTCAGCCGAATGACTTCTGCCCGGAACACTTAGAATGAGGTTCTGAGTTATTGCAACATAGGAGCGTTTCACTGCTTTCAAGGCTTCGTAAGAAGAATTCCGGAATCATGGTGCCGGCAGGCTTCCGGCTATTCCAGGTTAACATCTCCTTGTAAATCCCCTGTGGTTTCTTGTACACCCGTGAAGTTTAGCCAGGTTATGCAGTTTCCATTGCTATACAATTGCGCCTGCCTAGCTCTGCCGCGGTTGCAAACATTCAGGCGTGGCAGCCTGATATGCTGGTCCCCGTAAGACACTGCCAGTGGACTGGGTATATCTGCTTCCCGTTCTTCTCATCTGAGTTCTATTGATTCCAGCTTTGACGGCTACACTCTACTCAACTGGAGCAGTAAGTTGAACCTCAACTCATCGCACTTTGTGAAAATGTTGAGAAGTAAAGCTCAGTTGTTTGCCACCCCACCACTGTCCATCCAGCACTATGGACGACACGGCCTACATCTGGCTCTAATTAGTCCACGGTTGTGTTCAGCCGAATGACCTCTGCCGGGAACACTCAGAATGAGGTTCTGAGTTGTTGCAACATAGGAGCGTTTCACTGCTTTCAAGGCTTCTTAGAAAGGATTCCGGAATGTTGCTGCCGGCAGGCCTCCGGCTGTTCCGGGTGAACATCTCCTTGTAAATCTCTCATGGTTTCTTGTATACCGTGAAATTTGGCCAGGTAATGCAGTATGCATTGCTGCACTATTGCGCCTGCCTAGCTCTGCCGCGGTTGCAAACATTCATGCGTGGCAGCCAGATAGGCTGATCCCCGTAGGACACTGCCAGCGGACGATATATCTGCTTTCCGTTCTTCTCACCTGAGTGCCACCGATTCCAGCTTTGAAGGCTGCACTCTATTCAACCGGGGCAGTAAGTTGAACCTCAACTTATGGCACTTTGTGAAAGTGTGGAGAACTAGAGCTCAGTTGTTTGGCATGCAACCAAGTCCATGCAGCACTATGGACGGCACTGCATACATCTGGCTCCATTTAGTCCACGGTTGTGGTCAGCCGAATGACATCTGCCCGGAACACTCAGAATGAGCTTCTGAGTTATTGCAACATAGCAGCGTTTCACTGCTTTCAAGGCTTCACAGGAAGAATTCCTCAATCTTGTTTCGGGCAGGCCGCCAAATTTTCCGGATGAACATCTCCTTGTAAATCCCCCGTGGTTTCTTGTACACCCGTGAAATTTGGCCAGGTTATGCAGTTTGCATTGCTGCACAATTACGCCTGCCTAGCTCTGCCGCGGTTGCAAACATTCAGGCGTGGCAGCCAGATAGGCTGGTCCCCGTAGCAAAATGCCAGTGGACTAGGTATATCTGCTTCCCGTTCTTCTCACCTGAGTGCTACTGATTCCAGCTTTGTCGGCTACACTCTATTCAACCGGAGCAGTAAGTTGAATCTCAACTTATGGCAATTTGTGAAAGTTTTGAGAACTACAGTTCACTTGTTTGGCACACCACCCATGTCCATCCATCTCTATGGACGGCACTACCTACATCTGGCTCTAATTAGTCCACGGTTGTGTTCAGCCGAATGACCTCTGCCGGTAACACTCAAAATGAGGTTCTGAGTTATTGCAACATAGGAGCGTTTCACTGTTTCAAGGCTTCTTAGGACGAATTCCGGAATGTTGCTGCCGGCAGAATTCCGGCTGTTCCGGGGAGCATCCCCTTGCAAATCCCCGGTGGTTTCTTGTACACCCGTGAAATTTCGGCAGGTTATGCAGTTTGCATTGCTGCACAATTGCGCCTGCCTAGCTCTGCCGCGGCTGCAAACATTCAGGCGTGGCAGCCAGATAGGCTGGTCACCGTAGACACTGCCAGCGGACTGGGTATATCTGCTTCCCGTTCTACTCACCTGAATGCTACTGATTCCAGCTTTGACGGCTACACTCTACTCAATCGGAGCAGTAAGTTGAACCTCAACTTATGCCACTTTGTGAAAGTGTTGAGAACTAGAGCTCTGTTGTTTAGCACGCCACCACTGTCCATCCAGCATTATGGACGTCACTGCCTACATCTGGCTCTAATTAGTCCACGGTTGTGTTCAGCTGAATGGCCTCTCCCGGGAACACTCGGAATGAGGTTCTGAGTTGTTGCAACATAGGAGCTTTTCAGTGCTTTCAAGGCTTCTTGGGAAGAATTCCGCAATGTTGCAGCCAGCAGGTCTCCGGCTGTTCCGGGTGAACATCTCCTTGAAAATCCCCCGTGGTTTCGTGTATACCCGTGAAATTTGGCCAGGTTATGCAGTTTGCATTGCTCCACAATTGCGCCTACCTAGCTCTGCCACGGTTGCAAACATTCAGGCCTGGCATCCAGAAAGGCTGGTCCCCGTAGGACACAGCCAGCGGACTGGGTATATCTGCTTCCCGTTCTTCTCACATGAGTGCTACTGATTCCAGCTTTGACGGCTACACTCTACTCAACTGGAGCAGTAAGTTGAACCTCAACTTATGGCACTTTGTAAAAGTGTTGATAACTAGACCTCAGTTGTTTGGAACGCCAACACTGTCCAGCACTATGGACAGCACTGCCTACACGTGGGTCTATTTAGTCCACGGTTGTGTTCGGCCGAATGACCTCTGCCGGGAACACTCAGAATGAGATTCTTAGTGAGTGTAACATAGGAGCATTTCACTGCTTTCAAGGCTTCTTAGGAAGAATTCCGGAATCTTGCTGCCAGCAGGCCTCCGGCTGTTCCGGGTTAACATCTTGTAAATCCCCCATGGGTTCTTGTATACCCGTGAAATTTGGTCAGGTTATGCAGTTTGAATTGCTGCACAAATGCGCCTGCCTAGTTCTGCCACGGTTGCAAAGATTCAGGCGTGGCAGCCAGATAGGCTCGTCCCCTTAGGACACTGCCAGCGAACTGGGGATATCTGCTTACCGTTCTACTCACCTGAGTGCTAATGATTCAAGCTTTGACGGCTACACTCTACTCAACCGGAGCAGTAAGTTGAACCTCAACTTATGGCACTTTGTGAAAGTGTTGAGAACTAGAGCTCAGTTGTTTGACACGCCACGGCTGTCCATCCAGCACTATGGACGGCACTGCCTACATCTGGCTCTAATTAGTCCACGGTTGTGTTCAGCCGAATGACCTCTGCCGCCAACACTCAGAATGAGGTTCTGAGTTATTGCAACATAGGAGCGTTTCACTGCTTTCAATGCTTCTTAGGAAGAATTCCGCAATGTTGGTGCCGGCAGGCCTCGGGCTGTTCCGGGTGAACTTCTCCTTGTAAATCCCCCGTGGTTTCTTGTACACCCGTGAAATTTGGCCAGGTTATGCAGTTTGCATTGCTGCACAATTGGGCCTCCTAGCTCTGCCGCGGTTGCAAACATTCAGGCGTGGCAGACAGATAGGTTGGTTCCCGTAGGACACTGCCAGCGGACTGGGTATATGTGCTTCCCGTTTTTCTCACGTTAGTGTTACTGATTCCAGCTTTGACGGCTACACTCTACTCAACCAGAGCAGTAAGTTGAACCTCAACTTATGGCACTTTGTGAAAGTGTTGAGAACTAGAGCTCAGTTGTTTGGCACGCCACCACTGTCCATCCAGCACTATGGACAGCACTGCGTACATCTGGCTCTAATTAATCCACGGTTGTGTTCAGCCGAATGACCTCTGCCGGTAACACTCAGAATGAGGTTCTGAGTTGTTGCAACATAGGAGCGTTTCACTGCTTTCAAGGCTTCACAGGAAGAATTCCAGAATCTTGCTGCTGGCAGGCCTCCGGCTGTTCCGGGTGATCATCTCCTTGTAAATCCCCCGTGGTTTCTTGTACAACCGGGAAATTTGGCCAGGTTATGCAGTTTGCATTGCTGCACAATTGCGCTTGCCTAGCTCTGCCGCGGTTGTAAACATTCATGCATGGCAGCCGGATAGGTTGGTTCCCGTAGGACAATGCCAGCGGACTGGGTATATGTGCTTCCCGTTTTTCTCACGTTAGTGTTACTGATTCCAGCTTTGACGGCTACACTCTACTCAACCGGAGCAGGAAGTTTAACCTCAATTTATGGCACTTTGTGAAAGTGTTGAGAACTAGAGCTCAGGTGTTTGCCACCCCACCACTGTCCATCCAGCACTATGGAGGGCACTGCCTACATATGGCTCTAATTAGTCCACGGTTGTGTTCAGCCGAATGACCTCTGCCGGGACCACTCAGAATGAGGTTCTGAGTTGTTGCAACATAGGAGCGTTTCACTGCTTTCAAGGCTTCTTGGGAAGAATTCCGGAATCTTGCTGTGGGCAGGCTTCCGGCTATTCCGGGTGAACATCTCCTTGTAAATCCCCTGTGGTTTCTTGTACACCCGTGAAATTTAGCCAGGTTATGCAGTTTGCATTGCTGTACAACTGCGCCTGCCTAGCTCTGCCACGGTTCCAAACATTCAGGCGTGGCAGCCAGATAGGCTGGTCCCCGTAGGACATTGCCAACGGACTGTGTATATCTGCTTCCCGTTCTTCTCATCTGAGTGCTACTGATTCCAGCTTTGACAGCTATACTCTCCTCAACCGGAGCAGTAAGTTGAACCTAAACTCATGGAACTTTGTGAAAGTGTTGAGAGCTAGAGCTCAGTTGTTTGGCACGTCACCACTGTCCATCCAGCACTATGGATGGCATTGCCTACATCTCGGTCTAATTAGTCCACGTTTGTGTTCAGCCGAATGACCTCTGCCGGGAACACTCAGAATGAGGTTCTGAGTTATTGCAACACAGGAGCATTTCACTGCTTTCAAGGCTTCTGAGGAAGAATTCCGGAATCTTGCTGCCGGCAGGCCTCCGGCTGTTCAGGGTGAACATCTCCTTGTAAATCCCCCGTAGTTTCTTGCACACCAGTGAAATTTGGCCAGGTTATGCAGTTTGCATTGCTGGACAATTACTCCTGCCTAGCTCTGCCGCGCAGGCAACCATTCAGGCGTGGCAGCCAGATAGGCTGGTCCCCGTAAAACACTGCCAGCGGAATTGGGTATATCTGCTTCCCATTCTTCTCTCCTGAGTGCTACTGATTCCAGCTTTGACGGCTACACTCTATTCAACCGGAGCAGTAAGTTGAACCTCAACCTATGGCACTTTGTTAAAGTGTTCTGAACTAGAGCTCAGTTGTTTGGCATGCCACCACTTTCCATCCAGCACTATGGACTGCATTGCTTACATCTGGTTCTAATTAGTCCAAGGTTGTGTTCAGCCTAATGACCTCTGCCGGGAAAACTCAGAATGAGGTTCTGAGTTATTGCAACATAGGAACGTTTCACTGCTTTCAAGGCTTCTTAGGAAGCATTCCGGAATCTTGCTGCCGGCAGGCCTCCGGCTGTTCCGGGTCAACATCTCCTTGTAAATCCACCGTGGTTTCTTGTACAACCCTGAAATTTGGCCAGGATATGCAGTTTGCATTGCTGTTTCATGGCCCCTGCCTAGCTTTGCCTGGGTCGCAAACATTCAGGCGTGGCATCCAGATAGGCTGGTCCCCGTAGGACACTGCCAGTGGACTGGTCCTGTTCTTCTCACCTGAGTGCTACTGATTCCAGCTTTGACGGCTACACTCTACTCAACCGGAGAAGTAAGTTGGACCTCAACTTATAATACTTTGTGAAAGTGTTAAGAACTAGAGCTCAGTTGTTTAGCACGCCACCATTGTCCATCCAGCACTATGGACGGCACTGCCTACATCTGGCTCTAATTAGTCCACGGTTGTGTTCAGCCGAATGACCTCTGCGTGGAACACTCAGAATGAGGTTCTGAGTTATTGCAACATAGGAGCGTTTCACTGCTTTCAAGGCTTCTTAGGAAGTATTCCGTATTCTTGCTGCCGACAACCTCCGGCTGCTCCGGGTGGACATCTCCTTGTAAATCCCCCGTGGTTTCTTGTACACCCGTGAAATTTGGCCAGGTTATGCAGTTTGCATTTTTACACAATTGCGCCTGCCTAGCTCTGCCGCGGTTGCAAACATTCAGGCGTGGCAGCCAGATAGTCTGGTCCCCGTAGGACACTGCTAGCGGCCTGGTTATATGTGCTTCCCGTTCTTCTCACATGAGTGCGACTGATTCCACTTTTGACGGCTACACTCTACTCAACCGGAGCTGTAAGTTGAACCTCAACTTATGGCACTTTGTGAAAGTGTTGAGAACTAGAGCTCAGTTGTTTGGCACGTCACCACTCTTCAACCAACACTATATACGTCACTACCTACATCTGGCTCTAATTAGTCCATGGTTGTGTTCAGCCGAATGACCTCTGCCGGAAACACTCAGAATGAGGTTCTGAGTTATTTCAACATAGGAAATTTTCACTGCTTTCAAGGCTTCTTAGGAAGAATTCCGGAATGTTGCTGCCGGCAGGCCTCCGGCTGTTCCGGGTGAACATCTCCTTGTAAATCCCCTTGGTTTCTTGTACACCCGTGAAATTTAGCCAGGTTATGCAGTTTGCATTGCTGTACAATTGCGCCTGCCTAGCTCTGCCGCAGTTGCAAACATTCAGGCATGGCAGCCAGATAGGCTGGTCCCCGTAGGACACTGCAAGCGGACTGGTCCCATTCTTCTCATCTAAATGCTACTGATTCCAGCTTTGACGGCTACACTCTACTCAACCGGAGTAGTAAGTTGAACCTCAACTTAAGGCACTTTGTGAAAGTGTTGAGAACTAGCTCTCAGTTGTTTGGCACGCCACCACTGTCCAAGAAGCACTATGGACGGCACTGCCTACATCTGGCTCTAATTAGTCAACGGTTGTGTTCAGCCGAATGACCTCTGCCGGGAACACTCACAATGAGGTTCTGAATTATTGCAACGTAGGAGCGTTTCAGTGCTTTCAAGGCTTCTTTGGAAGAATTCTGGAATCTTGTTGCCGGCAGGCCTCCGGCTGTTCCCGGTGAACATCTCCTTATAAATCCCCCATGGTTTCTTGTACACCCGTGAAATTTGGCCAGGTTATGCAGTTTGCATTGCTGCACAATTGTGCGTGTCTACCTCTGGCGCGCTGGCAAACATTCAGGCGTGGCAGCCAGATAGGCTGGTCCCCGTAGGACACTGCCGGCGGACTGGGTATATCTGCTTCCTGTTCTTCTCACCTGGGTGCTAATGATATCAGCTTTGACGGCTACACTCTACTCAACCGGAGCAATAAGTTGAAACTCAACTTATGGCACTTTGTGAAAGGGTTGAGAATTAGAGCTCAGTTGCTTGGCACGTCACCACAGTCCATCCAGCACTATGGACGGCACTGCCTACATCTGGCTCTAATTAGGCCACGGTTGTGTTCAGCCGAATGACCTCTGCCGGAAACACTCAGAATGAGGTTCTGAGTTATTGCAACATAGGAGCGTTTCACTGCTTTCAAGGCTTCTTAGGAAGATTTCCGGAATCTTGCTGTTGGCAGGCCTCCGGCTGTTCCAGGTGAACATCTCCTTGTAAATCCCCCGTGGTTTCTTGTACACCCGTGAAATTTGGCCAGGTTATGCAGTATGCATTGCTGCACAATTGCGCCTGCCTATCTCTGCCGCGGTTGCAAACATTCAGGCGTGGCAGCCAGATAGGCTGGTCCCCGTAGGACTCTGCCAGCGGACTGGGCATATGTGCTTCCCCTTCTTCTCACCTGAGTTCTTCTGATTCCAGCTTTGAGGGCTAAACTCTACTCAACCGGAACAGTAAGTGGAACCTCAACTTATGGCACTTTGTGAAAGTGTTGAGAACTAGAGCTCAATTGATTGGCACGCCACCACAGTACATCCAGCACAATGGACGTCACTGCCTACATCTGGCTCTAATTAGTCCACGGTTGTGTTCAGCCTAATGACCTCTGCCGAGAACACTATGAGGTTCGGAGTTATTGCAACATAGGAGCGTTGCACTGCTTTCAAGGCTACTTACGAAGAATTTTGGAATGTTGTTGCTGGCAGGCCTCCGGCTGTTCCGGGTGAACATCTCCTTGTAAATCCCCCGTGGTTTCTTGTACACCCGTGAAATTTGGCCAGGTTATGCAGTTTGAATTGCTGCAAAATTGCCCCTGCCTAGCTCTGCCGCGGTTGCAAATATTCAGGCGTGGCAGCCATATAGGCTGGTCCCTGTAGGACACTGCCAGCGGACTGGGTATATCTGCTTCCTGTTCTTCTCACCTGAGTGCTACTGATTCCAGCTTTCACGGCTACATTCTACTCAACTGGAAAAGTAAGTTGAACCGCAACTTATGGCACTTTGTTAAAGGGTTGAGAAGTAGAGCTCAGTTGTTTCGCACGTCACCACTGTCCATCCAGCACTATGGATGGCATTGCCTACATCTGGCTCTAATTAGTCCACGTTTGTGTTCAGCCGAATGACCTCTGCCGGGAACACTCAGAATGAGGTTCTGAGTTATTGCAACATAGGAGCGTTTCACTGCTTTCAAGGCTTCTTAGGAAGATTTCCGGAATCTTGCTGTTGGCAGGCCTCCGGCTGTTCCAGGTGAACATCTCCTTGTAAATCCCCCGTGGTTTCTTGTACACCCGTGAAATTTGGCCAGGTTATGCAGTTTGCATTGCTGCACAATGGCGCCTGCCAAGCTCTGCCGCGGTTGCAAACATTCAGACGTGGCAGCCAGATAGGCTGGTCCCCGTAGGACACTGCCAGCGGACTGGGTATATCTGTTTCCCGTTCTTCTCACCTGAGTGCTACTGATTCCATCTTTGACGGCTACAATCTATTCAACCGGGGCAGTAAGTTGAACCTCTACTTATGGAAATTCGTGAAAGTGTTGGGAACTAGAGCTCAGTTGTTTGTCACGACACCCAAGTCCATCCAGCACTGTGGACGGAACTGCCTACATCTGTCTCTAATTAGTCCACGGTCATGTTCAGCCGAATGACCTCTGCCGGGAACACTCAGAATGAGCTTCTGAGTTATTGCAACATAGGAGCATTTCACTGCTTTCAAGGCTTCCCAGGAAGAATTCCTCAATCTTGCTTCCGGCTGTCCGCCGACTCTTCCGGGTGAACATCTCCTTGTAAATGCCCCATGGTTTCTTGTACACCCGTGAAATTTGGCCAGGTTATGCAGTTTGCATTGCTGCACAATTACGCCTGCCTAGCTCTGCCGAGGTTGCAAACATTCAGGAGTGGCAGCCAGATAGGCTGGTCCCCGTAGGACACTGCTAGCAGACTGGGTATATCTGCATCCCGTTCTTCTCACCTGAGTGCTACTGATTCCAGCTTTGCGGGCTATACTCTACTCAACCGGAACAGTAATTTGAACCTCAACTCATGGCACTTTGTAAAAGTGTTGAGAAGTAGAGCTCAGTTGTTTGACACGCCACCACTGTCCATCCAGCATTATGGACAGCATTGCCTACATCTGGCTCTAATTTGTCCACGGTTGTGTTCAGCCGAAAGACCTCTGCCGGGAACACTCAGAATGAGGTTCTGAGTTGTTGCAACATAGGAGCGTTTCACTGCTTTCAAGGCTTCACAGGAAGAATTCCATAATCTTGCTGCCGGCAGGCCTCCGGCTGTTCCGAGTGAACATCTCCTTGTAAATCCCCCGTGGTTTCTTGTACACCCGTGAAATTTAGCCAGGTTATGCAGTTTCCATTGCTGCACAATTGCGCTTGCCTAGCTCTGCCACGGTTTTAAACATTAAGGCATGGCAGCCAGATAGTTTGGTCCCCGTAGTACACTGCCAGCGGACTGGTATATGTGCTTCCCATTTTTCTCACGTGAGTGTTACTGATTCCAGCTTTGACGGATACACTCTAGTCAACCGGAGCAGTAAGTAGAACCTCAACTTATGGCAATTTGTGAAAGTGTTGATAACTAGAGCTCAGTTGTTTGGCACGCCACCACTGTCCATCCAGCACTATGGATGGCACTGACTACATCTGCCGCTAATTAGTTCCAGTTGTGTTCAGCCGAATGACCTTTGCCGGGAACACTCAGAATGAGGTTTTGAGTTGTTGCAACATAGGAGCATTTCACTGCTTTCAAGGCTTCTTAGGAAGATTTCCTTAATGTTGCTGCCGGCAGGCCTCCGGCTGTTCTGGGTGAACATCTCCTTGTAAATCCCCTGTGGTTGCTTGTACATCCGTGAAATTTGGCCAGGTTATGCAGTTTGCATTGCTGCACAATTGCGCCTGCCTAGCTCTGCCACGGTTGCAAACATTCAGGCGTGGCAGCCAGATAGGCTGGTCCCCGTAGGACACTGCCAGCGGACTGGGTATATCTGCTTCCCGTTCTTCTCATCTGAGTGCTACTGATTCCAGCTTTGATGGCTACACTCTACTCAACCGGAGCAGTATGTTGAACCTCAACTCATGGCACTTTGTGAAAGTGTTGAGAACTAGAGCTCAGTTGTTTGGCATGCCACAACTGTCCATCCAGCACTATAGACAGCATTGCATACATCTGGCTCTAATTAGGAAACGGTTGTGTTCAGCCGAATGACTTCTGCCCGGAACACTTAGAATGAGGTTCTGAGTTATTGCAACATAGGAGCGTTTCACTGCTTTCAAGGCTTCGTAAGAAGAATTCCGGAATCATGGTGCCGGCAGGCTTCCGGCTATTCCAGGTTAACATCTCCTTGTAAATCCCCTGTGGTTTCTTGTACACCCGTGAAGTTTAGCCAGGTTATGCAGTTTCCATTGCTATACAATTGCGCCTGCCTAGCTCTGCCGCGGTTGCAAACATTCAGGCGTGGCAGCCTGATATGCTGGTCCCCGTAAGACACTGCCAGTGGACTGGGTATATCTGCTTCCCGTTCTTCTCATCTGAGTTCTATTGATTCCAGCTTTGACGGCTACACTCTACTCAACTGGAGCAGTAAGTTGAACCTCAACTCATCGCACTTTGTGAAAATGTTGAGAAGTAAAGCTCAGTTGTTTGCCACCCCACCACTGTCCATCCAGCACTATGGACGACACGGCCTACATCTGGCTCTAATTAGTCCACGGTTGTGTTCAGCCGAATGACCTCTGCCGGGAACACTCAGAATGAGGTTCTGAGTTGTTGCAACATAGGAGCGTTTCACTGCTTTCAAGGCTTCTTAGAAAGGATTCCGGAATGTTGCTGCCGGCAGGCCTCCGGCTGTTCCGGGTGAACATCTCCTTGTAAATCTCTCATGGTTTCTTGTATACCGTGAAATTTGGCCAGGTAATGCAGTATGCATTGCTGCACTATTGCGCCTGCCTAGCTCTGCCGCGGTTGCAAACATTCATGCGTGGCAGCCAGATAGGCTGATCCCCGTAGGACACTGCCAGCGGACGATATATCTGCTTTCCGTTCTTCTCACCTGAGTGCCACCGATTCCAGCTTTGAAGGCTGCACTCTATTCAACCGGGGCAGTAAGTTGAACCTCAACTTATGGCACTTTGTGAAAGTGTGGAGAACTAGAGCTCAGTTGTTTGGCATGCAACCAAGTCCATGCAGCACTATGGACGGCACTGCATACATCTGGCTCCATTTAGTCCACGGTTGTGGTCAGCCGAATGACATCTGCCCGGAACACTCAGAATGAGCTTCTGAGTTATTGCAACATAGCAGCGTTTCACTGCTTTCAAGGCTTCACAGGAAGAATTCCTCAATCTTGCTTCGGGCAGGCCGCCAAATTTTCCGGATGAACATCTCCTTGTAAATCCCCCGTGGTTTCTTGTACACCCGTGAAATTTGGCCAGGTTATGCAGTTTGCATTGCTGCACAATTACGCCTGCCTAGCTCTGCCGCGGTTGCAAACATTCAGGCGTGGCAGCCAGATATCCTGGTCCCCGTAGCAAAATGCCAGTGGACTAGGTATATCTGCTTCCCGTTCTTCTCACCTGAGTGCTACTGATTCCAGCTTTGTCGGCTACACTCTATTCAACCGGAGCAGTAAGTTGAATCTCAACTTATGGCAATTTGTGAAAGTTTTGAGAACTACAGTTCACTTGTTTGGCACACCACCCATGTCCATCCATCTCTATGGACGGCACTACCTACATCTGGCTCTAATTAGTCCACGGTTGTGTTCAGCCGAATGACCTCTGCCGGTAACACTCAAAATGAGGTTCTGAGTTATTGCAACATAGGAGCGTTTCACTGTTTCAAGGCTTCTTAGGACGAATTCCGGAATGTTGCTGCCGGCAGAATTCCGGCTGTTCCGGGGAGCATCCCCTTGCAAATCCCCGGTGGTTTCTTGTACACCCGTGAAATTTCGGCAGGTTATGCAGTTTGCATTGCTGCACAATTGCGCCTGCCTAGCTCTGCCGCGGCTGCAAACATTCAGGCGTGGCAGCCAGATAGGCTGGTCACCGTAGACACTGCCAGCGGACTGGGTATATCTGCTTCCCGTTCTACTCACCTGAATGCTACTGATTCCAGCTTTGACGGCTACACTCTACTCAATCGGAGCAGTAAGTTGAACCTCAACTTATGCCACTTTGTGAAAGTGTTGAGAACTAGAGCTCTGTTGTTTAGCACGCCACCACTGTCCATCCAGCATTATGGACGTCACTGCCTACATCTGGCTCTAATTAGTCCACGGTTGTGTTCAGCTGAATGGCCTCTCCCGGGAACACTCGGAATGAGGTTCTGAGTTGTTGCAACATAGGAGCTTTTCAGTGCTTTCAAGGCTTCTTGGGAAGAATTCCGCAATGTTGCAGCCAGCAGGTCTCCGGCTGTTCCGGGTGAACATCTCCTTGAAAATCCCCCGTGGTTTCGTGTATACCCGTGAAATTTGGCCAGGTTATGCAGTTTGCATTGCTCCACAATTGCGCCTACCTAGCTCTGCCACGGTTGCAAACATTCAGGCCTGGCATCCAGAAAGGCTGGTCCCCGTAGGACACAGCCAGCGGACTGGGTATATCTGCTTCCCGTTCTTCTCACATGAGTGCTACTGATTCCAGCTTTGACGGCTACACTCTACTCAACTGGAGCAGTAAGTTGAACCTCAACTTATGGCACTTTGTAAAAGTGTTGATAACTAGACCTCAGTTGTTTGGAACGCCAACACTGTCCAGCACTATGGACAGCACTGCCTACACGTGGGTCTATTTAGTCCACGGTTGTGTTCGGCCGAATGACCTCTGCCGGGAACACTCAGAATGAGATTCTTAGTGAGTGTAACATAGGAGCATTTCACTGCTTTCAAGGCTTCTTAGGAAGAATTCCGGAATCTTGCTGCCAGCAGGCCTCCGGCTGTTCCGGGTTAACATCTTGTAAATCCCCCATGGGTTCTTGTATACCCGTGAAATTTGGTCAGGTTATGCAGTTTGAATTGCTGCACAAATGCGCCTGCCTAGTTCTGCCACGGTTGCAAAGATTCAGGCGTGGCAGCCAGATAGGCTCGTCCCCTTAGGACACTGCCAGTGAACTGGGGATATCTGCTTACCGTTCTACTCACCTGAGTGCTAATGATTCAAGCTTTGACGGCTACACTCTACTCAACCGGAGCAGTAAGTTGAACCTCAACTTATGGCACTTTGTGAAAGTGTTGAGAACTAGAGCTCAGTTGTTTGACACGCCACGGCTGTCCATCCAGCACTATGGACGGCACTGCCTACATCTGGCTCTAATTAGTCCACGGTTGTGTTCAGCCGAATGACCTCTGCCGCCAACACTCAGAATGAGGTTCTGAGTTATTGCAACATAGGAGCGTTTCACTGCTTTCAATGCTTCTTAGGAAGAATTCCGCAATGTTGGTGCCGGCAGGCCTCGGGCTGTTCCGGGTGAACTTCTCCTTGTAAATCCCCCGTGGTTTCTTGTACACCCGTGAAATTTGGCCAGGTTATGCAGTTTGCATTGCTGCACAATTGGGCCTCCTAGCTCTGCCGCGGTTGCAAACATTCAGGCGTGGCAGACAGATAGGTTGGTTCCCGTAGGACACTGCCAGCGGACTGGGTATATGTGCTTCCCGTTTTTCTCACGTTAGTGTTACTGATTCCAGCTTTGACGGCTACACTCTACTCAACCAGAGCAGTAAGTTGAACCTCAACTTATGGCACTTTGTGAAAGTGTTGAGAACTAGAGCTCAGTTGTTTGGCACGCCACCACTGTCCATCCAGCACTATGGACAGCACTGCGTACATCTGGCTCTAATTAATCCACGGTTGTGTTCAGCCGAATGACCTCTGCCGGTAACACTCAGAATGAGGTTCTGAGTTGTTGCAACATAGGAGCGTTTCACTGCTTTCAAGGCTTCACAGGAAGAATTCCAGAATCTTGCTGCTGGCAGGCCTCCGGCTGTTCCGGGTGATCATCTCCTTGTAAATCCCCCGTGGTTTCTTGTACAACCGGGAAATTTGGCCAGGTTATGCAGTTTGCATTGCTGCACAATTGCGCTTGCCTAGCTCTGCCGCGGTTGTAAACATTCATGCATGGCAGCCGGATAGGTTGGTTCCCGTAGGACAATGCCAGCGGACTGGGTATATGTGCTTCCCGTTTTTCTCACGTTAGTGTTACTGATTCCAGCTTTGACGGCTACACTCTACTCAACCGGAGCAGGAAGTTTAACCTCAATTTATGGCACTTTGTGAAAGTGTTGAGAACTAGAGCTCAGGTGTTTGCCACCCCACCACTGTCCATCCAGCACTATGGAGGGCACTGCCTACATATGGCTCTAATTAGTCCACGGTTGTGTTCAGCCGAATGACCTCTGCCGGGACCACTCAGAATGAGGTTCTGAGTTGTTGCAACATAGGAGCGTTTCACTGCTTTCAAGGCTTCTTGGGAAGAATTCCGGAATCTTGCTGTGGGCAGGCTTCCGGCTATTCCGGGTGAACATCTCCTTGTAAATCCCCTGTGGTTTCTTGTACACCCGTGAAATTTAGCCAGGTTATGCAGTTTGCATTGCTGTACAACTGCGCCTGCCTAGCTCTGCCACGGTTCCAAACATTCAGGCGTGGCAGCCAGATAGGCTGGTCCCCGTAGGACATTGCCAACGGACTGTGTATATCTGCTTCCCGTTCTTCTCATCTGAGTGCTACTGATTCCAGCTTTGACAGCTATACTCTCCTCAACCGGAGCAGTAAGTTGAACCTAAACTCATGGAACTTTGTGAAAGTGTTGAGAGCTAGAGCTCAGTTGTTTGGCACGTCACCACTGTCCATCCAGCACTATGGATGGCATTGCCTACATCTCGGTCTAATTAGTCCACGTTTGTGTTCAGCCGAATGACCTCTGCCGGGAACACTCAGAATGAGGTTCTGAGTTATTGCAACACAGGAGCATTTCACTGCTTTCAAGGCTTCTGAGGAAGAATTCCGGAATCTTGCTGCCGGCAGGCCTCCGGCTGTTCAGGGTGAACATCTCCTTGTAAATCCCCCGTAGTTTCTTGCACACCAGTGAAATTTGGCCAGGTTATGCAGTTTGCATTGCTGGACAATTACTCCTGCCTAGCTCTGCCGCGCAGGCAAACATTCAGGCGTGGCAGCCAGATAGGCTGGTCCCCGTAAAACACTGCCAGCGGAATTGGGTATATCTGCTTCCCATTCTTCTCTCCTGAGTGCTACTGATTCCAGCTTTGACGGCTACACTCTATTCAACCGGAGCAGTAAGTTGAACCTCAACCTATGGCACTTTGTTAAAGTGTTCTGAACTAGAGCTCAGTTGTTTGGCATGCCACCACTTTCCATCCAGCACTATGGACTGCATTGCTTACATCTGGTTCTAATTAGTCCAAGGTTGTGTTCAGCCTAATGACCTCTGCCGGGAAAACTCAGAATGAGGTTCTGAGTTATTGCAACATAGGAACGTTTCACTGCTTTCAAGGCTTCTTAGGAAGCATTCCGGAATCTTGCTGCCGGCAGGCCTCCGGCTGTTCCGGGTCAACATCTCCTTGTAAATCCACCGTGGTTTCTTGTACAACCCTGAAATTTGGCCAGGATATGCAGTTTGCATTGCTGTTTCATGGCCCCTGCCTAGCTTTGCCTGGGTCGCAAACATTCAGGCGTGGCATCCAGATAGGCTGGTCCCCGTAGGACACTGCCAGTGGACTGGTCCTGTTCTTCTCACCTGAGTGCTACTGATTCCAGCTTTGACGGCTACACTCTACTCAACCGGAGAAGTAAGTTGGACCTCAACTTATAATACTTTGTGAAAGTGTTAAGAACTAGAGCTCAGTTGTTTAGCACGCCACCATTGTCCATCCAGCACTATGGACGGCACTGCCTACATCTGGCTCTAATTAGTCCACGGTTGTGTTCAGCCGAATGACCTCTGCGTGGAACACTCAGAATGAGGTTCTGAGTTATTGCAACATAGGAGCGTTTCACTGCTTTCAAGGCTTCTTAGGAAGTATTCCGTATTCTTGCTGCCGACAACCTCCGGCTGCTCCGGGTGGACATCTCCTTGTAAATCCCCCGTGGTTTCTTGTACACCCGTGAAATTTGGCCAGGTTATGCAGTTTGCATTTTTACACAATTGCGCCTGCCTAGCTCTGCCGCGGTTGCAAACATTCAGGCGTGGCAGCCAGATAGTCTGGTCCCCGTAGGACACTGCTAGCGGCCTGGTTATATGTGCTTCCCGTTCTTCTCACATGAGTGCGACTGATTCCACTTTTGACGGCTACACTCTACTCAACCGGAGCTGTAAGTTGAACCTCAACTTATGGCACTTTGTGAAAGTGTTGAGAACTAGAGCTCAGTTGTTTGGCACGTCACCACTCTTCAACCAACACTATATACGTCACTACCTACATCTGGCTCTAATTAGTCCATGGTTGTGTTCAGCCGAATGACCTCTGCCGGAAACACTCAGAATGAGGTTCTGAGTTATTTCAACATAGGAAATTTTCACTGCTTTCAAGGCTTCTTAGGAAGAATTCCGGAATGTTGCTGCCGGCAGGCCTCCGGCTGTTCCGGGTGAACATCTCCTTGTAAATCCCCTTGGTTTCTTGTACACCCGTGAAATTTAGCCAGGTTATGCAGTTTGCATTGCTGTACAATTGCGCCTGCCTAGCTCTGCCGCAGTTGCAAACATTCAGGCATGGCAGCCAGATAGGCTGGTCCCCGTAGGACACTGCAAGCGGACTGGTCCCATTCTTCTCATCTAAATGCTACTGATTCCAGCTTTGACGGCTACACTCTACTCAACCGGAGTAGTAAGTTGAACCTCAACTTAAGGCACTTTGTGAAAGTGTTGAGAACTAGCTCTCAGTTGTTTGGCACGCCACCACTGTCCAAGAAGCACTATGGACGGCACTGCCTACATCTGGCTCTAATTAGTCAACGGTTGTGTTCAGCCGAATGACCTCTGCCGGGAACACTCACAATGAGGTTCTGAATTATTGCAACGTAGGAGCGTTTCAGTGCTTTCAAGGCTTCTTTGGAAGAATTCTGGAATCTTGTTGCCGGCAGGCCTCCGGCTGTTCCCGGTGAACATCTCTTTATAAATCCCCCATGGTTTCTTGTACACCCGTGAAATTTGGCCAGGTTATGCAGTTTGCATTGCTGCACAATTGTGCGTGTCTACCTCTGGCGCGCTGGCAAACATTCAGGCGTGGCAGCCAGATAGGCTGGTCCCCGTAGGACACTGCCGGCGGACTGGGTATATCTGCTTCCTGTTCTTCTCACCTGGGTGCTAATGATATCAGCTTTGACGGCTACACTCTACTCAACCGGAGCAATAAGTTGAAACTCAACTTATGGCACTTTGTGAAAGGGTTGAGAATTAGAGCTCAGTTGCTTGGCACGTCACCACAGTCCATCCAGCACTATGGACGGCACTGCCTACATCTGGCTCTAATTAGGCCACGGTTGTGTTCAGCCGAATGACCTCTGCCGGAAACACTCAGAATGAGGTTCTGAGTTATTGCAACATAGGAGCGTTTCACTGCTTTCAAGGCTTCTTAGGAAGATTTCCGGAATCTTGCTGTTGGCAGGCCTCCGGCTGTTCCAGGTGAACATCTCCTTGTAAATCCCCCGTGGTTTCTTGTACACCCGTGAAATTTGGCCAGGTTATGCAGTATGCATTGCTGCACAATTGCGCCTGCCTATCTCTGCCGCGGTTGCAAACATTCAGGCGTGGCAGCCAGATAGGCTGGTCCCCGTAGGACTCTGCCAGCGGACTGGGCATATGTGCTTCCCCTTCTTCTCACCTGAGTTCTTCTGATTCCAGCTTTGAGGGCTAAACTCTACTCAACCGGAACAGTAAGTGGAACCTCAACTTATGGCACTTTGTGAAAGTGTTGAGAACTAGAGCTCAATTGATTGGCACGCCACCACAGTACATCCAGCACAATGGACGTCACTGCCTACATCTGGCTCTAATTAGTCCACGGTTGTGTTCAGCCTAATGACCTCTGCCGAGAACACTATGAGGTTCGGAGTTATTGCAACATAGGAGCGTTGCACTGCTTTCAAGGCTACTTACGAAGAATTTTGGAATGTTGTTGCTGGCAGGCCTCCGGCTGTTCCGGGTGAACATCTCCTTGTAAATCCCCCGTGGTTTCTTGTACACCCGTGAAATTTGGCCAGGTTATGCAGTTTGAATTGCTGCAAAATTGCCCCTGCCTAGCTCTGCCGCGGTTGCAAATATTCAGGCGTGGCAGCCATATAGGCTGGTCCCTGTAGGACACTGCCAGCGGACTGGGTATATCTGCTTCCTGTTCTTCTCACCTGAGTGCTACTGATTCCAGCTTTCACGGCTACATTCTACTCAACTGGAAAAGTAAGTTGAACCGCAACTTATGGCACTTTGTTAAAGGGTTGAGAAGTAGAGCTCAGTTGTTTCGCACGTCACCACTGTCCATCCAGCACTATGGATGGCATTGCCTACATCTGGCTCTAATTAGTCCACGTTTGTGTTCAGCCGAATGACCTCTGCCGGGAACACTCAGAATGAGGTTCTGAGTTATTGCAACATAGGAGCGTTTCACTGCTTTCAAGGCTTCTTAGGAAGATTTCCGGAATCTTGCTGTTGGCAGGCCTCCGGCTGTTCCAGGTGAACATCTCCTTGTAAATCCCCCGTGGTTTCTTGTACACCCGTGAAATTTGGCCAGGTTATGCAGTTTGCATTGCTGCACAATGGCGCCTGCCAAGCTCTGCCGCGGTTGCAAACATTCAGACGTGGCAGCCAGATAGGCTGGTCCCCGTAGGACACTGCCAGCGGACTGGGTATATCTGTTTCCCGTTCTTCTCACCTGAGTGCTACTGATTCCATCTTTGACGGCTACAATCTATTCAACCGGGGCAGTAAGTTGAACCTCTACTTATGGAAATTCGTGAAAGTGTTGGGAACTAGAGCTCAGTTGTTTGTCACGACACCCAAGTCCATCCAGCACTGTGGACGGAACTGCCTACATCTGTCTCTAATTAGTCCACGGTCATGTTCAGCCGAATGACCTCTGCCGGGAACACTCAGAATGAGCTTCTGAGTTATTGCAACATAGGAGCATTTCACTGCTTTCAAGGCTTCCCAGGAAGAATTCCTCAATCTTGCTTCCGGCTGTCCGCCGACTCTTCCGGGTGAACATCTCCTTGTAAATGCCCCATGGTTTCTTGTACACCCGTGAAATTTGGCCAGGTTATGCAGTTTGCATTGCTGCACAATTACGCCTGCCTAGCTCTGCCGAGGTTGCAAACATTCAGGAGTGGCAGCCAGATAGGCTGGTCCCCGTAGGACACTGCTAGCAGACTGGGTATATCTGCATCCCGTTCTTCTCACCTGAGTGCTACTGATTCCAGCTTTGCGGGCTATACTCTACTCAACCGGAACAGTAATTTGAACCTCAACTCATGGCACTTTGTAAAAGTGTTGAGAAGTAGAGCTCAGTTGTTTGACACGCCACCACTGTCCATCCAGCATTATGGACAGCATTGCCTACATCTGGCTCTAATTTGTCCACGGTTGTGTTCAGCCGAAAGACCTCTGCCGGGAACACTCAGAATGAGGTTCTGAGTTGTTGCAACATAGGAGCGTTTCACTGCTTTCAAGGCTTCACAGGAAGAATTCCATAATCTTGCTGCCGGCAGGCCTCCGGCTGTTCCGAGTGAACATCTCCTTGTAAATCCCCCGTGGTTTCTTGTACACCCGTGAAATTTAGCCAGGTTATGCAGTTTCCATTGCTGCACAATTGCGCTTGCCTAGCTCTGCCACGGTTTTAAACATTAAGGCATGGCAGCCAGATAGTTTGGTCCCCGTAGTACACTGCCAGCGGACTGGTATATGTGCTTCCCATTTTTCTCACGTGAGTGTTACTGATTCCAGCTTTGACGGATACACTCTAGTCAACCGGAGCAGTAAGTAGAACCTCAACTTATGGCAATTTGTGAAAGTGTTGATAACTAGAGCTCAGTTGTTTGGCACGCCACCACTGTCCATCCAGCACTATGGATGGCACTGACTACATCTGCCGCTAATTAGTTCCAGTTGTGTTCAGCCGAATGACCTTTGCCGGGAACACTCAGAATGAGGTTTTGAGTTGTTGCAACATAGGAGCATTTCACTGCTTTCAAGGCTTCTTAGGAAGATTTCCTTAATGTTGCTGCCGGCAGGCCTCCGGCTGTTCTGGGTGAACATCTCCTTGTAAATCCCCTGTGGTTGCTTGTACATCCGTGAAATTTGGCCAGGTTATGCAGTTTGCATTGCTGCACAATTGCGCCTGCCTAGCTCTGCCACGGTTGCAAACATTCAGGCGTGGCAGCCAGATAGGCTGGTCCCCGTAGGACACTGCCAGCGGACTGGGTATATCTGCTTCCCGTTCTTCTCATCTGAGTGCTACTGATTCCAGCTTTGATGGCTACACTCTACTCAACCGGAGCAGTATGTTGAACCTCAACTCATGGCACTTTGTGAAAGTGTTGAGAACTAGAGCTCAGTTGTTTGGCATGCCACAACTGTCCATCCAGCACTATAGACAGCATTGCATACATCTGGCTCTAATTAGGAAACGGTTGTGTTCAGCCGAATGACTTCTGCCCGGAACACTTAGAATGAGGTTCTGAGTTATTGCAACATAGGAGCGTTTCACTGCTTTCAAGGCTTCGTAAGAAGAATTCCGGAATCATGGTGCCGGCAGGCTTCCGGCTATTCCAGGTTAACATCTCCTTGTAAATCCCCTGTGGTTTCTTGTACACCCGTGAAGTTTAGCCAGGTTATGCAGTTTCCATTGCTATACAATTGCGCCTGCCTAGCTCTGCCGCGGTTGCAAACATTCAGGCGTGGCAGCCTGATATGCTGGTCCCCGTAAGACACTGCCAGTGGACTGGGTATATCTGCTTCCCGTTCTTCTCATCTGAGTTCTATTGATTCCAGCTTTGACGGCTACACTCTACTCAACTGGAGCAGTAAGTTGAACCTCAACTCATCGCACTTTGTGAAAATGTTGAGAAGTAAAGCTCAGTTGTTTGCCACCCCACCACTGTCCATCCAGCACTATGGACGACACGGCCTACATCTGGCTCTAATTAGTCCACGGTTGTGTTCAGCCGAATGACCTCTGCCGGGAACACTCAGAATGAGGTTCTGAGTTGTTGCAACATAGGAGCGTTTCACTGCTTTCAAGGCTTCTTAGAAAGGATTCCGGAATGTTGCTGCCGGCAGGCCTCCGGCTGTTCCGGGTGAACATCTCCTTGTAAATCTCTCATGGTTTCTTGTATACCGTGAAATTTGGCCAGGTAATGCAGTATGCATTGCTGCACTATTGCGCCTGCCTAGCTCTGCCGCGGTTGCAAACATTCATGCGTGGCAGCCAGATAGGCTGATCCCCGTAGGACACTGCCAGCGGACGATATATCTGCTTTCCGTTCTTCTCACCTGAGTGCCACCGATTCCAGCTTTGAAGGCTGCACTCTATTCAACCGGGGCAGTAAGTTGAACCTCAACTTATGGCACTTTGTGAAAGTGTGGAGAACTAGAGCTCAGTTGTTTGGCATGCAACCAAGTCCATGCAGCACTATGGACGGCACTGCATACATCTGGCTCCATTTAGTCCACGGTTGTGGTCAGCCGAATGACATCTGCCCGGAACACTCAGAATGAGCTTCTGAGTTATTGCAACATAGCAGCGTTTCACTGCTTTCAAGGCTTCACAGGAAGAATTCCTCAATCTTGTTTCGGGCAGGCCGCCAAATTTTCCGGATGAACATCTCCTTGTAAATCCCCCGTGGTTTCTTGTACACCCGTGAAATTTGGCCAGGTTATGCAGTTTGCATTGCTGCACAATTACGCCTGCCTAGCTCTGCCGCGGTTGCAAACGTTCAGGCGTGGCAGCCAGATAGGCTGGTCCCCGTAGCAAAATGCCAGTGGACTAGGTATATCTGCTTCCCGTTCTTCTCACCTGAGTGCTACTGATTCCAGCTTTGTCGGCTACACTCTATTCAACCGGAGCAGTAAGTTGAATCTCAACTTATGGCAATTTGTGAAAGTTTTGAGAACTACAGTTCACTTGTTTGGCACACCACCCATGTCCATCCATCTCTATGGACGGCACTACCTACATCTGGCTCTAATTAGTCCACGGTTGTGTTCAGCCGAATGACCTCTGCCGGTAACACTCAAAATGAGGTTCTGAGTTATTGCAACATAGGAGCGTTTCACTGTTTCAAGGCTTCTTAGGACGAATTCCGGAATGTTGCTGCCGGCAGAATTCCGGCTGTTCCGGGGAGCATCCCCTTGCAAATCCCCGGTGGTTTCTTGTACACCCGTGAAATTTCGGCAGGTTATGCAGTTTGCATTGCTGCACAATTGCGCCTGCCTAGCTCTGCCGCGGCTGCAAACATTCAGGCGTGGCAGCCAGATAGGCTGGTCCCCGTAGACACTGCCAGCGGACTGGGTATATCTGCTTCCCGTTCTACTCACCTGAATGCTACTGATTCCAGCTTTGACGGCTACACTCTACTCAATCGGAGCAGTAAGTTGAACCTCAACTTATGCCACTTTGTGAAAGTGTTGAGAACTAGAGCTCTGTTGTTTAGCACGCCACCACTGTCCATCCAGCATTATGGACGTCACTGCCTACATCTGGCTCTAATTAGTCCACGGTTGTGTTCAGCCGAATGACCTCTCCCGGGAACACTCAGAATGAGGTGCTGAGTTATTGCAATATAGGAGCGTTTCACTGCTTTCAAGGCTTCTTAGAAAGGATTCCGGAATATTGCTGCCGGCAGGCCTCCGACAGTTCCGGGTGAACATCTCCTTGTAAATCCCCCGTGGTTTCTTGTACACCCGTGAAATTTGGTCAGGTTAGGCAGTATGCATTGCTGCACAATTGCGACTGCCTAGATCTTGGGCGGTTGCAAACATTCAGGCGTGGCAGACATATAGGCTGGTCCCCGTAGGACACTGCCAGCGGACTGGGTATATCTGCTTCCCGTTCTTCTCACCTGAGTGCTACTGTTTCCAGCTTTGACGGCTACACTCTACTCAACCGGAGCAGTAAGTATAACCTCACCTTATGGCAATTTGTGAAGGTGTTGAGAACTAGAGCTCAGTTGTTTGGCTCGCCACCATTGTCCATCCAGCACTATGGAAGGCAATGCCTACATCTGGCTCTAATTATTCCACGGTTGTGTTCACCCGAATGACCTCTGCCGGTAACATTCAAAATGAGGTTCTGAGTTATTGCAACATAGGAGCGTTTCACTGTTTCAAGGCTTCTTAGGAAGAATTCCGGAATGTTGCTGTCGGCAGTATTCCGGCTGTTCCGGGGAACATCCCCTTGCAAATCCCCGGTGGTTTCTTGAACACTCGTGAAATTTCGGCAGGTTATGCAGTTTGCATTGCTGCACAATTGCGCCTGCGCAGCTCTGCCGGGGTTGCAAACATTCAGGCGTGGCAGCCAGATAGTCTGGTCCCCGTAGACACTGCCAGCGGACTGGGTATATCTGCTTCCCGTTCTACTCACCTGAGAGCTACTGATTCCAGCTTTGACAGCTACACTCTACTCAATCGGAGCAGTAAGTTGAACCTCAACTTATGGCACTTTGTGAAAGTGTTGAGAACTAGAGCTCTGTTGTTTAGCACGCCACCACTGTCCATCCAGCATTATGGACGGCACTGCCTACATCTAGCTCTAATTAGTCCACGGTTGTGTTCAGCCGAATGACCTCTGCCGGGAACACTCAGAATGAGGTGCTGAGTTATTGCAACATAGGAGCGTTTCACTGCTTTCTAGGCTTCTTAGGAAGAATTCCTCAATCTTGCTGCTGGCTGGCCTCCGGGTGTTCCGGATGAACATCTCCTTGTAAATCCCCCGTGGTTTCTTGTACACCCGTGAAATTTGGCCAGGTTATGCTTTTTGCATTGCTGCACAATTGTGCCTGCCTAACTCTGCCGCGGTTGCAAACATTCAGGCGTGGAAGCGAGATAGGAAGGTTCCCGTAGGTCACTGCCACCGGACTGGGTATATC
Organism: Dipodomys merriami; assembly: GCF_024711535.1. Taxonomy (NCBI): domain Eukaryota; kingdom Metazoa; phylum Chordata; class Mammalia; order Rodentia; family Heteromyidae; genus Dipodomys; species Dipodomys merriami. The sequence goes on from NW_027204481.1 coordinate 320,836, forward strand.
TGCTTCCCGTTCTTCTTACCTGAGTGCTACTGATTCCAGCTTTGACGGCTACACTCTACTCAACCGAAGCAGTAAGTTAAACCTCACGTTATGGCAATTTGTGAAAGTGTTGAAAACTAGAGCTCAGTTTGGCTCGCCACCGCTGTCCATCGAGCACTATGGACAGCACTGCCTACATCTGGCTCTAATTAGTCCACGGTTGTGTTCAGCCGAATGACCACTGCCGGGAACACTCACAATGAGGTTCTGAGTTGTTGCACCATAGGAGCGTTTCACTGCTTTCAAGGCTTCTTAGGAAGATTTTTGGAATGTTGCTGCCGGCAGGCCTCAGGCTGTTCCGGGTGAATATCTCCTTGTAAATCCCCCGTGGTTTCTTGTACACCTTTGAAATTTGGCCAGGTTATGCTGTTTGCATTGCTGCACAATTGCGCCTGCCTAGCTCTGCTGCGGTTGCAAACATTCAGGCGTGGCAGCCAGATAGGCTGATCCTCGTGGGATACTGCCAGCGTACTGGGTCTATCTGCTTCCCGTTCTTCTCACCTGAGTGCTACTGATTCCAGCTTTGACGGCTACACTCTACTCAATCGGAGCAGTAATTTGAATCTCAACTGATGGCATTTTGTGAAAGTGTTGAGAACTAGAGCTCAGTTGTTTGGCACGCCACCACTGTCCTTCCAGCACTGTGGACGGCACTGCTTACATCTGGCTCTAATTAGTCCACGGTTGTGTTCAGACAAATGACCTCTGCGGGGAACACTGAGAATGAGGTTCTGAGTTATTGCAACATAGGAGCGTTTCACTACTTTCAAGGCTTCTTAGGAAGAATTCTGGAATCTTGCTGCCGGCAGGCCTTCGGGTGTTCTGGGTGAACATCTCCTTGTATATCCCCCGTGGTTTCTTGTACACCGGTGAAATTTGGCCAGGTCATGCAGTTTGCATTGCTGCACTATTGTGGTAGCGTAGCTCTGCCGCGGTTGCAAACATTCAGGCGTGGCAGGCTGAGAGGCTGTTCCTTGTAGGACACTGCCAGCGGACTGGATATATCTGCTTCCAGTTCTTCACACCTGAGTGCTACTGATTCCAGCTTTGACGGCTACACTCTACTCAACAGGAGCAGTAAGTTGAACCTCAACTTTTGGCACTTTGTTAAACTGTTGAGAACTAGAGCTCAGTTGTTTGGCACGCCACCACTGTCCATCCAGCACTATGGAACTGCACTGCCTACATCTGGCGCTAATTAGTCCACGGTTGTGTTCAGCCGAATGACCTCTGCCGGGAACACTCAGAATGAGGTTCTGAGTTATTGCAACATAGGAGCGTTTCACAGCTTTCAAGGATTCTTAGGAAGAATTCCGGAATCTTGCTGCCGACAGGCCTCCGGCTGTTCCGGGTGAACATCTCCTTGTAAATCCCCCGTGGTTTCTTGTACACCCGTGAAATTTGGCCAGGTTATGCAGTTTGCATTGCTGCACAATTGCGCCTGCCTAGCTCTGCCGGGGTTGCAAACATTCAGGCGTGGCATCCAGATAGGCTGGTCCCTGTATGACACTGCCAGCGGACTGTATATATGTGCTTCCCATTCTTCTCACCTGAGTGCTACTGATTCCAGCTTTGACGGCAACACTCTACTCAACCGGAGCAGTAAGTTGAACCTCAACTTATGGCACTTTGTGAAAGTGTTGAGAACTAGATAGAGCTCAGTTGTTTGGCACGCCACCACTCTCGATCGAGCACTATGGACGGCACTGCCTACATCTGGCTCTAATTAGTCCACGGTTGTGTTCAGCCGAATGACCTCTGCCGGGAACACTCAGAATGAGGTTCTCAGTTATTGCAACATAGGAGCGTTTCACTGCTTTCAAGGCTTCTTAGTAAGAATTCCAGAATCTTGCTGCCGGCAGGCCTCCGGGTGTTCCGGGTGAACATCTCCTTGTAAATCCCCCGTGGTTTCTTGAACACCCGTGAAATTTGGCCAGGTTATGCAGTTTGCATTTCTGCACAATTACGCCTGCCTAGCTCTGCTGCGTTTCCAAACATTCAGGCGTGGCAACCAGATAGACTGGTCCCCTTATGACAATGCCAGCGGACTGGGTTTATCTGCTTCCCGTTCTTCTCACCTGAGTGTTACTGATTCCAGCTTTGACGGCTACACTCTACTCAACCGGAGCAGTACGATGAAACTCAACTTATGGCACTATAAGAAAGGGTTGAGAACTAGAGCTCAGTTGTTTGGCACGCCACCACTCTCCATCCAGCACTATGGACGGCACTGCCTACAACTGGCACTAATTAGTCCACGGTTGTGTTCAGCCGAATGACCTCTGCCGGGAACACTCAGAATGAGGTTCTGAGTTGTTGCAACATACGAGCCTTTCACTGCTTTCAAGGCTTCTTAGGAAGGATTCCGGAATGTTGCTGCCGGCATGCCTCCGGCAATTCCGGGTGAACATCTCCTTGTAAATCCCCCCTGGTTTCTTGTACACCCGTGAAATTTGGCCAGGTTATGCAGTTTGCATTGCTGCACAATTGCGCCTTCCTAGTTCTGCCGCGGTTGCAAACATCAGGCGTGACAGCCAGATAGGCTGGTCCCTGTAGGACACTGCCAGGGCACTGGGTACATGTGCTTCCCGTTCTTCTCACGTGAGTGCTACTGATTCCAGCTTTGATGGCCACACTCTACTCAACCGGAACAGTAAGTTGAACCTCAACTTATGGCACTTTGTGAAAGTGTTGAGAACTAGAGCTCAGTTGTTTTGCACGCCACCAAAGTCCATCCAGCACTATGGACGGCACTGCCTACATCTGGCTCTAATTAGTCCACGGTTGTGTTCAGCCGAATGACCTCTGCCGGGAACACTCAGAATGAGGTGCTGAGTTATTGCAACATAGGAGCGTTTCACTGCTTTCAAGGCTTCTTAGGAAGAATTCCTCAATCTTGCTGCTGGCTGGCCTCCGGGTGTTCCGGATGAACATCTCCTTGTAAATCCCCCGTGGTTTCTTGTACACCCGTGAAATTTGGCGAGGTTATGCAGTTTGCATTGCTGCACAATTGCGCCTGCCTAACTCTGCCGCGGTTGCAAACATTCAGGCGTGGAAGCGTGATAGTGTGGTCCCCGTAGGACACTGCCAGCGGACTGGGTATATCTGCTTCCCGTTCTTCTCACCTGAGTGCTACTGATTCCAGCTTTTACGGCTACACTCTACTCAACCGGAGCAGTAAGTTGAACCTAACCTTATGGCAATTTGTGAAAGTGTTGAGATCTAGAGTTTTGTTGTTTGGCTCGCCACCACTGTCCATCGATCACTATGAACAGCACTGCATACATCTGGCTCTAATTAGTCCACCGTTGTGTTCAGGCGAATGACCTCTGCCGGGAACACTCAGAATGAGGTTCTGAGTTGTTGCAACATAGGAGCGTTTCACTGCTTTCAAGGTTTCTTAGGAAGATTTTTGGAATGTTGCTGCCGGCAGGACTCCGGCTGTTACGTGTGAATATCTCCTTGTAAATCCCCCGTGGATTCTTGTACACCCGTGAAGTTTGGCCAGGTTATGCAGTTTGCATTGCTGCACAATTGCACCTGCCTCGCTCTGCCGCGGTTGCAAACATACAGGCGTGGCATCCAGAAAGGCTGATCCCCGTGGGACACTGCCAGCCGACTGGGTCTATCTGCTTCCCGTTCTACTCACCTGAGTGCTACTGATTCCAGCTTTGACGGCTACACCCTACTCAATCGCAGCAGTAAGATGATCCCCAACTTATGGCTCTTTGTGAAAGTGTTGAGAACTAGAGCTCAGTTGTTTGGCACGCCACCACTGTCCTTCCAGCACTGTGGACAGCACTGCTTCCATCTGGATCTAATTAGTCCACGGTTGTGTTCAGCCGAATGACCTCTGCGGGGAACACTGAGAATGAGGTTATGAGTTATTGCAAAATAGGAGCATTTCACTGCTTCCATCACTTCTTAGGAAGAATTCCGGAATGTTTCGGCCGACATGCCTCCGGCTGTTCCGAATCAACATCTCCTTGTAAATCCCCCGTGATTTCTTGTACACCCGTTGAATTTGGTCAGGTTGTGCAGATTGCATTGCTGCACAATTGCGCCTGCCTAGCTCTGCCGCGTTTGCAATCATTCAGGCGTGGCAGCCAGATAGGCTGGTCAACGTAGGACACTGCCAGCGGACTGGGTATATCTGCTTCCCGATCTTCTCACCTGAGTGCCATTGATTCCAGCTATGTTGGCTACACTCTTCTCAACCGCAGCAGTAACTTGAACCTCAACTTATGGTACGTTGTGAAAGTGTGGAGAACTAGAGCTCAGTTGTTTGGCATGCCACCAAGTCCATCCAGCACTATGGACGGCACTGCATACATCTGGCTCTAATTAGTCCAAGGTTGTGTTCAGCCGAATGACCTCTGCCGGGAACACTCAGAATGAGGTTCTGACTTTTTGCAACATAGGAGCGTTTCACTGCTTTCAAGGCTTCTTTGGAAGAATTCCTCAATCTTGCTGCTGGCTGGCCTCCGGGTGTTCCGGATGAACATCTCCTTGTAAATCCCCCGTGGTTTCTTGTACACCCGTGAAATTTGCCCAGGTTATGCAGTTTGCAATGCTGCTCTGCCTCGGTTGCAAATATTCAGGCGTGGCAGCCAAATAGGCTGGTCCCCGTAGGACACTTCCAGCGGACTGGGTATATCTCCTTCCCGTTCTTCTCACCTGAGTGCTACTGATTCCAGCTTTGACGGCTACACTCTACTCTACCGGAGCAGTATGTTGAACTTCAATTTATGGCAATTTGTGAAAGTGTTGAGAACTAGAGCTCAGGTGTTTGGCACGCCACCACAGTCCATCCAGCACTATGGACGGCACTGCCTACATCTGGCTCTAATTAGTCCACGGTTGTGTTCAGCCGAATGACCTCTGCCTGGAGCACTCAGAATGAGGTTCTGAGTTATTGCATCATAGGAGCGTCTCACTGCTTTCAAGGCTTCTTAGGAAATATTCCAGAAAGTTGCTGCCGGCAAGCGTCGGGCTGTTCCGGGTGAACATCTCCTTGTAAATCCCTCGTGGTTTCTTGTACACCCGTGAAATTTGGCCAGGTCATGCAGTTTGCCTTGCTGCACTATTGTGCTAATGTAGCTCTGCCACGGTTGGATACATTCAGGCGTGGCAGCCAGAGAGGCTGGTCCCCGTAGGACACTGCCAGCGGACTGGATATATCTGCTTCCCGTTCTTCACATCTGAGTGCTACTGATTCCAGCTTTCACGGCTACACTCTACTCAATCGGAGCAGTAAGTTGAATCTCAACTTATGGCACTTTGTGAAAGTGTTGAGAACTAGAGCTCATTGTTTGGCACGCCACCACTGTCCATCCAGCACTATAGGGGGCACTGCCTACATCTGGCTCTAATTAGTGCACGGTTGTGTTCAGCCGAATGACCTGTGCCGAGAAAACTCAGAATGAGGTGCTGAGTTATTGCAACATAGGAGCGTTTCACTGCTTTCAAGGCTTCTTAGGAAGAATTCCTCAATCTTGCTACTGGCTGGCCTCCGGGTGTTCCGGATGAACATCTGTTTGTAAATCCCCCGTGGTTTCTTGTATACCCGTGGAATTTAGCCAGGTTATACAGTTTGCATTGCTGCACAATTGCGCCTGCCTAGCTCTGTCGCGTTTGCAATCACATAGGCGTGTTAGCCAGATAGGCTGGTCCCCATAGGACACTTACAGCGGATTGGGTATATCTGCTTCCCGTTCTTCTCACCTGAGTGCTACTGATTCCAGCTTTGACGGCTACACTCTACTCAATCGGAGCAGTAAGTTGAACCTGAACTTATGGCTCTTTGTGAAAGTGTTGAGATCTAGAGCTCAGTTGTTTGGCACGCCACCACTGTCCTTCCAGCACTGTGGACAGCACTGCTTACATCTGTCTCTAATTAGTCCACAGTTGTGTTCAGCCAAATGACCTCTGCGGGGAACACTGAGAATGAGGTTCTGAGTTATTGCAAAATAGGAGCACTTCACTGCTTCCTAGGCTTCTTAGGAAGAATTCCGGAATGTTTCAGCCGACATGCCTCCGGCTGTTCCGGGTGAACATAGCCTTGTAAATCCCACGTGGTTTCTTGTACACCCTTGAAATTTGGCCAGGTTATGCAGTTTATATTGCTGCACAATTGCGCCTGCCTAGCTCTGCCGCGTTTGCAATCATTCAGGCATGGCAGCCAGATAGGCTGGTCCCCGTAGGACACTGCCAGCGGACTGGGTATATCTGCTTCCCGTTCTTCTCATCTCAGTGCTATTGATTCCAGCTTTGTCGGCTACACTCTTCTCAACCGGAGCAGTAACTTGAACTTCAATTTATGGTACGTTGTGAAAGTGTGGAGAACTAGAGCTCAGTTGTTTGGCATGCAACCAAGTCCATGCAGCACTATGGACGGAACTGCATACATCTGGCTCTAATTAGTCCAAGGTTGTGTTCAGCCGAATGACCTCTGCCTGTAACACTCAGAATGAGGTTCTGACTTATTGCAACATAGGAGCGTTTCACTGCTTTCAAGGCTTCTTTGGAAGAATTCCTCAATCTTGCTGCTGGCTGGCCTCCGGGTGTTCCGGATGAACATCTCCTTGTAAATCCCCCGTGGTTTCTTGTACCCCCGTGAAATTTGGCCAGGTTATGCAGTTTGCAATGCTGCTCTGCCTCGGTTGCAAATATTCAGGCGTGGCAGCCAAATAGGCTGGTCCCCGTAGGACACTTCCAGCGGACTGGGTATATCTGCTTCCCGTTTTTCTCACCTGAGTGCTACTGATTCCAGCTTTGACGGCTACACTCTACTCTACCGGAGCAGTATGTTGAACTTCAATTTATGGCAATTTGTGAAAGTGTTGAGAACTAGAGCTCAGGTGTTTGGCACGCCACCACAGTCCATCCAGCACTATGGACGGCACTGCCTACATCTGGCTCTAATTAGTCCACGGTTGTGTTCAGCCGAATGACCTCTGCCTGTGACACTCAGAATGAGGTTCTGAGTTATTGCATCATAGGAGCGTCTCACTGCTTTCAAGGCTTCTTAGGAAATATTCCGGAAAGTTGCTACCGGCAAGCGTCGGGCTGTTCCGGGTGAACATCTCCTTGTAAATCCCTCGTGGTTTCTTGTACACCCGTGAAATTTGGCCAGGTCATGCAGTTTGCATTGCTGCACTATTGTGCTAATGTAGCTCTGCCGCGGTTGGAAACATTCAGGCGTGGCAGCCAGAGAGGCTGGTCCCCGTAGGACACTGCCAGCGGACTGGATATATCTGCTTCCCGTTCTTCACATCTGAGTGCTACTGATTCCAGCTTTCACGGCTATACTCTACTCAACAGGAGCAGTAAGTTGAACCTCAACTTATGGCACTTTGTGAAAGTGTTGAGAACTAGAGCTCATTGTTTGGCACGCCACCACTGTCCATCCAGCACTATAGGGGGCACTGCCTACATCTGGCTCTAATTAGTGCACGGTTGTGTTCAGCTGAATGACCTGTGCCGGGAAAACTCAGAATGAGGTGTTGAGTTATTGCAACATAGGAGCGTTTCACTGCTTTCAAGGCTTCTTAGGAAGAATTCCTCAATCTTGCTGCTGACTGGCCTCCGGGTGTTCCGGATGAACATCTGCTTGTAAATCCCCCGTGGTTTCTTGTATACCCGTGGAATTTAGCCAGGTTATGCAGTTTGCATTGCTGCACAATTGCGCCTGCGTAGCTCTGCCGCGTTTGCAATCACTCAGGCGTGGTAGCCAGATAGGCTGGTCCCCATAGGACACTTACAGCGGACTGGGTATATCTGCTTCCCGTTCTTCTCCCCTGAGTGCTACTGATTCCAGCTTTGACGGCTACACTCTACTCAATCGGAGCAGTAAGTTGAACCTGAACTTATGGCTCTTTGTGAAAGTGTTGAGAACTAGAGCTCAGTTGTTTGGCACGCCACCACTGTCCTTCCAGCACTGTGGACAGCACTGCTTACATCTGGCTCTAATTAGTCCACAGTTGTGTTCAGCCAAATGACCTCTGCGGGGAACACTGAGAATGAGGTTCTGAGTTATTGCAAAATAGGAGCACTTCACTGCTTCCAAGGCTTCTTAGGAAGAATTCCGGTATGTTTCGGCCGACATGCCTCCGGCTGTTCCGGGTGAACATAGCCTTGTAAATCCCCCGTGGTTTCTTGTACACCCTTGAAATTTGGCCAGGTTATGCAGTTTATATTGCTGCACAATTGCGCCTGCCTAGCTCTGCCGCGTTTGCAATCATTCAGGCATGGCAGCCAGATAGGCTGGTCCCCGTAGGACACTGCCAGCGGACTGGGTATATCTGCTTCCCGTTCTTCTCATCTGAGTGCTACTGATTTCAGCTTTGACGGCTACACTCTACTCAACCGGCGTAGTAAGTAGAACCTCAACTTATGGCACTTTGTGAAAGTGTTGAGAACTAGAGCTCAGTTGTTTGGCACGCCACTACAGTCCATCCAGCACTATGGACGGCACTGCCTACATCTGGCTCTAATTAGTCCACGGCTGTGTTCAGCCGAATGACCTCTGCCTGGAACACTCAGAATGAGGTTCTGAGTTATTGCAACATAGGAGTGTTTCACTGCTTTCAAGGCTTCTTAGGAAGAATTCCGGAAAGTTGCTGCCAGCAGGCGTCGGGCGGTTCCGGGTGAACACCTCCTTGTAAATCCCTCGTGGTTTCTTGTACACCCGTGAAATTTGGCCAGGTCGTGCAGTTTGCATTGCTGCACTATTGTGCTAGCGTAGCTCTGCCGCGGTTGCAAACATTCAGGCGTGGTAGCCAGAGAGGCTGGTCTCCGTAGGACACTGCCAGCGGACTGGGGATATCTGCTTCCCGTTCTTCCCATCTGAAGGTACTGATTCCAGCTTTGAAGGCTACACTCTACTCAACAGGAGCAGTAAGTTGAACCTCAACTTTTGGCACTTTGTGAAAATGTTGAGAACTAGAGCTCAGTTGTTTGGCATGCCACCACAGTCCATCCATCACTATGGACGGCACTGTCTACATCTGGCTCTAATTAGTCCACGGTTGTGTTCAGCAGAATGACCTCTGCCAGGAACACTCAGAATGAGGTTCTGAGATATTGCAACATAGGAGCGTTTCACTGCTTTCAAGGCTTCTTAGGAAGAATTACGGAATCTTGCTTCCGGCAACCTTCCGGTTATTCCGGGTGAACATCTCTTTGTAAATCCCCCGTGGTTTCTTGTACACCCGTGAAATTTGGCCAGGTTATGCAGTTTGCATTGCTGCACAATTGCCCCTGCCTAGCTCTGCCGCGGTTGCAAATATTCAGGTGTGGCAGCCAGGTAGGCTGGTCTCCGTAGGACACTGCCAGCGGATTGTGTATATCTGCTGTCCGTTCTTCTCACCTGAGTGCTACTGATTTCAGCTTTGACGGCTACACTCTACTCAACCGGCGCAGTAAGTAGAACCTCAACTTATAGCACTTTGTGAAAGTGTTGAGAACTAGAGCTCAGTTGTTTGGCACGTCACCACTGTCCATTCAGCACTGTGGACGGCACTGCCTACATCTGGCTCTAATGAGTCCTCGGTTGTGTTCAGCAGAATGACCTCTGCCTGGAACACTCAGAATGAGGTTCTGAGTTATTGCAACATAGGAGCGTTTCACTTCTTTCAAGGCTTGTTAGGAAGAATTCTGGAATCTTGCTGCCGGCAGGCCTTCCGGTGTTCTGGGTGAACATCTCCTTGTAAATACCCCGTAGTTTCTTGTACACCCGTGAAATTTGGCCAGGTTATGCAGTTTGCATTGCTGCACAATTGCGCCTGACTAGCTCTGCCTCGGTTGCAAATATTCAGGCGTGGCAGCCAAATAGGCTGGTCCCCGTAGGACACTGCCAGCGGACTGGGTATATCTGCTTCCCTTCTTCTCACCTGAGTGCTTCTGATTCCAACTTTGACGGCTACACTCAACTCAACAGGAGCAGTAAGTTGAACCACAACTTATGGCACTTTGTGAAAGTGTTCAGAACTAGAGCTCAGTTGTTTGGCACGCCACCACTGTCCATCCAGCACTATAGGGGGCACTGCCTACATCTGGCTCTCATTAGTGCACGGTTTTATTCAGCCGAATGACCTGTGGGGGGAACACTCAGAATGAGGTGCTGAGTTATTGCAACATAGGTGCGTTTAACTGCTTTCAAGGCTTCTTAGGAAGAATTCCTCAATCTTGCTGCTGGCTGGCCTCCGGGTGTTCTGGATGAACATCTCCTTGTAAATCCCGCTTGGTTTCATGTACACCCGTGGAATTTAGCCAGGTTATGCAGTTTGCATTGCTGCACAATTGCGCCTGCCTAGCTCTGCCGCGGTTGCAAACATTCAGGCGTGGCAGCCAGATAGGCTAGACCAGGGAAGACACTGCCAGCGGACTGGGTATATCTACTTCCCGTTCTTCACACCTGAGTGCTACCGATTCCAGCTTTGACAGCTACACTCTACTCAACAGGAGCAGTAAGTTGAACCTCAACTTTGGCACTTTGTGAAACTGTTGAGAACTAGAGCTCAGTTCTTTGGCACGCCACCACTGTCCATCCAGCACTATGGACGGTACTGCCTACATCTGGCACTAATTAGTCCACGGTTGTGTTCAGCCGAATGACCTCTGCCGAGAACACTCAGAATGAGGTTCTGAGTTATTGCAACATAGGAGCATTTCACTGCTTTCAAGGATTCTTAGGAAGAATTCCAGAATCTTGCTGCCGACAGGCCTCCGGCTGTTCCGGGTGATCATCTCCTTGTAAATCCCAAGTGGTTTCTTGTACACCCGTGAAATTTGGCCAGGTTATGCAGTTTGCATTGCTGCACATTTGTGCCTGCCTAGACCTGCCACGGTTGCAAACATTCAGTCGTGGCAGCCAGATAGTCTAGACCACGGAAGACACTGCCAGCGGACTGGGTATATCTGCTTCCGGTTCTTCTCACCTGAGTGCTTCTGATTCCAGCTTTGACGGCTACACTCTACTCAACAGGAGCAGTAAGTTGAACCACTACTTATGGCACTTTGTGAAAGTGTTGAGAACTAGAGCTCAGTTGTTTGGCACGCCACCACTGTCCATCCAGCACTATAGGGGGCACTGCCTACATCTGGCTCTAATTAGTGCACGGTTTTATTCAGCCGAATGACCTGTGGTGGGAACACTCAGAATGAGGTGCTGAGTTATTGCAACATAGGAGCGTTTCACTGCTTTCAAGGCTTCTTAGGAAGAATTCCTCAATCTTGCTGCTGGCTGGCCTCCGGGAGTTCCGGATGAACATCTCCTTTTAAATCCCGTGTGGTTTCTTGTACACCCGTGGAATTTAGCCAGTTTATGCAGTTTGCATTGCTGCACAATTGCGCCTGCCTAGCTCTGCCGCGGTTGCAAACATTCAGGCGTGGCAGCCAAATAGGCTGGTCCTCGTAGGACACTGCCAGCGGACTGGGTATATCTGCTTCCCTTTCTTCTCACCTGAGTGCTACTGATTCCAGCTTTGACGGCGATCCTCTACTCAACCGGAGCAGTAAGGTGAACCTCAACTTATGGTACTTTGTGAAACTGTTGAGAACTAGAGCTCAGTTGTTTGGCACGCCACCACTGTCCATCTAGCACTATGGACGGCACTGCCTACATCTGGCTTTAATTAGTCCACGGTTGTGTTCAGCCGAATGACCTCTGCCGGGAACACTCAGAATGAGATTCTGAGTGTTTGCAACATAGGAGCGTTTCACTGCTTTCAAGCCTTCTCATGAAAAATTCTGGAATATTGCTGCCGGCAGTCCTCCGGCTACTCTGGGTGAAGATCTCCTTGTAAATCCCCCGTGGTTTCTTTTCCACCCGTGAAATTTGGCCAGGTTATGCAGGTTGCATTGCTGCACAATTGCGCCTGCCTAGCTCTCCCTCGTTTGCAATCATTCAGGCGTGGCAGCCAGATAGGCTGGTCCCCGTAGGACACTGCCAGCGGACTGGGTATATCTGCTTCCCATTCTTCTCACCTGAGTGCTATTGATTCCAGCTTGGTCCGCTACACTCTTCTCAACCGGAGCAGTAACTTGAAACTCAATTTATGGTACGTTGTGAAAGTGTGGAGAACTAGAGCTCAGTTGTTTGGCATGCCACCACAGTCCATCCAGCACTATGGACGGCACTGCCTACATCTGGCTCTAATTAGTCCACAGTTGTGTTCAGCCGAATGACCTCTGCCGGGAACACTCAGAATGAGGTTCTGAGATATTGCAACATAGGAGCGTTTCACTGCTTTGAAGGATTCTTACGAAGATTTCCGGAATCTTGCTGCCGACAGGCCTCCGGCTGTTCCGGGTGATCATCTCCTTGTAAATCCCCCGGGGTTTCTTGTACACCCGTGAAATTTGGCCAGGTTATGCAGTTTGCATTGCTGCACAACTGCGTCTGCCTAGCTCTGCCGCTGTTGCAAACATTCAGGTGTGGCAGCCATATAGGCTGGTCCCCGTAGGACACTGCCAGCGGACTGAGTATATCTGCTTCCCGTTCTTCTCACCTGAGTGCTACTGATTCCAGCTTTCATGGCTACACTCTACTCAACCGGAGCAATAAGTTGAACCTCAACTAAGGACACTTTGTGAAAGTGTTGAGAACTAGAGCTCAGTTGTTTGGCTCGCCACCACTGTCCATCCAGCACTATGGAAGGCACTGCCTACATCTGGCTCTAATTATTCCACGGTTGTGTTCAGTCGAATGACCTCTGCCGGTAACACTCAAAATGAGTTTCTGAGTTATTGCAACATAGGAGCGTTTCACTGTTTCAAGGCTTCTTAGGAAGAATTCTGGAATGTTGCTGCCGGCAGTAGTCCGGCTGTTCCGGGGAACATCCCCCTGTAAATCCCCGGTGTTTTCTTGTACACCCGTGAAATTTGGCCAGGTTATGCAGTTTGCATTGCTGCACAATTGCGCCTGCCTAGCTCTGCCGCGGTTGCAAACATTCAGGCGTGGCAGCCAGATAGGCTGGTCCCCGTAGGACACTGCCATCGGACTGGGACTATCTGCTTCCAGTTCTTCTCTCCTGAGTGCTCATGATTCCAGCTTTGACGGCTACACTCTACTGAACCGCAGCAACCGGAGCAGTAAGTGGAACCTCAACTTATGGCACTTTGTGAAAGTGTTGAGAACTAGAGCTCAGTTGCTTGGCACGCCACAACTGTTCATCCAGCACTATAGGGGGAACTGCCTTCATCTGGCTCTAATTAGTCCACGGTTGTGTTCAGCCGAATGACCTCTGCCGGGAACACTCAGAATGAGGTTCTGAGTTATTGCAACATAGGAGCGTTTCACTGCTTTCAAGGCTTCATAGGAAGAATTCCGGAATGTTGCGGCCGGCAGGCCTCCGGCTGTTCCGAGTGAACATCTCCAGGTAAATCCCCCGTGGTTTCTTGTACACTCCTGAAATTTGGCCAGGTTATGCAGTTTGCATTGCTGCACAATTGCGCCTGCCTAGCTCTGCCACGGTTGAAAACATTCAGGCGTACAGCCAGATAGGCTTGTCCCCATTTGACACTGCCAGCGGACTGGGTCTATCTGCTCACCGTTCTTCTCACCTGAGTGCTACTGTTTCCAGCTGTGATGGCTACACTCTACTCACCCGGAGCAGTAAGTTGAACCTCAACTTATGGCACTTTGTGAAAGTGTTGAGAACTAGAGCTCAGTTGTTTGGCACGCCACCACTGTCCATCCAGCACTATGGACGGCACTGCATACATCTCTCTCTAATTAGTCCACGGTTGTATTCATCGGAATAATATCTGCCGGGAACAATCAGAATGAGGTTCTGAGTTATTGCAAAATAGGAGAGTTATACTGCTTTCATGGCTTCACTGGAAGAATTCCGGAATCTTGCTGCCGGCAGGCCTCCGGCTCTTCTGGGTGAACATCTGCTTGTAAATCCCCCTTGGTTTCTTTTACATCCGTGAAATTTCGGCAGGTTATGCAGTTTGCTTTGCTGCACAATTGCGCCTGCCTAGCTCTGCCACGGTTGCAAACATTCAGGCATGGCAGCTAGATAGGCTGATCCCCGTAGGACACTGCCAGCGGACTGGGTATATCTGCTTCACGCTCTTCTCAACTGAGTGATACTGATTCCAGCTTTGACGGCTACACTCTAATCAACCGGAGCAGTAAGTTGAACCTCAACTTATGGCACTTTGTGAAAGTGTTGAGAACTAGAGCTCAGTTGTTTGGCACGCCAACACTGTCCATCCAACACTATGGACGGCACTGCCTACATCTGGCTCTAATTAGTCCACGGATGTGTTCAGCCGAATGGCCTCTGCCGGGAACACTCAGAATGAGATTCTGAGTTATTGCAACATGGGAGAGTTTCAGTGCTTTCAAGGCTTCTTAAGAAGAATTCCGGAATGTTGATGGCAGCAGGCCTCCGGCTGTTTCGAGTGAACATCTCCATGTAAATCCCATTTGGTTTCTTGTATACCCGTGAAATTTGGCCAGGTTATGCAGTTTGCATTGCTGCACAGTTGTGCCTGCCTTGCTCTGCCGCAGTTGCAAACATTCAGGCCTGGCAGCTAGATAGGCTGGTCCCCGTTGGACGCTGCCAGCGGACTTGGTCTATCTGCTTCCCGTTCTTCTCACCTGAGTGCTACTGATTCCAGCTTTGACGGCTACACTCTACTCAACCGGAGCAGTAAGTTGAACCTCAACTTATGGCACTTTGTGAAAGTGTTGAGAACTAGAGCTCAGTTGTTTGGCACGCCACAACTGTCCATCCAGCACTATGGACGGCACTGCCTACATCTGGCTCTAATTAGTCCACGGTTGTGTTCAGCCGAATGACCTCTGCCGGGAACACTCATTATGAGGTTCTGAGTTATTGCAACATAGGAGCGTTTCACTGCTTTCAAGGCTTCACAGGAAGAATTCCGGAATCTTGCTGCCGGCAGGCCTCCGGCTCTTCTGGGTGAACATCTGCTTGTAAATCCCCCTTGGTTTCTTTTACATCCGTGAAATTTCGGCAGGTTATGCAGTTTGCTTTGCTGCACAATTGCGCCTGCCTAGCTCTGCCACGGTTGCAAACATTCAGGCATGGCAGCTAGATAGGCTGATCCCCGTAGGACACTGCCAGCGGACTGGGTATATCTGCTTCACGCTCTTCTCAACTGAGTGATACTGATTCCAGCTTTGACGGCTACACTCTAATCAACCGGAGCAGTAAGTTGAACCTCAACTTATGGCACTTTGTGAAAGTGTTGAGAACTAGAGCTCAGTTGTTTGGCACGCCAACACTGTCCATCCAACACTATGGACGGCACTGCCTACATCTGGCTCTAATTAGTCCACGGATGTGTTCAGCCGAATGGCCTCTGCCGGGAACACTCAGAATGAGATTCTGAGTTATTGCAACATGGGAGAGTTTCAGTGCTTTCAAGGCTTCTTAAGAAGAATTCCGGAATGTTGATGGCAGCAGGCCTCCGGCTGTTTCGAGTGAACATCTCCATGTAAATCCCATTTGGTTTCTTGTATACCCGTGAAATTTGGCCAGGTTATGCAGTTTGCATTGCTGCACAGTTGTGCCTGCCTTGCTCTGCCGCAGTTGCAAACATTCAGGCCTGGCAGCTAGATAGGCTGGTCCCCGTTGGACGCTGCCAGCGGACTTGGTCTATCTGCTTCCCGTTCTTCTCACCTGAGTGCTACTGATTCCAGCTTTGACGGCTACACTCTACTCAACCGGAGCAGTAAGTTGAACCTCAACTTATGGCACTTTGTGAAAGTGTTGAGAACTAGAGCTCAGTTGTTTGGCACGCCACAACTGTCCATCCAGCACTATGGACGGCACTGCCTACATCTGGCTCTAATTAGTCCACGGTTGTGTTCAGCCGAATGACCTCTGCCGGGAACACTCATTATGAGGTTCTGAGTTATTGCAACATAGGAGCGTTTCACTGCTTTCAAGGCTTCACAGGAAGAATTCCGGAATCTTGCTGCCGGCAGGCCTTCGGCTGTTCCAGGTGAAAATGTCCTTGTAAATCCCCCGTGTTTTCTTGTACACCCTTGAAATTTGGCCAGGTTATGCAGTTTGAATTGCTGCACAATTGCGCCTGCCTAGCTCTGCCGCGGTTGCAAACATTCAGACATGGCAGCTAGATAGGCTGGTCCCCGTAGGACCCTGCCAGCGGACTGGGGATATCTGCTTCCCGTTCTTCTCAACTGAAGGTACTGATTCCAGCTTTGAAGGCTACACTCTACTCAACCAGAACAGTAAGTTGAATCTCAACTTTTGGCACTTTGTGAAAGTGTTGAGAACAAGAGAGCAGTTGTTTGGCAAGCCACCATTGTCCATCCAGCACTATGCACGGCACTGTCTACATCTGGCTCCAATTAGTCCACAGTTGTGTTCAGCCGAATGACCTCTGCCGGGAACACTCAGAATTAGGTTCTGAGTTATTGCAACATAGGAGCGTTTCACTGCTTTCAAGGCTTCAAAGGAAGAATTGCGGAATCTTGCTGGGGGCAGGCCTCCGGCTGTTCCGGGTGAACATCTCCTTGAAAATCCCCCGTGGTTTCTTTGTCACCCGTGAAATTTGGCCAGGTTATGCAGTTTGCATTGCTGCACAATTGCGCCTGCCTAGCTCTGCCGCGGTTTCAAACATTCAGGCGAGGCAGCCAGATCGTCTGGTCTTCCTAGGACACTGCCAGCGGACTGGGTATTTCTGCTTCCCATTCTTCTCACCTGAGTGCTACTGATTCCAGCTTTGACGGCTACACTCTACTCAACCAGAGCAGTAAGTTGAACCTCAACTTATGGCACATTGTGTAAGTGTTGGGAACTAGAGCTCAGTTGTTTGGCACGCCACCACTGTCCATCCAGCACTATGGACGGCACTGCCTACATCTGGCTCTAATTCGTGCACGGTTGTGTTCAGCTGAATGACCTCTGCCGGGAATACTCAGAATGAGGTTCGGGGTTGCCGGCAGACCCCAGGAATTCCGCAATGTTGGTGCTGGCAGGCCTCCGGCTCTTCTGGGTGAACATCTTGTAAATCCCCCGTGGTTTCGTGAACACCCGTGAAATTTGGCCTGGTTGTGCAGTTGGCATTGCTGCCCAATTGCGCCTGCCTAGCTCTTCCGCGGTTGCAAACATTCAGGCGGGGCAGCCAGATAAGCTGTTCCCCGTAGGACACTGCAGGCAGACTGGGTAGATCTGCTTCCGGTTCTTCTCACCTGAGTGCTACTGATTACAGATTTGTCGGCTACACTCTACTCAACCGGAGCAGTAAGTTGAACCTCAACTTATGGCACTTTGTGAAAGTGTTGAGAATTAGAGGTCACTTGTTTGGAACGCCACCACTGTCAATCCAGCACTATGGACGGCACTGCCTACATCTGGCTCTAATTATTCCACGGTTGTGTTCCACCGAATGACCTCTGCCGGAAACATTCAGAATGAGGTTCTGAGTTGTTGTCACATAGGAGCGTTTCACTGCTTTCAAGGCTTCTTAGGAAGTATTCCGGAATGTTGCTGCAGGCAATCCTCCGGCTGCTTCGGGTAAACATCTCCATTTAAATCCCCCGTGGTTTCTTATACACACGTGAAATTTGGCCAGGTTATGCAGTTTGCATTGCTGCACAATTGTTCCTGCCAAGCTCTGACGCGGTTGCAAAAATTCAGGCGTGGCCCCCAGGTAGGCTGGTCCACCTAGGACACTGCCAGCGGACTGGGTATATGTGCTTCCCGTTCTTCTCACCTGAGTGCTACTGATTCCAGCTTTGACGGCTACACTCTACTCAACCAGAGCAGTAAGTTGAACCTCACCTTATGGCAATTTGTGAAAGTGTTGAGAACTAGAGCTCAGTTGTTTTCCACGCCAAAACTGTCCATCCAGCATTATATACGGCACTGCCTACATCTGGCTCTAATTAGTCCACGGTTATGTTCAGCCAAATGACCTCTGCCGGGAACACTCAGAATGAGGTTCTGAGTTATGGCAACATAGGAGCGTTTCATTGCTTTTAAGACTTCACATGAAGAATTCCCGAATCTTGCTGCAGGCAGGACTCCAGCTATTCCGGGCAAACATCTCCTTGTATATCCCCCGTGCTTTCTTGTACACCTGTGAAATTTGGCCAGGTTATGCAGTTTGCATTTCTGCACAATTGTGCCTGCCTAGCTCTGCCACGGTTGCAAACATGCAGGTGTGGCAGCCAGATAGGCTGGTCCCCGTAGGACACTGCCAGCGGACTGGGTCTATGTGATTCCCGTTGTTCTCAACTGAGTACTACTGATTCCAACTTTGACGGCTACACTCTACTCAACCGGAGCAGTAATTTGAACCTCAACTTATGGCACTTTGTGAAAGTGTTGAGAACTAGAGCTCAATTGTTTGGCACGCCACCACTGTCCATCCAGCACTACGGACGGCACTGCCTACATCTGGCTCTAATTAGTCCACGGTTGTGTTCAGCGGAATGACCTCTGCCGGGAACACTCAGAATGAGGTTCTGACTTATTGCAACATAGGAGCATTTCACTGCTTTCAAGGCTTCTTAGAAAGAATTCCGGAATCTTGCTGCCGGTAGGCCTCTGGTTGTTCTGGGTGAACATCTCCTTGTAAATCCCCGTGGTTTCTTGTACACTCGTGAAATTTGGCCAGGTTATGCAGTTTGTATTGCTGCACAATTGTGCCTGCCTAGCTCTGCCGCGGTTGCAAACATTCAGGCGAGGCAGCCAGATAGGATGGTCACATAGGACACTGCCAGCGGACTGGGTATATCTGCTTCCCGTTCTTGTCACCTGAGTGCTACTGATTTCAGCTTTGACGGCTACACTCTACTCAACCGGAGCAATACGATGAAACTCAACTTATGGCACTACAAGAAAGTGTTGAGAACTAGAGCTCAGTTGTTTGGCACGCCACCACTGTCCATCCAGCACTATGGACGGCACTGCCTACATGTGGCACTAATTAGCCCACGGTTGTGTTCAGCCGAATGACCTCTGCCGGGAACACTCAGAATGAGGTTCTGAGTTGTTGCAACATAGGAGCGTTTCACTGCTTTCAAGGCTTCTCAGGAAGGATTCCGGTATGTTGCTGCCGGCAGGCCTCGGGCAGTTCCGGGTGAAAATCTCCTTGTAAATCCCCCTTGGTTTCTTGTACACCCTTGAAATTTGGCCAGTTTATGCACTTTGCATTGCTGCACAATTGCGCCTTCCTAGTTCTGCCGCGGTTGCAAACAACAGGCGTGACAGCCAGATAGGCTGGTCCCTGTAGGACACTGCCAGGGCACTGGGTACATGTGCTTCCCGTTCTTCTCACCTTAGTTCTACTGATTCCAGCTTTGATGGCCACACTCTACTCAACCGGAGCAATAAGTTGAACCTCAACTTATGGCACTTTGTGAAAGTGTTGAGAACTAGAGCTCAGTTGTTTGGCATGCCACCAAAGTCCATCCAGCACTATGGACGGCACTGCCTACATCTGGCTCTAATTAGTCCACGGTTGTGTTCAGCCGAATGACCTCTGCCGGGAACACTCAGAATGAGGTGCTGAGTTATTGCAACATAGGAGCGTTTCACTGCTTTCAAGGCTTCTTAGGAAGAATTCCTCAATCTTGCTGCTGGCTGGCCTCCGGGTGTTCCGGATGAACATCTCCTTGTAAATCCCCCGTGGTTTCTTGTACACCCGTGAAATTTGGCGAGGTTATGCAGTTTGCATTGCTGCACAATTGCGCCTGCCTAACTCTGCCGCGGTTGCAAACATTCAGGCGTGGAAGCGTGATAGTGTGGTCCCCGTAGGACACTGCCAGCGGACTGGGTATATCTGCTTCCCGTTCTTCTCACCTGAGTGCTACTGATTCCAGCTTTTACGGCTACACTCTACTCAACCGGAGCAGTAAGTTGAACCTAACCTTATGGCAATTTGTGAAAGTGTTGAGATCTAGAGTTTTGTTGTTTGGCTCGCCACCACTGTCCATCGAGCACTATGAACAGCACTGCATACATCTGGCTCTAATTAGTCCACCGTTGTGTTCAGGCGAATGACCTCTGCCGGGAACACTCAGAATGAGGTTCTGAGTTGTTGCAACATAGGAGCGTTTCACTGCTTTCAAGGTTTCTTAGGAAGATTTTTGGAATGTTGCTGCCGGCAGGACTCCGGCTGTTACGTGTGAATATCTCCTTGTAAATCCCCCGTGGATTCTTGTACACCCGTGAAGTTTGGCCAGGTTATGCAGTTTGCATTGCTGCACAATTGCACCTGCCTCGCTCTGCCGCGGTTGCAAACATACAGGCGTGGCATCCAGAAAGGCTGATCCCCGTGGGACACTGCCAGCCGACTGGGTCTATCTGCTTCCCGTTCTACTCACCTGAGTGCTACTGATTCCAGCTTTGACGGCTACACCCTACTCAATCGCAGCAGTAAGATGATCCTCAACTTATGGCTCTTTGTGAAAGTGTTGAGAACTAGAGCTCAGTTGTTTGGCACGCCACCACTGTCCTTCCAGCACTGTGGACAGCACTGCTTCCATCTGGATCTAATTAGTCCACGGTTGTGTTCAGCCGAATGACC
Organism: Dipodomys merriami; assembly: GCF_024711535.1. Lineage (NCBI taxonomy): Eukaryota > Metazoa > Chordata > Mammalia > Rodentia > Heteromyidae > Dipodomys > Dipodomys merriami. The sequence goes on from NW_027204481.1 coordinate 341,419, forward strand.
TCTGCGGGGAACACTGAGAATGAGGTTATGAGTTATTGCAAAATAGGAGCATTTCACTGCTTCCATCACTTCTTAGGAAGAATTCCGGAATGTTTCGGCCGACATGCCTCCGGCTGTTCCGAATCAACATCTCCTTGTAAATCCCCCGTGATTTCTTGTACACCCGTTGAATTTGGTCAGGTTGTGCAGATTGCATTGCTGCACAATTGCGCCTGCCTAGCTCTGCCGCGTTTGCAATCATTCAGGCGTGGCAGCCAGATAGGCTGGTCAACGTAGGACACTGCCAGCGGACTGGGTATATCTGCTTCCCGATCTTCTCACCTGAGTGCCATTGATTCCAGCTATGTTGGCTACACTCTTCTCAACCGCAGCAGTAACGTGAACCTCAACTTATGGTACGTTGTGAAAGTGTGGAGAACTAGAGCTCAGTTGTTTGGCATGCCACCAAGTCCATCCAGCACTATGGACGGCACTGCATACATCTGGCTCTAATTAGTCCAAGGTTGTGTTCAGCCGAATGACCTCTGCCGGGAACACTCAGAATGAGGTTCTGACTTTTTGCAACATAGGAGCGTTTCACTGCTTTCAAGGCTTCTTTGGAAGAATTCCTCAATCTTGCTCCTGGCTGGCCTCCGGGTGTTCCGGATGAACATCTCCTTGTAAATCCCCCGTGGTTTCTTGTACACCCGTGAAATTTGCCCAGGTTATGCAGTTTGCAATGCTGCTCTGTGTCGGTTGCAAATATTCAGGCGTGGCAGCCAAATAGGCTGGTCCCCGTAGGACACTTCCAGCGGACTGGGTATATCTCCTTCCCGTTCTTCTCACCTGAGTGCTACTGATTCCAGCTTTGACGGCTACACTCTACTCTACCGGAGCAGTATGTTGAACTTCAATTTATGGCAATTTGTGAAAGTGTTGAGAACTAGAGCTCAGGTGTTTGGCACGCCACCACAGTCCATCCAGCACTATGGACGGCACTGCCTACATCTGGCTCTAATTAGTCCACGGTTGTGTTCAGCCGAATGACCTCTGCCTGGAGCACTCAGAATGAGGTTCTGAGTTATTGCATCATAGGAGCGTCTCACTGCTTTCAAGGCTTCTTAGGAAATATTCCAGAAAGTTGCTGCCGGCAAGCGTCGGGCTGTTCCGGGTGAACATCTCCTTGTAAATCCCTCGTGGTTTCTTGTACACCCGTGAAATTTGGCCAGGTCATGCAGTTTGCCTTGCTGCACTATTGTGCTAATGTAGCTCTGCCACGGTTGGATACATTCAGGCGTGGCAGCCAGAGAGGCTGGTCCCCGTAGGACACTGCCAGCGGACTGGATATATCTGCTTCCCGTTCTTCACATCTGAGTGCTACTGATTCCAGCTTTCACGGCTACACTCTACTCAATCGGAGCAGTAAGTTGAATCTCAACTTATGGCACTTTGTGAAAGTGTTGAGAACTAGAGCTCATTGTTTGGCACGCCACCACTGTCCATCCAGCACTATAGGGGGCACTGCCTACATCTGGCTCTAATTAGTGCACGGTTGTGTTCAGCCGAATGACCTGTGCCGAGAAAACTCAGAATGAGGTGCTGAGTTATTGCAACATAGGAGCGTTTCACTGCTTTCAAGGCTTCTTAGGAAGAATTCCTCAATCTTGCTACTGGCTGGCCTCCGGGTGTTCCGGATGAACATCTGTTTGTAAATCCCCCGTGGTTTCTTGTATACCCGTGGAATTTAGCCAGGTTATGCAGTTTGCATTGCTGCACAATTGCGCCTGCCTAGCTCTGTCGCGTTTGCAATCACATAGGCGTGTTAGCCAGATAGGCTGGTCCCCATAGGACACTTACAGCGGATTGGGTATATCTGCTTCCCGTTCTTCTCACCTGAGTGCTACTGATTCCAGCTTTGACGGCTACACTCTACTCAATCGGAGCAGTAAGTTGAACCTGAACTTATGGCTCTTTGTGAAAGTGTTGAGAACTAGAGCTCAGTTGTTTGGCACGCCACCACTGTCCTTCCAGCACTGTGGACAGAACTGCTTACATCTGTCTCTAATTAGTCCACAGTTGTGTTCAGCCAAATGACCTCTGCGGGGAACACTGAGAATGAGGTTCTGAGTTATTGCAAAATAGGAGCACTTCACTGCTTCCTAGGCTTCTTAGGAAGAATTCCGGAATGTTTCGGCCGACATGCCTCCGGCTGTTCCGGGTGAACATAGCCTTGTAAATCCCACGTGGTTTCTTGTACACCCTTGAAATTTGGCCAGGTTATGCAGTTTATATTGCTGCACAATTGCGCCTGCCTAGCTCTGCCGCGTTTGCAATCATTCAGGCATGGCAGCCAGATAGGCTGGTCCCCGTAGGACACTGCCAGCGGACTGGGTATATCTGCTTCCCGTTCTTCTCATCTCAGTGCTATTGATTCCAGCTTTGTCGGCTACACTCTTCTCAACCGGAGCAGTAACTTGAACTTCAATTTATGGTACGTTGTGAAAGTGTGGAGAACTAGAGCTCAGTTGTTTGGCATGCAACCAAGTCCATGCAGCACTATGGACGGAACTGCATACATCTGGCTCTAATTAGTCCAAGGTTGTGTTCAGCCGAATGACCTCTGCCTGTAACACTCAGAATGAGGTTCTGACTTATTGCATCATAGGAGCGTTTCACTGCTTTCAAGGCTTCTTTGGAAGAATTCCTCAATCTTGCTGCTGGCTGGCCTCCGGGTGTTCCGGATGAACATCTCCTTGTAAATCCCCCGTGGTTTCTTGTACACCCGTGAAATTTGGCCAGGTTATGCAGTTTGCAATGCTGCTCTGCCTCGGTTGCAAATATTCAGGCGTGGCAGCCAAATAGGCTGGTCCCCGTAGGACACTTCCAGCGGACTGGGTATATCTGCTTCCCGTTTTTCTCACCTGAGTGCTACTGATTCCAGCTTTGACGGCTACACTCTACTCTACCGGAGCAGTATGTTGAACTTCAATTTATGGCAATTTGTGAAAGTGTTGAGAACTAGAGCTCAGGTGTTTGGCACGCCACCACAGTCCATCCAGCACTATGGACGGCACTGCCTACATCTGGCTCTAATTAGTCCACGGTTGTGTTCAGCCGAATGTCCTCTGCCTGTTACACTCAGAATGAGGTTCTGAGTTATTGCATCATAGGAGCGTCTCACTGCTTTCAAGGCTTCTTAGGAAATATTCCGGAAAGTTGCTACCGGCAAGCGTCGGGCTATTCCGGGTGAACATCTCCTTGTAAATCCCTCGTGGTTTCTTGTACACCCGTGAAATTTGGCCAGGTCATGCAGTTTGCATTGCTGCACTATTGTGCTAATGTAGCTCTGCCGCGGTTGGAAACATTCAGGCGTGGCAGCCAGAGAGGCTGGTCCCCGTAGGACACTGCCAGCGGACTGGATATATCTGCTTCCCGTTCTTCACATCTGAGTGCTACTGATTCCAGCTTTCACGGCTATACTCTACTCAACAGGAGCAGTAAGTTGAACCTCAACTTATGGCACTTTGTGAAAGTGTTGAGAACTAGAGCTCATTGTTTGGCACGCCACCACTGTCCATCCAGCACTATAGGGGGCACTGCCTACATCTGGCTCTAATTAGTGCACGGTTGTGTTCAGCCGAATGACCTGTGCCGGGAAAACTCAGAATGAGGTGTTGAGTTATTGCAACATAGGAGCGTTTCACTGCTTTCAAGGCTTCTTAGGAAGAATTCCTCAATCTTGCTGCTGACTGGCCTCCGGGTGTTCCGGATGAACATCTGCTTGTAAATCCCCCGTGGTTTCTTGTATACCCGTGGAATTTAGCCAGGTTATGCAGTTTGCATTGCTGCACAATTGCGCCTGCGTAGCTCTGCCGCGTTTGCAATCACTCAGGCGTGGTAGCCAGATAGGCTGGTCCCCATAGGACACTTACAGCGGACTGGGTATATCTGCTTCCCGTTCTTCTCCCCTGAGTGCTACTGATTCCAGCTTTGACGGCTACACTCTACTCAATCGGAGCAGTAAGTTGAACCTGAACTTATGGCTCTTTGTGAAAGTGTTGAGAACTAGAGCTCAGTTGTTTGGCACGCCACCACTGTCCTTCCAGCACTGTGGACAGCACTGCTTACATCTGGCTCTAATTAGTCCACAATTGTGTTCAGCCAAATGACCTCTGCGGGGAACACTGAGAATGAGGTTCTGAGTTATTGCAAAATAGGAGCACTTCACTGCTTCCAAGGCTTCTTAGGAAGAATTCCGGTATGTTTCGGCCGACATGCCTCCGGCTGTTCCGGGTGAACATAGCCTTGTAAATCCCCCGTGGTTTCTTGTACACCCTTGAAATTTGGCCAGGTTATGCAGTTTATATTGCTGCACAATTGCGCCTGCCTAGCTCTGCCGCGTTTGCAATCATTCAGGCATGGCAGCCAGATAGGCTGGTCCCCGTAGGACACTGCCAGCGGACTGGGTATATCTGCTTCCCGTTCTTCTCATCTGAGTGCTACTGATTTCAGCTTTGACGGCTACACTCTACTCAACCGGCGTAGTAAGTAGAACCTCAACTTATGGCACTTTGTGAAAGTGTTGAGAACTAGAGCTCAGTTGTTTGGCACGCCACTACAGTCCATCCAGCACTATGGACGGCACTGCCTACATCTGGCTCTAATTAGTCCACGGCTGTGTTCAGCCGAATGACCTCTGCCTGGAACACTCAGAATGAGGTTCTGAGTTATTGCAACATAGGAGTGTTTCACTGCTTTCAAGGCTTCTTAGGAAGAATTCCGGAAAGTTGCTGCCAGCAGGCGTCGGGCGGTTCCGGGTGAACATCTCCTTGTAAATCCCTCGTGGTTTCTTGTACACCCGTGAAATTTGGCCAGGTCGTGCAGTTTGCATTGCTGCACTATTGTGCTAGCGTAGCTCTGCGGCGGTTGCAAACATTCAGGCGTGGTAGCCAGAGAGGCTGGTCTCCGTAGGACACTGCCAGCGGACTGGGGATATCTGCTTCCCGTTCTTCCCATCTGAAGGTACTGATTCCAGCTTTGAAGGCTACACTCTACTCAACAGGAGCAGTAAGTTGAACCTCAACTTTTGGCACTTTGTGAAAGTGTTGAGAACTAGAGCTCAGTTGTTTGGCATGCCACCACAGTCCATCCATCACTATGGACGGCACTGTCTACATCTGGCTCTAATTAGTCCACGGTTGTGTTCAGCAGAATGACCTCTGCCAGGAACACTCAGAATGAGGTTCTGAGATATTGCAACATAGGAGCGTTTCACTGCTTTCAAGGCTTCTTAGGAAGAATTACGGAATCTTGCTTCCGGCAACCTTCCGGTTATTCCGGGTGAACATCTCTTTGTAAATCCCCCGTGGTTTCTTGTACACCCGTGAAATTTGGCCAGGTTATGCAGTTTGCATTGCTGCACAATTGCCCCTGCCTAGCTCTGCCGCGGTTGCAAATATTCAGGTGTGGCAGCCAGGTAGGCTGGTCTCCGTAGGACACTGCCAGCGGATTGTGTATATCTGCTGTCCGTTCTTCTCACCTGAGTGCTACTGATTTCAGCTTTGACGGCTACACTCTACTCAACCGGCGCAGTAAGTAGAACCTCAACTTATAGCACTTTGTGAAAGTGTTGAGAACTAGAGCTCAGTTGTTTGGCACGTCACCACTGTCCATTCAGCACTGTGGACGGCACTGCCTACATCTGGCTCTAATGAGTCCTCGGTTGTGTTCAGCAGAATGACCTCTGCCTGGAACACTCAGAATGAGGTTCTGAGTTATTGCAACATAGGAGCGTTTCACTTCTTTCAAGGCTTGTTAGGAAGAATTCTGGAATCTTGCTGCCGGCAGGCCTTCCGGTGTTCTGGGTGAACATCTCCTTGTAAATACCCCGTAGTTTCTTGTACACCCGTGAAATTTGGCCAGGTTATGCAGTTTGCATTGCTGCACAATTGCGCCTGCCTAGCTCTGCCGCGGTTGCAAACATTCAGGCGTGGCAGCCAGATAGGCTAGACCAGGGAAGACACTGCCAGCGGACTGGGTATATCTACTTCCCGTTCTTCACACCTGAGTGCTACCGATTCCAGCTTTGACAGCTACACTCTACTCAACAGGAGCAGTAAGTTGAACCTCAACTTTGGCACTTTGTGAAACTGTTGAGAACTAGAGCTCAGTTCTTTGGCACGCCACCACTGTCCATCCAGCACTATGGACGGTACTGCCTACATCTGGCACTAATTAGTCCACGGTTGTGTTCAGCCGAATGACCTCTGCCGAGAACACTCAGAATGAGGTTCTGAGTTATTGCAACATAGGAGCATTTCACTGCTTTCAAGGATTCTTAGGAAGAATTCCAGAATCTTGCTGCCGACAGGCCTCCGGCTGTTCCGGGTGATCATCTCCTTGTAAATCCCAAGTGGTTTCTTGTACACCCGTGAAATTTGGCCAGGTTATGCAGTTTGCATTGCTGCACATTTGTGCCTGCCTAGACCTGCCACGGTTGCAAACATTCAGTCGTGGCAGCCAGATAGTCTAGACCACGGAAGACACTGCCAGCGGACTGGGTATATCTGCTTCCGGTTCTTCTCACCTGAGTGCTTCTGATTCCAGCTTTGACGGCTACACTCTACTCAACAGGAGCAGTAAGTTGAACCACTACTTATGGCACTTTGTGAAAGTGTTGAGAACTAGAGCTCAGTTGTTTGGCACGCCACCACTGTCCATCCAGCACTATAGGGGGCACTGCCTACATCTGGCTCTAATTAGTGCACGGTTTTATTCAGCCGAATGACCTGTGGTGGGAACACTCAGAATGAGGTGCTGAGTTATTGCAACATAGGAGCGTTTCACTGCTTTCAAGGCTTCTTAGGAAGAATTCCTCAATCTTGCTGCTGGCTGGCCTCCGGGAGTTCCGGATGAACATCTCCTTTTAAATCCCGTGTGGTTTCTTGTACACCCGTGGAATTTAGCCAGTTTATGCAGTTTGCATTGCTGCACAATTGCGCCTGCCTAGCTCTGCCGCGGTTGCAAACATTCAGGCGTGGCAGCCAAATAGGCTGGTCCTCGTAGGACACTGCCAGCGGACTGGGTATATCTGCTTCCCTTTCTTCTCACCTGAGTGCTACTGATTCCAGCTTTGACGGCGATCCTCTACTCAACCGGAGCAGTAAGGTGAACCTCAACTTATGGTACTTTGTGAAACTGTTGAGAACTAGAGCTCAGTTGTTTGGCACGCCACCACTGTCCATCTAGCACTATGGACGGCACTGCCTACATCTGGCTTTAATTAGTCCACGGTTGTGTTCAGCCGAATGACCTCTGCCGGGAACACTCAGAATGAGATTCTGAGTGTTTGCAACATAGGAGCGTTTCACTGCTTTCAAGCCTTCTCATGAAAAATTCTGGAATATTGCTGCCGGCAGTCCTCCGGCTACTCTGGGTGAAGATCTCCTTGTAAATCCCCCGTGGTTTCTTTTCCACCCGTGAAATTTGGCCAGGTTATGCAGGTTGCATTGCTGCACAATTGCGCCTGCCTAGCTCTCCCTCGTTTGCAATCATTCAGGCGTGGCAGCCAGATAGGCTGGTCCCCGTAGGACACTGCCAGCGGACTGGGTATATCTGCTTCCCATTCTTCTCACCTGAGTGCTATTGATTCCAGCTTGGTCCGCTACACTCTTCTCAACCGGAGCAGTAACTTGAAACTCAATTTATGGTACGTTGTGAAAGTGTGGAGAACTAGAGCTCAGTTGTTTGGCATGCCACCACAGTCCATCCAGCACTATGGACGGCACTGCCTACATCTGGCTCTAATTAGTCCACAGTTGTGTTCAGCCGAATGACCTCTGCCGGGAACACTCAGAATGAGGTTCTGAGATATTGCAACATAGGAGCGTTTCACTGCTTTGAAGGATTCTTACGAAGATTTCCGGAATCTTGCTGCCGACAGGCCTCCGGCTGTTCCGGGTGATCATCTCCTTGTAAATCCCCTGGGGTTTCTTGTACACCCGTGAAATTTGGCCAGGTTATGCAGTTTGCATTGCTGCACAACTGCGCCTGCCTAGCTCTGCCGCTGTTGCAAACATTCAGGTGTGGCAGCCATATAGGCTGGTCCCCGTAGGACACTGCCAGCGGACTGAGTATATCTGCTTCCCGTTCTTCTCACCTGAGTGCTACTGATTCCAGCTTTCATGGCTACACTCTACTCAACCGGAGCAATAAGTTGAACCTCAACTAAGGACACTTTGTGAAAGTGTTGAGAACTAGAGCTCAGTTGTTTGGCTCGCCACCACTGTCCATCCAGCACTATGGAAGGCACTGCCTACATCTGGCTCTAATTATTCCACGGTTGTGTTCAGTCGAATGACCTCTGCCGGTAACACTCAAAATGAGTTTCTGAGTTATTGCAACATAGGAGCGTTTCACTGTTTCAAGGCTTCTTAGGAAGAATTCTGGAATGTTGCTGCCGGCAGTAGTCCGGCTGTTCCGGGGAACATCCCCCTGTAAATCCCCGGTGTTTTCTTGTACACCCGTGAAATTTGGCCAGGTTATGCAGTTTGCATTGCTGCACAATTGCGCCTGCCTAGCTCTGCCGCGGTTGCAAACATTCAGGCGTGGCAGCCAGATAGGCTGGTCCCCGTAGGACACTGCCATCGGACTGGGACTATCTGCTTCCAGTTCTTCTCTCCTGAGTGCTCATGATTCCAGCTTTGACGGCTACACTCTACTGAACCGCAGCAACCGGAGCAGTAAGTGGAACCTCAACTTATGGCACTTTGTGAAAGTGTTGAGAACTAGAGCTCAGTTGCTTGGCACGCCACAACTGTTCATCCAGCACTATAGGGGGCACTGCCTTCATCTGGCTCTAATTAGTCCACGGTTGTGTTCAGCCGAATGACCTCTGCCGGGAACACTCAGAATGAGGTTCTGAGTTATTGCAACATAGGAGCGTTTCACTGCTTTCAAGGCTTCATAGGAAGAATTCCGGAATGTTGCGGCCGGCAGGCCTCCGGCTGTTCCGAGTGAACATCTCCAGGTAAATCCCCCGTGGTTTCTTGTACACTCCTGAAATTTGGCCAGGTTATGCAGTTTGCATTGCTGCACAATTGCGCCTGCCTAGCTCTGCCACGGTTGAAAACATTCAGGCGTACAGCCAGATAGGCTTGTCCCCATTTGACACTGCCAGCGGACTGGGTCTATCTGCTCACCGTTCTTCTCACCTGAGTGCTACTGTTTCCAGCTGTGATGGCTACACTCTACTCACCCGGAGCAGTAAGTTGAACCTCAACTTATGGCACTTTGTGAAAGTGTTGAGAACTAGAGCTCAGTTGTTTGGCACGCCACCACTGTCCATCCAGCACTATGGACGGCACTGCATACATCTCTCTCTAATTAGTCCACGGTTGTATTCATCGGAATAATATCTGCCGGGAACAATCAGAATGAGGTTCTGAGTTATTGCAAAATAGGAGAGTTATACTGCTTTCATGGCTTCACTGGAAGAATTCCGGAATCTTGCTGCCGGCAGGCCTCCGGCTCTTCTGGGTGAACATCTGCTTGTAAATCCCCCTTGGTTTCTTTTACATCCGTGAAATTTCGGCAGGTTATGCAGTTTGCTTTGCTGCACAATTGCGCCTGCCTAGCTCTGCCACGGTTGCAAACATTCAGGCATGGCAGCTAGATAGGCTGATCCCCGTAGGACACTGCCAGCGGACTGGGTATATCTGCTTCACGCTCTTCTCAACTGAGTGATACTGATTCCAGCTTTGACGGCTACACTCTAATCAACCGGAGCAGTAAGTTGAACCTCAACTTATGGCACTTTGTGAAAGTGTTGAGAACTAGAGCTCAGTTGTTTGGCACGCCAACACTGTCCATCCAACACTATGGACGGCACTGCCTACATCTGGCTCTAATTAGTCCACGGATGTGTTCAGCCGAATGGCCTCTGCCGGGAACACTCAGAATGAGATTCTGAGTTATTGCAACATGGGAGAGTTTCAGTGCTTTCAAGGCTTCTTAAGAAGAATTCCGGAATGTTGATGGCAGCAGGCCTCCGGCTGTTTCGAGTGAACATCTCCATGTAAATCCCATTTGGTTTCTTGTATACCCGTGAAATTTGGCCAGGTTATGCAGTTTGCATTGCTGCACAGTTGTGCCTGCCTTGCTCTGCCGCAGTTGCAAACATTCAGGCCTGGCAGCTAGATAGGCTGGTCCCCGTTGGACGCTGCCAGCGGACTTGGTCTATCTGCTTCCCGTTCTTCTCACCTGAGTGCTACTGATTCCAGCTTTGACGGCTACACTCTACTCAACCGGAGCAGTAAGTTGAACCTCAACTTATGGCACTTTGTGAAAGTGTTGAGAACTAGAGCTCAGTTGTTTGGCACGCCACAACTGTCCATCCAGCACTATGGACGGCACTGCCTACATCTGGCTCTAATTAGTCCACGGTTGTGTTCAGCCGAATGACCTCTGCCGGGAACACTCATTATGAGGTTCTGAGTTATTGCAACATAGGAGCGTTTCACTGCTTTCAAGGCTTCACAGGAAGAATTCCGGAATCTTGCTGCCGGCAGGCCTTCGGCTGTTCCAGGTGAAAATGTCCTTGTAAATCCCCCGTGTTTTCTTGTACACCCTTGAAATTTGGCCAGGTTATGCAGTTTGAATTGCTGCACAATTGCGCCTGCCTAGCTCTGCCGCGGTTGCAAACATTCAGACATGGCAGCTAGATAGGCTGGTCCCCGTAGGACCCTGCCAGCGGACTGGGGATATCTGCTTCCCGTTCTTCTCAACTGAAGGTACTGATTCCAGCTTTGAAGGCTACACTCTACTCAACCAGAACAGTAAGTTGAATCTCAACTTTTGGCACTTTGTGAAAGTGTTGAGAACAAGAGAGCAGTTGTTTGGCAAGCCACCATTGTCCATCCAGCACTATGCACGGCACTGTCTACATCTGGCTCCAATTAGTCCATAGTTGTGTTCAGCCGAATGACCTCTGCCGGGAACACTCAGAATTAGGTTCTGAGTTATTGCAACATAGGAGCGTTTCACTGCTTTCAAGGCTTCAAAGGAAGAATTGCGGAATCTTGCTGGGGGCAGGCCTCCGGCTGTTCCGGGTGAACATCTCCTTGAAAATCCCCCGTGGTTTCTTTGTCACCCGTGAAATTTGGCCAGGTTATGCAGTTTGCATTGCTGCACAATTGCGCCTGCCTAGCTCTGCCGCGGTTTCAAACATTCAGGCGAGGCAGCCAGATCGTCTGGTCTTCCTAGGACACTGCCAGCGGACTGGGTATTTCTGCTTCCCATTCTTCTCACCTGAGTGCTACTGATTCCAGCTTTGACGGCTACACTCTACTCAACCAGAGCAGTAAGTTGAACCTCAACTTATGGCACATTGTGTAAGTGTTGGGAACTAGAGCTCAGTTGTTTGGCACGCCACCACTGTCCATCCAGCACTATGGACGGCACTGCCTACATCTGGCTCTAATTCGTGCACGGTTGTGTTCAGCCGAATGACCTCTGCCGGGAATACTCAGAATGAGGTTCGGGGTTGCCGGCAGACCCCAGGAATTCCGCAATGTTGGTGCTGGCAGGCCTCCGGCTCTTCTGGGTGAACATCTTGTAAATCCCCCGTGGTTTGGTGAACACCCGTGAAATTTGGCCTGGTTATGCAGTTTGCATTGCTGCCCAATTGCGCCTGCCTAGCTCTTCCGCGGTTGCAAACATTCAGGCGGGGCAGCCAGATAAGCTGTTCCCCGTAGGACACTGCAGGCAGACTGGGTAGATCTGCTTCCGGTTCTTCTCACCTGAGTGCTACTGATTACAGATTTGTCGGCTACACTCTACTCAACCGGAGCAGTAAGTTGAACCTCAACTTATGGCACTTTGTGAAAGTGTTGAGAATTAGAGGTCACTTGTTTGGAACACCACCACTGTCAATCCAGCACTATGGACGGCACTGCCTACATCTGGCTCTAATTATTCCACGGTTGTGTTCCACCGAATGACCTCTGCCGGAAACATTCAGAATGAGGTTCTGAGTTGTTGTCACATAGGAGCGTTTCACTGCTTTCAAGGCTTCTTAGGAAGTATTCCGGAATGTTGCTGCAGGCAATCCTCCGGCTGCTTCGGGTAAACATCTCCATTTAAATCCCCCGTGGTTTCTTATACACACGTGAAATTTGGCCAGGTTATGCAGTTTGCATTGCTGCACAATTGTTCCTGCCAAGCTCTGACGCGGTTGCAAAAATTCAGGCGTGGCCCCCAGGTAGGCTGGTCCACCTAGGACACTGCCAGCGGACTGGGTATATGTGCTTCCCGTTCTTCTCACCTGAGTGCTACTGATTCCAGCTTTGACGGCTACACTCTACTCAACCAGAGCAGTAAGTTGAACCTCACCTTATGGCAATTTGTGAAAGTGTTGAGAACTAGAGCTCAGTTGTTTTCCACGCCAAAACTGTCCATCCAGCATTATATACGGCACTGCCTACATCTGGCTCTAATTAGTCCACGGTTATGTTCAGCCAAATGACCTCTGCCGGGAACACTCAGAATGAGGTTCTGAGTTATGGCAACATAGGAGCGTTTCATTGCTTTTAAGACTTCACATGAAGAATTCCCGAATCTTGCTGCAGGCAGGACTCCAGCTATTCCGGGCAAACATCTCCTTGTATATCCCCCGTGCTTTCTTGTACACCTGTGAAATTTGGCCAGGTTATGCAGTTTGCATTTCTGCACAATTGTGCCTGCCTAGCTCTGCCACGGTTGCAAACATGCAGGTGTGGCAGCCAGATAGGCTGGTCCCCGTAGGACACTGCCAGCGGACTGGGTCTATGTGATTCCCGTTGTTCTCAACTGAGTACTACTGATTCCAACTTTGACGGCTACACTCTACTCAACCGGAGCAGTAATTTGAACCTCAACTTATGGCACTTTGTGAAAGTGTTGAGAACTAGAGCTCAATTGTTTTGCACGCCACCACTGTCCATCCAGCACTACGGACGGCACTGCCTACATCTGGCTCTAATTAGTCCACGGTTGTGTTCAGGCGAATGATCTCTGCCGGGAAGACTCAGAATGAGGTTCTGAATTATTGCAACATAGGAGCGTTTCACTGCTTTCAAGTCTTCACAGGATAAATTCCGGAATCTTGCTGCAGGCAGGCCTCCGGCTGTCCCGGGTGAACATATACTTGTAAATCCCCCGTGGTTTCTTGTACACCCGTGAAATTTGGCCAGGTTTTGCAGTTTGAATTGCTGCACAATTGCGCCTGCCTAGCTCTGCCGCGGTTGCAAACATTCAGGCGTGGCCCCCAGGTAGGCTGGTCCCCGTAGTACACTGCCAGCGGACTGGGTCTATCTGCTTCCCGTTTTTCTCACCTGAGTGCTACTAATTCCAACTTTGAGATCTACACTCTACTCAACCGGAGCAGTAAGTTGAACCTCAACTTATGGCACTCTGTGAAAGTGTTGAGAACTAGAGCTCAGTTGCTTGGACCGCCAAAACTGTCCATCCAGCACTATGGACGGCACTGCCTACATCTGGCTCTAATTAATCCACGGTTTTGTTCAGCCAAATGACCTCTGCCGGGAACACTCAGAATGAGGTTCTGAGTTAATGCAACATAGGGCGTTTCACTGCTTTCAAGGCTTCTCATTAAGAATTCCGGAAACTTGGTACCGGAAGAACTCCCGCTGTTCCGGGTGAACATCTCCTTGTAAATCCCCCGTGGTTTCTTGTACACCCGTGAAATTTGGCCAGGTTATGCAGTTTGCCTTGCTGCACAATTGTCCCTGCCTAGCTCTGCCACGGTTGCAAATATTCAGGCGTGGCAGCCACATAGGCTGGTCCCCGTAGGACACTGCCAGCGTACTGGTTATATCTCCTTCCCCTTCTTCGCACCTGAGTGCTACTGATTCCAGCTTTGACGGCTACACTCTCTACTCAACTGGAGCAGTAATTTGAACCTAAACTTATGGCATTTTGTTACAGTGTTGAGAACTACAGCTAAGTTGTTTGGCACGCAACCACTGTCCATCCCGCACTATGGACGGCACTGTGTACATCTGGCTCTAATTAGTCCACGGTTGTGTTAAGCCGAATGACCTCTGCCGGGAACACTCAGAATGAGGTTCTGAGATATTGCAACATAGGAGCGTTTCACTGCTTTCAAGGCTTCACATGAAGAATTCCCGCATCTTGTTGCAGGCAGGACTCCAGCTGTTCCGGGTGAACATCTCCTTGTAATTCCCCCATGCTTTCTTGTACATCTGTGAAATTTGGCAAGGTTAGGCAGTTTGCATTGCTGCACAATTACGCCTGCGTAGCTCTGCCACGGTTGCAAACATTCAGGCGTGGCAGCCAGATAGGCTGGTGCCCGTAGGACACTGCCAGTGGACTGTTTCTATCTGCTTCAAGGTCTTCTCACCTGAGTGCTACTGATTCCAGCTTTGACGGCTACACTCTACTCAACCGCAGCAGTAAGGTGAACCTCAATTTATGGCATTTTGTGAAAGTGTTGAGAACTAGAGCTCAGTTGGTTGGCACGCCACCACAGTCCATTGAGCACTATGGACAGCAGTGCCTACATCTGGATCTAATTAGTCCACGGTTGTGTTCAGCAGAATGACCTCTGCCGGTAACACTCAGAATGAGGATCGGAGTTATTGCAACATAGGAGCGTTTCACTGCTTTCAAGGCTTCTTAGGAAGAATTACGGAAACTTGATGCCGGCAGGCCTCCGTCTTTTCCGGGTGAACATCTCCTTTTAAATCCCAAGTGGTTTCTTGTACACCCGTAAAATTTGGCCAGCATATGCAGTTTGCATTGCTGCACAATTGCGACTGCCTAGCTCTTCCGCGGTTGCAAACATTCAGGTGTGGCAGCCATATAGGCTGGTCCCCGTAGGACACTGCCAGCGGACTGAGTATATCTGCTTCCCGTTCTTCTCACCTGAGTGCTACTGATTCCAGCTTTGATGGCTACACTCTACTCAACCGGAGCAGTAAGTTGAACCTCAACTAAGGACACTTTGTGAAAGTGTTGAGAACTAGAGCTCAGTTGTTTGGCTGCCACCACTGTCCATCCAGCACTATGGAAGGCACTGCCTACATCTGGCTCTAATTATTCCACGGTTGTGTTCAGTCGAATGACCTCTGCTGGTAACACTCAAAATGAGTTTCTGAGTTATTGCAACATAGGAGCGTTTCACTGTTTCAAGGCTTCTTAGGAAGAATTCTGGAATGTTGCTGCCGGCAGTAGTCCGGCTGTTCCGGAGAACATCCCCTTGTAAATCCCCGGTGTTTTCTTGTACACCCGTGAAATTTGGCCAGGTTATGCAGTTTGCATTGCTGCACAATTGCGCCTGCCTAGCTCTGCCGCGGTTGCAAACATTCAGTCGTGGGAGCCAGATAGGCTTGTCCCCGTAGACACTGCCAGCGGACTGGGTATATCTGCTTCCCGTTGTCCTCACCTGAGTGCTACTGATTCCAGCTTTGACTGCTACACTCTACTCAACCCGAGCAGTAAGGTGAACCTCAACTAAGGACACTTTGTGAAAGTGTTGAGAACTAGAGCTCAGTTGTTTGGCACCCCACCACTGTCCATACAGCACTATGGACGGCACTGCCTACATCTGGCTCTATTAATCCACGGTTGAGTTCAGCCGAATGACCTCTGCCCGAAACACTCAGAATGAAGTTCTGCGTTATTGGAACATAAGAGCGTTTCACTGCTTTCAAGGCTTCTTAGGAAGGATTCCGGAATGTTGCTGTGGCAGGCCTCACTCCGGCTGTTCCGGATGAACATGTCCTTGTACATCCCCCGTGGTATCTTGTACACCCGTGAAATTTGGCCAGGTTATGCAGTTTGCATTGCTGCACAATTGGGCCTTCCTGGCTCTGCCGCGGTTGCAAACATTCAGGCGTGGCAGCCAGATAGGCTTGTCCCCATAGGACACTGCCAGCGGACTGGGTCTATCTGCTCACCGTTCTTCTCACCTGAGTGCTACTGTTTCCAGCTGTGATGGCTACACTCTACTCACCCGGAGCAGTAAGTTGAACCTCAACTTATGGCACTTTGTGAAAGTGTTGAGAACTAGAGCTCAGTTGTTTGGCACGCCACCACTGTCCATCCAGCACTATGGACGGCACTGCATACATCTCTCTCTAATTAGTCCACGGTTGTGTTCATCGGAATAATATCTGCCGGGAACAATCAGAATGAGGTTCTGAGTTATTGCAAAATAGGAGAGTTATACTGCTTTCATGGCTTCACTGGAAGAATTCCGGAATCTTGCTGCCGGCAGGCCTCCGGCTCTTCTGGGTGAACATCTGCTTGTAAATCCCCCTTGGTTTCTTTTACACCCGTGAAATTTTGCCAGGTTATGCAGTTTGCTTTGCTGCACAATTGCGCCTGCCTAGCTCTGCCACGGTTGCAAACATTCAGGCATGGCAGCTAGATAGGCTGATCCCCGTAGGACACTGCCAGCGGACTGGGTATATCTGCTTCACGCTCTTCTCAACTGAGTGATACTGATTCCAGCTTTGACGGCTACACTCTAATCAACCGGAGCAGTAAGTTGAACCTCAACTTATGGCACTTTGTGAAAGTGTTGAGAACTAGAGCTCAGTTGTTTGGCACGCCAAAACTGTCCATCCAACACTATGGACGGCACTGCCTACATCTGGCTCTAATTAGTCCTCGGATGTGTTCAGCCGAATGGCCTCTGCCGGGAACACTCAGAATGAGATTCTGAGTTACTGCAACATAGGAGAGTTTCAGTGCTTTCACGGCTTCTTAAGAAGAATTCCGGAATGTTGATGGCAGCAGGCCTCCGGCTGTTTCGAGTGAACATCTCCATGTAAATCCCATTTGGTTTCTTGTATACCCGTGAAATTTGGCCAGGTTATGCAGTTTGCATTGCTGCACAGTTGTGCCTGCCTTGCTCTGCCGCAGTTGCAAACATTCAGGCCTGTCAGCTAGATAGGCTGGTCCCCGTTGGACGCTGCCAGCGGACTTGGTCTATCTGCTTCCCGTTCTTCTCACCTGAGTGCTACTGATTCCAGCTTTGACGGCTACACTCTACTCAACCGGAGCAGTAAGTTGAACCTCAACTTATGGCACTTTGTGAAAGTGTTGAGAACTAGAGCTCAGTTGTTTGGCACGCCACAACTGTCCATCCAGCACTATGGACGGCACTGCCTACATCTGGCTCTAATTAGTCCACGGTTGTGTTCAGCCGAATGACCTCTGCCGGGAACACTCATTATGAGGTTCTGAGTTATTGCAACATAGGAGCGTTTCACTGCTTTCAAGGCTTCACAGGAAGAATTCCGGAATCTTGCTGCCGGCAGGCCTTCGGCTGTTCCAGGTGAAAATGTCCTTGTAAATCCCCCGTGTTTTCTTGTACACCCTTGAAATTTGGCCAGGTTATGCAGTTTGAATTGCTGCACAATTGCGCCTGCCTAGCTCTGCCGCGGTTGCAAACATTCAGACATGGCAGCTAGATAGGCTGGTCCCCGTAGGACCCTGCCAGCGGACTGGGGATATCTGCTTCCCGTTCTTCTCAACTGAAGGTACTGATTCCAGCTTTGAAGGCTACACTCTACTCAACCAGAACAGTAAGTTGAATCTCAACTTTTGGCACTTTGTGAAAGTGTTGAGAACAAGAGAGCAGTTGTTTGGCAAGCCACCATTGTCCATCCAGCACTATGCACGGCACTGTCTACATCTGGCTCCAATTAGTCCACAGTTGTGTTCAGCCGAATGACCTCTGCCGGGAACACTCAGAATTAGGTTCTGAGTTATTGCAACATAGGAGCGTTTCACTGCTTTCAAGGCTTCAAAGGAAGAATTGCGGAATCTTGCTGGGGGCAGGCCTCCGGCTGTTCCGGGTGAACATCTCCTTGAAAATCCCCCGTGGTTTCTTTGTCACCCGTGAAATTTGGCCAGGTTATGCAGTTTGCATTGCTGCACAATTGCGCCTGCCTAGCTCTGCCGCGGTTTCAAACATTCAGGCGAGGCAGCCAGATCGTCTGGTCTTCCTAGGACACTGCCAGCGGACTGGGTATTTCTGCTTCCCATTCTTCTCACCTGAGTGCTACTGATTCCAGCTTTGACGGCTACACTCTACTCAACCAGAGCAGTAAGTTGAACCTCAACTTATGGCACATTGTGTAAGTGTTGGGAACTAGAGCTCAGTTGTTTGGCACGCCACCAGTGTCCATCCAGCACTATGGACGGCACTGCCTACATCTGGCTCTAATTCGTGCACGGTTGTGTTCAGCCGAATGACCTCTGCCGGGAATACTCAGAATGAGGTTCGGGGTTGCCGGCAGACCCCAGGAATTCCGCAATGTTTGTGCTGGCAGGCCTCCGGCTCTTCTGGGTGAACATCTTGTAAATCCCCCGTGGTTTCGTGAACACCCGTGAAATTTGGCCTGGTTATGCAGTTTGCATTGCTGCCCAATTGCGCCTGCCTAGCTCTTCCGCGGTTGCAAACATTCAGGCGGGGCAGCCAGATAAGCTGTTCCCCGTAGGACACTGCAGGCAGACTGGGTAGATCTGCTTCCGGTTCTTCTCACCTGAGTGCTACTGATTACAGATTTGTCGGCTACACTCTACTCAACCGGAGCAGTAAGTTGAACCTCAACTTATGGCACTTTGTGAAAGTGTTGAGAATTAGAGGTCACTTGTTTGGAACGCCACCACTGTCAATCCAGCACTATGGACGGCACTGCCTACATCTGGCTCTAATTATTCCACGGTTGTGTTCCACCGAATGACCTCTGCCGGAAACATTCAGAATGAGGTTCTGAGTTGTTGTCACATAGGAGCGTTTCACTGCTTTCAAGGCTTCTTAGGAAGTATTCCGGAATGTTGCTGCAGGCAATCCTCCGGCTGTTTCGGGTAAACATCTCCATTTAAATCCCCCGTGGTTTCTTATACACACGTGAAATTTGGCCAGGTTATGCAGTTTGCATTGCTGCACAATTGTTCCTGCCAAGCTCTGACGCGGTTGCAAAAATTCAGGCGTGGCCCCCAGGTAGGCTGGTCCACCTAGGACACTGCCAGCGGACTGGGTATATGTGCTTCCCGTTCTTCTCACCTGAGTGCTACTGATTCCAGCTTTGACGGCTACACTCTACTCAACCAGAGCAGTAAGTTGAACCTCACCTTATGGCAATTTGTGAAAGTGTTGAGAACTAGAGCTCAGTTGTTTTCCACGCCAAAACTGTCCATCCAGCATTATATACGGCACTGCCTACATCTGGCTCTAATTAGTCCACGGTTATGTTCAGCCAAATGACCTCTGCCGGGAACACTCAGAATGAGGTTCTGAGTTATGGCAACATAGGAGCGTTTCACTGCTTTTAAGACTTCACATGAAGAATTCCCGAATCTTGCTGCAGGCAGGACTCCAGCTATTCCGGGCGAACATCTCCTTGTATATCCCCCGTGCTTTCTTGTACACCTGTGAAATTTGGCCAGGTTATGCAGTTTGCATTTCTGCACAATTGTGCCTGCCTAGCTCTGCCACGGTTGCAAACATGCAGGTGTGGCAGCCAGATAGGCTGGTCCCCGTAGGACACTGCCAGCGGACTGGGTCTATGTGATTCCCGTTGTTCTCAACTGAGTACTACTGATTCCAACTTTGACGGCTACACTCTACTCAACCGGAGCAGTAATTTGAACCTCAACTTATGGCACTTTGTGAAAGTGTTGAGAACTAGAGCTCAATTGTTTGGCACGCCACCACTGTCCATCCAGCACTACGGACGGCACTGCCTACATCTGGCTCTAATTAGTCCACGGTTGTGTTCAGGCGAATGATCTCTGCCGGGAAGACTCAGAATGAGGTTCTGAATTATTGCAACATAGGAGCGTTTCACTGCTTTCAAGTCTTCACAGGATGGATTCCGGAATCTTGCTGAAGGCAGGCCTCCGGCTGTCCCGGGTGAACATATAGTTGTAAATACCCCGTTGTTTCTTGTACACCCGTGAAATTTGGCCAGGTTTTGCAGTTTGAATTGCTGCACAATTGCGCCTGCCTAGCTCTGCCGCGGTTGCAAACATTCAGGCGTGGCCCCCAGGTAGGCTGGTCCCCGCAGTACACTGCCAGCGGACTGGGTCTATCTGCTTCCCGTTTTTCTCACCTGAGTGCTACTAATTCCAGCTTTGAGATCTACACTCTACTCAACCGGAGCAGTAAGTTGAACCTCAACTTATGGCACTCTGTGAAAGTGTTGAGAACTAGAGCTCAGTTGCTTGGACCGCCAAAACTGTCCATCCAGCACTATGGACGGCACTGCCTACATCTGGCTCTAATTAGTCCACGGTTTTGTTCAGCCAAATGACCTCTGCCGGGAACACTCAGAATGAGGTTCTGAGTTAATGCAACATAGGGCGTTTCACTGCTTTCAAGGCTTCTCATTAAGAATTCCGGAAACTTGGTACCGGAAGAACTCCCGCTGTTCCGGGTGAACATCTCCTTGTAAATCCCCCGTGGTTTCTTGTACACCCGTGAAATTTGGCCAGGTTATGCAGTTTGCCTTGCTGCACAATTGTCCCTGCCTAGCTCTTCCACGGTTGCAAACATTCAGGCGTGGCAGCCACATAGGCTGGTCCCCGTAGGACACTGCCAGCGTACTGGTTATATCTGCTTCCCCTTCTTCGCACCTGAGTGCTACTGATTCCAGCTTTGACGGCTACACTCTCTACTCAACTGGAGCAGTAATTTGAACCTAAACTTATGGCATTTTGTTACAGTGTTGAGAACTACAGCTAAGTTGTTTGGCACGCAACCACTGTCCATCCCGCACTATGGACGGCACTGTGTACATCTGGCTCTAATTAGTCCACGGTTGTGTTAAGCCGAATGACCTCTGCCGGGAACACTCAGAATGAGGTTCTGAGATATTGCAACATAGGAGCGTTTCACTGCTTTCAAGGCTTCACATGAAGAATTCCCCCATCTTGTTGCAGGCAGGACTCCAGCTGTTCCGGGTGAACATCTCCTTGTAATTCCCCCATGCTTTCTTGTACATCTGTGAAATTTGGCAAGGTTAGGCAGTTTGCATTGCTGCACAATTACGCCTGCGTAGCTCTGCCACGGTTGCAAACATTCAGGCGTGGCAGCCAGATAGGCTGGTGCCCGTAGGACACTGCCAGTGGACTGTTTCTATCTGCTTCAAGGTCTTCTCACCTGAGTGCTACTGATTCCAGCTTTGACGGCTACACTCTACTCATCCGCAGCAGTAAGGTGAACCTCAATTTATGGCATTTTGTGAAAGTGTTGAGAACTAGAGCTCAGTTGGTTGGCACGCCACCACAGTCCATTGAGCACTATGGACAGCAGTGCCTACATCTGGATCTAATTAGTCCACGGTTGTGTTCAGCCGAATGACCTCTGCCGGTAACACTCAGAATGAGGATCGGAGTTATTGCAACATAGGAGCGTTTCACTGCTTTCAAGGCTTCTTAGGAAGAATTACAGAAACTTGATGCCGGCAGGCCTCCGTCTTTTCCGGGTGAACATCTCCTTTTAAATCCCAAGTGGTTTCTTGTACACCCGTGAAATTTGGCCAGGTCATGCAGTTTGCATTGCTGCATAATTGCGATTGTCTGGCTATGTCGCGGTTGCAAACATTCAGGCGTATCAGCCAGATAGGCTAGTCCCCGAAGGACACTGCCAGCGGAGTGGGTATATCTGCTTCTCGTTCTTCTCGCCTGAGTGCTACTGATTCCAGCGTTGACGGCTACACCCTACTCCACCAAAGCAGTAAGTTGAACCTCAACTTATGGCACTTTGTGAACGTTTGGAGAACTAGAGCTCAGTTGTTAAGCATGCGACCACTGTCCGCCCAGCACTATGGACGGCAGTGCCTACATCTGTCTCTAATTAGTCCTCATTTGTTTTCATCCGAATGACCTCTGTCGGGAACACTCAAAATGAGGTTCTGAGTTATTGCAACTTGGGAGCGTTTCACTGCATTCAAGGTTTCTTAGAAAGAATTCCGGAATCTTGCTGCCGGCTGGCCTCCGGCTGTTCCGGGTGAACATCTCCTTGTAAATCCCCCGTGGTTTCTTGTACACCTGTGAAATTTTGCCAAGTTATGCAGTTTGCATTGCTGCAAAATTGCTACTGCCTATCTCTGCCGGGGTTGCAAACATTCAGGCATGGCAGAAAGATAGCCTGGTCCCCGTAAGACACTGCCAGCAGACTGGGTATATCTGCTTCCCATTCTTCTCACCTGAGTGCTACTGATTCCAGCTTTGACAGCTACAATCTACTCAACCGGAGCAGTAAGGTAAAGCTCAACTTAGGGCACTTTCTGAAAGTGTTGAGAACTACAGCTCAGTTGTTGGGCATGCGACCACTGTCCATCCAGCACTATGGACGGCACTGCCTACATCTGGGTCTAATTAGTCCACGGTTGTGTTCAGCCGAATGACCTCTGCCGGGAACACTCAGAATGAGGTTCTGAGTTATTCCAACGTAGGAGAGTTTCACTGCTTTCAAGGCTTCTTAGGAAGAATTCGGGAATGTTGCTGCCGGCAGGCCTCCGGCTGTTCCGGGTAAACATGTCCTTGTAAATCCCCCGTGGTTTCTTGTACACCCCTGAAATTTGGGGAGGTTATGCAGTTTGCATTGCTACACAATTGCGCCTGCCTTCCCCTGACGCGGTTGCAAACATTCAGGGTTGGAAGCCAGATAGGCTGGTCCCAGTAGGACACTGCCAGGGGACTGGGTATATCTGCTTTCCGTTCTTCTCACCTGAGTGCTACTGATTCCAGCTTTGATGGCTACACTTTACTAAACCAGCAGTGTCCATCCAGCACTATGTACGGCTCTGCCTACATGTGGCTATAATTAGTCCTCGGTTGGGATCAGCCGAATGACCTCTGCCCGGAACACTCAGAATGAGGTTCAGAGTTATTGCAAAATAGGAGACTTTCACTGCTTTCAAGTCTTCTCAGGAAGGATTCCGGAATGTTGCTCCCGGCAGGCCTCCGGCTGTTCCGAGTGAACATCTCCTTGTCAATCACCCATGGTTTCTTTTACACCCATGAAATTTGGACAGGTTATGCAGTTGGCATTGCTGAACAATTGTGCCTGCCTAGCTCTGCCGCGGTTGCAAACAATCACGCGTGGCAGCTAGATAGGCTGGTTCCCGTAGGACACTGCCAGCGGACTGGGTCTATCTGCTTCCCGTTCTTTTCACCTGAGTGCTACTGATTACAGCTTTGACGGCTACACTCTACTCAACCGGAGCAGTAAGTTGAACCTCAACTTATGGCACTTTGTGAAAGTGTTGAGAACTAGAGCTCAGTTGTTTGGCACGCCAGCATTGTCCATCCAACACTATGGAAGGCGCTGCATACATCTGGCTGTAATTAGTCCACGGTTGTGTTCAGCCGAATGACCTCTGCGGGGAACACTCAGAATGAGGTTCTGAGTTATTGCAACATAGGAGCGTTTCACTGCTTTCAAGGCTTCTTATGAAAAATTCCGGAACCTTGCAACCGGCAGGCCTCCGGCTGTCCTGGGTGAACTTCTCAGGAAGGATTCCGGAATCTTGCTGTCGGTAGGTTTCCCGCTGATCTGGGTTAAGATCTCCTTCTAAATCCCGCGTTGTTTCTTGTACACCCGTGTAATTTGGCCAGGTTATGCAGTTTGCATTGCTGCATAATTGCGACTGCTTAGCTCTGCCGTGGTTGCAAACATTGAGGCGTGGCAGCCAGATAGGCTGGACACCGTAGCACCCTGCCAGCTGATTGGGTATATCTGCTTCCTGTTCTCACCTGAGTGCTGCTGATTATAGCTTTGACAGCTACACTCTACTCAACCAGAGCAGTAAGTTGATCCTCAACTTATGGCACTTTGTGAAAGTGTTGAGAACTAGAGCTCACTTGTTTGGCACACCACCACTGTCCATCCAGCACTATGGACGGCACTGCATGCATCTGGCTATAGTTAGTCCACGGTTAGTTCAGCCGAATGAGCTCTGCCGGGAACACTCAGAATGAGGTTCTGAGTTATTGCAACATAGGAGTGTTTCACTGCTTTCAAGGCTTCTCAGGAAGAATTCCGGAAACTTGGTACCGGCAGGCCTCCGGCTGTTCCGGGTGAGCATCTCCTTGTAAATCTCCCGTGGTTTCTTGTACACCCGTGAAATTTGGCCAGGTTATGGAGTTTGCCTTGCTGCACAATTGTGCCTACCTAGCTCTGCCACGCTTGTAAACATTCAGGCGTGGCAGCCAGAGAGGCTGTTCCCCGTAAGACACTGTCAGCGGGACTGGGTATATCTGCTTCCGATTCTTCTCACTTGAGTGCTTCTGATTTCCGCTTTGACTGCTACACTCTACTCAACCGAAGTAGCAAGTTGAACCTCTACTTATGGCACTCTGTTAAAGTTTGGAGAACTAGAGCTCAGTTGTTTGGCTAGCGACCACTGTACATCCAGCACATTGGACGGCACTGCCAATATCTGGCTCTAATTAGTCCACGGGTATGTTCAGCCGAATGACCTCTGCCGGGAACACTCAGAATGAAGATCTGAGTTATTGCAACATAGGAGCGTTTCACTGTGTTCAAGGCTTGTTAGGAAGAATTCCGTAATCTTGCTGCCGGCAGGCCTCCAGCTGTACCGGGTGAACATCTCCTTGTATTTCCTCGTGGTTACTTGTACACCCGTGAAATTTGGCCAGGTTATGCAGTTTGCATTGCTGCATAATTCCGACTGTCTAGCTCTGTCGCGGTTGCAAACATTCAGGCGTATCAACCAGATAGGTTGGTCCCCGTAGGACACTGCCAGCGGACTGGGTATATCTACTTCCCGTTCGTGTCACATGAGTGCTACTGATTCCAGCTTTGACGGCTACACTCTACTCAACTGGAGCAGTAAGTTGAACCTCAAATTATGGCACTTTGTGATAGTGTTGAGAACTAGATCTCAGGTGTTTGGCACGCCAACACTGTCCATCCAGCACTATGGACGTCACTGCCTACATCTGGCTCTAATTACTCCACAGTTGTGTTCAGCAGAATGATCTCTGCCGGGAAAACTCAGAATGAGGTTCTGAGTTATTGCAACATAGGAGCGTTTCCCTGCTTTCAAGGCTTCTTAGGAAAAATTCCGGAATTTTGCTACCAGCAGGCCTCCGGCTGTTCCGGGTGAACATCTCCTTGTAAATCCCCAGTGGTTGGTCCGACACCCGTGAAATTTGGCCAGGTTATGCAGTTTGCATTGCTGCACAATTACGCCTGCCTAGCTCTGCCGCGGTTGCAAACATTCAGGCGTGGCAGCCAGATAGGCTGGTCTCTGTATTACACTGCCAGCGGACTGGGTATATCTGCTTCCCGTTCTTCTCACCTGAGTGCTACTGATTCCAGCATTAACGGCTACACTCTACTCAACCGAAGCAGTAAGTTGAACCTCAACTTATGGCACTTTGTGACAGTGTTGAGAACTAGAGCTCAGTTTTTTGGCACGCCACCACTGTCCATTCTGCACTATGGATGGCACTGCGTACATCTGGCTCTAATTATACAACGGTTGTGTTCAGCCGAATGACCTCTGCCAGGAACACTCAGAATGAAGTTGTGAGTTATTGCAACATAGGAGCTTTTCACTGCTTTCAAGACTTCACATGAAGAATTCCCGAATCTTGCTGCAGGCAGGACTCCAGCTGTTCTGGGTGAACATCTCCTTGTAAATCCCCCGTGCTTTCTTGTACACCTGTGAAATTTGTCCAGGTTATGCAGTTTGCATTGCTGCACAATTGCGTCTGCCTAGCTCTGCCGCGGTTGCAAACGTTCAGGCGTGGCAGCCAGATAGGCTGGTCCACGTAAGACACTGCCAGCGGACTGGGTATATCTGCTTCCCATTCTTCTCACCTGAGTCCTACTGATTCCAGCTTTGACGGGTACACTCTACTCAACCGGAGCAGTAAGTTGAACTTCAAGTTATGGCACTCTGTGAAAGTGTGGAGAACAAGAGCTCAGTTTCTTGGCACGCCAAAACTGTCCATCCAGCACTATGGACTGCAATGCCTCCATCTGGGACTAATTAGTCCATGGTTGTCTTCAGCCGAATGACCTCTGCCGGGAACACTCAGAATGAGGTTCTGAGTTCTTGCAACATAGGAGCGTTTCACTGCTTTCAAGGCTTCTTAGGAAGGATTCCGGAATGTTGCTGCCGGCAGGCCTCTGGCTGTTCCGGGTGAACATCTCCTTGTAAATCCCCCGTGGTTTCTTGTACACCCGTAAAATTTGGCCAGGTTATGCAGTTTGCATTGCTGCACAATTGCGCCTGCCAAGCTCTGCCGCGATTGCAAACATTCAAGCGTGGCAGCCAGATAGGCTGGTATCCGTAAGACATTGCCAGCGAACTGGATATATCTGTTTCCCATTCTTCTCACCTGAGTGCTACTGATTCCAGCTTAGACGGCTACACTCTAATCAACCGGAGCAGTAAGTTGAACCTCAACTTATGGCACTTTGTGAAAGTTTGGAGAACTAAAGCTCAGTTGTTTTCCAATCGAAAACACTACCTATATCTCACTCTAATTAGTCCATTGCCTACATCTGGCTCTATTTAGTCCACTGCCTACATCTGGCTCTAATTAGTCCACTGCCTACATCTGGCTCTAATTAGTCCACGGATGAGTTCAGTCGAATGACCTCTGCCGGGAACACTCAGAATGAGGTTCTGAGTTATTGCAACGTAGAAGCGTTTCACTGCTTTCAAGGCGTCTTAGGAAGAATTCCGGAATCTTGTTGCTGGCAGGCCTCTGGCTGTTCCGGTGAACATCTCCTTGTACATCCCCCGTGGTTTCTTGTACACCCGTGAAATTTGGCAAGGTTATGCAGTTTGCACTGCTGGACAATTGCGCCTGCCTAGCTCTGCCCCGGTTACAAGCATTCAGGCGTGGCAGCCAGATAGACTGGTCCCTGTAGGACCCTGCCAGCGGACCGGGTATATCTGCTTCCCGTTCTTCTTACCTGAGTGCTACTGATTACAGCTTTGACGGCTACAATCTACTCAACTGGAGCAGTAAGGTGAAGCTCAACTTAGGGCATTGTCTCAAAGTGTTGAGAACTACAGCTCAGTTGTTGGGCATGCAACCCCTGTCCATCCAGCACTATGGACGGCACTGCCTACATCTAGCTCTAATTAGTCCACGGTTGTGTTCAGCCGAATGACCTCTGCCGGGAATACTCAGAATGAGGTTCTAAGTTATTCCAACATCAGAGAGTTTCACTGCTTTCAAGGCTTCTTAGGAAGAATTCTGGAATGTTGCTGCCGGCAGGCCTCTGGCTGTTCCGGGTAATCATGTCCTTGTAAATCCCCCGTGGTTTCTTGTACACCCTTGAAATTTGGGGAGGATATGCAGTTTGCATTGCTACACAATTGCGCCTGCCTACCCCTGCCACGGTTGCAAACATTCAGGCGTGGCAGCCTGATAGGCTGGTCCCGGTAGGACACTGCCAGCGGACTGAGTATATCTGCTTCCCATTCTTCTCACCTGAGTGCTACTGATTCCAGCTTTGACGGCGATCCTCTACTCAACCGGAGCAGTAAGTTGAACCTCAACTTATGGCACTTTGTGAAAGTGTTGAGAACTAGAGTTTAGTTGTTTGGCACACCACCACTGTCCATCCTGCACTATGGATGGCACTGCCTAAGTCTGGCTCGAATTAGTCCACAGTTGTGTTCAGCCCAATGATATCTGCCGGGAACACTCAGAATGAGGTTCTGAGTTATTGCAACATAGGAGCGTTTCACTGCTTTCAAGGCTTCACAGGAAGAATTCCGGAATTTTGCTGCCAGCAGTCCTCCGTCTGTTCCGGGTGAACATCTCCTTGTAAATCCCCCGTGGTTTCTTGTACACCCGTGAAATTGGGCCAGGTTATGCAGTTTGCATTGCTGCACAATTGCGCCTGCCAAGCTCTGCCGTGATTGCAAACATTCAGGCGTAGCAGCCAGATAGGCTGATCCCCGTAGGACACTGCCTGCAGACTGGGTATATCTGCTTCCCGATATTCTCACCTGAGTGCTACTGATTCCAGCTTTGACGGCTACACTGTACTCAACCGGAGCAGTAAGTTGAACCTCAACTTATGGCACTTTGTGAAAGTGTTGAGAACTAGAGCTCAGTTGTTTGGCCCGCCACCAGTGTACATGCAGCACTATGGACGGCACTGCCTACATCTGGCTCCAATTAGTCCACGGTTGTGTTCAGCCAAATGACCTCTGCCGGGAACACTCAGAATGAGGTTCTGAATTATTGCAATAGAGGAGCGTTTCACTGCTTTCAAGGCTTCACAGGAAGAATTCCGGAATCTTGCTGGGGACAGGCCTCCGGCTGTTCCGGGTGAACATGTCCTTGTAAATCCCCCGTGGTTTCTTGTACACCCGTGAAATTTGGCTAGGTTATGCAGTTTGCATTGCTGCATAATTGCGCCTGCCTAGCTCTGCCGCGGTTGCAAACATTCAGGCGTGGCAGCCAGATAGGCTGGTCTCCGTAGGACACTGCCAGCGGACTGGGTATATCTGCTTCCCATTCTTCCCTCCTGAGTGCTTCTGATTCCCGGTTTGACGGCTACACTCTACTCTACCGAAACAGTAAGTTGAACCTCTACTTATATCACTCTATTAAAGTTTGGAGAACTAGAGCTCACTTGTTCGGCACGCGACCACTGTCCATCCAGCACTATGGACGGCACTGCCTACATCTGGCTCTAATTAGTCCACGGTTGTGTTCAGCCGAATGACCTCTGCCGGGAACATTCAGAATGAGGTTCTGAGTTCTAAAAACATAGGAGCGTTTCACTGCGTTCAAGGCTTCTTAGGAAGAATACCGGAATCTTGCTACAGGCAGGCCTCCAATTGTTCCGGGTGAACATCTCCTTGTATTTCCTCGTGGTTTCTTGTACACCCGTGAAATTTGGCCAGGTCATGCAGTTTGCATTGCTGCATAATTGCGATTGTCTGGCTATGTCGCGGTTGCAAACATTCAGGCGTATCAGCCAGATAGGCTAGTCCCCGAAGGACACTGCCAGCGGAGTGGGTATATCTGCTTCTCGTTCTTCTCGCCTGAGTGCTACTGATTCCAGCGTTGACGGCTACACCCTACTCCACCGAAGCAGTAAGTTGAACCTCAACTTATGGCACTTTGTGAACGTTTGGAGAACTAGAGCTCAGTTGTTAAGCATGCGACCACTGTCCGCCCAGCACTATGGACGGCAGTGCCTACATCTGTCTCTAATTAGTCCTCGGTTGTTTTCATCCGAATGACCTCTGTCGGGAACACTCAAAATGAGGTTCTGAGTTATTGCAACTTAGGAGCGTTTCACTGCATTCAAGGTTTCTTAGAAAGAATTCCGGAATCTTGCTGCCGGCTGGCCTCCGACTGTTCCGGGTGAACATCTCCTTGTAAATCCCCCGTGGTTTCTTGTACACCTGTGAAATTTTGCCAAGTTATGCAGTTTGCATTGCTGCAAAATTGCTACTGCCTATCTCTGCCGGGGTTGCAAACATTCAGGCATGGCAGAAAGATAGCCTGGTCCCCGTAAGACACTGCCAGCAGACTGGGTATATCTGCTTCCCATTCTTCTCACCTGAGTGCTACTGATTCCAGCTTTGACAGCTACAATCTACTCAACCGGAGCAGTAAGGTAAAGCTCAACTTAGGGCACTTTCTGAAAGTGTTGAGAACTACAGCTCAGTTGTTGGGCATGCGACCACTGTCCATCCAGCACTATGGACGGCACTGCCTACATCTGGGTCTAATTAGTCCACGGTTGTGTTCAGCCGAATGACCTCTGCCGGGAACACTCAGAATGAGGTTCTGAGTTATTCCAACGTAGGAGAGTTTCACTGCTTTCAAGGCTTCTTAGGAAGAATTCGGGAATGTTGCTGCCGGCAGGCCTCCGGCTGTTCCGGGTAAACATGTCCTTGTAAATCCCCCGTGGTTTCTTGTACACCCCTGAAATTTGGGGAGGTTATGCAGTTTGCATTGCTACACAATTGCGCCTGCCTTCCCCTGACGCGGTTGCAAACATTCAGGCTTGGAAGCCAGATAGGCTGGTCCCAGTAGGACACTGCCAGGGGACTGGGTATATCTGCTTTCCATTCTTCTCACCTGAGTGCTACTGATTCCAGCTTTGATGGCTACACTTTACTAAACCAGCAGTGTCCATCCAGCACTATGTACGGCTCTGCCTACATGTGGCTATAATTAGTCCTCGGTTGGGATCAGCCGAATGACCTCTGCCCGGAACACTCAGAATGAGGTTCAGAGTTATTGCAAAATAGGAGACTTTCACTGCTTTCAAGTCTTCTCAGGAAGGATTCCGGAATGTTGCTCCCGGCAGGCCTCCGGCTGTTCCGAGTGAACATCTCCTTGTAAATCACCCATGGTTTCTTTTACACCCATGAAATTTGGACAGGTTATGCAGTTGGCATTGCTGAACAATTGTGCCTGCCTAGCTCTGCCGCGGTTGCAAACAATCACGCGTGGCAGCTAGATAGGCTGGTTCCCGTAGGACACTGCCAGCGGACTGGGTCTATCTGCTTCCCGTTCTTTTCACCTGAGTGCTACTGATTACAGCTTTGACGGCTACACTCTACTCAACCGGAGCAGTAAGTTGAACCTCAACTTATGGCACTTTGTGAAAGTGTTGAGAACTAGAGCTCAGTTGTTTGGCACGCCAGCATTGTCCATCCAACACTATGGACGGCGCTGCATACATCTGGCTGTAATTAGTCCACGGTTGTGTTCAGCCGAATGACCTCTGCGGGGAACACTCAGAATGAGGTTCTGAGTTATTGCAACATAGGAGCGTTTCACTGCTTTCAAGGCTTCTTATGAAAAATTCCGGAACCTTGCAACCGGCAGGCCTCCGGCTGTCCTGGGTGAACTTCTCAGGAAGGATTCCGGAATCTTGCTGTCGGTAGGTTTCCCGCTGATCTGGGTTAAGATCTCCTTGTAAATCCCGCGTTGTTTCTTGTACACCCGTGTAATTTGGCCAGGTTATGCAGTTTGCATTGCTGCATAATTGCGACTGCTTAGCTCTGCCGTGGTTGCAAACATTGAGGCGTGGCAGCCAGATAGGCTGGACACCGTAGCACCCTGCCAGCTGATTGGGTATATCTGCTTCCTGTTCTCACCTGAGTGCTGCTGATTATAGCTTTGACAGCTACACTCTACTCAACCAGAGCAGTAAGTTGATCCTCAACTTATGGCACTTTGTGAAAGTGTTGAGAACTAGAGCTCACTTGTTTGGCACACCACCACTGTCCATCCAGCACTATGGACGGCACTGCATGCATCTGGCTATAGTTAGTCCACGGTTAGTTCAGCCGAATGAGCTCTGCCGGGAACACTCAGAATGAGGTTCTGAGTTATTGCAACATAGGAGTGTTTCACTGCTTTCAAGGCTTCTCAGGAAGAATTCCGGAAACTTGGTACCGGCAGGCCTCCGGCTGTTCCGGGTGAGCATCTCCTTGTAAATCTCCCGTGGTTTCTTGTACACCCGTGAAATTTGGCCAGGTTATGGAGTTTGCCTTGCTGCACAATTGTGCCTACCTAGCTCTGCCACGCTTGTAAACATTCAGGCGTGGCAGCCAGAGAGGCTGTTCCCCGTAAGACACTGTCAGCGGGACTGGGTATATCTGCTTCCGATTCTTCTCACTTGAGTGCTTCTGATTTCCGCTTTGACTGCTACACTCTACTCAACCGAAGTAGCAAGTTGAACCTCTACTTATGGCACTCTGTTAAAGTTTGGAGAACTAGAGCTCAGTTGTTTGGCTAGCGACCACTGTACATCCAGCACATTGGACGGCACTGCCAATATCTGGCTCTAATTAGTCCACGGGTATGTTCAGCCGAATGACCTCTGCCGGGAACACTCAGAATGAAGATCTGAGTTATTGCAACATAGGAGCGTTTCACTGTGTTCAAGGCTTGTTAGGAAGAATTCCGTAATCTTGCTGCCGGCAGGCCTCCAGTTGTACCGGGTGAACATCTCCTTGTATTTCCTCGTGGTTACTTGTACACCCGTGAAATTTGGCCAGGTTATGCAGTTTGCATTGCTGCATAATTCCGACTGTCTAGCTCTGTCGCGGTTGCAAACATTCAGGCGTATCAACCAGATAGGTTGGTCCCCGTAGGACACTGCCAGCGGACTGGGTATATCTACTTCCCGTTCGTGTCACATGAGTGCTACTGATTCCAGCTTTGACGGCTACACTCTACTCAACTGGAGCAGTAAGTTGAACCTCAAATTATGGCACTTTGTGATAGTGTTGAGAACTAGATCTCAGGTGTTTGGCACGCCAACACTGTCCATCGAGCACTATGGACGGCACTGCCTACATCTGGCTCTAATTACTCCACAGTTGTGTTCAGCAGAATGATCTCTGCCGGGAAAACTCAGAATGAGGTTCTGAGTTATTGCAACATAGGAGCGTTTCCCTGCTTTCAAGGCTTCTTAGGAAAAATTCCGGAATTTTGCTGCCAGCAGGCCTCCGGCTGTTCCGGGTGAACATCTCCTTGTAAATCCCCAGTGGTTGGTCCGACACCCGTGAAATTTGGCCAGGTTATGCAGTTTGCATTGCTGCACAATTACGCCTGCCTAGCTCTGCCGCGGTTGCAAACATTCAGGCGTGGCAGCCAGATAGGCTGGTCTCTGTAGGACACTGCCAGCGGACTGGGTATATCTGCTTCCCGTTCTTCTCACCTGAGTGCTACTGATTCCAGCTTTAACGGCTACACTCTACTCAACCGAAGCAGTAAGTTGAACCTCAACTTATGGCACTTTGTGACAGTGTTGAGAACTAGAGCTCAGTTTTTTGGCACGCCACCACTGTCCATTCTGCACTATGGATGGCACTGCGTACATCTGCCTCTAATTATACAACGGTTGTGTTCAGCCGAATGACCTCTGCCAGGAACACTCAGAATGAAGTTGTGAGTTATTGCAACATAGGAGCTTTTCACTGCTTTCAAGACTTCACATGAAGAATTCCCGAATCTTGCTGCAGGCAGGACTCCAGCTGTTCCGGGTGAACATCTCCTTGTAAATCCCCCGTGCTTTCTTGTACACCTGTGAAATTTGTCCAGGTTATGCAGTTTGCATTGCTGCACAATTGCGTCTGCCTAGCTCTGCCGCGGTTGCAAACGTTCAGGCGTGGCAGCCAGATAGGCTGGTCCACGTAAGACACTGCCAGCGGACTGGGTATATCTGCTTCCCATTCTTCTCACCTGAGTCCTACTGATTCCAGCTTTGACGGGTACACTCTACTCAACCGGAGCAGTAAGTTGAACTTCAAGTTATGGCACTCTGTGAAAGTGTGGAGAACTAGAGCTCAGTTTCTTGGCACGCCAAAACTGTCCATCCAGCACTATGGACTGCAATGCCTCCATCTGGGACTAATTAGTCCATGGTTGTCTTCAGCCGAATGACCTCTGCCGGGAACACTCAGAATGAGGTTCTGAGTTCTTGCAACATAGGAGCGTTTCACTGCTTTCAAGGCTTCTTAGGAAGGATTCCGGAATGTTGCTGCCGGCAGGCCTCTGGCTGTTC
Organism: Dipodomys merriami; assembly: GCF_024711535.1. Taxonomy (NCBI): domain Eukaryota; kingdom Metazoa; phylum Chordata; class Mammalia; order Rodentia; family Heteromyidae; genus Dipodomys; species Dipodomys merriami. Next base: position 374,984 of record NW_027204481.1, read on the forward strand.
CGGGTGAACATCTCCTTGTAAATCCCCCGTGGTTTCTTGTACACCCGTAAAATTTGGCCAGGTTATGCAGTTTGCATTGCTGCACAATTGCGCCTGCCAAGCTCTGCCGCGATTGCAAACATTCAAGCGTGGCAGCCAGATAGGCTGGTATCCGTAAGACATTGCCAGCGAACTGGATATATCTGTTTCCCATTCTTCTCACCTGAGTGCTACTGATTCCAGCTTAGACGGCTACACTCTAATCAACCGGAGCAGTAAGTTGAACCTCAACTTATGGCACTTTGTGAAAGTTTGGAGAACTAAAGCTCAGTTGTTTTCCAATCGAAAACACTGCCTATATCTCACTCTAATTAGTCCATTGCCGACATCTGGCTCTATTTAGTCCACTGCCTACATCTGGCTCTAATTAGTCCACTGCCTACATCTGGCTCTAATTAGTCCACGGATGAGTTCAGTCGAATGACCTCTGCCGGGAACACTCAGAATGAGGTTCTGAGTTATTGCAACGTAGAAGCGTTTCACTGCTTTCAAGGCGTCTTAGGAAGAATTCCGGAATCTTGTTGCTGGCAGGCCTCTGGCTGTTCCGGTGAACATCTCCTTGTACATCCCCCGTGGTTTCTTGTACACCCGTGAAATTTGGCCAGGTTATGCAGTTTGCACTGCTGGACAATTGCGCCTGCCTAGCTCTGCCCCGGTTACAAACATTCAGGCGTGGCAGCCAGATAGACTGGTCCCTGTAGGACCCTGCCAGCGGACCGGGTATATCTGCTTCCCGTTCTTCTCACCTGAGTGCTACTGATTACAGCTTTGACGGCTACAATCTACTCAACCGGAGCAGTAAGGTGAAGCTCAACTTAGGGCATTGTCTCAAAGTGTTGAGAACTACAGCTCAGTTGTTGGGCATGCAACCCCTGTCCATCCAGCACTATGGACGGCACTGCCTACATCTAGCTCTAATTAGTCCACGGTTGTGTTCAGCCGAATGACCTCTGCCGGGAATACTCAGAATGAGGTTCTAAGTTATTCCAACATCAGAGAGTTTCACTGCTTTCAAGGCTTCTTAGGAAGAATTCTGGAATGTTGCTGCCGGCAGGCCTCTGGCTGTTCCGGGTAATCATGTCCTTGTAAATCCCCCGTGGTTTCTTGTACACCCTTGAAATTTGGGGAGGATATGCAGTTTGCATTGCTACACAATTGCGCCTGCCTACCCCTGCCACGGTTGCAAACATTCAGGCGTGGCAGCCTGATAGGCTGATCCCGGTAGGACACTGCCAGCGGACTGAGTATATCTGCTTCCCATTCTTCTCACCTGAGTGCTACTGATTCCAGCTTTGACGGCTGCACTCTACTCAACCGGAGCAGTAAGTTGAACCTCAACTTATGGCACTTTGTGAAAGTGTTGAGTACTAGAGCTTAGTTGTTTGGCACACCACCACTGTCCATCCTGCACTATGGATGGCACTGCCTAAGTCTGGAGCGAATTAGTCCACAGTTGTGTTCAGCCCAATGATATCTGCTGGGAACACTCAGAATGAGGTTCTGAGTTATTGCAACATAGGAGCGTTTCACTGCTTTCAAGGCTTCACAGGAAGAATTCCGGAATTTTGCTGCCAGCAGGCCTCCGTCTGTTCCGGGTGAACATCTCCTTGTAAATCCCCCGTGGTTTCTTGTACACCCGTGAAATTGGGCCAGGTTATGCAGTTTGCATTGCTGCACAATTGCGCCTGCCAAGCTCTGCCGTGATTGCAAACATTCAGGCGTAGCAGCCAGATAGGCTGATCCCCGTAGGACACTGCCTGCAGACTGGGTATATCTGCTTCCCGATATTCTCACCTGAGTGCTACTGATTCCAGCTTTGACGGCTACACTGTACTCAACCGGAGCAGTAAGTTGAACCTCAACTTATGGCACTTTGTGAAAGTGTTGAGTACTAGAGCTTAGTTGTTTGGCACACCACCACTGTCCATCCTGCACTATGGATGGCACTGCCTAAGTCTGGAGCGAATTAGTCCACAGTTGTGTTCAGCCCAATGATATCTGCTGGGAACACTCAGAATGAGGTTCTGAGTTATTGCAACATAGGAGCGTTTCACTGCTTTCAAGGCTTCACAGGAAGAATTCCGGAATTTTGCTGCCAGCAGGCCTCCGTCTGTTCCGGGTGAACATCTCCTTGTAAATCCCCCGTGGTTTCTTGTACACCCGTGAAATTGGGCCAGGTTATGCAGTTTGCATTGCTGCACAATTGCGCCTGCCAAGCTCTGCCGTGATTGCAAACATTCAGGCGTAGCAGCCAGATAGGCTGATCCCCGTAGGACACTGCCTGCAGACTGGGTATATCTGCTTCCCGATATTCTCACCTGAGTGCTACTGATTCCAGCTTTGACGGCTACACTGTACTCAACCGGAGCAGTAAGTTGAACCTCAACTTATGGCACTTTGTGAAAGTGTTGAGAACTAGAGCTCAGTTGTTTGGCCCGCCACCAGTGTACATGCAGCACTATGGACGGCACTGCCTACATCTGGCTCTAATTAGTCCACGGTTGTGTTCAGCCGAATGACCTCTGCCAGGAACACTCAGAATGAGGTTCTGAATTATTGCAATAGAGGAGCGTTTCACTGCTTTCAAGGCTTCACAGGAAGAATTCCGGAATCTTGCTGGGGACAGGCCTCCGGCTGTTCCGGGTGAACATGTCCTTGTAAATCCCCCGTGGTTTCTTGTACACCCGTGAAATTTGGCTAGGTTATGCAGTTTGCATTGCTGCATAATTGCGCCTGCCTAGCTCTGCCGCGGTTGCAAACATTCAGGCGTGGCAGCCAGATAGGCTGGTCTCCGTAGGACACTGCCAGCGGACTGGGTATATCTGCTTCCCATTCTTCCCTCCTGAGTGCTTCTGATTCCCGGTTTGACGGCTACACTCTACTCTACCGAAACAGTAAGTTGAACCTCTACTTATATCACTCTATTAAAGTTTGGAGAACTAGAGCTCACTTGTTCGGCACGCGACCACTGTCCATCCAGCACTATGGACGGCACTGCCTACATCTGGCTCTAATTAGTCCACGGTTGTGTTCAGCCAAATGACCTCTGCCGGGAACATTCAGAATGAGGTTCTGAGTTCTAAAAACATAGGAGCGTTTCACTGCGTTCAAGGCTTCTTAGGAAGAATACCGGAATCTTGCTACAGGCAGGCCTCCAATTGTTCCGGGTGAACATCTCCTTGTATTTCCTCGTGGTTTCTTGTACACCCGTGAAATTTGGCCAGGTCATGCAGTTTGCATTGCTGCATAATTGCGATTGTCTGGCTATGTCGCGGTTGCAAACATTCAGGCGTATCAGCCAGATAGGCTAGTCCCCGAAGGACACTGCCAGCGGAGTGGGTATATCTGCTTCTCGTTCTTCTCGCCTGAGTGCTACTGATTCCAGCGCTGACGGCTACACCCTACTCCACCGAAGCAGTAAGTTGAACCTCAACTTATGGCACTTTGTGAACGTTTGGAGAACTAGAGCTCAGTTGTTAAGCATGCGACCACTGTCCGCCCAGCACTATGGACGGCAGTGCCTACATCTGTCTCTAATTAGTCCTCGGTTGTTTTCATCCGAATGACCTCTGTCGGGAACACTCAAAATGAGGTTCTGAGTTATTGCAACTTAGGAGCGTTTCACTGCATTCAAGGTTTCTTAGAAAGAATTCCGGAATCTTGCTGCCGGCTGGCCTCCGGCTGTTCCGGGTGAACATCTCCTTGTAAATCCCCCGTGGTTTCTTGTACACCTGTGAAATTTTGCCAAGTTATGCAGTTTGCATTGCTGCAAAATTGCTACTGCCTATCTCTGCCGGGGTTGCAAACATTCAGGCATGGCAGAAAGATAGCCTGGTCCCCGTAAGACACTGCCAGCAGACTGGGTATATCTGCTTCCCATTCTTCTCACCTGAGTGCTACTGATTCCAGCTTTGACAGCTACAATCTACTCAACCGGAGAAGTAAGGTAAAGCTCAACTTAGGGCACTTTCTGAAAGTGTTGAGAACTACAGCTCAGTTGTTGGGCATGCGACCACTGTCCATCCAGCACTATGGACGGCACTGCCTACATCTGGCTCTAATTAGTCCACGGTTGTGTTCAGCCGAATGACCTCTGCCGGGAACACTCAGAATGAGGTTAAGATCTCCTTGTAAATCCTGCGTTGTTTCTTGTACACCCGTGTAATTTGGCCAGGTTATGCAGTTTGCATTGCTGCATAATTGCGACTGCTTAGCTCTGCCGTGGTTGCAAACATTGAGGCGTGGCAGCCAGATAGGCTGGACACCGTAGCACCCTGCCAGCTGATTGGGTATATCTGCTTCCTGTTCTCACCTGAGTGCTGCTGATTATAGCTTTGAGAGCTACACTCTACTCAACCAGAGCAGTAAGTTGATCCTCAACTTATGGCACTTTGTGAAAGTGTTGAGAACTAGAGCTCACTTGTTTGGCACACCACCACTGTCCATCCAGCACTATGGACGGCACTGCATGCATCTGGCTATAATTAGTCCACGGTTAGTTCAGCCGAATGAGCTCTGCCTGGAACACTCACAATGAGGTTCTGAGTTATTCCAACATAGGAGTGTTTCACTGCTTTCAAGGCTTCTTAGGAAGAATTCTAGAATCTTGCTGGCGGCAGGCCTCTGGTTGTTCCGAGTGAACATCTCCTTCTAAATCCCCCGTGGTTTCTTGTACACCCGTGAAATTTGGCTAGATTATGCAGTTTGTATTGCTGCATAATTGCGTCTGCCTAGCTATGCCGCGGTTGCAAACATTCAGGCGTGGCAGCCAGATAGGCTGGTCCCCGTAGGACACTGCCAGCAGACTGGGTATATCTGCTTCCCGTTCTTCTCACTTGAGTGCTACTGATTCCAGCTTTGTCGGCTACACTCTACTCAACCGGAGCCGTAAGTTGAACCTCAACTTATGGCACTTTGTATAAGTGTTGAGAACTAGAGCTCAGTTGTTTGGCATGCCACCACTGTAAATCCAGCACTATGGACGGCACTGCCTACATCTATCTCTAAGTAGTCCATAGTTGTGTTCAGCCGAATGACCTCTGCCGAGAACACTCAGAATGAGATTCTGAGTTATTGCTAAACAGGAGCGTTTCACTGCTTTCAAGGCTTCACAGGAAGAATTCCGGAATCTTGCTGCCGGCAGGCCTCCGGCTGTAACGGGTGAACATCTCCTGGTAAATCCCCCGTGGTTTCTTGTACACCTGTTTAATTTGGCCAGCTTATGCAGTTTGCATGGCTGCACAATTGTGCCTGCCTAGCTCTGCCACGGTTGGAAACATTCAGGCGTGGCAGCCAGATAGGCTTGATCCTGTAGGACACTGCCAGCGGACTGGGTCTATGTGCTTCCCGTTGTTCTCAACTGAGTGCTACTGATTCCAGCTTTGACCGCTACACTCTACTAAACCGGACCAGTAAGTTGAACCTCAACTTATGGCACTTTGAGAAAGTGTTGAGAACTAGAGCTCAGTTGTTTGGCACGCCACAACATTCCATCCAGCACTATGGACAGCAGAGCCTACATCTGGCTGTAATTCGTCCACGGTTGTCTTCAGCCCAATGACCTCTGCCGGGAAACTCAGAATGAAGTTCTGAGTTATTGCAACATAGGAGCGTTTCATTGCTTTCAAGGCTTCTTAGGAAGAACCCCGGAATGTTGCCTCCGGCAGGCCTCCGACTGTTCCGGGTGAACATCTCCATGTAATTCCCCGGGGTTTCTTGTACACCCGTGAAATTTGGCCAGGTTATGCAGTTTGCATTGCTGCACAATTGTGACTGCCTTGCGCTTCCGCGGTTGCAAACATTCAGGCGTGGCAGCCAGATAGGCTGGTCCCCGTAGGACACTGCCAGCGGACTGGGTATATCTGCTTCCCGTTCTTCTCACCTGAGTGCTACTGATTCTAGCTTTGACGGCTACACTCTACTCAACCGCAGCAGTAAGTTGAACCTCAACTTATGGCCCTTTGTGGAAGTTTGGAGAACTAAAGCTCAGTTGTTTTCCAATCGAAAACACTGCCTATATCTGGCTCTAATTATTCCATTGCCTACATCTGGCTCTAATTAGTCCACTGCCTACATCTGGCTCTAATTAGTCCACGGATGAGTTCAGCCGAATGACCTCTGCTGGGAAAACTCAGAATGAGGTTCTGAGTTATTGCAAACTAGGAGCGTTTCACTGCTTTCAAGGCTTCTCAGGAAGGATTCTGGAATCTTGCTGTCTGTAGGCCTCCGGCTGTTCTGGGTGAACATCTGCTTGTAAATGCGCGTTGTTTCTTGTACACCCGTGAAATTTGGCCAGGTTATGCAGTTTGCTTTCCTGCACAATTGCGCCTGCCTAGCTCTGCCGCGGTGGCAAACATTCAGACATTCCCGCCAGATAGGCTGCTCCCCATAGGACACTGCCAGCGGACTGGGTGTATCTGCTTCACGTTCTTCTCACCTGTGTGCTACTGATTCCAGCTTTGACGGCTACACTCTACTCAACCGCAGCAGTAAGTTGAACTTCAACTTAGGGCACTTTCTGAAACTGTTGAGAACTAGAGCTCAGATGTTGGGCATGCGACCACTGTCCATCCAGCGCTATGGAAGGCCCTGCCTACATCTGGCTCTAATTAGTCTACGGTTGTGTTCAGCCGAATGACCTCTGCCGGGAACACTCAGAATGAGGTTCTGTGTTATTGCAACATAGGAGCGTTTCAATGCTTTCAAGGTTTCTTAGGAAGGATTCCGAAATGTTGCTGCCGGCACGAGTCCGGCTGTTCCGGGTGAACATCTCCTTGTAAGTCCCCCGTGGTTTCTTGTACACCCGTGAATTTTGGCCAGGTTATGCAGTTTGCATTGCTGCACAATTGTGCCTGCCTAGCTCTGCCGAGGTTGCAAACATTCAGTCGTGGCAGCCAGATAGGCTGGACCCAGTAGGACACTACAAGCGGACTGGGTATATCTGCTTCCCATTCTTCTCACCTGCGTGCTCCTGATTCCTGCTTTGACGGCTACACTCTACTCAACGGGAGCAGTAAGTTTTACCTCAACTTATGGCACTTTGTGAAAGTGTTGAGAACTAGGGCTCGGTTGTTTGGCACGCCAACACTGTCCATCCAGCACTAAGGACAACAGTGCCTACATCTGGCTCTAATTAGTCCACGGTTGTGTTCAGCCGAATGACCTCTGCCGGGAACACTCGGAATGAGGTTGTGAGTTATTGCAACATAGGAGCGTTTCAATGCTTTCAAGGCTTCTCATGATGGATTCTGGAAGGTTGCTGCCGGCAGGCCTACGGCTGTTCCGGGTGAACATGTCCATGTAAATGCCCCGTGGTTTCTTGTACACCCCTGAAATTTGGGGAGGTTATGCAGTTTGCATTGCTACACAATTGCGCCTGTCTACCCCTGCCACGGTTGCAAACATTTAGGCGTGGCAGCCAGATGGGCTGGTCCCTGTAGGACACTGCCAGCGGACTGGGTATATCTGCTTCCCATTCTTCTCACCTGAGTGCTACTGATTCGAGCTTTGACGGCTACACTCTACTCAACCGGAGTAGTAGGTTGAACCTCAAATTATGGCACTTTGTGAAAGTGTTGAGAACTAGATCTCAGGTGTTTGGCACGCCACCACTGTACATCCAGCACTATGGACGGCACTGACTACATCTGGCTCTAATTAGTCCACAGTTGTGTTCAGCCGAATGAACTCTGCCGGGAACACTCAGAATGAAGTTCTGAGTTATTGCAAACTAGGAGCGTTTCACTGCTTTCAAGGCTTCTTACAAGAATTCCGGAATTTTGCTGCCAGCAGGTCTCCGGCTGTTCCGGGTGAACATCTCCTTGTAAATCCCTGTGGTTTCTTGTACACCCATGAAATTTGGCCAGGTTATGCAGTTTGCATTGCTGCACAATTGCGCCTGCCTAGCTCTGCCGGGGTTGCACACATTCAGGCGTGGCAGCCAGATAGGCTGGTCCCCGTAAGACATTGCCAGCGGACTGGGTATATCTGCTTCCCGTTCTTCTCACCTGAGTGCTACTGATTCCAGCTTTGACGGCTACACTCTACTCAACCGCAGCAGTAAGTTGAACCTCAACTTATGGCACTTTGTGAAAGTGTTGAGAACTAGAGCTCAGTTGTTTTGCACACCACCACTGTCCATCCTGCACTATGGACGGCACTGCATACATCAGGCTCTAAGTAGTCCACGGTTGTGTTCAGTCGAATGACCTCTGCCGGGAACACTCAGAATGAGGTTCTGAGTTATTGCCACATAGGAGCGTTTCACTGCTTTCAAGGTTTCTTAGGAAGGATTCCGGAATGTTGCTGCCGACAGGCCTCTGGCTGTTCCGGGTGGACATCTCCTTGTAAATCCCCCGTAGTTTCTTGTACACCCATGAAATTTGGCCAGTTTATGCAGTTTGCATTGCTGCACAATTGCGCCTGCCAAACTCTGTCGCGATTGCAAACATTCAGGCGTGGCAGCCAGATAGGCTGGTCCCCGTAGGACACTGCCAGCAGACTGGGTATATCTGCTTCCCGATCTTCTCACCGGAGTGCTACTGATGCCAGCTTTGACGGCGACACTCTACTCAACCGGAACAGTAAGTTGAACCTCAAATTAGGGCACTTTGTACAAGTGTTGAGAACTAGAGCTCTGTTTTTTGGCACGCCACCATTGTCCATCCAGCACTATGGACGGCACTGCCTACATTTGGCTGTAATTAGTCCATGGTTGTCTTCAGCCGAATGACCTCTGCTGGGAACACTCAGAATCAGGTTCTGAGTTATTGCAACATAGGAGCGTTTAACTGCTTTCAAGGCTTCACAGGAAGAATTCCGGAATCTTGCTGCCGGCAGGCCTCCGGCTGTTCCGGGTGAACATCTCTTTGTAAATCCCCCGTGGTTTCTTGTACACCCGTGAAATTTGGCCAGGTTATGCAGTTTGCATTGCTGCACAATTGCGCCCTCGTAGCTCTGCCGCGGTTGTAAACATTCTGGCGTGGCAGCCAGATAGGCTGGTCCCTGTAGGACACTGCCAGCGGACTGGGTATATCTGCTTCCCGTTCTTCTCACCTGAGTGCTACTGATTCTAGCTTTGACGGCTATACACCACTTAACCGGCAGTGTCCATCCAGCACTATGGACGGCAATGCATACATCTGGCTCTAGTTTGTTCACGGTTGGGATCAGCCGAATGACCTCTGCCGGGAACACTCAGAATAAGGTTCTGACTTATTGCAACAGAGGAGCGTTTCACTGCTTTCAAGGCTTCACAGGAAGAATTCCGGAATCTTGCTGCGGGCAAGCCTCCGGCTGTTCCAGGTGAACATCTCCTTGAAAATCCCCCGTGGTTTCTTGTACACCCGTGAAATTTGGCCAGGTTATGCAGTTTGCATTGCTGCACAATTGTGCCTGCCTGGCTCTGCCACGGTTGCAAACATTCAGGCGTGGCAGCCAGATAGGCTGGTCCCCATAGGACACTACCAGCGGACTGGGTCTATCTGCTTCCCGTTCTTCTCACCTGAGTGCTACTGATTCCAGCTTTGACGGCTACACTCTACTCAACCGGAGGAGTAAGTTGAACCTCAACTTATGGCACTTTGTGAAAGTGTTGAGAACTAGATCGCAGTTGTTTGACACGCCACCACTGTCCAACCAGCACTATGGACGACACTGCATACGTCTGGCTCTAATTAGTCCACGGTTGTGTTCAGCCGAATGACCTCTGCCGGGAACACTCAGAATAAGGTGCTGAGTTATTGCAACATAGGAGCGTTTCACTGCGTTCAATGCTTCTTATTAAGAATTCCGGAAATTGCTGCCGGCAGAACTCCGGCTGTTCCGGGTGAACATCTCCTTGTATTTCCTCGAGGTTTCTTGTACACCCGTGAAATTTGGCCAGGTTATGCAGTTTGCATTGCTGCATAATTGCGACTGTCTAGCTCTGTCGCGGTTGTAAACATTCAGACGTATCAGCCAGATAGGCTGTTCCCCGTAGGTCACTGCCAGCGGAGTGGGTATATCTGCTTCTCGTTCTTCTCACCTGAGTGCTACTGATTCCAGTTTGACGGCTACACTCTACTCAACCGAAGCAGTAAGTTGAACCTCAACTTATGGCACTATGTGAACGTTTGGAGAACTAGACCTCAGTTGTTTAGCATGCGACCACTGTCCGCCCAGCACTATGGACGGCACTGCCTACATCTAGCTATAATTAGTCCTCGGTTGTGTTCAGCCGAATGACCTCTGTCGGGAGCACTCAAAATGAGGTTTTGAGTTATTGCAACATAGGAGCGTTTCACTGCTTTCAAGGCTTCTTAGGAAGAATTACAGAATCTTGCTGCCGCCAGGCCTCCTGCAGTTCAGGGTGAACATCTCCTTGTAAATCCCCCGTGGTTTCTTGTACACCCCTGAAATTTGGGGAGGTTATGCAGTTTGCATTGCTGCACAATTGCGCCTGTGTACCGCTGCCGCGGTTGCAAACAATCAGGCGTGGCAGCCAGATAGGCTGGTCCCCGTAAGACACTGCCAGGAACTGGGTATATCTGCTTTCCATTCTTATCACATGAGTGCTACTGATTCCACCTTTGACGGCTACACTCTACTCAACCGGAGCAGTAAGTAGAACCTCAACGTATGGCACTTTGTGAAAGTGTTGTGAACTAGATATCAGGTGTTTGGCACGCCACCAATATCCATCCAGCACTATGGACGGCACTGCCTATATCTGGCTCTAATTAGTCCACAGTTGTGTTCAGCCGAATGATCTCTGCCGGGAACACTCAGAATGAGGTTCTGAGTTATTGCAAACTAGGTGCGTTTCACTGCTTTCAAGGTTTCACAGGAAGAATTCCGGAATCTTGCTTCCGGCAGGCCTCTGCCTGTTCCAGGTGAAATCCCCTTGTAAATCCTCCGTGGTTTCTTGTACACCCGTGAAATTTGGCCAGGTTATGCAGTTTGCATTGCTGCACAATTCCGCCTGCATAGCTCTGCTGTGGTTACAAACATTCAGGCGTGGCAGCCAGAAAGGCTGCTCCCCGTAGGACACTGCCAGCGGACTGGGTCTACCTGCTTCTCGTTCTTCTCACCTGAGTGCTACTGATTCCAGCTTTGAAGGCTACATTCTACTCAACCGGAGCAGTAAGTTGAACCTCAACTTATGGCAATTTGTGAAAGTTTGGAGAACTAAAGCTCAGTTGTTTCCGATCGAAAACACTGCCTATATCTGGCTCTAATTAGTCCATTGCCCACATCTGGCTCTAATTATTCTACTGCCTACATCTGGCTCTAATTAGTCCACGGATGAGTTCAGCCAAATGACCTCTGCCGGGAACACTCAGAATGAGGTTCTGAGTTATTGCAACATAGGAGAGTTTCACTGCTTTCAAGGCTTCTTAAGAAGAATTCCGGAATATTGCTGCCGGCAGGCCTCTGGCTGTGCCGGGTGAACATCTCCTTGTACATCCCCCGTTGTTTCTTGTACACCCGTCAAATTTGGCCAGGTTATGCAGTTTGCACTGTTGCACAATTGCGCCTGCCTAGCTCTGCCCCGGTTACAAACTTTCAGGCGTGGCAGCCAGATAGACTTTTCCCTGTAGGACACTGCCAGCGGACTGAGTATATCTGCTTCCCATTCTTCTCACCTGAGTGCTAATGATTCCAGCTTTGCCAGCTACAATCGACTCAACCGGAGCAGTAAGCTGAAGCTAAACTTAGGGCACTTTCTGAAAGTGTTGAGAACTACAGCTCAGTTGTTGGTCATGCGACCACTGTCCATCCAGCACTATGGACGGCACTGCTTACATCTGGCTCTAATTAGTCCACGGTTGTGTTCAGCCGAATGATCTGTGCTGGGAACACTCAGAATGAGGTTCTGAGTTATGGCAACATAAGAGCGTTTCATTGCTTTCAAGGCTTCTTCAGAAGGATTCCGGAATTTTGCTGCCTGCAGGCCTCCGGCTGTTCCGGGTGAACATCTCCTTGTAAATCCCCCGTGGTTTCTTGTACACCCGTGAAATTTGGCCAGGTTATGCAGTTTGCATTGCTGCACAATTGCGCCTGCCTAGCTCTGCAGCGATTGCAAACATTCAGGCGTGGCAGCCAGATAGGCTGGTCCCCGAAGGACACTGCCAGCGGACTGGGTATATCTGCTTCCTGTTCTTCTCACCTGAGTGCTACTGATTCCAGCTTTAACGGCTACACTCTACTCAACCGGAGCAGTAATTTGCACCTCAACTTATGGCACTTTGTGAAAGTGGTGAGAACGAGAGCACAGTTGTTTTGCTAGCCACCACTGTCCATCCAGCAGTATGGACCGCACTGTCTACATCTTGCTCTAAATAGTTCACGGTTGTGTTCAGCCTCTGCCGGGAACACTAAGAATGTGGTTCTGACTTATTGCAACATAGGAGCGTTTCACTGCTTTCAAGCTTCACAGGAAGAATTTTGGAATCTTGCTGCCGGCAAGCCTGGGCTGTTCCAGGTGAACATCTCCTTGAAAATCCCCCGTGGTTTCTTTTACACCCGTGAAATTTGGCCAGGTTATGCAGTTTGCATTGCTGCACAATTGTGCCTGCCTGGCTCTGCCACGGTTGCAAACATTCAGGCGTGGCAGCCAGATAGGCTGGTCCCCATAGGACACTCCCAGCAGACTGGGTCTATCTGCTTCCCGTTCTTCTCACCTGAGTGCTACTGATTCCAGCTTTGACGGCTACACTCTACTCAACCAGAGCAGTAAGTAGAACCTCAACTTATGGCACTTTGTGAAAGTGTTGTGAACTAGATCTCAGGTGTTTGGCACGCCACCAATGTCCATCCAACACTATGGACGGCACTGCCTATATCTGGCCCTAATTAGTCCACAGTTGTGTTCAGCCGAATGATCTCTGCCAGGAAAACTCAGAATGAGGTTCTGAGTTATTGCAACATAGGAGAGTTTCACTGGTTTCAAGGCTTCTTAGGAAGAATTCTGGAATCTTGCTGCCGGCAGGCCTCCAGCTGTTCCGGGTGAAATCCCCATGTAAATCCCCCGTGGTTTCTTGTACACCGGTGAAAAATGGCCAGCAGTTTGCATTGCTGCACAATTCTGCCTGCATAGCTCTGCCACGGTTACAAACATTCAGGCGTGGCAGGCAGAAAGGCTGGTTCCCGTAGGACACTGCCATCGGACTTGGTCTACTTGCTTCCCCTTCTTCTCACCTGACTGCTACTGATTCCAGCTTTGACGAGTATAATCTACTCAATCGGAGGAGTAAGTTCAACCTCAACTTATGGCACTTTGTGAAAGTTTGAAGAACTAAAGCTCAGTTGTTTCCAATCGAAAACACTGCCTATATCTGGCTCTAATTAGTCTATTGCCTACATCTGGCTCTAATTAGTCCACGGTTGTGTTCAGCCGAATGACCTCTGCCGGGAACACGCAGAATGAGGTTCTGAGTTATTGCAACATAGGAGCGTTTCACTGCTTTCCAGGCTTCTTAGGAAGAATTCCGGAATCTTGCTGCCAGCAGGCCTCTGGCTGTTCCGGGTGAACATCTCCTTGTAAATCCCCCGTGGTTTCTTTTATACATGTGAAATTTGGCCAAGTTATGCAGTTTGCATTGAGGCACAATTGTGCCTGCCTTGCTCTGTCTCAGTTGCAAACATTCAGGCGTGGCAGCCAGATAGGCTGGTCCCCGAAGGACACTGCCAGTGGACTGGGTATATCTGCTTCCTGTTCTTCTCACCTGAGTGCTACTGATTCCAGCTTTGACGGCTACACTCTACTCAACCGGAGCAGTAATTTGAACCTCAACTTATGGCACTTTGTGAAAGTGCTAAGAACTAGAGCGCAGTTGTTTGGCTAGCCACCACTGTCCATCCAGCAGTATGGACGGCACTGTCTACATTTTGCTCTAAATAGTCCGCGGTTGTGTTCAGTCTCTCCCAGAAACACTCAGAATGAGGTTCTGAGCTGTTGCAACATAGGAGCGTTTCACTGCTTTCAAGGCTTCTTAGGAAGAATTCCGGAATATTGCTGCCGACAGGTCTCTGGCTGTTCCGAGTGAACATCTCCATGTAAATCCCCCGTGGTTTCTTGTACACCGGTGAAATTTGGCCAAGTTATGCAGTTTGCATTGCTACACAATTGTGCCTGCCTGGCTCTTCCACGGTTGCAAACATTCAGGCGTGGCAGCCAGATAGGCTGGTCCCCATAGGACACTCCCAGAGGACTGGGTCTATCTGCTTCCGGTTCTTCTCACCTGAGTGCTACTGATTAAAGCTTTGACGGCTACACTCTACTTAACCGGAGCAGTAAGTTGAACCTCAACTCATGGCACTTTCTGAAAGTGTTGAGAACTAGAGCGCAGTTGTTTGACACGCCACCACTGTCCATCCAGCACTATGGCCGGCACTGCATACATCTGGCTCTAATTAGTCCACGGTTGTGTTCAGCCGAATGACCTTTGCTGGAAACACTCAGAAAGAGGTTCTGAGTTATTGCAACATAGGAGCATTTCACTGCTTTGAGGGCTTCACTGGAAGAATTCCGGAATCTTGATGCCGGCAGGCCTCTGGCTGTTCTGGGTGAACATCGTCTTGTGAATCCTCCTTGGTTTCTTGTACACCCATGAAATTTGGCCAGGTTATGCTTTGTGCATTGCTGCACAATTGCGCCTGCCTAGTTCTGCCGCGGTTGTAAACATTCAGGCGTGGCAGCCAGATAGGCGGGTCCCCGTAAGACACTGCAGGCGGACTGGGTATATCTGCTTCCCATTCTTCTCACCTGAGTGCTTCTGATTCCCGCTTTGACGGCTACACTCTACTCAACCGAAGCAGTAAGTTGAACCTCTACTTATGGCACTCTGTTAAAGTTTGGAGAAATAGAGCTCAATTGTTTGGCACCCGACCACTGTCCATCCAGCACTATGGACGGCACTGCCTACATCTGGCTCTAATTAGTCCACGATTGTGTTCAGCCGAATGACTTCTGCCGAGAACATTCAGAATGAGCTGCTGAGTTATTGCAACATAGGAGCGTTTCACTGCGTTCAAGGCTTCTTAGGAATAATTCCGGAATCTTGCTGCTGGCAGACCTCCGGCTGTTCCGGGTGAACATCTCCTGGTATTTCCTCGAGGTTTCTTGTACACCCGTGAAATTTGGCCAGGTTATGCAGTTTGCATTGCTGCATAATTGCGACTGTCTAGCTCTGTCGCGGTTGTAAACATTCAGGCGTATCAGCCAGATAGGCTGGTCCCCGTAGGTCACTGCCAGCAGAGTGGGTATATCTGCTTCTCGTTCTTCTCACCTGATTGCTACTGATTCCAGTTTGACGGCTACACTCTACTCATGCGAAGCAGTAAGTTGAACCTCAACTTATGGCACTCTGTTAAAGTTTGGAGAAATAGAGCTCAATTGTTTGGCACCCGACCACTGTCCATCCAGCACTATGGACGGCACTGCCTACATCTGGCTCTAATTAGTCCTCGGTTGTGTTCAGCCGAATGACCTCTGTCGGGAACACTCAAAATGAGGTTCTGAGTTATTGCAACATAGGAGCGTTTCACTGCGTTCAAGATTTCTTAGGGAGATTCCAGAATCTTGCTGCCGGCTGGCCTCCGGATGATCCGGTTGAACATCTCCTAGTAAATCCCCCGTGGTTTCTTGTACACCCGTGAAATTTGGCCAAGTTATGCAGTTTGCATTGCTGCATAATTTCGACTGCCTATCTCTGCCGGGGTTACAAACATTCAGGCATGGCTGCCAGATAGTCTGGTCCCCGTAGGACACTGCCAGCCGACTGGGTATATCTGCTTCCTGTTCTTCTCACCTGAGTGATACTGATTCCAGCTTTGATGGCTACACTCTACTCAACCGGAGCAGTAACTAGAACCTCAACTTATGGCACTTTGTGCAAGTGTTGAGAACTAGAGCTCAGTTGTTTGGCACGCCACCACTCTCCATCCACCACTATGGACGGCACTGCCTACATCTAATATAGTCCACGGTTGTGTTCAGCCCAATGACCTCTGCCTGGAACAGTCAGAATGAGGTTCTGAGATATTGCAACATAGGAGCGTTTCACTGCTTTCAAGGCTTCTTAGTAAGAATTCCAGAATCTTGCTGCCGGCAGGCCTCCTGCTGTTCAGGGTGAACATCTCCTTGTAAATCCCCCGTGGTTTCTTGTACACCTGTGAAATTTGGGGAGGTTTGCATTGCTGCACAATTGCGCCTGCCTACCCCTGCTGCGGTTGCAAACATTCAGGCGTGGCAGCCAGATAGGCTGGTCCCCGTAAGACACTGCCAGGGACTGGGTATATCTGCTTTCCGTTCTTCTCACCTGAGTGCTACTGATTCCAGCTTTGACGGCTACACTCTACTCAACCGGAGCAGTAAGTAGAACCTCCACGTATGGCACATTGTGAAAGTGTTGTGAACTAGATCTCAGGTGTTTGGCACGCCACCAATATCCATCCAGCACTATGGACGGCACTGCCTATATCTGGCTCTAATTAGTCCACAGTTGTGTTCAGCCGAATGATCTCTGCCGGGAACACTCAGAATGAGCTTCTGAGTTATTGCAAACTAGGTGCGTTTCACTACTTTCAAGGTTTCACAGGAAGAATTCCGGAATCTTGCTGCTGGCCGGCCTCCGCCTGTTCCAGGTGAAATCCCCTTGTAAATCCTCCGTGGTTTCTTGTACACCCGTGAAATTTGGCCAGGTTATGCAGGTTGCATTGCTGCACAATTCTGCCTGCATAGCTCTGCCGTGGTTACAAACATTCAGGCGTGGCAGCCAGAAAGGCTGGTCCCCGTAGGACACTGCCAGCGGACTGGGTCTACCTGCTTCCCGTTCTTCTCACCTGAGTGCTACTGATTCAAGCTTTGACAGGTACACTCTACTCAACCGGAGCAGTAAGGTGAAGCTCAACTTAGGGCACTTTCTGAAAGTGTTGAGAACTACAGCTCAGTTGTTGGGCATGCGACCACTGTCCATCCAGCACTATGGACGGCACTGCCTACATCTGGCTCTAATTAGTCCACGGTTGTGTTCAGCAAAATGACCTCTGCCGGGAACACTCAGAATGAGGTTCTGAGTTATTCGCACATAGGAGAGTTTCACTGCTGTCAAGGCTTCTTAGGAAGAATTCCGGAATGTTGCTGCCCGCAGGCCTACGGCTGTTCCGGGTAAACATGTCCTTGTAAATCCCCCGTGGTTTCTTGTACACCCCTGAAATTTGGGGAGGTTATGCAGTTTGCATTGCTACACAATTGCGCCTGCCTACCCCTGCCACGGTTGCAAACATTCAGGCGTGGCAGCCAGATAGGCTGGTCCCCGTAGGACACTGACAGCGGAATGGGTATATCTGCTTCCCATTCTTCTCCCCTTAGTGCTACTGATTCCAGCTTTGATGGCTACACTCTACTCAACCGGAGCAGTAAGTTGAACTTCAACTTATGGCACTTTGTGAAAGTGTTGAGAACTAGAGCTTAGTTGTTTGGCACGCCACCACAATCCATCCAGCACTATGGACGGCACTGCCTACATCTGGCTCTATTAATCCACGGTTGTGTTCAGGGGAATGACCTCTTCCGGGAACACTCAGAATGAGGTTCTGTGTTATTGCAACATGGAAGCGTTTCACTGCTTTCAAGGCTTCTTAGGAAGGATTCCGGAAACTTGCTGCTGGCAGGCCTCCGGCTGTTCGGGGTGAACATCTCCTTGTAAATCCCCCGTGGTTTCTTGTACACCCGTGAAATTTGGCGAGGTTATGCAGTTTGCATTGCTGCACAATTGCGCCTGCCTAGCTCTGCCAGGGTTGCAAACATTCAGGCGTGGCAGCCAGATAGTCTGGTCCCCGTAGGACACTGTCAGCGGACTGGGTATATCTGCTTCCCGTTCTTCTCACCTGAGTGCAACTGATTCCAGCTTTGATGGCTACACGCTACTAAACCGGCAGTGTCCATGCAGCACTATGTACGGCACTGCCTACATGTGGCTATAATTAGTCCTAGGTTGGGATCAGCCGAATGACCTCTGCCTGGAACACTCACAATGAGGTTCGGAGTTATTGCAAAATAGGAGACTTTCACTGCTTTCAAGTCTTCTCAGGAAGGATTCCGGAATGTTGCTCCCGGCAGGCCTCAGGCTGTTCCGAGTGAACATCTCCTTGTAAATCACCCATGGTTTCTTGTACAGCCGTGAAATTTGGCCAGGTTATGCAGTTTGCACTGTTGCACAATTGCGCCTGCCTAGCTCAGCCACGGTGGCAAACATTCATGCGTGGCAGCCAGATAGGCTGGTCCCCGTAGGACACTGCCAGCGGATTGGGTATATCTGCTTCCCGTTCTTCTCACCTGAGTGCTAGTGATTGCAGGTTTGACAGCTACACTCTACTCAACCGGAGCAGTAAGTTGAACCTCAACTTATGGCACTTTGTGAAAGTATTGAGAACTAGAGCTCACTTGTTTGGCACGCCACCACAGTCCATCCAGCACTATGGACGGCACTGCCTACATCTGGCTCTAATAAGTTCATGTTTGTGTTCAGCCGAATGACCTCTGCCGGTAACACTCAGAATGAGGTTCTGAGTTATTGCAACATAGGAGCATTTCACTTCTTTCAAGGCTTCTTAAGAAGAATTACGGAATATTGCTGCCGGCAGGCCTCCGGCTGTTCGGGGTGATCATGTCCTCGTAAATGCCCCGTGGTTTCTTGTACACCCGTGAAATTTGGCCAGGTTATGCAGTTTGCATTGCTGCACAATTGCTCCAGTCTTGCTCTGCCGCAGTTGCAAACATTCAGGCATGGCAGCTAGATAGTCTGGTCCCCGTAGGACACTGCCAGCGGACTGGGTCTATCTGCTTCCCATTCTTCTCACCTGAGTGGTACTGATTCCACCTTTGACGGCTACTCTCTACTTAACCGGAGCAGTAAGTTGAACCTCAACTTATGGCACTTTGTGAAAGTGTTGAGAACTAGAGCTCAGTTGTTTGGCACGCCACCGTTGTCCATCCAACACTATGGACGGCGCTGCCTACATCTGGCTCTAGTTAGTCCACGGTTGTGTTCAGCCGAATAACCTCTGCCGGGAACGCACAGAATGAGGTTCTGAGTTATTGCAACATAGGAGCGTTTCACTGCTATTGAAGCTTCTTAGGAAGGATTCTGGAATCTTGTTGCCGGGAGGCCTCCGTCTTTTCCGGGTGAATATCTCCTTGTAAATCCTTGGTGGTTTCTTGTACACCCGTGAAATTTGGCCAGGTTATGCAGTTTGCTTTGCTGCACAATTGCGCCTGCGTAGCTCTGCGGGGGTTGCAAACATTCAGGTCTGGCAGCCAGATAGACTGGTCCCCTAGGACACTGCCAGCGGACTGGGTATATCTGCATTCCGTTCTTCTCAACTGAGTGCTACTGATTCCAGCTTTGACGGCTACACTCTAGTCAACCGGAGCAGTAAGTTGAACCTCAACTTATGGTACTTTGTGAAAGTGTTGAGAACTAGAGCTCAGTTGTTTGGCACGCCAGCACTCTCCATCCACACTATGGACGGCACTGCCTACGTCTGGCTCTAATTAGTCCACGGTTGTGTTCAGCTGAATGAGCTCTGCCGGGAACACTCAGAATGAGGTTCTGAGTTATTGCAACATAGGAGCGTTTCACTGCTTTCAAGGCTTCTTAGGAAGAATTCCGGAATCTTGCTGCCGTCAGGCTTCCAGCTGTTCCGGGTGAACATCTCCTTGTAAATCCCCCCTGGTTTCTTGTACACCAGTGAAATTTGGCCACGTTATGCAGTTTGCATTGCTGCACAATTTCGCCTGCCTAGCTCTGCCGCGGTTGCAAACATTCAGGCGTGGCAGCCAGATAGGCTGGTCCCCGTAAGACATTGCAAGCGAACTGGATATATCTGTTTCCCATTCTTCTCACATGAGTGCTCCTGATTCCAGCTTTGACGGCTACACTCTACTCAACCGGAGCACTAAGTTGAATCTCAACTTATGGCACTTTGTGAAAGTGTTGAGAACTAGAGCTCAGTTGTTTGGCACGCCACCACTGTCCATCCAGCACTATGGACAGCAGAACCTACATCTGGCTCTAATTAGTCCACGGTTGTGTTTAGCCGAATGGCCTCTGCCGGGAACACTCAGAATGAGGTTCTGAGTTATTCCAACATAGGAGCGTTTCACTGCTTTCAAGGCTTCTCAGGAAGGATTCCGGAATCTTGCTGTCGGTAGGTTTCCGACTGATCTGGGTTAAGATTTCCTGGTAAATCCCGCGTTGTTTCTTGTACACCCGTGTAATTTGGCCAGGTTATGTAGTTTGCTCTGCTGCACAATTGCGCCTGCCTAGCTCTGTCGCCTTGGCAAACATTCAGGCATGGCAGCCAGATAGGCTGCTCCCCATAGGACACTGCCAGCTGATTGTGTATATCTGCTTCCCGTTCTTCTCACATGAGTGCTATTGATTTCAGCTTTGACAGCTACACTCTAGTCAACCGCAGCAGTAAGTTGAACCTCAACTTAGTGCACTTTCTCAAAGTGTTGAGAACTAGAACTCAGATGTTGGGCATGCGTCCACAGTCCATCCAGCACTATGGACGGCACTGCCTACATCTGGCTCTAATTAGTCCACGGTTGTGTTCAGCCGAATGACCTCTGCTGGGAACACTCAAAATGAGATTCTGAGTTATCGCAACATAGGAGCGTTTCACTGCTTTAAAGGCTTCTTATGAAGAATTCCGGAATCTTACTGCCAGCAGGTCTCCGGCGGTTCCAGGTAAACATGTCCTTGTAAATCTCCCGTGTTTTCTTGCACACCCGTGAAATTTGGCCAGGTTATGCCGTTTGCATTGCTGCATAATTGCGACTGCTTAGCTCTGCTGCTTTTGCAAACATTGAGGCGTAGCAGCCAGATAGGCTGGACACCGTAGGACACTGCCAGCGGACTGGGTATATCTCCTTCCCGTTCTTCTCACCTGAGTGCTACTGATTCCAGCTTAGACGGCTACACTCTACTCAACGGGAGCAGTAATTTGAACGTCAACTTATGGCACTTTGTGAAAGTGTTGAGAAATAGAGCTCAATTGTTTGTCACGCCACCACTGTCCATCCAGTACTATGGACAGCACTGCCTACATCTGGCTCTAATTAGTCCACGGTTGTGTTCAGCCGAATGACGTCTGCCGGGAACACTCAGAATGAAGTTCTGAGTTATTGCAACATAGGAGCCTTTCACTGCTTTCAAGGCTTGTCAGGAAAGATTCCGGAATCTTGTTGCCGGCAGGCCTCCGGCTGTTCCGGGTGAACATCTCCTTGTAAATCCCCCGAGGTTTCTTATAAACCCGTGAAATTTGGCCAGGTTATGCAGTTTGCATTGCTGCACAATTGCGCCTACCTAGCTCTGCCGCGGTTGCAAACATTCAGGCGTGGCAGCCAGATAGGCTGGTCCCCGTAAGACATTGCCAGCGGACTGGGTATATCTGCTTCCCGTTCTTCTCACCTGAGAGCTACTGATTCCAGCTTTGACGGCTACACTCTACTCAACCGCAGCAGTAAGTTGAACCTCAACTTATGGCACTTTGTGAAAGTGTGGAGAACTGGAGCTCAGTTGTTTGGCACACCACAACTGTCCATCCTGCATTATGGACGGCACTGCATACATCAGGCTCTAATTAGTCCACGGTTGTGTTCAGCCGAATGACCTCTGCCGGGAACACTCAGAATGAGGTTCTGAGTTATTGCCACATAGGAGCGTTTCACTGTTTTCAAGGCTTCACAGGAAGAATTCCGGAATCTTACTGGTGGCAAGCCTTCGGCTGTTCCGGGTGAACATCTCCTTGTAAATCCCCCGTGGTTTCTTGTACACCCGTGAAATTTTGCCAGGTTATGCAGTTTGCATTGCTGCAAAATGGCGCCTGCCTAGCTCTGCCGCGGTTGGAAACATTCAGGCGTGGCAGCCAGATAGGCTGGTCCCGTAGGACACTGTCAGCAGACTGGGTATATCTGATTCCCGTTGTTCTAACCTGAGTGCTACTGATTCCAGCTTTGATGGCTACTCTACTAAACCGGAGCAGAAAGTTGAACCTCAACTTATGGCACTTTGTGAAAGTGTTGAGAACTAGAGTTCAGTTGTTTGGCACGCCACCACAGTCCATCCCGCACTTTGGACGGCACTGCCTGTATCTGGCTCTAATAAGTTCATGGTTGTGTTCAGCCGAATGACCTCTGCCGGGAACACTCAGAATGGGGTTCTGAGTTATTGCAACATAGGAGCATTTCACTGCTTTCAAGGCTCCTTAGGAAGGATTACGGAATATTGCTGCCGGCAGGCCTCCGGCTGTTCCGGATGATCATATCCTCGTAAATGCCACGTGGTTTCTTGTACACCCGTGAAATTTGGCCAGGTTATGCAGTTTGCATTGCTGCACAATTGCTCCAGCCTTGCTCTGCCGCGGTTGCAAACATTCACGTGTGGCAGCTAGATAGGCTGGTTCCCATAGGACACTGCCAGCGGACTGGGTCTATCTGCTTCCCTTTCTTCTCACTTTAGTGCTACTGATTCCAGCTTTGACGGCTACACTCTACTCAACCGGAGCAGTAAGTTGAACCTGAACTTATGGCACTTTGTGAAAATGTTGAGAAATAGAGCTCAGTTGTTTGGCACGCCACCACTGTCCATCCAGCACTATGGACGGCGCTGCATACATCTGGCTGTAATTAGTCCACGGTTGTGGTCAACCTAATGACCTCTGCCGGGAACACTCAGAATGAGGTTCTGAGTTATGGCAACATAGGAGCATTTCATTGCTTTCAAGGCTTCTTAGGAAGGATTCCGGAATCTTGCTGCCAGCAGGCCTCCGGCTGTTCCGGGTGAACATCTCCTTGTAAATCCCCCCTGTTTTCTTGTACACCCGTGAAATTTGGCCAGGTTATGCAGTTTCCATTGCTGCACAATTGCGCCTGCCTAGCTCTGCCGCGGTTGCAAACATTCAGGCGTGGCAGCCAGATAGGCTGGTCCCCATTGGACGCTGCCAGCGTACTGGGTCTATTGGCTTCGTGTTCTTCTCACATGAGTGCTACTGCTTTCAGCTTTGATGGCAAAACTCTCCTCAACCGGAGCAGTAAGATGAAACTCAACTTATGGCACTTTGTGAAAGTGTTGCGAACTAGAGCTCAGTTGTTTGGCACGCAAACACTGTCCATCAAGCACTATGGACGGCACTACCTACATCTGGCTATAATTAGTCCACTGTTGTGTTCAGCCGAATGACCTCTGCTGGGAACACTCAGAATGAGGTTCTGAGATATTGCAACATAG
Organism: Dipodomys merriami; assembly: GCF_024711535.1. NCBI lineage: Eukaryota > Metazoa > Chordata > Mammalia > Rodentia > Heteromyidae > Dipodomys > Dipodomys merriami. The sequence continues at coordinate 398,302 of NW_027204481.1, forward strand.
GAGCGATTCACTGCTTTCAAGGCTTCTTCGGAAGGATTCCAGAATCTTCCTGCCGGCAGGCCACCGGCTGTTCCGGGTGAACATCTCCTTGTAAATCCCCCGTGGTTTCTTGTACACCCGTGAAATTTGGCCAGGATATACAGTTTGCATTGCTGCACAATTGTGCCTGCCTAGCTCTGCCGCAGTGGCAAACATTCAGACGTGACAGGCAAATAGGCGGGTCCCCGTAGGACTCTCCCAGCAGATTGCGTATATCAGCTTCCCGTTCTTCTCACCTCAGTGCTACTGATTCCAGCTTTGATGGCTACACTCTACTAAACCGGCAGTGTCCATCCAGCACTATGTACGGCACTGCCTACATCTGGCTCTAATTAGTCCACGGTTGTCGTCAGCCGAATGACTTCTGCGGGGAACACTCAGAATGAGGTTCTGATTTATTGCCACATAGGAGCGTTTGACTGTTTTCAAGGCTTTACAGGAAGAATTCCGGAATCTTATGGTGGCAAGCCTAAGGCTATTCCGGGTGAACATCTCCTTGTAAATCCCCCGTGGTTTCTTGTACACCCGTGAAATTTGGCCAAGTTATGCAGTTTGCATTGCTGCAAAATGGCGCCTGCCTAGCTCTGCCGCGGTTGCAAACATTCAGGCTTGGCAGCCAGATAGGCTGGTCCCGTCGGAACTGTCAGCGGACTGGGTATATATGATTCCCGTTCTTCTAACCTGAGTGCTACTGATTCCAGCTTTGATGGCTACACTCTACTAAACCGGAGCAGTAAGTTGAACCTCAACTTATGGCACTTTGTGAAAGTGTTGAGAACTAGAGCTCAGTTGTTTGGCACGCTACCACTGTCCATCCAGCACCATGGACGCCACTGCCTTCCTCTGGCTCTATTAATCCACGGTTGTGTTCAGCCGAATGACCTCTGCGGGGAACACACAGAATGAGGTTCTGAGTTATTGCAACATAGGAGCGTTTCACAGCTATCGAAGCTTCTTAGGAAGGATTCTGGAATCTTGCTGCCGAGATGCCTCCGTCTGTTCCGGGTGAATATCTCTTTGTAAATCACCGGTGGTTTCTTGTACACCCGTGAAATTTGGCCAGGTTATGCAGTTTGCATTGCTGTCCAATTGTGCCTGCCTAGCTCTGCCGCAGATGAAAACATTCAGGCGTGGCAGGCAGATAGGATGGTCCCGGTAGGACACTGCCAGCGGACTGGGTCTATCTGCTCCCGTTCTTCTCACCAGAGTGCTACTGATTCCAGCTTTGACGACTACACTCTACTCAACCGGAGCAGTAAGTTGAACCTCAACTTATGGCACTTTGTGAAAGTGTGGAGAACTAGAGCTCAGTTGTTTGGCACGCCCCCACTGTACATCCAGCACTATGGACGGCACTGTCTACATCTGGCTCTAATTAGTCCAAGGTTGTGTTCAGCCGAATGACCTCTGCCGGGAACACTCAGAATGAGGTTTTGAGTTATTGCAACATAGGAGCGTTTCACTGCTTTCAAGGCTTCACAGGAAAAATTCCGGAATCTTGTTTCCGGCAGGCCTCCGGCTGTTCCGGGTGAACATCTCCTTGAAAATCCCCCGTGGTTTCTTGGTCACCCGTGAAATTTGGCCATGTTATGCGGTTTGAATTGCTGCACAATTGTTCCTGCCTACCCCTGCCGTGGTTGCAAACATTCAGGCGAGGCAGCCAGATAGGCTGCTCCCCATAGGACACTGCCAGCGGACTGGGTCAATCTGCTTCCCGTTCTCACCTCAGTGCTACTGATTCCAGCTTTGACGGCTACACTCTATTCAACGGGAGAAGTAAGTTGAACCTCAACTTATGGCACTTTGTGAAAGTGTTGAGAACTAGAGCTCAGTTGTTTGGCACGCCACCACTGTCCATCTAGCACTATGGATGGCAATGCCTACATCTGGCTCTAATTAGTCCACTGTTGTGTTCAGCCGAATGACCTCTGCTGGGAACACTCAGAATGAGGTTCTGAGTTATTGCAACATAGGAGGGATTCACTGCTTTCAAGGCTTCTTCAGAAGGATTCCGGAATCTTGCTGCAGGCAGGCCTCCGGCTGTTCCGGGTGAACATCTCTTTGTAAATACCCCGTGGTTTCTTGTACACCCGTGAAATTGAGCCCGATTATGCAGGTTGCATTACTGCACAATTGCGCCTGGCTAGCTCTGCCGCGGTTGCAAACATTCAGGCGTGGCAGCAAGATAGGCTGGTCCCCGTAGGACACTGCCAGCGCACTGGTATAACTGCTTCCGGTTCTTCTCTCCTGAGTGCTACTGATTCCAGCTTTGACGGCTACACTGTACTCAACAGGACCAGTAAGTAGAACCTCAACTTATGGCACTTTGTGAAAGTGTTGAGAACTAGAGCTCAGTTGTTTGGCACGCCACCACTGTCCCTCCAGCACTATGGACCGCACTGCCAACATCTGGCTCTAATTAGTCCACGGTTGTGTTCAGCCGAATGACCTCTGCCGGGAACACTCAGAATGAGGTTCTGAGTTATTGCAATATAGGAGCGTTTCACTGCTTTCAAGGCTTCACAGGAAGAATTCAGGAATCTTGCTGCCGGCAGGCCTTGGGCTGTTCCGGGTGAACATCTCCTTTTTAATCCCCCGTGGTTTCTTGTACACCCGTGAAATTTGGCCTGGTTATGCAGTTTGGATTCATGCACAATTGCGCCCTCGTAGCTCTGCCGCGGTTGTAAATATTCAGGCGTGGCAAGCAGATAGGCTGCTCCCTGTAGGACACTGCCAGCGGACTGCGTATATCTGCTTCCCGTTCTTCTCACCTAAGAGCTACTGATTCCAGCTTTGACGGCTACACTCTACTCAACCGGAGCAGTAAGTTGAACCTCAACTTCTGGCACTTTGTGAAAGTTTGGAGAACTAAAGCTCAGTTGTTTTCCAATCGAAAACACTGCCTATATCTGGCTCTAATTAGTCCATTGCCTACATGTGGCTCTAATTAGTCCACTGCCTACATCTGGCTCTAATTATTCCACAGTTGTGTTCATCCGAATGACCTCTGCCGGGAACACTCAGAATGCGGTACTGAGTTATTCCAACATAGGAGCGTTTCACTACTTTCAAGGCTTCTCAGGAAGGTTTCCGGAATCTTGCTGTGGGTAGGTTTCCGACTGATCTGGGTTAAGATCTCCTTGTAAATCCCGCGTTGTTTCTTGTACACTAGTGAAATTTGGCCAGGTTATGCAGTTTGCTTTGCTGCACAATTGCGCCTGACTAGCTCTGTCGCGTTGGCAAACAATCAGGCACGGCAGCCAGATAGGCTGCTCCCCATAGGACACTGCCAGCGGATCGGGTATATCTGCTTCCCGTTTTTCTCACCTGAGTGCTACTGATTTCAGCTTTGACAGCTACACTCTAGTCAACCGGAGCAGTAAGTTGAAGCTCAACTTAGTGCACTAGAGCTCAGATGTTGGGCATCCGTCCACAGTCTATCCAGCACTATGGACGTCACTGCCTACTTCTGGCTCTAAGTAGTCCACGGTTCTGTTCAGCCGAATAACCTCTGCTGGAAACACTCAAAATGAGATTCTGAATTGTTGCAACTTACGAGCGTTTCACTGCTTTCAAGGCTTCTTAGGAAGAATTCCGGAATCTTGCTGCCGGCAGGTCTCCGGCTGTTCCGAGTAAACATGTCCTTGTAAATCTCTTGTGGTTTCTTGCACACCCGTGAAATTTGGCCATGTTATGCAGTTTGCATTGCTGCATAATTGGGAGTGCTTAGCTCTGCCGCGGGTGCAAACATTGAGGCGTGGCAGCCAGATAGGCTGGACAACGTAGGACACTGCCAGCAGACTGGGTATATCTGCTTCCTGTTCTCACCTGAGTGCTGCTGATTCTAGCTTTGATGGCTACACTCTACTCAACCAGAGCAGTAAGTTGATCCTCAACTTATGGCACTTTGTGAAAGTGTTGAGAACTAGAGCTCACTTGTTTGGCACACCACCACTGTCCAGCCAGCACTATGGATGGCACTGCATGCATCTGGCTATAGTTAGTCCACGGTTGTGTTCAGCCGAATGAGCTCTGCCGGGAACACTCACAATGAGGTTCTGAGTTATTGCAACATAGGAGTGTTTCACTGCTTTCAAGGCTTCTTAGGAAGAATTCTAGAATCTTGCTGCCGGCAGGCCTCCGGTTGTTCCGAGTGAACATCTCCTTCTAAATCCCCCGTGGTTTCTTGTACACCCGTGAAATTTGGCTAGATTATGCAGTATGTATTGCTGCATAATTGCCCCTGCCTAGCTATGCCGCGGTTGCAAACATTCAGGCGTGGCAGCCAGATAGGCTGGTCCCGAAGGCCAGGGACAGCGGACTGGGTATATCTGCTTTCCATTCTTCTCACCTGAGTGCTTCTGATTCCCGCTTTGACGGCTACACTATACTCAACCTAAGCAGTAAGTTGAACCTCTACTTATGGCACTCTGTTAAAGTTTGGAGAACTAGAGCTCAGTTGTTTGGCACGCGACTACTGTCCATCCAGCACTATGGACAGCACTGCTTACATCTGGCTCTAATTAGTCCACGGTTGTGTTCAGCCAAATGACCTCTGCCGGGATCACTCAGAATGAGGTGCTGAGTTATTGCAACATAGGAGTGTTTCACTGCGTTCAATGCTACTTAGGAAGAATTCCCGAATCTTGTTGCCGGCAGGCCTCCGGCTCTTCCGGGTGAACATCTTGTATTTCCTCCTGGTTTGTTGTACACCCGTGAAATTTGGCAAGGTTATGCAGTTTGCATTGCTGCATAATTGCGACTGTCTAGCTCTGTCACGGTTGCAAACATTCAGGCGTATCAGTCAGATAGGCTTTTCCCCGTAGGACACTGCCAGCAGACTGGGTATATCTGCTTCCCGTTCTTCTCACCTGAGTGCTACTGATTCCAGCTTGGACGGCTACACTCTACTCAAACGGAGCAGTAAGTTGAACCTCAACTTATGGCACTTTCGGAACGTTTGGAGAACTAGAGCTCAGTTATTTAGCATGCTACAACTCTCCGCCCAGCACTATGGACGGCACTGCCTACATCTGGCTCTAATTTTTCCACGTTTATGTTCAGCCGAATGACCTCTTCCGGGAACACTCAGAATGAGGTTCTGAGTTATCGCAACATAGGAGCGTTTCACTGCTTTCAAGGCTTCTTAGGAAGAATTCCGGAATGTTGCTGGCGGCAGGCCTCCGGCTGTTCCTGGTGAACAGATACTTGTAAATCCCCCGTGGTTTCTTGTACACCCGTGAAATTTGGCCAGGTTATGCAGTTTGCATGGGTGCACAATTGCGCCTGCCTAGCTCTGCCGCGGTTGCAAACATTCAGGCGTGGCAGCCAGATAGGCTGGTCCCCGTAGGACACTGCCAGCGGACTGGGTCTATCTGCTTCCCGTTCTTCTCACCTGAGTGCTACTGATTCCAGCTTTGTTGCCTACACTCTACTCAACCGGAGCAATAAGTTGAACCTCAACATATGGCACTTTGTGAAAGTTTGGAGAACTAAAGCTCAGTTGTTTTCCAATCGAAAACACTGCCTATATCTGGCTCTAATTACTCCATTGCCTACATCTGGCTCTAATTAGTCAACTGCCTACATCTGGCTCTAATTAGTTCACGGATGAGTTCAGCCGAATGACCTCTGCTGGGAACACTCAGAATGAGGTTCTGAGTTATTGTAACATAGGAGCGTTTCACTGCTTTCAAGGCTTCTCAGGAAGGATTCTGGAATCTCGCTGTCGGTAGGCCTCCGGCTGTTCTGGGTGAACATCTCCTTGTAAATCCGAGTTGTTTCTTGTACACCCGTGAAATTTGGCCAGGTTATGCAGTTTGCTTTGCTGCACAATTGCGCCTGCCTACCTCTGCCGCGGTGGCAAACATTCAGGCATTCCAGCCAGATAGGCTGCTCCCCATAGGACACTGCCAGCGGACTGGGTGTATCTGCTTCCTGTTCTTCTCACCTGTGTGCTACTGATTCCAGCTTTGACGGCTGCGCTCTACTCAACCGCAGCAGTAAGTTGAACCTCAACTTAGGGCACTTTCTGAAACTGTTGAGAACTGGAGCTCAGATGTTGGGCATGCGACCACTGTCCACCCAGCACTATGGACGGCACTGTCTACATGTGGCTCTAATTAGTCCACGGTTGTGTTCAGCCGAATGACCTCTGCCGGGAACACTCAGAATGAGGTTCTGAGTTATTGCAACATAGGAGCGTTTCACTGCTTTCACGGCTTCTTAGGATGAATTCCGGAATCTTGCTGCCGGCAGGCCTCCGGCTGTTCTGGGTGAACATCTCCTTCTAAATCCCCCGTGGTTTATTTTACACCCGTGAGTTTTTGCCAGGTTATGCAGTTTGCATTGCTGCACAATTGTGCCTGCCTAGCTCTGCCGCAGTTGCAAACATTCAGGCGTGGCAGCCAGATAGGTTGGTCCCCGTAGGACATTGCCAGCGGACTGTGTATATCTGCTTCCCGTTCTTCTCACCTGAGTGCTACTGATTCCAGCTTTGACGGCTACACTCTACTCAACCGGCAGTGTCCATCCAGCAGTATGGACAGCACTGCCTACATTGGGCTCTATTAATCCACGGTTGAGTTCAGCCGAATGACCTCTGACGGGAACACTCAGAATGAGGTTCTGTGTTATTGCAACATAGGAGCGTTTCACTGCTTTCAAGGCTTCTTAGGAAGGATTCCTAAATGTTGCTGCCGGCAGGCCTCCGGCTGTTCCGGGTGAACCGCTCCTTGTAAATCCCCCGTGGTTTCTTGTACACCCGTGAATTTTGGCCAGGTTATGCAGTTTGCATTACTGCACAATTGTGCCTGCCTAGCTCTGCCGAGGTTGCAAACATTCAGTCGTGGCAGCCACATAGGCTGGACCCAGTAGGACACTGCAAGCGGACTGTTTATATCTGCTTCCCATTCTTCTCACCTGCGTGCTCCTGATTCCTGCTTTGACGGCTACACTCTACTCAACCGCAGTTGTAAGTTGAACCTCAACTTATGACACTTTTTGAAAGTGTTGAGAACTAGAGCTCAGTTGTTTGGCACGCCACCACTGTCCATCCAGCACTAAGGACAGCACTGCTTACATCTGGCTCTAATTAGTCCACGGTTGTGTTCAGCCGAATGACCTCTACCAGGAACACTCAGAATGAGGTTCTGAGTTATTGCAACATAGGAGCTTTTCACTGCTTTCAAGGCTTCTCAGGATGGATTCTGGAATGTTGCTGCCGGCAGGCCTCCGGCTGTTGGTGAACATCTCCTTGTAAATCCCCCGTGGTTTCTTGTACACCCGTGAAATTTGGCCAGGTTATGCAGTTTGCATTGCTGCACAATTGCGCCTGCCTAGCTCTGCCACGGAGGCAAACATTCAGGCGTGGCAGCCAGATAGGCTGGTCCCGGTAGGACACTGCCAGCTAACTGGGTGTATCTGCTTCCAGTTCTTCAAACCTGAGCGAAACTGATTCCAGCTTTGACTGCTACACTCTACTCAACCAGAGCAGTAAGTTGAACCTCAACTTATGGCACTTTGTGAAAGTGTTTAGAACTAGAGCTCAGTTGTTTGGCACGCCACCAATGTCCATCCAGCACTATGGACGGCACTGCCTACATCTGGCTCTAATTAATCCACGGTTGTGTTCAGCCGAAGGACCTCTGCCGGGAACACTCAAAATGAGGTTCTGAGTTATTGCAACATAGGAGCGTTTCACTGCTTTCAAGGCTTCAAAGGAAGAATTGCGGAATCTTCCTGGGGGCAGGCCTCCGGCTGTTCCGGGTGAACATCTCCTTGAAAATCCCCCGTGGTTTCCTTGTCACCCGTGAAATTTGACCAGGTTATGTAGTTTGCATTGCTGCACAATTGCGCCTGCCTAGCTCTGCCGCGGTTGCAAACATTCAGGCGAGGCAGCCAGATCGTCTGGTCTCCGTAGGACACTGCCAGCGGACTGGGTCAATCTGCTTCCCGTTCTTCTCACCTGAGTGCTACTGATTCCAGCTTTGATGGCTACACTCTACTCAACCGGAGCAGTAAGTTGAACCTCAACTTATGGCACATTGTGAAAGTGTTGGGAACTAGAGCTCAGTTGTTTGGCACGCCACCACTATCCATCCAGGACTATGGAAGGCACTGCCTACATCTGGCTCTAATTAGTCCACGCTTGGGTTCAGCCGAATGACCTCTGCCGGGAACACTCAGAATAAGGTTATGAGTTATTGCAACATAGGAGCTTTTCACTGCTTTCAAGGCTTCACAGGAAGAATTCCGGAAATTTGCTGTCGACAGGTCTCCGGCTGTCCCGGGTGAACATCTCCTTGTAAATCCCCCGTGGTTTCTTGTACACCCTTGAAATTTGACCAGGTTATGCAGTTTGCATTTCTGCACAATTGCGCCTGCCTAGCTCTGCCGCGGTTGCAAACCTTCAGACATGGCAGCTAGATAGGCTGGTCCCCGTAGGACGCTGCCAGCTGACTGGGGATATCTGCTTCCCGTTCTTCTCAACTGAGTGGTACTGATTCCAGCTTTGACGGCTACACTCTACTCAACCAGAGCAGTAAGTTGAATCTCAACTTATGGCACTTTGTGAAAGTGTTGAGAACTAGAGCTCATTTGTTTTGCAAGCCACCATTGTCCATCCAGCACTATGCACGGCACTGTCTACATCTGGCTCTAATTAATCCACGGTTGTGATCCGCCGAATGACCTCTGCTGGGAACATTCAGAATGAGGTTCTGAGTTGTTGTCACATAGGAGAGTTTCACTGCTTTCAAGGCTTCTTAGGAAGTGTTCCGGAATATTGCTGCAGGCAGGCCTCCGGTTGTTTCGGGTGAAAATCTCCATGTAAATCCCCCGTGGTTTCTTGTACACACGTGAAATTTGGCCAGGTTATTCAGTTTGCATTGCTGCACAATTGTTCCTGCCAAGCTCTGACGCGGTTGCAAACATTCAGGCGTGGCAGCCAGATAGGCTGGTCCCGGTAGGACACTGCCAGCCGACTGGTTGTATCTGCTTCCCGTTCTTCTCACCTGAGTGCTACTAATTCCTGCTTTGACCGCTACACTCTCCTCAACCAGAACAGTAAGTTCAACCTCAACTTATGGCACTTTGTGAGTGTTGAAAACTAGAGCTCAGTTTTATGGAACGCCACCACTGTCCATCCAGCACTATGGCGGCACGGCCTACATCTGGCTCTAATTAGGCCACGGTTGTGTTCAGCTGAATGACCTCTGCCGGGAACACTCAGAATGAGGTTATGAGTTATTTCAACATTGGAGCCTTTCACTGCTTTCAAGGCTTCACAGGAACAATTCCGGAATCTTGCTTCCGGCAGGCCTCTGTCTGTTCCGGGTGAACTTCTGCTAGTAAATCCCCCGTGGTTTCTTGTACACCCGTGAAATTAGGCCAGGTTATGCAGTTTGCATTGCTGCACAATTGCGCCTGCCTAGCTCTGCCGCGGTTGCAAACATTCAGACGTGGCAGCCAGATAGGCTGGTCCCCGTAGGACACTGCAAGCGGACTGGGTATATCTGCTTCCCGTTCTTCTCACCTGAGTGCTACTGATTCCAGCTTTGACGGCTACACTCTACTCAACCGCAGCAGTAAGTTGAACCTCAACTTATGGCACTTTGTGAAAGTGTTGAAAACTAGAGCTCAGTTGTTTGGCACGCCACCACTGTCCATCCAGCACTATGGACGGCACTGCCTACATCTGACTCTAATTCATCCACAGTTGTGTTCAGCCGAATGCCCTCTGCCAGGAACACTCAGAACGAGCTTCTGAGTTATTGCAACATAGGAGCGTTTCACTCCTTTAAAGGCTTCTTAGGAAGAATTCCGGTAATTGCTACTGGCAGGCGTCCGGCTGTTCTGGGTGAACATCTTCTTGAAAATCCCCCGTGGTTTCTTTGTCATCCGTGAATTTGGCCAGGTTATGCTGTTTGCATTGCTGCACAATTGTGCCTGCCTAGCCCTGCCGCGGTTGCAAACACTCAGGCGTGGCAGCCAGATAGGCTGGTCCCCGTAGGACACTGCCCGCGGACTGGGTATATCTGCTTCCCGTTCTTCTCACTCAGTGCTACTGATTCCAGATTTCACGGCTACACTCTACTCAACCGGAGCCGTAAGTTGAACCTCAACTCATGGCACTTTGTGAAAGTGTTGAGAACTAGAGCTCAGTTGTTTGGCACGCCACCACTGTCCATCCAGCACTATGGACTGCACTGTATACATCTGGATCTAATTAGTCCACGGTTGTGTTCAGCCGAATGACCTCTGCCGGGAACACTCAGAATAAGGTTCTGAGTTATTTCAACATAGGAGAGTTTCACTGCTTTCAAGGCTTCTTAGGAAGAATTCCGGAATATTGCTGCCAGCAGGCCTCCGGTTGTTCCGAGTGTTCCATGTAAATCCTCTTTGGTTTCTTGTATACCCGTGAAATTTGGCCAGGTTATGCAGTTTGCATTGCTGCACAATTGTGCCTGCCTAGCTCTGCCGTGGTTGCAAACATTCTGGCGTGGCAGCCTTATAGGCTGGTCCCTGTAGGACACGGCCAGCGGTCTGCTTCCCGTTCTTCTCACCTGAGTGCTACTGATTCCAGCTTTGACGGCTACACTCTCTACTCAACTGGAGCAGTAAGTTGAACCTCAACTTATGGCACTTTGTGAAAGTGTTGAGAACTAGAGCTCAGTTGTTTGGCACGCCATCACTGTCCATCAGCACTATGGACGGCACTGCCTACATCTGGCTCTAATTAGTCCACGGTTGTGTTCAGCCGAATGACCTCTGCCGGGAACACTCAGAATGAGGTTCTGAGTTATTGCAACATAGGAGCGTTTCACTGCTCTCAAGGCTTCATAGGAAGAATTCCGGAATCTTGCAGCCGGCAGGCCTCCGACTGTTCCGGGTGAACATCTCCTTGTAAATCCCCCGTGGTTTCCTGTACACCCGTGAAATTTGGCCAGGTTATGCAGTTTGCATTGCTGCACAATTGCGCCTGCATAGCTTTGCCACGGTTGCAAATATTTTGGCAAGGCAGCCAGATAGGCTGGTCCCCGTAGGACACTGCCAGCGGACTGGGTCTCCCTGCTTCCCGTTCTTCTCACCTGAGTGCTACTGATTCCAGCTTTGACGGCTACACTCTACTCAACGGTATCAGTAAATTGAACCTCTACTTATGGCACTTTGTGAAAGTGTTGAGAACTAGAGCTCAGTTGTTTGGCACGCCACCACTGTCCATCCAGCTCTATGGACGGCAGTTCCTACATCTGGCTCTAATTAGTCCACGGTTGTGTTCAGCTGAATGACCTCTGCCGGAAAAACTCAGAATGAGGTTCTGAGTTATTGCAACATAGGAGCTTTTCACTGCTTTCAAGGCTTCACATGAAGAATTCCCGAATCTTGCTGCAGGCAGGACTCCAGCTATTCCGGGTGAACATCTCCTTGTATATCCCCCGTGCTTTCTTGTACACCTGTGAATTTTGGCCAGGTTATGCAGTTTGCATTGCTCACATTTCCGCCTGCCTAGTTCTACCGCGGTTGCAAACATTCAGTGGTGGCAGCCAGATAGGCTGGTCCCTGTAGGACACTGACAGCGGACTTCGTGTATCTCCTTCCCGTTCTTCTCACCTGAGTGCTACTGATTCCAGCTTTGACGGCTACATTCTAATTAACCGGAGCAGTAAGGTGAACCTCAACTTATGGCACTTTGTAAAAGTGTTGAGAACTAGAGCTCAGTTGCTTGGCACGCCACCTCAATCCATCCGGCACTATGGACTTCACGGGGTACATCTGGCTATAATTAGTGCACGGTAGTTTTCAGCAGACTGACCTCTGCCGGGAACACTCAGAATGAGGTTCTGAGTTGTTGCAACATAGGAACGTTTCACTACTTTCCAGGCTTCTTAGGAAGAATTCCGGAAAATTGCTGCCCACAAGCCTCCACCTGTTCCGGGTGAACATCTGCTTGTAAATCTCCCGTGGTTTCTTGTACACCCGTGAAATGTGGCCAGGGTATGCAGTTTGCATTGCTGCACACTTCCGCCTGCCTAGCTCTATCGCGGTTGGAAACGTTCAGGCATGGTAACCATATAGGCTGATCCCCGTAGGACACTGCCAGCCGACTGGTTATATGTGCTTCCCGTTCTTCTCACTTGAGTGCTACTGATTCTAGCTTTGACGGCTACACTCTACTCAACCAGAGCAGTAAGTTGAACCTCAACTTATGGCAGTTTGTGAAAGTGTTGAGAACTAGAGCTCAGTTGTTTGGCACGCCACAACTGTCCATCCAGCACTATGGACGGCACTGCCTACATCTGGCTCTAATTAGTCCACGGTTGTGTTCAGCCGAGTGACCTCTGCCGGGAACACTCAGAATGAGGTTCTGAATTATTGCAACATAGGAGCGTTTCACTGCTTTCAAGGCTTCTTAGGAAGAATTCTGGAATGTTGCTTATCGGCAGGCCTCCGGCTGTTCCGGGTGAACATCTCCTTGTAAATCCCCCATGGTTTCTTGTACACCCGTGATATTTGGGCAGGTTATGCAGTTTGCATTGCTGCACAATTGCGCCTGCCTAGCTCTGCCTTGGTTGCAAACATTCAGGCGTGGCAGCCAGATAGGCTGGTCACCGTAGGACACTTCCAGCGGACTGGGTGTATCTGCTTCCCGTTCTGCTCACCTGAGTGCTTCTGATTCCAGCTTTCAGGGCTACATTCTAGTTAACCGGAGCAGTAAGTTGAACCTCAACTTATGGCACTTTGTGAAAGTGTTGAGAACTAGAGCTCAGTTGTTTGGCACTCCACCACTGTCCATCCAGCACTATGGACTTCACTGTATACATCTGGCTCTAATTAGTCCATGGTTGTTTTCAGCCGAATGACCTCTGCCGGGAACACTCAAAATGAGTTTCTGAGTTATTGCAACATAGCAGCGTTGCACTGCTTTCAAGGCTTCTTAGGAAGAATTCCAGAATCTTGCTGCCGGCGGGCCTCCGGCTCTTCCGGGTGAACATCTCCTTGTAAATCCCCCGTGTTTTCTTGTACACCGTGAAATTTGGCCAGGTTATGCAGTTTGCATTGCTGCACAATTGCGCCTGTCTAGCTCTGCCCCGGTTGCTAACATTAAGGGGTGGCAGCCAGATAGGCTGTCGCCGTAGGACACTGCCTGGGGCCTGGCTATATCTGCTTCCCGTTCTTCTCACCTGAGTGCTACTGATTCCAGCGTTGAGGGCTACACTCTACTCAACCGGAGCAGTAAGTTGAACCTCAACTTATGGCACTTTGTGAAAGTGTTGAGAACTAGAGCTCAGTTATTTGGCACGCCATCAATGTCCATCCAGCACTATGGACGGCACTGCCTACATCTGGCTCTAATTAGTCCACGGTTGTGTTCAGCCGAATGACCTCTGCCGGAAACACTAAGAATGAGGTTCTGAGTTATTGCAACATAGGAGGATTTCACTGCTTTCAAGGCTTCTTAGGAAGAATTCCGGAATGTTGCTACCGGCAAGCCTCAGGCTGTTCCAGTTGAATATCTCCTTGTAAATCCCCAGTGGTTTCTTGTATACCCAAGAAATTTGGCCAGGTTATGCAGTTTGCATTGCTGCACAATTGCGCCTGCCTAGCTCTGCCGCGGTTGCAAAGATTCAGTCGTGGCAGCCAGATAGGCTGGTCCCCGTAGGACATCGCCAGCAGACTGGCTATATCTGCTTCCCGTTCTTCTCACCTGAGTGCTACTGATTCCAGCTTATGGACGGCACTGCCTACATCTGGCTCTAATTAGTCCACGGTTGTGTTCAGATGAATGACCTCGGCCGGGAACATTCAGAATGAGGTTCGGAGTTATTGCAACTTAGGAGCGTTTCACTGCTTTCTAGGCTTCTTAGGAAGAATTCAGGAATGTTGCTGCCGGCAGGCCTCCGGCTTTTCGGGGTCTACATGTCCTAGTATATCCCCCCTGGTTTCTTGTATTCCCGTGAAATTTGGCCAGGTTATGCAGTTTGCATTGCTGCACAATTGCTCCTGCCTAGCTATGCCGCGGTTGCAAACATTCAGGCGTGGCACCCAGAAAGGTTAGTCCCCGTAGGACACTGCCAGCGGACTGGGTATATCTGCTTCCTGTTCTTCTCACTTGAGTGCTACTGATTCCAGCTTTTACGGCTACACTCTACTCAACCGGAGCAGTAAGTTGAACCTCAACTTATGGCACTTTGGGAAACTGTTGAACACTAGAGCTCAGTTTTTTGGCATGCCAACACTGTCCATGCAGCACTATGGTCGGCATTGTCTACATCTGGCTCTAATTACTCCACGGTTGTGTTCAGCTGAATGCCCTCTTCCGGGACCCCTCAGAATGTGGTTCTTAGTTGTTGCAACATAGGAGCGTTTCACTGCTTTCAAGGCTTCTTAGGAAGAATTCAGGAATCTTGCTGCCGGCATGGCTCCGGCTGTTCCGGGTGAACATCTCCTTGTAAATCCCCCGTGGTTTCTTGTACAACCTTGAAATTTAGCCACGTTATGCGGTTTGCATTGCTGCACAATTGTGCCTGCCTAGCTCTGCCGCGGTTGCATTCAGGCATGGCAGCCAGATAGGCTGATCAAAATAGGACACTGCCAGTGGACTGAGTATATCTGCTTCCCGTTCTTCTCACCTGAGTGCTACTGATTCCAGGTTGGACGGCTACACTCTACTCAATCGGATTAGTAAGATGAACCTCAACTTATGGCACTTTGTGAAAGTTTTGAGAACTAGAGCTCAGTTGTTTGGCACGCCACCAGTGTCCATCCAGCACTATGAACGGCACTGTCTACATCTGACTCTAATTAGTCCCCGGTTGTGTTCAGCCGAATGAGCTCTGCCGGGAACACTCAGAATGAGGTTCTGAGTTATTGCAACATAGGAGCGTTTCACTGCTTTCAAGTCTTCTTAGGAAGAATTCCGGAATCTTGCTGCCGGCAGGGCTCCGGCTGTTCCGGGTGAACTTCTCCTTGTAAATCCCCCGTGGTTTCTTGTACACCCGTGAAATTTGGCCAGGGTATGCAGTTTGCATTGCTGCACAATTGCGCCTGCCTAGCTCTGCCGCGGTTCCAAACATTCAGGCGTGGCAGCCAGATAGGCTGGTATACGTAGGACACTGCCAGCGGACTGGGTATATGTGCTTCCCGTTCTTCTCACCTGAGTGCTACTGATTCCAGCTTTGACGGCTACACTCTACTCAACCGGAGCAGTAAGTTGAACCTCATCTTATGGCACTTTGTTAAAGTGTTGAGAACTAGAGCTCAGTTGTTTAGCACGCCACCAATGAACATCCAGCACTATGGACGGAATTGCCTACATCTGGCTCTAATTAGTCCACGGTTGTGTTCAGCCGAATGACCTGTGCTGGGAACACTCAGAATGAGGTTCTGAGTTATTGCAACATAGGAGAGTTTCATTGCTTTCAAGGCATCTTAGGAAGAATTCCGGAATGTTGCTGCCGGCAGGTCTCGGGCTGTTCCGGGTGAACATCTCCTTGTAAATCCCCTGTGGTTTCTTGTACCCCCGTAAAATTTGGCCAGGTAATGCAGTTTTCATAGCTGCACAATTGGGCCTGCCTAGCTCGGGCACGGTTGCAAACATTCAGGCGTGGCAGCCAGATAGGCTGGTCCCCATAGAACAATGCCAGCTGACTGGGTTTATCTGCTTCCCGTTCTTCTCAACTTAGTGCTACTGATTCCAGCTTTGACGGCTACACTCTACTCAACCGGAGCAGTAAGTTGAACCTCAACTTATGGCACTTTGTAAAAGTGTTGAGAATTAGAGCTCAGTTGTTTGGCACGCCACCACAGTCCATCCATCACTATGCACGGCACTGTCTACATCTGGCTGTAATTAGTCCACGGTTGTGTTCAGCCGAATTACCCCTTCCGGGAACACTCAGAATGAGGTTCTGAGTTATTGCAACATAGGACCGTTACACTGCTTTCAAGGCTTGACAGGAAGAATTCCGGAATTTTGCTGCCGGCAGGGCTCCGACTGTTCCGGGTGAACATCTTTTTGTAAATCCCACGTGGTTCCTTGTACACCGGTGAAATTTGGCCAGGTTATACAGTTTGCCTTGCTGCACAATTCTGCCTGCCTAGCTCTGCCGCGGTGGCAAACATTTGGCGTGGCAGCCAGATAGGCTGGTCCCCGTAGGACACGGCCAGCGGAATGGGTATATCTGCTTCCCGTTCTTCTCACCTGAGTGCTACTGATTCCAGCTTGGACGGCTACACTCTACTCAACCGGAGCAGTAAGATGAACCTCAACTTATGGCACTTTGTGATAGTTTTGAGAACTAGAGCTCAGTTGTTTGGCACGCCACCAGTGTCCATCCAGCACTATGGACGGCACTGCCTACATCAGGCTCTATTTAGTACACGGTTGTGTTCAGCCGAATGAACTCTGCCGGGAACACTCAGAATCAGGTTCTGAGTTATTGCAACATGGGAGCGTTTCACTGCTTTCAAGGCTTCTTAGGAAGAATTCCGGAATGATGCTGGCAGCAGGCCTCCGGATGTTCCGGGTGAACATCTCCTTGTAAATCCCCCGTGGTTTCTTATACACCCGTGAAATTTGGCCAGGTTATGCAGTTTGCATTGCTGAACAATTGCGCCTGCCTAGCTGTGCCGCGGTTGCAAACATTCAGGCGTAGCAGCCACATGGGCTGGTCCCCGTAGGACACTGCCAGTGGACTGGGTCTATCTAATTCCTGTTCTTCTCACCTGAGTGCTAGTGATTCCAACTTTGACGGCTACACTCTACTCAACCGAAGCAGTAAGTTGAACCTCAACTTATGGCACTTTGTGAAAGTGTTGAGAATTAGAGCTCAGTTGTTTGGCACGCCTCCACAGTCCATCCATCACTATGCAAGGCACTGCCTACATCTGGCTCTAATTAGTCCACGGTTGTTTTCACCCGAATGACCTCTTCCGGGAACACTCAGAATGAGGTTCTGAGTTATTGCAACATAGGAGGGTTTCACTGCTTTCAAGGCTTTACAGGAAGAATTCCGGAATCTTGCTGCCGGCAGAGCTCCGGCTCTTCCGGGTGAACATCTCCTTGTAAATCCCACGTGGTTTCTTGTACACCCGTGACATTTGGGCAGGTTATGCTGTTTGCATTGGTGCACAATTCCGCCTGCCTAGCTCTGCCGCGGTGGCAAACATTAGGCGTGGCACCCAGATAGGCTGGTCCCCGTAGGACACTGCCAGCGGACTGGGTATATGTGCTTCCCGTTCTTCTCACCTGAGTGCTACTGATTCCAGCTTTGACGGCTACACTCTACTCAACCGGAGCAGTAAGATGAACCTCAACTTATGGCACTTTGTGAAAGTTTTGAGAACTAGAGCTCAGTTGTTTGGCACGCCACCACTGTCCAGCACTATGGACGCCAGTGCCTACATCTGGCTCTAATTAGTCCATAGTTGTGTTCAGCCTAATGACCTCTGCCGGGAACATTCAGTATGAGGTTCTGAGTTCTTGAAACATAGGAGCATTTCACTGCTTTCAAGGCTTCTCAGGAAGAATTCTGGAATGTTGCTGCCGGCAGGCCTCAGGCTGTTCGGGGTCAACATGTCCTTGTATATCCCCTGTTATTTCTTCTACACACGTGAAATTTGGCCAGGTTATGCAGTTTGCATTGCTGCAAAATTGCGCCTGCCTAACTCTGCCGCGGTTGCAAACATTCAGGCGTGGCATCCAGACAGTCTCGTCCCCGTAGGACCCTGCGAGCTGACTGGGTATATCTGTTTCCAGTTCTTCTCACCTGAGTGCTACTGATTCCAGCTTTGACGGCTACACTCTACTCAACCGGAGCAGTAAGTTGAACCTCAACTTATGGTACTTTGTGAAAGTATGGAGAACTAGAGCTCAGTTTTTTGGCACGCCACCACTCTCCATCCAGCACTATGGACGGCACTGCCTACATCTGGCTTTAATTAGTCCACGGTTGTGTTCAGCCGAATGACCTCTGCCGGGAACGCTCAGAATGAGATTCTGAGTGATTGCAACATAGGAGCGTTTCACTGCTTTCAAGCCTTCTTAGGAAAAATTCCGGAATATTGCTGCCGGTAGTCCTCCAGCTATTCTGGGTGAATATCTCCTTGTAAATCCCCCGTGGTTTCTTGTACACCCGTGAAATTTGGCCAGGTTATGCAGTTTGCATTTCTGCACAATTGTGCCTGCATAGCTCTGCCGCGGTTGCAAACATTCAGGGGTGGCAGCCAGACAGGCTGGCCCCGTAGGACACTGCCAGCTCACTGCGTATATCTGTTTCCCGTTCTTCTCACCTGAGTGCTACTGATTCCAGTTTTGACGGCTACACTCTACTCAATCGGAGCAGTAAGTTGAACCTCAACTTATGGCACTTTGTTAAAGTGTTGAGAACTAGAGCTCAGTTGTTTGGCACGCCACCACTGTCCATCCAGCACTATGGACGTCATTGCCTACATCTGGCTCTAATTAGCCCACAGTTGTTTTCAGCCGAATGACCTCTGCCGGGAACACTCAGAATGAGGTTCTGAGTTATTGCAACATAGGAGCGTTTCACTGCTTTCAATGCTTCTTAGGAAGAATTCCGGAATGATGCTGGCAGCAGGCCTCCGGATGTTCCGGGTGAACATCTCCTTGTAAATCCACCGTGGTTTCTTGTACGCCCGTGAAATTTGGCCAGGTGATGCAGTTTGCATTGCTGAACAATTGCGCCTGCCTAGCTGTGCCACGGTTGCAAATATTGAGGCGTGGCAGCCACATGGGCTGGTCCCCGTAGGACACTGCCAGCGGACTGGGTCTATCTGCTTCCCGTTCTACTCACCTGAGTGCTAGTGATTCCAGCTTTGACGGCTACACTGTACTCAACCGGAGCAGTAAGTTGAACCTCAACTTATGGCACTTTGTGAAAGTCTTGAGAACTAGAGCTCAGTTGTTTGGCATGCCACCACTGTCCATCCAGCACTATGGACGGCACTACCTACATCTGGCTCTATTAAGTCCACGGCTGTGTTCAGCCGAATGACCTCTGCCGAGAACACTCAGAATGAGGTTATGAGTTGTTGCAACATAGGAGCGTTTCACTGCTTTCAAGGCTTCTTAGGAAGAATTCCCCAATGTTGGTGCCGGCAGGCCTCCGGCTTTTCCGGGTGAACATCTCCTTGTAAATCCCCCGTAGTTTCTTGTACACTGGTGAAATTTGGCACGGTTATGCAGTTTGCATTGCTGCACAATTGGGCCTCCTAGCTCTGCCTCAGTTGCAAACATTCAGGCGTGGCAGCCAGATAGGCTGGTCCCTGTAGGACACTGCCAGCGGATTGGGTATATCTGCTTCCCGTTCTTCTCACCTGAGTGCTACTGATTCCAGCTTTGACGGCTACACTCTACTCCACCGGAGCAGTAAGTTGAACCTCAACTTATGGCATTTTGTGAAAGTGTTGAGAACTAGAGCTCAGTTGTTTGGCACGCCACCACTGTCCAGCACTATGGACGCCAGTGCCTACATCTGGCTCTAATTAGTCCATGGTTGTGTTCAGCCTAATTACCTGTGCCGGGAACATTCAGTATGAGGTTCTGAGTTCTTGCAACATAGGAGCGTTTCACTGCTTTCAAGGCTTCTCAGGAAGAATTCTGGAATGTTGCTGCCGGCAGGCCTCAGGCTGTTCGGGGTCAACATGTCCTTGTATATCCCCCGTTATTTCTTCTACACACGTGAAATTTGGCCAGGTTATGCAGTTTGCATTGCTGCAAAATTGCGCCTGCCTAACTCTGCCGCGGTTGCAAACATTCAGGCGTGGCATCCAGACAGTCTCGTCCCCGTAGGACCCTGCGAGCTGACAGGGTATATCTGTTTCCAGTTCTTCTCACCTGAGTGCTACTGATTCCAGCTTTGACGGCTACACTCTACTCAACCGGAGCAGTAAGTTGAACCTCAACTTATGGTACTTTGTGAAAGTATGGAGAACTAGAGCTCAGTTTTTTGGCACGCCACCACTCTCCATCCAGCACTATGGACGGCACTGCCTACATCTGGCTTTAATTAGTCCACGGTTGTGTTCAGCCGAATGACCTCTGCCCGGAACACTCAGAATGAGATTCTGAGAGATGGCAACATAGGAGCGTTTCACTGCTTTCAAGCCTTCTTAGGAAAAATTCCGGAATATTGCTGCCGGTAGTCCTCCAGCTATTCTGGGTGAAGATCTCCTTGTAAATCCCCCGTGGTTTCTTGTACACCCGTGAAATTTGGCCAGGTTATGCAGTTTGCATTTCTGCACAATTGTGCCTGCATAGCTCTGCCGCGGTTGCAAACATTCAGGGGTGGCAGCCAGATAGGCTGGCCCCGTCGGACATTGCCAGCTCACTGCGTATATCTGTTTCCCGTTCTTCTCACCTGAGTGCTACTGATTCCAGTTTTGACGGCTACACTCTACTCAATCGGAGCAGTAAGTTGAACCTCAACTTATGGCACTTTGTTAAAGTGTTGAGAACTAGAGCTCAGTTGTTTGGCACGCCACCACTGTCCATCCTGCACTATTTACGTCATTGCCTACATCTGGCTCTAATTAGCCCACAGTTGTTTTCAGCCGAATGACCTCTGCCGGGAACACTCAGAATGAGGTTCTGAGTTATTGCAACATAGGAGCGTTTCACTGCTTTCAAGGCTTCTTAGGAAGAATTCCGGAATGATGCTGGCAGCAGGCCTCTGGATGTTCCGGGTGAACATCTCCTTGTAAATCCCCCGTGGTTTCTTGTACACCCGTGAAATTTGGCCAGGTGATGCAGTTTGCATTGCTGAACAATTGCGCCTGCCTAGCTGTGCCAGGGTTGTGAACATTCAGGCATGGCAGCCACATGTGCTGGTCCCCGTAGGACACTGCCAGCGGACTGGGTCTATCTACTTCCCTTTCTTCTCACCTGAGTGCTAGTGATTCCAGCTTTGATGGCTACACTCTACTCAACCGGAGCAGTAAGTTGAACCTCAACTTATGGCGCTTCGTGAAAGTGTTGAGAACTAGAGCTCAGTTTTTTGGCACGCCACCACTGTCCATCCAGCACTATGGACAGCACTGCCTACATCTGGATCTAATTAGTCCACGGTTGTGTTCAGCCGAATGACCTCTGCCGGGAACACTCAGAATGAGGTTCTGAGTTGTTGCAACATAGGAGCGTTTCACTGCTTTCAAGGCTTCTTAGGAAGAATTCAGCAATGTTGGTGCCAGCAGGCCTCCGGCTGTTTCGGATGAACATCTCCTTTAAAATCCCCCGTGGTTTCTTGTACACCCGTGAGATTTGGCGCGGTTATGCAGTTTGCATTGCTGCACAATTGGGCCTCCTAGCTCTGCCGTGGTTGCCAACATTCAGGCGTGACAGCCAGATAGGCTGGTCCCCGTAGGACACTACCAGCGGATTGGGTATATCTGCGTCCCGTTCTTCATACCTGAGTGGTACTGATTCCAGCTTTGACGGCTACACTCTACTCAACCGGAGCAGTAAGTTGAACCTCAACTTATGGCAATTTGTGAAAGTGTTGAGAACTAGAGCTCAGTTGTTTGGCATGCCACCACTCTCCATCCAGAACTATGGACGGCAATGCCTACATCTGGCTCTAATTAGTCCACGGTTGTGTTCAGCCAAATGACCTCTGCCGGGAACATTCAGAATGAGGTTCTGAGTTATTGCAACATAGGAGCGTATCACTGCTTTCAAGGATTCTCAGGAAGGATTCCGGAATGTTGCTGCCAGCAGGCCTCCGGCTGTTCGAGGTGAACATCTCCTTGTAAATCCCCCTTGATTTCTTGTACATCCGTGAAATTTGGCCAGGTGATGCAGTTTGCATTGCTGAACAATTGCGCCTGCCTAGCTCTGCCGCGGTTGGAAACATTCTGGCGTGGGAGCCAGGTAGGCTGGTCCCCGTAGGACACTGCCAGCAGACTGGGTATATCTGCTTCCTGTTTTTATCACCTGAGTGCTACTGATTCCAGCTTTCATG
This sequence comes from Dipodomys merriami, assembly GCF_024711535.1. Taxonomy (NCBI): domain Eukaryota; kingdom Metazoa; phylum Chordata; class Mammalia; order Rodentia; family Heteromyidae; genus Dipodomys; species Dipodomys merriami. Next base: position 420,324 of record NW_027204481.1, read on the forward strand.
GCTACACTCTACTCAACTGGAGCAGTATGTTGAACCTCAACTTATGGCACTTTGTGAAAGTGTTGAACAGTAGAGCTCAGTTTTTTGGCACGCCACCACTGTCCATCCAGCACTATGGACGGCACTGCCTACTTCTGGCTCTAATTAGTCCACGGTTGTGTTCAGCTGAATGACCTATGCCGATAACACTCAGAATGAGGTTCTTAGTTGTTGCAACATAGGAGCGTTTCACTGCTTTCAAGACTTCTTATGAAGAATTCCGGAACCTGGCTGCCTGCAGGGCTCCGGCTGTTCCGGGTGAACATCTCCTTGTAAATCCCCCGTGTTTTCTTGTACACCCGTGAAATTTGGCCGGGTTATGCAGTTTGCATTGCTGCACATTTGCGCCTGCCTAGCTCTGCCGTAGTTGCAAACATTCAGGCGTGGAAGCCAGATAGGCTGGTCCCCGTAGGATACTGCCAGCGGACTGGGTATATCTGTTTCCCGTTCTTCTCACCTGAGTGCTACTGATTCCAGCTTTGACGGCTACACTCTACTCAACCGGAGCAGTAAGTTGAACCTAAAATTATGGCACTTTGTGAAAGTGTTGAGAAATAGAGCTCAGTTGTTTGGCACGACACCACTGTCCATCCAGCACTATGGACGGCACTGCCTACATCTGGCTCTAATTAGTCCAGGGTTGTGTTCAGCCGAATGACCTCTGCCGGGAACACTCAGAATGAGGTTCTGTGTTGTTGCAACATAGGAGCATTCCACTGCTATCAAGGCTTCTAGAATTAATTTCGGAATCTTGCTGCCCGCAGGCCTCCGGCTGTTCAGGGTGAACATCTCCTTGTAAATCCCCCGTGGTTCCTTGTACACCCATAAAATTTGGCCAGGTTATGCAGTTTGCATTGCTGCACAATTGCGCCTGCCTAGCTCTACTACGGTTGCAAATATTCAGGCGTGGCATCCACATAGGCTGGTCCCCGCAGGACACTGCCAGCGGACTGGGACTATCTGCTTCCAGTTCTTCTCACCTGAGTGCTCATGATTCCAGCTTTGAGAGCTGCACTCTACTCAACCGGAGCAGTAAGTTGAACTTCAACTTATGGCACTTTGTGAAAGTGTTGAGAACTAGAGCTCAGTTGTTTGGCAGGCCACCACTGTCCAAGCAGCAATATGGACGGCACTGCCTACATCTGGGTCTAATTAGTCCACGTTTGTATTCAGCCGAATGACCTCTTCCGGGAACACTCAGAATGATGTTCTGAATTGTTGCAACATAGGAGCGTTTCACTGCTTTCAAGGCTTCTTAGGAAGAATTCCGGAATGTTGCTGGCGGCAGGCCTCCGGCTGTTCCTGGTGAACAGATACTTGTAAATCCCCCGTGGTTTCTTGTACACCCGTGAAATTTGGCCAGGTTATGCAGTTTGCATGGGTGCACAATTGCGCCTGCCTAGCTCTGCCGCGGTTGCAAACATTCAGGCGTGGCAGCCAGATAGGCTGGTCCCCGTAGGACACTGCCAGCGGACTGGGTCTATCTGCTTCCCGTTCTTCTCACCTGAGTGCTACTGATTCCAGCTTTGTTGCCTACACTCTACTCAACCGGAGCAATAAGTTGAACCTCAACATATGGCACTTTGTGAAAGTTTGGAGAACTAAAGCTCAGTTGTTTTCCAATCGAAAACACTGCCTATATCTGGCTCTAATTACTCCATTGCCTACATCTGGCTCTAATTAGTCAACTGCCTACATCTGGCTCTAATTAGTTCACGGATGAGTTCAGCCGAATGACCTCTGCTGGGAACACTCAGAATGAGGTTCTGAGTTATTGTAACATAGGAGCGTTTCACTGCTTTCAAGGCTTCTCAGGAAGGATTCTGGAATCTCGCTGTCGGTAGGCCTCCGGCTGTTCTGGGTGAACATCTCCTTGTAAATCCGAGTTGTTTCTTGTACACCCGTGAAATTTGGCCAGGTTATGCAGTTTGCTTTGCTGCACAATTGCGCCTGCCTACCTCTGCCGCGGTGGCAAACATTCAGGCATTCCAGCCAGATAGGCTGCTCCCCATAGGACACTGCCAGCGGACTGGGTGTATCTGCTTCCTGTTCTTCTCACCTGTGTGCTACTGATTCCAGCTTTGACGGCTGCGCTCTACTCAACCGCAGCAGTAAGTTGAACCTCAACTTAGGGCACTTTCTGAAACTGTTGAGAACTGGAGCTCAGATGTTGGGCATGCGACCACTGTCCACCCAGCACTATGGACGGCACTGTCTACATGTGGCTCTAATTAGTCCACGGTTGTGTTCAGCCGAATGACCTCTGCCGGGAACACTCAGAATGAGGTTCTGAGTTATTGCAACATAGGAGCGTTTCACTGCTTTCACGGCTTCTTAGGATGAATTCCGGAATCTTGCTGCCGGCAGGCCTCCGGCTGTTCTGGGTGAACATCTCCTTCTAAATCCCCCGTGGTTTATTTTACACCCGTGAGTTTTTGCCAGGTTATGCAGTTTGCATTGCTGCACAATTGTGCCTGCCTAGCTCTGCCGCAGTTGCAAACATTCAGGCGTGGCAGCCAGATAGGTTGGTCCCCGTAGGACATTGCCAGCGGACTGTGTATATCTGCTTCCCGTTCTTCTCACCTGAGTGCTACTGATTCCAGCTTTGACGGCTACACTCTACTCAACCGGCAGTGTCCATCCAGCAGTATGGACAGCACTGCCTACATTGGGCTCTATTAATCCACGGTTGAGTTCAGCCGAATGACCTCTGACGGGAACACTCAGAATGAGGTTCTGTGTTATTGCAACATAGGAGCGTTTCACTGCTTTCAAGGCTTCTTAGGAAGGATTCCTAAATGTTGCTGCCGGCAGGCCTCCGGCTGTTCCGGGTGAACCGCTCCTTGTAAATCCCCCGTGGTTTCTTGTACACCCGTGAATTTTGGCCAGGTTATGCAGTTTGCATTACTGCACAATTGTGCCTGCCTAGCTCTGCCGAGGTTGCAAACATTCAGTCGTGGCAGCCAGATAGGCTGGACCCAGTAGGACACTGCAAGCGGACTGTTTATATCTGCTTCCCATTCTTCTCACCTGCGTGCTCCTGATTCCTGCTTTGACGGCTACACTCTACTCAACCGCAGTTGTAAGTTGAACCTCAACTTATGACACTTTTTGAAAGTGTTGAGAACTAGAGCTCAGTTGTTTGGCACGCCACCACTGTCCATCCAGCACTAAGGACAGCACTGCTTACATCTGGCTCTAATTAGTCCACGGTTGTGTTCAGCCGAATGACCTCTACCAGGAACACTCAGAATGAGGTTCTGAGTTATTGCAACATAGGAGCTTTTCACTGCTTTCAAGGCTTCTCAGGATGGATTCTGGAATGTTGCTGCCGGCAGGCCTCCGGCTGTTGGTGAACATCTCCTTGTAAATCCCCCGTGGTTTCTTGTACACCCGTGAAATTTGGCCAGGTTATGCAGTTTGCATTGCTGCACAATTGCGCCTGCCTAGCTCTGCCACGGAGGCAAACATTCAGGCGTGGCAGCCAGATAGGCTGGTCCCGGTAGGACACTGCCAGCTAACTGGGTGTATCTGCTTCCAGTTCTTCAAACCTGAGCGAAACTGATTCCAGCTTTGACTGCTACACTCTACTCAACCAGAGCAGTAAGTTGAACCTCAACTTATGGCACTTTGTGAAAGTGTTTAGAACTAGAGCTCAGTTGTTTGGCACGCCACCAATGTCCATCCAGCACTATGGACGGCACTGCCTACATCTGGCTCTAATTAATCCACGGTTGTGTTCAGCCGAAGGACCTCTGCCGGGAACACTCAAAATGAGGTTCTGAGTTATTGCAACATAGGAGCGTTTCACTGCTTTCAAGGCTTCAAAGGAAGAATTGCGGAATCTTCCTGGGGGCAGGCCTCCGGCTGTTCCGGGTGAACATCTCCTTGAAAATCCCCCGTGGTTTCCTTGTCACCCGTGAAATTTGACCAGGTTATGTAGTTTGCATTGCTGCACAATTGCGCCTGCCTAGCTCTGCCGCGGTTGCAAACATTCAGGCGAGGCAGCCAGATCGTCTGGTCTCCGTAGGACACTGCCAGCGGACTGGGTCAATCTGCTTCCCGTTCTTCTCACCTGAGTGCTACTGATTCCAGCTTTGATGGCTACACTCTACTCAACCGGAGCAGTAAGTTGAACCTCAACTTATGGCACATTGTGAAAGTGTTGGGAACTAGAGCTCAGTTGTTTGGCACGCCACCACTATCCATCCAGGACTATGGAAGGCACTGCCTACATCTGGCTCTAATTAGTCCACGCTTGGGTTCAGCCGAATGACCTCTGCCGGGAACACTCAGAATAAGGTTATGAGTTATTGCAACATAGGAGCTTTTCACTGCTTTCAAGGCTTCACAGGAAGAATTCCGGAAATTTGCTGTCGACAGGTCTCCGGCTGTCCCGGGTGAACATCTCCTTGTAAATCCCCCGTGGTTTCTTGTACACCCTTGAAATTTGACCAGGTTATGCAGTTTGCATTTCTGCACAATTGCGCCTGCCTAGCTCTGCCGCGGTTGCAAACCTTCAGACATGGCAGCTAGATAGGCTGGTCCCCGTAGGACGCTGCCAGCTGACTGGGGATATCTGCTTCCCGTTCTTCTCAACTGAGTGGTACTGATTCCAGCTTTGACGGCTACACTCTACTCAACCAGAGCAGTAAGTTGAATCTCAACTTATGGCACTTTGTGAAAGTGTTGAGAACTAGAGCTCAGTTGTTTTGCAAGCCACCATTGTCCATCCAGCACTATGCACGGCACTGTCTACATCTGGCTCTAATTAATCCACGGTTGTGATCCGCCGAATGACCTCTGCTGGGAACATTCAGAATGAGGTTCTGAGTTGTTGTCACATAGGAGAGTTTCACTGCTTTCAAGGCTTCTTAGGAAGTGTTCCGGAATATTGCTGCAGGCAGGCCTCCGGTTGTTTCGGGTGAAAATCTCCATGTAAATCCCCCGTGGTTTCTTGTACACACGTGAAATTTGGCCAGGTTATTCAGTTTGCATTGCTGCACAATTGTTCCTGCCAAGCTCTGACGCGGTTGCAAACATTCAGGCGTGGCAGCCAGATAGGCTGGTCCCGGTAGGACACTGCCAGCCGACTGGTTGTATCTGCTTCCCGTTCTTCTCACCTGAGTGCTACTAATTCCTGCTTTGACCGCTACACTCTCCTCAACCAGAACAGTAAGTTCAACCTCAACTTATGGCACTTTGTGAGTGTTGAAAACTAGAGCTCAGTTTTATGGAACGCCACCACTGTCCATCCAGCACTATGGCGGCACGGCCTACATCTGGCTCTAATTAGGCCACGGTTGTGTTCAGCTGAATGACCTCTGCCGGGAACACTCAGAATGAGGTTATGAGTTATTGCAACATTGGAGCCTTTCACTGCTTTCAAGGCTTCACAGGAACAATTCCGGAATCTTGCTTCCGGCAGGCCTCTGTCTGTTCCGGGTGAACTTCTGCTAGTAAATCCCCCGTGGTTTCTTGTACACCCGTGAAATTAGGCCAGGTTATGCAGTTTGCATTGCTGCACAATTGCGCCTGCCTAGCTCTGCCGCGGTTGCAAACATTCAGACGTGGCAGCCAGATAGGCTGGTCCCCGTAGGACACTGCAAGCGGACTGGGTATATCTGCTTCCCGTTCTTCTCACCTGAGTGCTACTGATTCCAGCTTTGACGGCTACACTCTACTCAACCGCAGCAGTAAGTTGAACCTCAACTTATGGCACTTTGTGAAAGTGTTGAAAACTAGAGCTCAGTTGTTTGGCACGCCACCACTGTCCATCCAGCACTATGGACGGCACTGCCTACATCTGACTCTAATTCATCCACAGTTGTGTTCAGCCGAATGCCCTCTGCCAGGAACACTCAGAACGAGCTTCTGAGTTATTGCAACATAGGAGCGTTTCACTCCTTTAAAGGCTTCTTAGGAAGAATTCCGGTAATTGCTACTGGCAGGCGTCCGGCTGTTCTGGGTGAACATCTTCTTGAAAATCCCCCGTGGTTTCTTTGTCATCCGTGAATTTGGCCAGGTTATGCTGTTTGCATTGCTGCACAATTGTGCCTGCCTAGCCCTGCCGCGGTTGCAAACACTCAGGCGTGGCAGCCAGATAGGCTGGTCCCCGTAGGACACTGCCCGCGGACTGGGTATATCTGCTTCCCGTTCTTCTCACTCAGTGCTACTGATTCCAGATTTCACGGCTACACTCTACTCAACCGGAGCCGTAAGTTGAACCTCAACTCATGGCACTTTGTGAAAGTGTTGAGAACTAGAGCTCAGTTGTTTGGCACGCCACCACTGTCCATCCAGCACTATGGACTGCACTGTATACATCTGGATCTAATTAGTCCACGGTTGTGTTCAGCCGAATGACCTCTGCCGGGAACACTCAGAATAAGGTTCTGAGTTATTTCAACATAGGAGAGTTTCACTGCTTTCAAGGCTTCTTAGGAAGAATTCCGGAATATTGCTGCCAGCAGGCCTCCGGTTGTTCCGAGTGTTCCATGTAAATCCTCTTTGGTTTCTTGTATACCCGTGAAATTTGGCCAGGTTATGCAGTTTGCATTGCTGCACAATTGTGCCTGCCTAGCTCTGCCGTGGTTGCAAACATTCTGGCGTGGCAGCCTTATAGGCTGGTCCCTGTAGGACACGGCCAGCGGTCTGCTTCCCGTTCTTCTCACCTGAGTGCTACTGATTCCAGCTTTGACGGCTACACTCTCTACTCAACTGGAGCAGTAAGTTGAACCTCAACTTATGGCACTTTGTGAAAGTGTTGAGAACTAGAGCTCAGTTGTTTGGCACGCCATCACTGTCCATCAGCACTATGGACGGCACTGCCTACATCTGGCTCTAATTAGTCCACGGTTGTGTTCAGCCGAATGACCTCTGCCGGGAACACTCAGAATGAGGTTCTGAGTTATTGCAACATAGGAGCGTTTCACTGCTCTCAAGGCTTCATAGGAAGAATTCCGGAATCTTGCAGCCGGCAGGCCTCCGACTGTTCCGGGTGAACATCTCCTTGTAAATCCCCCGTGGTTTCCTGTACACCCGTGAAATTTGGCCAGGTTATGCAGTTTGCATTGCTGCACAATTGCGCCTGCATAGCTTTGCCACGGTTGCAAATATTTTGGCAAGGCAGCCAGATAGGCTGGTCCCCGTAGGACACTGCCAGCGGACTGGGTCTCCCTGCTTCCCGTTCTTCTCACCTGAGTGCTACTGATTCCAGCTTTGACGGCTACACTCTACTCAACGGTATCAGTAAATTGAACCTCTACTTATGGCACTTTGTGAAAGTGTTGAGAACTAGAGCTCAGTTGTTTGGCACGCCACCACTGTCCATCCAGCTCTATGGACGGCAGTTCCTACATCTGGCTCTAATTAGTCCACGGTTGTGTTCAGCTGAATGACCTCTGCCGGAAAAACTCAGAATGAGGTTCTGAGTTATTGCAACATAGGAGCTTTTCACTGCTTTCAAGGCTTCACATGAAGAATTCCCGAATCTTGCTGCAGGCAGGACTCCAGCTATTCCGGGTGAACATCTCCTTGTATATCCCCCGTGCTTTCTTGTACACCTGTGAATTTTGGCCAGGTTATGCAGTTTGCATTGCTCACATTTCCGCCTGCCTAGTTCTACCGCGGTTGCAAACATTCAGTGGTGGCAGCCAGATAGGCTGGTCCCTGTAGGACACTGACAGCGGACTTCGTGTATCTCCTTCCCGTTCTTCTCACCTGAGTGCTACTGATTCCAGCTTTGACGGCTACATTCTAATTAACCGGAGCAGTAAGGTGAACCTCAACTTATGGCACTTTGTAAAAGTGTTGAGAACTAGAGCTCAGTTGCTTGGCACGCCACCTCAATCCATCCGGCACTATGGACTTCACGGGGTACATCTGGCTATAATTAGTGCACGGTAGTTTTCAGCAGACTGACCTCTGCCGGGAACACTCAGAATGAGGTTCTGAGTTGTTGCAACATAGGAACGTTTCACTACTTTCCAGGCTTCTTAGGAAGAATTCCGGAAAATTGCTGCCCACAAGCCTCCACCTGTTCCGGGTGAACATCTGCTTGTAAATCTCCCGTGGTTTCTTGTACACCCGTGAAATGTGGCCAGGGTATGCAGTTTGCATTGCTGCACACTTCCGCCTGCCTAGCTCTATCGCGGTTGGAAACGTTCAGGCATGGTAACCATATAGGCTGATCCCCGTAGGACACTGCCAGCCGACTGGTTATATGTGCTTCCCGTTCTTCTCACTTGAGTGCTACTGATTCTAGCTTTGACGGCTACACTCTACTCAACCAGAGCAGTAAGTTGAACCTCAACTTATGGCAGTTTGTGAAAGTGTTGAGAACTAGAGCTCAGTTGTTTGGCACGCCACAACTGTCCATCCAGCACTATGGACGGCACTGCCTACATCTGGCTCTAATTAGTCCACGGTTGTGTTCAGCCGAGTGACCTCTGCCGGGAACACTCAGAATGAGGTTCTGAATTATTGCAACATAGGAGCGTTTCACTGCTTTCAAGGCTTCTTAGGAAGAATTCTGGAATGTTGCTTATCGGCAGGCCTCCGGCTGTTCCGGGTGAACATCTCCTTGTAAATCCCCCATGGTTTCTTGTACACCCGTGATATTTGGGCAGGTTATGCAGTTTGCATTGCTGCACAATTGCGCCTGCCTAGCTCTGCCTTGGTTGCAAACATTCAGGCGTGGCAGCCAGATAGGCTGGTCACCGTAGGACACTTCCAGCGGACTGGGTGTATCTGCTTCCCGTTCTGCTCACCTGAGTGCTTCTGATTCCAGCTTTCAGGGCTACATTCTAGTTAACCGGAGCAGTAAGTTGAACCTCAACTTATGGCACTTTGTGAAAGTGTTGAGAACTAGAGCTCAGTTGTTTGGCACTCCACCACTGTCCATCCAGCACTATGGACTTCACTGTATACATCTGGCTCTAATTAGTCCATGGTTGTTTTCAGCCGAATGACCTCTGCCGGGAACACTCAAAATGAGTTTCTGAGTTATTGCAACATAGCAGCGTTGCACTGCTTTCAAGGCTTCTTAGGAAGAATTCCAGAATCTTGCTGCCGGCGGGCCTCCGGCTCTTCCGGGTGAACATCTCCTTGTAAATCCCCCGTGTTTTCTTGTACACCGTGAAATTTGGCCAGGTTATGCAGTTTGCATTGCTGCACAATTGCGCCTGCCTAGCTCTGCCCCGGTTGCTAACATTAAGGGGTGGCAGCCAGATAGGCTGTCGCCGTAGGACACTGCCTGGGGCCTGGCTATATCTGCTTCCCGTTCTTCTCACCTGAGTGCTACTGATTCCAGCGTTGAGGGCTACACTCTACTCAACCGGAGCAGTAAGTTGAACCTCAACTTATGGCACTTTGTGAAAGTGTTGAGAACTAGAGCTCAGTTATTTGGCACGCCATCAATGTCCATCCAGCACTATGGACGGCACTGCCTACATCTGGCTCTAATTAGTCCACGGTTGTGTTCAGCCGAATGACCTCTGCCGGAAACACTAAGAATGAGGTTCTGAGTTATTGCAACATAGGAGGATTTCACTGCTTTCAAGGCTTCTTAGGAAGAATTCCGGAATGTTGCTACCGGCAAGCCTCAGGCTGTTCCAGTTGAATATCTCCTTGTAAATCCCCAGTGGTTTCTTGTATACCCAAGAAATTTGGCCAGGTTATGCAGTTTGCATTGCTGCACAATTGCGCCTGCCTAGCTCTGCCGCGGTTGCAAAGATTCAGTCGTGGCAGCCAGATAGGCTGGTCCCCGTAGGACATTGCCAGCAGACTGGCTATATCTGCTTCCCGTTCTTCTCACCTGAGTGCTACTGATTCCAGCTTATGGACGGCACTGCCTACATCTGGCTCTAATTAGTCCACGGTTGTGTTCAGATGAATGACCTCGGCCGGGAACATTCAGAATGAGGTTCGGAGTTATTGCAACTTAGGAGCGTTTCACTGCTTTCTAGGCTTCTTAGGAAGAATTCAGGAATGTTGCTGCCTGCAGGCCTCCGGCTTTTCGGGGTCTACATGTCCTAGTATATCCCCCCTGGTTTCTTGTATTCCCGTGAAATTTGGCCAGGTTATGCAGTTTGCATTGCTGCACAATTGCTCCTGCCTAGCTATGCCGCGGTTGCAAACATTCAGGCGTGGCACCCAGAAAGGTTAGTCCCCGTAGGACACTGCCAGCGGACTGGGTATATCTGCTTCCTGTTCTTCTCACTTGAGTGCTACTGATTCCAGCTTTTACGGCTACACTCTACTCAACCGGAGCAGTAAGTTGAACCTCAACTTATGGCACTTTGGGAAACTGTTGAACACTAGAGCTCAGTTTTTTGGCATGCCAACACTGTCCATGCAGCACTATGGTCGGCATTGTCTACATCTGGCTCTAATTACTCCACGGTTGTGTTCAGCTGAATGCCCTCTTCCGGGACCCCTCAGAATGTGGTTCTTAGTTGTTGCAACATAGGAGCGTTTCACTGCTTTCAAGGCTTCTTAGGAAGAATTCAGGAATCTTGCTGCCGGCATGGCTCCGGCTGTTCCGGGTGAACATCTCCTTGTAAATCCCCCGTGGTTTCTTGTACAACCTTGAAATTTAGCCACGTTATGCGGTTTGCATTGCTGCACAATTGTGCCTGCCTAGCTCTGCCGCGGTTGCATTCAGGCATGGCAGCCAGATAGGCTGATCAAAATAGGACACTGCCAGTGGACTGAGTATATCTGCTTCCCGTTCTTCTCACCTGAGTGCTACTGATTCCAGGTTGGACGGCTACACTCTACTCAATCGAATTAGTAAGATGAACCTCAACTTATGGCACTTTGTGAAAGTTTTGAGAACTAGAGCTCAGTTGTTTGGCACGCCACCAGTGTCCATCCAGCACTATGAACGGCACTGTCTACATCTGACTCTAATTAGTCCCCGGTTGTGTTCAGCCGAATGAGCTCTGCCGGGAACACTCAGAATGAGGTTCTGAGTTATTGCAACATAGGAGCGTTTCACTGCTTTCAAGTCTTCTTAGGAAGAATTCCGGAATCTTGCTGCCGGCAGGGCTCCGGCTGTTCCGGGTGAACTTCTCCTTGTAAATCCCCCGTGGTTTCTTGTACACCCGTGAAATTTGGCCAGGGTATGCAGTTTGCATTGCTGCACAATTGCGCCTGCCTAGCTCTGCCGCGGTTCCAAACATTCAGGCGTGGCAGCCAGATAGGCTGGTATACGTAGGACACTGCCAGCGGACTGGGTATATGTGCTTCCCGTTCTTCTCACCTGAGTGCTACTGATTCCAGCTTTGACGGCTACACTCTACTCAACCGGAGCAGTAAGTTGAACCTCATCTTATGGCACTTTGTTAAAGTGTTGAGAACTAGAGCTCAGTTGTTTAGCACGCCACCAATGAACATCCAGCACTATGGACGGAATTGCCTACATCTGGCTCTAATTAGTCCACGGTTGTGTTCAGCCGAATGACCTGTGCTGGGAACACTCAGAATGAGGTTCTGAGTTATTGCAACATAGGAGAGTTTCATTGCTTTCAAGGCATCTTAGGAAGAATTCCGGAATGTTGCTGCCGGCAGGTCTCGGGCTGTTCCGGGTGAACATCTCCTTGTAAATCCCCTGTGGTTTCTTGTACCCCCGTAAAATTTGGCCAGGTAATGCAGTTTTCATAGCTGCACAATTGGGCCTGCCTAGCTCGGGCACGGTTGCAAACATTCAGGCGTGGCAGCCAGATAGGCTGGTCCCCATAGAACAATGCCAGCTGACTGGGTTTATCTGCTTCCCGTTCTTCTCAACTTAGTGCTACTGATTCCAGCTTTGACGGCTACACTCTACTCAACCGGAGCAGTAAGTTGAACCTCAACTTATGGCACTTTGTAAAAGTGTTGAGAATTAGAGCTCAGTTGTTTGGCACGCCACCACAGTCCATCCATCACTATGCACGGCACTGTCTACATCTGGCTGTAATTAGTCCACGGTTGTGTTCAGCCGAATTACCCCTTCCGGGAACACTCAGAATGAGGTTCTGAGTTATTGCAACATAGGACCGTTACACTGCTTTCAAGGCTTGACAGGAAGAATTCCGGAATTTTGCTGCCGGCAGGGCTCCGACTGTTCCGGGTGAACATCTTTTTGTAAATCCCACGTGGTTCCTTGTACACCGGTGAAATTTGGCCAGGTTATACAGTTTGCCTTGCTGCACAATTCTGCCTGCCTAGCTCTGCCGCGGTGGCAAACATTTGGCGTGGCAGCCAGATAGGCTGGTCCCCGTAGGACACGGCCAGCGGAATGGGTATATCTGCTTCCCGTTCTTCTCACCTGAGTGCTACTGATTCCAGCTTGGACGGCTACACTCTACTCAACCGGAGCAGTAAGATGAACCTCAACTTATGGCACTTTGTGATAGTTTTGAGAACTAGAGCTCAGTTGTTTGGCACGCCACCAGTGTCCATCCAGCACTATGGACGGCACTGCCTACATCAGGCTCTATTTAGTACACGGTTGTGTTCAGCCGAATGAACTCTGCCGGGAACACTCAGAATCAGGTTCTGAGTTATTGCAACATGGGAGCGTTTCACTGCTTTCAAGGCTTCTTAGGAAGAATTCCGGAATGATGCTGGCAGCAGGCCTCCGGATGTTCCGGGTGAACATCTCCTTGTAAATCCCCCGTGGTTTCTTATACACCCGTGAAATTTGGCCAGGTTATGCAGTTTGCATTGCTGAACAATTGCGCCTGCCTAGCTGTGCCGCGGTTGCAAACATTCAGGCGTAGCAGCCACATGGGCTGGTCCCCGTAGGACACTGCCAGTGGACTGGGTCTATCTAATTCCTGTTCTTCTCACCTGAGTGCTAGTGATTCCAACTTTGACGGCTACACTCTACTCAACCGAAGCAGTAAGTTGAACCTCAACTTATGGCACTTTGTGAAAGTGTTGAGAATTAGAGCTCAGTTGTTTGGCACGCCTCCACAGTCCATCCATCACTATGCAAGGCACTGCCTACATCTGGCTCTAATTAGTCCACGGTTGTTTTCAGCCGAATGACCTCTTCCGGGAACACTCAGAATGAGGTTCTGAGTTATTGCAACATAGGAGGGTTTCACTGCTTTCAAGGCTTTACAGGAAGAATTCCGGAATCTTGCTGCCGGCAGAGCTCCGGCTCTTCCGGGTGAACATCTCCTTGTAAATCCCACGTGGTTTCTTGTACACCCGTGACATTTGGGCAGGTTATGCTGTTTGCATTGGTGCACAATTCCGCCTGCCTAGCTCTGCCGCGGTGGCAAACATTAGGCGTGGCACCCAGATAGGCTGGTCCCCGTAGGACACTGCCAGCGGACTGGGTATATGTGCTTCCCGTTCTTCTCACCTGAGTGCTACTGATTCCAGCTTTGACGGCTACACTCTACTCAACCGGAGCAGTAAGATGAACCTCAACTTATGGCACTTTGTGAAAGTTTTGAGAACTAGAGCTCAGTTGTTTGGCACGCCACCACTGTCCAGCACTATGGACGCCAGTGCCTACATCTGGCTCTAATTAGTCCATAGTTGTGTTCAGCCTAATGACCTCTGCCGGGAACATTCAGTATGAGGTTCTGAGTTCTTGAAACATAGGAGCATTTCACTGCTTTCAAGGCTTCTCAGGAAGAATTCTGGAATGTTGCTGCCGGCAGGCCTCAGGCTGTTCGGGGTCAACATGTCCTTGTATATCCCCTGTTATTTCTTCTACACACGTGAAATTTGGCCAGGTTATGCAGTTTGCATTGCTGCAAAATTGCGCCTGCCTAACTCTGCCGCGGTTGCAAACATTCAGGCGTGGCATCCAGACAGTCTCGTCCCCGTAGGACCCTGCGAGCTGACTGGGTATATCTGTTTCCAGTTCTTCTCACCTGAGTGCTACTGATTCCAGCTTTGACGGCTACACTCTACTCAACCGGAGCAGTAAGTTGAACCTCAACTTATGGTACTTTGTGAAAGTATGGAGAACTAGAGCTCAGTTTTTTGGCACGCCACCACTCTCCATCCAGCACTATGGACGGCACTGCCTACATCTGGCTTTAATTAGTCCACGGTTGTGTTCAGCCGAATGACCTCTGCCGGGAACGCTCAGAATGAGATTCTGAGTGATTGCAACATAGGAGCGTTTCACTGCTTTCAAGCCTTCTTAGGAAAAATTCCGGAATATTGCTGCCGGTAGTCCTCCAGCTATTCTGGGTGAATATCTCCTTGTAAATCCCCCGTGGTTTCTTGTACACCCGTGAAATTTGGCCAGGTTATGCAGTTTGCATTTCTGCACAATTGTGCCTGCATAGCTCTGCCGCGGTTGCAAACATTCAGGGGTGGCAGCCAGACAGGCTGGCCCCGTAGGACACTGCCAGCTCACTGCGTATATCTGTTTCCCGTTCTTCTCACCTGAGTGCTACTGATTCCAGTTTTGACGGCTACACTCTACTCAATCGGAGCAGTAAGTTGAACCTCAACTTATGGCACTTTGTTAAAGTGTTGAGAACTAGAGCTCAGTTGTTTGGCACGCCACCACTGTCCATCCAGCACTATGGACGTCATTGCCTACATCTGGCTCTAATTAGCCCACAGTTGTTTTCAGCCGAATGACCTCTGCCGGGAACACTCAGAATGAGGTTCTGAGTTATTGCAACATAGGAGCGTTTCACTGCTTTCAATGCTTCTTAGGAAGAATTCCGGAATGATGCTGGCAGCAGGCCTCCGGATGTTCCGGGTGAACATCTCCTTGTAAATCCACCGTGGTTTCTTGTACGCCCGTGAAATTTGGCCAGGTGATGCAGTTTGCATTGCTGAACAATTGCGCCTGCCTAGCTGTGCCACGGTTGCAAATATTGAGGCGTGGCAGCCACATGGGCTGGTCCCCGTAGGACACTGCCAGCGGACTGGGTCTATCTGCTTCCCGTTCTACTCACCTGAGTGCTAGTGATTCCAGCTTTGACGGCTACACTGTACTCAACCGGAGCAGTAAGTTGAACCTCAACTTATGGCACTTTGTGAAAGTCTTGAGAACTAGAGCTCAGTTGTTTGGCATGCCACCACTGTCCATCCAGCACTATGGACGGCACTACCTACATCTGGCTCTATTAAGTCCACGGCTGTGTTCAGCCGAATGACCTCTGCCGAGAACACTCAGAATGAGGTTATGAGTTGTTGCAACATAGGAGCGTTTCACTGCTTTCAAGGCTTCTTAGGAAGAATTCCCCAATGTTGGTGCCGGCAGGCCTCCGGCTTTTCCGGGTGAACATCTCCTTGTAAATCCCCCGTAGTTTCTTGTACACTGGTGAAATTTGGCACGGTTATGCAGTTTGCATTGCTGCACAATTGGGCCTCCTAGCTCTGCCTCAGTTGCAAACATTCAGGCGTGGCAGCCAGATAGGCTGGTCCCTGTAGGACACTGCCAGCGGATTGGGTATATCTGCTTCCCGTTCTTCTCACCTGAGTGCTACTGATTCCAGCTTTGACGGCTACACTCTACTCCACCGGAGCAGTAAGTTGAACCTCAACTTATGGCATTTTGTGAAAGTGTTGAGAACTAGAGCTCAGTTGTT
This sequence comes from Dipodomys merriami, assembly GCF_024711535.1. Taxonomy (NCBI): domain Eukaryota; kingdom Metazoa; phylum Chordata; class Mammalia; order Rodentia; family Heteromyidae; genus Dipodomys; species Dipodomys merriami. Next base: position 435,926 of record NW_027204481.1, read on the forward strand.
TGGCACGCCACCACTGTCCAGCACTATGGACGCCAGTGCCTACATCTGGCTCTAATTAGTCCATGGTTGTGTTCAGCCTAATTACCTGTGCCGGGAACATTCAGTATGAGGTTCTGAGTTCTTGCAACATAGGAGCGTTTCACTGCTTTCAAGGCTTCTCAGGAAGAATTCTGGAATGTTGCTGCCGGCAGGCCTCAGGCTGTTCGGGGTCAACATGTCCTTGTATATCCCCCGTTATTTCTTCTACACACGTGAAATTTGGCCAGGTTATGCAGTTTGCATTGCTGCAAAATTGCGCCTGCCTAACTCTGCCGCGGTTGCAAACATTCAGGCGTGGCATCCAGACAGTCTCGTCCCCGTAGGACCCTGCGAGCTGACAGGGTATATCTGTTTCCAGTTCTTCTCACCTGAGTGCTACTGATTCCAGCTTTGACGGCTACACTCTACTCAACCGGAGCAGTAAGTTGAACCTCAACTTATGGTACTTTGTGAAAGTATGGAGAACTAGAGCTCAGTTTTTTGGCACGCCACCACTCTCCATCCAGCACTATGGACGGCACTGCCTACATCTGGCTTTAATTAGTCCACGGTTGTGTTCAGCCGAATGACCTCTGCCGGGAACACTCAGAATGAGATTCTGAGAGATGGCAACATAGGAGCGTTTCACTGCTTTCAAGCCTTCTTAGGAAAAATTCCGGAATATTGCTGCCGGTAGTCCTCCAGCTATTCTGGGTGAAGATCTCCTTGTAAATCCCCCGTGGTTTCTTGTACACCCGTGAAATTTGGCCAGGTTATGCAGTTTGCATTTCTGCACAATTGTGCCTGCATAGCTCTGCCGCGGTTGCAAACATTCAGGGGTGGCAGCCAGATAGGCTGGCCCCGTCGGACATTGCCAGCTCACTGCGTATATCTGTTTCCCGTTCTTCTCACCTGAGTGCTACTGATTCCAGTTTTGACGGCTACACTCTACTCAATCGGAGCAGTAAGTTGAACCTCAACTTATGGCACTTTGTTAAAGTGTTGAGAACTAGAGCTCAGTTGTTTGGCACGCCACCACTGTCCATCCTGCACTATTTACGTCATTGCCTACATCTGGCTCTAATTAGCCCACAGTTGTTTTCAGCCGAATGACCTCTGCCGGGAACACTCAGAATGAGGTTCTGAGTTATTGCAACATAGGAGCGTTTCACTGCTTTCAAGGCTTCTTAGGAAGAATTCCGGAATGATGCTGGCAGCAGGCCTCTGGATGTTCCGGGTGAACATCTCCTTGTAAATCCCCCGTGGTTTCTTGTACACCCGTGAAATTTGGCCAGGTGATGCAGTTTGCATTGCTGAACAATTGCGCCTGCCTAGCTGTGCCAGGGTTGTGAACATTCAGGCATGGCAGCCACATGTGCTGGTCCCCGTAGGACACTGCCAGCGGACTGGGTCTATCTACTTCCCTTTCTTCTCACCTGAGTGCTAGTGATTCCAGCTTTGATGGCTACACTCTACTCAACCGGAGCAGTAAGTTGAACCTCAACTTATGGCGCTTCGTGAAAGTGTTGAGAACTAGAGCTCAATTTTTTGGCACGCCACCACTGTCCATCCAGCACTATGGACAGCACTGCCTACATCTGGATCTAATTAGTCCACGGTTGTGTTCAGCCGAATGACCTCTGCCGGGAACACTCAGAATGAGGTTCTGAGTTGTTGCAACATAGGAGCGTTTCACTGCTTTCAAGGCTTCTTAGGAAGAATTCTGCAATGTTGGTGCCAGCAGGCCTCCGGCTGTTTCGGATGAACATCTCCTTTAAAATCCCCCGTGGTTTCTTGTACACCCGTGAGATTTGGCGCGGTTATGCAGTTTGCATTGCTGCACAATTGGGCCTCCTAGCTCTGCCGTGGTTGCCAACATTCAGGCGTGACAGCCAGATAGGCTGGTCCCCGTAGGACACTACCAGCGGATTGGGTATATCTGCGTCCCGTTCTTCATACCTGAGTGGTACTGATTCCAGCTTTGACGGCTACACTCTACTCAACCGGAGCAGTAAGTTGAACCTCAACTTATGGCAATTTGTGAAAGTGTTGAGAACTAGAGCTCAGTTGTTTGGCATGCCACCACTCTCCATCCAGAACTATGGACGGCAATGCCTACATCTGGCTCTAATTAGTCCACGGTTGTGTTCAGCCAAATGACCTCTGCCGGGAACATTCAGAATGAGGTTCTGAGTTATTGCAACATAGGAGCGTATCACTGCTTTCAAGGATTCTCAGGAAGGATTCCGGAATGTTGCTGCCAGCAGGCCTCCGGCTGTTCGAGGTGAACATCTCCTTGTAAATCCCCCTTGATTTCTTGTACATCCGTGAAATTTGGCCAGGTGATGCAGTTTGCATTGCTGAACAATTGCGCCTGCCTAGCTCTGCCGCGGTTGGAAACATTCTGGCGTGGGAGCCAGGTAGGCTGGTCCCCGTAGGACACTGCCAGCAGACTGGGTATATCTGCTTCCTGTTTTTATCACCTGAGTGCTACTGATTCCAGCTTTCATGGCTACACTCTACTCAACTGGAGCAGTATGTTGAACCTCAACTTATGGCACTTTGTGAAAGTGTTGAACAGTAGAGCTCAGTTTTTTGGCACGCCACCACTGTCCATCCCGCACTATGGACGGCACTGCCTACTTCTGGCTCTAATTAGTCCACGGTTGTGTTCAGCTGAATGACCTATGCCGATAACACTCAGAATGAGGTTCTTAGTTGTTGCAACATAGGAGCGTTTCACTGCTTTCAAGACTTCTTATGAAGAATTCCGGAACCTGGCTGCCTGCAGGGCTCCGGCTGTTCCGGGTGAACATCTCCTTGTAAATCCCCCGTGTTTTCTTGTACACCCGTGAAATTTGGCCGGGTTATGCAGTTTGCATTGCTGCACAATTGCGCCTGCCTAGCTCTGCCGTAGTTGCAAACATTCAGGCGTGGAAGCCAGATAGGCTGGTCCCCGTAGGATACTGCCAGCGGACTGGGTATATCTGTTTCCCGTTCTTCTCACCTGAGTGCTACTGATTCCAGCTTTGACGGCTACACTCTACTCAACCGGAGCAGTAAGTTGAACCTAAAATTATGGCACTTTGTGAAAGTGTTGAGAAATAGAGCTCAGTTGTTTGGCACGACACCACTGTCCATCCAGCACTATGGACGGCACTGCCTACATCTGGCTCTAATTAGTCCAGGGTTGTGTTCAGCCGAATGACCTCTGCCGGGAACACTCAGAATGAGGTTCTGTGTTGTTGCAACATAGGAGCATTCCACTGCTATCAAGGCTTCTAGAATTAATTTCGGAATCTTGCTGCCCGCAGGCCTCCGGCTGTTCAGGGTGAACATCTCCTTGTAAATCCCCCGTGGTTCCTTGTACACCCATAAAATTTGGCCAGGTTATGCAGTTTGCATTGCTGCACAATTGCGCCTGCCTAGCTCTACTACGGTTGCAAATATTCAGGCGTGGCATCCACATAGGCTGGTCCCCGCAGGACACTGCCAGCGGACTGGGACTATCTGCTTCCAGTTCTTCTCACCTGAGTGCTCATGATTCCAGCTTTGAGAGCTGCACTCTACTCAACCGGAGCAGTAAGTTGAACTTCAACTTATGGCACTTTGTGAAAGTGTTGAGAACTAGAGCTCAGTTGTTTGGCAGGCCACCACTGTCCAAGCAGCAATATGGACGGCACTGCCTACATCTGGGTCTAATTAGTCCACGTTTGTATTCAGCCGAATGACCTCTTCCGGGAACACTCAGAATGATGTTCTGAATTGTTGCAACATAGGAGCGTTTCACTGCTTTCAAGGCTTCTTAGGAAGAATTCCGGAATGTTGCTGGCGGCAGGCCTCCGGCTGTTCCTGGTGAACAGATACTTGTAAATCCCCCGTGGTTTCTTGTACACCCGTGAAATTTGGCCAGGTTATGCAGTTTGCATGGGTGCACAATTGCGCCTGCCTAGCTCTGCCGCGGTTGCAAACATTCAGGCGTGGCAGCCAGATAGGCTGGTCCCCGTAGGACACTGCCAGCGGACTGGGTCTATCTGCTTCCCGTTCTTCTCACCTGAGTGCTACTGATTCCAGCTTTGTTGCCTACACTCTACTCAACCGGAGCAATAAGTTGAACCTCAACATATGGCACTTTGTGAAAGTTTGGAGAACTAAAGCTCAGTTGTTTTCCAATCGAAAACACTGCCTATATCTGGCTCTAATTACTCCATTGCCTACATCTGGCTCTAATTAGTCAACTGCCTACATCTGGCTCTAATTAGTTCACGGATGAGTTCAGCCGAATGACCTCTGCTGGGAACACTCAGAATGAGGTTCTGAGTTATTGTAACATAGGAGCGTTTCACTGCTTTCAAGGCTTCTCAGGAAGGATTCTGGAATCTCGCTGTCGGTAGGCCTCCGGCTGTTCTGGGTGAACATCTCCTTGTAAATCCGAGTTGTTTCTTGTACACCCGTGAAATTTGGCCAGGTTATGCAGTTTGCTTTGCTGCACAATTGCGCCTGCCTACCTCTGCCGCGGTGGCAAACATTCAGGCATTCCAGCCAGATAGGCTGCTCCCCATAGGACACTGCCAGCGGACTGGGTGTATCTGCTTCCTGTTCTTCTCACCTGTGTGCTACTGATTCCAGCTTTGACGGCTGCGCTCTACTCAACCGCAGCAGTAAGTTGAACCTCAACTTAGGGCACTTTCTGAAACTGTTGAGAACTGGAGCTCAGATGTTGGGCATGCGACCACTGTCCACCCAGCACTATGGACGGCACTGTCTACATGTGGCTCTAATTAGTCCACGGTTGTGTTCAGCCGAATGACCTCTGCCGGGAACACTCAGAATGAGGTTCTGAGTTATTGCAACATAGGAGCGTTTCACTGCTTTCACGGCTTCTTAGGATGAATTCCGGAATCTTGCTGCCGGCAGGCCTCCGGCTGTTCTGGGTGAACATCTCCTTCTAAATCCCCCGTGGTTTATTTTACACCCGTGAGTTTTTGCCAGGTTATGCAGTTTGCATTGCTGCACAATTGTGCCTGCCTAGCTCTGCCGCAGTTGCAAACATTCAGGCGTGGCAGCCAGATAGGTTGGTCCCCGTAGGACATTGCCAGCGGACTGTGTATATCTGCTTCCCGTTCTTCTCACCTGAGTGCTACTGATTCCAGCTTTGACGGCTACACTCTACTCAACCGGCAGTGTCCATCCAGCAGTATGGACAGCACTGCCTACATTGGGCTCTATTAATCCACGGTTGAGTTCAGCCGAATGACCTCTGACGGGAACACTCAGAATGAGGTTCTGTGTTATTGCAACATAGGAGCGTTTCACTGCTTTCAAGGCTTCTTAGGAAGGATTCCTAAATGTTGCTGCCGGCAGGCCTCCGGCTGTTCCGGGTGAACCGCTCCTTGTAAATCCCCCGTGGTTTCTTGTACACCCGTGAATTTTGGCCAGGTTATGCAGTTTGCATTACTGCACAATTGTGCCTGCCTAGCTCTGCCGAGGTTGCAAACATTCAGTCGTGGCAGCCAGATAGGCTGGACCCAGTAGGACACTGCAAGCGGACTGTTTATATCTGCTTCCCATTCTTCTCACCTGCGTGCTCCTGATTCCTGCTTTGACGGCTACACTCTACTCAACCGCAGTTGTAAGTTGAACCTCAACTTATGACACTTTTTGAAAGTGTTGAGAACTAGAGCTCAGTTGTTTGGCACGCCACCACTGTCCATCCAGCACTAAGGACAGCACTGCTTACATCTGGCTCTAATTAGTCCACGGTTGTGTTCAGCCGAATGACCTCTACCAGGAACACTCAGAATGAGGTTCTGAGTTATTGCAACATAGGAGCTTTTCACTGCTTTCAAGGCTTCTCAGGATGGATTCTGGAATGTTGCTGCCGGCAGGCCTCCGGCTGTTGGTGAACATCTCCTTGTAAATCCCCCGTGGTTTCTTGTACACCCGTGAAATTTGGCCAGGTTATGCAGTTTGCATTGCTGCACAATTGCGCCTGCCTAGCTCTGCCACGGAGGCAAACATTCAGGCGTGGCAGCCAGATAGGCTGGTCCCGGTAGGACACTGCCAGCTAACTGGGTGTATCTGCTTCCAGTTCTTCAAACCTGAGCGAAACTGATTCCAGCTTTGACTGCTACACTCTACTCAACCAGAGCAGTAAGTTGAACCTCAACTTATGGCACTTTGTGAAAGTGTTTAGAACTAGAGCTCAGTTGTTTGGCACGCCACCAATGTCCATCCAGCACTATGGACGGCACTGCCTACATCTGGCTCTAATTAATCCACGGTTGTGTTCAGCCGAAGGACCTCTGCCGGGAACACTCAAAATGAGGTTCTGAGTTATTGCAACATAGGAGCGTTTCACTGCTTTCAAGGCTTCAAAGGAAGAATTGCGGAATCTTCCTGGGGGCAGGCCTCCGGCTGTTCCGGGTGAACATCTCCTTGAAAATCCCCCGTGGTTTCCTTGTCACCCGTGAAATTTGACCAGGTTATGTAGTTTGCATTGCTGCACAATTGCGCCTGCCTAGCTCTGCCGCGGTTGCAAACATTCAGGCGAGGCAGCCAGATCGTCTGGTCTCCGTAGGACACTGCCAGCGGACTGGGTCAATCTGCTTCCCGTTCTTCTCACCTGAGTGCTACTGATTCCAGCTTTGATGGCTACACTCTACTCAACCGGAGCAGTAAGTTGAACCTCAACTTATGGCACATTGTGAAAGTGTTGGGAACTAGAGCTCAGTTGTTTGGCACGCCACCACTATCCATCCAGGACTATGGAAGGCACTGCCTACATCTGGCTCTAATTAGTCCACGCTTGGGTTCAGCCGAATGACCTCTGCCGGGAACACTCAGAATAAGGTTATGAGTTATTGCAACATAGGAGCTTTTCACTGCTTTCAAGGCTTCACAGGAAGAATTCCGGAAATTTGCTGTCGACAGGTCTCCGGCTGTCCCGGGTGAACATCTCCTTGTAAATCCCCCGTGGTTTCTTGTACACCCTTGAAATTTGACCAGGTTATGCAGTTTGCATTTCTGCACAATTGCGCCTGCCTAGCTCTGCCGCGGTTGCAAACCTTCAGACATGGCAGCTAGATAGGCTGGTCCCCGTAGGACGCTGCCAGCTGACTGGGGATATCTGCTTCCCGTTCTTCTCAACTGAGTGGTACTGATTCCAGCTTTGACGGCTACACTCTACTCAACCAGAGCAGTAAGTTGAATCTCAACTTATGGCACTTTGTGAAAGTGTTGAGAACTAGAGCTCAGTTGTTTTGCAAGCCACCATTGTCCATCCAGCACTATGCACGGCACTGTCTACATCTGGCTCTAATTAATCCACGGTTGTGATCCGCCGAATGACCTCTGCTGGGAACATTCAGAATGAGGTTCTGAGTTGTTGTCACATAGGAGAGTTTCACTGCTTTCAAGGCTTCTTAGGAAGTGTTCCGGAATATTGCTGCAGGCAGGCCTCCGGTTGTTTCGGGTGAAAATCTCCATGTAAATCCCCCGTGGTTTCTTGTACACACGTGAAATTTGGCCAGGTTATTCAGTTTGCATTGCTGCACAATTGTTCCTGCCAAGCTCTGACGCGGTTGCAAACATTCAGGCGTGGCAGCCAGATAGGCTGGTCCCGGTAGGACACTGCCAGCCGACTGGTTGTATCTGCTTCCCGTTCTTCTCACCTGAGTGCTACTAATTCCTGCTTTGACCGCTACACTCTCCTCAACCAGAACAGTAAGTTCAACCTCAACTTATGGCACTTTGTGAGTGTTGAAAACTAGAGCTCAGTTTTATGGAACGCCACCACTGTCCATCCAGCACTATGGCGGCACGGCCTACATCTGGCTCTAATTAGGCCACGGTTGTGTTCAGCTGAATGACCTCTGCCGGGAACACTCAGAATGAGGTTATGAGTTATTGCAACATTGGAGCCTTTCACTGCTTTCAAGGCTTCACAGGAACAATTCCGGAATCTTGCTTCCGGCAGGCCTCTGTCTGTTCCGGGTGAACTTCTGCTAGTAAATCCCCCGTGGTTTCTTGTACACCCGTGAAATTAGGCCAGGTTATGCAGTTTGCATTGCTGCACAATTGCGCCTGCCTAGCTCTGCCGCGGTTGCAAACATTCAGACGTGGCAGCCAGATAGGCTGGTCCCCGTAGGACACTGCAAGCGGACTGGGTATATCTGCTTCCCGTTCTTCTCACCTGAGTGCTACTGATTCCAGCTTTGACGGCTACACTCTACTCAACCGCAGCAGTAAGTTGAACCTCAACTTATGGCACTTTGTGAAAGTGTTGAAAACTAGAGCTCAGTTGTTTGGCACGCCACCACTGTCCATCCAGCACTATGGACGGCACTGCCTACATCTGACTCTAATTCATCCACAGTTGTGTTCAGCCGAATGCCCTCTGCCAGGAACACTCAGAACGAGCTTCTGAGTTATTGCAACATAGGAGCGTTTCACTCCTTTAAAGGCTTCTTAGGAAGAATTCCGGTAATTGCTACTGGCAGGCGTCCGGCTGTTCTGGGTGAACATCTTCTTGAAAATCCCCCGTGGTTTCTTTGTCATCCGTGAATTTGGCCAGGTTATGCTGTTTGCATTGCTGCACAATTGTGCCTGCCTAGCCCTGCCGCGGTTGCAAACACTCAGGCGTGGCAGCCAGATAGGCTGGTCCCTGTAGGACACTGCCCGCGGACTGGGTATATCTGCTTCCCGTTCTTCTCACTCAGTGCTACTGATTCCAGATTTCACGGCTACACTCTACTCAACCGGAGCCGTAAGTTGAACCTCAACTCATGGCACTTTGTGAAAGTGTTGAGAACTAGAGCTCAGTTGTTTGGCACGCCACCACTGTCCATCCAGCACTATGGACTGCACTGTATACATCTGGATCTAATTAGTCCACGGTTGTGTTCAGCCGAATGACCTCTGCCGGGAACACTCAGAATAAGGTTCTGAGTTATTTCAACATAGGAGAGTTTCACTGCTTTCAAGGCTTCTTAGGAAGAATTCCGGAATATTGCTGCCAGCAGGCCTCCGGTTGTTCCGAGTGTTCCATGTAAATCCTCTTTGGTTTCTTGTATACCCGTGAAATTTGGCCAGGTTATGCAGTTTGCATTGCTGCACAATTGTGCCTGCCTAGCTCTGCCGTGGTTGCAAACATTCTGGCGTGGCAGCCTTATAGGCTGGTCCCTGTAGGACACGGCCAGCGGTCTGCTTCCCGTTCTTCTCACCTGAGTGCTACTGATTCCAGCTTTGACGGCTACACTCTCTACTCAACTGGAGCAGTAAGTTGAACCTCAACTTATGGCACTTTGTGAAAGTGTTGAGAACTAGAGCTCAGTTGTTTGGCACGCCATCACTGTCCATCAGCACTATGGACGGCACTGCCTACATCTGGCTCTAATTAGTCCACGGTTGTGTTCAGCCGAATGACCTCTGCCGGGAACACTCAGAATGAGGTTCTGAGTTATTGCAACATAGGAGCGTTTCACTGCTCTCAAGGCTTCATAGGAAGAATTCCGGAATCTTGCAGCCGGCAGGCCTCCGACTGTTCCGGGTGAACATCTCCTTGTAAATCCCCCGTGGTTTCCTGTACACCCGTGAAATTTGGCCAGGTTATGCAGTTTGCATTGCTGCACAATTGCGCCTGCATAGCTTTGCCACGGTTGCAAATATTTTGGCAAGGCAGCCAGATAGGCTGGTCCCCGTAGGACACTGCCAGCGGACTGGGTCTCCCTGCTTCCCGTTCTTCTCACCTGAGTGCTACTGATTCCAGCTTTGACGGCTACACTCTACTCAACGGTATCAGTAAATTGAACCTCTACTTATGGCACTTTGTGAAAGTGTTGAGAACTAGAGCTCAGTTGTTTGGCACGCCACCACTGTCCATCCAGCTCTATGGACGGCAGTTCCTACATCTGGCTCTAATTAGTCCACGGTTGTGTTCAGCTGAATGACCTCTGCCGGAAAAACTCAGAATGAGGTTCTGAGTTATTGCAACATAGGAGCTTTTCACTGCTTTCAAGGCTTCACATGAAGAATTCCCGAATCTTGCTGCAGGCAGGACTCCAGCTATTCCGGGTGAACATCTCCTTGTATATCCCCCGTGCTTTCTTGTACACCTGTGAATTTTGGCCAGGTTATGCAGTTTGCATTGCTCACATTTCCGCCTGCCTAGTTCTACCGCGGTTGCAAACATTCAGTGGTGGCAGCCAGATAGGCTGGTCCCTGTAGGACACTGACAGCGGACTTCGTGTATCTCCTTCCCGTTCTTCTCACCTGAGTGCTACTGATTCCAGCTTTGACGGCTACATTCTAATTAACCGGAGCAGTAAGGTGAACCTCAACTTATGGCACTTTGTAAAAGTGTTGAGAACTAGAGCTCAGTTGCTTGGCACGCCACCTCAATCCATCCGGCACTATGGACTTCACGGGGTACATCTGGCTATAATTAGTGCACGGTAGTTTTCAGCAGACTGACCTCTGCCGGGAACACTCAGAATGAGGTTCTGAGTTGTTGCAACATAGGAATGTTTCACTACTTTCCAGGCTTCTTAGGAAGAATTCCGGAAAATTGCTGCCCACAAGCCTCCACCTGTTCCGGGTGAACATCTGCTTGTAAATCTCCCGTGGTTTCTTGTACACCCGTGAAATGTGGCCAGGGTATGCAGTTTGCATTGCTGCACACTTCCGCCTGCCTAGCTCTATCGCGGTTGGAAACGTTCAGGCATGGTAACCATATAGGCTGATCCCCGTAGGACACTGCCAGCCGACTGGTTATATGTGCTTCCCGTTCTTCTCACTTGAGTGCTACTGATTCTAGCTTTGACGGCTACACTCTACTCAACCAGAGCAGTAAGTTGAACCTCAACTTATGGCAGTTTGTGAAAGTGTTGAGAACTAGAGCTCAGTTGTTTGGCACGCCACAACTGTCCATCCAGCACTATGGACGGCACTGCCTACATCTGGCTCTAATTAGTCCACGGTTGTGTTCAGCCGAGTGACCTCTGCCGGGAACACTCAGAATGAGGTTCTGAATTATTGCAACATAGGAGCGTTTCACTGCTTTCAAGGCTTCTTAGGAAGAATTCTGGAATGTTGCTTATCGGCAGGCCTCCGGCTGTTCCGGGTGAACATCTCCTTGTAAATCCCCCATGGTTTCTTGTACACCCGTGATATTTGGGCAGGTTATGCAGTTTGCATTGCTGCACAATTGCGCCTGCCTAGCTCTGCCTTGGTTGCAAACATTCAGGCGTGGCAGCCAGATAGGCTGGTCACCGTAGGACACTTCCAGCGGACTGGGTGTATCTGCTTCCCGTTCTGCTCACCTGAGTGCTTCTGATTCCAGCTTTCAGGGCTACATTCTAGTTAACCGGAGCAGTAAGTTGAACCTCAACTTATGGCACTTTGTGAAAGTGTTGAGAACTAGAGCTCAGTTGTTTGGCACTCCACCACTGTCCATCCAGCACTATGGACTTCACTGTATACATCTGGCTCTAATTAGTCCATGGTTGTTTTCAGCCGAATGACCTCTGCCGGGAACACTCAAAATGAGTTTCTGAGTTATTGCAACATAGCAGCGTTGCACTGCTTTCAAGGCTTCTTAGGAAGAATTCCAGAATCTTGCTGCCGGCGGGCCTCCGGCTCTTCCGGGTGAACATCTCCTTGTAAATCCCCCGTGTTTTCTTGTACACCGTGAAATTTGGCCAGGTTATGCAGTTTGCATTGCTGCACAATTGCGCCTGCCTAGCTCTGCCCCGGTTGCTAACATTAAGGGGTGGCAGCCAGATAGGCTGTCGACGTAGGACACTGCCTGGGGCCTGGCTATATCTGCTTCCCGTTCTTCTCACCTGAGTGCTACTGATTCCAGCGTTGAGGGCTACACTCTACTCAACCGGAGCAGTAAGTTGAACCTCAACTTATGGCACTTTGTGAAAGTGTTGAGAACTAGAGCTCAGTTATTTGGCACGCCATCAATGTCCATCCAGCACTATGGACGGCACTGCCTACATCTGGCTCTAATTAGTCCACGGTTGTGTTCAGCCGAATGACCTCTGCCGGAAACACTAAGAATGAGGTTCTGAGTTATTGCAACATAGGAGGATTTCACTGCTTTCAAGGCTTCTTAGGAAGAATTCCGGAATGTTGCTACCGGCAAGCCTCAGGCTGTTCCAGTTGAATATCTCCTTGTAAATCCCCAGTGGTTTCTTGTATACCCAAGAAATTTGGCCAGGTTATGCAGTTTGCATTGCTGCACAATTGCGCCTGCCTAGCTCTGCCGCGGTTGCAAAGATTCAGTCGTGGCAGCCAGATAGGCTGGTCCCCGTAGGACATTGCCAGCAGACTGGCTATATCTGCTTCCCGTTCTTCTCACCTGAGTGCTACTGATTCCAGCTTATGGACGGCACTGCCTACATCTGGCTCTAATTAGTCCACGGTTGTGTTCAGATGAATGACCTCGGCCGGGAACATTCAGAATGAGGTTCGGAGTTATTGCAACTTAGGAGCGTTTCACTGCTTTCTAGGCTTCTTAGGAAGAATTCAGGAATGTTGCTGCCGGCAGGCCTCCGGCTTTTCGGGGTCTACATGTCCTAGTATATCCCCCCTGGTTTCTTGTATTCCCGTGAAATTTGGCCAGGTTATGCAGTTTGCATTGCTGCACAATTGCTCCTGCCTAGCTATGCCGCGGTTGCAAACATTCAGGCGTGGCACCCAGAAAGGTTAGTCCCCGTAGGACACTGCCAGCGGACTGGGTATATCTGCTTCCTGTTCTTCTCACTTGAGTGCTACTGATTCCAGCTTTTACGGCTACACTCTACTCAACCGGAGCAGTAAGTTGAACCTCAACTTATGGCACTTTGGGAAACTGTTGAACACTAGAGCTCAGTTTTTTGGCATGCCAACACTGTCCATGCAGCACTATGGTCGGCATTGTCTACATCTGGCTCTAATTACTCCACGGTTGTGTTCAGCTGAATGCCCTCTTCCGGGACCCCTCAGAATGTGGTTCTTAGTTGTTGCAACATAGGAGCGTTTCACTGCTTTCAAGGCTTCTTAGGAAGAATTCAGGAATCTTGCTGCCGGCATGGCTCCGGCTGTTCCGGGTGAACATCTCCTTGTAAATCCCCCGTGGTTTCTTGTACAACCTTGAAATTTAGCCACGTTATGCGGTTTGCATTGCTGCACAATTGTGCCTGCCTAGCTCTGCCGCGGTTGCATTCAGGCATGGCAGCCAGATAGGCTGATCAAAATAGGACACTGCCAGTGGACTGAGTATATCTGCTTCCCGTTCTTCTCACCTGAGTGCTACTGATTCCAGGTTGGACGGCTACACTCTACTCAATCGGATTAGTAAGATGAACCTCAACTTATGGCACTTTGTGAAAGTTTTGAGAACTAGAGCTCAGTTGTTTGGCACGCCACCAGTGTCCATCCAGCACTATGAACGGCACTGTCTACATCTGACTCTAATTAGTCCCCGGTTGTGTTCAGCCGAATGAGCTCTGCCGGGAACACTCAGAATGAGGTTCTGAGTTATTGCAACATAGGAGCGTTTCACTGCTTTCAAGTCTTCTTAGGAAGAATTCCGGAATCTTGCTGCCGGCAGGGCTCCGGCTGTTCCGGGTGAACTTCTCCTTGTAAATCCCCCGTGGTTTCTTGTACACCCGTGAAATTTGGCCAGGGTATGCAGTTTGCATTGCTGCACAATTGCGCCTGCCTAGCTCTGCCGCGGTTCCAAACATTCAGGCGTGGCAGCCAGATAGGCTGGTATACGTAGGACACTGCCAGCGGACTGGGTATATGTGCTTCCCGTTCTTCTCACCTGAGTGCTACTGATTCCAGCTTTGACGGCTACACTCTACTCAACCGGAGCAGTAAGTTGAACCTCATCTTATGGCACTTTGTTAAAGTGTTGAGAACTAGAGCTCAGTTGTTTAGCACGCCACCAATGAACATCCAGCACTATGGACGGAATTGCCTACATCTGGCTCTAATTAGTCCACGGTTGTGTTCAGCCGAATGACCTGTGCTGGGAACACTCAGAATGAGGTTCTGAGTTATTGCAACATAGGAGAGTTTCATTGCTTTCAAGGCATCTTAGGAAGAATTCCGGAATGTTGCTGCCGGCAGGTCTCGGGCTGTTCCGGGTGAACATCTCCTTGTAAATCCCCTGTGGTTTCTTGTACCCCCGTAAAATTTGGCCAGGTAATGCAGTTTTCATAGCTGCACAATTGGGCCTGCCTAGCTCGGGCACGGTTGCAAACATTCAGGCGTGGCAGCCAGATAGGCTGGTCCCCATAGAACAATGCCAGCTGACTGGGTTTATCTGCTTCCCGTTCTTCTCAACTTAGTGCTACTGATTCCAGCTTTGACGGCTACACTCTACTCAACCGGAGCAGTAAGTTGAACCTCAACTTATGGCACTTTGTAAAAGTGTTGAGAATTAGAGCTCAGTTGTTTGGCACGCCACCACAGTCCATCCATCACTATGCACGGCACTGTCTACATCTGGCTGTAATTAGTCCACGGTTGTGTTCAGCCGAATTACCCCTTCCGGGAACACTCAGAATGAGGTTCTGAGTTATTGCAACATAGGACCGTTACACTGCTTTCAAGGCTTGACAGGAAGAATTCCGGAATTTTGCTGCCGGCAGGGCTCCGACTGTTCCGGGTGAACATCTTTTTGTAAATCCCACGTGGTTCCTTGTACACCGGTGAAATTTGGCCAGGTTATACAGTTTGCCTTGCTGCACAATTCTGCCTGCCTAGCTCTGCCGCGGTGGCAAACATTTGGCGTGGCAGCCAGATAGGCTGGTCCCCGTAGGACACGGCCAGCGGAATGGGTATATCTGCTTCCCGTTCTTCTCACCTGAGTGCTACTGATTCCAGCTTGGACGGCTACACTCTACTCAACCGGAGCAGTAAGATGAACCTCAACTTATGGCACTTTGTGATAGTTTTGAGAACTAGAGCTCAGTTGTTTGGCACGCCACCAGTGTCCATCCAGCACTATGGACGGCACTGCCTACATCAGGCTCTATTTAGTACACGGTTGTGTTCAGCCGAATGAACTCTGCCGGGAACACTCAGAATCAGGTTCTGAGTTATTGCAACATGGGAGCGTTTCACTGCTTTCAAGGCTTCTTAGGAAGAATTCCGGAATGATGCTGGCAGCAGGCCTCCGGATGTTCCGGGTGAACATCTCCTTGTAAATCCCCCGTGGTTTCTTATACACCCGTGAAATTTGGCCAGGTTATGCAGTTTGCATTGCTGAACAATTGCGCCTGCCTAGCTGTGCCGCGGTTGCAAACATTCAGGCGTAGCAGCCACATGGGCTGGTCCCCGTAGGACACTGCCAGTGGACTGGGTCTATCTAATTCCTGTTCTTCTCACCTGAGTGCTAGTGATTCCAACTTTGACGGCTACACTCTACTCAACCGAAGCAGTAAGTTGAACCTCAACTTATGGCACTTTGTGAAAGTGTTGAGAATTAGAGCTCAGTTGTTTGGCACGCCTCCACAGTCCATCCATCACTATGCAAGGCACTGCCTACATCTGGCTCTAATTAGTCCACGGTTGTTTTCAGCCGAATGACCTCTTCCGGGAACACTCAGAATGAGGTTCTGAGTTATTGCAACATAGGAGGGTTTCACTGCTTTCAAGGCTTTACAGGAAGAATTCCGGAATCTTGCTGCCGGCAGAGCTCCGGCTCTTCCGGGTGAACATCTCCTTGTAAATCCCACGTGGTTTCTTGTACACCCGTGACATTTGGGCAGGTTATGCTGTTTGCATTGGTGCACAATTCCGCCTGCCTAGCTCTGCCGCGGTGGCAAACATTAGGCGTGGCACCCAGATAGGCTGGTCCCCGTAGGACACTGCCAGCGGACTGGGTATATGTGCTTCCCGTTCTTCTCACCTGAGTGCTACTGATTCCAGCTTTGACGGCTACACTCTACTCAACCGGAGCAGTAAGATGAACCTCAACTTATGGCACTTTGTGAAAGTTTTGAGAACTAGAGCTCAGTTGTTTGGCACGCCACCACTGTCCAGCACTATGGACGCCAGTGCCTACATCTGGCTCTAATTAGTCCATAGTTGTGTTCAGCCTAATGACCTCTGCCGGGAACATTCAGTATGAGGTTCTGAGTTCTTGAAACATAGGAGCATTTCACTGCTTTCAAGGCTTCTCAGGAAGAATTCTGGAATGTTGCTGCCGGCAGGCCTCAGGCTGTTCGGGGTCAACATGTCCTTGTATATCCCCTGTTATTTCTTCTACACACGTGAAATTTGGCCAGGTTATGCAGTTTGCATTGCTGCAAAATTGCGCCTGCCTAACTCTGCCGCGGTTGCAAACATTCAGGCGTGGCATCCAGACAGTCTCGTCCCCGTAGGACCCTGCGAGCTGACTGGGTATATCTGTTTCCAGTTCTTCTCACCTGAGTGCTACTGATTCCAGCTTTGACGGCTACACTCTACTCAACCGGAGCAGTAAGTTGAACCTCAACTTATGGTACTTTGTGAAAGTATGGAGAACTAGAGCTCAGTTTTTTGGCACGCCACCACTCTCCATCCAGCACTATGGACGGCACTGCCTACATCTGGCTTTAATTAGTCCACGGTTGTGTTCAGCCGAATGACCTCTGCCGGGAACGCTCAGAATGAGATTCTGAGTGATTGCAACATAGGAGCGTTTCACTGCTTTCAAGCCTTCTTAGGAAAAATTCCGGAATATTGCTGCCGGTAGTCCTCCAGCTATTCTGGGTGAATATCTCCTTGTAAATCCCCCGTGGTTTCTTGTACACCCGTGAAATTTGGCCAGGTTATGCAGTTTGCATTTCTGCACAATTGTGCCTGCATAGCTCTGCCGCGGTTGCAAACATTCAGGGGTGGCAGCCAGACAGGCTGGCCCCGTAGGACACTGCCAGCTCACTGCGTATATCTGTTTCCCGTTCTTCTCACCTGAGTGCTACTGATTCCAGTTTTGACGGCTACACTCTACTCAATCGGAGCAGTAAGTTGAACCTCAACTTATGGCACTTTGTTAAAGTGTTGAGAACTAGAGCTCAGTTGTTTGGCACGCCACCACTGTCCATCCAGCACTATGGACGTCATTGCCTACATCTGGCTCTAATTAGCCCACAGTTGTTTTCAGCCGAATGACCTCTGCCGGGAACACTCAGAATGAGGTTCTGAGTTATTGCAACATAGGAGCGTTTCACTGCTTTCAATGCTTCTTAGGAAGAATTCCGGAATGATTCTGGCAGCAGGCCTCCGGATGTTCCGGGTGAACATCTCCTTGTAAATCCACCGTGGTTTCTTGTACGCCCGTGAAATTTGGCCAGGTGATGCAGTTTGCATTGCTGAACAATTGCGCCTGCCTAGCTGTGCCACGGTTGCAAATATTGAGGCGTGGCAGCCACATGGGCTGGTCCCCGTAGGACACTGCCAGCGGACTGGGTCTATCTGCTTCCCGTTCTACTCACCTGAGTGCTAGTGATTCCAGCTTTGACGGCTACACTGTACTCAACCGGAGCAGTAAGTTGAACCTCAACTTATGGCACTTTGTGAAAGTCTTGAGAACTAGAGCTCAGTTGTTTGGCATGCCACCACTGTCCATCCAGCACTATGGACGGCACTACCTACATCTGGCTCTATTAAGTCCACGGCTGTGTTCAGCCGAATGACCTCTGCCGAGAACACTCAGAATGAGGTTATGAGTTGTTGCAACATAGGAGCGTTTCACTGCTTTCAAGGCTTCTTAGGAAGAATTCCCCAATGTTGGTGCCGGCAGGCCTCCGGCTTTTCCGGGTGAACATCTCCTTGTAAATCCCCCGTAGTTTCTTGTACACTGGTGAAATTTGGCACGGTTATGCAGTTTGCATTGCTGCACAATTGGGCCTCCTAGCTCTGCCTCAGTTGCAAACATTCAGGCGTGGCAGCCAGATAGGCTGGTCCCTGTAGGACACTGCCAGCGGATTGGGTATATCTGCTTCCCGTTCTTCTCACCTGAGTGCTACTGATTCCAGCTTTGACGGCTACACTCTACTCCACCGGAGCAGTAAGTTGAACCTCAACTTATGGCATTTTGTGAAAGTGTTGAGAACTAGAGCTCAGTTGTTTGGCACGCCACCACTGTCCAGCACTATGGACGCCAGTGCCTACATCTGGCTCTAATTAGTCCATGGTTGTGTTCAGCCTAATTACCTGTGCCGGGAACATTCAGTATGAGGTTCTGAGTTCTTGCAACATAGGAGCGTTTCACTGCTTTCAAGGCTTCTCAGGAAGAATTCTGGAATGTTGCTGCCGGCAGGCCTCAGGCTGTTCGGGGTCAACATGTCCTTGTATATCCCCCGTTATTTCTTCTACACACGTGAAATTTGGCCAGGTTATGCAGTTTGCATTGCTGCAAAATTGCGCCTGCCTAACTCTGCCGCGGTTGCAAACATTCAGGCGTGGCATCCAGACAGTCTCGTCCCCGTAGGACCCTGCGAGCTGACAGGGTATATCTGTTTCCAGTTCTTCTCACCTGAGTGCTACTGATTCCAGCTTTGACGGCTACACTCTACTCAACCGGAGCAGTAAGTTGAACCTCAACTTATGGTACTTTGTGAAAGTATGGAGAACTAGAGCTCAGTTTTTTGGCACGCCACCACTCTCCATCCAGCACTATGGACGGCACTGCCTACATCTGGCTTTAATTAGTCCACGGTTGTGTTCAGCCGAATGACCTCTGCCGGGAACACTCAGAATGAGATTCTGAGAGATGGCAACATAGGAGCGTTTCACTGCTTTCAAGCCTTCTTAGGAAAAATTCCGGAATATTGCTGCCGGTAGTCCTCCAGCTATTCTGGGTGAAGATCTCCTTGTAAATCCCCCGTGGTTTCTTGTACACCCGTGAAATTTGGCCAGGTTATGCAGTTTGCATTTCTGCACAATTGTGCCTGCATAGCTCTGCCGCGGTTGCAAACATTCAGGGGTGGCAGCCAGATAGGCTGGCCCCGTCGGACATTGCCAGCTCACTGCGTATATCTGTTTCCCGTTCTTCTCACCTGAGTGCTACTGATTCCAGTTTTGACGGCTACACTCTACTCAATCGGAGCAGTAAGTTGAACCTCAACTTATGGCACTTTGTTAAAGTGTTGAGAACTAGAGCTCAGTTGTTTGGCACGCCACCACTGTCCATCCTGCACTATTTACGTCATTGCCTACATCTGGCTCTAATTAGCCCACAGTTGTTTTCAGCCGAATGACCTCTGCCGGGAACACTCAGAATGAGGTTCTGAGTTATTGCAACATAGGAGCGTTTCACTGCTTTCAAGGCTTCTTAGGAAGAATTCCGGAATGATGCTGGCAGCAGGCCTCTGGATGTTCCGGGTGAACATCTCCTTGTAAATCCCCCGTGGTTTCTTGTACACCCGTGAAATTTGGCCAGGTGATGCAGTTTGCATTGCTGAACAATTGCGCCTGCCTAGCTGTGCCAGGGTTGTGAACATTCAGGCATGGCAGCCACATGTGCTGGTCCCCGTAGGACACTGCCAGCGGACTGGGTCTATCTACTTCCCTTTCTTCTCACCTGAGTGCTAGTGATTCCAGCTTTGATGGCTACACTCTACTCAACCGGAGCAGTAAGTTGAACCTCAACTTATGGCGCTTCGTGAAAGTGTTGAGAACTAGAGCTCAGTTTTTTGGCACGCCACCAC
Organism: Dipodomys merriami; assembly: GCF_024711535.1. Taxonomy (NCBI): domain Eukaryota; kingdom Metazoa; phylum Chordata; class Mammalia; order Rodentia; family Heteromyidae; genus Dipodomys; species Dipodomys merriami. The sequence goes on from NW_027204481.1 coordinate 455,638, forward strand.
TGTCCATCCAGCACTATGGACAGCACTGCCTACATCTGGATCTAATTAGTCCACGGTTGTGTTCAGCCGAATGACCTCTGCCGGGAACACTCAGAATGAGGTTCTGAGTTGTTGCAACATAGGAGCGTTTCACTGCTTTCAAGGCTTCTTAGGAAGAATTCTGCAATGTTGGTGCCAGCAGGCCTCCGGCTGTTTCGGATGAACATCTCCTTTAAAATCCCCCGTGGTTTCTTGTACACCCGTGAGATTTGGCGCGGTTATGCAGTTTGCATTGCTGCACAATTGGGCCTCCTAGCTCTGCCGTGGTTGCCAACATTCAGGCGTGACAGCCAGATAGGCTGGTCCCCGTAGGACACTACCAGCGGATTGGGTATATCTGCGTCCCGTTCTTCATACCTGAGTGGTACTGATTCCAGCTTTGACGGCTACACTCTACTCAACCGGAGCAGTAAGTTGAACCTCAACTTATGGCAATTTGTGAAAGTGTTGAGAACTAGAGCTCAGTTGTTTGGCATGCCACCACTCTCCATCCAGAACTATGGACGGCAATGCCTACATCTGGCTCTAATTAGTCCACGGTTGTGTTCAGCCAAATGACCTCTGCCGGGAACATTCAGAATGAGGTTCTGAGTTATTGCAACATAGGAGCGTATCACTGCTTTCAAGGATTCTCAGGAAGGATTCCGGAATGTTGCTGCCAGCAGGCCTCCGGCTGTTCGAGGTGAACATCTCCTTGTAAATCCCCCTTGATTTCTTGTACATCCGTGAAATTTGGCCAGGTGATGCAGTTTGCATTGCTGAACAATTGCGCCTGCCTAGCTCTGCCGCGGTTGGAAACATTCTGGCGTGGGAGCCAGGTAGGCTGGTCCCCGTAGGACACTGCCAGCAGACTGGGTATATCTGCTTCCTGTTTTTATCACCTGAGTGCTACTGATTCCAGCTTTCATGGCTACACTCTACTCAACTGGAGCAGTATGTTGAACCTCAACTTATGGCACTTTGTGAAAGTGTTGAACAGTAGAGCTCAGTTTTTTGGCACGCCACCACTGTCCATCCCGCACTATGGACGGCACTGCCTACTTCTGGCTCTAATTAGTCCACGGTTGTGTTCAGCTGAATGACCTATGCCGATAACACTCAGAATGAGGTTCTTAGTTGTTGCAACATAGGAGCGTTTCACTGCTTTCAAGACTTCTTATGAAGAATTCCGGAACCTGGCTGCCTGCAGGGCTCCGGCTGTTCCGGGTGAACATCTCCTTGTAAATCCCCCGTGTTTTCTTGTACACCCGTGAAATTTGGCCGGGTTATGCAGTTTGCATTGCTGCACAATTGCGCCTGCCTAGCTCTGCCGTAGTTGCAAACATTCAGGCGTGGAAGCCAGATAGGCTGGTCCCCGTAGGATACTGCCAGCGGACTGGGTATATCTGTTTCCCGTTCTTCTCACCTGAGTGCTACTGATTCCAGCTTTGACGGCTACACTCTACTCAACCGGAGCAGTAAGTTGAACCTAAAATTATGGCACTTTGTGAAAGTGTTGAGAAATAGAGCTCAGTTGTTTGGCACGACACCACTGTCCATCCAGCACTATGGACGGCACTGCCTACATCTGGCTCTAATTAGTCCAGGGTTGTGTTCAGCCGAATGACCTCTGCCGGGAACACTCAGAATGAGGTTCTGTGTTGTTGCAACATAGGAGCATTCCACTGCTATCAAGGCTTCTAGAATTAATTTCGGAATCTTGCTGCCCGCAGGCCTCCGGCTGTTCAGGGTGAACATCTCCTTGTAAATCCCCCGTGGTTCCTTGTACACCCATAAAATTTGGCCAGGTTATGCAGTTTGCATTGCTGCACAATTGCGCCTGCCTAGCTCTACTACGGTTGCAAATATTCAGGCGTGGCATCCACATAGGCTGGTCCCCGCAGGACACTGCCAGCGGACTGGGACTATCTGCTTCCAGTTCTTCTCACCTGAGTGCTCATGATTCCAGCTTTGAGAGCTGCACTCTACTCAACCGGAGCAGTAAGTTGAACTTCAACTTATGGCACTTTGTGAAAGTGTTGAGAACTAGAGCTCAGTTGTTTGGCAGGCCACCACTGTCCAAGCAGCAATATGGACGGCACTGCCTACATCTGGGTCTAATTAGTCCACGTTTGTATTCAGCCGAATGACCTCTTCCGGGAACACTCAGAATGATGTTCTGAATTGTTGCAACATAGGAGCGTTTCACTGCTTTCAAGGCTTCTTAGGAAGAATTCCGGAATGTTGCTGGCGGCAGGCCTCCGGCTGTTCCTGGTGAACAGATACTTGTAAATCCCCCGTGGTTTCTTGTACACCCGTGAAATTTGGCCAGGTTATGCAGTTTGCATGGGTGCACAATTGCGCCTGCCTAGCTCTGCCGCGGTTGCAAACATTCAGGCGTGGCAGCCAGATAGGCTGGTCCCCGTAGGACACTGCCAGCGGACTGGGTCTATCTGCTTCCCGTTCTTCTCACCTGAGTGCTACTGATTCCAGCTTTGTTGCCTACACTCTACTCAACCGGAGCAATAAGTTGAACCTCAACATATGGCACTTTGTGAAAGTTTGGAGAACTAAAGCTCAGTTGTTTTCCAATCGAAAACACTGCCTATATCTGGCTCTAATTACTCCATTGCCTACATCTGGCTCTAATTAGTCAACTGCCTACATCTGGCTCTAATTAGTTCACGGATGAGTTCAGCCGAATGACCTCTGCTGGGAACACTCAGAATGAGGTTCTGAGTTATTGTAACATAGGAGCGTTTCACTGCTTTCAAGGCTTCTCAGGAAGGATTCTGGAATCTCGCTGTCGGTAGGCCTCCGGCTGTTCTGGGTGAACATCTCCTTGTAAATCCGAGTTGTTTCTTGTACACCCGTGAAATTTGGCCAGGTTATGCAGTTTGCTTTGCTGCACAATTGCGCCTGCCTACCTCTGCCGCGGTGGCAAACATTCAGGCATTCCAGCCAGATAGGCTGCTCCCCATAGGACACTGCCAGCGGACTGGGTGTATCTGCTTCCTGTTCTTCTCACCTGTGTGCTACTGATTCCAGCTTTGACGGCTGCGCTCTACTCAACCGCAGCAGTAAGTTGAACCTCAACTTAGGGCACTTTCTGAAACTGTTGAGAACTGGAGCTCAGATGTTGGGCATGCGACCACTGTCCACCCAGCACTATGGACGGCACTGTCTACATGTGGCTCTAATTAGTCCACGGTTGTGTTCAGCCGAATGACCTCTGCCGGGAACACTCAGAATGAGGTTCTGAGTTATTGCAACATAGGAGCGTTTCACTGCTTTCACGGCTTCTTAGGATGAATTCCGGAATCTTGCTGCCGGCAGGCCTCCGGCTGTTCTGGGTGAACATCTCCTTCTAAATCCCCCGTGGTTTATTTTACACCCGTGAGTTTTTGCCAGGTTATGCAGTTTGCATTGCTGCACAATTGTGCCTGCCTAGCTCTGCCGCAGTTGCAAACATTCAGGCGTGGCAGCCAGATAGGTTGGTCCCCGTAGGACATTGCCAGCGGACTGTGTATATCTGCTTCCCGTTCTTCTCACCTGAGTGCTACTGATTCCAGCTTTGACGGCTACACTCTACTCAACCGGCAGTGTCCATCCAGCAGTATGGACAGCACTGCCTACATTGGGCTCTATTAATCCACGGTTGAGTTCAGCCGAATGACCTCTGACGGGAACACTCAGAATGAGGTTCTGTGTTATTGCAACATAGGAGCGTTTCACTGCTTTCAAGGCTTCTTAGGAAGGATTCCTAAATGTTGCTGCCGGCAGGCCTCCGGCTGTTCCGGGTGAACCGCTCCTTGTAAATCCCCCGTGGTTTCTTGTACACCCGTGAATTTTGGCCAGGTTATGCAGTTTGCATTACTGCACAATTGTGCCTGCCTAGCTCTGCCGAGGTTGCAAACATTCAGTCGTGGCAGCCAGATAGGCTGGACCCAGTAGGACACTGCAAGCGGACTGTTTATATCTGCTTCCCATTCTTCTCACCTGCGTGCTCCTGATTCCTGCTTTGACGGCTACACTCTACTCAACCGCAGTTGTAAGTTGAACCTCAACTTATGACACTTTTTGAAAGTGTTGAGAACTAGAGCTCAGTTGTTTGGCACGCCACCACTGTCCATCCAGCACTAAGGACAGCACTGCTTACATCTGGCTCTAATTAGTCCACGGTTGTGTTCAGCCGAATGACCTCTACCAGGAACACTCAGAATGAGGTTCTGAGTTATTGCAACATAGGAGCTTTTCACTGCTTTCAAGGCTTCTCAGGATGGATTCTGGAATGTTGCTGCCGGCAGGCCTCCGGCTGTTGGTGAACATCTCCTTGTAAATCCCCCGTGGTTTCTTGTACACCCGTGAAATTTGGCCAGGTTATGCAGTTTGCATTGCTGCACAATTGCGCCTGCCTAGCTCTGCCACGGAGGCAAACATTCAGGCGTGGCAGCCAGATAGGCTGGTCCCGGTAGGACACTGCCAGCTAACTGGGTGTATCTGCTTCCAGTTCTTCAAACCTGAGCGAAACTGATTCCAGCTTTGACTGCTACACTCTACTCAACCAGAGCAGTAAGTTGAACCTCAACTTATGGCACTTTGTGAAAGTGTTTAGAACTAGAGCTCAGTTGTTTGGCACGCCACCAATGTCCATCCAGCACTATGGACGGCACTGCCTACATCTGGCTCTAATTAATCCACGGTTGTGTTCAGCCGAAGGACCTCTGCCGCGAACACTCAAAATGAGGTTCTGAGTTATTGCAACATAGGAGCGTTTCACTGCTTTCAAGGCTTCAAAGGAAGAATTGCGGAATCTTCCTGGGGGCAGGCCTCCGGCTGTTCCGGGTGAACATCTCCTTGAAAATCCCCCGTGGTTTCCTTGTCACCCGTGAAATTTGACCAGGTTATGTAGTTTGCATTGCTGCACAATTGCGCCTGCCTAGCTCTGCCGCGGTTGCAAACATTCAGGCGAGGCAGCCAGATCGTCTGGTCTCCGTAGGACACTGCCAGCGGACTGGGTCAATCTGCTTCCCGTTCTTCTCACCTGAGTGCTACTGATTCCAGCTTTGATGGCTACACTCTACTCAACCGGAGCAGTAAGTTGAACCTCAACTTATGGCACATTGTGAAAGTGTTGGGAACTAGAGCTCAGTTGTTTGGCACGCCACCACTATCCATCCAGGACTATGGAAGGCACTGCCTACATCTGGCTCTAATTAGTCCACGCTTGGGTTCAGCCGAATGACCTCTGCCGGGAACACTCAGAATAAGGTTATGAGTTATTGCAACATAGGAGCTTTTCACTGCTTTCAAGGCTTCACAGGAAGAATTCCGGAAATTTGCTGTCGACAGGTCTCCGGCTGTCCCGGGTGAACATCTCCTTGTAAATCCCCCGTGGTTTCTTGTACACCCTTGAAATTTGACCAGGTTATGCAGTTTGCATTTCTGCACAATTGCGCCTGCCTAGCTCTGCCGCGGTTGCAAACCTTCAGACATGGCAGCTAGATAGGCTGGTCCCCGTAGGACGCTGCCAGCTGACTGGGGATATCTGCTTCCCGTTCTTCTCAACTGAGTGGTACTGATTCCAGCTTTGACGGCTACACTCTACTCAACCAGAGCAGTAAGTTGAATCTCAACTTATGGCACTTTGTGAAAGTGTTGAGAACTAGAGCTCATTTGTTTTGCAAGCCACCATTGTCCATCCAGCACTATGCACGGCACTGTCTACATCTGGCTCTAATTAATCCACGGTTGTGATCCGCCGAATGACCTCTGCTGGGAACATTCAGAATGAGGTTCTGAGTTGTTGTCACATAGGAGAGTTTCACTGCTTTCAAGGCTTCTTAGGAAGTGTTCCGGAATATTGCTGCAGGCAGGCCTCCGGTTGTTTCGGGTGAAAATCTCCATGTAAATCCCCCGTGGTTTCTTGTACACACGTGAAATTTGGCCAGGTTATTCAGTTTGCATTGCTGCACAATTGTTCCTGCCAAGCTCTGACGCGGTTGCAAACATTCAGGCGTGGCAGCCAGATAGGCTGGTCCCGGTAGGACACTGCCAGCCGACTGGTTGTATCTGCTTCCCGTTCTTCTCACCTGAGTGCTACTAATTCCTGCTTTGACCGCTACACTCTCCTCAACCAGAACAGTAAGTTCAACCTCAACTTATGGCACTTTGTGAGTGTTGAAAACTAGAGCTCAGTTTTATGGAACGCCACCACTGTCCATCCAGCACTATGGCGGCACGGCCTACATCTGGCTCTAATTAGGCCACGGTTGTGTTCAGCTGAATGACCTCTGCCGGGAACACTCAGAATGAGGTTATGAGTTATTGCAACATTGGAGCCTTTCACTGCTTTCAAGGCTTCACAGGAACAATTCCGGAATCTTGCTTCCGGCAGGCCTCTGTCTGTTCCGGGTGAACTTCTGCTAGTAAATCCCCCGTGGTTTCTTGTACACCCGTGAAATTAGGCCAGGTTATGCAGTTTGCATTGCTGCACAATTGCGCCTGCCTAGCTCTGCCGCGGTTGCAAACATTCAGACGTGGCAGCCAGATAGGCTGGTCCCCGTAGGACACTGCAAGCGGACTGGGTATATCTGCTTCCCGTTCTTCTCACCTGAGTGCTACTGATTCCAGCTTTGACGGCTACACTCTACTCAACCGCAGCAGTAAGTTGAACCTCAACTTATGGCACTTTGTGAAAGTGTTGAAAACTAGAGCTCAGTTGTTTGGCACGCCACCACTGTCCATCCAGCACTATGGACGGCACTGCCTACATCTGACTCTAATTCATCCACAGTTGTGTTCAGCCGAATGCCCTCTGCCAGGAACACTCAGAACGAGCTTCTGAGTTATTGCAACATAGGAGCGTTTCACTCCTTTAAAGGCTTCTTAGGAAGAATTCCGGTAATTGCTACTGGCAGGCGTCCGGCTGTTCTGGGTGAACATCTTCTTGAAAATCCCCCGTGGTTTCTTTGTCATCCGTGAATTTGGCCAGGTTATGCTGTTTGCATTGCTGCACAATTGTGCCTGCCTAGCCCTGCCGCGGTTGCAAACACTCAGGCGTGGCAGCCAGATAGGCTGGTCCCTGTAGGACACTGCCCGCGGACTGGGTATATCTGCTTCCCGTTCTTCTCACTCAGTGCTACTGATTCCAGATTTCACGGCTACACTCTACTCAACCGGAGCCGTAAGTTGAACCTCAACTCATGGCACTTTGTGAAAGTGTTGAGAACTAGAGCTCAGTTGTTTGGCACGCCACCACTGTCCATCCAGCACTATGGACTGCACTGTATACATCTGGATCTAATTAGTCCACGGTTGTGTTCAGCCGAATGACCTCTGCCGGGAACACTCAGAATAAGGTTCTGAGTTATTTCAACATAGGAGAGTTTCACTGCTTTCAAGGCTTCTTAGGAAGAATTCCGGAATATTGCTGCCAGCAGGCCTCCGGTTGTTCCGAGTGTTCCATGTAAATCCTCTTTGGTTTCTTGTATACCCGTGAAATTTGGCCAGGTTATGCAGTTTGCATTGCTGCACAATTGTGCCTGCCTAGCTCTGCCGTGGTTGCAAACATTCTGGCGTGGCAGCCTTATAGGCTGGTCCCTGTAGGACACGGCCAGCGGTCTGCTTCCCGTTCTTCTCACCTGAGTGCTACTGATTCCAGCTTTGACGGCTACACTCTCTACTCAACTGGAGCAGTAAGTTGAACCTCAACTTATGGCACTTTGTGAAAGTGTTGAGAACTAGAGCTCAGTTGTTTGGCACGCCATCACTGTCCATCAGCACTATGGACGGCACTGCCTACATCTGGCTCTAATTAGTCCACGGTTGTGTTCAGCCGAATGACCTCTGCCGGGAACACTCAGAATGAGGTTCTGAGTTATTGCAACATAGGAGCGTTTCACTGCTCTCAAGGCTTCATAGGAAGAATTCCGGAATCTTGCAGCCGGCAGGCCTCCGACTGTTCCGGGTGAACATCTCCTTGTAAATCCCCCGTGGTTTCCTGTACACCCGTGAAATTTGGCCAGGTTATGCAGTTTGCATTGCTGCACAATTGCGCCTGCATAGCTTTGCCACGGTTGCAAATATTTTGGCAAGGCAGCCAGATAGGCTGGTCCCCGTAGGACACTGCCAGCGGACTGGGTCTCCCTGCTTCCCGTTCTTCTCACCTGAGTGCTACTGATTCCAGCTTTGACGGCTACACTCTACTCAACGGTATCAGTAAATTGAACCTCTACTTATGGCACTTTGTGAAAGTGTTGAGAACTAGAGCTCAGTTGTTTGGCACGCCACCACTGTCCATCCAGCTCTATGGACGGCAGTTCCTACATCTGGCTCTAATTAGTCCACGGTTGTGTTCAGCTGAATGACCTCTGCCGGAAAAACTCAGAATGAGGTTCTGAGTTATTGCAACATAGGAGCTTTTCACTGCTTTCAAGGCTTCACATGAAGAATTCCCGAATCTTGCTGCAGGCAGGACTCCAGCTATTCCGGGTGAACATCTCCTTGTATATCCCCCGTGCTTTCTTGTACACCTGTGAATTTTGGCCAGGTTATGCAGTTTGCATTGCTCACATTTCCGCCTGCCTAGTTCTACCGCGGTTGCAAACATTCAGTGGTGGCAGCCAGATAGGCTGGTCCCTGTAGGACACTGACAGCGGACTTCGTGTATCTCCTTCCCGTTCTTCTCACCTGAGTGCTACTGATTCCAGCTTTGACGGCTACATTCTAATTAACCGGAGCAGTAAGGTGAACCTCAACTTATGGCACTTTGTAAAAGTGTTGAGAACTAGAGCTCAGTTGCTTGGCACGCCACCTCAATCCATCCGGCACTATGGACTTCACGGGGTACATCTGGCTATAATTAGTGCACGGTAGTTTTCAGCAGACTGACCTCTGCCGGGAACACTCAGAATGAGGTTCTGAGTTGTTGCAACATAGGAACGTTTCACTACTTTCCAGGCTTCTTAGGAAGAATTCCGGAAAATTGCTGCCCACAAGCCTCCACCTGTTCCGGGTGAACATCTGCTTGTAAATCTCCCGTGGTTTCTTGTACACCCGTGAAATGTGGCCAGGGTATGCAGTTTGCATTGCTGCACACTTCCGCCTGCCTAGCTCTATCGCGGTTGGAAACGTTCAGGCATGGTAACCATATAGGCTGATCCCCGTAGGACACTGCCAGCCGACTGGTTATATGTGCTTCCCGTTCTTCTCACTTGAGTGCTACTGATTCTAGCTTTGACGGCTACACTCTACTCAACCAGAGCAGTAAGTTGAACCTCAACTTATGGCAGTTTGTGAAAGTGTTGAGAACTAGAGCTCAGTTGTTTGGCACGCCACAACTGTCCATCCAGCACTATGGACGGCACTGCCTACATCTGGCTCTAATTAGTCCACGGTTGTGTTCAGCCGAGTGACCTCTGCCGGGAACACTCAGAATGAGGTTCTGAATTATTGCAACATAGGAGCGTTTCACTGCTTTCAAGGCTTCTTAGGAAGAATTCTGGAATGTTGCTTATCGGCAGGCCTCCGGCTGTTCCGGGTGAACATCTCCTTGTAAATCCCCCATGGTTTCTTGTACACCCGTGATATTTGGGCAGGTTATGCAGTTTGCATTGCTGCACAATTGCGCCTGCCTAGCTCTGCCTTGGTTGCAAACATTCAGGCGTGGCAGCCAGATAGGCTGGTCACCGTAGGACACTTCCAGCGGACTGGGTGTATCTGCTTCCCGTTCTGCTCACCTGAGTGCTTCTGATTCCAGCTTTCAGGGCTACATTCTAGTTAACCGGAGCAGTAAGTTGAACCTCAACTTATGGCACTTTGTGAAAGTGTTGAGAACTAGAGCTCAGTTGTTTGGCACTCCACCACTGTCCATCCAGCACTATGGACTTCACTGTATACATCTGGCTCTAATTAGTCCATGGTTGTTTTCAGCCGAATGACCTCTGCCGGGAACACTCAAAATGAGTTTCTGAGTTATTGCAACATAGCAGCGTTGCACTGCTTTCAAGGCTTCTTAGGAAGAATTCCAGAATCTTGCTGCCGGCGGGCCTCCGGCTCTTCCGGGTGAACATCTCCTTGTAAATCCCCCGTGTTTTCTTGTACACCGTGAAATTTGGCCAGGTTATGCAGTTTGCATTGCTGCACAATTGCGCCTGCCTAGCTCTGCCCCGGTTGCTAACATTAAGGGGTGGCAGCCAGATAGGCTGTCGCCGTAGGACACTGCCTGGGGCCTGGCTATATCTGCTTCCCGTTCTTCTCACCTGAGTGCTACTGATTCCAGCGTTGAGGGCTACACTCTACTCAACCGGAGCAGTAAGTTGAACCTCAACTTATGGCACTTTGTGAAAGTGTTGAGAACTAGAGCTCAGTTATTTGGCACGCCATCAATGTCCATCCAGCACTATGGACGGCACTGCCTACATCTGGCTCTAATTAGTCCACGGTTGTGTTCAGCCGAATGACCTCTGCCGGAAACACTAAGAATGAGGTTCTGAGTTATTGCAACATAGGAGGATTTCACTGCTTTCAAGGCTTCTTAGGAAGAATTCCGGAATGTTGCTACCGGCAAGCCTCAGGCTGTTCCAGTTGAATATCTCCTTGTAAATCCCCAGTGGTTTCTTGTATACCCAAGAAATTTGGCCAGGTTATGCAGTTTGCATTGCTGCACAATTGCGCCTGCCTAGCTCTGCCGCGGTTGCAAAGATTCAGTCGTGGCAGCCAGATAGGCTGGTCCCCGTAGGACATTGCCAGCAGACTGGCTATATCTGCTTCCCGTTCTTCTCACCTGAGTGCTACTGATTCCAGCTTATGGACGGCACTGCCTACATCTGGCTCTAATTAGTCCACGGTTGTGTTCAGATGAATGACCTCGGCCGGGAACATTCAGAATGAGGTTCGGAGTTATTGCAACTTAGGAGCGTTTCACTGCTTTCTAGGCTTCTTAGGAAGAATTCAGGAATGTTGCTGCCGGCAGGCCTCCGGCTTTTCGGGGTCTACATGTCCTAGTATATCCCCCCTGGTTTCTTGTATTCCCGTGAAATTTGGCCAGGTTATGCAGTTTGCATTGCTGCACAATTGCTCCTGCCTAGCTATGCCGCGGTTGCAAACATTCAGGCGTGGCACCCAGAAAGGTTAGTCCCCGTAGGACACTGCCAGCGGACTGGGTATATCTGCTTCCTGTTCTTCTCACTTGAGTGCTACTGATTCCAGCTTTTACGGCTACACTCTACTCAACCGGAGCAGTAAGTTGAACCTCAACTTATGGCACTTTGGGAAACTGTTGAACACTAGAGCTCAGTTTTTTGGCATGCCAACACTGTCCATGCAGCACTATGGTCGGCATTGTCTACATCTGGCTCTAATTACTCCACGGTTGTGTTCAGCTGAATGCCCTCTTCCGGGACCCCTCAGAATGTGGTTCTTAGTTGTTGCAACATAGGAGCGTTTCACTGCTTTCAAGGCTTCTTAGGAAGAATTCAGGAATCTTGCTGCCGGCATGGCTCCGGCTGTTCCGGGTGAACATCTCCTTGTAAATCCCCCGTGGTTTCTTGTACAACCTTGAAATTTAGCCACGTTATGCGGTTTGCATTGCTGCACAATTGTGCCTGCCTAGCTCTGCCGCGGTTGCATTCAGGCATGGCAGCCAGATAGGCTGATCAAAATAGGACACTGCCAGTGGACTGAGTATATCTGCTTCCCGTTCTTCTCACCTGAGTGCTACTGATTCCAGGTTGGACGGCTACACTCTACTCAATCGGATTAGTAAGATGAACCTCAACTTATGGCACTTTGTGAAAGTTTTGAGAACTAGAGCTCAGTTGTTTGGCACGCCACCAGTGTCCATCCAGCACTATGAACGGCACTGTCTACATCTGACTCTAATTAGTCCCCGGTTGTGTTCAGCCGAATGAGCTCTGCCGGGAACACTCAGAATGAGGTTCTGAGTTATTGCAACATAGGAGCGTTTCACTGCTTTCAAGTCTTCTTAGGAAGAATTCCGGAATCTTGCTGCCGGCAGGGCTCCGGCTGTTCCGGGTGAACTTCTCCTTGTAAATCCCCCGTGGTTTCTTGTACACCCGTGAAATTTGGCCAGGGTATGCAGTTTGCATTGCTGCACAATTGCGCCTGCCTAGCTCTGCCGCGGTTCCAAACATTCAGGCGTGGCAGCCAGATAGGCTGGTATACGTAGGACACTGCCAGCGGACTGGGTATATGTGCTTCCCGTTCTTCTCACCTGAGTGCTACTGATTCCAGCTTTGACGGCTACACTCTACTCAACCGGAGCAGTAAGTTGAACCTCATCTTATGGCACTTTGTTAAAGTGTTGAGAACTAGAGCTCAGTTGTTTAGCACGCCACCAATGAACATCCAGCACTATGGACGGAATTGCCTACATCTGGCTCTAATTAGTCCACGGTTGTGTTCAGCCGAATGACCTGTGCTGGGAACACTCAGAATGAGGTTCTGAGTTATTGCAACATAGGAGAGTTTCATTGCTTTCAAGGCATCTTAGGAAGAATTCCGGAATGTTGCTGCCGGCAGGTCTCGGGCTGTTCCGGGTGAACATCTCCTTGTAAATCCCCTGTGGTTTCTTGTACCCCCGTAAAATTTGGCCAGGTAATGCAGTTTTCATAGCTGCACAATTGGGCCTGCCTAGCTCGGGCACGGTTGCAAACATTCAGGCGTGGCAGCCAGATAGGCTGGTCCCCATAGAACAATGCCAGCTGACTGGGTTTATCTGCTTCCCGTTCTTCTCAACTTAGTGCTACTGATTCCAGCTTTGACGGCTACACTCTACTCAACCGGAGCAGTAAGTTGAACCTCAACTTATGGCACTTTGTAAAAGTGTTGAGAATTAGAGCTCAGTTGTTTGGCACGCCACCACAGTCCATCCATCACTATGCACGGCACTGTCTACATCTGGCTGTAATTAGTCCACGGTTGTGTTCAGCCGAATTACCCCTTCCGGGAACACTCAGAATGAGGTTCTGAGTTATTGCAACATAGGACCGTTACACTGCTTTCAAGGCTTGACAGGAAGAATTCCGGAATTTTGCTGCCGGCAGGGCTCCGACTGTTCCGGGTGAACATCTTTTTGTAAATCCCACGTGGTTCCTTGTACACCGGTGAAATTTGGCCAGGTTATACAGTTTGCCTTGCTGCACAATTCTGCCTGCCTAGCTCTGCCGCGGTGGCAAACATTTGGCGTGGCAGCCAGATAGGCTGGTCCCCGTAGGACACGGCCAGCGGAATGGGTATATCTGCTTCCCGTTCTTCTCACCTGAGTGCTACTGATTCCAGCTTGGACGGCTACACTCTACTCAACCGGAGCAGTAAGATGAACCTCAACTTATGGCACTTTGTGATAGTTTTGAGAACTAGAGCTCAGTTGTTTGGCACGCCACCAGTGTCCATCCAGCACTATGGACGGCACTGCCTACATCAGGCTCTATTTAGTACACGGTTGTGTTCAGCCGAATGAACTCTGCCGGGAACACTCAGAATCAGGTTCTGAGTTATTGCAACATGGGAGCGTTTCACTGCTTTCAAGGCTTCTTAGGAAGAATTCCGGAATGATGCTGGCAGCAGGCCTCCGGATGTTCCGGGTGAACATCTCCTTGTAAATCCCCCGTGGTTTCTTATACACCCGTGAAATTTGGCCAGGTTATGCAGTTTGCATTGCTGAACAATTGCGCCTGCCTAGCTGTGCCGCGGTTGCAAACATTCAGGCGTAGCAGCCACATGGGCTGGTCCCCGTAGGACACTGCCAGTGGACTGGGTCTATCTAATTCCTGTTCTTCTCACCTGAGTGCTAGTGATTCCAACTTTGACGGCTACACTCTACTCAACCGAAGCAGTAAGTTGAACCTCAACTTATGGCACTTTGTGAAAGTGTTGAGAATTAGAGCTCAGTTGTTTGGCACGCCTCCACAGTCCATCCATCACTATGCAAGGCACTGCCTACATCTGGCTCTAATTAGTCCACGGTTGTTTTCAGCCGAATGACCTCTTCCGGGAACACTCAGAATGAGGTTCTGAGTTATTGCAACATAGGAGGGTTTCACTGCTTTCAAGGCTTTACAGGAAGAATTCCGGAATCTTGCTGCCGGCAGAGCTCCGGCTCTTCCGGGTGAACATCTCCTTGTAAATCCCACGTGGTTTCTTGTACACCCGTGACATTTGGGCAGGTTATGCTGTTTGCATTGGTGCACAATTCCGCCTGCCTAGCTCTGCCGCGGTGGCAAACATTAGGCGTGGCACCCAGATAGGCTGGTCCCCGTAGGACACTGCCAGCGGACTGGGTATATGTGCTTCCCGTTCTTCTCACCTGAGTGCTACTGATTCCAGCTTTGACGGCTACACTCTACTCAACCGGAGCAGTAAGATGAACCTCAACTTATGGCACTTTGTGAAAGTTTTGAGAACTAGAGCTCAGTTGTTTGGCACGCCACCACTGTCCAGCACTATGGACGCCAGTGCCTACATCTGGCTCTAATTAGTCCATGGTTGTGTTCAGCCTAATGACCTCTGCCGGGAACATTCAGTATGAGGTTCTGAGTTCTTAAAACATAGGAGCATTTCACTGCTTTCAAGGCTTCTCAGGAAGAATTCTGGAATGTTGCTGCCGGCAGGCCTCAGGCTGTTCGGGGTCAACATGTCCTTGTATATCCCCTGTTATTTCTTCTACACACGTGAAATTTGGCCAGGTTATGCAGTTTGCATTGCTGCAAAATTGCGCCTGCCTAACTCTGCCGCGGTTGCAAACATTCAGGCGTGGCATCCAGACAGTCTCGTCCCCGTAGGACCCTGCGAGCTGACTGGGTATATCTGTTTCCAGTTCTTCTCACCTGAGTGCTACTGATTCCAGCTTTGACGGCTACACTCTACTCAACCGGAGCAGTAAGTTGAACCTCAACTTATGGTACTTTGTGAAAGTATGGAGAACTAGAGCTCAGTTTTTTGGCACGCCACCACTCTCCATCCAGCACTATGGACGGCACTGCCTACATCTGGCTTTAATTAGTCCACGGTTGTGTTCAGCCGAATGACCTCTGCCGGGAACGCTCAGAATGAGATTCTGAGTGATTGCAACATAGGAGCGTTTCACTGCTTTCAAGCCTTCTTAGGAAAAATTCCGGAATATTGCTGCCGGTAGTCCTCCAGCTATTCTGGGTGAATATCTCCTTGTAAATCCCCCGTGGTTTCTTGTACACCCGTGAAATTTGGCCAGGTTATGCAGTTTGCATTTCTGCACAATTGTGCCTGCATAGCTCTGCCGCGGTTGCAAACATTCAGGGGTGGCAGCCAGACAGGCTGGCCCCGTAGGACACTGCCAGCTCACTGCGTATATCTGTTTCCCGTTCTTCTCACCTGAGTGCTACTGATTCCAGTTTTGACGGCTACACTCTACTCAATCGGAGCAGTAAGTTGAACCTCAACTTATGGCACTTTGTTAAAGTGTTGAGAACTAGAGCTCAGTTGTTTGGCACGCCACCACTGTCCATCCAGCACTATGGACGTCATTGCCTACATCTGGCTCTAATTAGCCCACAGTTGTTTTCAGCCGAATGACCTCTGCCGGGAACACTCAGAATGAGGTTCTGAGTTATTGCAACATAGGAGCGTTTCACTGCTTTCAATGCTTCTTAGGAAGAATTCCGGAATGATGCTGGCAGCAGGCCTCCGGATGTTCCGGGTGAACATCTCCTTGTAAATCCACCGTGGTTTCTTGTACGCCCGTGAAATTTGGCCAGGTGATGCAGTTTGCATTGCTGAACAATTGCGCCTGCCTAGCTGTGCCACGGTTGCAAATATTGAGGCGTGGCAGCCACATGGGCTGGTCCCCGTAGGACACTGCCAGCGGACTGGGTCTATCTGCTTCCCGTTCTACTCACCTGAGTGCTAGTGATTCCAGCTTTGACGGCTACACTGTACTCAACCGGAGCAGTAAGTTGAACCTCAACTTATGGCACTTTGTGAAAGTCTTGAGAACTAGAGCTCAGTTGTTTGGCATGCCACCACTGTCCATCCAGCACTATGGACGGCACTACCTACATCTGGCTCTATTAAGTCCACGGCTGTGTTCAGCCGAATGACCTCTGCCGAGAACACTCAGAATGAGGTTATGAGTTGTTGCAACATAGGAGCGTTTCACTGCTTTCAAGGCTTCTTAGGAAGAATTCCCCAATGTTGGTGCCGGCAGGCCTCCGGCTTTTCCGGGTGAACATCTCCTTGTAAATCCCCCGTAGTTTCTTGTACACTGGTGAAATTTGGCACGGTTATGCAGTTTGCATTGCTGCACAATTGGGCCTCCTAGCTCTGCCTCAGTTGCAAACATTCAGGCGTGGCAGCCAGATAGGCTGGTCCCTGTAGGACACTGCCAGCGGATTGGGTATATCTGCTTCCCGTTCTTCTCACCTGAGTGCTACTGATTCCAGCTTTGACGGCTACACTCTACTCCACCGGAGCAGTAAGTTGAACCTCAACTTATGGCATTTTGTGAAAGTGTTGAGAACTAGAGCTCAGTTGTTTGGCACGCCACCACTGTCCAGCACTATGGACGCCAGTGCCTACATCTGGCTCTAATTAGTCCATGGTTGTGTTCAGCCTAATTACCTGTGCCGGGAACATTCAGTATGAGGTTCTGAGTTCTTGCAACATAGGAGCGTTTCACTGCTTTCAAGGCTTCTCAGGAAGAATTCTGGAATGTTGCTGCCGGCAGGCCTCAGGCTGTTCGGGGTCAACATGTCCTTGTATATCCCCCGTTATTTCTTCTACACACGTGAAATTTGGCCAGGTTATGCAGTTTGCATTGCTGCAAAATTGCGCCTGCCTAACTCTGCCGCGGTTGCAAACATTCAGGCGTGGCATCCAGACAGTCTCGTCCCCGTAGGACCCTGCGAGCTGACAGGGTATATCTGTTTCCAGTTCTTCTCACCTGAGTGCTACTGATTCCAGCTTTGACGGCTACACTCTACTCAACCGGAGCAGTAAGTTGAACCTCAACTTATGGTACTTTGTGAAAGTATGGAGAACTAGAGCTCAGTTTTTTGGCACGCCACCACTCTCCATCCAGCACTATGGACGGCACTGCCTACATCTGGCTTTAATTAGTCCACGGTTGTGTTCAGCCGAATGACCTCTGCCGGGAACACTCAGAATGAGATTCTGAGAGATGGCAACATAGGAGCGTTTCACTGCTTTCAAGCCTTCTTAGGAAAAATTCCGGAATATTGCTGCCGGTAGTCCTCCAGCTATTCTGGGTGAAGATCTCCTTGTAAATCCCCCGTGGTTTCTTGTACACCCGTGAAATTTGGCCAGGTTATGCAGTTTGCATTTCTGCACAATTGTGCCTGCATAGCTCTGCCGCGGTTGCAAACATTCAGGGGTGGCAGCCAGATAGGCTGGCCCCGTCGGACATTGCCAGCTCACTGCGTATATCTGTTTCCCGTTCTTCTCACCTGAGTGCTACTGATTCCAGTTTTGACGGCTACACTCTACTCAATCGGAGCAGTAAGTTGAACCTCAACTTATGGCACTTTGTTAAAGTGTTGAGAACTAGAGCTCAGTTGTTTGGCACGCCACCACTGTCCATCCTGCACTATTTACGTCATTGCCTACATCTGGCTCTAATTAGCCCACAGTTGTTTTCAGCCGAATGACCTCTGCCGGGAACACTCAGAATGAGGTTCTGAGTTATTGCAACATAGGAGCGTTTCACTGCTTTCAAGGCTTCTTAGGAAGAATTCCGGAATGATGCTGGCAGCAGGCCTCTGGATGTTCCGGGTGAACATCTCCTTGTAAATCCCCCGTGGTTTCTTGTACGCCCGTGAAATTTGGCCAGGTGATGCAGTTTGCATTGCTGAACAATTGCGCCTGCCTAGCTGTGCCAGGGTTGTGAACATTCAGGCATGGCAGCCACATGTGCTGGTCCCCGTAGGACACTGCCAGCGGACTGGGTCTATCTACTTCCCTTTCTTCTCACCTGAGTGCTAGTGATTCCAGCTTTGATGGCTACACTCTACTCAACCGGAGCAGTAAGTTGAACCTCAACTTATGGCGCTTCGTGAAAGTGTTGAGAACTAGAGCTCAGTTTTTTGGCACGCCACCACTGTCCATCCAGCACTATGGACAGCACTGCCTACATCTGGATCTAATTAGTCCACGGTTGTGTTCAGCCGAATGACCTCTGCCGGGAACACTCAGAATGAGGTTCTGAGTTGTTGCAACATAGGAGCGTTTCACTGCTTTCAAGGCTTCTTAGGAAGAATTCTGCAATGTTGGTGCCAGCAGGCCTCCGGCTGTTTCGGATGAACATCTCCTTTAAAATCCCCCGTGGTTTCTTGTACACCCGTGAGATTTGGCGCGGTTATGCAGTTTGCATTGCTGCACAATTGGGCCTCCTAGCTCTGCCGTGGTTGCCAACATTCAGGCGTGACAGCCAGATAGGCTGGTCCCCGTAGGACACTACCAGCGGATTGGGTATATCTGCGTCCCGTTCTTCATACCTGAGTGGTACTGATTCCAGCTTTGACGGCTACACTCTACTCAACCGGAGCAGTAAGTTGAACCTCAACTTATGGCAATTTGTGAAAGTGTTGAGAACTAGAGCTCAGTTGTTTGGCATGCCACCACTCTCCATCCAGAACTATGGACGGCAATGCCTACATCTGGCTCTAATTAGTCCACGGTTGTGTTCAGCCAAATGACCTCTGCCGGGAACATTCAGAATGAGGTTCTGAGTTATTGCAACATAGGAGCGTATCACTGCTTTCAAGGATTCTCAGGAAGGATTCCGGAATGTTGCTGCCAGCAGGCCTCCGGCTGTTCGAGGTGAACATCTCCTTGTAAATCCCCCTTGATTTCTTGTACATCCGTGAAATTTGGCCAGGTGATGCAGTTTGCATTGCTGAACAATTGCGCCTGCCTAGCTCTGCCGCGGTTGGAAACATTCTGGCGTGGGAGCCAGGTAGGCTGGTCCCCGTAGGACACTGCCAGCAGACTGGGTATATCTGCTTCCTGTTTTTATCACCTGAGTGCTACTGATTCCAGCTTTCATGGCTACACTCTACTCAACTGGAGCAGTATGTTGAACCTCAACTTATGGCACTTTGTGAAAGTGTTGAACAGTAGAGCTCAGTTTTTTGGCACGCCACCACTGTCCATCCCGCACTATGGACGGCACTGCCTACTTCTGGCTCTAATTAGTCCACGGTTGTGTTCAGCTGAATGACCTATGCCGATAACACTCAGAATGAGGTTCTTAGTTGTTGCAACATAGGAGCGTTTCACTGCTTTCAAGACTTCTTATGAAGAATTCCGGAACCTGGCTGCCTGCAGGGCTCCGGCTGTTCCGGGTGAACATCTCCTTGTAAATCCCCCGTGTTTTCTTGTACACCCGTGAAATTTGGCCGGGTTATGCAGTTTGCATTGCTGCACAATTGCGCCTGCCTAGCTCTGCCGTAGTTGCAAACATTCAGGCGTGGAAGCCAGATAGGCTGGTCCCCGTAGGATACTGCCAGCGGACTGGGTATATCTGTTTCCCGTTCTTCTCACCTGAGTGCTACTGATTCCAGCTTTGACGGCTACACTCTACTCAACCGGAGCAGTAAGTTGAACCTAAAATTATGGCACTTTGTGAAAGTGTTGAGAAATAGAGCTCAGTTGTTTGGCACGACACCACTGTCCATCCAGCACTATGGACGGCACTGCCTACATCTGGCTCTAATTAGTCCAGGGTTGTGTTCAGCCGAATGACCTCTGCCGGGAACACTCAGAATGAGGTTCTGTGTTGTTGCAACATAGGAGCATTCCACTGCTATCAAGGCTTCTAGAATTAATTTCGGAATCTTGCTGCCCGCAGGCCTCCGGCTGTTCAGGGTGAACATCTCCTTGTAAATCCCCCGTGGTTCCTTGTACACCCATAAAATTTGGCCAGGTTATGCAGTTTGCATTGCTGCACAATTGCGCCTGCCTAGCTCTACTACGGTTGCAAATATTCAGGCGTGGCATCCACATAGGCTGGTCCCCGCAGGACACTGCCAGCGGACTGGGACTATCTGCTTCCAGTTCTTCTCACCTGAGTGCTCATGATTCCAGCTTTGAGAGCTGCACTCTACTCAACCGGAGCAGTAAGTTGAACTTCAACTTATGGCACTTTGTGAAAGTGTTGAGAACTAGAGCTCAGTTGTTTGGCAGGCCACCACTGTCCAAGCAGCAATATGGACGGCACTGCCTACATCTGGGTCTAATTAGTCCACGTTTGTATTCAGCCGAATGACCTCTTCCGGGAACACTCAGAATGATGTTCTGAATTGTTGCAACATAGGAGTGTTTCACTGCTTTCAAGGCTTCGTAGGAAGAATTCCGGAATGTTGCTGCCAGAAGGCCTCCGGGTCTTCCGGGTGAACATCTCCTTGTAAATCCCCCGTGGTTTCTTCTACACCCATGAAATTTGGCCAGGTTATGCAGTTTGCATTGCTGCACAATTCCGCCTGCCTAGCTCTGCCGCGGTTGCAAACATTCAGGCCTGGCAGCCAGATAGGCTGGTCCCCGTAAGACACTGCCAGCGGACGCGTGTATCTGCTTCCCGTTCTTCTCACCTGAGTGCTACTGATTCCAGCTTTGACGGCTACATTCTAATTAACCGGAGCAGTAAGTTGAACATCAACTTATGGCACTTTGTGAATGTGTTGAGAACTAGAGCTCAGTTGTTTGGCACGCCACCACTGTCCATCCAGCACTATGGACTGCATTGCTTACATCTGGTTCTAATTAGTCCACAGTTGTGTTCAGCCAAATGACCTCTGCCGGGAACACTCAGAATGAGGTTCTGAGTTATTGCAACATAGGAGCGTTTCACTGCTTTCAAGGCTTCTTAGGAAGAATTCCGGAATCTTGCTTCCGGCAGGCCTCCGGGTGTTCCGGGTGAACATCTCCATGTACATCCCCCTGGTTTCCTGTACACCCGTGAAATTTGGCCAGGTTGTGCTGTTTGCATTGCTGCACTATTTCGCCTGCCTAGCTCTGCCACGGTTGCAAAAGTTCAGGCGTGGCAGCCAGATAGGCTGATCCCCGTAGGAAACTGCCAGCCGACTGGGTATATGTGCTTCCGGTTCTTCTCACCTGAGTGCTACTGATTCCAGCTTTGACGGCTACACTCTACTCAACCGGAGCAGTAAGTTGAACCTCAACTTATGGCACTTTGTGAAAGTGTTGAGAACTAGAGCTCAGTTGTTTGGCACGCCACCACTGTCCATCCAGCACTATGGATGGCACTGCCTACACCTGGCTCTAATTAGTCCTCGGTTGTGTTCAGCCGAATGACCTCTGCCGGGAACACTCAGAATGAGGTTCTGAGTTATTGCAACATAGGAGCGTTTCACTGATTTCAAGGCTTCTTAGGAAGAATTCCGGAATCTTGCTGCGGGAAGACCTCCGGCTGTTCTGTGTGAACATCTCCTTGTACATCCCCCTGGTTTCCTGTATACCCGTGAAATTTGGCCAGGTTATGCAGTTTGCATTGCTGCACAATTATGCCTGCCTAGCTCTGCCGCGGTTGCAAACATTCAGGGGTGGCACCCAGATAGGCTGGTCCCCGTAGGACACTGCCAGCGGACTGGGTATATCTGCTTCCCGTTCTTCTCACCTGAGTTCTACTGATTCCAGCTTTCATGGCGACACTCTACTCAACCGGAACAGATAGTAGATCCTCAACTTATGGCACTTTGTGAAAGTGTTGAGAACTAGAGCTCAGTTGGTTGGCACGACACCACTCTCCATCCAGCAATGTGGACGGCACTGCTTACATCTGGCTCTAATTAGTCCACGGTTGTGTTCAGCCGAATGACCTATGCCGGGAACACTCAGAATGAGGTTATGACTTATTGCAACATAGGAGCGTTTCACTGGTTTCAAGGCTTCTTAGGAAGAATTCCGGAATCTTGCTACCGGCAGGTCTCGGGCTGTTCCGGGTGAACATCTCCTTGTAAATCCCCCGTGGTTTATTGTGCACCCGTTAAATTTGGCCAGGTTATGCAGTTTGCATTGCTGCACAATTGCGAATGCCAAGCTCTGCCGCGGTTGCAAACATTCAGGCGTGGCAGCCAGATAGGCTGATCCCAGTAGGACACTGCCAGGGGACTGGTCTATCTTCTTCCCATTTTTCTCACCTTAGTGCTACTGATTCCAGCTTTGACGGCTACACTAGACTCAATCGGAGCAGTAAGTTGAACCTCAACTTATGGCACTTTGCGAAAGTCTTGAGAACTAGAGCTCAGTTGTTTGGCATGCCACCACGGTCCATCCAGCACTATGGACAGCACTGCCTACATCTGACTCTAATTAGTCCCCGGTTGTGTTCAGCCGAATGACTTCTGCCAGGAACACTCAGAATGAGGTTCTGAGATATTGCAACATAGGAGCATTTCACTGCTTTCAAGGCTTCTTAGGAAGAATTCCGGAATCTTGCTGCCGGCAGGCCTCCCGCTATTCTGGGTAAACATCTCCTTGTAAATCCTCGGTGGTTTCTTGTACACCCGTGAAATTTGGCCAGGTTATGCAGTTTGCATTGCTGCACAATTGCGCCTGCCTAGCTCTGCCGCGGTTGCAAACATTCAGGCGTGGCAGCGAGATAGGCTGGTTCCCATAGGACACTCCCAGCGGACTGGGTATATCTGCTTTCCTTTCTTCTCACCTGAGTGCTACTGATTCCAGCTTTGACGGCGACACTCTACTCAACCGGAGCAGTAAGTTGAGCCTCAACTTATGGCACTTTGTAAAATTGTTCAGAACTAGATCTCAGTTGTTTGGCACGCCACCACGGTCCAGCACTATGGACGGCACTGCATACATCTGGCTCTAATTAGTCCACGGTTCTGTTCAGCCGAATGACCTCTGCCAGGAACACTCAGAATGAGGTTCTGCATTATTGCAACATAGGAACGTTTCACTGCTTTCAAGGCCTCTTAGGAAGAATTCCGGAATCTTGCTGCCGGCAGGCCTCCGGCTTTTCCCGGTGAACATCTCCTTTTAAATCACCCGTGGTTTCTTGTACACCCGTGAAATTTGACCATGTTATGCAGTTTGCATTGCTGCACAATTGTGCCTGCGTAGCTATGTCGCGCTGGCAAACAAACATTCAGACGTGGCAGCCAGATAGGCTGGTCCCCGTAGGACCCTTCCAGCCGACTGGGTATATCTGATCCCGTTCTCTCACCTGAGTGCTAGTGATTCCAGCTTTAACGGCTACACTCTATTCAACCAGAGCAGTCAGTTGAACCTCAACTTATGGCACTTTGTGAAAGTGTTGAGAAGTATAGCTCAGTTGTTTGGCACGCCAACACTGTCCATCCACCACTATGGACGGCAGTGTTTACATCAGGCTCTAATTGGTCCACGGTTGTGTTCAGCTGAATGGCCTCTCCCGGGAACACTCAGAATGAGGTTCTGAGTTGTTGCAACATAGGAGCTTTTCAGTGCTTTCAAGGCTTCTTGGGAAGAATTCCGCAATGTTGCAGCCAGCAGGTCTCCGGCTGTTCCGGGTGAACATCTCCTTGAAAATCCCCAGTGGTTTCGTGTATACCCGTGAAATTTGGCCAGGTTATGCAGTTTGCATTGCTCCACAATTGCGCCTACCTAGCTCTGCCACGGTTGCAAACATTCAGGCCTGGCATCCAGAAAGGCTGGTCCCCGTAGGACACTGCCAGCGGACTGGGTATATCTGCTTCCCGTTCTTCTCACATGAGTGCTACTGATTCCAGCTTTGACGGCTACACTCTACTCAACTGGAGCAGTAAGTTGAACCTCAACTTATGGCACTTTGTGAAAGTGTTGAGAACTTGAGCTCAGTTGTTTGGCACGCCAACACTGTCCAGCACTTTGGACAGCACTGCCTACACGTGGGTCTATTTGGTCCACGGTTGTGTTCAGCCAAATGACCTCTGCCGGGAACACTCAGAATGAGATTCTTAGTGAGTGCAACATAGGAGCATTTCACTGCTTTCAAGGCTTCTTAGGAAGAATTCCGGAATCTTGCTGCCAGCAGGCCTCCGGCTGTTCCGGGTTAACATCTTGTAAATCCCCCGTGGGTTCTTGTATACCCTTGAAATTTGGTCAGGTTGTGCAGTTTGCATTGCTGCACAATTGCGCCTGCCTAGTTCTGCCGCGGTTGCAAAGATTCAGGCGTGGCAGCCAGATAGGCTTGTCCCCGTAGGACACTGCCAGCGAACTGGGGATATCTGCTTACCGTTCTACTCACCTGAGTGCTAATGATTCAAGCTTTGACGGCTACACTCTACTCAACCGGAGCAGTAAGTTTAACCTAAACTCATGGCACTTTGTGAAAGTGTTGAGAACTAGATATCAGTTGTTTGACACGCCACGACTGTCCATCCAGCACTATGGACGGCACTGCCTACATCTGGCTCTAATTAGTCCACGGTTGTGTTCAGCCGAATGACCTCTGCCGGCAACACTCAGAATGAGGTTCTGAGTTATTGCAACATAGGAGCGTTTCACTGGTTTCAATGCTTCTTAGGAAGAATTCCGCAATGTTGGTGCCGGCAGGCCTCGGGCTGTTCCGGGTGAACTTCTCCTTGTAAATCCCCAGTGGTTTCTTGTACCCCCGTGAAATTTGTCCAGGTTATGCAGTTTGCATTGCTGCACAATTGTGCCTCCTACCTCTGCTGCGGTTGCAAACATTCAGGCGTGGCAGACAGATAGGCTGGTCCCCGTAGGGCACTGCCACCTGACTGGGTATATCTGTTTCCCGTTCTTCTCACCTGAGTGCTACTGATTCCACCTTTGACGGCTACACTCTACTCAACCGGAGCAGTAAGTTCAACCTCAACTTCGGGCATTTTGTGAAAGTGTTGAGAATTAGAGCTCAGTTGTTTGGCACGCCAACACTGTCCATCCAGCACTATGGACGGCACTGCCTACATCTGGCTCTAATTAGTCCACGGTTGTGTTTAGCCGAATGACCTCGGCCGGGAACACTCAGAATGAGGTTCTTAGTTGTTGCAACCTAGGAGCGTTTCAATGCTTTCAAGGCTTCTTAGGAAGAATTCCGGAATCTTGCTCAGGGCAGGGCTCCGGCTGTTCCGGGTGAACTTCTCCTTGTAAATCCCCCGTGGTTTCCTGTACACCCGTGATATTTGGGCAGGTTATGCAGTTTGCCTTGCTGCACAATTGCGCCTGCCTAGCTCTCCCGCGGTTGCAAACATTCAGGCATGGCAGCAAGATAGTCTGGTCCCCGTAAGACACTGGCAGCGAACTGGGTATATGTGCTTCCAGTACTTCTCCCCTGAGTTCTACTGATTCCAGCTTTGACAGCTACACTCTACTCAACCGGAGCAGTAAGTTGAACCTCAAGTTATGACACTTTGTGAAAGTGTTGAGAACTAGAGCTCAGTTGTTTGGCACGCCACCACTCTCCATCCAGGACAATGGACGGCACTGCCTACATCTGGCTCTAATTAGTCCACGGTTGTGTTCAGCCGAATGACCTCTGCCGGGAACACTCAGAATGAGGTTCTGAGTTATTGCAACATAGGAGCGTTTCACTGCTTTCAATGCATCTTAGGAAGAATTCCGGAATGATGCTGGCAGCAGGCCTCCGGATGTTCCGGGTGAACATCTCCTTGTAAATCCACCGTGGTTTCTTGTACGCCCGTGAAATTTGGCCAGGTGATGCAGTTTGCATTGCTGAACAATTGCGCCTGCCTAGCTGTGCCACGGTTGCAAATATTGAGGCGTGGCAGCCACATGGGCTGGTCCCCGTAGGACACTGCCAGCGGACTGGGTCTATCTGCTTCCCGTTCTACTCACCTGAGTGCTAGTGATTCCAGCTTTGACGGCTACACTGTACTCAACCGGAGCAGTAAGTTGAACCTCAACTTATGGCACTTTGTGAAAGTCTTGAGAACTAGAGCTCAGTTGTTTGGCATGCCACCACTGTCCATCCAGCACTATGGACGGCACTGCCTACATCTGGCTCTATTAAGTCCACGGCTGTGTTCAGCCGAATGACCTCTGCCGAGAACACTCAGAATGAGGTTATGAGTTGTTGCAACATAGGAGCGTTTCACTGCTTTCAAGGCTTCTTAGGAAGAATTCCCCAATGTTGGTGCCGGCAGGCCTCCGGCTTTTCCGGGTGAACATCTCCTTGTAAATCCCCCGTAGTTTCTTGTACACTGGTGAAATTTGGCACGGTTATGCAGTTTGCATTGCTGCACAATTGGGCCTCCTAGCTCTGCCTCAGTTGCAAACATTCAGGCGTGGCAGCCAGATAGGCTGGTCCCTGTAGGACACTGCCAGCGGATTGGGTATATCTGCTTCCCGTTCTTCTCACCTGAGTGCTACTGATTCCAGCTTTGACGGCTACACTCTACTCCACCGGAGCAGTAAGTTGAACCTCAACTTATGGCATTTTGTGAAAGTGTTGAGAACTAGAGCTCAGTTGTTTGGCACGCCACCACTGTCCAGCACTATGGACGCCAGTGCCTACATCTGGCTCTAATTAGTCCATGGTTGTGTTCAGCCTAATTACCTGTGCCGGGAACATTCAGTATGAGGTTCTGAGTTCTTGCAACATAGGAGCGTTTCACTGCTTTCAAGGCTTCTCAGGAAGAATTCTGGAATGTTGCTGCCGGCAGGCCTCAGGCTGTTCGGGGTCAACATGTCCTTGTATATCCCCCGTTATTTCTTCTACACACGTGAAATTTGGCCAGGTTATGCAGTTTGCATTGCTGCAAAATTGCGCCTGCCTAACTCTGCCGCGGTTGCAAACATTCAGGCGTGGCATCCAGACAGTCTCGTCCCCGTAGGACCCTGCGAGCTGACAGGGTATATCTGTTTCCAGTTCTTCTCACCTGAGTGCTACTGATTCCAGCTTTGACGGCTACACTCTACTCAACCGGAGCAGTAAGTTGAACCTCAACTTATGGTACTTTGTGAAAGTATGGAGAACTAGAGCTCAGTTTTTTGGCACGCCACCACTCTCCATCCAGCACTATGGACGGCACTGCCTACATCTGGCTTTAATTAGTCCACGGTTGTGTTCAGCCGAATGACCTCTGCCGGGAACACTCAGAATGAGATTCTGAGAGATGGCAACATAGGAGCGTTTCACTGCTTTCAAGCCTTCTTAGGAAAAATTCCGGAATATTGCTGCCGGTAGTCCTCCAGCTATTCTGGGTGAAGATCTCCTTGTAAATCCCCCGTGGTTTCTTGTACACCCGTGAAATTTGGCCAGGTTATGCAGTTTGCATTTCTGCACAATTGTGCCTGCATAGCTCTGCCGCGGTTGCAAACATTCAGGGGTGGCAGCCAGATAGGCTGGCCCCGTCGGACATTGCCAGCTCACTGCGTATATCTGTTTCCCGTTCTTCTCACCTGAGTGCTACTGATTCCAGTTTTGACGGCTACACTCTACTCAATCGGAGCAGTAAGTTGAACCTCAACTTATGGCACTTTGTTAAAGTGTTGAGAACTAGAGCTCAGTTGTTTGGCACGCCACCACTGTCCATCCTGCACTATTTACGTCATTGCCTACATCTGGCTCTAATTAGCCCACAGTTGTTTTCAGCCGAATGACCTCTGCCGGGAACACTCAGAATGAGGTTCTGAGTTATTGCAACATAGGAGCGTTTCACTGCTTTCAAGGCTTCTTAGGAAGAATTCCGGAATGATGCTGGCAGCAGGCCTCTGGATGTTCCGGGTGAACATCTCCTTGTAAATCCCCCGTGGTTTCTTGTACACCCGTGAAATTTGGCCAGGTGATGCAGTTTGCATTGCTGAACAATTGCGCCTGCCTAGCTGTGCCAGGGTTGTGAACATTCAGGCATGGCAGCCACATGTGCTGGTCCCCGTAGGACACTGCCAGCGGACTGGGTCTATCTACTTCCCTTTCTTCTCACCTGAGTGCTAGTGATTCCAGCTTTGATGGCTACACTCTACTCAACCGGAGCAGTAAGTTGAACCTCAACTTATGGCGCTTCGTGAAAGTGTTGAGAACTAGAGCTCAGTTTTTTGGCACGCCACCACTGTCCATCCAGCACTATGGACAGCACTGCCTACATCTGGATCTAATTAGTCCACGGTTGTGTTCAGCCGAATGACCTCTGCCGGGAACACTCAGAATGAGGTTCTGAGTTGTTGCAACATAGGAGCGTTTCACTGCTTTCAAGGCTTCTTAGGAAGAATTCTGCAATGTTGGTGCCAGCAGGCCTCCGGCTGTTTCGGATGAACATCTCCTTTAAAATCCCCCGTGGTTTCTTGTACACCCGTGAGATTTGGCGCGGTTATGCAGTTTGCATTGCTGCACAATTGGGCCTCCTAGCTCTGCCGTGGTTGCCAACATTCAGGCGTGACAGCCAGATAGGCTGGTCCCCGTAGGACACTACCAGCGGATTGGGTATATCTGCGTCCCGTTCTTCATACCTGAGTGGTACTGATTCCAGCTTTGACGGCTACACTCTACTCAACCGGAGCAGTAAGTTGAACCTCAACTTATGGCAATTTGTGAAAGTGTTGAGAACTAGAGCTCAGTTGTTTGGCATGCCACCACTCTCCATCCAGAACTATGGACGGCAATGCCTACATCTGGCTCTAATTAGTCCACGGTTGTGTTCAGCCAAATGACCTCTGCCGGGAACATTCAGAATGAGGTTCTGAGTTATTGCAACATAGGAGCGTATCACTGCTTTCAAGGATTCTCAGGAAGGATTCCGGAATGTTGCTGCCAGCAGGCCTCCGGCTGTTCGAGGTGAACATCTCCTTGTAAATCCCCCTTGATTTCTTGTACATCCGTGAAATTTGGCCAGGTGATGCAGTTTGCATTGCTGAACAATTGCGCCTGCCTAGCTCTGCCGCGGTTGGAAACATTCTGGCGTGGGAGCCAGGTAGGCTGGTCCCCGTAGGACACTGCCAGCAGACTGGGTATATCTGCTTCCTGTTTTTATCACCTGAGTGCTACTGATTCCAGCTTTCATGGCTACACTCTACTCAACTGGAGCAGTATGTTGAACCTCAACTTATGGCACTTTGTGAAAGTGTTGAACAGTAGAGCTCAGTTTTTTGGCACGCCACCACTGTCCATCCCGCACTATGGACGGCACTGCCTACTTCTGGCTCTAATTAGTCCACGGTTGTGTTCAGCTGAATGACCTATGCCGATAACACTCAGAATGAGGTTCTTAGTTGTTGCAACATAGGAGCGTTTCACTGCTTTCAAGACTTCTTATGAAGAATTCCGGAACCTGGCTGCCTGCAGGGCTCCGGCTGTTCCGGGTGAACATCTCCTTGTAAATCCCCCGTGTTTTCTTGTACACCCGTGAAATTTGGCCGGGTTATGCAGTTTGCATTGCTGCACAATTGCGCCTGCCTAGCTCTGCCGTAGTTGCAAACATTCAGGCGTGGAAGCCAGATAGGCTGGTCCCCGTAGGATACTGCCAGCGGACTGGGTATATCTGTTTCCCGTTCTTCTCACCTGAGTGCTACTGATTCCAGCTTTGACGGCTACACTCTACTCAACCGGAGCAGTAAGTTGAACCTAAAATTATGGCACTTTGTGAAAGTGTTGAGAAATAGAGCTCAGTTGTTTGGCACGACACCACTGTCCATCCAGCACTATGGACGGCACTGCCTACATCTGGCTCTAATTAGTCCAGGGTTGTGTTCAGCCGAATGACCTCTGCCGGGAACACTCAGAATGAGGTTCTGTGTTGTTGCAACATAGGAGCATTCCACTGCTATCAAGGCTTCTAGAATTAATTTCGGAATCTTGCTGCCCGCAGGCCTCCGGCTGTTCAGGGTGAACATCTCCTTGTAAATCCCCCGTGGTTCCTTGTACACCCATAAAATTTGGCCAGGTTATGCAGTTTGCATTGCTGCACAATTGCGCCTGCCTAGCTCTACTACGGTTGCAAATATTCAGGCGTGGCATCCACATAGGCTGGTCCCCGCAGGACACTGCCAGCGGACTGGGACTATCTGCTTCCAGTTCTTCTCACCTGAGTGCTCATGATTCCAGCTTTGAGAGCTGCACTCTACTCAACCGGAGCAGTAAGTTGAACTTCAACTTATGGCACTTTGTGAAAGTGTTGAGAACTAGAGCTCAGTTGTTTGGCAGGCCACCACTGTCCAAGCAGCAATATGGACGGCACTGCCTACATCTGGGTCTAATTAGTCCACGTTTGTATTCAGCCGAATGACCTCTTCCGGGAACACTCAGAATGATGTTCTGAATTGTTGCAACATAGGAGTGTTTCACTGCTTTCCAGGCTTCGTAGGAAGAATTCCGGAATGTTGCTGCCAGAAGGCCTCCGGGTCTTCCGGGTGAACATCTCCTTGTAAATCCCCCGTGGTTTCTTCTACACCCATGAAATTTGGCCAGGTTATGCAGTTTGCATTGCTGCACAATTCCGCCTGCCTAGCTCTGCCGCGGTTGCAAACATTCAGGCCTGGCAGCCAGATAGGCTGGTCCCCGTAAGACACTGCCAGCGGACGCGTGTATCTGCTTCCCGTTCTTCTCACCTGAGTGCTACTGATTCCAGCTTTGACGGCTACATTCTAATTAACCGGAGCAGTAAGTTGAACATCAACTTATGGCACTTTGTGAATGTGTTGAGAACTAGAGCTCAGTTGTTTGGCACGCCACCACTGTCCATCCAGCACTATGGACTGCATTGCTTACATCTGGTTCTAATTAGTCCACAGTTGTGTTCAGCCAAATGACCTCTGCCGGGAACACTCAGAATGAGGTTCTGAGTTATTGCAACATAGGAGCGTTTCACTGCTTTCAAGGCTTCTTAGGAAGAATTCCGGAATCTTGCTTCCGGCAGGCCTCCGGGTGTTCCGGGTGAACATCTCCATGTACATCCCCCTGGTTTCCTGTACACCCGTGAAATTTGGCCAGGTTGTGCTGTTTGCATTGCTGCACTATTTCGCCTGCCTAGCTCTGCCACGGTTGCAAAAGTTCAGGCGTGGCAGCCAGATAGGCTGATCCCCGTAGGAAACTGCCAGCCGACTGGGTATATGTGCTTCCGGTTCTTCTCACCTGAGTGCTACTGATTCCAGCTTTGACGGCTACACTCTACTCAACCGGAGCAGTAAGTTGAACCTCAACTTATGGCACTTTGTGAAAGTGTTGAGAACTAGAGCTCAGTTGTTTGGCACGCCACCACTGTCCATCCAGCACTATGGATGGCACTGCCTACACCTGGCTCTAATTAGTCCTCGGTTGTGTTCAGCCGAATGACCTCTGCCGGGAACACTCAGAATGAGGTTCTGAGTTATTGCAACATAGGAGCGTTTCACTGATTTCAAGGCTTCTTAGGAAGAATTCCGGAATCTTGCTGCGGGAAGACCTCCGGCTGTTCTGTGTGAACATCTCCTTGTATATCCCCCTGGTTTCCTGTATACCCGTGAAATTTGGCCAGGTTATGCAGTTTGCATTGCTGCACAATTATGCCTGCCTAGCTCTGCCGCGGTTGCAAACATTCAGGGGTGGCACCCAGATAGGCTGGTCCCCGTAGGACACTGCCAGCGGACTGGGTATATCTGCTTCCCGTTCTTCTCACCTGAGTTCTACTGATTCCAGCTTTCATGGCGACACTCTACTCAACCGGAACAGATAGTAGATCCTCAACTTATGGCACTTTGTGAAAGTGTTGAGAACTAGAGTTCAGTTGGTTGGCACGACACCACTGTCCAGCCAGCAATGTGGACGGCACTGCTTACATCTGGCTCTAATTAGTCCACGGTTGTGTTCAGCCGAATGACCTATGCCGGGAACACTCAGAATGAGGTTATGACTTATTGCAACATAGGAGCGTTTCACTGGTTTCAAGGCTTCTTAGGAAGAATTCCGGAATCTTGCTACCGGCAGGTCTCGGGCTGTTCCGGGTGAACATCTCCTTGTAAATCCCCCGTGGTTTATTGTACACCCGTTAAATTTGGCCAGGTTATGCAGTTTGCATTGCTGCACAATTGCGAATGCCAAGCTCTGCCGCGGTTGCAAACATTCAGGCGTGGCAGCCAGATAGGCTGATCCCAGTAGGACACTGCCAGGGGACTGGTCTATCTTCTTCCCATTTTTCTCACCTTAGTGCTACTGATTCCAGCTTTGACGGCTACACTAGACTCAATCGGAGCAGTAAGTTGAACCTCAACTTATGGCACTTTGCGAAAGTCTTGAGAACTAGAGCTCAGTTGTTTGGCATGCCACCACGGTCCATCCAGCACTATGGACAGCACTGCCTACATCTGACTCTAATTAGTCCCCGGTTGTGTTCAGCCGAATGACTTCTGCCAGGAACACTCAGAATGAGGTTCTGAGATATTGCAACATAGGAGCATTTCACTGCTTTCAAGGCTTCTTAGGAAGAATTCCGGAATCTTGCTGCCGGCAGGCCTCCCGCTATTCTGGGTAAACATCTCCTTGTAAATCCTCCGTGGTTTCTTGTACACCCGTGAAATTTGGCCAGGTTATGCAGTTTGCATTGCTGCACAATTGCGCCTGCCTAGCTCTGCCGCGGTTGCAAACATTCAGGCGTGGCAGCGAGATAGGCTGGTTCCCATAGGACACTCCCAGCGGACTGGGTATATCTGCTTTCCTTTCTTCTCACCTGAGTGCTACTGATTCCAGTTTTGACGGCGACACTCTACTCAACCGGAGCAGTAAGTTGAGCCTCAACTTATGGCACTTTGTAAAATTGTTCAGAACTAGATCTCAGTTGTTTGGCACGCCACCACGGTCCAGCACTATGGACGGCACTGCATACATCTGGCTCTAATTAGTCCACGGTTCTGTTCAGCCGAATGACCTCTGCCAGGAACACTCAGAATGAGGTTCTGCATTATTGCAACATAGGAACGTTTCACTGCTTTCAAGGCCTCTTAGGAAGAATTCCGGAATCTTGCTGCCGGCAGGCCTCCAGCTTTTCCCGGTGAACATCTCCTTTTAAATCACCCGTGGTTTCTTGTACACCCGTGAAATTTGACCATGTTATGCAGTTTGCATTGCTGCACAATTGTGCCTGCGTAGCTATGTCGCGCTGGCAAACAAACATTCAGACGTGGCAGCCAGATAGGCTGGTCCCCGTAGGACCCTTCCAGCCGACTGGGTATATCTGATCCCGTTCTCTCACCTGAGTGCTAGTGATTCCAGCTTTAACGGCTACACTCTATTCAACCAGAGCAGTCAGTTGAACCTCAACTTATGGCACTTTGTGAAAGTGTTGAGAAGTATAGCTCAGTTGTTTGGCACGCCAACACTGTCCATCCACCACTATGGACGGCAGTGTTTACATCAGGCTCTAATTGGTCCACGGTTGTGTTCAGCTGAATGGCCTCTCCCGGGAACACTCAGAATGAGGTTCTGAGTTGTTGCAACATAGGAGCTTTTCAGTGCTTTCAAGGCTTCTTGGGAAGAATTCCGCAATGTTGCAGCCAGCAGGTCTCCGGCTGTTCCGGGTGAACATCTCCTTGAAAATCCCCAGTGGTTTCGTGTATACCCGTGAAATTTGGCCAGGTTATGCAGTTTGCATTGCTCCACAATTGCGCCTACCTAGCTCTGCCACGGTTGCAAACATTCAGGCCTGGCATCCAGAAAGGCTGGTCCCCGTAGGACACTGCCAGCGGACTGGGTATATCTGCTTCCCGTTCTTCTCACATGAGTGCTACTGATTCCAGCTTTGACGGCTACACTCTACTCAACTGGAGCAGTAAGTTGAACCTCAACTTATGGCACTTTGTGAAAGTGTTGAGAACTTGAGCTCAGTTGTTTGGCACGCCAACACTGTCCAGCACTTTGGACAGCACTGCCTACACGTGGGTCTATTTGGTCCACGGTTGTGTTCAGCCAAATGACCTCTGCCGGGAACACTCAGAATGAGATTCTTAGTGGGTGCAACATAGGAGCATTTCACTGCTTTCAAGGCTTCTTAGGAAGAATTCCGGAATCTTGCTGCCAGCAGGCCTCCGGCTGTTCCGGGTTAACATCTTGTAAATCCCCCGTGGGTTCTTGTATACCCTTGAAATTTGGTCAGGTTGTGCAGTTTGCATTGCTGCACAATTGCGCCTGCCTAGTTCTGCCGCGGTTGCAAAGATTCAGGCGTGGCAGCCAGATAGGCTTGTCCCCGTAGGACACTGCCAGCGAACTGGGGATATCTGCTTACCGTTCTACTCACCTGAGTGCTAATGATTCAAGCTTTGACGGCTACACTCTACTCAACCAGAGCAGTAAGTTGAACCTCAACTCATGGCACTTTGTGAAAGTGTTGAGAACTAGATATCAGTTGTTTGACATGCCACGACTGTCCATCCAGCACTATGGACGGCACTGCCTACATCTGGCTCTAATTAGTCCACGGTTGTGTTCAGCCGAATGACCTCTGCCGGCAACACTCAGAATGAGGTTCTGAGTTATTGCAACATAGGAGCGTTTCACTGGTTTCAATGCTTCTTAGGAAGAATTCCGCAATGTTGGTGCCGGCAGGCCTCGGGCTGTTCCGGGTGAACTTCTCCTTGTAAATCCCCAGTGGTTTCTTGTACCCCCGTGAAATTTGTCCAGGTTATGCAGTTTGCATTGCTGCACAATTGTGCCTCCTACCTCTGCTGCGGTTGCAAACATTCAGGCGTGGCAGACAGATAGGCTGGTCCCCGTAGGGCACTGCCACCTGACTGGGTATATCTGTTTCCCGTTCTTCTCACCTGAGTGCTACTGATTCCACCTTTGACGGCTACACTCTACTCAACCGGAGCAGTAAGTTCAACCTCAACTTCGGGCACTTTGTGAAAGTGTTGAGAATTAGAGCTCAGTTGTTTGGCACGCCAACACTGTCCATCCAGCACTATGGACGGCACTGCCTACATCTGGCTCTAATTAGTCCACGGTTGTGTTTAGCCGAATGACCTCGGCCGGGAACACTCAGAATGAGGTTCTTAGTTGTTGCAACCTAGGAGCGTTTCAATGCTTTCAAGGCTTCTTAGGAAGTATTCCGGAATCTTGCTCAGGGCAGGGCTCCGGCTGTTCCGGGTGAACTTCTCCTTGTAAATCCCCCGTGGTTTCCTGTACACCCGTGATATTTGGGCAGGTTATGCAGTTTGCCTTGCTGCACAATTGCGCCTGCCTAGCTCTCCCGCGGTTGCAAACATTCAGGCATGGCAGCAAGATAGTCTGGTCCCCGTAAGACACTGGCAGCGAACTGGGTATATGTGCTTCCAGTACTTCTCCCCTGAGTTCTACTGATTCCAGCTTTGACAGCTACACTCTACTCAACCGGAGCAGTAAGTTGAACCTCGAGTTATGACACTTTGTGAAAGTGTTGAGAACTAGAGCTCAGTTGTTTGGCACGCCACCACTCTCCATCCAGGACAATGGACGGCACTGCCTACATCTGGCTCTAATTAGTCCACGGTTGTGTTCAGCCGAATGACCTCTGCCTGGAACACTCAGAATGAGGTTCTGAGTTGTTGCAACATAGGAGCGTTTCACCGCTTGTAACGCTTCTTAGGAAGGATTCCGGAATCTTGCTGCTGGCAAGCCTCTCGCTGTTCCGGGTGAACATCTCCTTGTAAATCCCCGGTAGTTTCTTGTATACCCGTGAAATTTGGCCAGGTTATGCAGTTTGCATTGCTGCACAATTGTGCCTGCCTAGCTCTGCCGCGGTTGCAAACATTCAGGCGGGGCCGCCAGATAGGATGGTCCCTGTAAGACACTGCCAGCGCACTGGGTATATCTGCTTCCCATTCTTCTCACCTGAGTGCTACTGATTCCAGTATTGACGGCTACAATCTACGCAACCGGAGCAGTCAGCTGAACCCCAACTTATGGCACGTTGTGAAAGTGTTGAGAACTAGAGCTCAGTTGTTTGGCACGCCACCACTGTCCTTCCAGCACTATGGACGGCACTGCATACATCTGGCTCAAATTAGTCCACGGTTGTGCCCAGCCGAATGACCTCTGCCGGGAACACTCAGAATGAGGTTCTGAGTTATTGCAACATAGGAGCGTTTCAGGGCTTTCAAGGCTTCACAGGAAGAATTCCGGAATCTTGCTTCTGGCAGGCCTCTGGCTGTTCCGGGTGAACATCTCCTTGTAAGTCCCCCGTGGTTTCTTGTACACCCGTGAAATTTGGCCAGGTTTCAGTTTGCATGGCTGCACAATTATGCCTGCCTAGCTCTGCCACGGTTGCAAACATTCAGGCGTGGCAGCCAGATAGGCTGGTCCCCGTAAGACACTGCCAGCGGACTGGGTATATCTGCTTTCCGTTTTTCTCACCTGAGTGCTACTGATTCCAGCTTTGACGGCTACACTCTACTAAACCGGAGCAGAAAGTTGAACCTCAACTTATGGCACTTTGTGAAAGTGTTGAGAACTAGAGCTCAGTTGTTTGGCAGGCCATCACTGTCCATCCAGCATTATGGACGGCACTGCCTACATCTGGCTCTAATTAGTCCATGGTGTGTTCAGCAGATTGACCTCTCCCGGGACCACTCAGAATGAGGTTCTGAGTTATTGCAACATAGGAGCTTTTCACTGCTTTCAAGGCTTCTTAGGAAGAATTCCAGAATGTTGCTTCAGGCAGGCCTCTGGCTGTTCCAGGTGAACATCTCCTTGTAAATCCCCCGTGGTTTCTTGTAAACCCGTGAAATTTGGCCAGGTTATGCAGTTTGCATTGCTGCAAAATTGCTCCTGCCTAGCTCTGCCGCGGTTGCAAATAATCAGGCGTGGCAGCCAGATAGGCTGGTCCCCGTAGGACACTCCCAGCGGACTGGGTATATCTGCTTCCCGTTCTTCTCACCTGAGTTCTAATGATTCCAGCTTTGACGGCTACACTCTACTCAACCGGAGGAGTATGTTGAACCTCAACTTATGGCACTTTGTGAAAGTG
Organism: Dipodomys merriami; assembly: GCF_024711535.1. Lineage (NCBI taxonomy): Eukaryota > Metazoa > Chordata > Mammalia > Rodentia > Heteromyidae > Dipodomys > Dipodomys merriami. Next base: position 492,555 of record NW_027204481.1, read on the forward strand.
TTGATAACTAGAGCTCAGTTGTTTGGCATGCCAGCACTATCCATCCTGCACTATGGACGGCACTGCTTACATCTGGCTCTAATTGGTCAACGGTTGTATTCAGCCGAATGACCTCTGCCGGGAACACTCAGAATGAGGATCTGAGTTTTTCAACATAGGAGCGTTTCAATGCTTGTAACGCTTCTTAGGAAGGATTCCGGAATCTTGCTGCTGGCAAGCCTCTCGCTGTTCCGGGTGAACATCTCCTTGTAAATCCCCGGTGGTTTCTTGTATACCCGTGAAATTTGGCCAGGTTATGCAGTTTGCATTGCTGCACAATTGTACCTGCCTAGCTCTGCCGCGGTTGCAAATATTCAGGCGGGGCCGCCAGATAGGATGGTCCCTGTAAGACACTGCCAGCGCACTGGGTATATCTGCTTCCCTTTCTTCTCACCTGAGTGCTACTGATTCCAGTATTGACGGCTACAATCTACTCAACCGGAGCAGTCAGTTGAACCCCAACTTATGGCACTTTGTGAAAGTGTTGAGAACTAGAGCTCAGTTGTTTGGCACGCCACCACTGTCCTTCCAGCACTATGGACGGCACTGCATACATCTGGCTCAAATTAGTCCACGGTTGTGCCCAGCCGAATGACCTCTGCCGGGAACACTCAGAATGAGGTTCTGAGTTATTGCAACATAGGAGCTTTTAACTGCTTTCAAAGCTTCTTAGGAAGAATTCCATAATGTTGCTTCCGGCAGGCCTCCGGCTGTTCTATGTGAATATCTCCTTGTAAATCCCCCGTGGTTTCTTGTAAACCCGGGAAATTTGGCCAGGTTATGCAGTTTGCATTGGTGCACAATTGCGCCTGCCTAGCTCTGCTGCAGTTGCAAACATTCAGGCCTGGCAGCCAGATAGTCTGGTCCCCGTAGGACAATGCCAGCGGACTGCGTATATCTGCTTACCGTTCTTCTCACCTGAGTTCTAATGATTCCAGCTTTGACGGCTACACTCTACTCAACCGGAGCAGTAAGTTGAACCTCAACTTATGGCACTTTGTGAAAGTGTTAAGAACTAGAGCTCAGTTGTTTGGCGCGCCACCACTGTCCATCCAGCACTATGGATGGCGCTGCCTACATCTCGCTCTAATTAGTCCACGGTTGTGTTCAGCCGAATGACCGCTGCTGGGAACACTATAATGTTCTGAGTCATTGCAACATAGGAGTGTTTCACTGCTTTCAAGACTTCTTAGGAAGAATTCCGGAATCTTGCTGCCCGCAGGGCTCCGGCTGTTCCGGGTGAACATCTCCTTGTAAATCCCCCGTGTTATCTTGTACACCCGTGAAATTTGGCCGGGTTATGCAGTTTGCATTGCTGCACAATTGCGCCTGCCTAGCTCTGCCGTAGTTGCAAACATTCAGGCGTGGAAGCCAGATAGGCTGGTCCCCGTAGGATACTGCCAGCGGACTGGGTATATGTGTTTCCCGTTCTTCTCACCTGAGTGCTACTGATTCCAGCTTTGACGGCTACACTCTACTCAACCGGAGCAGTAATTTGAACCTCAAATTATGGCACTTTGTGAAAGTGTTGTGAACTAGAGCTCCGTTGTTTGGCACGCCACCACTGTCCAGCATCATGGACGGCACTGCCTACATCTGGTTCTAATTACTCCACGGTTGTGTTTAGCCGAATGACCTCTGCCGGGAACACTGAGATTGAGGTTCTGAGTTGTTTCAACATAGGAGCATTTCACTGCTTTCAAGGCTTCTTAGGAAGAATTCCGGAATCTTGCGTCCGGCAGGCCTCTGGCTGTTCCGGGTGAACTTCTCCTTGTAAATCCCCCGTGGTTTCTTGTACACCCGTGAAATTTGGCCAGGTTATGCAGTTTGCATTGCTCCACAATTGCGCCTCCCTAGCTCTGCCCCGCTTGCAAACATTCAGGCGTGACAGCCAGATAGGCTGGTCCCCGTATGACACTCCCAGCGGACTGGGTATATGTGTTTCCCGTTCTTCTCACCTGAGTGCTACTGATTCCAGCTTTGACGGCGACACTCTACTCAACCAGAACAGTAAGTTGATCCTCAACTTATGGCACTTTGTGAAAGTGTTGAGAACTAGAGCTCAGTTGTTTGGCACGCCACCACGTTCCAGCACTATGGACGGCACTAACTACATCTGGCTCTAATTAGTCCATGGTTGTGTTCAGCCGAATGACCTCTGCCGGGATCACTCAGAATAAGGTTATGACTTATTGCAACATAGGAGCGTTTCACTGCTTTCAAGGCTTCTTAGGAAGAATTCCGGAATCTTGCTACCGGCAGGCCTCCGGCTGTTAAGGGTGAACATCTCCTTGTAAATCCCCCGTGGTTTCTTGTACACCCGTGAAATTTGGCCAGGTTATGCAGTTTGCATTGCTGCACAATTGCGAATGCCTAGTTCTGCCGCGCTTGCAAACATTCAGGCGTGGCAGCCAGATAGGCTGATCCCAGTAGGACACTGCCAGCGGGTGGTCTATCTTCTTCCCATTTTTCTCACCTTAGTGCTACTGATTCCAGCTTTGACGTCTACACTAGACTCAACCGGAGCAGTAAGTTGAACCTCAACTTATGGCACTTTGTGAAAGTCTTGAGAACTAGAGCTCAGTTGTTTGGCATGCCACAATTGTCCATCCAGCACTATGGACAGCACTGCCTACATCTGACTCTAATTAGTCCCCGGTTGTGTTCAGCCGAATCACCTCTGCCGGGAACACTCAGAATGAGGTTCTGAGTTATTGCAACATAGGAGCGTTTCACTGCTTTCAAGGCTTCTTAGGAAGAATTCCGGAATCTTGCTGCCGGCAGGCTTCCCGCTATTCCGGGTGAACATATCCTTGTAAATCCTCCGTGGTTTCTTGTACACCCGTGAAATTTGGCGAGGTTATGCAGTTTGCATTCCTGCACAATTGCGAATGCCTAGCTCTGCCCCGGTTGCAAACATTCAGGCGTGGCAGCGAGATAGGCTGGTCCCCGTAGGACACTCCCAGCGGACGGGGTATATCTGCTTTCCTTTCCTCTCACCTGAGTGCGACTGATTCCAGCTTTGACGGCGACACTCTACTCAAACGGAGCAATAAGTTGAGCCTCAACTTATGGCACTTTGTAAAAGTGTTGAGAACTAGAGCTCAGTTGTTTGGCACGGCACCACGGTCCAGCAATATGGACGGCACTGCCTACATCTGGCTCTAATTAGTCCACGGTTCTGTTCAGCCGAATGACCTCTGCCAGGAACACTCAGAATGATGTTCTGAGTTATTGCAACATAGGAGCGTTTCACTGCTTTCAAGGCCTCTTAGGAAGAATTCCGGAATCTTGCTTCCGGCAGGCCTCCGGCAGTTCCGGGTGAACATCTCCATGAAAATCCCCCGTGGTTTCTTGTATACCCGTGAAATTTGGCCAGTTTATGCAGTTTGCATTGCTCCACAATTGCGCCTACTTAGCTCTGCCACGGTTGTAAACATTCAGGCCTGGCATCCAGAAAGGCTGGTCCCCGTAGGACACAGCCAGCCGACTGGGTATATCTGCTTCCCGTTCTTCTCACATGAGTGCTACTGATTCCAGCTTTGACGGCTACACTCTACTCAACTGGAGCAGTAAGTTGAACCTCAACTTATGGCACTTTGTGGAAGTGTTGAGAACTAGAGCTCAGTTGTTTGGCACGCCACCACTGTCCATCCAGCACGATTTACGGCACTGAATACATCTGGCTCTAATTAGTCCACGGTTGTGTTCAGCCGAATGACCTCTGCCGGGAACACTCAGAATGAGGTTATGACTTATTGCAACATAGGAGCGTTTCACTGCTTTCAAGGCTTCTTAGGAAGAATTCCGGAATCTTGCTTCCGGCAGGCCTGCGGCTGTTCCGGGAGAACATCTCCTTGTAAATCCCCCATGGTTTCTTGTACACCCGTGAAATTTGGCCAGGTTATGCAGTTTGCAATGCTGCACAAGTAGGCCAGCCTATCTCTACCCCGGTTGCAAATATTGAGGCGTGGCAGCCAGATAGGCTCGTCGCCGTAGGACACTGCCAGCGGACTGGGTATATCTGCTTCCCGTTCTTCTCACCTGAGTGCTACTGATTCCAGCTTTGACGGCTACACTCTACTCAACCGGAGCAGTAAGGTGAACGTCAACTTATGGCACTTTGTGAAAGTGTTGAGAACTAGAGCTCAGTTGTTTGGCACGCCACCACTGTCCATCCAGCACTATGGACGGCACTGCCTACATCTGGCTCTAATTAATCCATGGTTGTGTTCAGCCGAATGACCACGGCCGGGAACACTCAGAATGAGGTTCTGAGTTGTTGCAACATAGGAGCGTTTCACTGCTTTCAAGGCTTCTTAGGAAGAATTCCGGAATGTTGCTGCCGGCAGGCCTCCGGCTGTTCTGGGTGAACTTCTCCTTGTAAATCCCCCGTGGTTTCTTGTACACCCGTGAAATTTGGCCAGGTTATGCAGTTTGCATTGCTGCACAATTGCGCCTGCCTAGCTCTGCCGCGGTTGCAAACATTCAGGCGTGGCAGCCAGATAGGCTGGACCCCGTAGGACACTGCCAGAGGACTGGGTATATCTGCTTCACGTTCTTCTCATCTGAGTGATACTGATTCCAGCTTTGACGGCCACACTCTACACAACCGGAGCAGTAAGTTGAACCTCAACTCATGGCACTTTGTGAAATTGTGGAGAACTAGAGCTCAGTTGTTTGGCACGCCACCACTGTCTATCCAGCACTATGGACGGCACTGCCTACATCTTTCTCTAATTACTCCACGGTTGTGTTCAGCTGAATGACCTCTGCCGGGAACACTCAGAATGAGGTTCTGAGTTGTTGCAACATAGGAGCGTTTCACTGCTTTCAAGGCTTTTTAGGAAGAATTCCGGAATCTTGCTGCCGGCAGGAATCCAGCTGTTCCGGGTGAACACCTCCTTGTAAATCCTCCGTGGTTTCTTGTACACCCGTGAAATTTGGCCAGCTTATGCAGTTTGCATTGCTGCACAATTGCGCCGGCCTAGCTCTGCCGCGGTTGCAAACATTCAGGCGTGGCAGCTAGATAGTTTGGTCCCCTTGGACACTGCCAGCGTCATGGGTATATGTGTTTCACGTTCGTCTCACATGAGTGCTACTGATTGCAGCTTTGACGGCTACACTCTACTCAACCGGAGCAGTAAATTGAACCTCAATTTATGGCACTTTGTGAAAGTGTTGAGAACTAGAGCTCAGTTGTTTGGCACGCCACCACTGTCCATCCAGCACTATGGACGGCACTGCCTACATATGGCTCTAATTAGTCCACGGTTGTGTTCAGCCGCATGACCTCTGCCGGGAACATTCAGAATGAGGTTCTGAGTTATTGCAACATCGGAGCGTTTCACTGCTTTCAAGGCTTCTTAGGAAGAATTCCAAAATCTTGCTGCCGGCAGGCCTCCGGCTCTCCCGGGTGAACATCTCCTTCTAAATCCCCCGTGGTTTCTTGTACACCCGTGAAATTTGGCCAGGGTATGCAGTTTGCACTGCTGCACAATTGCGCCTGCATAGCTCTGCCGGGGTTGCAAACATTCAAGCGTGGCAACCAGATAGGCTAGTCCACATAGGACACTGCACGCGAACTGGATATATCTGCTTCCCGTTCTTCTCACCTGAGTGCTACTGATTACTGCTTTGACGGCTAAGCTCTACTCAACCAGAGCAGTAACTTGAACCTCAACTTATGGAATTGTGAAAGTATTGAGAACTAGAGCTCAGTTGTTTGGCACGCCACCAATATCCATCCAGCACTATGGACGGCACTGTCTACATCTGGCTCTAATTAGTCCACGGTTGTGTTCAGCGGAATGTCCTCTGCCGGGAACACTCAGAATGAGTTTCTGAGTTGTTACAACATAGGGGAGTTTCACTGCTTTCAAGGCTTCTTAGGAAGAATTCCGGAATGTTGCTTCCAACAAGTCTCAGGCTGTTCCGGGTGAACATCTCCTTGTAAATCCCCCGTGGTTTCTTGTACACCCGTGAAATTTGGCCAGGTTATGCAGTTTGTATTGCTGCACAATTGCGCCTGCCGAGATCTGCTGCAGTTGCAAATATTCAGGCGTGGCAGCCAGTTAGGCTAGTCCCCGTAGTACACTGCCAGCGGACTGGATATATCTGCTTCCCGTTCTTCTCTCCTGAGTGCTACTGATTCCAGCTTTGACGGCTACACTCTACTCAACCGGAGCAGTAAGTTGAACCTCAACTTATGGCACTTTGTGTAAGTATTGAGAACTTGAGCTCAGTTGTTTGGCATGACACCACTGTCCATCCAGCACTATGGACTGCATTGCTTACATCTGGTTCTAATTAGTCCACGGTTGTGTTCAGCCTAATGACCTCTGCCGGGAACACTCAGAATGAGGTTCTGAGTTATTGCAACATAGGAATGTTTCAATGCTTTCAAGGCTTCTTAGGAAGAATTCCGGAATCTTGCTGCCGGCAGGCCTCGGGTTGTTCCGGGTGAACATCTCCTTCTAAATCCCCCGTGGTTTCTTGTACACACGTGAAAATTTACCAGGTTATGCCGTTTGCATTGTTGCACAAATTCGCCTGCCTAGCTCTGCCCCGCCGGCAAACATTCAGGCGTGGCAGCTAGATAGGCTGGTCCTCGTAGGACATTGCCAGCGGACTGGGTATATCTGCTTCCCATTCCTGTCTCTTAAGTGCTAATGATTCCAGCTTTGACGGCTACAGTGTACTCAACCGGAGCAGTAATTTGAACCTCAACTTATGACACTTTGTGAAAGTGTTGAGAACTAGACCTCAGTTCTTTGGCACGCCACCACTGTCCATTCAGCACTATGGAAGGCACTGCCTACATCTGGCTCTAATTAGTCCACGGTTGTGTTGAGCCGAATGACTTCTGCGGGGAACACTCAGAATGAGGTTCTGAGTTATTGCAACATAGGAGCGTTTCACTGCTTTCAAGGCTTCTTAGGAAGAATTCCGTATTCTTGCTGCCGGCAACCTCTGGTTGCTCCGGGTGAACATCTCCTTGTAAATCCCCCGTGGTTTCTTGTACACCCGTGAAATTTGACCAGGTTATGCAGTTTGCATTGCTGCACAATTGCGGCTGCCTAGCTCTGCCACGCTTGCAAACATTGAGGCGTGGCAGCCAGATAGGCTCGTCGCCGTAGGACACTGCCAGCGGACTGGGTATATCTGCTTCCCGTTCTTCTCACCTGAGTGCAACTGATTCCAGCTTTGAGGACTACACTCTACTCAACCGAAGCAGTAAGTTGAACCTCAACTTATGACATTTTGTGAAAGTGTTGAGAACTAGAGCTCTGTTGTTTGGCACGTCACCATTGTTCAACCAGCACTATGGACGGCCCTGCCTACATCTGGCTCTAATTAGTCCATGGTTGTGTTCAGCTGAAGGACCTCTCCCGGGAACACTCAGAATGAGGTTATGACTTATTGCAACATATGAGTGTTTCACTGCTTTCAAGGCTTCTTAGGAAGAATTCCTCAATCTTGCTTCCGGCAGGCCTCCGACTGTTCCGGGTGAACAACTATTTGTAAATCCCCCATTGTTTCTTGTACACCCGTGAAATTTGGCCAGGTTATGCAGTTTGCATTGCTGCACTATTGCGCTTGCCTAGCTCTGCCGCAGTTGAAAACATTCAGGCGTGGCAGCCAGAAAGTCTGGTCCCCATAGGACACTGCCAGCGAACTGTTTGTATCTGCTTCCCGTTCTTCTCACCTGAGTACTACTGATTCCAGCTTTGACGGCTACACTAGACTCAACCAGAGCAGTAAGTTGAACCTCCACTTATGGCACTTTGTGAAAGTGTTGAGAACTAGAGCTCAGTGTTTGGCAAGCCACCTCTGTCCATGCAACACTATGGACGGCACTGCCTACATCTGGCTCTAATTAGTCCATGGTTGTGTTCAGCCGAATGACCTCTGCCGGGAACACTCAGAATGAGGTTCTGAGTTATTGCAACATAGGAGCGTTTCACTGCTCTCAAGGCTTCTTAGGAAGAATTCCGGAATGTTGCTGCCAGCAGGCCTTGGGTTGTTCCGGGTGAACATCTCCTTGTAAATCCCCCGTGGTTTCTTGTACACACCTGAAATTTGGCCAGCTTATGCAGTTTCCATTGCTGCACAATTGCGCCTGCCAAGCTCTGCAGCGCTGGCAAATATTCAGGTGTGGCAGCCAGATGGGCTGGTCCCCGTAGGACACTGCCAATGGACTGTGTATATCTGTTCCCGTTCTTCTCACATGAGTGCTACTGATTCCAGCTTTGCCGGCTACACTTTACTCAACCGGAGCAGTAAGTTGAACCTCAACTTATGACATTTTGTGAAAGTGTTGAGAACTAGAGCTCAGTTGTTTTCCACCCCACCACTGTCCATCCAGCACTATGGACGGCACAGCCTACATATGGCTCTAATTAGTCCACGGTTGTGTTCAGCCGAAAGACCTCTGCCGGGAACACTCAGAATGAGGTTCTGAGTTATTGCAACATAGGAGCGTTTCACTGCTTTCAAGGCTTATTAGGAAGAATTTCGGAATCTTACTGCCATAATGCCTCCGGCTGTTCCGAGTGAACATCTCCTTGAAAATCCCCCGTGGTTTCTTGTACACCCGTGAAATTTCGCGAGGTTATGCAGTTTGCATTGCTGCACAATTGCGCTTGCCTAGCTCTGCCGAGGTTGTCAACATTCAGGCATGGCAGCCGGATAGGTTGGTCCCCATAGGACACTGCCAGCGAACTGGGTATATGTGCTTCCCGTTTTTCTCAGGTTAGTGTTACTGATTCCAGCTTTGACGGCTACATTCTACTCAACCGGAGCAGGAAGTTTAACCTCAACTTATGGCCCTTTGTGAAAGTGTTGAGAACTAGAGCTCAGTTGTTTGGCACGCCACCACTGTCCATCCAGCACTATGGACGGCACTGCCTACATCTGGCTCTAATTTGTCCACGGTTGTGTTCAGCCGAATGACCTTTGCCGGGAACACTCAGAATGAGGTTTTGAGTTGTTGCAACATAGGAGCATTTCACTGCTTTCAAGGCTTCTTAGGAAGAATTCCGGAATGTTGCTGCCGCCAGGCCTCCGGCTGTTCTGGGTGAACATCTCCTTGTAAATCCGCTGTGGTTTCCTGTACATCTGTGAAATTTGGCCAGGTTATGCAGTTTGCATTGCTGCACAATTGCGCTTGCCTAGCTCTGCCGCGGTTGAAAACTTTCAGGCGTGGCAGCCAGAAAGGCTGGTCCCCATAGGACACTGCCAGCAACCTGTTTGTATCTGCTTCCCGTTCATCTCACCTGAGTGCTATTGATTCCAGCTTTGACGGCTACACTCTACTCAAACGGAGCAGTACGTTGAACCTCAACTTATGGAACTTTGTGAAAGTGTTGAGAACTAGAGCTCAGTCGTTTGGCACGCCACCACAGTCCATACAGCACGATGGACCTCACTGCTTACATCTGGCTCTAATTAGTCCAGGGTTGTGTTCAGCCGAATGACCTCTGACGGGAACACTCAGAATGAGGTTCTGAGTTATTGCAACATAGGAGCGTTTCACTGCTTTCAAGGCTTCTTAGGAAGAATTCCGTAATGTTGCTGCCCGCAGGCCTCCGGCTGTTCCGGGTGAACATCTCCTTGTAAATCCCCCGTGGTTTCTTGTACACCCGTGAAATTTGGCCAGCTTATGCAGTTTCCATTGCTGCACAATTGCGCCTGCCTAGCTCTGCCGAGCTGGCAAACATTCAGGTGTGGCAGCCAGATGGGCTGGTCCCCGTAGGACACTGCCAGAGGACTGGGTATATCTGCTTCCCGTTCTTCTCAGCTGAGTGCTACTGATGCCAGCTTTGACGGCTACACTCTAATCAAACGGAGCAGCAAGTTGAACCTCAACTTATGGCAGTTTGTGAAAATGTTGAGAACTAGAGCTCAGTTGTTTGGCACGCCACCACTGTCCTTCCAGCACTATGGACGGCACTGCATACATCTGGCTCTAAATAGTCCACGGTTGTTTTCAGCCGAATGACCTCTGCCGGGAACACTCAGAATGAGGTTCTGAATTATTGCAACATAGGTGCGTTTCAAGGCTTTCAAGGCTTCTTAGGAAGAATTCCGGAATCTTGCTGCCGACAGGCCTCCGGCTGTTCAGGGTGAAAATCTCCTTGTAAATCCCCCGTGGTTTCTTGTACACCGGTGAAATTTGGCCAGGTTATGCAGTTTGCATTGCTGTACAATTGCGCCTGCCTAGCTCTACCGCAGTTGCAAACATACAGGCGTGGCAGCCAGAAATGCTAGTCCCCGTAGGACACTGCCAGCGGACTGTGTATATCTGCTTCCCGTTCTTCTCACATGAGTGCTACTGATTCCAGCTTTGCCGGCTACACTGTACTCAACCGGAGCAGTATGTTGAACCTCAACTTATGACACTTTGTGAAAGTGTTGAGAACTAGAGCTCAGTTGTTGGGCACGCCACCACAGTCCATCCAGCACTATGGACGGCACTGCCTACATCTGGCTCTAATTAGTCCATGCTTGTGTTCAGCCGAATGACCTCTGCCGGGAACACTCAGAATAAGGTTCTGAGTTATTGCAACATAGGAGCGTTTCACTGCTTTCATGCTTCTTAGGAAGAATTCCTCAATTTTGCTTCCGGCAGGCCTCCGACTGTTCTGGGTGAACATCTATTTGTAAATCCCCCTTGGTTTCTTGTACACCCGTGAAATTTGGCCAGGTTATGCAGTTTGCATTGCTGCACAATTGCGCCTGCCTAGCTCTGCCGCAGTTGCATACATTCAGGCATGGCAGCCAGAAAAGCTGGTTCCCGTAGGACACTGCCAGCGAACTGTTTATATCTGCTTCCCGTTCTTCTCACGTGAGTGCTACTGATTCCAGCTTTGACGGCTACACTCTACTCAAACGGAGCAGTAAGTTGAACCTCAACTTATGGCACTTTGTGTAAGTATTGAGAACTTGAGCTCAGTTGTTTGGCATGCCACCACTGTCCATCCAGCACTATGGACTGCATTGCATACATCTGTTTCTAATTAGTCCACGGTTGTGTTCAGCCTAATGACCTCTGCTAGGAACACTCAGAATGAGGTTGAGTTATTGCAATATAGGAACATTTCAATGCATTCAAGGCTTCTTAGTAAGAATTCTGGAATCTTGCTGCCGGCAGGCCTCCGGCTGTTCTGTGTGAACATCTTCTTGTAAATCCCCCATGGTTTCTTGTACACCCGTGAAATTTGTCCAGCTTATGCAGTTTGCATTGCTGTTCAATGGCCCCTGCCTATTTCTGCCGCGGTCACAAACATTCAGGCGTGACAGCCAGATAGGCTGGTCACCGTAGGACACTGCCAGTGGACTGGTCCTGTTCTTCTCACCTGAGTGCTACTGATTCCAGCTTTCACGGCTACACTGTACTCAAGCGGAGCATTAAGTTGGACCTGAACTTATGGTGCTAGGTGAAAGTGTTAAGAACTAGAGCTCAGTTGTTTGGCCCGCCACCACTGTCCATACAGCATTATGGACGGCACTGCCTACATCTGGCTCTAATTAGTCCACGGTTGTGTTCAGCCGAATGACCTCTGCGGGGAACACTCAGAATGAGGTTCTGAGTTATTGCAACATAGGAGCTTTTCACTGCTTTCAAGGCTTCTTAGGAAGAATTCCGTATTCTTGCTGCCGGCAACCTCGGGCTGCTCCGGGTGAACATCTCCTTGTAAATCCCCCATGGTTTCTTGAACACCCTTGAAATTTGGCCAGGTTATGCAGTTTGCATTGCTGCACAAATACGCATGCCTAGCTCTGCCGCGGTTGCAAACATTCAGGCGTGGCAGCCAGATAGGCGGGTCCCCGTAGGACACTGCCAGCGTACTGGGTATATCTGCTTCCCGTTCTTCCCACCTGACTTCTACTGATTCCAGCTTTGACGGCTACACTCTACTCAACCCGAGCAGTAAGTTGAACCTCAACTTATGGCACTTTGTGAAAGTGTTGAGAACTAGAGCTCAGTTGTTTGGCACGCCACCACTGTCCAAGCAGCAATATGGACGGCACTGCCTACATCTGGCTCTAATTAGTCCACTGTTGTGTTCAGCTGAATGACCTCTGCCGGAAACACTCAGAATGAGGTTCTGAGTTATTGCAACATAGGAGCCTTTCACTGCTTTCAAGGCTGCTTAGGAAGAATTCCTCAAACTTGCTTCCAGCAGGCCTCCGACTGTTCCGGGTGAACATCTATTTGTAAATCCCCCGTGTTTTCTTGTACAACCGTGAAATTTGGCCAGCTTATGCAGTTTGCATTGCTGCATAATTCCGCTTGCCTAGCTCTGCCGCGGTTGCAAACATTCAGGCGTGGCAGCCAGAAAGGCTGGTCCCCGTAGGACACTGCCAGCGAACTGTTTATATCTGCTTCCCGTTCTTCTCACCTGAGTGCTAGTGATTCCAGCTTTGACGGCTACACTCTACTCAACCGGAGGAGTAAGTTGAACCTCAACTTATGGCACTTTGTGAAAGTGTTGAGAACTAGAGCTCAGTTGTTTGCCACCCCACCACTGTCCATCCAGCACTATGGACGGCACTGCCTACATATGGCTCTAATTAGTCCACGGTTGTGTTCAGCCGAATGACCTCTGCCGGGACCACTCAGAATGAGGTTCTGAGTTGTTGCAACATAGGAGCGTTTCACTGCTTTCAAGACTTCTCGGGAAGAATTCCAGAATCTTGCTGCCGGCAGGCCTCCGGCTGTTCCGGGTGAACATCTCCTTGTAAATCCCCAGTGGTTTCTTGGACACCTGTGAAATTTGGCCAGGTTATGCAGTTTGCATTGCTGCACAATTGCGCCTTCCTAACTCTGCCGCGGGTGCAAACATTCAGGCGTGGCAGCCATATAGGCTGGTCCCCGTAGGACACTGCCAGCGGACTGGGTATATCTGGTTCCCGATCTTCTCACCTGAGTGCTACTAATTCCAGTTTTGACGGCTACACTGTACTCAACCGGAGCAGTAATTTGAACCTCAACTCATGGCACTTTGTGAAAGTGTTGAGAACTAGAGCTCAGATGTTTGGCACGCCACCACTCTCGATCGAGCACTATGGACGGCACTGCCTACATCTGGCTCTAATTAGTCCACGGTTGTGTTCAGCCGAATGACCTCTGCCGGGAACACTCAGAATGAGGTTCTGAGTTGTTGCAACATAGGAGCGTTTCACTGCTTTCAAGGCTTCACAGGAAGAATTCCAGAATTTTGCTACCGGCAGGCCTCCGGCTTTTCCGAGTGAACATCTCCTTGTAAATCCCCCGTGGTTTCTTGTACACCCGTGAAATTTGGCCAGGTTCTGCAGTTTGCATTGCTGCACAATTGTGCCTGCCTAGCTCTGCCGCGGTTGCACACATTCAGCGGTGGCAGCCAGATATGCTTGTCCCCGTAGGACACTGCCAGAGGACTGGGTATATCTGCTTCCTGTTCTTCTCATCTGCGTGCTACTGATTCCAGTTTTGACGGCTACACTCTACTCAACCGCAGCAGTATGTTGAACCTCAACTCATGGCACTTTGTGAAAGTGTTGAGAACTAGAGCTCAGTTGTTTCTCACGCCACCTCTGTCCATCCAGCACTATGGACGGCATTGCCTACATCTGGCTCTAATTAGTCCACGGTTGTGTTGAACCGAATGACCTCTGCCTGGAACACTCAGAATGAGGTTCTGAGTTATTGCAACATAGGAGCTTTTCACTGCTTTCAAGGCTTCTTAGGAAGAATTCCGGAATCTTGCTGCGGGCAGGCTTCCGGCTATTCCGGGTGAACATCTCCTTGTAAATCCCCTGTGGTTTCTTGTACACCCTTTGAAATTTAGCCAGGTTATGCAGTTTGCATTGCTGTACAATTGCGCCTGCCTAGTTCTGCCACGGTTGCAAAAATTCAGGCGTGGCAGCCAGATAGGCTGGTCCCCGTAGGACATTGCCAGCGGACTGTGTATATCTGCTTCCCGTTCTTCTCATCTGAGTGCTACTGATTCCAGCTTTGACAGCTACACTCTCCTCAACCGGAGCAGTAAGTTGAACCTCAACTCATGGAACTTTGTGAAAGTGTTGAGAGCTAGAGCTCAGTTGTTTGGCACGTCACCACTGTCCATCCAGCATATACGGATGGCATTGCCTACATCTGGTTCTAATTAGTCCACGTTTGTGTTCAGCCGAATGACCTCTGCCGGGAACACTCAGAATGAGGTTCTGAGTTATTGCAACACAGGAGCGTTTTACTGCTTTCAAGGCTTCTAAGAAGAATTCCGGAATCTTGCTGCCGGCAGGCCTCCGGCTGTTCAGGGTGAACATCTCCTTGTAAATCCCCCGTGGTTTCTTGTACACCCGTGAAATTTGGGCAGGTTATGCAGTTTGCATTGCTGGACAATTACGCCTGCCTAGCTCTGTCGCGCAGGCAAACATTCAGGCGTGGCAGTCAGATAGGCTGGTCCCCGTAAAACACTGCCAGCGGACTGGGTATATCTGCTTCCCGTTCTTCTCAAGTGAGTGCTTCTGATTCCAGCTTTGACGGTTACACTCTACTGAACCGGAGCAGTAAGTTGAACCGCAACCTATGGCACTTTGTTAAAGTGTTCTGAACTAGAGCTCAGTTGTTTGGCATGCCACCACTGTCCATCCAGCACTATGGACTGCATTGCTTACATCTGGTTCTAATTAGTCCAAGGTTGTGTTCAGCCTAATGACCTCTGACGGGAACACTCAGAATGAGGTTCTGAGTTATTGCAACATAGGAACGTTTCACTGCTTTCAAGGCTTCTTAGGAAGCATTCCGGAATCTTGCTGCCGGCAGGCCTCCGGCTGTTCCGGGTCAACATCTCCTTGTAAATCCCCCGTGGTTTCTTGTACAACCCTGAAATTTGGCCAGGATATGCAGTTTGCATTGCTGTTTAATGGCCCCTGCCTAGCTTTGCCTGGGTCGCAAACATTCAGGCATGTCATCCAGATAGGCTGGTCCCCGTAGGACACTACCAGCGGACTGGTCCCGTTCTTCTCACCTGAGTGCTTCTGATTCCAGCTTTGAAGGCTACACTCTACTCAACCGGAGAAGTAAGTTGGACCTCAACTTATAATACTTTGTGAAAGTGTTAAGAACTCGAGCTCAGTTGTTTAGCACGCCACCACTGTCCATCCAACACTATGGACGGCACTGCCTATATCTGGCTCTAATTAGTCCACGGTTGTGTTCAGCCGAATGACCTCTGCCGGGAACACTCAGAATGAGGTTCTGAGTTATTGCAACATAGGAGCGTGTCACTGCTTTCAAGGCTTCTTAGGAAGTATTCCGTATTCTTGCTGCCAACAACCTCCGGCTGCTCCGGGTGAACATCTCCTTGTAAATGCCCCATGGTTTCTTGTACACCCGTGAAATTTGGCCAGGTTATGCAGTTTGCATTGCTGCACAATTACGCCTGCCTAGCTCTGCCGAGGTTGGAAACATTCAGGCGTGGCAGCCATACAGGCTGGTTCCCGTAGGACTCTGCCAGCGGACTGGGTATATCTGCTTCCCGTTCTTCTCACCTGAGTGCTACTGATTCCCGCTTTGACAGCTACACTCTACTCAACCGGAGCAGTAAGTTGAACCTCAACTTATGGCAATTTGTGAAAGTGTTGAGAACTAGAGCTCAGTTGTTTGGCACGCCACCACTGTCCATCCATCACTACGGACGGAAGTACCTACATCTGGCTCTAATTAGTCCACGGTTGTGTTCAGCCGAATGACCTCTGCCGGGAACACACAGAATGAGGTTCTGAGTTGTTGCAACATAGGAGCGTTTCACTGCTTTCACGCCTTCTTTGGAAGAATTTCGGAATATTGCTGCCGGCAGGCTTCCGGCTGATCCGGGTGAACATCTATGTGTAAATCCCCCGTGGTATCTTGTACACCCGTGAAATTTGGCCAGGTTATGCAGTTTGCATTGCTGCACAATTGCGACTGCCTAGCTCTGTCGTGCTGGCAAACATTCAGTCGTGGCTACCAGATAGGCTGGTTACCGTAAGACACTGCCAGCGGACTGGGTATATGTGATTCCCGTTCTTCTCACCTGAGTGCTATTGATTCCAGCTTTGACGGCTACACTCTACTCAACCGGAATATTAAGTTGAACCTCAACTCATGGCAATTTGTGAAAGTGTTGAGAACTAGAGCTCAGTTGTTTGGCACGCCACAACAGTCCATCCAGCACTATGGACGCACTGCATACATCTGGCTCTAATTAGTCCACGGTTGTGTTCAGCCGAATGAACTCTGCCGGGAACACTCAGAATGAGTTTCTGAGTTATTGCAACATAGGAGCGTTTCATTGCTTTCATAGCATCTTAGGAAGAATTCCGGAATCTTGCTGCCGGCAGGCCTCCGGCTGTTCCGGGTGAACATCTCCTTGTAAATGCCCCGTGGTTTCTTGTAAACCTGTGAAATTTGGCAAGGTTATGCAGTTTGCATTGCTCCACAATTGCGCCTGCCTAGCTCTGCCGCGCTGGCAAACATTCAGGCGTGGCAGCCAGATAGGCTGGTCCCAGTACGACACTGCCAGCAGACTGGGTATATCTGCTTCCCGTACTTATCACCTGAGTGCTACTGATTCCAGCTTTGACGGCTACACTCTACTCAACTGGAGCAGTAAGTTGAACCTCAACTTATGGGACTTTGTGAAAGTGTTGAGAACTAGAGCTCAGTAGTTTGGCACAACTCCACAGTCCGTCTAGCACAATGGACGGCACTGCCTACATCTGGCTCTAATTAGTCCACGGTTGTATTCAGCCGAATGACCTCTGCGGGGAACACTGAGAATGAGGTTCTGAGTTATTGCAACATAGGAGCGTTTCACTTCTTTCAAGGCTTCTTAGGAATCATTCCGGAATGTTGCTGCCGACAGGCCTCCGGCTGTTCCGGGTGAACATCTCCTTGTGAATCCCCCGTGGTTTCTTGTACACCGATGAAATTTGGCCAGGTTATGCAGTTTGCATTGCTGCACAATTGCGCCTGCCTAGCTCTGCAGCGGTTGCAAACATTCAGGCTTGGCAGCCATATAGTTTGCTCACCGTAGGACACTGCCAGCGGACTGGGTATATCTGCTTCCTGTTCTTCTCACCTGAGTGCTACTGATTCCAGCTTTGACGGCTACACTCTACTCAACCGGAGCAGTAAGTTGAACCTCAACTTATGGCACTTTGTGAAAGTGTTGAGAACTAGAGCTCAGTTGTTTGGCACGCCACCACTGTCCATCCAGCACTATGGACGGCACTGCCTACATCTGGCTCTAATTAGTCCACGGTTGTGTTCAGCCGAATGACCTCTACCGGGAACACTCAGAATGAGGTTCTGAGTTATTGCAACATAGGAGCGTTTCACTGCTTTCAAGGCTTCTTAGGAAGAATTCCGGAATGTTGCTGCCGGCAGGCCTCCAGCTTTTCCGGGTGAACATCTCCTTGTAAATCCCCCGAGGTTTCTTCAACACCAATGAAATTTGCCTAGGTTATGCAGTTTGCATTGCTGCACAATCATGCCTGCCTAGCTATGCCGCGGTGGCAAACATTCAGTTGTGGCAGCCAGATAGGCTGGTCCCCGTAGGACACTGCCAGCGCAATGGGTATATCTGCTTCCCGTTCTTCTCACCTGAGTGCTACTGATTCCAGCTTTGACGGCTACACTCTACTCAACCGGAGCAGTAAGTTGAACCTCAACTTATGGCACTTTGTGAAAGTGTTGAGAACTAGAGCTCAGTTGTTTGGCACGCCACCACTGTCCATCCAGCACTATGGACGGCACTGCCTACATCTGGCTCTAATTAGTCCACGGTTGTGTTCAGCCGAATGACCTCTGCCGGGAACACTCAAAATGAGGTTCTGAGTTATTGCAACATAGGAGCGTTTCACTGCTTTCAAGGCTTCTTAGGAAGAATTCCGGAAAGATGTTGCTGGCCGGCCTCCGGCTGTTCCGGGTGAACATCTGCTTGTAAATCCCACGTGATTTCTTGTAAACCCGTGAAATTTGGCCAGGTTATGCAGTTTGCATTGTTGCACAATTGCGCCTGTCTAGATCTGTCGCGGTTGCAAACATTCGGCGTGGCAGCCAGATACTTTGTCCCCTTTGGACACTGCACCCGACTGGGTATATCTGCTTCCCATTCTTCTCACCTTAGTGTTACTGATTCCAGCTTTGACGGCTACACTCTACTCAACCGGAGCAGTAAGTTGACTCTCAACTTATCGCACTTTGTGAAAGTGTTGAGAAGTAGAGCTCAGTTGTTTGGCACGCCACCACTGTCCAGCGCTATGGACGGCACTGCCATATCTTGCTCTAATTAGTCCACGGTTGTGTTCAGCCGAATGACCTCTGCCAGGAACACTCAGAATGAGGTTCTGAGTTATTGCAACATAGGAGCGTTTCACTTCTTTCAAGGCTTCTTAGTAAGTATTTCGGAATGTTGCTGGTGGCAGGTCTCCGGCTTTTCGGGGTAAACATCTCCTTGTATATCCCCCGTGGTTTCTTGTACACCCGTGAAATTTGGCCAGGTTATGCAGTTTGCATTGCTGCACCATTGCGCCTGCCTAGCTGTGCCACGGTTGGAAACATTCAGGTGTGGCAGCCAGATAGGTTGGTCCCCGTAGGTCACTGCAAGCGGACTGGGTATATCTGCTGCCCGTTCTTCTCACCTGAGTGCTACTGATTCCAGCTTTGATGGCTACACTCTACTCAACCGGAGCAGTAAGTTGATCCTCAAGTTATGGCACTTTGTGAAAGTGTTGAGAAGTAGAGCTCAGTTGTTTGTCACGCCACCAATGTCCATCCAGCACTATGGACGCCACTGCGTACATCTGGCTCTAATTAGTCCACGGTTGTGTTCAGCCGAATGACCTCTGCTGGGAACACTCAGAATGAGGTTCTGAGATATTGCAACATAGGAGCCTTTCACTGCTTTCAAGGCTTCTTAGGAAGGATTCCGGAACCTTGCTGCCGGCAAGCCTCCGGCTATTCCGGGTGAACACCTCCTTGTAAATCCCCAGTGGTGTCTTGTACACCCGTGAAATTTGGCCAGGTCATGCAGTTTGCATTGCTGCACAATTCCGCCTGACTAGCTCTGCCGCGGTTGCAAATATTCAGGTGTGGCAGCCAGGTAGGCTGGTGCCCGTAGGACACTGCCAGCGGACTGGGTATATCGGCTTCCCGTCCTTCTCACCTGAGTGCTACTGATTTCAGCTTTGACGGCTACAATCTACTCAACCGGCGCAGTAAGTAGAACCTCAACTTATGGCACTTTGTGAAAGTGTTGAGAACTAGAGCTCAGTTGTTTGGCACGCCACCACTCTCCATCCAGCACTGTGGACGGCACTGCCTACATCTGGCTCTAATTAGTCCACGGTTCTGTTCAGCCTAATGACCTCTGCCGGGAACACTCAGAATGAGGTTCTGAGTTATTGCAACATAGGAGCGTTTCACTACTTTCAAGGCTTCTTAAGAAGAATTCTGAAATCTTGCTGCCGGCAGGCCTTCGGGTGTTCTGGGTGAACATCTCCTTGTATATCCCCCGTGGTTTCTTGTACACCCGTGAAATTTGGCCAGTTCATGCAGTTTGCATTGCTGCACTATTGTGCTAGCGTAGCTCTGCCGCGGTTGCAAACATTCAGGCGTGGCAGCCCGAGCGGCTGTTCCCCGTAGGACACTGCCAGCGGACTGGATATATCTGCTTCCAGTTCTTCACACCTGAGTGCTACTGATTCCAGCTTTGACGGCAACACTCTACTCAACCGGAGCAGTAACTTGAACCTCAACTTATGGCGCTTTGTGAAAGTGTTGAGAACTAGAGCTCAATTGTTTGGCACGCCACCACTCTCGATCGAGCACTATGGACGGCACTGCCTACATCTGGCTCTAATTAGTCCACGGTTGTGTTCAGCCGAATGACCTCTGCCGGGAACACTCAGAATGAGGTGCTGAGTTATTGCATCATAGGAGCGTTTCACTGCTTTCAAGGCTTCTTAGGAAGAATTCCAGAATCTTGCTGCCGGCAGGCCTCCGTCTGTTCTGGGTGAAAATCTCCTTGTAAATCCCCCGTGGTTTCTTGAACACGCGTGAAATTTGGCCAGGTTATGCAGTTTGCATTGCTGCACAATTGCGCCTGCCTAGCTCTGCTGCGGTTCCAAACATTCAGGCATGGCAGCCAGATAGGCTGGTCCACGTAGGACACTGCCAACGGACTGGGTCTATCTGCTTCCCTTTCTTCTCACCTGAGTGCTACTGATTCCAGCTTTGTCGGCTACACTCTACTCTACAGGAGCAGTAAGTTGAACCTCAACTTATGGCTCTTTGTGAAAGTGTTCAGAACTAGAGCTCAGTTGTTTGGCACACCACCACTGTCCTTCCAGCACTGTGGACAGCACTGCTTACATCTGGCTCTAATTAGTCCACAGTTGTGTTCAGCCAAATACCTCTGCGGGGAACACTGAGAATGAGGTTCTGAGTTATTGCAAAATAGGGGCACTTCACTGCTTCCAAGGCTTCTTAGGAAGAATTCCGGAATGTTTCGGCCGACATGCCTCCGGCTGTTCCGGGTGGACATCCCCTTGCAAATCCCCCGTGGTTTCTTGTACACCCGTGAAATTTGGCCAGGTTATGCAGTTTGCATTGTTGCACAATTGTGCCTGCCTAACTCTGCCGCGGCTGCAAACATTCAGACGTGGCATCGAGATAGGCTGTTCCCCGTAGGACACTGCCAGCGGACTCGGTATATCTTCTTCCCGTTCTCCTCACCGGAGTGCTACTGATTCCAGCTTTGACGACTACACTCTACTCAACCGGAGCAGTATGTTGAACCTCACCTTTTGGCAATTTGTGAAAGTGTTGAGAACTAGAGCTCAGTTGATTGGCTTGCCACCACTGTCCATCGAGCACTATGGACAGCGCTTCTTACATCTGGCTCTAGTTAGTCCACGGTTGTGTTCTGCTGAATGACCTCTGCCGGGAACACTCAGAATGAGGTTCTGAGTTACTGCAACATAGGAGTGTTTCACTGCTCTCAAGGCTTCTTAGAAAGAATTCCGGAATCTTGCTGCCCGCAGGCCTCCATGTGTTCCGGGTGAACATCTCCTTGTAAATCCCCCGTGGTTTCTTGTACACCCGTGAAATTTGGCCAGGTTATGCAGTATGCATTGCTGCACAATTGCGCTTGCCTAGCCCTTCCCCGGTTGCAAACATTCAGGCGTGGCAGCCATATAGGCTGGTGCCCGTAGGACACTGCCAGCGGACTGGGTATATCTGCTTCCGGTTCTTCTCACCTGAGTGTTACTGATTCCAGCTTTGACGGCTACACTCTACTCAACCGGAGCAGTAAGTTTAACCTCAACTAAGGACAATTTGTGAAAGTGTTGAGAACTAGAGCTCAGTTGTTTGGCTTGCCACCACTGTCCATCCAGCACTATGGATGGCACTGCCTACATCTGGCTCTAATTATTCCACGGTTGTGTTCAGCCGAATGACCTCTGCCGGTAACACTCAAAAGGAGGTTCTGAGTTATTGCAACATAGGAGCGTTTCACTGTTTCAAGGCTTCTTAGGAAGAATTCCGGAATGTTGCTGCCGGCAGTATTCCGGCTGTTCCGGGGAACATCCCCTTGCAAATCCCCGGTGGTTTCTTGCACACCCGTGAAATTTCGAAACGTTATGCAGTTTGCATTGCTGCAAAATTACGCCTGCCTAGCTCTGCCGCGGTTGCAAACATTCAGGCGTGGCAGCCATAGAGGCTGGTCCCCGTAGACACTGCCAGAGGACTGGGTATATCTGCTTCCCGTTCTTCTCACCTGAGTGCTACTGATTCCAGCTTTGACGGCTACACTCTACTCAAGCGGAGCAGTAAGTTGAACCTCAACTAATGGCACTTTGTGAAAGTGTTGAGAACTAGAGCTCTGTTGTTTGGCAAACCACCACTGTCCATCCAGCATTATGGACGGCACTGCCTACATCTGGCTCTAATTAGTCCACGGTTGTGTTCAGCCGAATGACCTCTGCCGGGAACACTCAGAATGAGGTGCTGACTTATTGCAACATAGGAGCGTTTCACTGCTTTAAGGCTTCTTAGGAAGAATTCCTCAATCTTGCTGCTGGCTGACCTCCAGGTGGTCCGGATGAACATCTCCTTGTAAATCCCCCGTGGTTTCTTTTACACCCGTGAAATTTGGCCAGGTTATGCAGTTTGCATTGCTGCACAATTGCGCCTGCCTAACTCTGCCGCATTTGCAAACATTCAGGCGTGGAAGCGAGATAAGTAGGTTCCCGTAGGACAATGCCAGCGGACTGGATATATCTGCTTCCCGTTCTTCTCACCTGAGTGCTACTGATTCCATCTTTGACGGCTACACTCTACTCAACCGGAGCAATAAGTTGAACCTCACCTTATGGCAATTTGTGAAAGTGTTGAGAACTAGAGCTCAGTTTGGCTCGCCACCACTGTCCATCGAGCACTATGGACAGCACTGCCTACATCTGGCTCTAATTAGTCCACGGTTGTGTTCAGCCGAATGACCTCTTCCGGGAACACTCAGAATGAGGTTCTGAGTTGTTGCACCATAGGAGCGTTTCACTGCTTTCAAGGCTTCTAGGAAGATATTTGGAAGGTTGCTGCTGGCAGGCCTCCGGCTGATCCCGGTGAATATCTCCTTTTAAATCCCCCGTGGTTTCTTGTACACCCGTGAAATTTGGCCAGGTTATGCAGTATGCATTGCTTCACAATTATGCCTGCATAGCTCTTCCGCGGTTGCAAATATTCAGGCGTGGCAGCCATATAGGCTGG
This sequence comes from Dipodomys merriami, assembly GCF_024711535.1. Classification (NCBI taxonomy): domain Eukaryota; kingdom Metazoa; phylum Chordata; class Mammalia; order Rodentia; family Heteromyidae; genus Dipodomys; species Dipodomys merriami. The sequence goes on from NW_027204481.1 coordinate 515,398, forward strand.
TCCCCGTAGGACACTGCCAGCGGACTGGGTATATCTGCTTCCCGTTCTTCTCACCTGAGTGCTACTGATTCCAGCTTTGACGGCTACACTCTACTCAACCGGAGCAGTAAGTTGAACCTCAACTAAGGACACTTTGTGAAAGTGTTGAGAACTAGAGCTCAGTTGTTTGGCACGTCACCACTGTCCATCCAGCACTATGGATGGCACTGCTTACATCTGGCTCTAATTAGTCCATGGTTGTTTTCAGCCGAATGACGTCTGCCGGGAAAACTCAGAATGAGGTTCTGAGTTATTTCAACATAGGATCGTTTCACTGCTTTCAAGGCTTCTTAGGAAGAATTCCGGAATGTTGCTGCCGGTAGGCCTCCAGCTGTTTTGGGTAAACATCTCCTTTTAAATCCCCCGTGGTTTCTTGTACACCCGTGATATTTGGTCAGGTTATGCAGTATGCATTGCTGCACAATTGTGCCTGCCTAGCTCTAGGGCGGTTGCAAACATTCAGGCGTGGCAGCCATATAGGCTGGTCCCCGTAGGACACTGCCACCGGACTGGGTATGTGTGCTTCCCGTTCTTCTCACCTGAGTGCTACTGTTTCCAGCTTTGACGGCTACACTCTACTCAACCGGAGCAGTAAGTATAACCTCTCCTTATGGCAATTTGTGAAAGTGTGGAGAACTAGAGCTCAGTTTTTTGGCTCGCCACCATTGTCCATCCAGCACTATGGAAGGCACTGCCTACATCTGGCTCTAATTATTCCACGGTTGTGTTCAGTCGGATGACCTCTGCCGGTAACACTCAAAATGAGGTTCTGAGTTATTGCAACATAGGAGCGTTTCACTGTTTCAAGACTTCTTAGGAAGAATTCCGGAATGTTGCTGCCGGCAGTATTCCGACTGTTCCGGGGAACATCCCCTTGCAAATCCCCGGTGGTTTCTTGTACACCCGTGAAATTTTGGCAATTTATGCAGTTTGCATTGCTGCACAATTGCACCTGCCCAGCTCTGCCGCGGTTGCAAACATTCAGGCGTGGCAGCCAGATAGGCTGGTCCCTGTAGACACTGCCAGCGGACTGGGTATATCTGCTTCCCGTTCTACTCACCTGAGTGCTACTGATTCCAGCTTTGACAGCTACACTCTACTCAATCGGAGCAGTAAGTTGAACCTCAACTTATGGCACTTTGTGAAAGTGTTGAGAACTAGAGCTCTGTTGTTTAGCACGCCACCACTGTGCATCCAGCATTATGGACGGCACTGCCTACATCTGGCTCTAATTAGTCCACGGTTGTGTTCAGCCGAATGACCTCTGCCGGGAACACTCAGAATGAGGTGCTGAGTTATTGCAACATAGGAGCGTTTCACTGCTTTCAAGGCTTCTTAGGAAGAATTCCTCAATCTTGCTGCTGGCTGGACTCCGGGTGTTCTGGATGAACATCTCCTTGTAAATCCCCCGTGGTTTCTGTACACCCGTGAAATTTGGCCAGGTTATGCAGATTGCATTGCTGCACAATTGCGCCTGCATAACTCTGCCGCGGTTGCAAACATTCAGGCGTGGAAGCGAGATAGGAAGGTTCCCGTAGGACACTGCCAGCGGACTGGGTATATCTGCTTCCCGTTCTTCTCACCTGAGAGCTACTGATTCCAGCTTTGACGGCTACACTCTACTCAACCGGAGCAGTAAGTTGAACCTCACTTTATGGCAATTTGTGAAAGTGTTGAGAACTAGAGCTCAGTTTGGCTCGCCACTACAGTCCTCCAGCACTATTGACGGCACTGCCTACATCTGGCTCTAATTAGTCCATGGCTGTGTTCAGCCGAATGACCTCTGCCTGCAACACTAAGAATGAGGTTCTGAGTTATTGCAACATAGGAGCGTTTCACTGCTTTCAAGGATTCTTAGGAAGAATTCCGGAAAGTTGCTGCCGGCAGGCGTCTGGCTGTTCCAGGTGAACATCTCCATGTAAATCCCTCGTGGTTTCTTGTACACCCGTGAAATTTGGCCAGGTCATGCAGTTTGCATTGCTGAACTATTGTGCTAGCGTAGCTCTGCCGCGGTTGCAAACATTCACACGTTGCAGCCAGAGAGGCTGGTCCCCGTAGAACACTGCATGCGGACTGGATATATCTGCTTACCGTTCTTCACACCTGAGTGTTACTGATTCCAGCTTTGAGGGCTACACTCTACTCAACAGGAGCAGTAAGTTCAACCTCAACTTTTGGCACTTTGTGAAAGTGTTGAGAACTAGAGCTCAGTTCTTTGGCATGCCACCACAGTCCATCCAGCACTATGGACGGCACTGCCTACATCTGGCTCTAATTAGTCCACGGTTGTGTTCAGCCGAATGAACTCTGCCGGGAACACTCAGAATGAGGTTCTGAGATATTGCAACATAGGAGCGTTTCACTGCCTTCAAGGCTTCTTAGGAAGAATTCCGGAATCTTGCTGCCGGCAAGCCTCCGGCTGTTCCGGGTGAACACCTCCTTGTAAATCCCCCTTTGTTTCTTGTACACCCGTGAAGTTTGGCCAGGTTATGTAGTTTGCATTGCTACACAATTGCCCCTGACTAGCTCTGCCGCGGTTGCAAATATTCAGGTGTGGCAGCCAGGTAGGCTGGTCCCCGTAGGACACTGCCAGCGGACTGGCTATATCTGCTTCCCGTTCTTCTCACCTGAGTGTTACTGATTCCAGCTTTGACGGCTACACTCTATTCAACCAGTGCAGTATGTAGAACCTCAACTTATGGCACTTTGTGAAAGTGTTGAGAACTAGAGCTCAGTTGTTTGGCACGCCACCACTGTCCATCCAGCACTGTGGACGGCACTGCTTACATCTGGCTCTAATTAGTCCACGGTTGTGTTCAGCCGAATGACCTCTGCCGGGAACACTCAGAATGAGGTTCTGAGATATTGCAACATAGGAGCGTTTCACTGCTTTCAAGGATTCTTAGGAAGAATTCTGGAATCTTGCTGCCAACAGTCCTCCGGCTGTTCCGGGTGAACATCTCCTTGTAAATCCCCCGTGGTTTCTTGTACACGCGTGAAATTTGGCCAGGTTATGCAGTTTGCATTGCTGTACAATTGCGCCTGCCTAGCTCTGCCACGGTGGCAAACATTCAGTCATGGCAGCCAGATAGGCTAGACCACGGAAGACACTGCCAGCGGACTGGGTATATCTGCTTCCGGTTCTTCTCACCTGAGTGCTTCTGATTCCAGCTTTGACGGCTACACTCTACTCAACAGGAGCAGTAAGTTGAACCTCAACTTACGGCACTTTGTGAAAGTGTTGAGAACTAGAGCTCAGTTGTTTGTCACGCCACCACTCTCGATCGAGCACTATGGAGGGCACTGCCTACATCTGGCTCTAAGTAGTCCACGGTTGTGTTCAGCCGAATGACCTCTACCGGGAACACTCAGAATGAGGTTCTGAGTTGTTCCAACATAGGAGCGTTTCACTGCTTTCAAGGCTTCTTAGGAAGAATTCCAGAATCTTGCTGCCGGCAGGCCTCCGGATGTTCCGGGTGAACATCTCCTTGTAAATCCCCCGTGCTTTCTTTTACACCCGTGAAATTTGGCCAGGTTATGCAGTTTGCATTGCTGCACAATTGCGCCTGCCTAGCTCTGCTGTGGTTGCAAACATTCAGGCGTGGCAGCCAGATAGGCTGGTCCCCGTAGGACACTGCCAGCGGACTCGGTATATCTGCTTCCCTTTCTTCTCACCTGAGTGCTACTGATTCCAGCTTTCACGGCTACACTCTACTCAACCGGAGCAGTAAGTTGAACCTCAACTTATGGTACTTTGTGAAAGTGTGGAGAACTCGAACTCAGTTGTTTGGCACGCCACCAATGTCCATCCAGCACTATGGATGGCACTGCCTACATCTGGCTTTAATTAGTCCACGGTTGTGTTCAGCCGAATGACCTCTGCCGGGAACACTCAGAATGAGATTCTGAGAGATTGCAACATAGGAGCGTTTCACTGCTTTCAAGCCTTCTTAGGAAAAATTCCGGAATATTGCTGCAGGAAGTCCTCCGGCTATTCTGGGTGAAGATCTCCTTGTAAATCCCCCGTGGTTTCTTGTACACCCGTGAAAGTTGGCCAGGTTATGCAGTTTGCATTGCTGCAAAATTGCGCCTGCCTAGCACTTCCACTGTTGCAAACATTCAGGCGTGGCAGCCAGATAGGCTGGTCCCCGAAGGACACTGCCAGCGGACTGGGTATATCAGCTTCCCGTTCTTCTCACCTGAGTGCTACTGATTCCAGCTTTGACGGCTACACTCTACTCAACCGGAGCAGTAAGTTGAACCTCACCTTATGGCAATTTGTGAACGTGTTGAGAACTAGAGCTCAGTTGTTTGGCTCGCCACCACTGTCCATCCAGCACTCTGGATGGCACTGCCTACATCTGGCTCTAATTAGTCCACGGTTGTGTTCAGCCGAATGACCTCTGCCGGTAACACTCAGAATGAGGTTCTGAGTTATTTCAACATAGCAGCGCTTCACTGTTTCAAGGCTTCTTACGAAGAATTCCGGAATGTTGCTGCCTGCAGTATTCCGGCTGTTCCGGGGAACATCCCCTTGTAAATCCCCGGTGGTTTCTTGTACACCCGTGCAATCTGGCCAAGTTATGCAGTTTGCATTGCTGCACAATTCCGCCTGCCCAGCTCTGCTGCGGTTGCAAACATTCAAGCGTGGCAGCCAGATATGCTGCTCCCCTTAGACTCTGCCAGCGGACTTGGTATATCTGCTTCCCGTTCTTCTTGCCTGAGTGCTACTGATTCCAGCTTTGACGGCTACACTCTACTCAAGCGGAGCAGTAAGTTCAACCTCAACTTATGGCACTTTGTGAAAGTGTTGAGAACTAGAGTTCTGTTGTTTGGCACGCCAACACTGTCCATCTAGCATTATGGACGTCACTGCCTACATCTGGCTCTAATTAGTCAACGGTTGTGTTCAGCTAAATGACCTCTGCCGGGAACACTCAGAATGATGTGCTGAGTTATTGCAACATAGGAGCGTTTCACTGCTTTCAAGGCTTCTTAGGAAGAATTCCGGAATTTTGTGGCTGGCAAGCCTCCGGCTATTCCGGGTGAACACCTCTTGGAAATCCCCCGTGTTTTCTTGTACACCCGTGAAATTTGGCCAGGTTATGCAGTTTGCCTTGCTGCACAATTGGTCCAGGTTTGTTCTGCCGCAGTTGCAAACATTCAGGCGTGGCAGCCAGATAGGCTGGTCCCAGTACGACACTGCCAGCGGACTGGGTATATCTGCTTCCCGTTATTCTCACCTGAGTGCTACTGATTCCAGCTTTGTCGGCTACACTCTACTCAACCGGAGCAGTAAGATGAAACTCAACTTATGGCACTATAAGAAAGTGTTGAGAACTAGAGCTCAGTTGTTTGGCACGCCACCACAGTCCATCCAGCACTATGGACGGCACTGCCTACATCTGGCGCTAATTAGTCCACGGTTGTGTTCAGCCGAATGACCTCTGTCGCGAACACTCAGAATGAGTTTCTGAGTTGTTGCAACATAGGAGCGTTTCACTGCTTTCAAGGCTTCTTTGGAAGGATACCGGAATGTTGCTGCCGGCAGGCCTCCGGCAGTTCCCCATGACATTTCCTTGTAAATCCCCCGTGGTTTCTTGTACACCGGTGAAATTTGGCCAGGTTATGCAGTTTGCATTGCTGCACAATTGTGCCTGCCTAACTCTGCCGCGGTTGCAAATATTCACGCGTGGCAGCGAGATAGGCTGTTCCCCGTAGGACACTGCCAGCGGACTGGGTATATCTGCTTCCCGTTCTTCTCACCTGAGTGCTAGTGATTCCAGCTTTGACGGCTACACTCTACTCAAACGGAGCATTAAGTTGAACCTCACCTTATGGCAATTTGTGAAAGTGTTGGGAACTAGAACTCAGTTGTTTGGCTCGCCACCACTGTCCATCGAGCACTATGGACAGAACTGCTTACATCTGGCTCTAACTAGTCCACGGTTGTGTTCAGCCGAATGACCTCTGCTGGGAACACTCAGAATGAGGTTCTGAGTTATTGCAACATAGGAGCGTTTCACTGCTTTCAAAGGCTTCCCAAAAAGAATTCCGGAATCTTGCTGCCGGCAGGCCTCGAGCTGTTCTGGGTGAACATCTCCTTGTAAATCCCCCGTGGTTTTTTGTACACCCGTGAAATTTGGCTAGGTTATGCAGTATGCATTGCTTCACAATTGTGCCTGCCTAGCTCTTCCGCGGTTGCAAACATTCAGGCGTGGCAGCCATAGAGGCTGGTCCCCGTAGGACACTGCCAGCGGTTTGGGTATATCTGCTTCCCGTTCTTCTCACCTGAGTGCTACTGGTTCCAGCTTTGATGGCTACACTCTACTCAACCGGAGCAGTAAGTTGAACCTCAACTTATGGCACTTTGTGAAAGTGTTGAGAACCAGAGCTCAGTTGTTTGGCATGACACCACTGTCCATCCAGCATTATGGACTGCATTGCTTACATCTGGTTCTAATTAGTCCACGGTTGTGTTCAGCCTAATGAACTCTGCCAGGAACACTCAGAATGAGATTCTGAGTTACTGCAACATAGGAACGTTTCACTGCTTTCAAGTCTTCTTAGGAAGAATTCCGGAATCTTGCTGCCGGCAGGCCTCGGGCTGTTCCGGGTGAACATCTCCTTGTAAATCCCCCGTGGTTTCTTATACACCCGTGCAATTTGGCCAGGTTATACAGTTTGAATTGCTGTTGAATGGCCCCTTCCTAGCTCTGCCGCGGTCGTAAACATTCAGGCGAGGCAGCAATATAAGCTGGTCCCCGTAGGTCACTGCCAGCGGACTGGTCCCGTTTTTCTCACCTGAGTGCTACTGATTCCAGCTTTGCCGGCTACACTGTACTCAACCGGAGCAGTAAGTTGAACCTCAACTTATGACACTTTGTGAAAGTGTTGAGAACTAGAGCTCAGTTGTTGGGCACGCCACCACAGTCCATCCAGCACTATGGACGGCACTGCCTACATCTGGCTCTAATTAGTCCATGCTTGTGTTCAGCCGAATGACCTCTGCCGGGAACACTCAGAACAAGGTTCTGAGTTATTGCAACATAGGAGCGTTTCACTGCTTTCATGCTTCTTAGGAAGAATTCCTCAATTTTGCTTCCGGCAGGCCTCCGACTGTTCTGGGTGAACATCTATTTGTAAATCCCCCTTGGTTTCTTGTACACCCGTGAAATTTGGCCAGGTTATGCAGTTTGCATTGCTGCACAATTGCGCCTGCCTAGCTCTGCCGCAGTTGCATACATTCAGGCATGGCAGCCAGAAAAGCTGGTTCCCGTAGGACACTGCCAGCGAACTGTTTATATCTGCTTCCCGTTCTTCTCACGTGAGTGCTACTGATTCCAGCTTTGACGGCTACACTCTACTCAAACGGAGCAGTAAGTTGAACCTCAACTTATGGCACTTTGTGTAAGTATTGAGAACTTGAGCTCAGTTGTTTGGCATGCCACCACTGTCCATCCAGCACTATGGACTGCATTGCATACATCTGTTTCTAATTAGTCCACGGTTGTGTTCAGCCTAATGACCTCTGCCAGGAACACTCAGAATGAGGTTGAGTTATTGCAACATAGGAACATTTCAATGCATTCAAGGCTTCTTAGTAAGAATTCTGGAATCTTGCTGCCGGCAGGCCTCCGGCTGTTCTGTGTGAACATCTTCTTGTAAATCCCCCATGGTTTCTTGTACACCCGTGAAATTTGTCCAGCTTATGCAGTTTGCATTGCTGTTCAATGGCCCCTGCCTATTTCTGCCGCGGTCACAAACATTCAGGCGTGACAGCCAGATAGGCTGGTCACCGTAGGACACTGCCAGTGGACTGGTCCTGTTCTTCTCACCTGAGTGCTACTGATTCCAGCTTTCACGGCTACACTGTACTCAAGCGGAGCATTAAGTTGGACCTGAACTTATGGTGCTAGGTGAAAGTGTTAAGAACTAGAGCTCAGTTGTTTGGCCCGCCACCACTGTCCATACAGCATTATGGACGGCACTGCCTACATCTGGCTCTAATTAGTCCACGGTTGTGTTCAGCCGAATGACCTCTGCGGGGAACACTCAGAATGAGGTTCTGAGTTATTGCAACATAGGAGCTTTTCACTGCTTTCAAGGCTTCTTAGGAAGAATTCCGTATTCTTGCTGCCGGCAACCTCGGGCTGCTCCGGGTGAACATCTCCTTGTAAATCCCCCATGGTTTCTTGAACACCCTTGAAATTTGGCCAGGTTATGCAGTTTGCATTGCTGCACAAATACGCATGCCTAGCTCTGCCGCGGTTGCAAACATTCAGGCGTGGCAGCCAGATAGGCGGGTCCCCGTAGGACACTGCCAGCGCAATGGGTATATCTGCTTCCCGTTCTTCCCACCTGACTTCTACTGATTCCAGCTTTGACGGCTACACTCTACTCAACCTGAGCAGTAAGTTGAACCTCAACTTATGGCACTTTGTGAAAGTGTTGAGAACTAGAGCTCAGTTGTTTGGCACGCCACCACTGTCCAAGCAGCACTATGGACGGCACTGCATACATCTGGCTCTAATTAGTCCACTGTTGTGTTCAGCTGAATGACCTCTGCCGGAAACACTCAGAATGAGGTTCTGAGTTATTGCAACATAGGAGCCTTTCACTGCTTTCAAGGCTTCTTAGGAAGAATTCCTCAAACTTGCTTCCAGCAGGCCTCCGACTGTTCCGGGTGAACATCTATTTGTAAATCCCCCGTGTTTTCTTGTACAACCGTGAAATTTGGCCAGCTTATGCAGTTTGCATTGCTGCATAATTGCGCTTGCCTAGCTCTGCCGCGGTTGCAAACATTCAGGCGTGGCAGCCAGAAAGGCTGGTCCCCGTAGGACACTGCCAGCGAACTGTTTATATCTGCTTCCCGTTCTTCTCACCTGAGTGCTAGTGATTCCAGCTTTGACGGCTACACTCTACTCAACCGGAGGAGTAAGTTGAACCTCAACTTATGGCATTTTGTGAAAGTGTTGAGAACTAGAGCTCAGTTGTTTGCCACCCCACCACTGTCCATCCAGCACTATGGACGGCACTGCCTACATATGGCTCTAATTAGTCCACGGTTGTGTTCAGCCGAATGACCTCTGCCGGGACCACTCAGAATGAGGTTCTGAGTTGTTGCAACATAGGAGCGTTTCACTGCTTTCAAGACTTCTCGGGAAGAATTCCAGAATCTTGCTGCCGGCAGGCCTCCGGCTGTTCCGGGTGAACATCTCCTTGTAAATCCCCAGTGGTTTCTTGGACACCTGTGAAATTTGGCCAGGTTATGCAGTTTGCATTGCTGCACAATTGCGCCTTCCTAACTCTGCCGCGGGTGCAAACATTCAGGCGTGGCAGCCATATAGGCTGGTCCCCGTAGGACACTGCCAGCGGACTGGGTATATCTGGGTCCCGATCTTCTCACCTGAGTGCTACTAATTCCAGTTTTGACGGCTACACTGTACTCAACCGGAGCAGTAATTTGAACCTCAACTCATGGCACTTTGTGAAAGTGTTGAGAACTAGAGCTCAGATGTTTGGCACGCCACCACTCTCGATCGAGCACTATGGACGGCACTGCCTACATCTGGCTCTAATTAGTCCACGGTTGTGTTCAGCCGAATGACCTCTGCCGGGAACACTCAGAATGAGGTTCTGAGTTGTTGCAACATAGGAGCGTTTCACTGCTTTCAAGGCTTCACAGGAAGAATTCCAGAATTGTGCTACCGGCAGGCCTCCGGCTTTTCCGAGTGAACATCTCCTTGTAAATCCCCCGTGGTTTCTTGTACACCCGTGAAATTTGGCCAGGTTCTGCAGTTTGCATTGCTGCACAATTGTGCCTGCCTAGCTCTGCCCCGGTTGCACACATTCAGCGGTGGCAGCCAGATATGCTTGTCCCCGTAGGACACTGCCAGCGGACTGGGTATATCTGCTTCCTGTTCTTCTCATCTGCGTGCTACTGATTCCAGTTTTGACGGCTACACTCTACTCAACCGCAGCAGTATGTTGAACCTCAACTCATGGCACTTTGTGAAAGTGTTGAGAACTAGAGCTCAGTTGTTTCTCACGCCACCTCTGTCCATCCAGCACTATGGACGGCATTGCCTACATCTGGCTCTAATTAGTCCACGGTTGTGTTGAACCGAATGACCTCTGCCTGGAACACTCAGAATGAGGTTCTGAGTTATTGCAACATAGGAGCTTTTCACTGCTTTCAAGGCTTCTTAGGAAGAATTCCGGAATCTTGCTGCGGGCAGGCTTCCGGCTATTCCGGGTGAACATCTCCTTGTAAATCCCCTGTGGTTTCTTGTACACCCTTTGAAATTTAGCCAGGTTATGCAGTTTGCATTGCTGTACAATTGCGCCTGCCTAGTTCTGCCACGGTTGCAAAAATTCAGGCGTGGCAGCCAGATAGGCTGGTCCCCGTAGGACATTGCCAGCGGACTGTGTATATCTGCTTCCCGTTCTTCTCATCTGAGTGCTACTGATTCCAGCTTTGACAGCTACACTCTCCTCAACCGGAGCAGTAAATTGAACCTCAACTCATGGAACTTTGTGAAAGTGTTGAGAGCTAGAGCTCAGTTGTTTGGCACGTCACCACTGTCCATCCAGCATATATGGATGGCATTGCCTACATCTGGTTCTAATTAGTCCACGTTTGTGTTCAGCCGAATGACCTCTGCCGGGAACACTCAGAATGAGGTTCTGAGTTATTGCAACACAGGAGCGTTTTACTGCTTTCAAGGCTTCTAAGGAAGAATTCCGGAATCTTGCTGCCGGCAGGCCTCCGGCTGTTCAGGGTGAACATCTCCTTGTAAATCTCCCGTGGTTTCTTGTACACCCGTGAAATTTGGGCAGGTTATGCAGTTTGCATTGCTGGACAATTACGCCTGCCTAGCTCTGCCGCGCAGGCAAACATTCAGGCGTGGCAGCCAGATAGGCTGGTCCCCGTAAAACACTGCCAGCGGACTGGGTATATCTGCTTCCCGTTCTTCTCAAGTGAGTGCTTCTGATTCCAGCTTTGACGGTTACACTCTACTCAACCGGAGCAGTAAGTTGAACCGCAACCTATGGCACTTTGTTAAAGTGTTCTGAACTAGAGCTCAGTTGTTTGGCATGCCACCACTGTCCATCCAGCACTATGGACTGCATTGCTTACATCTGGTTCTAATTAGTCCAAGGTTGTGTTCAGCCTAATGACCTCTGACGGGAACACTCAGAATGAGGTTCTGAGTTATTGCAACATAGGAACGTTTCACTGCTTTCAAGGCTTCTTAGGAAGCATTCCGGAATCTTGCTGCCGGCAGGCCTCCGGCTGTTCCGGGTCAACATCTCCTTGTAAATCCCCCGTGGTTTCTTGTACAACCCTGAAATTTGGCCAGGATATGCAGTTTGCATTGCTGTTTAATGGCCCCTGCCTAGCTTTGCCTGGGTCGCAAACATTCAGGCATGGCATCCAGATAGGCTGGTCCCCGTAGGACACTGCCAGCGGACTGGTCCCGTTCTTCTCACCTGAGTGCTTCTGATTCCAGCTTTGACGGCTACACTCTACTCAACCGGAGAAGTAAGTTGGACCTCAACTTATAATACTTTGTGAAAGTGTTAAGAACTCGAGCTCAGTTGTTTAGCACGCCACCACTGTCCATCCAGCACTATGGACGGCACTGCCTACATCTGGCTCTAATTAGTCCACGGTTGTGTTCAGCCGAATGACCTCTGCCGGGAACACTCAGAATGAGGTTCTGAGTTATTGCAACATAGGAGCGTTTCACTGCTTTCAAGGCTTCTTAGGAAGTATTCCGTATTCTTGCTGCCAACAACCTCCGGCTGCTCCGGGTGAACATCTCCTTGTAAATCCCCCATGGTTTCTTGAACACCCTTGAAATTTGGCCAGGTTATGCAGTTTGCATTGCTGCACAAATACGCATGCCTAGCTCTGCCGCGGTTGCAAACATTCAGGCGTGGCAGCCAGATAGGCGGGTCCCCGTAGGACACTGCCAGCGCAATGGGTATATCTGCTTCCCGTTCTTCCCACCTGACTTCTACTGATTCCAGCTTTGACGGCTACACTCTACTCAACCTGAGCAGTAAGTTGAACCTCAACTTATGGCACTTTGTGAAAGTGTTGAGAACTAGAGCTCAGTTGTTTGGCACGCCACCACTGTCCAAGCAGCACTATGGACGGCACTGCATACATCTGGCTCTAATTAGTCCACTGTTGTGTTCAGCTGAATGACCTCTGCCGGAAACACTCAGAATGAGGTTCTGAGTTATTGCAACATAGGAGCCTTTCACTGCTTTCAAGGCTTCTTAGGAAGAATTCCTCAAACTTGCTTCCAGCAGGCCTCCGACTGTTCCGGGTGAACATCTATTTGTAAATCCCCCGTGTTTTCTTGTACAACCGTGAAATTTGGCCAGCTTATGCAGTTTGCATTGCTGCATAATTGCGCTTGCCTAGCTCTGCCGCGGTTGCAAACATTCAGGCGTGGCAGCCAGAAAGGCTGGTCCCCGTAGGACACTGCCAGCGAACTGTTTATATCTGCTTCCCGTTCTTCTCACCTGAGTGCTAGTGATTCCAGCTTTGACGGCTACACTCTACTCAACCGGAGGAGTAAGTTGAACCTCAACTTATGGCATTTTGTGAAAGTGTTGAGAACTAGAGCTCAGTTGTTTGCCACCCCACCACTGTCCATCCAGCACTATGGACGGCACTGCCTACATATGGCTCTAATTAGTACACGGTTGTGTTCAGCCGAATGACCTCTGCCGGGACCACTCAGAATGAGGTTCTGAGTTGTTGCAACATAGGAGCGTTTCACTGCTTTCAAGACTTCTCGGGAAGAATTCCAGAATCTTGCTGCCGGCAGGCCTCCGGCTGTTCCGGGTGAACATCTCCTTGTAAATCCCCAGTGGTTTCTTGGACACCTGTGAAATTTGGCCAGGTTATGCAGTTTGCATTGCTGCACAATTGCGCCTTCCTAACTCTGCCGCGGGTGCAAACATTCAGGCGTGGCAGCCATATAGGCTGGACCCCGTAGGACACTGCCAGCGGACTGGGTATATCTGGTTCCCGATCTTCTCACCTGAGTGCTACTAATTCCAGTTTTGACGGCTACACTGTACTCAACCGGAGCAGTAATTTGAACCTCAACTCATGGCACTTTGTGAAAGTGTTGAGAACTAGAGCTCAGATGTTTGGCACGCCACCACTCTCGATCGAGCACTATGGACGGCACTGCCTACATCTGGCTCTAATTAGTCCACGGTTGTGTTCAGCCGAATGACCTCTGCCGGGAACACTCAGAATGAGGTTCTGAGTTGTTGCAACATAGGAGCGTTTCACTGCTTTCAAGGCTTCACAGGAAGAATTCCAGAATTGTGCTACCGGCAGGCCTCCGGCTTTTCCGAGTGAACATCTCCTTGTAAATCCCCCGTGGTTTCTTGTACACCCGTGAAATTTGGCCAGGTTCTGCAGTTTGCATTGCTGCACAATTGTGCCTGCCTAGCTCTGCCGCGGTTGCACACATTCAGCGGTGGCAGCCAGATATGCTTGTCCCCGTAGGACACTGCCAGCGGACTGTGTATATCTGCTTCCTGTTCTTCTCATCTGCGTGCTACTGATTCCAGTTTTGACGGCTACACTCTACTCAACCGCAGCAGTATGTTGAACCTCAACTCATGGCACTTTGTGAAAGTGTTGAGAACTAGAGCTCAGTTGTTTCTCACGCCACCTCTGTCCATCCAGCACTATGGACGGCATTGCCTACATCTGGCTCTAATTAGTCCACGGTTGTGTTGAACCGAATGACCTCTGCCTGGAACACTCAGAATGAGGTTCTGAGTTATTGCAACATAGGAGCTTTTCACTGCTTTCAAGGCTTCTTAGGAAGAATTCCGGAATCTTGCTGCGGGCAGGCTTCCGGCTATTCCGGGTGAACATCTCCTTGTAAATCCCCTGTGGTTTCTTGTACACCCTTTGAAATTTAGCCAGGTTATGCAGTTTGCATTGCTGTACAATTGCGCCTGCCTAGTTCTGCCACGGTTGCAAAAATTCAGGCGTGGCAGCCAGATAGGCTGGTCCCCGTAGGACATTGCCAGCGGACTGTGTATATCTGCTTCCCGTTCTTCTCATCTGAGTGCTACTGATTCCAGCTTTGACAGCTACACTCTCCTCAACCGGAGCAGTAAATTGAACCTCAACTCATGGAACTTTGTGAAAGTGTTGAGAGCTAGAGCTCAGTTGTTTGGCACGTCACCACTGTCCATCCAGCATATATGGATGGCATTGCCTACATCTGGTTCTAATTAGTCCACGTTTGTGTTCAGCCGAATGACCTCTGCCGGGAACACTCAGAATGAGGTTCTGAGTTATTGCAACACAGGAGCGTTTTACTGCTTTCAAGGCTTCTAAGGAAGAATTCCGGAATCTTGCTGCCGGCAGGCCTCCGGCTATTCAGGGTGAACATCTCCTTGTAAATCTCCCGTGGTTTCTTGTACACCCGTGAAATTTGGGCAGGTTATGCAGTTTGCATTGCTGGACAATTACGCCTGCCTAGCTCTGCCGCGCAGGCAAACATTCAGGCGTGGCAGCCAGATAGGCTGGTCCCCGTAAAACACTGCCAGCGGACTGGGTATATCTGCTTCCCGTTCTTCTCAAGTGAGTGCTTCTGATTCCAGCTTTGACGGTTACACTCTACTCAACCGGAGCAGTAAGTTGAACCGCAACCTATGGCACTTTGTTAAAGTGTTCTGAACTAGAGCTCAGTTGTTTGGCATGCCACCACTGTCCATCCAGCACTATGGACTGCATTGCTTACATCTGGTTCTAATTAGTCCAAGGTTGTGTTCAGCCTAATGACCTCTGACGGGAACACTCAGAATGAGGTTCTGAGTTATTGCAACATAGGAACGTTTCACTGCTTTCAAGGCTTCTTAGGAAGCATTCCGGAATCTTGCTGCCGGCAGGCCTCCGGCTGTTCCGGGTCAACATCTCCTTGTAAATCCCCCGTGGTTTCTTGTACAACCCTGAAATTTGGCCAGGATATGCAGTTTGCATTGCTGTTTAATGGCCCCTGCCTAGCTTTGCCTGGGTCGCAAACATTCAGGCATGGCATCCAGATAGGCTGGTCCCCGTAGGACACTGCCAGCGGACTGGTCCCGTTCTTCTCACCTGAGTGCTTCTGATTCCAGCTTTGACGGCTACACTCTACTCAACCGGAGAAGTAAGTTGGACCTCAACTTATAATACTTTGTGAAAGTGTTAAGAACTCGAGCTCAGTTGTTTAGCACGCCACCACTGTCCATCCAGCACTATGGACGGCACTGCCTACATCTGGCTCTAATTAGTCCACGGTTGTGTTCAGCCGAATGACCTCTGCCGGGAACACTCAGAATGAGGTTCTGAGTTATTGCAACATAGGAGCGTTTCACTGCTTTCAAGGCTTCTTAGGAAGTATTCCGTATTCTTGCTGCCAACAACCTCCGGCTGTTCCGGGTGAACATCTCCTTGTAAATGCCCCGTGGTTTCTTGTAAACCTGTGAAATTTGGCAAGGTTATGCAGTTTGCATTGCTCCACAATTGCGCCTGCCTAGCTCTGCCGCGCTGGCAAACATTCAGGCGTGGCAGCCAGATAGGCTGGTCCCAGTACGACACTGCCAGCAGACTGGGTATATCTGCTTCCCGAACTTATCACCTGAGTGCTACTGATTCCAGCTTTGAGGGCTACACTCTACTCAACCGGAGCAGTAAGTTGAACCTCAACTTATGGGACTTTGTGAAAGTGTTGAGAACTAGAGCTCAGTAGTTTGGCACAACTCCACAGTCCGTCTAGCACAATGGACGGCACTGCCTACATCTGGCTCTAATTAGTCCACGGTTGTATTCAGCCGAATGACCTCTGCGGGGAACACTCAGAATGAGGTTCTGAGTTATTGCAACATAGGAGCGTTTCACTTCTTTTAAGGCTTCTTAGGAATCATTCCGGAATGTTGCTGCCGACAGGCCTCCGGCTGTTCCGGGTGAACATCTCCTTGTGAATCCCCCGTGGTTTCTTGTACACCGATGAAATTTGGCCAGGTTATGCAGTTTGCATTGTTGCACAATTGCGCCTGCCTAGCTCTGCAGCGGTTGCAAACATTCAGGCTTGGCAGCCATATAGTTTGCTCACCGTAGGACACTGCCAGCGGACTGGGTATATCTGCTTCCTGTTCTTCTCACCTGAGTGCTACTGATTCCAGCTTTGACGGCTACACTCTACTCAACCGGAGCAGTAAGTTGAACCTCAACTTATGGCACTTTGTGAAAGTGTTGAGAACTAGAGCTCAGTTGTTTGGCACGCCACCACTGTCCATCCAGCACTATGGACGGCACTGCCTACATCTGGCTCTAATTAGTCCACGGTTGTGTTCAGCCGAATGACCTCTGGCGGGAACACTCAGAATGAGGTTCTGAGTTATTGCAATATAGGAGCGTTTCACTGCTTTCAAGGCTTCTTAGGAAGAATACCGGAATGTTGCTGCTGGCAGGCCTCCAGCTGTTCCGGGTGAACATCTCCTTGTAAATCCCCCGAGGTTTCTTCTACACCAATGAAATTTGCCTAGGTTATGCAGTTTGCATTGCTGCACAATCATGCCTGCCTAGCTATGCCGCGGTGGCAAACATTCAGTTGTGGCAGCCAGATAGGGTGGTCCCCGTAGGACACTGCCAGCGCAATGGGTATATCTGCTTCCCGTTCTTCTCACCTGAGTGCTACTGATTCCAGCTTTGACGGCTACACTCTACTCAACCGGAGCAGTAAGTTGAACCTCAACTTATGGCACTTTGTGAAAGTGTTGAGAACCAGAGCTCAGTTTTTTGGCACGACATCACTGTCGGGCACTATGGACGGCACTGCCTACACCTGGCTCTATTTAGTCCACGGTTGTGTTCAGCCGAATGACCTCTGCCGGGAACACTCAAAATGAGGTTCTGAGTTATTGCAACATAGGAGCGTTTCACTGCTTTCAAGGCTTCTTAGGAAGAATTCCGGAAAGATGTTGATGGCCGGCCTCCGGCTGTTCCGGGTGAACATCTGCTTGTAAATCCCACGTGATTTCTTGTAAACCCGTGAAATTTGGCCAGGTTATGCAGTTTGCATTGTTGCACAATTGCGCCTGTCTAGATCTGTCGCGGTTGCAAACATTCGGCGTGGCAGCCAGATACTTTGTCCCCCATGGACACTGCAAGCCGACTGGGTATATCTGCTTCCCATTCTTCTCACCTTAGTGTTACTGATTCCAGCTTTGACGGCTACACTCTACTCAACCGGAGCAGTAAGTTGACTCTCAACTTATCGCACTTTGTGAAAGTGTTGAGAAGTAGAGCTCAGTTGTTTGGCACGCCACCACTGTCCAGCGCTATGGACGGCACTGCCATATCTTGCTCTAATTAGTCCACGGTTGTGTTCAGCCGAATGACCTCTGCCAGGAACACTCAGAATGAGGTTCTGAGTTATTGCAACATAGGAGCGTTTCACTTCTTTCAAGGCTTCTTAGGAAGTATTCCGGAATGTTGCTGGTGGCAGGTCTCCGGCTTTTCGGGGTAAACATCTCCTTGTATATCCCCCGTGGTTTCTTGTACACCCGTGAAATTTGGCCAGGTTATGCAGTTTGCATTGCTGCACCATTGCGCCTGCCTAGCTGTGCCACGGTTGGAAACATTCAGGTGTGGCAGCCAGATAGGTTGGTCCCCGTAGGTCACTGCAAGCAGACTGGGTATATCTGCTGCCCGTTCTTCTCACCTGAGTGCTACTGATTCCAGCTTTGATGGCTACACTCTACTCAACCGGAGCAGTAAGTTGATCCTCAAGTTATGGCACTTTGTGAAAGTGTTGAGAAGTAGAGCTCAGTTGTTTGTCACGCCACCAATGTCCATCCAGCACTATGGACGCCACTGCGTACATCTGGCTCTAATTAGTCCACGGTTGTGTTCAGCCGAATGACCTCTGCCGGGAACACTCAGAATGAGGTTCTGAGATATTGCAACATAGGAGCCTTTCACTGCTTTCAAGGCTTCTTAGGAAGGATTCCGGAACCTTGCTGCCGGCAAGCCTCCGGCTATTCCGGGTGAACACCTCCTTGTAAATCCCCAGTGGTGTCTTGTACACCCGTGAAATTTGGCCAGGTCATGCAGTTTGCATTACTGCACAATTCCGCCTGACTAGCTCTGCCGCGGTTGCAAATATTCAGGTGTGGCAGCCAGGTAGGCTGGTGCCCGTAGGACACTGCCAGCGGACTGGATATATCGGCTTCCCGTCCTTCTCACCTGAGTGCTACTGATTTCAGCTTTGACGGCTACAATCTACTCAACCGGCGCAGTAAGTAGAACCTCAACTTATGGCACTTTGTGAAAGTGTTGAGAACTAGAGCTCAGTTGTTTGGCACGCCACCACTCTCCATCCAGCACTGTGGACGGCACTGCCTACATCTGGCTCTAATTAGTCCACGGTTCTGTTCAGCCGAATGACCTCTGCCGGGAACACTCAGAATGAGGTTCTGAGTTATTGCAACATAGGAGCGTTTCACTACTTTCAAGGCTTCTTAGGAAGAATTCTGGAATCTTGCTGCCGGCAGGCCTTCGGGTGTTCTGGGTGAACATCTCCTTGTATATCCCCCGTGGTTTCTTGTACACCCGTGAAATTTGGCCAGGTCATGCAGTTTGCATTGCTGCACTATTGTGCTAGCGTAGGTCTGCCGCGGTTGCAAACATTCAGGCGTGGCAGCCCGAGCGGCTGTTCCCCGTAGGACACTGCCAGCGGACTGGATATATCTGCTTCCAGTTCTTCACACCTGAGTGCTACTGATTCCAGCTTTGACGGCAACACTCTACTCAACCGGAGCAGTAACTTGAACCTCAACTTATGGCGCTTTGTGAAAGTGTTGAGAACTAGAGCTCAATTGTTTGGCACGCCACCACTCTCGATCGAGCACTATGGACGGCACTGCCTACATCTGGCTCTAATTAGTCCACGGTTGTGTTCAGCCGAATGCCCTCTGCCGGGAACACTCAGAATGAGGTGCTGAGTTATTGCATCATAGGAGCGTTTCACTGCTTTCAAGGCTTCTTAGGAAGAATTCCAGAATCTTGCTGCCGGCAGGCCTCCGGCTGTTCTGGGTGAAAATCTCCTTGTAAATCCCCCGTGGTTTCTTGAACACGCGTGAAATTTGGCCAGGTTATGCAGTTTGCATTGCTGCACAATTGCGCCTGCCTAGCTCTGCTGCGGTTCCAAACATTCAGGCATGGCAGCCAGATAGGCTGGTCCACGTAGGACACTGCCAACGGACTGGGTCTATCTGCTTCCCTTTCTTCTCACCTGAGTGCTACTGATTCCAGCTTTGTCGGCTACACTCTACTCTACAGGAGCAGTAAGTTGAACCTCAACTTATGGCTCTTTGTGAAAGTGTTCAGAACTAGAGCTCAGTTGTTTGGCACACCACCACTGTCCTTCCAGCACTGTGGCCAGCACTGCTTACATCTGGCTCTAATTAGTCCACAGTTGTGTCCATCAAATACCTCTGCGGGGAACACTGAGAATGAGGTTCTGAGTTATTGCAAAATAGGGGCACTTCACTGCTTCCAAGGCTTCTGAGGAAGAATTCCGGAATGTTTCGGCCGACATGCCTCCGGCTGTTCCGGGTGGACATCCCCTTGCAAATCCCCCGTGGTTTCTTGTACACCCGTGAAATTTGGCCAGGTTATGCAGTTTGCATTGCTGCAAAAATGCGCTTGCCTAGATCTGCCGCGTTTGCAATCATTCAGGCGTGGCAGCCAGATAGGCTGGTCCCCGTAGGGCACTGCCAGCGGACTGTGTATATCTGCTTCCCTTTCTTCTCACCTGAGTGCTATTGATTCCAGCTTTGTCAGCTACACTCTTCTCAACCGGAGCAGTAACTTGAACCCCAACTTATGGTAGGTAGTGAAAGTGTGGAGAACTAGAACTCAGTTGTTTGGAATGCCACCACAGTCCATCCAGCACTTTGGACGGCACTGCCTACATCTGGCATTAATTAGTCCACGGTTGTGTTCAGCCGAATGACCTCTGCAGGGAACACTCAGAATGAGGTTCTAAGTTATTGCAACATAGGAGCGTTTCACTGCTTTCAAGGCTTCTTAGGAAGAATTCCGGAATGTTGCTGCTGGCAGGCCTCTGGTTGTTCCGGGTGAACATCTCCTTGTAAATCCCCCATGGTTTCTTGTACACCCGTGAAATTTGGCCAGGTTATGCAGTTTGCATTGCTGCACAATTGTGACTGCCTTGCTCTGCCGCAGTTGCAAATATTCAGGCGTGGCAGCCATATGGGCTGGTCCCCGTAGGACACTGCCAGCGGACTGGGTATATCTGCTTCCCGTTCTTCTCACCTGAGTGCTACTGATTCCAGCTTTGACGGCTACACTCTACTCAACCGGAGCAGTAAGTTGAACCTCAACTAAGGACACTTTGTGAAAGTGTTGAGAACTAGAGCTCAGTTGTTTGGCACGTCACCACTGTCCATCCAGCACTATGGATGGCACTGCTTACATCTGGCTCTAATTAGTCCATGGTTGTTTTCAGCCGAATGACGTCTGCCGGGAACACTCAGAATGAGGTTCTGAGTTATTGCAACATAAGAGCGTTTCACTGCTTTCAAGGCTTCTTAGGAAGAATTCCGGAATGTTGCTGTCGGTAGGCCTCCAGCAGTTCCGGGTAAACATCTCCTTTTAAATCCCCCGTGATTTCTTGTACACGCGTCAAATTTGGCCAGGTTATGCAGTTTGCATTCCTGCACAATTGGGCCTGCCTAGCTCTGCCGCGGTGGCAAACATTCAGGCGTGGCAGCCAGATCAGCTGGTCCCCGTAGGACAATGCGAGGAGATAGGCTGGTCCCCGTAGGACAATGCCAGTGGACTGGGTATATCTGCTCCCCGTTCTTCACACCTGAGTGCTGCTGATTTCAGCTTTGACGGCTACACTCTACTCAACCGGAGCCGTAAGTTGAACCTCAACTTATGGCACTTTGTGAAAGTGTTGAGAAATAGATCTCAGTTGCTTGGCAGGCCACCACTGTCCATCGAGAACTATGGACGTCACTGCCTACATCTCGCTCTAATTAGTCCACCGTCGTGTTCAGCCGAATGACCTCTGCCAGGAACACTCAGAATGAGGTTCTGAGTTGTTGCAACATAGGAGCGTTTCACTGCTTTCAAGGCTTCTTAGGAAGAATTCCGGAATCTTGCTGCCGACAGGTTTCCGGCTGTTCCGGGTGAACATCTCCTTGTAAATCCCCCGTTGTTTCTTGTACACCCGTGAAATTTGGCCAGGTTATGCAGTTTGTATTGCTGGACAATTGCGCCTGCCTAGCTCTACCACGGTTGCAAATATTCAGGCGTAGCAACCAGATAGGCTAGACCACGGAAGACACTGCCAGCTGACTGGGTATATCTGCTTCCGGTACTCCTCACCTGAGGGCTACTGATTCCAGCTTTGACGGCTACACTCTACCCAACCGGAGCAGTAATTTGAACCTCAACTTATGGCACTTTGTGAAAGTGTTGAGAACTAGAGCTCAGTTGTTTGGCACGCCACCACTGTCCATCCAGCACTATAGGGGGCACTGCCTACATCTGGCTCTAATTAGTGCACGGTTGTGTTCAGCCGAATGACCTCTGCCGGGAACACTCAGGATGAGGTTCTCAGTTATTGCAACATAGGTGCGTTTCACTGCTTTCAAGGAAGAATTCCGAAATCTTGCTGCGGGCAGGCCTCCGGCTATTGCGGGTGAACATCTCCTTGTAAATCCCCCATAGTTTCTTGTACACCCGTGAAATTTGGCCAGGTTATGCAGTTTGCATTGCTGCAAAAATGCGCTTGCCTAGATCTGCCGCGTTTGCAATCATTCAGGCGTGGCAGCCAGATAGGCTGGTCCCCGTAGGGCACTGCCAGCGGACTGTGTATATCTGCTTCCCTTTCTTCTCACCTGAGTGCTATTGATTCCAGCTTTGTCAGCTACACTCTTCTCAACCGGAGCAGTAACTTGAACCTCAACTTATGGTACGTAGTGAAAGTGTGGAGAACTAGAGCTCAGTTGTTTGGAATGCCACCACAGTCCATCCAGCACTTTGGACGGCACTGCCTACATCTGGCATTAATTAGTCCACGGTTGTGTTCAGCCGAATGACCTCTGCAGGGAACACTCAGAATGAGGTTCTAAGTTATTGCAACATAGGAGCGTTTCACTGCTTTCAAGGCTTCTTAGGAAGAATTCCGGAATGTTGCTGCTGGCAGGCCTCTGGTTGTTCCGGGTGAACATCTCCTTGTAAATCCCCCATGGTTTCTTGTACACCCGTGAAATTTGGCCAGGTTATGCAGTTTGCATTGCTGCACAATTGTGACTGCCTTGCTCTGCCGCAGTTGCAAATATTCAGGCATGGAAACCAGATAGACTGGTCCCCTTATGACAATGCCAGCGGACTGGGTATATCTGCTTCCCGTTCTTCTCACCTGATTGCTACTGATTCCAGCTTTGACGGCTACACTCTACTCAACCGGAGCAGTACGATGAAACTCAACTTATGGCACTATAAGAAAGTGTTGAGAACTAGAGCTCAGTTGTTTGACACGCCACCACTCTCCATCCAGCACTAATGACGGCACTGCCTACATCTGGCACTAATTAGTCCACGGTTGTGTTCAGCCGAATGACCTCTGCCGGGAACACTCAGAATGAGGTTCTGAGTTGTTGCAACATAGGAGCGTTTCACTGCTTTCAAGACTTCTTAGGAAGGATTCCGGAATGTTGCTACCGGCATGCCTCCGGGAGTTCCGGGTGAACATCTCCTTGTAAATCCCCCTTGGTTTCTTGTACACCCGTGAAATTTGGCCAGGTTATGCAGTTTGCATTGCTGCACAATTGCGCCTTCCTAGTTCTACTGCGGTTGCAAACATCAGGCGTGACAGCCAGATAGGCTGGTCCCTGTAGGACACTGCCAGCGCACTGGGTACATGTGCTTCCCGTTCTTCTCACCTGAGTGCTACTGATTCCAGCTTTGATGGCCACACTCTACTCAACCGGAGCAGTAAGTTGAACCTCAACTTATGGCACTTTGTGAAAGTGTTGAGAACTAGAGCTCAGTTGTTTGGCATGCCACCACAGTCCATCCAGCACTTTGGACGGCACTGCCTCCATCTGGCTCTAATTAGTCCACGGTTGTGTTCAGCCGAATGACCTCTGCCGGGAACACTCAGAATGAGGTTCTGAGTTATTGCAACATAGGAGCTTTTCACTGCTTTCAAGGCTTCTTAGGAAGAATTCCGGAATGTTGCTGTCGGCAGGCCTCCGGCTATTCCGAGTTAACATCTCCTTGTAAATCCCCCGTGGTTTCTTGAACACCCGTGAAATTTGGCCAGGTTATGCAGTTTGCATTGTTGCACAATTGTGCCTGCCTAACTCTGCCGCGATTGCAAACATTCAAACGTGGCAGCGAGATAGGCTGTTCCCCGTAGGACACTGCCAGCGGACTCGGTATATCTTCTTCCCGTTCTACTCACCTGAGTGCTACTGATTCCAGCTTTGACGGCTACACTCTACTCAACCGGAGCAGTATGTTGAACCTCACCTTATGGCAATTTGTGAAAGTGTTGAGAACTAGAGCTCAGTTGATTGGCTCGCCACCACTGTCCATCGAGCACTATGGACAGCACTGCTTACATCTGGCTCTAGTTAGTCCACGGTTGTGTTCTGCTGAATGACCTCTGCCGGGAACACTCAGAATGAGGTTCTGAGTTACTGCAACATAGGAGTGTTTCACTGCTCTCAAGGCTTCTTAGAAAGAATTCCGGAATCTTGCTGCCCGCAGGCCTCCATGTGTTCCGGGTGAACATCACCTTGTAAATCCCCCGTGGTTTCTTGTACACCCGTGAAATTTGGCCAGGTTATGCAGTATGCATTGCTGCACAATTGCGCTTGCCTAGCCCTTCCCCGGTTTCAAACATTCAGGCGTGGCAGCCATATAGGCTGGTCCCCGTAGGACACTGCCAGCGGACTGGGTATATCTGCTTCCGGTTCTTCTCACCTGAGTGTTACTGATTCCAGCTTTGACGGCTACACTCTACTCAACCGGAGCAGTAAGTTTAACCTCAACTAAGGACAATTTGTGAAAGTGTTGCGAACTAGAGCTCAGTTGTTTGGCTTGCCACCACTGTCCATCCAGCACTATGGATGGCACTGCCTACATCTGGCTCTAATTAATCCACGGTTGTGTTCAGCCGAATGACCTCTGCCGGTAACACTCAAAAGGAGGTTCTGAGTTATTGCAACATAGGAGCCTTTCACTGTTTCAAAGCTTCTTAGGAAGAATTCCGGAATGTTGCTGCCGGCAGTATTCCGGCTAATCCGGGGAACATCCCCTTGCAAATCCCCGGTGGTTTCTTGCACAACCGTGAAATTTCGAAACGTTATGCAGTTTGCATTGCTGCAAAATTGCGCCTGCCTAGCTCTGCCGCGGTTGCAAACATTCAGGCGTGGCAGCCATAGAGGCTGGTCCCCGTAGACACTGCCAGAGGACTGAGTATATCTGCTTCCCGTTCTTCTCACCTGAGTGCTACTGATTCCAGCTTTGACGGCTACACTCTACTCAAGCGGAGCAGTAAGTTGAACCTCAACTAATGGCACTTTGTGAAAGTGTTGAGAACTAGAGCTCTGTTGTTTGGCAAACCACCACTGTCCATCCAGCATTATGGACGGCACTGCCTACATCTGGCTCTAATTAGTCCACGGTTGTGTTCAGCAGAATGACCTCTGCCGGGAACACTCAGAATGAGGTGCTGACTTATTGCAACATAGGAGCGTTTCACTGCTTTCAAGGCTTCTAGGAAGATATTTGGAAGGTTGCTGCCGGCAGGCCTCCGGCTGATCCGGGTGAATATCTCCTTTTAAATCCCCCGTGGTTTCTTGTAATCCCGTGAAATTTGGCCAGGTTATGCAGTATGCATTGCTGCACAATTATGCCTGCATAGCTCTTCCGCGGTTGCAAATATTCAGGCATGGCAGCCATATAGGCTGGTCCCCGTAGGACACTGCCAGCGGACTGGGTATATCTGCTTCCCGTTCTTCTCACCTGAGTGCTACTGATTCCAGCTTTGACGGCTACACTCTACTCAACTGGAGCAGTAAGTTGAACCTCAACTAAGGACACTTTGTGAAAGTGTTGAGAACTAGAGCTCAGTTGTTTGGCACGTCACCACTGTCCATCCAGCACTATGGATGGCACTGCTTACATCTGGCTCTAATTAGTCCATGGTTGTTTTCAGCCGAATGACGTCTGCCGGGAACACTCAGAATGAGGTTCTGAGTTATTTCAACATAGGATCGTTTCACTGCTTTCAAGGCTTCTTAGGAAGAATTCCGGAATGTTGCTGCCGGTAGGCCTCCAGCTGTTCCGGGTAAACATCTCCTTTTAAATCCCCCGTGGTTTCTTGTACACCCGTGATATTTGGTCAGGTTATGCAGTATGCATTGCTGCACAATTGTGCCTACCTAGCTCTTGGGCGGTTGCAAACATTCAGGCGTGGCAGCCATATAGGCTGGTCCCCGTAGGACACTGCCAGCAGACTGGGTATGTGTGCTTCCCGTTCTTCTCACCTGAGTGCTACTGTTTCCAGCTTTGACGGCTACACTCTACTCAACCGGAGCAGTAAGTATAACCTCACCTTATGGCAATTTGTGAAAGTGTGGAGAACTAGAGCTCCGTTGTTTGGCTCGCCACCATTGTCCATCCAGCACTATGGAAGGCACTGCCTACATCTGGCTCTAATTATTCCACGGTTGTGTTCAGTCGAATGACCTCTGCCGGTAACACTCAAAATGAGGTTCTGAGTTATTGCAACATAGGAGCGTTTCACTGTTTCAAGACTTCTTAGGAAGAATTCCGGAATGTTGCTGCCGGCAGTATTCCGACTGTTCCGGGGAACATCCCCTTGCAAATCCCCGGTGGTTTCTTGTACACCCGTGAAATTTCGGCAGGTTATGCAGTTTGCATTGCTGCACAATTGCACCTGCCCAGCTCTGCCGCGGTTGCAAACATTCAGGCGTGGCAGCCAGATAGGCTGGTCCCTGTAGACACTGCCAGCGGACTGGGTATATCTGCTTCCCGTTCTACTCACCTGAGTGCTACTGATTCCAGCTTTGACAGCTACACTCTACTCAACCGGAGCCGTAAGTTGAACCTCAACTTAGGGCACTTTGTGAAACTGTTGAGAACTAGAGCTCAGTTGTTTGGCACGCCACCACTGTCCATCCAGCACTATGGACGGCACTGCCTACATCTGGCTCTAATTAGTCCACGGTTGTGTTCAGCTGAATGACCTCTGCCGGGAACACTCAGAATGAGGTTCTGAGTTATTGCAACATAGGAGTGTTTCACTGCTTTCAAGGCTTCTCAGGAAGAATTCCGGAATCTTGCTGCCGGCAGGCCTCC
This sequence comes from Dipodomys merriami, assembly GCF_024711535.1. Classification (NCBI taxonomy): domain Eukaryota; kingdom Metazoa; phylum Chordata; class Mammalia; order Rodentia; family Heteromyidae; genus Dipodomys; species Dipodomys merriami. The sequence continues at coordinate 541,910 of NW_027204481.1, forward strand.
GGCTGTTCCGGGTGAACATCTCCTTGTAAATCCCCCGTGGTTTCTTGTACATCCGTGAAATTTGGCCAGGTTATGCAGTTTGCATTGCTGCACGATTGCGCCTGCCTAGCTCGGCCGCGGTTGCAAACATTCAGGCGTGGCTGCCAGATAGGCTGGTCCCAGTAGGACACTGCCAGCAGACTGGGTATATCTGCTTCCCGTTCTTCTCACCTGAGTGCTACTGATTCCAGCTTTGTCGGCTACACTCTACTCAACCGGAGCAGTAAGTTGAACCTCAACTTATGGCACTTTGTGAAAGTGTTGAGAACTAGAGCTCAGTTGTTTGGCACGCCACCACTGTCCATCCAGCACTATGGACGGCACTGCCTACATCTGGCTCTAATTAGTCCATGGTTGTGTTCAGCCGAATGACCTCTGCCGGGAACACTCAGAAGTAGGTTCTGAGTTATTGCAACATAGGAGCGTTTCACTGCTTTCAAGGCTTTTCAGGAAGAATTACGGAATCTTGCTGCCGGCAGGCCTCCGGCAGTTCCGGGTGAACATCTCCTTGTAAATCCCCCGTGGTTTCTTGTACACCCGTGAAATTTGGCCAGGTTATGCAGTTTGCATTGCTGCACAATTCCGCCTGCCTAGCTCAGCCGCGGTTGCAAACATTCAGGCATGTAATCCAGATAGGCTAGTCCCCGTAGGACACTGCCAGCGGACTGGGTATATCTGGTTCCGGTTCTTCTCACCTGAGTGCTACTGATTCCAGCTTTGACCTCTACACTCTACTCAACCGGAGCAGTAAGTTGAACCTCAACTTAGTGCACTTTGTGAAACTGTTGAGAACTAGAGCTCAGTTGTTTGGCACGCCACCACTGTCCATCCAGCACTATGGATGGCACTGCCTACATCTGGCACTAATTAGTCCAGGGTTGTGTTCAGCCGAATGACCTCTGCCGGGAACACTCAGAATGAGGTTCTGAGTTATTGCAACATATGAGCGTTTCACTGCTTTCAAGGCTTCTCAGGAAGAATTCCGGAATCTTGCTGCCGGCAGGCCTCCGGCAGTTCCGGGTGAACATCTCCTTGTAAATCCCCCGTGGTTTCTTGTACATCCATGATATTTGGCCAGATTATGCAGTTCGCACTGCTGCACAATTGTGCCTGCCTAGCTCGGACGCGGTTGCAAACATTCAGGCGTGGCAGCCAGATAGGCTGGTCCCCGTAGGACAGTGCCACCGGACTGGGTATATCTGCTTCCCGTTCTCCTCACCTGGGTGCAACTGATTCCAGGTTTGACCGCTGCACTCTACTCAACGGAGCAGTAAGTTGAACCTCAACATATGGCACTTTGTGAAAGTGATGAGAACTAGAGCTCAGTTGTTTGGCACGCCAACAGTGTCCATCCAGCACTATGGACGGCACTGCCTACATCTGGCTCTAATTAGTCCACGGTTGTGTTCAGGCGAATGACCTCTGCCGGGAACACTCAGAATGAGGTTCTGAGTTATTGCAACATAGGAGCGTTTCACTGCTTTCAAGGCTTCTCAGGAAGAATTCCGGAATCTTGCTGCCTGCAGGCCTCCGGCAGTTCCGGGTGAATATCTCCTTGTAAATCCCCCGTGGTTTCTTGTACACCAGTGAAATTTGGCCAGGTTATGCAGTTTGCATTGCTGCACTATTCCGCCTGCCTAGCTCTGCCGCGGTTGCAAACATTCAGGCGTGGCCGCCAGATAGGCTGGTCCCAGTAGGACACTGCCAGCAGACTGGGTATATCTGCTTCCCGTTCTTCTCACCTGAGTGCTACTGATTCCAGCTTTGTCGGCTACACTCTACTCAACCGGAGCAGTAAGTTCAACCTCAAATTAGGGCACTTTGTGAAACTGTTGAGAACTAGAGCTCAGTTGTTTGGCAGGCCACCACTGTCCATCCAGCACAATGGACGGCACTGCCTACATCTGGCTCTAATTAGTCCACGGTTGTGTTCAGCCGAATGACCTGTGCCGGGAAAACTCAGAATGAGGTTCTGAGTTATTGCAACATAGGAGCGTTTCACTGCTTTCAAGGCTTCTCAGGAAGAATTCCGGAATCTTGCTGCCGGCAGGCCTCCGGTTGTTCCGGGTGAACATCTCCTTGTAAATCCCCCGTGGTTTCTTGTACACCCGTGAAATTTGGCCAGCTTATGCAGTTTGCATTGCTGCACAATTGCGCCTCCCTAGCTCGACCGCGGTTGCAAACATTCAGGCGTGGGAGCCAGATAGGCTGGTCCCCATAGGACACTGCCAGGGAATTGGTATATCTGCTTCCCGTTCTTCTCACCTGAGTACTACTGATTCCAGCTTTGACGGCTACACTCTACTCAACCGGAGCAGTAAGTTGAACCTCAACTTATGGCACTTTTTGAAACTGTTGAGAACTAGAGCTCAGTTGTTTGGCACGCCACCACTGTCCATCCAGCACTATGGACGGCACTGCCTATATCTGGCTCTAATTAGTCGACAGTTGTGTTCAGCCGAATGACCTCTGCCGGGAAAACTCAGAATGAGGTTCTGAGTTATTGCAACATAGGAGCGTTTTACTGCTTTCAAGGCTTCTCAGGAAGAATTCCTGAATCTTGCTGCCGGCAGGCCTCTGGCAGTTCCGGGTGAACATCTCATTGTAAATCCCCCGTGGTTTCTTGTACATCCGTGAAATTTGGCCTGGTTATGCAGTTTGCATTGCTGCACAATTGCGCCTGCCTAGCTCGGCCGCGGTTGCAACCATTGAGGCGTGGCAGCCAGATAGGCTGGTCCCAATAGGACACTGCCAGCGGACTGGGTATATCTGCTTCCCGTTCTTCTCACCTGAGTGCTACTGATTCCAGCTTTGACGGCTACACTCTAATCAACCGTAGCATTAAGTTGAACCTCTACTTAGGACACTTTGTGAACGTGTTGAGAACTAGAGCTCAGTTGTTTGGCACGCCACCACTGTCCATCCAGCACTATGGACGGCACTGCCTACATCTGGCTTTAATTAGTCCACGGTTGTGTTCAGCCGAATGACCTCTGCCGGGAACACTGAGAATGAGGTTCTGAGTTATTGCAACATAGGAGCGTTTCACTGCTTTCAAGGCTTCTCAGGAAGAATTCCGGAATCTTGCTGCCGGCAGGCCTCTGGCAGTTCCGGGTGAACATCTCTTTGTAAATCCCCCGTGGTTTTTTTGTACACCCGTGAAATTTGGACAGGTTATGCAGTTTACATTGCTGCACAATTCCGCCTGTGTAGCTTGGCCGCGGTTGCAAACATTCAGGCGTGGCAGCCAGATAGGCTGGTCCCCGTAACATCTGCCAGCGGACTGGGGATATCTACTTCACGTTCTTCTCACCTGACTACTACTGATTCCAGCTTTGAGGGCTACACTCTACTGAACCGGACCCGAAAGTTGAACCTCAACTTATGGCACTTTGTGAAAGTGTGGAGAAGTAGAGCTCAGTTGTTTGGCACGCCACCACTGTCCATCCAGCACTATGGACGGCACTGCCTACATCTGGCTCTAATTAGTCCATGGTTGTGTTCAGCCGAATGACCTCTGCTGGGAACACTCAGAATGAGGTTCTGAGTTATTGCAACATAGGAGCGTTTCACTGCTTTCAAGGCTTCTCAGGAAGAATTCCGGAATCTTGTTGCCGGCAGGCCACCGGCTCTTCCGGGTGAACATCTCGATGTAAATCCCCATTTGTTTCCTGTACACCCGGGAAATTTGGCCAGGTTATGCAGTTTGCATTGCTCCACAATTGCGCCAGCCTAGCTCGGCCGCGGTTGCAAACATTCAGGCGTGGCAGCCAGATAGGCTGGCCCCCGTAGGACACTGCCAGCAGACTGGGTATATCTGCTTCCCGTTCTTCTCACCTGAGTGCTACTGATTCCACCTTTGACGGCTACACTCGACTCAACCGGAGCAGTAAGTTGAACCTCAACTTATGGCACTTTGTGAAACTGTTGAGAACTAGAGCTCAGTTGTTTGGCACGCCACCACTGTGCATCCAGCACTATGGACGGCACTGCCTACATCTGGCTCTAATTAGTTCACGATTGTGTTCAGCCGAATTACCTCTGCCGGGAAAACTCAGAATTAGGTTCTGAGTTATTGCAACATAGGAGAGTTTTACTGCTTTCAAGGCTTCTCAGGAAGAATTCCGGAATCTTGCTGCCCGCAGGCCTCCGGCTGTTCCGGGTGAACATCTCCTTTTAAATCCCCCGTGCTTTCTTGTACACCCGAGAAATTTCCCAGCTAATACAGTTTGCATTGCTGCACAATTGCGCCTGCATAGCCCGGCCGGGGTTGGAAATATTCAGGCGTGGCAGCCAGATAGGCTGGTCCCCGTAGGACACTGCCAGCGGACTGGGTATATCTGCTTCCCGTTCTTCTCACCTGAGTGCTACTGATTTCAGCTTTGAGGGCCACACTCGACTCAACCGGAGCAGTAAGTTGAACCTCAACTTATGGCACTTTGTGAAACTGTTGACAACTAGAGCTCAGTTGTTTGGCACGCCACCACTGTCCATCCAGCACTATGGACGGCACTGCCTACATCTGGCTCTAATTAGTCCACGGTTGTGTTCAGCCGAATGACCTCTGTCGGGAACACTCAGAATGAGGTTCTGAGTTATTGCAACATAGGAGCGTTTCACTGCTTTCAAGGCTTCTCAGGAAGAATTCCGGAAACTTGCTGCCGGCAGGCCTCCGGCTATTCCAGGTGAACATCTCCTTGTAAATCCCCCATGGTTTCTTGTACACCCGTGAAATTTAGCCAGGTTATACAGTTTGCATTGCTGCACAATTGCGCCAGCCTAGCTCGGCCGCGGTTGCAAATATTCAGGCGTGGCAGCCAGATAGGCTGGTCCCCGTAGGACTCTGCCAGCGGACTGGGTATATCTGCTTCCCGTTCTTCTCACCTGAGTGCTACTGATTCCAGCTTTGACGGCTACACTCGACTCAACCGGAGCAGTAAGTTGAACCTCAACTTATGGCACTTTGTGAAACTGTTGACAACTAGAGCTCAGTTGTTTGGCACGCCACCACTGTCCATCCAGCACTATGGACGGCACTCCCTACATCTGGCTCTAATTAGTCCATGGTTGTGTTCAGCCGAATGACCTCTGCCGGGAACACTCAGAATGAGGTTCTGAGTTATTGCAACATAGGAGCGTTTCACTGCTTTCAAGGCTTCTCAGGAAGAATTCCGGAATCTTGCTGCCGGCAGGCCACCGGCTCTTCCGGGTGAACATCTCCTTGTAAATCCCCATTTGTTTCTTGTACACCCGTGAAATTTGGCCAGGTTATGCAGTTTGCATTGCTGCACAATTGCGCCAGCCTAGCTCGGCCGCGGTTGCAAACATTCAGGCGTGGCAGCCAGATAGCCTGGCCCCCGTAGGACTCTGCCAGCGGACTGGGTATATCTGCTTCCCGTTCTTCTCACCTGAGTGCTACTGATTTCAGCTTTGAGGGCCACACTCTACTCAACCGCAGCAGTAAGTTGAACCTCAACTGATGGCACTTTGTGAAACTGTTGAGAACTATAGCTCAGTTGTTTGGCACGCCACCATTGTCCATCGAACACTATGGACGGCACTGCCTACATCTGGCTCTAATTAGTCCACGGTTGTGTTCAGCCGAATGACCTCTGCCGGCAACACTCAGAATGAGATTCTGAGTTATTGCAACATAGGAGCGTTTCAATGCTTTCAAGGCTTCTCAGGAAGAATTCCGGAATCTTGCTGCTGGCAGGCCTCCGGCTGTTTTGGGTGAACATCTCCTTGCAAATCCTCCGTGGTTTCTTGTACACCCGTGAAATTTGGCCAGGTTATGCAGTTTGCATTGCTGCACAATTGCGCCTGCCTAGCTCGGCCGCGGTTGCAAACATTCAGGCGTGGCAGCCAGATAGGCTGGTCCCCGTAGGACACTGCCAGCGGACTGGGTATATCTGCTTCCCGTTCTTCTCACCTGAGTTCTACTGATTCCAGCTTTGACGGCTACACTCTACTCAACCGGATCATTAAGTTGAACCTCAACTTACGGCACTTTGTGAAAGTGTTGAGAACTAGAGCTCAGTTGTTTGGCACGCCACCACTCTCCATCCAGCACTATGGACGGCACTGCCTACATCTGGCTCTAATTAGTCCACGGTTGTGTTCAGCCGAATGACCTCTGCCGGGAACACTGAGAATGAGGTTCTGAGTTATTGCAACATAGGAGCGTTTCACTGCTTTCAAGGCTTCTCAGGAAGAATTCCGGAATCTTGCTGCCGGCAGGCCTCCGGCTGTTCCGGGTGAACATCTCCTTGTAAATCCCCCGTGGTTTCTTGTACACCCGTGAAATTTGGCCAGCTTATGCAGTTTGCATTGCTGCACAATTGCGCCTGCCTACCTCGGCCGCGGTTGCAAACATTCAGGCGTGGCAGCCAGATAGGCTAGTCCCCGTAGGACTCTGCCAGCGGACTGGGTATATCTGCTTCCAGTTCTTCTCACCTGAGTGCTACTGATTCCAGCTTTGACGGCTACACTCTACTCAACCGGAGCATTAAGTTGAACCTCAACTTAGGGCACTTTGTGAAACTGTTGAGAACTAGAGCTCAGTTGTTTGGCACGCCACCAGTGTCCATCCAGCAATATGGACGGCACTGCCTACATCTGGCTCTAATTAGTCAACGGTTGTGTTCAGCCGAATGACCTCTGCCGGGAACACTCAGAATGAGGTTTTGAGTTATTGCAACATAGGAGCGTTTCACTGATTTCAAGGCTTCTCAGGAAGAATTACGGAATCTTGCTGCCGGCAGGCCTCTGGCTCTCCGAGTGAACATCTCCATGTAAATCTCCCGTGGTTTCTTGTACACCCGTGAAATTTGGACAAGTTATGCAGTTTGAATTGCTGCACAATTGCGCCTACATAGCTCGGCCGCGGATGCAAACATTCAGGCGTGGCAGCCATATAGGCTGGTCCCCGTAGGACTCTGCCAGCGGACTGGGTATATCGGCTTCCCGTTCTTCTCACCTGAGTGCTACTGATTCCAGATTTGACAGCTACACTCTACTCAACCGGAGCAGTAAGTTGAACCTCAACTTATGGCACTTTGTGAAAATGTTGAGAACTAGAGCTCAGTTGTTTGGCACGCCACCACTGTCCATCCAGCACTATGGCCGGCACTGCCTACATCTGGCTCTAATTAGTCCACGATTGTGTTCAGCCGAATGACCTCTGCCGGCAACACTCAGAATGAGGTTCTGAGTTATTGCAACATAGGATCGTTTCACTGCTTTCAAGGCTTCTCAGGAAGAATTCCGGAATCTTGCTGCCGGCAGGCCTCCGGCTGTTCCGGGTGAACATCTCCTTGTAAATCCCCTGTGGTTTCTTGTACACCCGTGAAATTTGGCCAGGTTATGCAGTTTGCATTGCTGCACAATTGCGTCTGCCTAGCTAGGCCGGGGTTGCAAACATTGAGGCTTGGCAGCCAGATCGGCTGGTCCCCGTAGGACACTGCCAGCGGATTGGGTATATCTGCTTCCCGTTCTTGTCACCTGAGTGCTACTGATTCCAGCTTTGACGCCTACACTCTACGCAACCGGAGCATTAATTGAACCTCAACTTACGGGACTTTGTGAAAGTGTTGAGAACTAGAGCTCAGTATTTTGGCACGCCACCACTCTCCATCCAGTACTATGGACGGAACTGCCTACATCTGGCTCGAATAAGTCCACGATTGTGTTCAGCCGAATGACCTCTGCCGGGAACACTCAGAATGAGGTTCTGAGTTATTGCAACATAGGAGCGTTTCACTGCTTTCAAGGCTTCTCCGGAAGAATTCCGGATTCTTGCTGCCAGCAGGCCTCCTGCTGTTCCGGGTGAACATCTCCTTGTAAATCCCCCGTGGTTTCTTGTACACCCATGAAATTTGGCCAGGTTATGCAGTTTGCATTGCTGCACAATTGCGCCTGCCTAGCTAGGCCGCGGTTGCAAACATTCAGGCATGGCAGCCAGATAGGCTGGTCCCCGTAGGACACTGCCAGCGCACTGGGTATATCTGCTTCCCGTTCTTCTCACCTGAGTGCTACTGATTCCAGCTTTGACGGCTACACTCTACTCAACCGGAGCATTAAGCTGAACCTCAACTTATGGCACTTTGTGAAACTGTTGAGAACTAGAGCTCAGTTGTTTGGCACGCCACCACTGTTCATCCAGCACTATGGACGGCACTGCCTACATCTGGCTCTAATTAGTCCACGATTGTGTTCAGCCGAATGACCTCTGCCGGGAACACTGAGAAGGAGGTTCTGACTTATTGCAACATAGGAGCATTTCACTGCTTTCAAGGCTTCTCAGGAAGAATTCCGGAATCTTGCTGCCGGCAGGCCTCCAGCTGTTCCGGGTGAACATCTCCTTGTAAATCCCCATTGGTTTCTTGTACACCCGTGAAATTTGGACAGGTTATGCAGTTTGCATTGCTGCACAATTGGCCTGCCTAGCTCGGACGCGTTTGCAAACTTTCAGGCGTGGCAGCCAGATAGGCTGGTCCCCGTAGTACTCTGCCAGCGGACTGGATATATCTGCTTCCCGTTCTTCTCACCTGAGTGCTATTGATTCCCGATTTGACGGCTACACTATACACAACCGGAGCCGTAAGTTGAACCTCAACTTATGGCACTTGGTGAAAGTGTTGAGAACTAGAGGTCAGTTGTTTGGCACGCCACCACTGTCCATCCAGCACTATGGACGGCACTGCCTACATCTGGCTCTAATTAGTCCACGATTGTGTTCAGCCGAATGACCTCTGCCGGGAACACTCAGAATGAGGTTCTGAGTTATTGCAACGTAGGAGCGTTTCACTGCTTTCAAGGCTTCTCAGGAAGAATTCCGGAATCTTGCTGCCGGCAGGCCTCGGGCTGTTCCGGGTGAACATCTCCTTGTAAATCCCCTGTGGTTTCTTGTACACCCGTGAAATTTGGCCAGCTTATGCAGTTTGCATTGCTGCACAATTGCGCCTGCCTAGCTCGGCCGCGGTTGCAACCATTGAGGCGTGGCAGCCAGATAGGCTGGTCCCAAGAGGACACTGCCAGCGGACTGGGTATATCTGCTTCCCGTTCTTCTCACCTGAGTGCTACTGATTCCAGCTTTGACGGCTACACTCTACTCAACCGGAGCAGTAAGTTGAACCTCTACTTAGGTCACTTTGTGAAAGTGTTGAGAACTAGAGCTCAGTTGTTTGGCACGCCACCACTGTCCATCCAGCACTATGGACGGCACTGCCTACATCTGGCTCTAATTAGTCCACGGTTGTGTTCAGCCGAATGACCTCTGCCGGGAAAACTCAGAATGAGGTTCTGAGTTATTGCAACATAGGAGCGTTTCACTGCTTTCAATGCTTCTCAGGAAGAATTGCAGAATCTTTCTGCGGGCAGGCCTCCGGCTGTTCCGGGTGAACATCTCCTTGTAAATCCCCCGTGGTTTCTTGTACACCCGTGAAATTTGGCCAAGTTATGCACTTTGCATTGCTGCACAATTCCGCCTGCCTAGCTCAGCCGTGGTTGCAAACATTCAGGCGTGGCAGCCTGATGGACTGGTCCCCGTAGGACACTGCCAGCGGACTGGGTATATCTGCTTCCCGTTCTTTTCACCTGAGTGCTACTGATTCCAGCTTTGACGGCTACACTCTACTCAACCGGAGCATTAAGTTGAACCTCAACTTATGGCACTTTGTGAAACTGTTGAGAACTAGAGCTCAGTTGTTTGGCACGCCACCACTCTCCATCCAGCACTATGGACGGCACTGCCTACATCTAGCTCTAATTAGTCCACGATTGTGTTCAGCCGAATGACCTCTGCCGGGAACACTGAGAATGAGGTTCTGAGTTATTGCAACATAGGAGCGTTTCACTGCTTTCAAGGCTTCTCAGGAAGAATTCCGGAATCTTGCTGCCGGCAGGCCTCCGGCTGTTCCGGGTGAACATGTCCTTTTAAATCCCCCGTGGTTTCTTGTACACCCGTGAAATTTCCCAGCTTATACACTTTGCATTACTGCACATTTGCGCCTGCATAGCTCGGCCGGGGTTGGAAATATTCAGGCGTGGCAGCCAGATAGGCTGGTCCCCGAAGGACTCTGCCAGCGGACTGGGTATATCTGCTTCCCGTTCTTCTCACCTGAGTGCTACTGATTTCAGCTTTGAGGGCCACACTCTACTCAACCGGAGCAGTAAGTTGAACCTCAACTTATGGCAGTTTGTGAAACTGTTGAGAACTATAGCTCAGTTGTTTGGCATGCCACCATTGTCCATCCAACACTATGGACGGCACTGCCTACATGTGGCTCTAATTAGTCCACGGTTGTGTTCAGCCGAATGACCTCTGCCTGGAACACTCAGAATGAGGTTCTGAGATATTGCAACATAGGAGCGTTTCAATTCTTTCAAGGCTTCTCAGGAAGAATTCCGGAATCTTGCTGCGGGCAGGCCTCCGGCTGTTCCGGGTGAACATCTCCTTGCAAATCCCCCGTGGTTTCTTGTACACCCGTGAAATTTGGCCAGGTTATGCAGTTTGCATTGCTGCACAATTGCGCCTGCCTAGCTCGGCCGCGGTTGCAAACATTCAGGCGTGGCAGCCAGATAGGCTGGTCCCCGTAGGACACTGCCAGCGGACTGGGTATATCTTCTTCCCGTTTTCTCAGCTGAGTTCTACTGATTCCAGATTTGACAGCTACACTCTACTCAACCGGAGCAGTAAGTTGAACCTCAACTTATGGCACTTTGTGAAAATGTTGAGAACTAGAGCTCACTTGTTTGGCACGCCACCACTGTCCATCCAGCACTATGGCCGGCACTGCATACATCTGGCTCTAATTAGTCCACGATTGTGTTCAGCCGAATGACCTCTGCCGGGAACACTCAGAATGAGGTTCTGAGTTATTGCAACATAGGATCGTTTCACTGCTTTCAAGGCTTCTCAGGAAGAATTCCGGAATCTTGCTTCCGGCAGGCCTCCGGCTGTTCCGGGTGAACATCTCCTTGTAAATTCCCATTGGTTTCTTGTACACCCGTGAAATTTGGCCAGGTTATGCAGTTTGCATTGCTGCACAATTGCGCCTGCCTAGCTCGGCCGCGGTTACAAACATTCAGGCGTGGCATCCAGATAGGCTGGTCCCCGTAGGACTCTGCCAGTGGACTGGGTATATCTGCTTCCCGTTCTTCTCACCTGAGTGCTACTGATTCCAGCTTTGACGGCTACACTCGACTCAACCGGAGCAGTAAGTTGAACTTCAACTTATGGCACTTTGTGAAACTGTTGAGAACTAGAGCTCAGTTGGTTGGCACGCCACCACTCTCCATCCAGCACTATGGATTGTACTGCCTTCATCTGGCTCTAATTACTCCACGATTGTGTTCAGCCGAATGACCTCTGCAGGGAATACTCAGAATGAGGTTCTGAGTTATTGCAACATAGGAGCGTTTCACTGCTTTAAGGCTTCTCAGGAAGAATTCCGGAATCTTGCTGCCGGCAGGCCTCCGGCTGTTCCGGGTGAACATCTCCTTGTAAATCCCCCGTGGTTTCTTGTACACCCGTGATATTTGCCCAGGTTATGCAGTTTTCATTGTTGCACAATTGGGCCTGCATAGCTCGGCTGCGGTTGCAAACATTCAGGCGTGGCAGCCAGATAGGCTGGTCCCCGTAGGACTCTGCCAGCGGACTTGGTATATCTGCTTCCCTTTCTTCTCACCTGAGTGCTACTGATTCCAGCTTTGACGGCTACACTCTACTCAACCGGAGCAGTAAGTTGAACGTCAACTTATGGCACTTTGTGAAACTGTTGAGAACTACAGCTCAGTTGTTTGGCACGCCACCACTGTCCATCCAGCAATATGGACGGCACTGCCTATATCTGGCTCTAATTAGTCGACAGTTGTGTTCAGCCGAATGACCTCTGCCGGGAACACTCAGAATGAGGTTCTGAGTTATTGCAACATAGGAGCGTTTTACTGCTTTCAAGGCTTCTCAGGAAGAATTCCGGAATCTTGCTGCCGGCAGGCCTCCGGGAGTTCCGGGTGAACATCTCCTTGTAAATCCCCCGTGGTTTCTTGTACATCCGTGAAATTTGGCCAGGTTATGCAGTTTGCATTGCTGCACAATTGCGCCTGCCTAGCTCGGCCGCGGTTGCAACCATTGAGGCGTGGCAGCCAGATAGGCTGGTCCCAAGAGGACACTGCCAGCGGACTGGGTATATCTGCTTCCCGTTCTTCTCACCTGAGTGCTACTGATTCCAGCTTTGACGGCTACACTCTACTCACCCGGAGCAGTAAGTTGAACCTCTACTTAGGTCACTTTGTGAAAGTGTTGAGAACTAGAGCTCAGTTGTTTGGCACGCCACCACTGTCCATCCAGCACTATGGACGGCACTGCCTACATCTGGCTCTAATTAGTCCACGGTTGTGTTCAGCCGAATGAACTCTGCCGGGAACACTCAGAATGAGGTTCTGAGTTATTGCAACATAGGATCGTTTCACTGCTTTCAAGGCTTCTCAGGAAGAATTCCGGAATCTTGCTGCCGGCAGGCCTCGGGCTGTACCGGGTGAACATCTCCTTGTAAATCCCCCGTGGTTTCTTGTATACCCGTGAAATTTGGACAGGTTATGCAGTTTGCATTGCTGCACAATTGCGCCTGCCTAGCTCGGCCGCGCTTGCAAACATTCAGGCGTGGCAGCCAGATAGGCTGGTCCCCGTAGGACACTGCCAGCGGACTGGGTATATCTGCTTCCCGTTCTTCTCACCTGAGTGCTACTGATTCCAGCTTTGACGGCTACACTCTACTCAACCGGAACAGTAAGTTGAACCTCAACTTATGGCACTTTGTGAAAGTGTGGAGAAGTAGAGCTCGGTTGTTTGGCACGCCACCACTCTCCATCCAGCACTATGGACTGTACTGCCTACATCTGGCTCTAATTAGTCCACGGTTGTGTTCAGCCGAATGACCTCTGCCGGGAACACTCAGAATGAGGTTCTGAGTTATTGCAACATAGGAGCGTTTCACTGCTTTCAAGGCTTCTCAGGGAGAATTCCGGAATCTTGCTGCCGGCAGGCCTCCGGCAGTTCAGGGTGAACATCTCCTTGTAAATCCCCCGTGGTTTCTTGTACACCCGTGAAATTTGGACAGGTTATGCAGTTTGCAATTCTGCACAATTGCGCCTGCCTAGCTCGGCCGCGGTTGCAAACATTCAGACGTGGCAGCCAGATAGGCTGGTCCCCGTAGCATCTGCCAGCGGACTGGGTATATCTGCTTCTCGTTCTTCTCACCTGAGTACTATTGATTCCAACTTTGAGGTCTACACTCTACTCAACCGGAGCTGAAAGTTGAACCTCAACTTATGGCACTTTGTCAAAGTGTGGAGAACTAGAGCTCGGTTGTTTGGCACGCGACCACTGTCCATCCAGCACTATGGACGGCACTGCCTACATCTGGCTCTAATTAGTCCACGGTTGTGTTCAGCCGAATGACCTCTGCCGGGAACACTCAGAATGAGGTTCTGAGTTATTGCAACATAGGAGCGTTTCACTGCTTTCAAGGCTTCTCAGGAAGAATTCCGGAATCTTGCTGCCGGCAGGCCTCCGGCTGTTCCGGGTGAACATCTCCTTGTAATTCCCCCGTGGTTTCTTGTACACCCGTGAAATTTGGCCAGGTTATGCAGTTTGCATTGCTGCACAATTCCGCCTGCCTAACTCGGCCGCGGTTGCAAACATTCAGGCGTGGCAGCCAGATAGGCTGGTCCCGGTAGGACACTGCTAGCGGACTGTGTATATCTGCTTCCCGTTCTTCTCACCTGAGTGCTACTGATTCCAGCTTTGACGGCTACACTCTACTCAACCGGAGCAGTAAGTTGAACTTCAACTTATGGCACTTTGTGAAAGTGTTGAGAACTAGAGCTCAGTTGTTTGGCACGCCACCACTGTCCATCCAGCAATATGGACGGCACTGCCTACATCTGGCTCTAATTAGTCTATGGTTGTGTTCAGCCGAATGACCTCTGCCGGGAACACTCAGAATGAGGTTCTGAGTTATTGCAACATAGGAGCGTTTCACTGCTTTCAAGGCTTCTCAGGAAGAATTCCGGAATCTTGCTGCCGGCAGGCCTCCGGCAGTTCCGCGTGAACATCTCCTTGTAAATCCCCATTGGTTTCTTGTACACCCGTGAAATTTGGCCAGGTTATGCAGTTTGCATTGCTGCACAATTGCGCCTGCCTAGCTCGGCCGCGGTTGCAAACATTCAGGCGTGGCAGCCAGATACGCTGGGCCTCGTAGGACACTGCTAGCGGATTGGGTATATCTGCTTCCCGGTTTTCTCACCTGAGTACTACTGATTCCACCTTTGACGGCTACACTCTACTCAACCGGAGCAATAAGTTGAATCTCAACTTAGGGCACTTTGTGTAAGTGATGAGAACTAGAGCTCAGTTGTTTGGCACGCCACCACTGTCCATCCAGCACTATGGACGGCACTGCCTACATCTGGCTCTAATTAGGCCACAGTTGTGTTCAGCCGAATGACCTCTGCCGGGAACACTCAGAATGAGGTTCTGAGTTATTGCAACATAGGAGCGTTTCACTGCTTTCAAGGCTTCTCAGGAAGAATTCCGGAAAATTGCTGCCGGCAGGCCTCCGGCTGTTCCAGTTGAACATCTCCTTGTAAATCCCCCGTGGTTTCTTGTACACCCGTGAAATTTGGCCAGGTTATGCAGTTTGCATGGCTTCACAATTGCGCCTGCCTAGCTCGGCCACGGTTGCAAACATTCAGGCGTGGCAGCCAGATAGGCTGGTCCCCATAGGACACTGCCAGCGGACTGGGTATATCTGCTTCCCGTTCTTCTCACCTGAGTGCTACTGATTCCAGCTTTGACGGCTACACTCTACTCAACCGGAGCATTAAGTTGAACATCAACTTATGGCACTTTGTGAAAGTGTTGAGCACTAGAACTCAGTTGTTTGGCACGCCACCACTGTCCATCCAGCACAATGGACGGCACTGCCTACATCTGGCTCTAATTAGTCCATGGTTGTGTTCAGCCGAATGACCTCTGCCGGGAACACTCAGAATGAGGTTCTGAGTTATTGCAACATAGGAGCGTTTCACTGCTTTCAAGGCTTCTCAGGAAGAATTCCGGAATCTTGCTGCCGGCAGGCCTCCGGCTCTTCCAAGTGAACATGTCCTTTTAAATCCCCCGTGGTTTCTTGTACACCCGTGAAATTTGGCCAGGTTATGCAGTTTGCATGGCTGCACAATTGCGCCTGCCTAGCTCAGCCGCGGTTGCAAACATTCAGGCGCGGCAGTCAGATGGACTGGTCCCCGAAGGACACTGCCAGCGGATTGGGTATATCTGCTTCCCGTTCTTCTCACCTGAGTGCTACTGATTCCAGCTTTGATGGCTACACTCTACTCACCCGGAGCAGTAAGTTGAACCTCAACTTATGGCACTTTGTGAAAGTGTTGAGAACTAGAGCTCAGATGTTTGGCACGCCACAACTGTCCATCCAGTACTATGGACGACACTGCCTACATCTGGCTCTAATTAGTCCACGGTTGTGTTCAGCCGAATGACCTCTGCCGGGAACACTCAGATTGAGGTTCTGAGTTATTGCAACATAGGAGCGTTTCACTGCTTTCAAGGCTTCTCAGGAAGAATTCCGGAATCTTCCAGCCGGCAGGCCTCCGGCTGTTCCGGGTGAACATCTCCTTGTAAATCCCCATTGGTTTCTTGTACACCCGTGAAATTTGGCCAGGTTATGCAGTTTGCATTGCTGCACAATTGCGCCTGCATAGCTCGGCCGCGGTTGCAAACAGTCAGGCATGGCAGCCAGATAGGCTGGTCCCCATAGGACACTGCCAGCGGACTGGGTATATCTGCTTCCCGTTCTTCTCACCTGAGTGCTACTGATTCCAGCTTTGACGGCTACACTCTACTCAACCGGAGCAGTAAGTTGAAACTCAACTTATGGCACTTTGTGAAAGTGTTGAGAACTAGAGCTCAGATGTTTTGCACGCCACCACTGTCCATCCAGTACTATGGACGACATTGCCTACATCTGGCTCTAATTAGTCCACGGTTGTGTTCAGCCGAATGACCTCTGCCGGGAATACTCAGAATGAGGTTCTGAGTTATTGCAACATAGGAGCTTATCACTGCTTTAAGGCTTCTCAGGAAGAATTCCGGAATCTTGCTGCCGGCATGCCTCCGGCTATTCCGGGTGAACATCTCCTTGTAAATCCCCCGTGGTTTCTTGTACACCCGTGAAATATTCCAGCTTATGCAGTTTGCATTGCTGCACAATTGCGTCTGCCTAGCTAGGCCGGGGTTGCAAACATTCAGGCGTGGCAGCCAGATCGGCTGGTCCCCGTAGGACACTGCCATCAGATTGGGTATATCTGCTTCCCGTTCTTCTCTCCTGAGTGCTACTGATTCCAGCTTTGACGGCTACACTCTACGCAACCGGAGCATTAAGTTGAACCTCAACTTACGGAACTTTGTGAAAGTGTTGAGAACTAGAGCTCAGTATTTTGCCACGCCACCACTCTCCATCCAGCACTATGGACGGAACTGCCTACATCTGGCTCTAATTAGTCCACGATTTTGTTCAGCCGAATGACCTCTGCCGGGAACACTCAGAATGAGGTTCTGAGTTATTGCAACATAGGAGCGTTTCACTGCTTTCAAGGCTTCTCAGGAAGAATTCCGGAATCTTGCTGCCGGCAGGCCTCCGGCTGTTCCGGGTGAACATCTCCTTGTAAATCCCCCGTGGTTTCTTGTACACCCGTGAAATTTGGCCAGGTTATGCAGTTTGCATGGCTTCACAATTGCGCCTGCCTAGCTAGGCCACGGTTGCAAACATTCAGGCGTGGCAGCCAGATAGGCTGGTCCCCGTAGGACACTGCCAGCGGACTGGGTATATCTGCTTCCCGTTCTTCTCACCTGAGTGCTACTGATTCCAGCTTTGTCGGCTACACTCTACTCAACCGGAGCATTAATTTGAACCTCAACTCATGGCACTTTGTGTAAGTATTGAGCACTAGAACTCAGTTGTTTGGCACGCCACCACTGCCCATCCAGCACTATGGACGGCACTGCCTACATCTGGCTCTAATTAGTCCATGGTTGTGTTCAGCCGAATGACCTCTCCCGGGAACACTCAGAATGAGGTTCTGAGTTATTGCAACATAGGAGCGTTTCACTGCTTTCAAGGCTTCTCAGGAAGAATTCCGGAATCTTGCTGCCGGCAGGCCTCCAGCTGTTCCGGGTGAACATCAACTTGTAAATCCCCCGTGGTTTCTTGTACACCCGTGAAATTTGGACAGGTTATGCAGTTTGCATTGCTGCACAATTGCGCAAGCCTAGATCGGCCGCGGTTGCAAACATTCAGGCGTGGAAGCCAGATAGGCTGGTCCCCGAAGGACTCTGCCAGCGGATTGGGTATATCTGCTTCCCGTTCTTCTCACCGGAGTGCTACTGATTCCAGCTTTGACGGCTACACTCGACTCAACATGAGCAGTAAGTTGAACCTCAACTTATGGCACTTTGTGAAACTGTTGAAAACTAGAGCTCAGATGTTTGGCACGCCACCACTGTCCATCCAGTACTATGGACGACATTGCCTACATCTGGCTCTAATTAGTCCACGGTTGTGTTCAGCCGAATGACCTCTGCCGGGAACACTCAGAATGATGTTCTGAGTTATTGCAACATAGGAGCGTTTCACTGCTTTCAAGGCTTCTCAGGAAGAATTCGGGAATCTTGCTGCCGGCCGGCCTCGGGCTGTTCCGGGTGAACATCTCCTTGTAAATCCCCTGTCGTTTCTTCTACACCAGTGAAATTTGGCCAGGTTATGCAGTTTGCATTGCTGCAAAATTGCGCCAGCCGAGCTCGGCCGCGGTTGCAAATATTCAAGCGTGGCAGCCAGATAGGCTGGTCCCCGTAGGACTCTGCCAGCGGACTGGGTATATCTGCTTCCCGTTCTTCTCACCTGAGTGCTACTGATTCCAGCTTTGACGGCTACACTCGACTCAACCGGAGCAGTAAGTTGAACCTCAACTTATGGCACTTTGTGAAACTGTTCAGAACTAGAGCTCAGTTGTTTGGCACGCCACCACTCTCCATCCAGCACTATGGACGGCACTCCCTACATATGGCTCTAATTAGTCCACGTTTGTGTTCAGCCGAATGACCTCTGCCGGGAACACTCAGAATGAGGATCTGAGTTATTGCAACATAGGAGCGTTTCACTGCTTTCAAGGCTTCTCAGGAAGAATTCCGGAATCTTGCTGCCGGCAGGCCTCCGGCTGTTCCGGGTGAACATCTCCTTGTAAATCCCCATTTGTTTCTTGTACACCCATGAAATTTGGCCAGGTTATGCAGTTTGCATTGCTGCACAATTGCGCCAGCCTAGCTCGGCCATGGTTGCAAACATTCAGGCGTGGCAGCCAGATAGGCTGGCCCCCGTAGGACTCTGCCAGCGGACTGGGTATATCTGCTTCCCGTTCTTCTCACCTGAGTGCTACTGATTCCACCTTTGACGGCTACACTCGACTCAACCGGAGCAGTAAGTTGAACCTCAACTTATGGCACTTTGTGAAACTGTTGAGAACTAGAGCTCAGTTGTTTGGCACGCCACCACTGTCCATCCAGCACTATGGACGGCACTGCCTACATCTGGCTCTAATTAGTTCACGATTGTGTTCAGCCGAATGACCTCTGCCGGGAAAACTCAGAATGAGGTTCTGAGTTATTGCAACATAGGAGCGTTTCACTGCTTTCAAGGCTTCTCAGGAAGAATTCCGGAATCTTGCTGCCGGCAGGCCTCCGGCTGTTCCGGGTGAACATCTCCTTGTAAATCCCCCGTGGTTTCTTGTACACCCGTGAAATTTCCCAGCTTATACACTTTGCATTGCTGCACAATTGCGCCTGCATAGCTCGGCCGGGGTTGGAAATATTCAGGCGTGGCAGCCAGATAGGCTGGTCCCCATAGGACTCTGCCAGCGGACTGGGTATATCTGCTTCCCGTTCTTCTCAACTGAGTGCTACTGATTTCAGCTTTGAGGGCCACATTCTACTCAACCGGAGCATTAAGTTGAACCTCAACTTATGGCACTTTGTGAAACTGTTGAGAACTATAGCTCAGTAGTTTGGCACGCCACCACTGTCCATCCAGCACTATGGACGGGACTGCCTACATCTATCTCTAATTAGTCCATGGTTGTGTTCAGCCGAATGACCTCTGCCGGGAACACTCAGAATGAGGTTCTGAGTTATTGCAACATAGGAGCGTTTCACTGCTTTCAAGGCTTCTCAGGAAGAATTCCGGAATCTTGCTGCGGGCAGGCCTCCGTCTGTTCCGGGTGAACATCTCCTTGCAAATCCCCCGTGGTTTCTTGTACACCCGTGAAATTTGGCCAGGTTATGCAGTTTGCATTGCTGCACAATTGCGCCTGCCTAGCTCGGCCGCGGTTACAAACATTCAGGCGTGGCATCCAGATAGGCTGGTCCCCGTAGGACTCTGCCAGTGGACTGGGTATATCTGCTTCCCGTTCTTCTCACCTGAGTGCTACTGATTCCAGCTTTGACGGCTACACTCGACTCAACCGGAGCAGTAAGTTGAACTTCAACTTATGGCACTTTGTGAAACTGTTGAGAACTAGAGCTCAGTTGGTTGGCACGCCACCACTCTCCATCCAGCACTATGGACTGTACTGCCTTCATCTGGCTCTAATTACTCCACGATTGTGTTCAGCCGAATGACCTCTGCAGGGAATACTCAGAATGAGGTTCTGAGTTATTGCAACATAGGAGCGTTTCACTGCTTTAAGGCTTCTCAGGAAGAATTCCGGAATCTTGCTGCCGGCAGGCCTCCGGCTGTTCCGGGTGAACATCTCCTTGTAAATCCCCCGTGGTTTCTTGTACACCCGTGAAATTTGGCCAGGTTATGCAGTTTGCATTGCTGCACAATTGCGCCTGCCTAGCTCGGCCGCAGTTGCAAACATACAGGCGTGGCAGCCAGATAGGCTGGTGCCCGTAGGACTCTGCCAGCGGACTGGGTATATCTGCTTCCCGTTCTTCTCACCTGAGTGCTACTGATTCCAGCTTTGACGGCTACACTCGACTCAACCGGAGCAGTAAGTTGAACCTCAACTTATGGCACTTTGTGAAACTGTTGAGAACTAGAGCTCAGTTGTTTGGCAGGCCACCACTCTGCATCCAGCACTATGGACGGCACTGCATACATCTGGCTCTAATTAGTCCACGGTTGTGTTCAGCCGAATGACCTCTGCCGGGAACACTCAGAATGAGGTTCTGAGTTATTGCAACCTAGGAGCGTTTCACTGCTTTCAAGGCTTCTCAGGAAGAATTCCGGAATCTTGCTGCCGGCAGGCCTCGGGCTGTTCCGGGTGAACATCTCCTTGTAAATCCCCTGTGGTTTCTTGTACACCCGTGAAATTTGGCCAGCTTATGCAGTTTGCATTGCTGCACAATTGCGCCTGCCTAGCTCGGCCGCGGTTGCAACCATTGAGGCGTGGCAGCCAGATAGGCTGGTCCCAAGAGGACACTGCCAGCAGACTGGGTATATCTGCTTCCCGTTCTTCTCACCTGAGTGCTACTGATTCCAGCTTTGACGGCTACACTCTACTCAACCGGAGCAGTAAGTTGAACCTCTACTTAGGTCACTTTGTGAAAGTGTTGAGAACTAGAGCTCAGTTGTTTGGCACGCCACCACTGTCCATCCAGCACTATGGACGGCACTGCCTACATCTGGCTCTAATTAGTCCACGGTTGTGTTCAGCCGAATGACCTCTGCCGGGAACACTGAGAATGAGGTTTTGAGTTATTGCAACATAGGAGCGTTTCACTGCTTTCAATGCTTCTCAGGAAGAATTGCAGAATCTTGCTGCGGGCAGGCCTCCGGCTGTTCCGGGTGAACATCTCCTTGTAAATCCCCCGTGGTTTCTTGTACACCCGTGAAATTTGGCCAAGTTATGCACTTTGCATTGCTGCACAATTCCGCCTGCCTAGCTCAGCCGTGGTTGCAAACATTCAGGCGTGGCAGCCTGATGGACTGGTCCCCGTAGGACACTGCCAGCGGACTGGGTATATCTGCTTCCCGTTCTTCTCACCTGAGTGCTACTGATTCCAGCTTTGACGGCTACACTCTACTCAACCGGAGCATTAAGTTGAACCTCAACTTATGGCACTTTGTGAAACTGTTGAGAACTAGAGCTCAGTTGTTTGGCACGCCACCACTCTCCATCCAGCACTATGGACGGCACTGCCTACATCTAGCTCTAATTAGTCCACGATTGTGTTCAGCCGAATGACCTCTGCCGGGAACACTGAGAATGAGGTTCTGAGTTATTGCAACATAGGAGCGTTTCACTGCTTTCAAGGCTTCTCAGGAAGAATTCCGGAATCTTGCTGCCGGCAGGCCTCCGGCAGTTCCGGGTGAACATGTCCTTTTAAATCCCCCGTGGTTTCTTGTACACCCGTGAAATTTCCCAGCTTATACACTTTGCATTACTGCACATTTGCGCCTGCATAGCTCGGCCGGGGTTGGAAATATTCAGGCGTGGCAGCCAGATAGGCTGGTCCCCGAAGGACTCTGCCAGCGGACTGGGTATATCTGCTTCCCGTTCTTCTCACCTGAGTGCTACTGATTTCAGCTTTGAGGGCCACACTCTACTCAACCGGAGCAGTAAGTTGAACCTCAACTTATGGCAGTTTGTGAAACTGTTGAGAACTATAGCTCAGTTGTTTGGCATGCCACCATTGTCCATCCAACACTATGGACGGCACTGCCTACATGTGGCTCTAATTAGTCCACGGTTGTGTTCAGCCGAATGACCTCTGCCGGCAAAACTCAGAATGAGGTTCTGAGTTATTGCAACATAGGAGCGTTTCAATTCTTTCAAGGCTTCTCAGGAAGAATTCCGGAATCTTGCTGCGGGCAGGCCTCCGGCTGTTCCGGGTGAACATCTCCTTGCAAATCCCCCGTGGTTTCTTGTACACCCGTGAAATTTGGCCAGGTTATGCAGTTTGCATTGCTGCACAATTGCGCCTGCCTAGCTCGGCCGCGGTTGCAAACATTCAGGCGTGGCAGCCAGATAGGCTGGTCCCCGTAGGACACTGCCAGCGGACTGGGTATATCTTCTTCCCGTTTTCTCAGCTGAGTTCTACTGATTCCAGATTTGACAGCTACACTCTACTCAACCGGAGCAGTAAGTTGAACCTCAACTTATGGCACTTTGTGAAAATGTTGAGAACTAGAGCTCACTTGTTTGGCACGCCACCACTGTCCATCCAGCACTATGGCCGGCACTGCATACATCTGGCTCTAATTAGTCCACGATTGTGTTCAGCCGAATGACCTCTGCCGGGAACACTCAGAATGAGGTTCTGAGTTATTGCAACATAGGATCGTTTCACTGCTTTCAAGGCTTCTCAGGAAGAATTCCGGAATCTTGCTTCCGGCAGGCCTCCGGCTGTTCCGGGTGAACATCTCCTTGTAAATTCCCATTGGTTTCTTGTACAACCGTGAAATTTGGCCAGGTTATGCAGTTTGCATTGCTGCACAATTGCGCCTGCCTAGCTCGGCCGCGGTTACAAACATTCAGGCGTGGCATCCAGATAGGCTGGTCCCCGTAGGACTCTGCCAGTGGACTGGGTATATCTGCTTCCCGTTCTTCTCACCTGAGTGCTACTGATTCCAGCTTTGACGGCTACACTCGACTCAACCGGAGCAGTAAGTTGAACTTCAACTTATGGCACGTTGTGAAACTGTTGAGAACTAGAGCTCAGTTGGTTGGCACGCCACCACTCTCCATCCAGCACTATGGACTGTACTGCCTTCATCTGGCTCTAATTACTCCACGATTGTGTTCAGCCGAATGACCTCTGCAGGGAATACTCAGAATGAGGTTCTGAGTTATTGCAACATAGGAGCGTTTCACTGCTTTAAGGCTTCTCAGGAAGAATTCCGGAATCTTGTTGCCGGCAGGCCTCCGGCTGTTCCGGGTGAACATCTCCTTGTAAATCCCCCGTGGTTTCTTGTACACCCGTGAAATTTGGCCAGGTTATGCAGTTTGCATTGCTGCACAATTGCGCCTGCCTAGCTCGGCCGCGGTTGCAAACATACAGGCGTGGCAGCCAGATAGGCTGGTGCCCGTAGGACTCTGCCAGCGGACTGGGTATATCTGCTTCCCGTTCTTCTCACCTGAGTGCTACTGATTCCAGCTTTGACGGCTACACTCGACTCAACCGGAGCAGTAAGTTGAACCTCAACTTATGGCACTTTGTGAAACTGTTGAGAACTAGAGCTCAGTTGTTTGGCACGCCACCACTCTGCATCCAGCACTATGGACGGCACTGCATACATCTGGCTCTAATTAGTCCACGGTTGTGTTCAGCCGAATGACCTCTGCCGGGAACACTCAGAATGAGGTTCTGAGTTATTGCAACATAGGAGCGTTTCACTGCTTTCAAGGCTTCTCAGGAAGAGTTCCGGAATCTTGCTGCCTGCCGGCGTCCAGCTGTTCCGGGTGAACATCTCCTTGTAAATCCCCTGTGGTTTCTTGTACACCCGTGATATTTGCCCAGGTTATGCAGTTTTCATTGTTGCACAATTGGGCCTGCATAGCTCGGCTGCGGTTGCAAACATTCAGGCGTGGCAGCCAGATAGGCTGGTCCCCGTAGGACTCTGCCAGCGGACTTGGTATATCTGCTTCCCTTTCTTCTCACCTGAGTGCTACTGATTCCAGCTTTGACGGCTACACTCTACTCAACCGGAGCAGTAAGTTGAACGTCAACTTATGGCACTTTGTGAAACTGTTGAGAACTACAGCTCAGTTGTTTGGCACGCCACCACTGTCCATCCAGCAATATGGACGGCACTGCCTATATCTGGCTCTAATTAGTCGACAGTTGTGTTCAGCCGAATGACCTCTGCCGGGAACACTCAGAATGAGGTTCTGAGTTATTGCAACATAGGAGCGTTTTACTGCTTTCAAGGCTTCTCAGGAAGAATTCCGGAATCTTGCTGCCGGCAGGCCTCCGGGAGTTCCGGGTGAACATCTCCTTGTAAATCCCCCGTGGTTTCTTGTACATCCGTGAAATTTGGCCAGGTTATGCAGTTTGCATTGCTGCACAATTGCGCCTGCCTAGCTCGGCCGCGGTTGCAACCATTGAGGCGTGGCAGCCAGATAGGCTGGTCCCAAGAGGACACTGCCAGCGGACTGGGTATATCTGCTTCCCGTTCTTCTCACCTGAGTGCTACTGATTCCAGCTTTGACGGCTACACTCTACTCAACCGGAGCAGTAAGTTGAACCTCTACTTAGGTCACTTTGTGAAAGTGTTGAGAACTAGAGCTCAGTTGTTTGGCACGCCACCACTGTCCATCCAGCACTATGGACGGCACTGCCTACATCTGGCTCTAATTAGTCCACGGTTGTGTTCAGCCGAATGAACTCTGCCGGGAACACTCAGAATGAGGTTCTGAGTTATTGCAACATAGGAGCGTTTCACTGCTTTCAAGGCTTCTCAGGAAGAATTCCGGAATCTTGCTGCCGGCAGGCCTCCGGCAGTTCAGGGTGAACATCTCCTTGTAAATCCCCCGTGGTTTCTTGTACACCCGTGAAATTTGGACAGGTTATGCAGTTTGCATTGCTGCACAATTGCGCCTGCCTAGCTCGGCCGCGCTTGCAAACATTCAGGCGTGGCAGCCAGATAGGCTGGTGCCCGTAGGACACTGCCAGCGGACTGGGTATATCTGCTTCCCGTTCTTCTCACCTGAGTGCTACTGATTCCAGCTTTGACGGCTACACTCTACTCAACCGGAACAGTAAGTTGAACCTCAACTTATGGCACTTTGTGAAAGTGTGGAGAAGTAGAGCTCGGTTGTTTGGCACGCCACCACTCTCCATCCAGCACTATGGACTGTACTGCCTACATCTGGCTCTAATTAGTCCACGGTTGTGTTCAGCCGAATGACCTCTGCCGGGAACACTCAGAATGAGGTTCTGAGTTATTGCAACATAGGAGCGTTTCACTGCTTTCAAGGCTTCTCAGGGAGAATTCCGGAATCTTGCTGCCGGCAGGCCTCCGGCAGTTCAGGGTGAACATCTCCTTGTAAATCCCCCGTGGTTTCTTGTACACCCGTGAAATTTGGACAGGTTATGCAGTTTGCAATTCTGCACAATTGCGCCTGCCTAGCTCGGCCGCGGTTGCACACATTCAGACGTGGCAGCCAGATAGGCTGGTCCCCGTAGCATCTGCCAGCGGACTGGGTATATCTGCTTCCCGTTCTTCTCACCTGAGTACTATTGATTCCAACTTTGAGGTCTACACTCTACTCAACCGGAGCTGAAAGTTGAACCTCAACTTATGGCACTTTGTCAAAGTGTGGAGAACTAGAGCTCGGTTGTTTGGCACGCGACCACTGTCCATCCAGCACTATGGACGGCACTGCCTACATCTGGCTCTAATTAGTCCACGGTTGTGTTCAGCCGAATGACCTCTGCCGGGAACACTCAGAATGAGGTTCTGAGTTATTGCAACATAGGAGCGTTTCACTGCTTTCAAGGCTTCTCAGGAAGAATTCCGGAATCTTGCTGCCGGCAGGCCTCCGGCTGTTCCGGGTGAACATCTCCTTGTAATTCCCCCGTGGTTTCTTGTACACCCGTGAAATTTGGCCAGGTTATGCAGTTTGCATTGCTGCACAATTCCGCCTGCCTAACTCGGCTGCGGTTGCAAACATTCAGGCGTGGCAGCCAGATAGGCTGGTCCCGGTAGGACACTGCTAGCGGACTGTGTATATCTGCTTCCCGTTCTTCTCACCTGAGTGCTACTGATTCCAGCTTTGACGGCTACACTCTACTCAACCGGAGCAGTAAGTTGAACTTCAACTTATGGCACTTTGTGAAAGTGTTGAGAACTAGAGCTCAGTTGTTTGGCACGCCACCACTGTCCATCCAGCACTATGGACGGCACTGCCTACATCTGGCTCTAATTAGTCCATGGTTGTGTTCAGCCGAATGACCTCTGCCGGGAACACTCAGAATGAGGTTCTGAGTTATTGCAACATAGGAGCGTTTCACTGCTTTCAAGGCTTCTCAGGAAGAATTCCGGAATCTTGCTGCCGGCAGGCCTCCGGCAGTTCCGCGTGAACATCTCCTTGTAAATCCCCATTGGTTTCTTGTACACCCGTGAAATTTGGCCAGGTTATGCAGTTTGCATTGCTGCACAATTGCGCCTGCCTAGCTCGGCCGCGGTTGCAAACATTCAGGCGTGGCAGCCAGATAGGCTGGGCCTCGTAGGACACTGCCACCGGATTGGGTATATCTGCTTCCCGGTTTTCTCACCTGAGTACTACTGATTCCACCTTTGACGGCTACACTCTACTCAACCGGAGCAATAAGTTGAATCTCAACTTAGGGCACTTTGTGTAAGTGATGAGAACTAGAGCTCAGTTGTTTGGCACGCCACCACTGTCCATCCAGCACTATGGACGGCACTGCCTACATCTGGCTCTAATTAGGCCACAGTTGTGTTCAGCCGAATGACCTCTGCCGGGAACACTCAGAATGAGGTTCTGAGTTATTGCAACATAGGAGCGTTTCACTGCTTTCAAGGCTTCTCAGGAAGAATTCCGGAAACTTGCTGCCGGCAGGCCTCCGGCTGTTCCAGTTGAACATCTCCTTGTAAATCCCCCGTGGTTTCTTGTACACCCGTGAAATTTGGCCAGGTTATGCAGTTTGCATGGCTTCACAATTGCGCCTGCCTAGCTCGGCCACGGTTGCAAACATTCAGGCGTGGCAGCCAGATAGGCTGGTCCCCATAGGACACTGCCAGCGGACTGGGTATATCTGCTTCCCGTTCTTCTCACCTGAGTGCTACTGATTCCAGCTTTGACGGCTACACTCTACTCAACCGGAGCATTAAGTTGAACATCAACTTATGGCACTTTGTGAAAGTGTTGAGCACTAGAACTCAGTTGTTTGGCACGCCACCACTGTCCATCCAGCACAATGGACGGCACTGCCTACATCTGGCTCTAATTAGTCCATGGTTGTGTTCAGCCGAATGACCTCTGCCGGGAACACTCAGAATGAGGTTCTGAGTTATTGCAACATAGGAGCGTTTCACTGCTTTCAAGGCTTCTCAGGAAGAATTCCGGAATCTTGCTGCCGGCAGGCCTCCGGGTCTTCCAAGTGAACATGTCCTTTTAAATCCCCCGTGGTTTCTTGTACACCCGTGAAATTTGGCCAGGTTATGCAGTTTGCATGGCTGCACAATTGCGCCTGCCTAGCTCAGCCGCGGTTGCAAACATTCAGGCGCGGCAGTCAGATGGACTGGTCCCCGAAGGACACTGCCAGCGGATTGGGTATATCTGCTTCCCGTTCTTCTCACCTGAGTGCTACTGATTCCAGCTTTGATGGCTACACTCTACTCACCCGGAGCAGTAAGTTGAACCTCAACTTATGGCACTTTGTGAAAGTGTTGAGAACTAGAGCTCAGATGTTTGGCACGCCACAACTGTCCATCCAGTACTATGGACGACACTGCCTACATCTGGCTCTAATTAGTCCACGGTTGTGTTCAGCCGAATGACCTCTGCCGGGAACACTCAGATTGAGGTTCTGAGTTATTGCAACATAGGAGCGTTTCACTGCTTTCAAGGCTTCTCAGGAAGAATTCCGGAATCTTCCAGCCGGCAGGCCTCCGGCTGTTCCGGGTGAACATCTCCTTGTAAATCCCCATTGGTTTCTTGTACACCCGTGAAATTTGGCCAGGTTATGCAGTTTGCATTGCTGCACAATTGCGCCTGCATAGCTCGGCCGCGGTTGCAAACAGTCAGGCATGGCAGCCAGATAGGCTGGTCCCCATAGGACACTGCCAGCGGACTGGGTATATCTGCTTCCCGTTCTTCTCACCTGAGTGCTACTGATTCCAGCTTTGACGGCTACACTCTACTCAACCGGAGCAGTAAGTTGAAACTCAACTTATGGCACTTTGTGAAAGTGTTGAGAACTAGAGCTCAGATGTTTTGCACGCCACCACTGTCCATCCAGTACTATGGACGACATTGCCTACATCTGGCTCTAATTAGTCCACGGTTGTGTTCAGCCGAATGACCTCTGCCGGGAATACTCAGAATGAGGTTCTGAGTTATTGCAACATAGGAGCTTATCACTGCTTTAAGGCTTCTCAGGAAGAATTCCGGAATCTTGCTGCCGGCATGCCTCCGGCTATTCCGGGTGAACATCTCCTTGTAAATCCCCCGTGGTTTCTTGTACACCCGTGAAATATTCCAGCTTATGCAGTTTGCATTGCTGCACAATTGCGTCTGCCTAGCTAGGCCGGGGTTGCAAACATTCAGGCGTGGCAGCCAGATCGGCTGGTCCCCGTAGGACACTGCCATCAGATTGGGTATATCTGCTTCCCGTTCTTCTCTCCTGAGTGCTACTGATTCCAGCTTTGACGGCTACACTCTACGCAACCGGAGCATTAAGTTGAACCTCAACTTACGGAACTTTGTGAAAGTGTTGAGAACTAGAGCTCAGTATTTTGCCACGCCACCACTCTCCATCCAGCACTATGGACGGAACTGCCTACATCTGGCTCTAATTAGTCCACGATTTTGTTCAGCCGAATGACCTCTGCCGGGAACACTCAGAATGAGGTTCTGAGTTATTGCAACATAGGAGCGTTTCACTGCTTTCAAGGCTTCTCAGGAAGAATTCCGGAATCTTGCTGCCGGCAGGCCTCCGGCTGTTCCGGGTGAACATCTCCTTGTAAATCCCCCGTGGTTTCTTGTACACCCGTGAAATTTGGCCAGGTTATGCAGTTTGCATGGCTTCACAATTGCGCCTGCCTAGCTAGGCCACGGTTGCAAACATTCAGGCGTGGCAGCCAGATAGGCTGGTCCCCGTAGGACACTGCCAGCGGACTGGGTATATCTGCTTCCCGTTCTTCTCACCTGAGTGCTACTGATTCCAGCTTTGTCGGCTACACTCTACTCAACCGGAGCATTAATTTGAACCTCAACTCATGGCACTTTGTGTAAGTATTGAGCACTAGAACTCAGTTGTTTGGCACGCCACCACTGTCCATCCAGCACTATGGACGGCACTGCCTACATCTGGCTCTAATTAGTCCATGGTTGTGTTCAGCCGAATGACCTCTCCCGGGAACACTCAGAATGAGGTTCTGAGTTATTGCAACATAGGAGCGTTTCACTGCTTTCAAGGCTTCTCAGGAAGAATTCCGGAATCTTGCTGCCGGCAGGCCTCCTGCTGTTCCGGGTGAACATCTCCTTGTAAATCCCCCGTGGTTTCTTGTACACCCGTGAAATTTGGACAGGTTATGCAGTTTGCATTGCTGCACAATTGCGCCTGCCTAGCTCAGCCGCGGTTGCAAATATTCAGGCGTGGCAGCCAGATAGGCTGGTCCCCGTAGGACTCTGCCAGCGGACTCTGTATATCTGCTTCCCGTTCTTCTCACCTGAGTGCTACTGATTCCAGCTTTGACGGCTACACTCTACTCAACCGGAGCAGTAAGTTGAACCTCAACTTATGGCACTTTGTGAAACTGTTCAGAACTAGAGCTCAGTTGTTTGGCACGCCACCACTGTCCATCCAGCACTATGGACGGCACTGCCTACATCTGGCTCTAATTAGTCCACGGTTCTGTTCAGCCGAATGACCTCTGCCGGAACACTCAGAATGAGGTACTGAGTTATTGCAACATAGGAGCGTTTCACTGCTTTCAAGGCTTCTCAGGAAGAATTCCGGAATCTTGCTGCCGGCAGGCCTCCGGCTGTTCCGGGTGAACATCTCCTTGTAAATCCCAATTGGTTTCTTGTACACCCGTGAAATTTGGCCAGGTTATGCAGTTTGCATTGCTGCACAATTGCGCAAGCCTAGATCGGCCGCGGTTGCAAACATTCAGGCGTGGAAGCCAGATAGGCTGGTCCCCGTAGGACTCTGCCAGCGGACTGGGTATATCTGCTTCCCGTTCTTCTCACCGGAGTGCTACTGATTCCAGCTTGACGGCTACAATCGACTCAACATGAGCAGTAAGTTGAACCTCAACTTATGGCACTTTGTGAAACTGTTGAAAACTAGAGCTCAGATGTTTGGCACGCCACCACTGTCCATCCAGTACTATGGACGACATTGTCTACATCTGGCTCTAATTAGTCCACGGTTGTGTTCAGCCGAATGACCTCTGCCGGGAACACTCAGAATGATGTTCTGAGTTATTGCAACATAGGAGCGTTTCACTGCTTTCAAGGCTTCTCAGGAAGAATTCGGGAATCTTGCTGCCGGCCGGCCTCGGGCTGTTCCGGGTGAACATCTCCTTGTAAATCCCCTGTCGTTTCTTCTACACCAGTGAAATTTGGCCAGGTTATGCAGTTTGCATTGCTGCAAAATTGCGCCAGCCGAGCTCGGCCGCGGTTGCAAATATTCAAGCATGGCAGCCAGATAGGCTGGTCCCCGTAGGACTCTGCCAGCGGACTGGGTATATCTGCTTCCCGTTCTTCTCACCTGAGTGCTACTGATTCCAGCTTTGACGGCTACACTCGACTCAACCGGAGCAGTAAGTTGAACCTCAACTTATGGCACTTTGTGAAACTGTTCAGAACTAGAGCTCAGTTTTTTGGCACGCCACCACTCTCCATCCAGCACTATGGACGGCACTCCCTACATATGGCTCTAATTAGTCCACGTTTGTGTTCAGCCGAATGACCTCTGCCGGGAACACTCAGAATGAGGATCTGAGTTATTGCAACATAGGAGCGTTTCACTGCTTTCAAGGCTTCTCAGGAAGAATTCCGGAATCTTGCTGCCGGCAGGCCTCCGGCTGTTCCGGGTGAACATCTCCTTGTAAATCCCCATTTGTTTCTTGTACACCCGTGAAATTTGGCCAGGTTATGCAGTTTGCATTGCTGCACAATTGCGCCAGCCTAGCTCGGCCATGGTTGCAAACATTCAGGCGTGGCAGCCAGATAGGCTGGCCCCCGTAGGACTCTGCCAGCGGACTGGGTATATCTGCTTCCCGTTCTTCTCACCTGAGTGCTACTGATTCCACCTTTGACGGCTACACTCGACTCAACCGGAGCAGTAAGTTGAACCTCAACTTATGGCACTTTGTGAAACTGTTGAGAACTAGAGCTCAGTTGTTTGGCACGCCACCACTGTCCATCCAGCACTATGGACGGCACTGCCTACATCTGGCTCTAATTAGTTCACGATTGTGTTCAGCCGAATGACCTCTGCCGGGAAAACTCAGAATGAGGTTCTGAGTTATTGCAACATAGGAGCGTTTCACTGCTTTCAAGGCTTCTCAGGAAGAATTCCGGAATTTTGCTGCCGGCAGGCCTCCGGCTGTTCGGGGTGAACATCTCCTTGTAAATCCCCCGTGGTTTCTTGTACACCCGTGAAATTTCCCAGCTTATACACTTTGCATTGCTGCACAATTGCGCCTGCATAGCTCGGCCGGGGTTGGAAATATTCAGGCGTGGCAGCCAGATAGGCTGGTCCCCATAGGACTCTGCCAGCGGACTGGGTATATCTGCTTCCCGTTCTTCTCAACTGAGTGCTACTGATTTCAGCTTTGAGGGCCACATTCTACTCAACCGGAGCATTAAGTTGAACCTCAACTTATGGCACTTTGTGAAACTGTTGAGAACTATAGCTCAGTTGTTTGGCACGCCACCACTGTCCATCCAGCACTATGGACGGCACTGCCTACATCTATCTCTAATTAGTCCATGGTTGTGTTCAGCCGAATGACCTCTGCCGGGAACACTCAGAATGAGGTTCTGAGTTATTGCAACATAGGAGCGTTTCACTGCTTTCAAGGCTTCTCAGGAAGAATTCCGGAATCTTGCTGCGGGCAGGCCTCCGTCTGTTCCGGGTGAACATCTCCTTGCAAATCCCCCGTGGTTTCTTGTACACCCGTGAAATTTGGCCAGGTTATGCAGTTTACATTGCTGCACAATTGCGCCTGCCTAGCTCGGCCGCGGTTGCAAACATTCAGGCGTGGCAGCCAGATAGGCTGGTCCCCGTAGGACACTGCCAACAGACTGGGTATATCTGCTTCCCGTTCTTCTCACC
This sequence comes from Dipodomys merriami, assembly GCF_024711535.1. Classification (NCBI taxonomy): domain Eukaryota; kingdom Metazoa; phylum Chordata; class Mammalia; order Rodentia; family Heteromyidae; genus Dipodomys; species Dipodomys merriami. The sequence continues at coordinate 574,062 of NW_027204481.1, forward strand.
TGAGTTCTACTGATTCCAGCTTTGACGGCTACACTCTACTCAACCGGAGCATTAAGTTGAACCTCAACTTATGGCACTTTGTGAAAGTGTTGAGAACTAGAGCTCAGTTGTTTGGCACGCCACCAGTGTCCATCCAGCAATATGGACGGCACTGCCTATATCTGGCTCTAATTAGTCAACGGTTGTGTTCAGCCGAATGACCTCTGCCGGGAACACTCAGAATGAGGTTTTGAGTTATTGCAACATAGGAGCCTTTCACTGCTTTCAAGGCTTCTCAGGAAGAATTCCGGAATCTTCCTGCCGGCGGGCCTCTGGCTCTCCGAGTGAACATCTCCTTGTAAATCCCCCGTGGTTTCTTGTACACCCGTGAAATTTGGACAAGTTATGCAGTTTGAATTGCTGCACAATTGCGCCTACAAAGCTCGGACGCGGATGCAAACATTCAGGCGTGGCAGCCATATAGGCTGGTCCCCGTAGGACTCTGTCAGCGGACTGGGTATATCTGCTTCCCGTTCTTCTCACCTGAGTGCTACTGATTCCAGATTTGAAAGCTACACTCTACTCAACCGGAGCAGTAAGTTGAACCTCAACTTATGGCACTTTGTGAAAATGATGAGAACTAGAGCTCACTTGTTTGGCACGCCACCACTGTCCATCCAGCACTATGGCCGGCACTGCCTACATCTGGCTCTAATTAGTCCACGATTGTGTTCAGCCGAATGACCTCTGCCGCAACACTCAGAATGAGGTTCTGAGTTATTGCAACATAGGATGGTTTCACTGCTTTCAAGGCTTCTCAGGAAGAATTCCGGAATCTTGCTGCCGGCAGGCCTCCGGCTGTTCCGGGTGAACATCTCCTTGTAAATCCCCTGTGGTTTCTTGTACACCCGTGAAATTTGGCCAGGTTATGCAGTTTGCATGGCTTCACAATTGCGCCTGCCTAGCTCACCCACGGTTGCAAACATTCAGGCGTGGGAGCCAGATAGGCTGGTCCCCGTATGACACTGCCAGCGGACTGGGTATATCTGCTTCCCGTTCTTCTCACCTGAGTTCTACTGATTCCAGCTTTGACGGCTACATTCTACTCAACCGGAGCATTAAGTTGAACCTCAACTTATGGCACTTTGTGAAACTGTTCAGAACTAGAGCTCAGTTGTTTGGCACGCCACCACTCTCCATCCAGCACTATGGACGTCACTCCCTACATATGGCTCTAATTAGTCCACGGTTGTGTTCAGCCGAATGACCTCTGCCGGGAACACTGAGAATGAGTTTCTGAGTTATTGCAACATAGGAGCGTTTCACTGCTTTCAAGGCTTCTCAGGAAGAATTCCGGAATCTTCCTGCCGGCAGGCCTCCGGCTGTTCCAGGTGAACATCTCCTTGTAAATCCCCCGTGGTTTCTTGTACACCCGTGAAATTTGGCCAGGTTATGCAGTTTGCATTGCTGCACAATTGCGCCTGCCTAGCTAGGCCGCGGTTGCAAACATTCAGGCGTGGCAGCCAGATAGGCTGGTCCCCGTAGGACACTGCCAGCGGACTGGGTATATCTGCTTCCCGTTCTTCTCACCTGAGTGCTACTGATTCCAGCTTTCACGGCTACACTCTACTCAACCGGAGCATTAAGTTGAACCTCAACTTATGGCACTTTGTGAAACTGTTGACAACTAGAGCTCAGTTGTTTGGCACGCCACCACTGTCCATCCAGCACTATGGACGGCACTGCCTACATCTGGCTCTAATTAGTCCACGATTGTGTTCAGCCGAATGACCTCTGCCGGGAACACTGAGAATGAGGTTCTGAGTTATTGCAACATAGGACCGTTTCACTGCTTTCAAGGCTTCTCAGGAAGAATTCCGGAATCTTGCTGCCGGCAGGCATCCGGCTGTTCCGGGTGAATATCTCCTTGTAAATCCCCATTGGTTTCTTGTACACCCGTGAAATTTGGACAGGTTATGCAGTTTGCATTGCTGCACAATTGCGCCTGCCTAGCTCGGCCGCGTTTGAAATTTCAGGCGTGGCAGCCAGATAGGCTGGTCCACGTAGGACTCTGCCAGCGGACTGGGTATATCTGCTTCACGTTCTTCTCACCTGAGTGCTACTGATTCCAGCTTTGACGGCTACACTCTACTCAACCGGAGCAGTAAGTTGAACTTCAACTTATGGCACTTTGTGAAACTGCTGAGAACTAGAGCTCAGTTGTTTGGCACGCCACCACTGTCCATCCAGCACTATGGACGGCACTCCCTACATCTGGCTCTAATTAGTCCACGGTTGTGTTCAGCCGAATGACCTCTGCCGGGAACACTCAGAATGAGGATCTGAGTTATTGCAACATAGGAGCGTTTCACTGCTTTCAAGGCTTCTCAGGAAGAATTCCGGAATCTTGCTGCCGGCAGGCCTCCGGCTGTTCCGGGTGAACATCTCCTTGTAAATCCCGATTTGTTTCTTGTACACCCGTGAAATTTGGCCAGGTTATGCAGTTTGCATTGCTGCACAATTGCGCCAGCCTAGCTCGGCCATGGTTGCAAACATTCAGGCGTGGCAGCCAGATAGGCTGGCCCCCGTAGGACTCTGCCAGCGGACTGGGTATATCTGCTTCCCGTTCTTCTCACCTGAGTGCTACTGATTCCACCTTTGACGGCTACACTCGACTCAACCGGAGCAGTAAGTTGAACCTCAACTTATGGCACTTTGTGAAACTGTTGACAACTAGAGCTCAGTTGTTTGGCACGCCACCACTGTGCATCCAGCACTATGGACGGCACTGCCTACATCTGGCTCTAATTAGTTCACGCTTGTGTTCAGCCGAATGACCTCTGCCGGGAAAACTCAGAATGAGGTTCTGAGTTATTGCAACATAGGAGCGTTTCACTGCTTTCAAGGCTTCTCAGGAAGAATTCCGGAATCTTGCTGCCGGCAGGCCTCCGGCTGTTCCGGGTGAACATCTCCTTGTAAATCCCCCGTGGTTTCTTGTACACCAGTGAAATTTGGACAGGTTATGCAGTTTGCATTGCTGCACAATTGCGCCTGCCTAGCACGGCCGCGGTTGCAAACATTCAGGCGTGGCAGCCAGATAGGCTGGTCCCCATAGGACTCTGCCAGCGGACTGTGTATATCTGCTTCCCGTTCTTCTCACCTGCGTGCTACTGATTCCAGCTTTGACGGCTACACTCTACTCCACCGGAGCAGTAAGTTGAACCTCAACTTATGGCACTTTGTGAAACTGTTGAGAACTAGAGCTCAGTTGTTTGGCACGCCACCACTGTCCATCCAGCAGTATGGACGGCACTCCCTACATCTGGCTCTAATTAGTCCACGGTTGTGTTCAGCCGAATGACCTCTGCCGGGAACACTCAGAATGAGGTTCTGAGTTATTGCAACATAGGAGCGTTTCACTGCTTTCAAAGTTTCTCAGGAAGAATTCCGGAATCTTGCTGCCGGCGGGCCTCTGGCTCTCCGAGTGAACATCTCCTTGTAAATTCCCCGTGGTTTCTTGTACACCCGTGAAATTTGGACAGGTTATGCAGTTTGCATTGCTGCACAATTGCGCCTGCCTAGCTCGGCTGCGGTTGCAAACATTCAGGCGTGGCAGCCAGATAGGCTGGTCCCCGTAGGACACTGCCAGCGGATTGGGTATATCTGCTTCCTGTTCTTCTCACCTGAGTGCTACTGATTCCAGCTTTGACGGCTACACTCTACGCAACCGGAGCATTAAGTTGAACCTCAACTTACGGGACTTTGTGAAAGTGTTGAGAACTAGAGCTCAGTATTTTGCCACGCCACCACTCTCCATCCAGCACTATGGACGGAACTGCCTACATCTGGCTCTAATTAGTCCACGATTGTGTTCAGCCGAATGACCTCTGCCGGGAACACTCAGAATGACGTTCTGAGTTATTGCAACATAGGAGCGTTTCACTGCTTTCAAGGCTTCTCAGGAAGAATTCCGGAATCTTGCTGCCGGCAGGCCTCCGGCTGTTCCGGGTGAACATCTCCTTGTAAATCCCCCGTGGTTTCTTGTACACCCGTGAAATTTGGCCAGGTTATGCAGTTTGCATGGCTTCACAATTGCGCCTGCCTAGCTCGGCCACGGTTGCAAACATTCAGGCGTGGCAGCCAGATAGGCTGGTCCCCGTAGGACACTGCCAGCGGACTGGGTATATCTGCTTCCCGTTCTTCACACCTGAGTGCTACTGATTCCAGCTTTGACGGCTATACTCTACTCAACCGGAGCATTAAGTTGAACCTCAACTCATGGCACTTTGTGTAAGTGTTGAGCACTAGAACTCAGTTGTTTGGCACGCCACCACTGTCCATCCAGCACTATGGACGGCACTGCCTACATCTGGCTCTAATTAGTCCATGGTTGTGTTCAGCCGAATGACCTCTGCCGGGAACACTCAGAATGAGGTTCTGAGTTATTGCAACATAGGAGCGTTTCACTGCTTTCAAGGCTTCTCAGGAAGAATTCCGGAATCTTCCTGCCGGCAGGCCTCCGGCTGTTCCGGGTGAACATCTCCTTGTAAATCCCCCCTGGTTTCTTGTACACCCGTGAAATTTGGACAGGTTATGCAGTTTGCATTGCTGCACAATTGCGCCTGCCTAGCTCGGCCGCGGTTGCAAATATTCTGGCGTGGCAGCCAGATAGGCTGGTCCCCGTAGGACTCTGCCAGCGGACTGGGTATATCTGCTTCCCGTTCTTCTCACCTGAGTGCTACTGATTCCAGCTTTGACGGCTACACTCTACTCCACCGGAGCAGTAAGTTGAACCTCAACTTATGGCACTTTGTAAAACTGTTGAGAACTAGAGCTCAGTTGTTTGGCACGCCACCACTCTCCATCCAGCACTATGGACGGCACTCCCTACATCTGGCTCTAATTAGTCCACGGTTGTGTTCAGCCGAATGACCTCTGCCGGGAACACTCAGAATGAGGTTCTGAGTTATTGCAACATAGGAGCGTTTCACTGCTTTCAAGGCTTCTCAGGAAGAATTCCGGAATCTTGCTGCCGGCAGGCCTCCGGCTGTTCCGGGTGAACATCTCCTTGTAAATCCCCATTGGTTTCTTGTACACCCGTGAAATTTGGACAGGTTATGCAGTTTGCATTGCTGCACAATTGCGCAAGCCTAGCTCGGCCGCGGTTGCAAACATTCAGGCGTGGCAGCCAGATAGGCTGGTCCCCATAGGACTCTGCCAGCGGACTGGGTATATGTGCTTCCCGTTCTCCTCACCTGAGTGCTACTGATTCCAGCTTTGACGGCTACACTCGACTCAACCGGAGCAGTAAGTTGAACCTCAACTTATGGCACTTTGTGAAACTGTTGAGAACTAGAGCTCAGTTGTTTGGCATGCCACCACTGTCCATCCAGCACTATGGACGGTACTGCCTACATCTGGCTCTAATTAGTTCACGATTGTGTTCAGCCGAATGACCTCTGCCGGGAAAACTCAGAATGAGGTTCTAAGTTACTGCAACATAGGAGCGTTTCACTGCTTTCAAGGCTTCTCAGGAAGAATTCCGGAATCTTGCTGCGGGCAGGCCTCCGGCTGTTCCGGGTGAACATCTCCTTGTAAATCCCCCGTGGTTTCTTGTCCACCCGTGAAATTTGGCCAAGTTATGCAGTTTGCATTGCTGCACAATTCCGCCTGCCTAGCTCAGCCGCGGTTGCAAACATTCAGGCGTGGCAGCCTGATGGACTGGTCCCCGTAGGACACTGCCAGCGGACTGGGTATATCTGCTTCCCGTTCTCCTCACCTTTGTGCTACTGATTCCAGCTTTGATGGCTATACTCTACTCAACGGGAGCATTAAGTTGAACCTCAACTTATGGCACTTTGTGAAACTGTTCAGAACTAGAGCTCAGTTGTTTGGCACGCCACCACTCTCCATCCAGCACTATGGACGTCACTCCCTACATATGGCTCTAATTAGTCCACGGTTGTGTTCAGCCGAATGACCTCTGCCGGCAACACTCAGAATGAGGTTCTGAGTTATTGCAACATAGGAGCGTTTCACTGCTTTCAATGCTTCTCAGGAAGAATTCCGGAATCTTCCTGCCGGCAGGCCTCCGGCTGTTCCAGGTGAACATCTCCTTGTAAATCCCCTGTGGTTTCTTGTACACCCGTGAAATTTGACCAGGTTATGCAGTTTGCATTGCTGCACAATTGCGCCTGCCTAGCTAGGCCGCGGTTGCAAACATTCAGGCGTGGCAGCCAGATAGGCTGGTCCCCGTAGGACACTGCCAGCGGACTGGGTATATCTGCTTCCCGTTCTTCTCACCTGAGTGCTACTGATTCCAGCTTTGACGGCTACACTCTACTCAACGGGAGCATTAAGTTGAACCTCAACTTATGGCACTTTGTGAAACTGTTGAGAACTAGAGCTCAGTTGTTTGGCACGCCACCACTGTCCATCCAGCACTATGGACGGCACTGCCTACATCTGGCTCTAAGTAGTCCACGATTGTGTTCAGCCGAATGACCTCTGCCGGGAACACTGAGAATGAGGTTCTGAGTTATTGCAACATAGGAGCGTTTCACTGCTTTCAAGGCTTCTCAGGAAGAATTCCGGAATCTTGCTGCCGGCAGGCCTCCGGCTGTTCTGGGTGAATATCTCCTTGTAAATCCCCATTGGTTTCTTGTACACTCGTGAAATTTGGACAGGTTATGCAGTTTGCATTGCTGTACAATTGCGCCTGCCTAGCTCGGCCGCGTTTGAAATTTCAGGCGTGGCAGCCAGATAGGCTTGTCCCCGTAGTACTCTGCCAGCGGACTGGGTATATCTGCTTCCCGTTCTTCTCACCTGATTGCTACTGATTCCAGCTTTGACGGCTACACTGGACTCAACCGGAGCAGTAAGTTGAACCTGAACGTATGGCACTTTGTGAAACTGTTGAGAACTAGAGCTTAGATGTTTGGCACGCCACCACTGTCCATCCAGTACTATGGACGACATTGCCTACATCTGGCTCTAATTAGTCCACGGTTGTGTTCAGCCGAATAACCTCTGCCGGGAACACTCAGAATGACATTCTGAGTTATTGCAACATAGGAGCGTTTCACTGCTTTCAAGGCTTCTCAGGAAGATTTCCGGAATCTTGCTGCCCGCAGGCCTCCGGCTGTTCCGGGTGAACATCTCCTTGTAAATCCCCCGTGGTTTCTTGTACACCCGTGAAATTTGGCCAGGTTATGCAGTTTGCATTGCTGCACAATTGCGCCTGCCTAGCTCGGCCGCGGTTGCAAACATTCAGGCGTGGCAGCCAGATAGGCTGGTCCCCGTAGGACACTGCCAGCGGACTGGGTATATCTGCTTCCCGTTCTCCTCACCTGAGTGCTACTGATTCAAGCTTTGACGGCTACACTCTACTCAACCGGAGCATTAAGTTGAACCTCAACTTATGGCACTTTGTGAAACTCTTCAGAACTAGAGCTCAGTTTTTTGGCACGCCACCACTGTCCATCCAGCACTATGGACGGCACTCCCTACATATGGCTCTAATTAGTCCATGGTTGTGTTCAGCCGAATGACCTCTGCCGGGAACACTCAGAATGAGGTTCTGAGTTATTGCAACATAGGAGCGTTTCATTGCTTTCAAGGCTTCTCAGGAAGAATTCCGGAATCTTGCTCCCAGCAGGCCTCCGGCTGTTCCGGGTGAACATCTCCTTGTAACTCCCCCGTGGTTTCTTGTACACCCGTGAAATTTGGCCAGGTTATGCAGTTTGCATTGCTGCACAATTGCGCCTGCCTAGCTAGGCCGCGGTTGCAAACATTCAGGCATGGCAGCCAGATAAGCTGGTCCCCGTAGGACACTGCCAGCGGACTGGGTATATCTGCTTCCCGTTCTTCTCACCTGAGTGCTACTGATTCCAGCTTTGACGGCTACACTCTACTCAACCGGAGCATTAAGCTGAACCTCAACTTATGGCACTTTGTGAAACTGTTGAGAACTAGAGCTCAGTTGTTTGGCACGCCACCACTGTCCATCCAGCACTATGGACGGCACTGCCTACATCTGGCTCTAATTAGTCCACGATTGTGTTCAGCCGAATGACCTCTGCCGGGAACATTGAGAATGAGGTTCTGAGTTATTGCAACATAGGAGCATTTCACTGCTTTCAAGGCTTCTCAGGAAGAATTCCGGAATCTTGCTGCCGGCAGGCCTCCGGCTGTTCCGGGTGAACACCTCCTTGTAAATCCCCATTGGTTTCTTGTACACCCGTGAAATTTGGACAGGTTATGCAATTTGCATTGCTGCACAATTGCGCCTGCCTAGCTCGGCCGCGTTTGCAAACTTTCAGGCGTGGCAGCCAGATAGGCTGGTCCCCGTAGTACTCTGCCAGCGGACTGGGTATATCTGCTTCCCGTTCTTCTCACCGGAGTGCTACTGATTCCCGATTTGACGGCTACACTCTACTCAACCGGAGCCGTAAGTTGAACCTCAACTAATGGCACTTTGTGAAACTGTTGAGAACTAGAGCTCAGTTGTTTGGCACGCCACCACTGTCCATCCAGCACTATGGACGGCACTGCCTACATCTAGCTCTAATTAGTCCACGATTGTGTTCAGCCGAATGACCTCAGCCGGGAACACCCAGAATGAGGTTCTGAGTTATTGCAACGTAGGAGCGTTTCACTGCTTTCAAGGCTTCTCAGGAAGAATTCCGGAATCTTGCTGCCGGCAGGCCTCGGGCTGTTCCGGGTGAACATCTCCTTGTAAATCCCCTGTGGTTTCTTGTACACCCGTGAAATTTGGCCAGGTTATGCAGTTTGCATTGCTGCACAATTGGGCCAGGCTAGCTCGGCCGCGGTTGCAAAGATTCAGGCGTGGCAGCCAGATAGGCTGGCCCCCTTAGGACTCTGCCAGCGGACTGGGTATATCTGCTTCCCGTTCTTCTCACCTGAGTGCTACTGATTCCACCTTTGACGGCTACACTCGACTCAACCGGAGCATTAAGTTGAACCTCAACTTATGGCACTTTGTGAAACTGTTGACAACTAGAGCTCAGTTGTTTGGCACGCCACCACTGTGCATCCAGCACTATGGACGGCACTGGCTACATCTGGCTCTAATTAGTTCACGATTGTGTTCAGCCGAATGACCTCTGCCGGGAAAACTCAGAATGAGGTTCTGAGTTATTGCAACATAGGAGCGTTTCACTGCTTTCAAGGCTTCTCAGGAAGAATTCCGGAATTTTGCTGCCGGCAGGCCTCCGGCTGTTCCGGGTGAACATCTCCTTGCAAATCCCCCGTGGTTTCTTGTACACCCGTGAAATTTGGACAGGTTATGCAGTTTGCATTGCTGCACAATTGCGCCTGCCTAGCTCGGCCGCGGTTGCAAACATTCAGGCGTGGCAGCCAGATAGGCTGGTCCCCGTAGGACACTGCCAGCGGACTGGGTATATCTGCTTCCCGTTCTTCTCACCTGAGTTCTACTGATTCCAGCTTTGACGGCTACACTCTACTCAACCGGATCATTAAGTTGAACCTCAACATACGGCACTTTGTGAAAGTGTTGAGAACTAGAGCTCAGTTGTTTGGCACCCCACCACTCTCCATCCAGCACTATGGACGGCACTGCCTACATTTGGCTCTAATTAGTCCACGGTTGTGTTCAGCCAAATGACCTCTCCCGGGAACACTGAGAATGAGGTTCTGAGTTATTGCAACATAGGAGCGTTTCACTGCTTTCAAGGCTTCTCAGGAAGAATTCCGGAATCTTGCTGCCGGCAGGCCTCCGGCTGTTCCGGGTGAACATCTCCTTGTAAATCCCCCGTGGTTTCTTGTACACCCGTGAAATTTGGCCAGGTTATGCAGTTTGCATTGCTGCACAATTGCGCCTGCCTAGCTCGGCCGCGGTTGCAAACATTCAGTCGTGGCAGCCAGATAGGCTGGTCCCCGTAGGACTCTGCCAGCGGACTGGGTATATCTGCTTTCCGTTCTTCTCACCTGAGTGCTACTGATTCCAGCTTTGACGGATACACTCTACTCAACCGGAGCAGTAAGTTGAACCTCAACTTAGGGCACTTTGTGAAACTGTTGAGAACTAGAGCTCAGTTGTTTGGTACGCCACCAGTGTCCATCCAGCAATATGGACGGCACTGCCTATATCTGGCTCTAATTAGTCAACGGTTGTGTTCAGCCGAATGACCTCTGCCCGGAACACTCAGAATGAGGTTTTGAGTTATTGCAACATAGGAGCGTTTCACTGCTTTCAAGGCTTCTCAGGAAGAATTCCGGAATCTTGCTGCCGGCGGGCCTCTGGCTCTCCGAGTGAACATCTCCTTGTAAATCCCCCGTGGTTTCTTGTACACCCTTGAAATTTGGACAAGTTATGCAGTTTGAATTGCTGCACAATTGCGCCTACATAGCTCGGCCGCGGATGCAAACATTCAGGCGTGGCAGCCATATAGGCTGGTCCCCGTAGGACTCTGCCAGCGGACTGGGTATATCTGCTTCCCGTTCTTCTCACCTGAGTGCTACTGATTCCAGATTTGACAGCTACACTCTACTCAACCGGAGCAGTAAGTTGAACCTCAACTTATGGCACTTTGTGAAAATGATGAGAACTAGAGCTCACTTGTTTGGCACGCCACCACTGTCCATCCAGCACTATGGCCGGCACTGCCTACATCTGGCTCTAATTAGTCCACGATTGTGTTCAGCCGAATGACCTCTGCCGGCAACACTCAGAATGAGGTTCTGAGTTATTGCAACATAGGATGGTTTCACTGCTTTCAAGGCTTCTCAGGAAGAATTCCGGAATCTTGCTGCCGGCAGGCCTCCGGCTGTTCCGGGTGAACATCTCCTTGTAAATCCCCCGTGGTTTCTTGTACACCCGTGAAATTTGGCCAGGTTATGCAGTTTGCATGGCTTCACAATTGCGCCTGCCTAGCTCGGCCACGGTTGCAAACATTCAGGCGTGGCAGCCAGATAGGCTGGTCCCCGTAGGACACTGCCAGCGGACTGGGTATATCTGCTTCCCGTTCTTCTCACCTGGGTGCTACTGATTCCAGCTTTGACGGCTACACTCTACTCAACCGGAGCATTAAGTTGAACCTCAACTCATGGCACTTTGTGTAAGTGTTGAGCACTAGAACTCAGTTGTTTGGCACGCCACCACTGTCCATCCAGCACTATGGACGGCACTGCCTACATCTGGCTCTAATTAGTCCATGGTTGTGTTCAGCAGAATGACCTCTGCCGGGAACACTCAGAATGAGGTTCTGAGTTATTGCAACATAGGAGCGTTTCACTGCTTTCAAGGCTTCTCAGGAAGAATTCCGGAATCTTGCTGCCGGCAGGCCTCCGGCTGTCCCGGGTGTACATCTCCTTGTAAATCCCCATTGGTTTCTTGTACACCCGTGAAATTTGGCCAGGTTATGCAGTTTGCATGGCTGCACAATTGCGCCTGCCTAGCTCGGCCACGGTTGCAAACATTCAGGCGTGGCAGCCAGATAGGCTGGTCCCCGTAGGACTCTGCCAGCGTACTGGGTATATCTGCTTCCCGTTCTTCTCACCTGAGTGCTACTGATTCCAGCTTTGACGGCTACACTCGACTCAACCGGAGCAGTAAGTTGAACCTCAACTTATGGCACTTTGTGAAACTGTTGAGAACTAGAGCTCAGTTGTTTGGCACGCCACTACTGTCCATCCAGCACTATGGACGGTACTGCCTACATCTGGCTCTAATTAGTTCACGATTGTGTTCAGCCGAATGACCTGTGCCGGGAAAACTCAGAATGAGGTTCTAAGTTACTGCAACATAGGAGCGTTTCACTGCTTTCAAGGCTTCTCAGGAAGAATTCCGGAATCTTCCTGCGGGCAGGCCTCCGGCTTTTCCGGGTGAACATCTCCTTGTAAATCCCCCGTGGTTTCTTGTACTCCCGTGAAATTTGGACAAGTTATGCACTTTGCATTGCTGCACAATTCTGCCTGCCTAGCTCAGCCGCGGTTGCAAACATTCAGGCGTGGCAGCCTTATGGACTGGTCCCCGTAGGACACTGCCAGCGGACTGGGTATATCTGCTTCCCGTTCTCCTCACCTTTGTGCTACTGAATCCAGCTTTGACGGCTACACTCGACTCAACCGGAGCATTAAGTTGAACCTCAACTTATGGCACTTTGTGAAACTGTTCAGAACTAGAGCTCAGTTGTTTGGCACGCCACCACTCTCCATCCAGCACTATGGACGTCACTCCCTACATATGGCTCTAATTAGTCCACGGTTGTGTTCAGCCGAATGACCTCTGCCGGGAACACTGAGAATGAGTTTCTGAGTTATTGCAACATAGGAGCGTTTCACTGCTTTCAAGGCTTCTCAGGAAGAATTCCGGAATCTTCCTGCCGGCAGGCCTCCGGCTGTTCCAGGTGAACATCTCCTTGTAAATCCCCCGTGGTTTCTTGTACACCCGTGAAATTTGGCCAGGTTATGCAGTTTGCATTGCTGCACAATTGCGCCTGGCTAGCTAGGCCGCGGTTGCAAACATTCAGGCGTGGCAGCCAGATAGGCTGGTCCCCGTAGGACACTGCCAGCGGACTGGGTATATCTGCTTCCCGTTCTTCTCACCTGAGTGCTACTGATTCCAGCTTTGACGGCTACACTCTACTCAACCGGAGCATTAAGTTGAACCTCAACTTATGGCACTTTGTAAAACTGTTGACAACTAGAGCTCAGTTGTTTGGCACGCCACCACTGTCCATCCAGCACTATGGACGGCACTGCCTACATCTGGCTCTAATTAGTCCACGATTGTGTTCAGCCGAATGACCTCTGCCGGGAACACTGAGAATGAGGTTCTGAGTTATTGCAACATAGGAGCGTTTCACTGCTTTCAAGGCTTCTCAGGAAGAATTCCGGAATCTTGCTGCCGGCAGGCATCCGGCTGTTCCGGGTGAATATCTCCTTGTGAATCCCCATTGGTTTCTTGTACACCCGTGAAATTTGGACAGGTTATGCAGTTTGCATTGCTGCACAATTGCGCCTGCCTAGCTCGGCCGCGTTTGAAATTTCAGGCGTGGCAGCCAGATAGGCTGGTCCCCGTAGTACTCTGCCAGCGGACTGGGTATATCTGCTTCCCGTTCTTCTCACCTGAGTGCTACTGATTCCAGCTTTGACGGCTACACTCTACTCAACCGGAGCAGTAAGTTGAACTTCAACTTATGGCACTTTGTGGAACTGCTGAGAACTAGAGCTCAGTTGCTTGGCACGCCACCACTGTCCATCCAGCACTATGGACGGCACTCCCTACATCTGGCTCTAATTAGTCCATGGTTGTGTTCAGCCGAATGACCTCTGCCGGGAACACTCAGAATGAGGATCTGAGTTATTGCAACATAGGAGCGTTTCACTGCTTTCAAGGCTTCTCAGGAAGAATTCCGGAATCTTGCTGCCGGCAGGCCTCCGGCTGTTCCGGGTGAACATCTCCTTGTAAATCCCCATTTGTTTCTTGTACACCCGTGAAATTTGGCCAGGTTATGCAGTTTGCATTGCTGCACAATTGCGCCAGCCTAGCTCGGCCATGGTTGCAAACATTCAGGCGTGGCAGCCAGATAGGCTGGCCCCCGTAGGACTCTGCCAGCGGACTGGGTATATCTGCTTCCCGTTCTTCTCACCTGAGTGCTACTGATTCCACCTTTGACGGCTACACTCTACTCAACCGGAGCAGTAAGTTGAACCTCAACTTATGGCACTTTGTGAAACTGTTGACAACTAGAGCTCAGTTGTTTGGCACGCCACCACTGTGCATCCAGCACTATGGAAGGCACTGCCTACATCTGGCTCTAATTAGTTCACGATTGTGTTCAGCCGAATGACCTCTGCCGGGAAAACTCAGAATGAGGTTCTGAGTTATTGCAACATAGGAGCGTTTCACTGCTTTCAAGGCTTCTCAGGAAGAATTCCGGAATCTTGCTGCCGGCAGGCCTCCGGCTGTTAAGGGTGAACATCTCCTTGTAAATCCCCCGTGGTTTCTTGTACTCCCGTGAAATTTGGACAGGTTATGCAGTTTGCATTGCTGCACAATTGCGAGTGCCTAGCACGGCCGCGGTTGCAAACATTCAGGCGTGGCAGCCAGATAGGCTGGTCCCCGTAGGACACTGCCAGCGGATTGGGTATATCTGCTTCCTGTTCTTCTCACCTGAGTGCTACTGATTCCAGCTTTGACGGCTACACTCGACTCAACCGGAGCAGTAAGTTGAACCTCAACTTATGGCACTTTGTGAAACTGTTGAGAACTAGAGCTCAGTTGTTTGGCATGCCACCACTGTCCATCCAGCACTATGGACGGTACTGCCTACATCTGGCTCTAATTAGTTCACGATTGTGTTCAGCCGAATGACCTCTGCCGGGAACACTCAGAATGACGTTCTGAGTTATTGCAACATAGGAGCGTTTCACTGCTTTCAAGGCTTCTCAGGAAGAATTCCGGAATCTTGCTGCCGGCAGGCCTCCGGCTGTTCCGGGTGAACATCTCCTTGTAAATCCCCCGTGGTTTCTTGTACACCCGTGAAATTTGGCCAGGTTATGCAGTTTGCATGGCTTCACAATTGCGCCTGCCTAGCTCGGCCACGGTTGCAAACATTCAGGCGTGGCAGCCAGATAGGCTAGTCCCCGTAGGACACTGCCAGCGGACTGGGTATATCTGCTTCCCGTTCTTCTCACCTGAGTGCTACTGATTCCAGCTTTGACGGCTATACTCTACTCAACCGGAGCATTAAGTTGAACCTCAACTCATGGCACTTTGTGTAAGTGTTGAGCACTAGAACTCAGTTGTTTGGCACGCCACCACTGTCCATCCAGCACTATGGACGGCACTGCCTCCATGTGGCTCTAATTAGTCCATGGTTGTGTTCAGCCGAATGACCTCTGCCGGGAACACTCAGAATGAGGTTCTGAGTTATTGCAACATAGGAGCGTTTCACTGCTTTCAAGGCTTCTCAGGAAGAATTCCGGAATCTTGCTGCCGGCAGGCCTCCGGCTGTTCCGGGTGAACATCTCCTTGTAAATCCCCCGTGGTTTCTTGTACACCCGTGAAATTTGGACAGGTTATGCAGTTTGCATTGCTGCACAATTGCGCCTGCCTAGCTCGGCCGCGGTTGCAAATATTCTGGCGTGGCAGCCAGATAGGCTGGTCCCCGTAGGACTCTGCCAGCGGACTGGGTATATCTGCTTCCCGTTCTTCTCACCTGAGTGCTACTGATTCCAGCTTTGACGGCTACACTCTACTCAACGGGAGCATTAAGTCGAACCTCAACTTATGGCACTTTGTGAAACTGTTCAGAACTAGAGCTCAGTTGTTTGGCACGCCACCACTCTCCATACAGCACTATGGACGGCACTCCCTACATATGGCTCTAATTAGTCCACGGTTGTGTTCAGCCGAATGACCTCTGCCGGGAACACTCAGAATGAGGTTCTGAGTTATTGCAACATAGGAGCGTTTCATTGCTTTCAAGGCTTCTCAGGAAGAATTCCGGAATCTTGCTCCCAGCAGGCCTCCGGCTGTTCCGGGTGAACATCTCCTTGTAAATCCCCCGTGGTTTCTTGTACACCCGTGAAATTTGGCCAGGTTATGCAGTTTGCATTGCTGCACAATTGCGCCTCCCTAGCTAGGCCGCGGTTGCAAACATTCAGGCATGGCAGCCAGATAGGCTGGTCCCCGTAGGACACTGCCAGCGGACTGGGTATATCTGCTTCCCGTTCTTCTCACCTGAGTGCTACTGATTCCAGCTTTGACGGCTACACTCTACTCAACCGGAGCATTAAGCTGAACCTCAACTTATGGCACTTTGTGAAACTGTTGAGAACTAGAGCTCAGTTGTTTGGCACCCCACCACTGTCCATCCAGCACTATGGACGGAACTGCCTACATCTGGCTCTAATTAGTCCACGATTGTGTTCAGCCGAATGACCTCTGCCGGGAACACTGAGAATGAGATTCTGAGTTATTGCAACATAGGAGCATTTCACTGCTTTCAGGGCTTCTGAGGAAGAATTCCGGAATCTTGCTGCCGGCAGGCCTCCGGCTGTTCCGGGTGAACATCTCCTTGTAAATCCCCATTGGTTTCTTGTACACCCGTGAAATTTGGACAGGTTATGCAGTTTGCATTGCTGCACAATTGCGCCTGCCTAGCTCGGCCGCGTTTGCAAACTTTCAGGCGTGACAGCCAGATAGGCTGGTCCCCGTAGTACTCTGCCAGCGGACTGGGTATATCTGCTTCCCGTTCTTCTCACCTGAGTGCTACTGATTCCCGATTTGACGGCTCCACTCTACTCAACCGGAGCCGTAAGTTGAACCTCAACTTATGGCACTTTGTGAAACTGTTGAGAACTAGAGCTCAGTTGTTTGGCACGCCACCACTGTCCATCCAGCACTATGGACGGCACTGCCTACATCTGGCTCTAATTAGTCCACGATTGTGTTCAGCCGAATGACCTCAGTCGGGAACACCCAGAATGAGGTTCTGAGTTATTGCAACGTAGGAGCGTTTCACTGCTTTCAAGGCTTCTCAGGAAGAATTCCGGAATCTTGCTGCCGGCAGGCCTCCGGCTGTTCCGGGTGTACATCTCCTTGTAAATCCCCATTGGTTTCTTGTACACCCGTGAAATTTGGCCAGGTTATGCAGTTTGCATGGCTGCACAATTGCGCAAGCGTAGCTCGGCCGCGGTTGCAAACATTCAGGCGTGGCAGCCAGATAGGCTGGTCCCCGTAGGACTCTGCCAGCGGACTGGGTATATCTGCTTCCCGTTCTTCTCACCTGAGTGCTACTGATTCCAGCTTTGACGGCTACACTCGACTCAACCGGAGCAGTAAGTTGAACCTCAACTTATGGCACTTTGTGAAACTGTTGAGAACTAGAGCTCAGTTGTTTGGCACGCCACTACTGTCCATCCAGCACTATGGACGGTACTGCCTACATCTGGCTCTAATTAGTTCACGATTGTGTTCAGCCGAATGACCTGTGCCGAGAAAACTCAGAATGAGGTTCTAAGTTACTGCAACATAGGAGCGTTTCACTGCTTTCAAGACTTCTCAGGAAGAATTCCGGAATCTTGCTGCGGGCAGGCCTCCGGCTTTTCCGGGTGAACATCTCCTTGTAAATCCCCCGTGGTTTCTTGTACACCCGTGAAATTTGGACAAGTTATGCAGTTTGCATTGCTGCACAATTCCGCCTGCCTAGCTCAGCCGCGGTTGCAAACATTCAGGCGTGGCAGCCTGATGGACTGGTCCCCGTAGGCCACTGCCAGCGGACTGGGTATATCTGCTTCCCGTTCTCCTCACCTTTGTGCTACTGATTCCAGCTTTGACGGCTACACTCTACTCAACCGGAGCATTAAGTTGAACCTCAACTTATGGCACTTTGTGAAACTGTTCAGAACTAGAGCTCAGTTGTTTGGCACGCCACCAATCTCCATCCAGCACTATGGACGTCACTCCCTACATATGGCTCTAATTAGTCCACGGTTGTGTTCAGCCGAATGACCTCTGCCGGGAACACTGAGAATGAGGTTCTGAGTTATTGCAACATAGGAGCGTTTCACTGCTTTCAAGGCTTCTCAGGAAGAATTCCGGAATCTTCCTGCCGGCAGTCCTCCGGCTGTTCCAGGTGAACATCTCCTTGTAAATCCCCCGTGGTTTCTTGTACACCCGTGAAATTTGGCCAGGTTATGCAGTTTGCATTGCTGCACAATTGCGCCTGCCTAGCTAGGCCGCGGTTGCAAACATTCAGGCGTGGAAGCCAGATAGGCTGGTCCCCGTAGGACACTGCCAGCGGACTGGGTATATCTGCTTCCCGTTCTTCTCACCTGAGTGCTACTGATTCCAGCTTTGACGGCTACACTCTCCTCAACCGGAGCATTAAGTTGAACTTCAACTTATGGCACTTTGTGAAACTGTTGACAACTAGAGCTCAGTTGTTTGGCACGCCACCACTGTCCATCCAGCACTATGGACGGCACTGCCTACATCTGGCTCTAATTAGTCCACGATTGTGTTCAGCCGAATGACCTCTGCCGGGAAAACTCAGAATGAGGTTCTGAGTTATTGCAACATAGGACCGTTTCACTGCTTTCAAGGCTTCTCAGGAAGAATTCCGGAATCTTGCTGCCGGCAGTCATCCGGCTGTTCCGGGTGAATATCTCCTTGTGAATCCCCATTGGTTTCTTGTACACCCGTGAAATTTGGACAGGTTATGCAGTTTGCATTGCTGCACAATTGCGCCTGCCTAGCTCGGCCATGGTTGCAAACATTCAGGCGTGGCAGCCAGATAGGCTGGCCCCCATTGGACTCTGCCAGCGGACTGGGTATATCTGCTTCCCGTTCTTCTCACCTGAGTGCTACTGATTCCACCTTTGACGGCTACACTCGACTCAACCGGAGCAGTAAGTTGAACCTCAACTTATGGCACTTTGTGAAACTGTTGACAACTAGAGCTCAGTTGTTTGGCACGCCACCACTGTGCATCCAGCACTATGGACAGCACTGCCTACATCTGGCTCTAATTAGTTCACGATTGTGTTCAGCCGAATGACCTCTGCCGGGAAAACTCAGAATGAGGTTCTGAGTTATTGCAACATAGGAGCGTTTCACTGCTTTCAAGGCTTCTCAGGAAGAATTCCGGAATCTTGCTGCCGGCAGGCCTCCGGCTGTTCCGGGTGAACATCTCCTTGTAAATCCCCCGTGGTTTCTTGTACACCCGTGAAATTTGGACAGGTTATGCAGTTTGCATTGCTGCACAATTGCGCCTGCCTAGCACGGCCGCGGTTGCAAACATTCAGGCGTGGCAGCCAGATAGGCTGGTCCCCATAGGACTCTGCCAGCGGACTGTGTATATCTGCTTCCCGTTCTTCTCACCTGAGTGCTACTGATTCCAGCTTTGACGGCTACACTCTACTCCACCGGAGCAGTAAGTTGAACCTCAACTTATGGCACTTTGTGAAACTGTTGAGAACTAGAGCTCAGTTGTTTGGCACGCCACCACTGTCCATCCAGCAGTATGGACGGCACTCCCTACATCTGGCTCTAATTAGTCCACGGTTGTGTTCAGCCGAATGACCTCTGCCGGGAACACTCAGAATGAGGTTCTGAGTTATTGCAACATAGGAGCGTTTCACTGCTTTCAAAGCTTCTCAGGAAGAATTCCGGAATCTTGCTCCCGGCGGGCCTCTGGCTCTCCGAGTGAACATCTCCTTGTAAATTCCCCGTGGTTTCTTGTACACCCGTGAAATTTGGACAGGTTATGCATTTTGCATTGCTGCACAATTGCGCCTGCCTAGCTCGGCTGAGGTTGCAAACATTCAGGCGTGGCAGCCAGATAGGCTGGTCCCCGTAGGACACTGCCAGCGGATTGGGTATATCTGCTCCCTGTTCTTCTCACCTGAGTGCTACTGATTCCAGCTTTGACGGCTACACTCTACGCAACCGGAGCAGTAAGTTGAACCTCAACTTATGGCACTTTGTGAAACTGTTGAGAACTAGAGCTCAGTTGTTTGGCACGATACCATTGTCCATCCAGCACTATGGACGGAACTGCCTACATCGGGCTCTAATTAGTCCACGATTGAGTTCAGCCGAATGACCTCTGCTGGGAATACTCAGAATGCGGTTCTGAGTTATTGCAACATAGGAGCGTTTCACTTCTTTCAAGGCTTCTCAGGAAGAATTCCCGAATCTTGCTGCCAGCAGGCCTCCGGCTGTTCCGGGTGAACATCTCCTTGTAAATCCCCCGTGGTTTCTTGTACACCCGTTAAATGTGGCCAGGTTATGCATTTTGCATTGCTGCACAATTGCGCCTGCCTAGCTTGGCCGCGGTTGCAAACATTCAGGCGTGGCTGCCAGATAGGCTGGTCCCCGTAGGACTCTGCCAGCGGACTGGGTATATCTGCTTCCCGTTCTTCTCACCTGAGTGCTATTGATTCCAGCTTTGACGGCTACACTCTACTCAACCGGAGCAGTAAGTTGAACCTCAACTTATGGCACTTTGTGAAACTGTTGAGAACTAGAGCTCAGTTGTTTGGCATGCCACCACTGTCCATCCAGCACTATGGACGGCACTGCCTACATCTGGCTCTAATTAATCCACGGTTGTGTTCAGCCGAATGACCTCTGCCAGGAACACTCAGAATGAGGTTCTGAGTTATTGCAACATAGGAGCGTTTCACTGCTTTCAAGGCTTCACAGGAAGAATTCCGGAATCTTGCTGCCGGCAGGCCTCCTGCTGTTCCGGGTGAACATCTCCTTGTAAATCCCCCGTGGTTTCTTGTACACCCGTGAAATTTGGACAGGTTATGCAGTTTGCATTGCTGCTCCATTGCGCCTGCCTATCTCGGCCACGGTTACAAACATTCGGGCGTGGCAGCCAGATAGGCTGGTCCCCGTAGGACACTGCCAGCGGACTGGGTATATCTGCTTCCCATACTTCTCACCTGAGTGCTACTGATTCCAGCTTTGACGGCTACAGTCTACTCAACCGGAGCATTAAGTTGAACCTCAACTGATGGCACTTTGTGAAACTGTTGAGAACTAGAGCTCAGTTGTTTGGCACGCCACCACTGTCCATCCAGCACTATGGACGGCACTGCCTACATCTGGCTCTAATTAGTCCACGATTGTGTTCAGCCGAATGACCTCTGCCGGGAACACTGAGAATGAGGTTCTGAGTTATTGCAACATAGGAGCGTTTCACTGCTTTCAAGGCTTCTCAGGAAGAATTCCGGAATCTTGCTGCGGGCAGGCCTCCGGCTGTTCCGGGTGAACATCTCCTTGTAAATCCCCCGTGGTTTCTTGTACACCCGTGAAATTTGGCCAGGTTATGCAGTTTGCATTGCTGCACAATTACGCCTGCCTAGCTCGGCCGTGGTTACAAATATTCAGGCGTGGCAGCCAGATAGGCTGGTCCCCGTAGGACACTGCCAGCGGACTGGGTATATCTGCTTACCGTTCTATTCACCTGAGTGCTACTGATTCCAGCTTTGACGGCTACACTCTATTCAACCGGAGCATTAAGTTGCACCTCAACTTATGGCACTTTGTGAAAGTGTTGAGAACTAGCGCTCAGTTGTTTGGCACGCCACCACTCTCCATCCAGCATTATGGACGGCACTGGCTACATCTGGCTCTAATTAGTCCACGGTTGTGTTCAGCCGAATGACCTCTGCCGGGAACACTCAGAATGAGGTTCTGAGTTATTGCAACACAGGAGCGTTTCACTGCTTTCAAGGCTTCTCAGGAAGAATTCCGGAATCTTGCTGCCGGCAGTCCTCCGGCTGTTCCGGGTGAACATCTCCTTGTAAATCCCCCGTGGTTTCTTGTACACCCGGGAAGTTTGGACAGGTTATGCAGTTTGCATTGCTGCTCAATTGCGCCTGCCTATCTCGGCCGCGGTTACAAACATTCAGGCGTGGCAGCCAGATAGGCTGGTCCCCGTAGGACACTGTCAGCGGACTGGGTATATCTGCTTCCCGTTCTTCTCACCTGAGTGCTACTGATTCCAGCTTTGACGGCTACACTCTACTCAACCGGAGCAGTAAGTTGAACCTGAACTTATAGCACTTCGTGAAACTGTTGAGAACTATAGCTCAGTTGTTTGGCACGCCACCACTCTCCATCCAGCACTATGGACGGCACTGCCTACATCTGGCTCTAATTAGTCCACGATTGTGTTCAACCGAATGACCTCTACCGGGAACACTCAGAATGAGGTTCTGAGTTATTGCAACACAGGAGCGTTTCACTGCTTTCAAGGCTTCTCAGGAAGAATTCCGGAATCTTGCTGCCGGCAGGCCTCCGGCTCTTCCGAGTGAACATCTCCTTATAAATCCCCCGTGGTTTCATGTACACCCGTGAAATTTGGACAGGTTATGCAGTTTGCATTGCTGCTCAATTGCGCCTGCCTATCTCGGCCACGGTTACAAACATTCGGGCGTGGCAGCCAGATAGGCTGGTCCCCGTAGGACACTGCCAGCGGAGTGGGTATATCTGCTTCCCGTTCTTCTCACCTGAGTGCTACTGATTCCAGCTTTGACGGCTACACTCTACTCAACCGGAGCAGTAAGGTGAACCTCAACTTATGGCACATGGTGAAAGTGTTGAGAACTAGAGCTCAGTTGTTTGGCACGCCACCACTGTCCATCCAGCACTATGGACGGCATTGCCTACATCTGGCTCTAATTAGTCCACTATTGTGTTCAGCCAAATGACCTCTGCTGGGAATACTCAGAATGCGGTTCTGAGTTATTGCAACATAGGAGCGTTTCACTGCTTTCAAGGCTTCTCAGGAAGAATTCCGGAATCTTGCTGCGGGCAGGCCTCCGGCTGTTCCGGGTGAACATCTCGTTGTAAATCCCCCGTGGTTTCTTGTACCCCCGTGAAATTTGGCCAGGTTATGCAGTTTGCATTGCTGCACAATTGCGCCTGCCTAGCTCGGCCGCGGTTGCAAACATTCAGGCGTGGCAGCCAGATAGGCTGGTCCCCGTAGAACACTGCCAGCGGACTGGGAATATCTGCTTCCCATTCTTCTCACCTGAGTGCTACTGATTCCAGCTTTGACGGCTACAGTCTACTCAATCGGAGCATTAAGTTGAACCTCAACTGATGGCACTTTGTGAAACTGTTGAGAACTAGAGCTCAGTTGTTTGGCACGCCACCACTGTCCATCCAACACTATGGACGGCACTGCCTACATCTGGTTCTAATTAGTCCACGGTTGTGTTCAGCCGAATGACCTCTGCCGGCAACACTCAGAATGAGGTTCTGAGTTATTGCAACATAGGAGCGTTTTACTGCTTTCAAGGCTTCTCAGGAAGAATTCCGGAATCTTGCTGCCGGCAGGCCTCCGGCTGTTCCGGGTGAACATCTCCTTGTAAATCCCCCGTGGTTTCTTGTACACCCGTGAAATTTGGACAGGTTATGCAGTTTGCATTGCTGCACAATGGCGCCTGCCTAGCACGGCCGCGGTTGCAAACATTCAGGCGTGGCAGCCAGATAGGCTGGTCCCCATAGGACTCTGCCAGCGGACTGTGTATATCTGCTTCCCGTTCTTCTCACCTGAGTGCTACTGATTCTAGCTTTGACGGCTACACTCTACTCCACCGGAGCAGTAAGTTGAACCTCAACTTATGGCACTTTGTGAAACTGTTGAGAACTAGAGCTCAGTTGTTTGGCACGCCACCACTGTCCATCCAGCAGTATGGACGGCACTCCCTACATCTGGCTCTAATTAGTCCACGGTTGTGTTCAGCCGAATGACCTCTGCCGGGAACACTCAGAATGAGGTTCTGAGTTATTGCAACATAGGAGCGTTTCACTGCTTTCAAAGCTTCTCAGGAAGAATTCCGGAATCTTGCTCCCGGCGGGCCTCTGGCTCTCCGAGTGAACATCTCCTTGTAAATTCCCCGTGGTTTCTTGTACACCCGTGAAATTTGGACAGGTTATGCAGTTTGCATTGCTGCACAATTGCGCCTGCCTAGCTCGGCTGCGGTTGCAAACATTCAGGCGTGGCAGCCAGATAGGCTGGTCCCCGTAGGACACTGCCAGCGGATTGGGTATATCTGCTTCCTGTTCTTCTCACCTGAGTGCTACTGATTCCAGCTTTGACGGCTACACTCTACGCAACCGGAGCATTAAGTTGAACCTCAACTTACGGGACTTTGTGAAAGTGTTGAGAACTAGAGCTCAGTATTTTACCATGCCACCACTCTCCATCCAGCACTATGGACGGAACTGCCTACATCTGGCTCTAATTAGTCCACGATTGTGTTCAGCCTAATGACCTCTGCCGGGAACACTCAGATTGAGGTTCTGAGTTATTGCAACATAGGAGCGTTTCACTGCTTTCAAGGCTTCTCAGGAAGAATTCCGGAATCTTGCTGCCGGCAGGCCTCCGGCTGTTCCGGGTGAACATCTCCTTGTAAATCCCCCGTGGTTTCTTGTACACCCGTGAAATTTGGCCAGGTTATGCAGTTTGCATGGCTTCACAATTGCGCCTGCCTAGCTCGGCCACGGTTGCAAACATTCAGGCGTGGCAGCCAGATAGGCTAGTCCCCGTAGGACACTGCCAGCGGACTGGGTATATCTGCTTCCCGTTCTTCTCACCTGAGTGCTACTGATTCCAGCTTTGACGGCTATACTCTACTCAACCGGAGCATTAAGTTGAACCTCAACTCATGGCACTTTGTGTAAGTGTTGAGCACTAGAACTCAGTTGTTTGGCACGCCACCACTGTCCATCCAGCACTATGGACGGCACTGCCTCCATCTGGCTCTAATTAGTCCATGGTTGTGTTCAGCCGAATGACCTCTGCCGGGAACACTCAGAATGAGGTTCTGAGTTATTGCAACATAGGAGCGTTTCACTGCTTTCAAGGCTTCTCAGGAAGAATTCCGGAATCTTGCTGCCGGCAGGCCTCCGGCTGTTCCGGGTGAACATCTCCTTGTAAATCCCCATTGGTTTCTTCTACACCCGTGAAATTTGGCCAGGTTATGCATTTTGCATTGCTGCACAATTGCGCAAGCCTAGCTCGGCCGCGGTTGCAAACATTCAGGCGTGGCAGCCAGATAGGCTGGTCCCCATAGGACTCTGCCAGCGGACTGGGTATATCTGCTTCCCGTTCTTCTCACCTGAGTGCTACTGATTCCAGCTTTGACGGCTACACTCGACTCAACCGGAGCAGTAAGTTGAACCTCAACTTATGGCACTTTGTGAAACTGTTGAGAACTAGAGCTCAGTTGTTTGGCATGCCACCACTGTCCATCCAGCACTATGGACGGTACTGCCTACATCTGGCTCTAATTAGTTCACGATTGTGTTCAGCCGAATGACCTCTGCCGGGAAAACTCAGAATGAGGTTCTAAGTTACTGCAACATAGGAGCGTTTCACTGCTTTCTAGGCTTCTCAGGAAGAATTCCGGAATCTTGCTGCGGGCAGGCCTCCGGCTGTTCCGGGTGAACATCTCCTTGTAAATCCCCCGTGGTTTCTTGTCCACCCGTGAAATTTGGCCAAGTTATGCACTTTGCATTGCTGCACAATTCCGCCTGCCTAGCTCAGCCGCGGTTGCAAACATTCAGGCGTGGCAGCCTGATGGACTGGTCCCCGTAGGACACTGCCAGCGGACTGGGTATATCTGCTTCCCGTTCTCCTCACCTTTGTGATACTGATTCCAGCTTTGATGGCTACACTCTACTCAACGGGAGCATTAAGTTGAACCTCAACTTATGGCACTTTGTGAAACTGTTCTGAACTAGAGCTCAGTTGTTTGGCACGCCACCACTCTCCATCCAGCACTATGGACGTCACTCCCTACATATGGCTCTAATTAGTCCACGGTTGTGTTCAGCCGAATGACCTCTGCCGGCAACACTCAGAATGAGGTTCTGAGTTATTGCAACATAGGAGCGTTTCACTGCTTTCAAGGCTTCTCAGGAAGAATTCCGGAATCTTCCTGCCGGCAGGCCTCCGGCTGTTCCAGGTGAACATCTCCTTGTAAATGCCCCGTGGTTTCTTGTACACCCGTGAAATTTGGCCAGGTTATGCAGTTTGGATTGCTGCACAATTGCGCCTGCCTAGCAAGGCCACGGTTGCAAACATTCAGGCGAGGCAGCCAGATAGGCTGGTCCCCGTAGGACACTGCCAGCGGACTGGGTATATCTGCTTCCCGTTCTTCTCACCTGAGTGCTACTGATTCCAGCTTTGACGGCTACACTCTACTCAACCGGACCATTAAGTTGAACCTCAACTTATGGCACTTTGTGAAACTGTTGAGAACTAGAGCTCAGTTGTTTGGCACGCCACCACTGTCCATCCAGCACTATGGACGGCACTGCCTACATCTGGCTCTAATTAGTCCACGATTGTGTTCAGCCGAATGACCTCTGCCGGGAACACTGAGAATGAGGTTCTGAGTTATTGCAACATAAGAGCGTTTCACTGCTTTCAAGGCTTCTCAGGAAGAATTCCGGAATCTTGCTGCCGGCAGGCCTCCGGCTGTTCTGGGTGAATATCTCCTTGTAAATCCGCATTGGTTTCTTGTACACCCGTGAAATTTGGACAGGTTATGCAGTTTGCATTGCTGCACAATTGCGCCTGCCTAGCTCGGCCGCGTTTGAAATTTCAGGCGTGGCAGCCAGATAGGCTGGTCCCCGTAGTACTCTGCCAGCGGACTGGGTATATCTGCTTCCCGTTCTTCTCACCTGAGTGCTACTGATTCCAGCTTTGACGGCTACACTCGATTCAGCCGGAGCAGTAAGTTGAACCTCAACGTATGGCACTTTGTGAAACTGTTGAGAACTAGAGCTTAGATATTTGGCACGCGACCACTGTCCATCCAGTACTATGGACGACATTGCCTACATCTGGCTCTAATTAGTCCACGGTTGTGTTCAGCCGAATAACCTCTGCCGGGAACACTCAGAATGAGATTCTGAGTTATTGCAACATAGGAGCGTTTCACTGCTTTCAAGGCTTCTCAGGAAGATTTCCGGAATCTTGCTGCTCGCAGGCCTCCGGCTGTTCCGGGTGAACATCTCCTTGTAAATCCCCCGTGGTTTCGTGTACACCCGTGAAATTTGGCCAGGTTATGCAGTTTGCATTGCTGCACAATTGTGCCTGCCTAGCTCGGCCGCGGTTGCAAACATTCAGGCGTGGCAGCCAGATAGGCTGGTCCCCGTAGGACACTGCCAGCGGACTGGGTATATCTGCTTCCCGTTCTCCTCACCTGAGTGCTACTGATTCAAGCTTTGACGGCTACACTCTACTCAACCGGAGCATTAAGTTGAACCTCAACTTATGGCACTTTGTGAAACTCTTCAGAACTAGAGCTCAGTTGTTTGGCACGCCACCATTGTCCATCCAGCAATATGGACGGCACTGCATACATCTGGCTCTAATTAGTCAACGGTTGTGTTCAGCCGAATGACCTCTGCCGGGAACACTCAGAATGAGGTTTTGAGTTATTGCAACATAGGAGCGTTTCACTGCTTTCAAGGCTTCTCAGGAAGAATTCCGGAATCTTGCTGCCGGCAGGCCTCTGGCTCTCCGAGTGAACATCTCCTTGTAAATCCCCCGTGGTTTCTTGTACACCCGTGAAATTTGGACAAGTTATGCAGTTTGAATTGCTGCACAATTGCGCCTACATAGCTCGGCCGCGGATGCAAACATTCAGGCGTGGCAGCCAGATAGGCTGGTCCCCGTAGGACTCTGCCAGCGGACTGGGTATATCTACTTCCCGTTCTTCTCACCTGAGTGCTACTGATTCCAGATTTGACAGCTACACTCTACTCAACCTGAGCAGTAAGTTGAACCTCAACTTATGGCACTTTGTGAAAATGTTGAGAACTAGAGCTCACTTGTTTGGCACGTCACCACTGTCTATCCAGCACTATGGCCGGCACTGCCTACATCTGGCTCTAATTAGTCCACGATTGTGTTCAGCCGAATGACCTCTGCCGGCAACACTCAGAATGAGGTTCTGAGTTATTGCAACATAGGAGCGTTTCACTGCTTTCAAGGCTTCTCAGGAAGAATTCCGGAATCTTGCTGCCGGCAGGCCTCCGGCTGTTCCCGGTGAACATCTCCTTGTAAATCCCCATTGGTTTCTTGTACACCCGTTAAATTTGGACAGGTTATGCAGTTTGCATTGCTGCACAATTGCGCCTGCCTAGCTCGGCCGCGGTTACAAACATTCAGGCGTGGAAGCCAGATAGGCTGGTCCCCGTAGGACTCTGCCAGTGGACTGGGTATATCTGCTTCCCGTTCTTCTCACCTGAGTGCTACTGATTCCAGCTTTGACGGCTACACTCGACTCAACCGGAGCAGTAAGTTGAACTTCAACTTATGGCACTTTGTGAAACTGTTGAGAACTAGAGCTCAGTTGGTTGGCACGCCACCACTCTCCATCCAGCACTATGGACTGTACTGCCTTCATCTGGCTCTAATTAGTCCACGATTGTGTTCAGCCGAATGACCTCTGCCGGGAATACTCAGAATGAGGTTCTGAGTTATTGCAACATAGGAGCGTTTCACTGCTTTCAAGGCTTCTCAGGAAGAATTCCGGAATCTTGCTGCCGGCAGGCCTCCGGCTGTTCCGGCTGAACATCTCCTTGTAAATTCCCCGTGGTTTCCTGTACACCCGTCAAATTTGGCCAGGTTATGCAGTTTGCATGGCTTCACAATTGCGCCTGCCTAGCTCGGCCATGGTTGCAAACATTCAGGCGTGGCAGCTAGATAGGCTGGTCCCCGTAGGACACTGCCAGCGGACTGGGTATATCTGCTTCCTGTTCTTCTCACCTGAGTGCTACTGATTCCAGCTTTGACGGCTACACTCTACTAAACCGGAGCATTAAGTTGAACCTCAACTTATGGCACTTTGTGAAAGTGTTGAGCACTAGAACTCAGTTATTTGGCACGCCACCACTCTCCATCCAGCACTATGGACAGCACTGCCTACATCTGGCTCTAATTAGTCCATGGTTGTGTTCAGCCGAATGACCTCTGCCGGGAACACTCAGAATGAGGTTCTGAGTTATTGCAACATAGGAGCGTTTCACTGCTTTCAAGGCTTCTCAGGAAGAATTCCGGAATCTTGCTGCCGGCAGGCCTCCGGCTGTTCCGGGTGAACATCTCCTTGTAAATCCCCCGTGGTTTCTTTTACACCCGTGAAATTTGGCCAGCTTATGCAGTTTGCATTGCTGAACAATTGCGCCTGCCTAGCTTGGCCGCGGTTGCAAACATTCAGGCGTGGCAGCCAGATAGGCTGGTCCCCGTAGGACTCTGCCAGCGGACTGGGTATATCTGCTTCCCGTTCTTCGCACCTGAGGGCTACTGTTTCCAGCTGTGATGGCTACACTCAACTCAACCGGAGCATTAAGTTGACCCTCAACTTATGGCACTTTGTGAAACTGTGAGAACTAGAGCTCAGTTGTTTGGCACGCCACCACTGTCCATCCAGCACTATGGACGGCACTGCCTACATCTTGCTCTAATTAGTCCACGGTTGTGTTCAGCCGAATGACCTCTGTCGGGAACACTCAGAATGAGGTTCTGAGTTATTGCAACATAGGAGCGTTTCACTGCTTTCAAGGCTTCTCAGGAAGAATTCCGGAATCTTGCTGCCGGCAGGCCTCCGGCTGATCCGGGTGAACATCTCCTTGTAAATCCCCCGTGGTTTCTTGTACACCCGTGAAATTTGTCCAGGTTATGCAGTTTGCATTGCTGAACAACTGCGCCTGCCTAGCTCGGCCGAGGTTGCAAACATTCAGGCGTGGCAGCCAGATAGGCTGGTCCCCGTAGGACTCTGCCAGCGGACTGGGTATATCTGCTTCCCATTCTTCTCACCTGAGTGCTACTGTTTCCAGCTTTGACGGCTACACTCAACTCAACCGGAGCATTAAGTTGAACCTCAACTTATGGCACTTTGTGAAACTGTTGAGAACTAGAGCTCAGTTGTTTGGCACGCCACAACTCTCCATCCAGCACTATGGACGGAACTGCCTACATCTGGCTCTAATAAGTCCACGATTGTGTTCAGCCGAATGACCTCTGCTGGGATCACTCAGATTGAGGTTCTGAGTTATTGCAACATAGGAGCGTTTCACTGCTTTCAAGGCTTCTCAGGAAGAATTCCGGAGTCTTGATGCCGGCAGGCCTCCGGCTCTTCCGAGTGAACATCTCCTTATAAATCCGCCGTGGTTTCTTGTACACCCGTGAAATTTGGACAGGTTATGCAGTTTGCATTGCTGCAAAATTGCGCCTGCCTAGCTCGGCCGCGGTTGCAAACATTCAGGCGTGGCAGCCATATAGGCTGGTCCCCGTAGGATTCTGCCAGCGGACTGGGTGTATCTGCTTCCCGTTCTTCTCACCTGAGTGCAACTGATTTAAGCTTTGACGGCTGCACTCTACTCAAGCAGAGCAGTAAGTTGAACCTCAACTGATGGCACTTTGTGAAACTGTTGAGAACTAGAGCTCAGTTGTTTGGCACGCCACCACTGTCCATCCAGCACTATGGACGGCACTGCCTACATCTGGCTCTAATTAGTCCACGATTGTGTTCAGCCGAATGACCTCTGCCGGGAACACTCAGAATGAGGTTCTGAGTTATTGCAACATAGGAGCGTTTCACAGCTTTCAAGGCTTCTCAGGAAGAATTCCGGAATCTTGCTGCCGGCAGGCCTCCGGCACTTCCGGATGAACATCTCCTTGTAAATCCCCCGTGGTTTCTTGTACACCCGTGAAATTTGGCCAGGTTATGCAGTTTGCATTGCTGCACAATTGCGCCTGCCTAGCTCGGCCGCGGTTGCAAACATTCAGGCGTGGCAGCCAGATAGGCTGGTCCACGTAGGACTCTGCCAGCTGTCTGGGTATATCTGCTTCCCGTTCTTCTCACCTGAGTGCTACTGATTCCAGCTTTGACGGCTACACTCTACTCAACCGGAGCAGTAAGTTGAACCTCAACTTTTGGCACTTTGTGAAACTGTTGAGAACTAGAGCTCAGTTGTTTGGCATGCCACCACTGTCCATCCAGCTCTATGGACGGCACTGCCTACATCTGGCTCTAATTAGTCCACGATTGTGTTCAGTCGAATGATCTCTGCCGGCAACACTCAGAATGAGGTTCTGAGTTATTGCAACATAGGAGCGTTTCACTGCTTTCAAGGCTTCTCAGGAAGAATTCCGGAATCTTGCTGCCGGCAGTCCTCGGGCTGTTCCGGGTGAACATCTCCTTGTAAATCCCCCGTGGTTTCTTGTACCCCCGTGAAATTTGGCCAGGTTATGCAGTTTGCATTGCTGCACAATTGCGCCTGCCTAGCTCGGCCGCGGTTACAAACATTCAGGCGTGGCAGCCAGATAGGCTGGTCCCCGTACGAAACTGACTGCGGACTGGGTATATCTGCTTCCCGTTCTTCTCACCTGAGTGCTACTGACGGCTTTGACGGCTACACTCTACTCAACCGGAGCATTAAGTTGAACCTCAACTTACGGAATTTTGTGAAACTGTTGAGAACTAGCGCTCAGTTGTTTGGCACGCCACCACTGTCCATCCAGCACTATGGACGGCACTGCCTACATCTGGCTCTAATTAGTCCACGATTGTGTTCAGCCGAATGACCTCTGCCGGGAACACTCATAATGAGGTTCTGAGTTATTGCAACACAGGAGCGTTTCACTGCTTTCAAGGCTTCTCAGGAAGAATTCTGGAATCTTGCTGCCGGCAGTCCTCCGGCTGTTCCGGGTGAACATCTCCTTGTAAATCCCCCGTGGTTTCTTGTACACCCGTGAAATTTGGACAGGTTATGCAGTTTGCATTGCTGCTCAATTGCCCCTGCCTATCTCGGCCACGGTTATAAACATTCGGGCGTGGCAGCCAGATAGGCTGGTCCCCGTAGGACACTGCCAGCGGACTGGGTATATCTGCTTCCCGTTCTTCTCACCTGAGTGCTACTGATTCCAGCTTTGACGGCTACACTCTACTCAACCGGAGCAGTAAGTTGAACCTCAACTTATGGCACATGGTGAAAGTGTTGAGAACTAGAGCTCAGTTGTTTGGCACGCCACCACTGTCCATCCAGCACTATGGACGGCATTGCCTACATCTGGCTCTAATTAGTCCACTATTGTGTTCAGCCAAATGACCTCTGCTGGGAATACTCAGAATGCGGTTCTGAGTTATTGCAACATAGGAGCGTTTTACTGCTTTCAAGGCTTCTCAGGAAGAATTCCGGAGTCTTGATGCCGGCAGGCCTCCGGCTCTTCCGAGTGAACATCTCCTTATAAATCCCCCGTGGTTTCTTGTACACCCGTGAAATTTGGACAGGTTATGCAGTTGGCAGTGCTGCACAATTGCGCCTGCCTAGCTCGGCCGCGGTTGCAAACATTCAGGCGTGGCAGCCAGATAGGCGGGCCCCCGTAGGACTCTGCGAGCGAACTGGGTATATCTGTTTCCCGTTCTTCTCACCTGAGTGCAACTGATTTCAGCTTTGACGGCTGCACTCTACTCAACCGGAGCAGTAAGTTGAACCTCAACTTATGGCACTTTGTGAAACTGTTGAGAACTAGAGCTCAGTTGTTTGGCACGATACCATTGTCCATGCAGCACTATGGACGGAACTGCCTACATCGGGCTCTAATTAGTCCACGATTGTGTTCAGCCGAATGACCTCTGCTGGGAATACTCAGAATGCGGTTCTGAGTTATTGCAACATAGGAGCGTTTCACTTCTTTCAAGGCTTCTCAGGAAGAATTCCCGAATCTTGCTGCCAGCAGGCCTCCGGCTGTTCCGGGTGAACATCTCCTTGTAAATCCCCCGTGGTTTCTTGTACACCCGTGAAATGTGGCCAGGTTATGCATTTTGCATTGCTGCACAATTGCGCCTGCCTAGCTTGGCCGCGGTTGCAAACATTCAGGCGTGGCTGCCAGATAGGCTGGTCCCCGTAGGACTCTGCCAGCGGACTGGGTATATCTGCTTCCCGTTCTTCTCACCTGAGTGCTATTGATTCCAGCTTTGACGGCTACACTCTACTCAACCGGAGCAGTAAGTTGAACCTCAACTTATGGCACTTTGTGAAACTGTTGAGAACTAGAGCTCAGTTGTTTGGCATGCCACCACTGTCCATCCAGCACTATGGACGGCACTGCCTACATCTGGCTCTAATTAATCCACGGTTGTGTTCAGCCGAATGACCTCTGCCAGGAACACTCAGAATGAGGTTCTGAGTTATTGCAACATAGGAGCGTTTCACTGCTTTCAAGGCTTCTCAGGAAGAATTCCGGAATCTTGCTGCCGGCAGGCCTCCGGCTGTTCCGGGTGAACATCTCCTTGTAAATCCCCCGTGGTTTCTTGTACACCCGTGAAATTTGGACAGGTTATGCAATTTGCATTGCTGCTCCATTGCGCCTGCCTATCTCGGCCACGGTTACAAACATTCGGGCGTGGCAGCCAGATAGGCTGGTCCCCGTAGGACACTGCCAGCGGACTGGGTATATCTGCTTCCCATACTTCTCACCTGAGTGCTACTGATTCCAGCTTTGACGGCTACAGTCTACTCAACCGGAGCATTAAGTTGAACCTCAACTGATGGCACTTTGTGAAACTGTTGAGAACTAGAGCTCAGTTGTTTGGCACGCCACCACTGTCCATCCAGCACTATGGACGGCACTGCCTACATCTGGCTCTAATTAGTCCACGATTGTGTTCAGCCGAATGACCTCTGCCGGGAACACTGAGAATGAGGTTCTGAGTTATTGCAACATAGGAGCGTTTCACTGCTTTCAAGGCTTCTCAGGAAGAATTCCGGAATCTTGCTGCCAGCAGGCCTCCGGCTGTTCCGGGTGAACATCTCCTTGTAAATCCCCCGTGGTTTCTTGTACACCCGTGAAATTTGGCCAGGTTATGCAGTTTGCATTGCTGCACAATTACGCCTGCCTAGCTCGGCCGTGGTTACAAATATTCAGGCGTGGCAGCCAGATAGGCTGGTCCCCGTAGGACACTGCCAGCGGACTGGGTATATCTGCTTACCGTTCTATTCACCTGAGTGCTACTGATTCCAGCTTTGACGGCTACACTCTATTCAACCGGAGCATTAAGTTGCACCTCAACTTATGGCACTTTGTGAAAGTGTTGAGAACTAGCGCTCAGTTGTTTGGCACGCCACCACTCTCCATCCAGCATTATGGACGGCACTGGCTACATCTGGCTCTAATTAGTCCACGGTTGTGTTCAGCCGAATGACCTCTGCCGGGAACACTCAGAATGAGGTTCTGAGTTATTGCAACACAGGAGCGTTTCACTGCTTTCAAGGCTTCTCAGGAAGAATTCCGGAATCTTGCTGCCGGCAGTCCTCCGGCTGTTCCGGGTGAACATCTCCTTGTAAATCCCCCGTGGTTTCTTGTACACCCGGGAAGTTTGGACAGGTTATGCAGTTTGCATTGCTGCTCAATTGCGCCTGCCTATCTCGGCCGCGGTTACAAACATTCGGGCGTGGCAGCCAGATAGGCTGGTCCCCGTAGGACACTGTCAGCGGACTGGGTATATCTGCTTCCCGTTCTTCTCACCTGAGTGCTACTGATTCCAGCTTTGACGGCTACACTCTACTCAACCGGAGCAGTAAGTTGAACCTGAACTTATAGCACTTTGTGAAACTGTTGAGAACTATAGCTCAGTTGTTTGGCACGCCACCACTCTCCATCCAGCACTATGGACGGCACTGCCTACATCTGGCTCTAATTAGTCCACGATTGTGTTCAGCCGAATGACCTCTACCGGGAACACTCAGAATGAGGTTCTGAGTTATTGCAACACAGGAGCGTTTCACTGCTTTCAAGGCTTCTCAGGAAGAATTCCGGAATCTTGCTGCCGGCAGGCCTCCGGCTCTTCCGAGTGAACATCTCCTTATAAATCCGCCGTGGTTTCTTGTACACTCGTGAAATTTGGACAGGTTATGCAGTTTGCATTGCTGCTCAATTGCGCCTGCCTAGCTCGGCCGCGGTTGCAAACATTCAGGCGTGGCAGCCATATAGGCTGGTCCCCGTAGGACTCTGCCAGCGGACTGGGTGTATCTGCTTCCCGTTCTTCTCACCTGAGTACAACTGATTTCAGCTTTGAGGGCTGCACTCTACTCAAGCAGAGCAGTAAGTTGAACCTCAACTGATGGCACTTTGTGAAACTGTTGAGAACTAGAGCTCAGTTGTTTGGCACGCCACCACTGTCCATCCAGCACTATGGACGGCACTGCCTACATCTGGCTCTAATTAGTCCACGGTTGTGTTCAGCCGAATGACCTCTGCCGGGAACACTCAGAATGAGGTTCTGAGTTATTGCAACATAGGAGCGTTTCACAGCTTTCAAGGCTTCTCAGGAAGAATTCCGGAATCTTGCTGCCGGCAGGCCTCCGGCACTTCCGGATGAACATCTCCTTGTAAATCCCCCGTGGTTTCTTGTACACCCGTGAAATTTGGCCAGCTTATGCAGTTTGCATTGCTGCACAATTGCGCCTGCCTAGCTCGGCCGCGGTTGCAAACATTCAGGCGTGGCAGCCAGATAGGCTGGTCCACGTAGGACTCTGCCAGCTGTCTGGGTATATCTGCTTCCCGTTCTTCTCACCTGAGTGCTACTGATTCCAGCTTTGACGGCTACACTCGACTCAACCGGAGCAGTAAGTTGAACCTCAACTTTTGGCACTTTGTGAAACTGTTGAGAAATAGAGCTCGGTTGTTTGGCATGCCACCACTGTCCATCCAGCTCTATGGACGGCACTGCCTACATCTGGCTCTAATTAGTCCACGATTGTGTTCAGTCGAATGATCTCTGCCGGCAACACTCAGAATGAGGTTCTGAGTTATTGCAACATAGGAGCGTTTCACTGCTTTCAAGGCTTCTCAGGAAGAATTCCGGAATCTTGCTGCCGGCAGTCCTCCGGCTGTTCCGGGTGAACATCTCCTTGTAAATCCCCCGTGGTTTCTTGTACCCCCGTGAAATTTGGCCAGGTTATGCAGTTTGCATTGCTGCACAATTGCGCCTGCCTAGCTCGGCCGCGGTTACAAACATTCAGGCGTGGCAGCCAGATAGGCTGGTCCCCGTACGAAACTGACTGCGGACTGGGTATATCTGCTTCCCGTTCTTCTCACCTGAGTGCTACTGACGGCTTTGACGGCTACACTCTACTCAACCGGAGCATTAAGTTGAACCTCAACTTACGGAATTTTGTGAAACTGTTGAGAACTAGCGCTCAGTTGTTTGGCACGCCACCACTCTCCATCCAGCACTATGGACGGCACTGCCTACATCTGGCTCTAATTAGTCCACGATTGTGTTCAGCCGAATGACCTCTGCCGGGAACACTCATAATGAGGTTCTGAGTTATTGCAACACAGGAGCGTTTCACTGCTTTCAAGGCTTCTCAGGAAGAATTCTGGAATCTTGCTGCCGGCAGTCCTCCGGCTGTTCCGGGTGAACATCTCCTTGTAAATCCCCCGTGGTTTCATGTACACCCGTGAAATTTGGACAGGTTATGCAGTTTGCATTGCTGCTCAATTGCGCCTGCCTATCTCGGCCACGGTTACAAACATTCGGGCGTGGCAGCCAGATAGGCTGGTTCCCGTAGGACACTGCCAGCGGAGTGGGTATATCTGCTTCCCGTTCTTCTCACCTGAGTGCTACTGATTCCAGCTTTGACGGCTACACTCTACTCAACCGGAGCAGTAAGGTGAACCTCAACTTATGGCACATGGTGAAAGTGTTGAGAACTAGAGCTCAGTTGTTTGGCACGCCACCACTGTCCATCCAGCACTATGGACGGCATTGCCTACATCTGGCTCTAATTAGTCCACTATTGTGTTCAGCCAAATGACCTCTGCTGGGAATACTCAGAATGCGGTTCTGAGTTATTGCAACATAGGAGCGTTTCACTGCTTTCAAGGCTTCTCAGGAAGAATTCCGGAATCTTGCTGCCGGCAGGCCTCCGGCTGTTCCGGGTGAACATCTCGTTGTAAATCCCCCGTGGTTTCTTGTACCCCCGTGAAATTTGGCCAGGTTATGCAGTTTGCATTGCTGCACAATTGCGCCTGCCTAGCTCGGCCGCGGTTGCAAACATTCAGGCGTGGCAGCCAGATAGGCTGGTCCCCGTAGAACACTGCCAGCGGACTGGGTATATCTGCTTCCCATTCTTCTCACCTGAGTGCTACTGATTCCAGCTTTGACGGCTACAGTCTACTCAATCGGAGCATTAAGTTGAACCTCAACTGATGGCACTTTGTGAAACTGTTGAGAACTAGAGCTCAGTTGTTTGGCACGCCACCACTGTCCATCCAACACTATGGACGGCACTGCCTACATCTGGCTCTAATTAGTCCACGGTTGTGTTCAGCCGAATGACCTCTGCCGGCAACACTCAGAATGACGTTCTGAGTTATTGCAACATAGGAGCGTTTTACTGCTTTCAAGGCTTCTCAGGAAGAATTCCGGAGTCTTGATGCCGGCAGGCCTCCGGCTCTTCCGAGTGAACATCTCCTTATAAATCCCCCGTGGTTTCTTGTACACCCGTGAAATTTGGACAGGTTATGCAGTTTGCAGTGCTGCACAATTGCGCCTGCCTAGCTCGGCCGCGGTTGCAAACATTCAGGCGTGGCTGCCAGATAGGCTGGTCCCGGTAGGACTCTGCCAGCGGACTGGGTATATCTGCTTCCCGTTCTTCTCACCTGAGTGCTATTGATTCCAGCTTTGACGGCTACACTCTACTCAACCGGAGCAGTCAGTTGAACCTCAACTTATGGCACTTTGTGAAACTGTTGAGAACTAGAGCTCAGTTGTTTGGCATGCCACCACTGTCCATCCAGCACTATGGACGGCACTGCCTACATCTGGCTCTAATTAGTCCACGGTTGTGTTCAGCCGAATGACCTCTGCCAGGAACACTCAGAATGAGGTTCTGAGTTATTGCAACATAGGAGCGTTTCACTGCTTTCAAGGCTTCTCAGGAAGAATTCCGGAATCTTGCTGCCGGCAGGCCTCCGGCTGTTCCGGGTGAACATCTCCTTGTAAATCCCCCGTGGTTTCTTGTACACCCGTGAAATTTGGCCAGGTTATGCAGTTTGCATTGCTGCACAATTGCGCCTGCCTAGCTAGGCCGCGGTTGCAAACATTCAGGCGTGGCAGCCAGATAGGCTGGACCCCATAGGATACTGCCAGCGGACTGGGTATATCTGCTTCCCGTTCTTCTCACCTGAGTGCTACTGATTCCAGCTTTGACGGCTACACTCTACTCAACCGGAACATGAAGTTGAACTTCAACTTATGGCACTTTGTGAAACTGTTGAGAACTAGAGCTCAGTTGTTTGGCACGCCACCACTGTCCATCCAGCACTATGGACGGCACTGCCTACATCTGGCTCTAATTAGTCCACGATTGTGTTCAGCCGAATGACCTCTGCCGGGAACACTGAGAATGAGGTTCTGAGTTATTGCAACATAGGAGCGTTTCACTGCTTTCAAGGCTTCTCAGGAAGAATTCCGGAATCTTGCTGCCGGCAGGCCTCCGGCTGTTCCGGGTGAACATCTCCTTGTAAATCCCCCGTGGTTTCTTGTACACCCGTGAAATTTGGCCAGGTTATGCAGTTTGCATTGCTGCACAATTACGCCTGCCTAGCTCGGCCATGGTTACAAATATTCAGGCGTGGCAGCCAGATAGGCTGGTCCCCGTAGGACACTGCCAGCGGACTGGGTATATCTGCTTACCGTTCTATTCACCTGAGTGCTACTGATTCCAGCTTTGACGGTTACACTCTATTCAACCGGAGCATTAAGTTGCACCTCAACTTATGGCACTTTGTGAAAGTGTTGAGAACTAGCGCTCAGTTGTTTGGCACGCCACCACTCTCCATCCAGCATTATGGACGGCACTGGCTACATCTGGCTCTAATTACTCCACGGTTGTGTTCAGCCGAATGACCTCTGCCGGGAACACTCAGAATGAGGTTCTGAGTTATTGCAACACAGGAGCGTTTCACTGCTTTCAAGGCTTCTCAGGAAGAATTCCGGAATCTTGCTGCCGGCAGTCCTCCGGCTGTTCCGGGTGAACATCTCCTTGTAAATCCCCCGTGGTTTCTTGTACACCCGGGAAGTTTGGACAGGTTATGCAGTTTGCATTGCTGCTCAATTGCGCCTGCCTATCTCGGCCGCGGTTACAAACATTCGGGCGTGGCAGCCAGATAGGCTGGTCCCCGTAGGACACTGCCAGCGGACTGGGTATATCTGCTTCCCGTTCTTCTCACCTAAGTGCTACTGATTCCAGCTTTGACGGCTACACTCTACTCAACCGGAGCAGTAAGTTGAACCTGAACTTATAGCACTTTGTGAAAATGTTGAGAACTAGAGCTCAGTTGTTTGGCACGCCACCACTGTCCATCCAGCACTATGGACGGCACTGCCTACATCTGGCTCTAATTAGTCCACGATTGTGTTCAGCCGAATGACCTCTACCGGGAACACTCAGAATGAGGTTCTGAGTTATTGCAACACAGGAGCGTTTCACTGCTTTCAAGGCTTCTCAGGAAGAATTCCGGAATCTTGCTGCCGGCAGGCCTCCGGCTCTTCCGAGTGAACATCTCCTTATAAATCCGCCGTGGTTTCTTGTACACCCGTGAAATTTGGACAGGTTATGCAGTTTGCATTGCTGCACAATTGCGCCTGCCTATCTCGGCCGCGGTTACAAACATTCGGGCGTGGCAGCCAGATAGGCTGGTCCCCGTAGGACACTGCCAGCGGACTGGGTATATCTGCTTCCCGTTCTTCTCACCTGAGTGCTACTGATTCCAGCTTTGACGGCTACACTCTACTCAACCGGAGCAGTAAGTTGAACCTGAACTTATAGCACTTTGTGAAAATGTTGAGAACTAGAGCTCAGTTGTTTGGCACGCCACCACTGTCCATCCAGCACTATGGACGGCACTGCCTACATCTGGCTCTAATTAGTCCACGATTGTGTTCAGCCGAATGACCTCTACCGGGAACACTCAGAATGAGGTTCTGAGTTATTGCAACACAGGAGCGTTTCACTGCTTTCAAGGCTTCTCAGGAAGAATTCCGGAATCTTGCTGCCGGCAGGCCTCCGGCTCTTCCGAGTGAACATCTCCTTATAAATCCGCCGTGGTTTCTTGTACACCCGTGAAATTTGGACAGGTTATGCAGTTTGCATTGCTGCACAATTGCGCCTGCCTAGCTCGGCCGCGGTTGCAAACATTCAGGCGTGGCAGCCATATAGGCTGGTCCCCGTAGGACTCTGCCAGCGGACTGGGTGTATCTGCTTCCCGTTCTTCTCACCTAAGTGCAACTGATTTCAGCTTTGACGGCTGCACTCTACTCAAGCAGAGCAGTAAGTTGAACCTCAACTGATGGCACTTTGTGAAACTGTTGAGAACTAGAGCTCAGTTGTTTGGCACGCCACCACTGTCCATCCAGCACTATGGACGGCACTGCCTACATCTGGCTCTAATTAGTCCACGGTTGTGTTCAGCCGAATGACCTCTGCCGGGAACACTCAGAATGAGGTTCTGAGTTATTGCAACATAGGAGCGTTTCACAGCTTTCAAGGCTTCTCAGGAAGAATTCCGGAATCTTGCTGCCGGCAGGCCTCCGGCTGTTCCGGGTGAACATCTCCTTGTAAATCCCCCGTGGTTTCTTGTACCCCCGTGAAATTTGGCCAGGTTATGCAGTTTGCATTGCTGCACAATTGCGCCTGCCTAGCTCGGCCGCGGTTACAAACATTCAGGCGTGGCAGCCAGATAGGCTGGTCCCCGTACGAAACTGACTGCGGACTGGGTATATCTGCTTCCCGTTCTTCTCACCTGAGTGCTACTGACGGCTTTGACGGCTACACTCTACTCAACCGGAGCATTAAGTTGAACCTCAACTTACGGAATTTTGTGAAACTGTTGAGAACTAGCGCTCAGTTGTTTGGCACGCCACCACTCTCCATCCAGCACTATGGACGGCACTGCCTACATCTGGCTCTAATTAGTCCACGATTGTGTTCAGCCGAATGACCTCTGCCGGGAACACTCATAATGAGGTTCTGAGTTATTGCAACACAGGAGCGTTTCACTGCTTTCAAGGCTTCTCAGGAAGAATTCTGGAATCTTGCTGCCGGCAGTCCTCCGGCTGTTCCGGGTGAACATCTCCTTGTAAATCCCCCGTGGTTTCATGTACACCCGTGAAATTTGGACAGGTTATGCAGTTTGCATTGCTGCTCAATTGCGCCTGCCTATCTCGGCCACGGTTACAAACATTCGGGCGTGGCAGCCAGATAGGCTGGTCCCCGTAGGACACTGCCAGCGGAGTGGGTATATCTGCTTCCCGTTCTTCTCACCTGAGTGCTACTGATTCCAGCTTTGACGGCTACACTCTACTCAACCGGAGCAGTAAGGTGAACCTCAACTTATGGCACATGGTGAAAGTGTTGAGAACTAGAGCTCAGTTGTTTGGCACGCCACCACTGTCCATCCAGCACTATGGACGGCATTGCCTACATCTGGCTCTAATTAGTCCACTATTGTGTTCAGCCAAATGACCTCTGCTGGGAATACTCAGAATGCGGTTCTGAGTTATTGCAACATAGGAGCGTTTCACTGCTTTCAAGGCTTCTCAGGAAGAATTCCGGTATCTTGATGCCGGCAGGCCTCCGGCTGTTCCGGGTGAACATCTCGTTGTAAATCCCCCGTGGTTTCTTGTACCCACGTGAAATTTGGCCAGGTTAGGCAGTTTGC
The DNA here is from genome assembly GCF_024711535.1 of Dipodomys merriami. NCBI lineage: Eukaryota > Metazoa > Chordata > Mammalia > Rodentia > Heteromyidae > Dipodomys > Dipodomys merriami. The sequence goes on from NW_027204481.1 coordinate 615,305, forward strand.
ATTGCTGCACAATTGCGCCTGCCTAGCTCGGCCGCGGTTAAAAACATTCAGGCGTGGCAGCCAGATAGGCTGGTCCCCGTAGAACACTGCCAGCGGACTGGGTATATCTGCTTCCCATTCTTCTCACCTGAGTGCTACTGATTCCAGCTTTGACGAATACAGTCTACTCAATCGGAGCAGTAAGTTGAACATCAACTTATGGCACTTTGTGAAACTGTTGAGAACTAGAACTCAGTTGTTTGGCACGCCACCACTGTCCATCCAACACTATGGACGGCACTGCCTACATCTGGCTCTAATTAGTCCACGGTTGTGTTCAGCCGAATGACCTCTGCCGGCAACACTCAGAATGAGGTTCTGAGTTATTGCAACATAGGAGCGTTTTACTGCTTTCAAGGCTTCTCAGGAAGAATTCCGGAGTCTTGATGCCGGCAGGCCTCCGGCTCTTCCGAGTGAACATCTCCTTATAAATCCCCCGTGGTTTCTTGTACACCCGTGAAATTTGGACAGGTTATGCAGTTTGCAGTGCTGCACAATTGCGCCTTCCTAGCTCGGCGGCGGTTGCAAACATTCAGGCGTGGCTGCCAGATAGGCTGGTCCCCGTAGGACTCTGCCAGCGGACTGGGTATATCTGCTTCCCGTTCTTCTCACCTGAGTGCTATTGATTGCAGCTTTGACGGCTACACTCTACTCAACCGGAGCAGTAAGTTGAACCTCAACTTATGGCACTTTGTGAAACTGTTGAGAACTAGAGCTCAGTTGTTTGGCATGCCACCACTGTCCATCCAGCACTATGGACGGCACTGCCTACTTCTGGCTCTAATTAATCCACGGTTGTGTTCAGCCGAATGACCTCTGCCAGGAACACTCAGAATGAGGTTCTGAGTTATTGCAACATAGGAGCGTTTCACTGCTTTCAAGGCTTCTCAGGAAGAATTCCGGAATCTTGCTGCCGGCAGGCCTCCGGCTGTTCCGGGTGAACATCTCCTTGTAAATCCCCCGTGGTTTCTTGTACACCCGTGAAATTTGGCCAGGTTATGCAGTTTGCATTGCTGCACAATTACGCCTGCCTAGCTCGGCCGTGGTTACAAACATTCAGGCGTGGCAGCCAGATAGGCTGGTCCCCGTAGGACACTGCCAGCGGACTGGGTATATCTGCTTACCGTTCTATTCACCTGAGTGCTACTGATTCCAGCTTTGACGGCTACACTCTATTCAACCGGAGCATTAAGTTGCACCTCAACTTATGGCACTTTGTGAAAGTGTTGAGAACTAGCGCTCAGTTGTTTGGCACGCCACCACTCTCCATCCAGCACTATGGACGGCACTGCCTACATCTGGCTCTAATTAGTCCACGGTTGTGTTCAGCCAAATGACCTCTGCCGGGAACACTCAGAATGAGGTTCTGAGTTATTGCAACACAGGAGCGTTTCACTGCTTTCAAGGCTTCTCAGGAAGAATTCCGGAATCTTGCTGCCGGCAGTCCTCCGGCTGTTCCGGGTGAACATCTCCTTGTAAATCCCCCGTGGTTTCTTGTACACCCGTGAAATTTGGCCAGCTTATGCAGTTTGCATTGCTGCTCAATTGCGCCTGCCTATCTCGGCCGCGGTTACAAACATTCGGGCGTGGCAGCCAGATAGGCTGGTCCCCGTAGGACACTGCCAGCGGACTGGGTATATCTGCTTCCCGTTCTTCTCACCTGAGTGCTACTGATTCCAGCTTTGACGGCTACACTCTACTCAACCGGACCAGTAAGTTGAACCTGAACTTATAGCACTTTGTGAAACTGTTGAGAACTAGAGCTCAGTTGTTTGGCACGCCACCACTGTCCATCCAGCACTATGGACGGCACTGCCTACATCTGGCTCTAATTAGTCCACGATTGTGTTCAGCCGAATGACCTCTGCCGGGAACACTCAGAATGAGGTTCTGAGTTATTGCAACATAGGAGCGTTTCACTGCTTTCAAGGCTTCTCAGGAAAAATCCCGAATCTTGCTGCCGGCAAGCCTCCGGCTCTTCCGGGTGAACATCTCCTTGTAAATCCCCCGTGGTTTCTTGTACACCCGTGAAATTTGACCAGGTTATGCAGTTTGCATTGCTGCACAATTGCCCCTGCGTAGCTCGGCCGCGGTTGCAAACATTCAGGCGTGGCAGCCAGATAGGCTGGTCCCCGTAGGACTCTGCCAGCGGACTGGGTATATCTGCTTCCCGTTCTTCTCACCTGAGTGCTACTGATTTCAGCTTTGACGGCTGCACTCTACTCAACCGGAGCAGTAAGTTGAACCTCAACTTATGGCACTTTGTGAAACTGTTGAGAACTAGAACTCAGTTGTTTGGCACGCCACCACTCTCCATCCAGCACTATGGACGGCACTGCCTACATCTGCCTCTAATTAGTCCACGGTTGTGTTCTGCCGAATGACCTCTGACGGGAACACGCAGAATGAGGTTCTGAGTTATTGCAACATAGGAGCGTTTCACTGCTTTCAAGGCTTCTCAGGAAGAATTCCGGAATCTTGCTGCCGGCAGGCCTCTGCCTGTTTCGGGTGAAAATCTCCTTGAAAATCCCCCGTGGTTTCTTGTACACCCGTGAAATTTGGACAGGTTATGCAGATTGCATTGCTGCACAATTGCCCCTGCCTAGCTCGGCCGCGGTTGCAAACATTCAGGCGTGGTAGCCGGATAGTCTGGTCCCCGTAGGACTCTGCCAGCGGACTGGGTATATCTGCTTCCCGTTCTTCTCACCTGAGTGCTACTGATTTCAGCTTTGACGGCTACACTCTACTCAACCGGAGCAGTAAGATGAACCTCAACTTATGGCACTTTGTGAAACTGTTGAGAACTAGAGCTCAGTTGTTTGGCAGGATACCAATGTCCATCCAGCACTATGGACGGCACTGCCTACATCTGGCTCTAATTAGTCCACGGTTGTGTTCAGCCGAATGACCTCTGCTGGGAACACTCAGATTGAGGTTCTGAGTTATTGCAAGATAGGAGCATTTCACTGCTTTCAAGGCTTCTCAGGAAGAATTCCCGAATCTTGCTGCTGGCAAGCCTCCGGCTCTTCCGGGTGAACATCTCCTTGTAAATCCCCCGTGGTTTCTTGTACACCCGTGAAATTTGGCCAGGTTATGCAGTTTGCATTGCTGCACAATTGCCCCTGCGTAGCTCGGCCGCGGTTGCAAACATTCAGGCGTGGCAGCCAGATAGGCTGGTCCCCGTAGGACTCTGCCAGCGGACTGGGTGTATCTGCTTCCCGTTCTTCTCACCTGAGTGCTACTGATTTCAGCTTTGACGGCTGCACTCTACTCAAGCAGAGCAGTAAGTTGAACCTCAACTGATGGCACTTTGTGAAACTGTTGAGAACTAGAGCTCAGTTGTTTGGCACGCCACCACTGTCCATCCAACACTATGGACGGCACTGCCTACATCTGGCTCTAATTAGTCCACGGTTGTGTTCAGCCGAATGACCTCTGACGGGAACACGCAGAATGAGGTTCTGAGTTATTGCAACATAGGAGCGTTTCACTGCTTTCAAGGCTTCTCAGGAAGAATTCCGGAATCTTGCTGCCGGCAGGCCTCCGGCTGTTCCGGGTGAACATCTCCTTGTAAATCCCCCGTGGTTTCTTGTACACCCGTGAAATTTTGCCAGGTTATGCAGTTTGCATTGCGGCACAATTGCGCCTGACTAGCTCGGCCGCGGTTACAAACATTCAGGTGTGGAGGCCAGATAGGCTGGTCCCCGTACGAAACTGCCTGCGGACTGGGTATATCTGCTTCCCGTTCTTCTCACCTGAGTGCTACTGACGGCTGTGACGGCTACACTCTACTCAACCTGAGCATTAAGTTGAACCTCAACTTATGGCACTTTGTGCAAGTGTTGAGAACTAGAACTCAGTTGTTTGGCACGCCACCACTGTCCATCCAGCACTATGGACGGCACTGCCTACATCTGGCTCTAATTAGTCCACGGTTGTGTTCAGCCGAATGACCTCTGCCGGGAACACTCAGAATGACGTTCTGAGTTATTGCAACATAGGAGCGTTTCACTGCTTTCAAGGCTTCTCAGGAAGAATTCCCGAATCTTGCTGCCGGCAAGCCTCCGGCTCTTCCGGGTGAACATCTCCTTGTAAATCCCCCGTGGTTTCTTGTACACCCGTGAAATTTGGCCAGGTTATGCAGTTTGCATTGCTGCACAATTGCCCCTGCGTAGCTCGCCCGCGGTTGCAAACATTCAGGCGTGGCAGCCAGATAGCCTGGTCCCCGTAGGACTCTGCCAGCGGACTGGGTGTATCTGCTCCCCGTTCTTCTCACCTGAGTGCTACTGATTTCAGCTTTGACGGCTGCACTCTACTCAACCGGAGCAGTAAGTTGAACCTCAACTGATGGCACTTTGTGAAACTGTTGAGAACTAGAGCTCAGTTGTTTGGCAGGATACCAATGTCCATCCAGCACTATGGACGGCACTGCCTACATCTGGCTCTAATTAGTCCACGGTTGTGTTCAGCCGAATGACCTCTGCTGGGAACACTCAGATTGAGGTTCTGAGTTACTGCAACATAGGAGCGTTTCACTGCTTTCAAGGCTTCTCAGGAAGCATTCCGGAATCCTGATGCCTGCAGGCTTCCGGCTGTTCCGGGTGAACATCTCCTTGTAAATACCCCGTGGTTTCTTGTACACCCGTTAAATTTGGCTAGGTTATGCAGTTTGCATTGCTGCACAATAGCGTCTGCCTAGCTCGGCCGCGGTTGCAAACATTCAGGCGTGGCAGCCTGATGAACTGGTCCCCGTAGGACACTGCCAGCGGACTGGGTATATCTGCTTCCCGTTCTTCTCAACTGAGTGCTACTGATTCCAGCTTTGACGGCTACACTCTACTCAACCGGAGCATTAAGTTGAACCTCAACTTATGGCACTTTGTGAAAGTGTTGAGAACTAGACGTCAGTTGTTTGGCAAGCCACCAGTGTCCATCCAGCACTATGGACGGCACTGCCTACATCTGGTTCTAATTAGTCAACGGTTGTGTTCAGCCATATGACCTCTGCCGGGAACACTGAGAATGAGGTTTTGAGTTATTGCAACATAGGAGCGTTTCACTTCTTTCAAGGCTTCTCAGGAAGAATTCCGGAATCTTGCTGCCGGCAGGCCTCTGGCTCTCCGAGTGAACATCTCCTTGTAAATCCCCCGTGGTTTCTTGTACACCCGTGAAATTTGGACAAGGTATGCAGTTTGAATTGCTGCACAATTGCGCATACATAGCTCGGCCGCGGTTGCAAACATTCAGGCGTGGCAGCCATATAGGCTGGTCCCCGTAGGACTCTGCCAGCGGACTGGGTATATCTACTTCCCGTTCTTCTCACCTGAGTGCTACTGATTCCAGATTTGACAGCTACAGTCTACTCAACCGGAGCAGTAAGTTGAACCTCAACTTATGGCACTTTGTGAAAATGTTGAGAACTAGAGCTCAGTTGTTTGGCACTCCACCACTCTACATGCAGCACTATGGACGGCACTGCCTACATCTGGCTCTCATTAGTCCACGGTTGTGTTCAGCCGAATGACCTCTGCCGGGAACACTCAGAATGAGGTTCTGAGTTATTGCAACATAGGAGCGTTTCATTGCTCTCAAGGCTTCTCAGGAAGAATTCAGGAATCTTGCTGCCGACAGGCCTCCGGCTGTTCCGGGTGAACATCTCCTTGTAAATCCCCCGTGGTTTCTTGTACACCCGTGAAATTTGGACAGGTTATGCAGTTTGCATTATTGCACAATTGCGCCTACATAGCTCGGCCGCGGTTGCAAACATTCAGGCGTGGAAGCCAGATAGGCTGGTCCCCGTAGGACTCTGCCAGAGGACTGGGTATATCTGCTTCCCGTTCTTCTCACCTGAGTGCTACTGATTCCTAGCTAGGCCGGAGTTGCAAACATTCAGGCGTGGCAGCCAGATAGGTTGGTCCCCGTAGGACACTGCCAGCGGACTGGGTATATCTGCTTCCCTTTCTTCTCACCTGAGTGCTACTGATTCCAGCTTTGACGGCTACACTCTACTCAACCGGAGCATTAAGTTGAACCTCAACTTATGGCACTTTGTGAAACTGTTGAGAACTAGAACTCAGTTGTTTGGCACGCCACCACTGTCCATCCAGCACTATGGACGACACTGCCTACATCTGGCTCTAATTAGTCCACGGTTGTGTTCAGCCAAATGACCTCTGTCGGGAACACTCAGAAAGAGGTTCTGAGTTATTGCAACATAGGAGCGTTTCACTGCTTTCAAGGCTTCTCAGGAAGAATTCTGGAATCTTGCTGCCGGCAGGCCTCCGGCTGTTCCGGGTGAACATCTCCTTGTAAATCCCCCGTGGTTTCTTGTACACCCGTCAAATTTGGCCAGGTTATGCAGTTTGCATTGCTGCACAATTGCGCCTGCCTAGCTCGGCCGCGGTTGCAAACATTCAGGCGTGGCAGCCAGATAGGCTGGTCCCCGTAGGACACTGCCAGCGGACTGGGTATATCTGCTTCCCGTTCTCCTCACCTGAGTGCAACTGATTCCAGCTTTGACGGCTACACACTACTCAACCGGAGCATTAAGTTGAACCTCAATTTATGGCACTTTGTGAAACTGTTCAGAACTAGAGCTCAGTTGTTTGGCTCGCCACCACTGTCCATCCAGCACTATGGACGGCACTGTCTTAATCTGGCTCTAATTAGTCCACGGTTGTGTTCAGCCGAATGACCTCTGCCGGGAACACTCAGAATGAGGTTTTGAGTTATTGCAACATAGGAGCGTTTCACTGCTTTCAAGTCTTCTCAGGAAGAATACCGGAATCTTGCTGACGGCAGGCCTCCAGCTGTTCCGGGTGAACATCTCCTTGTAAATCCCCCGTGGTTTCTTGTATATCCGTGAAATTTGGACAGGTTATGCAGTTTGCATTGCTGCACAATTGCGCCTGCCTAGTTCGGCCGCGGTTGCAAACATTCAGGCGTGGCAGCCATATAGGCTGGTCCCCGTAGGACTCTGCCAGCGGACTGGGTATATCTGCTTCCAGTTCTTCTCACCTCAGTGCTACTGATTCCAGCTTTGATAGCTACACTCTACTCAACCGGAGCAGTAAGTTGAACCTTAACTTATGGCACTTTGTGAAAATGTTGAGAACTAGAGCTCAGTTGTTTGGCACGCCACCACTGTCCATCCAGCACTATGGACGGCACTGCCTACTTCTGGCTCTAATTAGTCCACGATTGTGTTCAGCCGAAAGACCTCTGCCGGCAAAACTCAGAATGAGGTTCTGAGTTATTGCAACATAGGACCGTTTCAATGCTTTCAAGGCTTCTCAGGAAGAATTCCGGAATCTTGCTGCCGGGAGGCCTACGGCTGTTCCGGGTGAACATCTCCTTGTAAATCCCCCGTGGTTTCTTGTACACCCGTGTAATTTGGCCAGGTTATGCAGTTTGCATTACGGCACAATTGCGCCTGCCTACCTCGGCCGCGGTTGCAAACATTCAGGCGTGGCAGCCAGATAGGCTGGTCCCCGTAGGACACTGCCAGCGGACTGGGTATATCTGCTTCCCGTTCTTCTCACCTGAGTGCCACTGATTCCAGCTTTGACGGCTACAGTCTACTCAACCGGAGCATTAAGTTGAACCTCTACTTATGGCACTTTGTGAAACTGTTGAGAACTAGAGCTCAGTTGTTTGGCACGCCACCACTGTCCATCCAGCACTTTGGACGGCACTGCCTACATCTGGCTCTAATTAGTCCACGGTTGTGTTCAGCCGAATGACCTCTACCGGGAATACTCAGAATGAGGTTCTGAGTTATTGCAACATAGGAGCGTTTCACTGCTTTCAAGGCTTCTCAGGAAGAATTCCGGAATCTTGCTGCGGGCAGGACTCCGGCTGTTACGGGTGAACATCTCCTTGTAAATCCCCCGTGGTTTCTTGTACACCCGTGAAATTTGGCCAAGTTATGCAGTTTGCATTGCTGCACAATTGCGCCTGCCTAGCTCGGCCGCGGTTACAAACATTCAGGCGTGGCAGCCAGATAGGCGGGTCCCCGTACGACACTTCCTGCGGACTGGGTATATCTGCTTCCCGTTCTTCTCACCTGAGTGCTACTGATTCCAGCTATTACCGCAACACTCTACTCAACCTGAGCATTAAGTTGAACCTCAACTTATGGCACATTGTGAAAGTGTTGAGCACTAGAACTCAGTTGTTTGGCACGCCACCACTCTCCATCCAGCACTATGGACGGCACTGCCTACATCTGGCTCTAATTAGTCCATGGTTGTGTTCAGCCGAATGACCTCTGCCGGGATCACTCAGAATGAGGTTCTGAGTTACTGCAACATAGGAGCGTTTCACTGCTTTCAAGGCTTCTCAGGAAGACTTCCGGAATCTTGCTGCCGCCAGGCCTACGGCTGTTCCGGGTGAACATCTCCTTGTAAATCCCCCGTGGTTTCTTGTACACCCGTCAAATTTGGCCAGGTTATGCAGTTTGCATTGCTGCACAATTGCGCCTGCCTAGCTCGACCGCGGTTGCAAACATTCAGGCGTGGCAGCCAGATACGCTGGTCCCTGTAGGACTCTGCCAGCGGACTGGGTATATCTGCTTCCCGTTCTTCTCACCTGAGTGCCACTGATTCCAGCTTTGACGGCTACAGTCTACTCAACCGGAGCATTAAGTTGAACCTCTACTTATGGCACTTTGTGAAACTGTTGAGAACTAGAGCTCAGTTGTTTGGCACGCCACCACTGTCCATCCAGCACTTTGGACGGCACTACCTACATCTGGCTCTAATTAGTCCACGGTTGTGTTCAGCCGAATGACCTCTGCCGGGAACACTCAGAATGAGATTCTGAGTTATTGCAACACAAGAGCGTTTCACTGCTTTCAAGGTTTCTCAGGAAGAATTCCAGAATCTTGCTGCCGGCAGGCCTCAGGCTGTTCCGGGTGAACATCTCCTTGTAAATCCCCCGAGGTTTTTTGAACACCCGTGAAATTTGGACAGGTTATGCAGTTTGCATTCCTGCACAATTGCGCCTGCCTAGCTCGACCGCGGTTGCAAACATTCAGGCGTGGCAGCCAGATAGGCTGGTCCCCGTAGGACAATGCCAGCGGACTGGGTATATCTGCTTCCCATTCTTCTCACCTGAGTGCTACTGATTTCAGCTTTGACGGCTACACTCTACTCAACCGGAGGAGTAAGTTGAACCTCAACTTATGGCACTTTGTGCAACTGTTGAGAACTATAGCTCAGTTGTTTGGCACGCCACCACTGTCCATCCAGCACTATGGACGGCACTGCCTACATCTGGCTCTAATTAGTCCACTATTGTGTTCAGGCGACTGACCTCTGCTGTGAATACTCAGAATGCGGTTCTGAGTTATTGCAACATAGGAGCGTTTCACTGCTTTCAAGGCTTCTCAGGAAGAATTCCGGAATCTTGCTGCCGGCAGGCCTCCAGCTGTTCCGGGTGAACATCTCCTTGTAAATCCCCCGTGGTTTCTTGTACACCCGTGAAATTTGGCCAGGTTATGCAGTTTGCATTGCTGCACAATTGCGCCTGCCCCGCTCGGCCGCGGTTACAAACATTCAGGCGTGGCAGCCAGATAGGCTGGTCCCCGTAGAACACTGCGAGCGGACTGGGTATATCTGCTTCCCGTTCTTCTCACCTGAGTGCTACTGATTCCAGCTTTGACGGCTACACTCTACTCAAACGGAGCAGTAAGTTGAACCTCAACTTATGGCACTTTGTGAAACTCTTTAGAACTAGAGCTCAGTTGTTTGGCACGCCACCACTGTCCATCCAGCACTATGGACGGCACTGCCTACATCTGGCTCTAATTAGTCCACGGTTGTGGTCAGCCGAATGACCTCTGCCGGGAACACTCAGAATGAGGTTTTGAGTTATTGCAACATAGGAGCGTTTCACTGCTTTCAAGGCTTCTCAGTAAGAATTCCGGAATCTTGCTGCCGGCAGGCCTCCGTCTGTTCCGGGTGAACATCTCCTTGTAAATCCCCCGTGGTTTCTTGTACACCAGTGAAATTTGGCCAGGTTATGCAGTTTGCATTACTGCACAATTGCGCCTGCCTAGCTCGGCCGCGGATGAAAACACTCAGGCGTGGCAGCCAGATAGGCTGGTCCCCGGAGGACTCTGAAAGCGGACTGGGTATATCTGCTTCCCGTTCTCCTCACCTGAGTGCTACTGATTCCAGCTTTGACAGCTACAGTCTACTCAACCGGAGCATTAAGTTGAACCTCTACTTATGGCACTTTGTGAAACTGTTGAGAACTAGAGCTCAGTTGTTTGGCACGCCACCACTGTCCATCCAGCACTATGGACGGCTCTGCCTACATCTGGCTCTAATTAGTCCACGGTTGTGTTCAGCCGAATGACCTCTACCGGGAATACTCAGAATGAGGTTCTGAGTTATTGCAACATAGGAGCGTTTCACTGCTTTCAAGGCTTCTCAGGAAGAAATCCGGAATCTTGCTGCCGGCAGGCCTCCGGCTGTTCCGGGTAAACATCTCCTTGTAAATCCCCTGTGGTTTCTTGTACACCCGTGAAATTTGGACAGTTTATACAGTTTCCATTGCTGCACGATTTCGCCTGCCTAGCTCGGCCACGGTTGCAACCATTCAGGCGTGGCAGCCAGATAGGCTGGTCCCAATAGACACTGCCAGCGGACTGGGTATATCTGCTTCCCGTTCTTCTCACCTGAGTGCTACTGATTCCAGCTTTGACGGCTACACTCTACTCGACCGTAGCATTAAGTGGAACCTCTACTTATGGAACTTTGTGAAAGTGTTGAGAACTAGAGCTCAGTTGTTTGGCACGCCACCACTGTCCATCCAGCACTATGGACGGCCCTGCCTACATCTGGCTCTAATTAGTCCATGGTTGTGTTCAGCAGAATGACCTCTGCCGGGAACACTCAGAATGAGGTTCTGAGTTATTGCAACATAGGAGCGTTTCACTGCTTTCAAGGCTTCTCAGGAAGAATTCCGGAATCTTGCTGCCGGCAGGGCTCCGGCTCTTCCAAGTGAACATCTCCTTGTAAATGCCCCGTGGTTTCTTGTACACCCGTGAAATTTGGACAGGTTATGCAGTTTGCATTGCTGCACAATGTTGGATGCCTAGCTCGTCCGGGGTTGCAAACATTCAGGCGTGGCAGCCATATAGGCTGGTCCCCGTAGGACTCTGCCAGCCGACTGGTTATATCTGCTTCACGTTCTTCTCACCTGAGTGCTACTGATTCCAGCTTTGACGGCTACACTCGACTCAACCGGAGCAGTAAGTTGAACCTCAACTTATGGCACTTTGTGAAACTGTTGAGAACTAGAGCTCAGTTGTTTGGCACGCCACCACTGTCCATCCAGCACTATGGACGGCACTGCCTACATCTGACTCTAATTAGTCCACGGTTGTGTTCAGCCAAATGACCTCTGCCGGGAACACTTAGAATGAGGTTCTGAGTTATTGCAGTATAGGAACGTTTCACTGCTTTCAAGGCTTCTCAGGAAGAATTCCGGAACCTTGCTGCCGGCAGGCCTCCAACTGTTCCGGGTGAACATCTCCTTGTAAATCCCCCGTGGTTTCTTGTACACCCGTGAAATTTGGCCAGGTTATGCAGTATGCATGGCTGCACAATTGCGCCTGCCTATCTCAGCCGCGGTTGCAAACATTCATGAGCGGCAGTCAGATGGACTGGTCCCCGTAGGACACTGCCAGCGGATTGGGTATATCTGCTTCCCGTTCTTCTCACCTGAGTGCTACTGATTCCAGCTTTGACGGCTACACTCTACTCAACCGGAGCAGTAAGTTGAACCTCAACTTATGGCACTTTGTGAAAGTGTTGAGAACTAGAGCTCAGATGTTTGGCAGGCCACAACTGTCCATCCAGTACTATGGACGACACTGCCTACATCTGGCTCTAATTCGTCCACGGTTGTGTTCAGCCGAATGACCTCTGCTGGGAACACTCAGATTGAGGTTCTGAGTTATTGCAACATAGGAGCGTTTCACTGCTTTCAAGGCTTCTCAGGAAGAGTTCCGGAGTCTTGCTGCCAGTAGGCCTCCGGCTGTTCCGGGTGAACATCTCCTTGTAAATCCCCCGTGGTTTCTTGTACACCCGTGAAATTTGGCAAGGTTATGCAGTTTGCATTGCTGCACAAATGCGCCTGCCTAGCTAGGCCGGGGTTGCAAACATTCAGGCGTGGCAGCCAGAAAGACTGGTCCCCGTAGGACACTGCCAGAGGACTGGGTATATCTGCTTCCCGTTCTTCTCACCTGAGTGCTAGTGATTCCAGCTTTGACGGCTACACTCTACTCAACCGGAGCATTAAGTTGAACCTCAACTTATGGCACTTTGTGAAACTGTTGACAACTAGAGCTCAGTTGTTTGGCACGCCACCACTGTCCATCCAGCACTATGGACGGCACTGCCTACATCTGGCTCTAATTAGTTCACGATTGTTTTCAGCCGAATGACCTCCGCCGGGACAACTCAGAATGAGGTTCTGAGTTATTGCAACATAGGAGCGTTTCACTGCTTTCAAGGCTTCTCAGGAAGAATTCCGGAATGTTGCTGCGGGCAGGACTCCGGCTGTTACGGGTGAACATCTCCTTGTAAATCCCCCGTGGTTTCTTGTACACCCGTGAAATTTGGCCAAGTTATGCAGTTTGCATTGCTGCACAATTGCGCCTGCCCAGCTCAGCCGCGGTTGCAAACATTCAGGCGTGGCAGCCTGATGAACTGGTCCCCGTAGGACACTGCCAGCGGACTGGGTATATCTGCTTCCCGTTCTTCTCACCTGAGTGCTACTGATTCCAGCTTTGACGGCTACACTCTACTTAACCGGAGCATTAAGTTGAACCTCAACTTATGGCACTTTGTGAAAGTGTTGAGAACTAGACGTCAGTTGTTTGGCAAGCCACCAGTGTCCATCCAGCACTATGGACGGCACTGCCTACATCTGGTTCTAATTAGTCAACGGTTGTTTTCAGCCGTATGACCTCTGCCAGGAACACTGAGAATGAGGTTTTGAGTTATTGCAACATAGGAGCGTTTCACTTCTTTCAAGGCTTCTCAGGAAGAATTCCGGAATCTTGCTGCCGACAGGCCTCTGGCTCTCCGAGTGAACATCTCCTTGTAAATCCCCCGTGGTTTCTAGTACACCCGTGAAATTTGGACAAGGTATGCAGTTTGAATTGCTGCAAAATTGCGCCTGCCTAACTCGGCCGCGGTTGCAAGCATTCAGGCGTGGCAGCCATATAGGCTGGTCCCCGTAGGACACTGCCAGCGGACTGGGTATATCTGCTTCCCGTTCTTCTCATCTGAGTGCTACTGATTCCAGCTTTGACGGCTACACTCTACTCAACCGGAGCAGTAAGTTGAACCTCAACTTATGGCACTTGGTGAAAGTGTTGAGAACTAGAGCTCAGTTGTTTGGCACGCCACCACTGTCCATCCAGCACTATGGACGGCACTGCCTACATCTGGCTCTAATTAGTCCACGGTTGTGTTCAGCCGAATGAACTCTGCCGGCAACACTCAGAATGAGGTTCTGATTTATTGCAACATAGGAGCTTTTCACTGCTTTCAAGGCTTCTCAGGAAGAATTCCGGAATCTTGCTGCCGGCAGGCCTCCGGCTCTTCCGGGTGAACATCTCCTTGTAAATCCCCCGTGGTTTCTTGTACACCCGTGAAATTTGGCCAGGTTATGCAGTTTTCATTGCTGCACAACTGACCCTGCCTAGCTCGGCCGCGGTTGCAAACATTCAGGCGTGGCAGCCATATAGTCTGGTCCCCGTAGGACTCTGCCAGATGACTGGGTATATCTGCTTCCCGTTCTTCTCAACTGAATGCTACTGATTTCACCTTTGACGGCTGCATTCTACTCAAGCAGAGCAGTAAGTTGAACATCAACTTATGGCACTTTGTGAAACTGTTGAGAACTAGAACTCAGTTGTTTGGCACGCCACCACTCTCCATCCAGCACTATGGACGGCACTGCCTACATCTGGCTCTAATTAGTCCACGGTTGTGTTCAGCCGAATGACCTCTGCCGGGAATACGCAGAATGAGGTTCTGAGTTATTGCAACATAGGAGCGTTTCACTGCTTTCAAGGCTTCTCAGGAAGAATTCCGGAATCTTGCTGCCGGCAGGCCTCTAGCTGTTCCGGGTGAACATCTCCTTGTAAATCCCCCGTGGTTTCTTGTACACCCGTGAAATTTGGCCAGGTTATGCAGTTTGCATTGCTGCACAATTGCGCCTGACTCGCTCAGACGCGGTTGCAAACATTCAGGCGTGGCAGCCAGATAGGCTGTACACGTAGGACACTGCCAGCGGACTGGGTATATCTGCTTCCCGTTCTTCTCACCTGAGTGCTACTGATTCCAGCTTTGACGGCTACACTCTACTCAACCGGAGCAGTAAGTTGAACCTCAACTTATGGCACTTAGTGAAAGTTTTGAGAACTAGAGCTCAGTTGTTTGCCACGCCACCACTGTCCATCCAGCACTATGGACGGAACTGCCTACATCTGGCTCTAATTAGTCCACGGTTGTGTTCAGCCGAATGACCTCTGCCAGGAACACTCAGAATGAGCTTCTGAGTTATTGCAACACAGGAGCGTTTCACTGCTTTCAAGGCTTCTCAGGAAGAATTCCGGAATCTTGCTGCCGGCAGGCCTCGGGCTGTTCCGGGTGAACATCTCCTTGTAAATCACGAGGTTTCTTGTACACCCGTGAAATTTGGCCAGGTTATGCAGTTTGCATTGCTGCACAATTGCGCCAGCCTATCTCGGCCGCGGTTACAAACATTCAGGCGTGGCAGCCAGATAGGCTGGTCCCCGTAGGACACTGCCAGCGGACTGGGTATATTTGCTTCCCGTTCTTCTCACCTGAGTGCTCCTGATTCCACCTTGAGGCTACACTCTACTCAACCGGAGCAGTAAGTTGAACCTCAACTTATGGCACTTTGTGAAAGTGTTGAGAACTAGAGCTCAGTTGTTTGGCATGCCACCACTGTGCATCCAGCACTATGGACGGCACTGCCTACATCTGGCTCTAATTAGTCCACGGTTGTGTTCAGCCGAATGACCTCTGCCGGGAACACTCAGAATGAGGTTCTGAGTTATTGCAACATAGGAGCGTTTCACTGCTTTCAAGGCTTCTCAGGAAGAATTCCGGAATCTTGCTGCCGGCAGGCCTCCGGCTGTTCCGGGTGAACATCTCCTTGTAAATCCCCCGTGGTTTCTTGTACACCCGTGAAATTTGGCAAGGTTATGCAGTTTGCATTGCTGCACAAATGCGCCTGACTAGCTAGGCCGCGGTTGCAAACACTCAGGCGTGGCAGCCAGAAAGACTGGTCCCCGTAGGACACTGCCAGAGGACTGGGTATATCTGCTTCCCGTTCTTCTCACCTGAGTGCTACTGATTCCAGCTTTGACGGCTACACTCTACTCAACCGGAGCATTAAGTTGAACCTCAACTTATGGCACTTTGTGAAACTGTTGACAACTAGAGCTCAGTTGTTTGGCACGCCACCACTGTCCATCCAGCACTATGGACGGCACTGCCTACATCTGGCTCTAATTAGTTCACGATTGTGTTCAGCCGAATGACCTCCGCCGGGACAACTCAGAATGAGGTTCTGAGTTATTGCAACATAGGAGCGTTTCACTGCTTTCAAGGCTTCTCAGGAAGAATTCCGGAATGTTGCTGCGGGCAGGACTCCGGCTGTTACGGGTGAACATCTCCTTGTAAATCCCCCGTGGTTTCTTGTACACCCGTGAAATTTGGCCAAGTTATGCAGTTTGCATTGCTGCACAATTGCGCCTGCCCAGCTCAGCCGCGGTTGCAAACATTCAGGCGTGGCAGCCTGATGAACTGGTCCCCGTAGGACACTGCCAGCGGACTGGGTATATCTGCTTCCCGTTCTTCTCACCTGAGTGCTACTGATTCCAGCTTTGACGGCTACACTCTACTTAACCGGAGCATTAAGTTGAACCTCAACTTATGGCACTTTGTGAAAGTGTTGAGAACTAGACGTCAGTTGTTTGGCAAGCCACCAGTGTCCATCCAGCACTATGGACGGCACTGCCTACATCTGGTTCTAATTAGTCAACGGTTGTTTTCAGCCGTATGACCTCTGCCAGGAACACTGAGAATGAGGTTTTGAGTTATTGCAACATAGGAGCGTTTCACTTCTTTCAAGGCTTCTCAGGAAGAATTCCGGAATCTTGCTGCCGGCAGGCCTCTGGCTCTCCGAGTGAACATCTCCTTGTAAATCCCCCGTGGTTTCTAGTACACCCGTGAAATTTGGACAAGGTATGCAGTTTGAATTGCTGCAAAATTGCGCCTGCCTAACTCGGCCGCGGTTGCAAGCATTCAGGCGTGGCAGCCATATAGGCTGGTCCCCGTAGGACACTGCCAGCGGACTGGGTATATCTGCTTCCCGTTCTTCTCATCTGAGTGCTACTGATTCCAGCTTTGACGGCTACACTCTACTCAACCGGAGCAGTAAGTTGAACCTCAACTTATGGCACTTGGTGAAAGTGTTGAGAACTAGAGCTCAGTTGTTTGGCACGCCACCACTGTCCATCCAGCACTATGGACGGCACTGCCTACATCTGGCTCTAATTAGTCCACGGTTGTGTTCAGCCGAATGAACTCTGCCGGCAACACTCAGAATGAGGTTCTGATTTATTGCAACATAGGAGCTTTTCACTGCTTTCAAGGCTTCTCAGGAAGAATTCCGGAATCTTGCTGCCGGCAGGCCTCCGGCTCTTCCGGGTGAACATCTCCTTGTAAATCCCCCGTGGTTTCTTGTACACCCGTGAAATTTGGCCAGGTTATGCAGTTTTCATTGCTGCACAACTGCCCCTGCCTAGCTCGGCCGCGGTTGCAAACATTCAGGCGTGGCAGCCATATAGTCTGGTCCCCGTAGGACTCTGCCAGATGACTGGGTATATCTGCTTCCCGTTCTTCTCAACTGAGTGCTACTGATTTCACCTTTGACGGCTGCATTCTACTCAAGCAGAGCAGTAAGTTGAACATCAACTTATGGCACTTTGTGAAACTGTTGAGAACTAGAACTCAGTTGTTTGGCGCCACCACTCTCCATCCAGCACTATGGACGGCACTGCCTACATCTGGCTCTAATTAGTCCACGGTTGTGTTCAGCCGAATGACCTCTGCCGGGAATACGCAGAATGAGGTTCTGAGTTATTGCAACATAGGAGCGTTTCACTGCTTTCAAGGCTTCTCAGGAAGAATTCCGGAATCTTGCTGCCGGCAGGCCTCTAGCTGTTCCGGGTGAACATCTCCTTGTAAATCCCCCGTGGTTTCTTGTACACCCGTGAAATTTGGCCAGGTTATGCAGTTTGCATTGCTGCACAATTGCGCCTGACTCGCTCGGACGCGGTTGCAAACATTCAGGCGTGGCAGCCAGATAGGCTGTACACGTAGGACACTGCCAGCGGACTGGGTATATCTGCTTCCCGTTCTTCTCACCTGAGTGCTACTGATTCCAGCTTTGACGGCTACACTCTACTCAACCGGAGCAGTAAGTTGAACCTCAACTTATGGCACTTAGTGAAAGTTTTGAGAACTAGAGCTCAGTTGTTTGCCACGCCACCACTGTCCATCCAGCACTATGGACGGAACTGCCTACATCTGGCTCTAATTAGTCCACGGTTGTGTTCAGCCGAATGACCTCTGCCAGGAACACTCAGAATGAGCTTCTGAGTTATTGCAACACAGGAGCGTTTCACTGCTTTCAAGGCTTCTCAGGAAGAATTCCGGAATCTTGCTGCCGGCAGGCCTCGGGCTGTTCCGGGTGAACATCTCCTTGTAAATCACGAGGTTTCTTGTACACCCGTGAAATTTGGCCAGGTTATGCAGTTTGCATTGCTGCACAATTGCGCCAGCCTATCTCGGCCGCGGTTACAAACATTCAGGCGTGGCAGCCAGATAGGCTGGTCCCCGTAGGACACTGCCAGCGGACTGGGTATATTTGCTTCCCGTTCTTCTCACCTGAGTGCTCCTGATTCCACCTTGAGGCTACACTCTACTCAACCGGAGCAGTAAGTTGAACCTCAACTTATGGCACTTTGTGAAAGTGTTGAGAACTAGAGCTCAGTTGTTTGGCATGCCACCACTGTGCATCCAGCACTATGGACGGCACTGCCTACATCTGGCTCTAATTAGTCCACGGTTGTGTTCAGCCGAATGACCTCTGCCGGGAACACTCAGAATGAGGTTCTGAGTTATTGCAACATAGGAGCGTTTCACTGCTTTCAAGGCTTCTCAGGAAGAATTCCGGAATCTTGCTGCCGGCAGGCCTCCGGCTGTTCCGGGTGAACATCTCCTTGTAAATCCCCCGTGGTTTCTTGTACACCCGTGAAATTTGGCCAGGTTATGCAGTTTGCATTGCTGCACAATTGCGCCTGCCTAGCTCTGCCGCGGATGCAAACATTCAGGCGTAGCAGCCAGATAGGTTGGTCCCCGTAAGACACTCCCAGCGGACTGGGTATATCTGCTTCCCGTTCTTCTCACCTGAGTGCTACTGATTCCAGCTTTGACGGCCACACTCTACTCAACCGGAGCATTAAGTTGAACCTCAACTTATGGCACTTTGTGAAGCTGTTGAGAACTAGAGCTCAGTTGTTTGGAACGCCACCACTGTCCATCCAGCACTATGGACGGCACTGTCTTCATCTGGCTCTAATTAGTCCACGGTTGTGTTCAGCCGAATGACCTCTGCCGGGAACACTCAGAATGAGGTTTTGAGTTATTGCAACATAGGAGCGTTTCACTGCTTTCAAGTCTTCTCAGGAAGAATACCGGAATCTTGCTGCCGGCAGGCCTCCAGCTGTTCCGGGTGAACATCTCCTTGTAAATCCCCCGTGGTTTCTTGTATATCCGTGAAATTTGGACAGGTTATGCAGTTTGCATTGCTGCACAATTGCGCCTGCCTAGTTCGGCCGCGGTTGCAAACATTCAGGCGTGGCAGCCATATAGGCTGGTCCCCGTAGGACTCTGCCAGCGGACTGGGTATATCTGCTTCCAGTTCTTCTCACCTGAGTGCTACTGATTCCAGCTTTGATAGCTACACTCTACTCAACCGGAGCAGTAAATTGAACCTTAACTTATGGCACTTTGTGAAAATGTTGAGAACTAGAGCTCAGTTGTTTGGCACGCCACCACTGTCCATCCAGCACTATGGACGGCACTGCCTACTTCTGGCTCTAATTAGTCCACGATTGTGTTCAGCCGAAAGACCTCTGCCGGCAAAACTCAGAATGAGGTTATGAGTTATTGCAACATAGGACCGTTTCAATGCTTTCAAGGCTTCTCAGGAAGAATTCCGGAATCTTGCTGCCGGCAGGCCTCCGGCTGTTTCGGGTGAATATCTCCTTGTAAATTCCCCGTGGTTTCTTGTACACCCGTCAAATTTGGCCAGGTTATGCAGTTTGCATTGCTGCACAATTGCGCCTGCCTAGCTCGGCCGCGGTTACAAACATTCAGGCGTGGCAGCCAGATAGGCGGGTCCCCGTACGACACTTCCTGCTGACTGCGTATATCTGCTTCCCGTTCTTCTCTCCTGAGTGCTACTGATTCCAGCTATTACCGCTACACTCTACTCAACCGGAGCATTAAGTTGAACCTCAACTTATGGCACATTGTGAAAGTGTTGAGCACTAGAACTCAGTTGTTTGGCACGCCACCACTGTCCATCCAGCACTATGGACGGCACTGCCTACATCTGGCTCTAATTAGTCCACGGTTGTGTTCAGCCAAATGACCTCTGCCGGGAAAACTCAGAATGAGGTTCTGAGTTATTGCAACATAGGAGCGTTTCACTGCTTTCAAGGCTTCTCAGGAAGAATTCCGGAATCTTGCTGCCGGCAGGCCTCCGGCTGTTCCGGGTGAACATCTCCTTGTAAATCCCCCGTGGTTTCTTGTACACCCATCAAATTTGGCCAGGTTATGCAGTTTGCATTGCTGCACAATTGCGCCTGCCTAGCTCGGCCGCGGTTGCAAACATTCAGGCGTGGCAGCCACATAGGCTGGTCCCCGTAGGACACTGCCAGCGGACTGGGTATATCTGCTTCCCGTTCTCCTCACCTGAGTGCTACTGATTCCAGCTTTGACGGCTACACACTACTCAACCGGAGCATTAAGTTGAACCTCAACTTATGGCACTTTGTGAAACTGTTCAGAACTAGAGCTCAGTTGTTTGGCTCGCCACCACTCTCCATCCAGCACTATGGACGGCACTGCCTACATCTGGCTCTAGTTAGTCCACGATTGTGTTCAGCCGAATGACCTCTGCCGGGAACAATCAGAATGAGGTTCTGAGTTATTGCAACATAGGAGCTTTTCACTGCTTTCAAGGATTCTCAGGAAGAATTCCGGAATCTTGCTGCCGGCAGGCCTCCGGCTGTTCCGGGTGAACATCTCCTTGTAAATCCCCCGTGGTTTCTTGTACACCCGTGAAATTTGGACAGGTTATGCAGTTTGCATTGCTGCACAATTGCGCCTGCCTAGCTCGGACGCGGTTGCAAAAACTCAGGCGTGGCAGCCAGATAGGCTGGTCCCCGTAGGACACTGCCAGCGGACTGGGTATATCTGCTTCCCGTTCTTCTCACCTGAGTGCTACTGATTCCAGCTTTGACGGCTACACTCTACTCAACCGGAGCAGTAAGTTGAACCTCTACTTATGGCACTTTGTGAAACTGTTGAGAACTAGAGCTCTGTTGTTTGGCACGCCACCACTCTCCATCCAGCACTATGGACGGCAGTGCCTACATCTGGCTCTAATTAGTCCACGGTTGTGTTCAGCCGAATGACCTCTGCCGGGGACACCCAGAATGATGTTCTGAGTTATTGCAACATAGGAGCGTTTCACTGGTTTCAAGGCTTCTCAGGAAGAATTCCGGAATCTTGCTGCCGGCAGGCCTCCGGCAGTTCCGCATAAACGTCTCCTTGTAAATCCCCCGTGGTTTCTTGTACATCCGTGAAATTTGGCCAGGTTATGCAGTTTGCATTGCTGCACAATTGCGCCTGCCTAGCTCGGCCGCGGTTGCAAACATTCAGGCGTTGCAGCCAGATAGGCTGGTCCCCGTAGGACACTGCCAGCGAACTGGGTATATCTGGTTCCCGTTCTTCTCACCTGAGTACTACTGATTCAAGCTTTGACCGCTACACTCTACTCAACCGGAGCAGTAAGTTGAACCTCAACTTATGGCACTTTGTGAAAGTGATGAGAACTAGAGCTCAGTTGTTTGGCACGCCACCACTGTCCATCCAGCACTATGGACGGCACTGCCTACATCTGGCTCTAATTACTCCACGGTTGTGTTCAGCCGAATGACCTCTGCCGGGAACACTCAGAATGATGTTCTGAGTTATTGCAACATAGGAGCGTTTCACTGCTTTCAAGGCCTCTCAAGACGAATTCCAGAATCTTGCTGCCGGCAGGCCTACGGCTGTTCCGGGTGAACATCTCCTTGGAAATCCCCCGTGGTTTCTTGTACATCCGTGAAATTTGGCCAGCTTATGCAGTTTGCATTGCTGCAAAATTGCGCCTGCCTAGCTCGTACGCGGTTGCAAACATTCAGGCGTGGCAGCCAGATAGGCTGGTATCCGTAGGACACTGCCAGCGGCCTGGGTATATCTGCTTCACGTTCTTCTCACCTGAGTGCTACTGATTCCAGCTTTGACCGCTACACTCTATTCAACCGGAGTAGTAAGTTGAACCTCAACTTATGGCACTTTGTGAAAGTGTTGAGAAATAGAGCTCAGTAGTTTGGCACGCCACCACTGTCAATCCAGCACTATGGACGGCACTGCCTACATCTGGCTCTAATTAGTCCAAGGTTGTGTTCAGCCGAATGACCTCTGCAGGCAATAATCAGAATGAGTTTCTGAGTTATTGCAACATAGGAGCGTTTCACTGCTTTCAAGGCTTCTCACGAAGAATTCCGGAATCTTGCTGCCGGCAGGCCTCCGGCTCTTCCGAGTGAACATCTCCTTGTAAATC
The DNA here is from genome assembly GCF_024711535.1 of Dipodomys merriami. Classification (NCBI taxonomy): domain Eukaryota; kingdom Metazoa; phylum Chordata; class Mammalia; order Rodentia; family Heteromyidae; genus Dipodomys; species Dipodomys merriami. The sequence goes on from NW_027204481.1 coordinate 637,364, forward strand.
CCCCGTGGTTTCTTGTACACCCGTGAAATTTGGCCAGGTTATGCAGTTTGCATTGCTACACAATTGCGCCTGCCTAGCTCGTACGCGGTTGCAAACATTCAGGCGTGGCAGCTAGATAGGCTGGTCCCCGTAGGACACTGCCAACGGACTGGGTATATCTGCTTCCCGTTCTTCTCACCAGACTAATACTGATTCCAGGTTTGACCGCTACACTCTACTCAACCGGAGCAGTAAGTTGAACTTCAACTTATGGCACGTTGTGACAGTGATGAGAACTAGAGCTCAGTTGTTTGGCACGCCACCACTGTCCATCCAGCACTATGGACGGCACTGCCTACATCTGGCTCTAATTAGTCGACGGTTGTGTTCAGCAGAATGACCTCTGCCGGGAACACTCAGAATGAGGTTCTGAGTTATTGCAACATAGGAGCGTTTCACTGCTTTCAAGGCTTCTCAGGAAGAAGTCCGGAATCTTGCTGCCGGCAGGCCTCCGGCAGTTCCGGGTGAACATCTCCTTGTAAATCCCCCATGGTTTCTTGTACACCCTTGAAATTTGCCCAGGTTATGCAGTTTGCATTGCTGCACAATTGCGCCTGCCTAGCTCGGCCACGGTTGCAAACATTAAGGCTGGCTGCCAGATAGGCTAGTCCCCGTAGGACACTGCCAGCGGAATGGGTATATCTGCTTCCCGTGCTTCTCACCTGAGTGCTACTGATTCCAGCTTTGACCGCTAAACTCTACTCAACCGGAGCAGTAAGTTGAACCTCAACTTAGGGCACTTTGTGAAACTGTTGAGAACTAGAGCTCAGTTGTTTGGCACGCCACCACTGTCCATCCAGCACTATGGACGGCATTGCCTACATCTGGCTCTAATTAGTCCACGGTTGTGTTCACCCGAATGACCTCTGCCGGGAACACTCAGAATGAGGTTCTGAGTTATTGCAACATAGGAGCGTTTCACTGCTTTCATGGCTTCTCCGGAAGAGTTCCAGAATCTTGCTGCCCGCCGGCGTCCAGCTGTTCCGGGTGAACATCTCCTTGTAAATCCCCCTTGGTTTCTTGTACACCCGTGAAATTTGGCCAGGTTATGCAGTTTGCATTGCTGCACAATTGCGCCTGCCTAGCTCGGCCGCGGTTGCAAACATTCAGGCGTTGCAGCCAGATAGGCTGGTCCCCGTAGGACACTGCCAGCGAACTGGGTATATCTGGTTCCCGTTCTTCTCACCTGAGTACTACTGATTCAAGCTTTGACCGCTACACTCTACTCAACCGGAACAGTAAGTTGAACCTCAACTTATGGCACTTTGTGAAAGTGATGAGAACTAGAGCTCAGTTGTTTGGCACGCCACCACTGTCCATCCAGCACTATGGACGGCACTGCCTACATCTGGCTCTAATTACTCCACGGTTGTGTTCAGCCGAATGACCTCTGCCGGGAACACTCAGAATGAGGTTCTGAGTTATTGCAACATAGGAGCGTTTCACTGCTTTCAAGGCCTCTCAAGACGAATTCCAGAATCTTGCTGCCGGCAGGCCTACGGCTGTTCCGGGTGAACATCTCCTTGGAAATCCCCCGTGGTTTCTTGTACATCCGTGAAATTTGGCCAGCTTATGCAGTTTGCATTGCTGCACAATTGCGCCTGCCTAGCTCGTACGCGGTTGCAAACATTCAGGCGTGGCAGCTAGATAGGCTGGTCCCCGTAGGACACTGCCAACGGACTGGGTATATCTGCTTCCCGTTCTTCTCACCTGAGTGCTACTGATTCCAGCTTTGACCGCTACACTCTATTCAACCGGAGTAGTAAGTTGAACCTCAACTTATGGCACTTTGTGAAAGTGTTGAGAACTAGAGCTCAGTAGTTTGGCACGCCACCACTGTCCATCCAGCACTATGGACGGCACTGCCTACATCTGGCTCTAATTAGTCCAAGGTTGTGTTCAGCCGAATGACCTCTGCAGGCAATAATCAGAATGAGGTTCTGAGTTATTGCAACATAGGAGCGTTTCACTGCTTTCAAGGCTTCTCACGAAGAATTCCGGAATCTTGCTGCCGGCAGGCCTCCGGCTCTTCCGAGTGAACATCTCCTTGTAAATCCCCCGTGGTTTCTTGTACACCCGTGAAATTTGGCCAGGTTATGCAGTTTGCATTGCTACACAATTGCGCCTGCCTAGCTCGTACGCGGTTGCAAACATTCAGGCGTGGCAGCTAGATAGGCTGGTCCCCGTAGGACACTGCCAACGGACTGCGTATATCTGCTTCCCGTTCTTCTCACCTGACTGCTACTGATTCCAGGTTTGACCGCTACACTCTATTCAACCGGAGCAGTAAGTTGAACTTCAACTTATGGCACGTTGTGAAAGTGATGAGAACTAGAGCTCAGTTGTTTGGCACGCCACCACTGTCCATCCAGCACTATGGACGGCACTGCCTACATCTGGCTCTAATTAGTCCCCGGTTGTGTTCAGCCGAATGACCTCTGCCGGGAACACTCAGAATGAGGTTCTGAGTTATTGCAACATAGGAGCGTTTCACTGCTCTCAAGGCTTCTCAGGAAGAATTCCGGAATCTTGCTGCCGACAGGCATCCGGCTCTTCCGGGTGAACATCTCCTTGTAAATCCCCCGTGGTTTCTTGTACACCCGTGAAATTTGGCCAGGTTATACAGTTTGCATTGCTGCACAATTCCGCCAGCTTAGCTCGGCCGCGCTTGCAAACATTCATGCGTTGCAGCCAGATAGGCTGGTCCCCGTAGGACACTGCCAGCGAACTGGGTATATCTGGTTCCCGTTCTTCTCACCTGAGTACTACTGATTCAAGCTTTGACCGCTACACTCTACTCAACCGGAGCAGTAAGTTGAACCTCAACTTATGGCACTTTGTGAAAGTGATGAGAACTAGAGCTCATTTGTTTGGCACGCCACCACTATCCATCCAGCACTATGGACGGCACTGCCTACATCTGGCTCTAATTACTCCACGGTTGTGTTCAGCCGAATGACCTCTGCCGGGAACACTCAGAATGATGTTCTGAGTTATTGCAACATAGGAGCGTTTCACTGCTTTCAAGGCTTCTCAGGAAGAATTCAGGAATCTTGCTGCCTACAGGCCTCCGGGTCTTCCGGGTGAACATCTCCTTGTAAATCCCCCGTGGTTTCTTGTACATCCGTGAAATTTGGCCAGGTTATGCAGTTTGCATTGCTGCACAATTGCGCCTGCTTACCTCGGCCGCAGTTGCAAACATTCAGGCGTGGCAGCCAGATAGGCTGGTCCCTGTAGGACACTGCCAATTGACTGGGTATATCTGCTTCCCGTTCTTCTCACCTGAGTGCTACTGATTCCAGCTTTGACGGCTACACTCTACTCAACCGGAGCAGTAAGTTGAACCTCTACTTATGGCACTTTGTGAAACTGTTGAGAACTAGAGCTCAGTTGTTTGGCACGCCACCACTCTCCATCCAGCACTATGGACGGCACTGCCTACATCTGGCTCTAATTAGTCCACGGTTGTGTTCAGCCGAATGACCTCTGCCGGGGACACTCAGAATGATGTTCTGAGTTATTGCAACATAGGAGCGTTTCACGGCTTTCAAGGCTTCTCAGGAAGAATTCCGGAATCTTGCTGCCGGCAGGCCTCCGGCAGTTCCGCGAAAATATCTCCTTGTAAATCCCCCGTGGTTTCTTGTACATCCGTGAAATTTGGTCAGGTTATGCAGTTTGCATTGCTGCACAATTGCGCCTGCCTAGCTCGGCCGCGGTTGCAAACATTCAGGCGTCGCAGCCAGATGGACTGGTCCCCGTAGAACACTGCCAGCGGACTGGGTATCTCTGCTTCCCGTTCTTCTCACCTGAGTGCTACTGATTCCATCTTTGACGGCTACACTCTACTCAATCGGCGCAGTAAGTTGAACCTCAACTTATGGCACTTTGTGCAAGTGATGAGAACTAGAGCTCAGTTGTTTGGCACGCCACCACTCTCCATCCAGCACTATGGACGGCACTGACTACATCTGGCTCTAATTAGTCCACGGTTGTGTTCAGCCGAATGACCTCTGCCGGGAACACTCAGAATGAGGTTCTGAGTTATTGCAACATAGGAGCGTTTCACTGCTTTCAAGGCTTCTCAGGAAGAATTCCGGAATCTTGCTGCCGGCAGGTCTCCGGCTCTTCCGGGTGAACATCTCCTTGTAAATCCCCCGTGGTTTCTTGTACATCCGTGAAATTTGGCCAGGTTATGCAGTTTGCATTGCTGCACAATTGCGCCTGCCTACCTCGGCCGCGGTTGCAAACATTCAGGCGTGGCAGCCAGATAGGCTGGTTCCCGTAGGACACTGCCAGCGGACTGGGTATATCTGCTTCACGTTCTTCTTACCTGAGTGCTACTGATTCCAGCTTTGACGGCTACACTCTACTCAACCGGAGCAGTAAGTTGAACCTCAACTTATGGCACTTTGTGAAAGTGATGAGAACTAGAGCTCAGTTGTTTGGCACGCCACCACTGTCCATCCAGCACTATGGACGGCACTGCTTACATCTGGCTCTAATTAGTCCACGGTTGTGTTCAGCCGAATGACCTCTGCCGGGAACACTCAGAATGAGGTTCTGAGTTATTGCAACATAGGAGCGTTTCACTGCTTTCAAGGCTTCTCAGGAAGAATTCCGGAATCTTGCTGCCGGCAGGCCTCCGTCAGTTCCGGGTGAACATCTCCTTGTAAATCCCCCGTGGTTTCTTGTACACCCGTGAAATTTGGCCAGGTTATGCAGTTTGAATTGCTGCACAATTGCGCCTACCTAGCTCGGCCGCGGTTGCAAACATTCAGGCGTAGCAGCCAGATAGCCTGGTCCCCGTAGGACACTGGCATCGGACTGGGTATATCTGCTTCCCGTTCTTCTCACCTGAGTGCTACTGATTCCAGCTTTGACGGCTACACTCTACTCAACCGGAGCAGTAAGTTGAACCTCAATTTAGGGCACGATGTGAAACTGTTGAGAACTAGAGCTCAGTTGTTTGGCACGCCACCACTGTCCATCCAGCACTATGGACGGCACTGCCTACATCTGGCTCTAATTAGTCCACGGTTGTGTTCAGCCGAATGACCTCCGCCTGGAACACTCAGAATGAAGTTCTGAGTTATTGCAACATAGGAGCGTTTCACTGCTTTCAAGGCTTCTCAGGAAGAATTCCGGAATCTTGCTGCCGACAAGCCTCCGGCTGTTCCGGGTGAACATCTCCTTGTACATCCCCTGTGGTTTCTTGTACATCCGTGAAATTTGGCCAGGTTATGCAGTTTGCATTGCTGCACAATTGCGCCTGCTTACCTCGGCCGCAGTTGCAAACATTCAGGCGTGGCAGCCAGATAGGCTGGTCCCCGTAGGACACTGCCAATTGACTGGGTATATCTGCTTCCCGTTCTTGTCACCTGAGTGCTACTGATTCCAGCTTTGACGGCTACACTCTACTCAACCGGAGCAGTAAGTTGAACCTCTACTTATGGCACTTTGTGAAACTGTTGAGAACTAGAGCTCAGTTGTTTGGCACGCCACCACTCTCCATCCAGCACTATGGACGGCACTGCCTACATCTGGCTCTAATTAGTCCACGGTTGTGTTCAGCCGAATGACCTCTGCCGGGGACACTCAGAATGAGGTTCTGAGTTATTGCAACATAGGAGCGTTTCACTGCTTTCAAGGCTTCTCAGGAAGAATTCCGGAATCTTGCTGCCGGCAGGCCTCCGGCAGTTCCGCGAAAATATCTCCTTGTAAATCCCGCGTGGTTTCTTGTACATCCGTGAAATTTGGTCAGGTTATGCAGTTTGCATGGCTTCACAATTGCGCCTGCCTACCTCGGCCACGGTTGCAAACATTCAGGCGTGGCAGCCAGATAGGCTGGTCCCCGTAGGACACTGCCAGCGGACTGGGTATATCTGCTTCCCGTTCTTCTCACCTGAGTGCTACTGATTCCAGCTTTGACGGCTACACTCTACTCAACCGGAGCAGTAAGTTGAACCTCAACTTAGCGCACTTTGTGAAACTGTTGAGAACTAGAGCTCAGTTGTATGGCACGCCACCACTCTCCATCCAGCCCTATGGACGTCACTGCCTACATCTGGCTCTAATTAGTCGACGGTTGTGTTCAGCCGAATGACCTCTGCCTGGAACACTCAGAATGAGGTTCTGAGTTATTGCAACATAGGAGCGTTTCACTGCTTTCAAGGCTTCTCAGGAAGAATTCTGGAATCTTGCTGCCGGCAGGCCTCCGGCTGTTCCGGGTGAACATCTCCTTGTAAATCCCCTGTGGTTTCTTGTACACCCTTGAAATTTGGCCAGGTTATACACTTTGCATTGCTGCACAATTTCGCCTGCTTAGCTCGGCCCCGCTTGCAAACATTCAGGCGTGGCAGCCAGATAGGCTAGTCCCCGTAGGACACTGCCAGTGGACTGGGTATATCTGCTTCCCGTTCTTCTCACCTGAGTGCTACTGATTCCAGCTTTGACGGCTACACTCTACTCAACCTTAGCAGTAAGTTTAACCTCTACTTATGGCACTTTGTGAAACTGTTGAGAACTAGAGCTCAGTTGTTTGGAACGCCACCACTGTCCATCCATCACTATGGACGGCACTGCCTACATCTGGCTCTAATTAGTCCACGGTTGTGTTCAGCCGAATGACCTCTGCCGGGGACACTCAGAATGATGTTCTGAGTTATTGCAACATAGGAGCGTTTCACTGCTTTCAAGGCTTCTCAGGAAGAATTCCGGAATCTTGCTGCCAGCAGGCCTCCGGCAGTTCCGCATAAACGTCTCCTTGTAAATCCCCCGTGGTTTCTTGTACATCCGTGAAATTTGGCCAGGTTATGCAGTTTGCATTGCTGCACAATTGCGCCTGCCTAGCTCGGCCGCGGTTGCAAACATTCAGGCGTTGCAGCCAGATAGGCTGGTCCCCGTAGGACACTGCCAGCGGACTGGGTATATCTGGTTCCCGTTCTTCTCACCTGAGTACTACTGATTCAAGCTTTGACCGCTACACTCTACTCAACCGGAGCAGTAAGTTGAACCTCAACTTATGGCACTTTGTGAAAGTGATGAGAACTAGAGCTCAGTTGTTTGGCACGCCACCACTGTCCATCCAGCACTATGGACGGCACTGCCTACATCTGGCTCTAATTACTCCACGGTTGTGTTCAGTCGAATGACCTCTGCCGGGAACACTCAGAATGAGTTTCTGAGTTATTGCAACATAGGAGCGTTTCACTGCTTTCAAGGCCTCTCAAGACGAATTCCAGAATCTTGCTGCCGGCAGGCCTCCGGCTGTTCCGGGTGAACATCTCCTTGGAAATCCCCCGTGGTTTCTTGTACATCCGTGAAATTTGGCCAGCTTATGCAGTTTGCATTGCTGCACAATTGCGCCTGCCTAGCTCGTACGCGGTTGCAAACATTCAGGCGTGGCAGCCAGATAGGCTGGTATCCGTACGACACTGCCAGCGGACTGAATATATCTGCTTCACGTTCTTCTCACCTAAGTGCTACTGATTCCAACTTTGACCGCTACACTCTACTCAACCGGAGCCGTAAGTTGAACCTGAACTTAGGGCACTTTGTGAAACTGTTGAGAACTACAGCTCAGTTGTTTGGCACGTCACCACTGTCCATCCAGCACTATGGACGGCACTGCCTACATCTGGCTCTAATTAGTCCACGGTTGTGTTCAGCCGAATGAGTTCCACCTGGAACACTCAGAATGAGGTTCTGAGTTATTGCAACATAGGAGCGTTTCACTGCTTTCAAGGCTTCTCAGGAAGAGTTCCGGAATCTTGCTGCCCGCCGGCGTCCGGCTGTTCCGGATGAACATCTCCTTGTAAATCCGCTGTGGTTTCTTGTACACCCGTGAAATTTGGCCATTTTATGCAGTTTGCATTGCTGCACAATTGCGCCTGCCTACCTCGGCCGCGGTTGCAAATATTCAGGCGTGGCAGCCAGATAGGCTGGTCCCCGTAGGACACTGCCAGCTGTCTGGGTATATCTGCTTCCCGTTCTTCTCACCTGAGTGCTACTGATTCCAGCTTTGACGGCTACACTCTACTCAACCGGAGCCCTAAGTTGAACCTCAACTTATGGCACTTTGTGAAAGTGATGAGAACTAGAGCTCAGTTGTTTGGCACGCCACCACTCTCCATCCAGCACTATGGACGGCACTGCCTACATCTGGCTCTAATTACTCCACCGTTGTGTTCAGCCGAATGACCTCTACCGGGAACACTCAGAATGAGGTTCTGAGTTATTGCAACATAGGAGCGTTTCACTGCTTTCAAGGCCTCTCAAGAAGAATTCCAGAATCTTGCTGCCGGCAGGCCTCCGGCTGTTCCGGGTGAACATCTCCTTGGAAATCCCCCGTGGTTTCTTGTACATCCTTGAAATTTGGCCAGGTTATGCAGTTTGCATTGCTGCACAATTGCGCCTGCCTAGCTCGTACGCGGTTGCAAACATTCAGGCGTGGCAGCCAGATAGGCTGGTATCCGTAGGACACTGCCAGCGGACTGGGTATATCTGCTTCACGTTCTTCTCACCTGAGTGCTACTGATTCCAGCTTTGACCGCTACACTGTACTCAACCGGAGCAGTAAGTTGAACTTCAACTTATGGCACTTTGTGGAAGTGATGAGAACTTGAGCTCAGTTGTTTGGCACGCCACCATTGTCCATCCAGCACTATGGACGGCACTGCCTACATCTGACTCTAATTAGTCCACGGTTGTGTTCAGCCGAATGACCTCTGCCGGGAACACTCAGAATGAGGTTCTGAGTTATTGCAACATAGGAGCGTTTCACTGCTTTCAAGGCTTTTCAGGAAGAAGTCCGGAATCTTGCTTCCGGCAGGCCTCCGGCAGTTCCGAGTGAACATCTCCTTGTAAATCCCCCATGGTTTCTTGTACACCCTTGAAATTTGCCCAGGTTATGCAGATTGCATTGCTGCACAATTGCGCCTGCCTAGCTCGGCCACGGTTGCAAACATTAAGGCGTGGCTGCCAGATAGGCTAGTCCCCGTAGGACACTGCCAGCGGAATGGGTATATCTGCTTCCCGTTCTTCTCACCTGAGTGCTACTGATTCCAGCTTTGACCGCTACACTCTACTCAACCGGAGCAGTAAGTTGAACCTCAACTTAGGGCACTTTGTGAAACTGTTGAGAACTAGAGCTCAGTTGTTTGGCACGCCACCTCTGTCCATCCAGCACTATGGACGTCACTGCCTACATCTGGCTCTAATTAGTCCACGATTGTGTTCAGCCGAATGACCTCTGCCGGGAACACTCAGAATGAGGTTCTGAGTTATTCAACATAGGAGCGTTTCACTGCTTTCAAGGCTTCTCAGGAAGAATTCCGGAATCTTGCTGCCGACAGGCCTCCGGCTCTTCCGGGTGAACATCTCCTTGTAAATCCCCCGTGGTTTCTTGTACATCCGTGAAATTTGGCCAGGTTATGCAGTTTGCATTGCTGCACAATTGCGCCTGCTTACCTCGGCCGCGGTTGCAAACATTCAGGCGTGGCAGCCAGATAGGCTGGTCCCCGTAGGACACTGCCAGCGGACTGGGTATATCTGCTTCCCGTGCTTCTCACCTGAGTGCTACTGATTCCAGCTTTGACGGCTACACTCTACTCAACCGGAGCAGTAAGTTGAACCTCTACTTATGGCACTTTGTGAAACTGTTGAGAACTAGAGCTCAGTTGGTTGGCACGCCACCACTCTCCATCCAGCACTATGGACCGCACTGCCTACATCTGGCTCTAATTAGTCCACGGTTGTGTTCAGCCGAATGACCTCTGCCGGGGACACTCAGAATGATGTTCTGAGTTATTGCAACATAGGAGCGTTTCACTGATTTCAAGGCTTCTCAGGAAGAATTCCGGAATCTTGCTGCCGGCAGGCCTCCGGCAGTTCCGCGTAAATATCTCCTTGTAAATCCCCCGTGGTTTCTTGTACATCCGTGAAATTTGGCCAGGTTATGCAGTTTGCATTGCTGCACAATTGCGCCTGCCTAGCTCGGCCGCGGTTGCAAACATTCAAGCGTGGCAGCCAGATGGACTGGTCCCCGTAGGACACTGCCAGCGTACTGGGTATATCTGCTTCCCGTTCTTCTCACCTGAGTGCTACTGATTCCAGCTTTCACCGCTACATTCTACTCAACCGGAGCAGTAAGTTGAACTTCAACTTATGACACTTTGTGAAAGTGATGAGAACTAGAGCTCAGTTGTTTGGCACGCCACCACTGTCCATCCAGCACTATGGACGGCACTGCCTACATCTGGCTCTAATTAGTCCACGGTTGTGTTCAGCCGAATGACCTCTGCCGGGAACACTCAGAATGATGTTCTGAGTTATTGCAACATAGGAGCGTTTCACTGCTTTCAAGGCTTCTCAGGAAGAATTCCGGAATCTTGCTGCTGGCAGGCCTCCGGCAGTTCCGGGTGAACATCTCCTTGTAAATCACCCATGGTTTCTTGTACACCCTTGAAATTTGACCAGCTTATGCAGATTGCATTGCTGCACAATTGCGCCTGCCTAGCTCGGCCACGGTTGCAAACATTAAGGCGTGGCTGCCAGATAGGCTAGTCCCCGTAGGACACTGCCAGCGGAATGGGTATATCTGCTTCCCGTTCTTCTCACCTGAGTGCTACTGATTCCAGCTTTGACCGCTACACTCTACTCAACCGGAGCCGTAAGTTGAACCTCAACTTAGGGCACTTTGTGAAACTGTTGAGAACTAGAGCTCAATTGTTTGGCACGCCACCACTCTCCATCCAGAACTATGGACGGCACTGCCTACATCTGGCTCTAATTAGTCCACGGTTGTGTTCAGCCGAATGACCTCTGCCGGGAACACTCAGAATGAGGTTCTGAGTTATTCAACATAGGAGCGTTTCACTGCTTTCAAGGCTTCTCAGGAAGAATTCCGGAATCTTGCTGCCGACAGGCCTCCGGCTCTTCCGGGTGAACATCTCCTTGTAAATCCCCCGTGGTTTCTTGTACATCCGTGAAATTTGGCCAGGTTATGCAGTTTGCATTGCTGCACAATTGCGCCTGCTTACCTCGGCCGCGGTTGCAAACATTCAGGCGTGGCAGCCAGATAGGCTGGTCCCCGTAGGACACTGCCAGCGGACTAGGTATATCTGGTTCCCGTTCTTCTCACCTGAGTACTACTGATTCAAGCTTTGACCGCTACACTCTACTCAACCGGAGCAATAAGTTGAACCTCAACTTATGGCAATTTGTGAAAGTGATGAGAACTAGAGCTCAGTTGTTTGGCACGCCACCACTGTCCATCCAGCACTATGGACGGCACTGCCTACATCTGGCTCTAATTAGTCCATGGTTGTGTTCAGCCGAATGACCTCTGCCGGGAACACTCAGAATGAGGTTCTGAGTTATTGCAACATAGGAGCGTTTCACTGTTTTCAAGGCTACTCAGGAAGAATTCCGGAATCTTGCTGCCGGCAGGCCTCCGGCTGTTCCGGGTGAACATCTCCTTGTAAATCCCCCGTGGTTTCTTGTACACCCGTGAAATTTGGACACGTTATGCAGTTTGAATTGCTGCACAATTAACCCTACATAGCTCGGCCGCGGTTGCAAACATTCAGGCGTGGCAGCCATATAGGCTGGTCCCCGTAGGACTCTGCCAGCGGACTGGGTATATCTGCTTCCCGTTCTTCTCACTTGAGTGCTACTGATTCCAGATTTGACAGCTACACTCTACTAAACCGGAGCAGTAAGTTGAACCTCAACTTATGGCACTTTGTGAAAATGTTGAGAACTAGAGCTCAGTTGTTTGCACGCCACCACTGTCCATCCAGCACTATGGACGGCACTGCCTACATTTGCCTCTAATTAGTCAACGGTTGTGTTCAGCCGAATGACCTCTGCCGGGAACACTCAGAATGAGGTTCTGAGTTATTGCAACATAGGATCGTTTCACTGCTTTCAAGGCTTCTCAGGAAGAATTCCGGAATCTTGCTGCCGGCAGGCCTCCGGCTGTTCCGGGTGAACATCTCCTTGTAAATCCCCATTGGTTTCTTGTACACCCGTGAAATTTGGACAGGTTATTCAGTTTGCATTGCTGCACAATTGCGCCTGCCTAGCTCGGCCGCGGTTACAAATATTCAGGCGTGGCAGCCACATGGACTGGTCCCCGTAGGACACTGCCAGCGGACTGGGTATATCTGCTTCCCGTTCTTATCCCTTTAGTGCTACTGATTCCAGCTTTGACGGCTACACTTTACTCAACCGGAGCATTAAGTTGCACCTGAACTTATGGCACTTTGTGAAAGTGTTGAGAACTAGCGCTCTGTTGTTTGGCACGCCACCACTCTCCATCCAGCACTATGGACGGCACTGCCTACATCTGGCTCTAATTAGTCCACGGTTGTGTTCAGCCGAATGACCTCTGCCGGGAACACTCAGAATGAGGTTCTGAGTTATTGCAACATAGGAGCGTTTCACTGCTTTCAAGGCTTCTCAGGAAGAATTCCGGAATCTTGCTGCCGGCAGGCCTCCGGCTGTTCCGGGTGAACATCTCCTTGTAAATCCCCCATGGTTTCTTATACACCCGTGAAATTTTTACAGGTTATGCAGTTTGCATTGTTGCACAATTGCGCCTACCTAGCTCGGCCGCGGTTGCAAACATTCAGGCGTGGAAGCCAGATAGGCTGGTCCCCGTAGGCGTCTGCCAGCGGACTGGGTATATCTGCTTTCCGTTCTTCTCACCTGAGTGCTACTGATTCCAGCTTTGACGGCTACACTCTACTCAACCGGAGCAGTACGTTGAACCTCAACTTATGGCACTTTGTGAAACTGTTGAGAACTAGAGCTCAGTTGGTTGGCACGCCACCACTCTACATCCAGCACTATGGACGGTACTGCCTTCATCTGGCTCTAATTAGTCCACGGTTGTGTTGAGCCGAATGACCTCTGCCGGCAACACTCAGAATGAGGTTCTGAGTTATTGCAACATAGGAGCGTTTCACTGCTTTCAAGGCTTCTCAGGAAGAATTCCGGAATCTTGCTGCCATCAGGCCTCCGGCTGTTCCGGGTGAACATCTCCTTGTAAATCCCCTGTGGTTTCTTGTACACCCGTGAAATTTGGCCAGGTTATGCAGTTTGCATTGCTGCACAATTGCGCCTGCCTAGCTCTGCCGCGGTTGCTAACATTCAGGCGTGGCAGCCAGATCGGCTGGTCCCCGTAGGACTCTGCCAGCGGACTGGGTATATCTGCTTCCCGTTCTTCTCACCTGAGTGCTACTGATTCCAGCTTTGACGGCTACACTCTACTCAACCGGAGCAGTAAGTTGAACCTCAACTTATGGCACTTTGTGAAACTGTTGAGAACTAGAGCTCAGTTGTTTGGCACGCCACCACTGTACATCCAGCACTATGGACGGAACTGCCTACGTCTGGCTCTAATTAGTCCACGGTTGTGTTCAGCCGAATGACCTCTGGCGGGAACATTTAGAATGAGGTTCTGAGTTATTGCAATATAGGAGCGTTTCACTGCTTTCAAGGCTTCTCAGGACGAATTCTGGAATCTTGCTGCCGGCAGGCCTCCGGCTGTTCTGGGTGAACATCTCCTTGTAAATCCCCCGTTGTTTATTGTACAATCGTGAAATTTGGCCAGGTTATGCAGTTTGCATTGCTGCACAACTGTGCCTGCCTAGCTAGGCCGCGGTTGCAAACATTCAGGCGTGGCAGCCACATAGGCTGGTCCCCGTAGGACTCTGAACGCGGACTGGGTATATCTGCTTTCCGTTCTTCTCACCTGAGTGCTACTGATTCCAGCTTTGACGGCTACACTCTACTCAACCGGAGCAGTAAGTTGAACCTCAACTTATGGCACTTTGTGAAACTGTTGAGAACTAGAGCTCAGTTGGTTGGCACGCCACCACTCTCCATCCAGCACTATGGACGGTACTGCCTTCATCTGGCTCTAATTAGTCCACGATTGTGTTCAGCCGAATGACCTCTGCCGGAAATACTCAGAATGAGGTTCTGAGTTATTGCAACATAGGAGCGTTTCACTGCTTTAAGGCTTCTCAGGAAGAATTCCGGAATCTTGCTGCCGGCAGGCCTCCGGCTATACCGGGTGAACATCTCCTTTTAAATCCCCCGTGGTTTCTTGTACACCCGTGATATTTGGCCAGGTTATGCAGTTTGAATTGCTGCACAATTGCGCCTGCCTAGCTAGGCCGCGGTTGCAAACCTTCAGGCGTCGCAGCCAGATAGGCTGGTCCCCGTAGGACACTGCCAGCGGACTGGGTATATCTGCTTCCCGTTCTTCTCACCTGAGTGCTACTGATTCCAGCTTTGACGGCTACACTCTACTCAACCGGAGCAGTAAGTTGAACCTCAACTTATGGCACTTTGTGAAACTGTTGAGAACTAGAGCTCAGTTGTTTGGCACGCCACCACTCTCCATCCAGCCCTATGGACGGCACTGCTACATCTGGCTCTAATTAGTCCACGGTTGTGTTCAGCCGAATGACCTCTGCCTGGAACACTCAGAATGAGGTTCTGAGATATTGCAACATAGGAGCGTTTCACTGCTTTCAAGGCTTCTCAGGAAGAATTCTGGAATCTTGCTGCCGGCAGGCCTCCGGCTGTTCCGGGTGAACATCTCCTTGTAAATCCCCTGTGGTTTCTTGTACACCCTTGAAATTTGGCCAGGTTATACACTTTGCATTGCTGCACAATTCCGCCTCATTAGCTCGGCCGCGCTTGCAAACATTCAGGCGTGGCAGCCACATAGGCTAGTCCCCGTAGGGCACTTCCAGTGGACTGGCTATATCTGCTTCACGTTTTACTCACCTGAGTGCTACTGATTCCAGCTTTGACCGCTACACTCTACTAAACCGGAGCAGTAAGTTGAACCTCAACTTAGGGCACTTTGAGAAACTGGTGAGAACTAGAGCTCAGTTGTTTGGCACGCCACCAATGTCCATCCAGCACTATGGACGGCACTGCCTACATCTGGTTCTAATTAGTCCACGGTTGTGTTCAGCTGAATGACCTCTGCCGGGAACACTCAGAATGAGGTTCTGAGTTATTGCAACATAGGAGCGTTTCACTGCTTTCATAGCTTCTCAGGAAGAATTCCGGAATCTTGCTGCCGGCAGGCCTCCGGCTGTTCCGGGTGAACATCTCCTTGTAAATCCCCCGTGGATTCTTGTACACCCGTGAAATTTGGACAGGTTATGCAGTTTGCATTGCTGCACAATTGCGCCCGCCCAGCTCGGCCGTGGTTGCAAACATTCAGGCGTGGCATCCAGATAGGCTGGTCCCCGTAGGACACCGCCAGCGGACTGGGTATATCTGCTTCCCGTTCTTCTCACCTGAGTGCTACTGATTCCAGCTTTGACGACTACACTCTACTCAACCTTAGCAGTAAGTTTAACCTCTATTTATGGCACTTTGTGAAACTGTTGAGAACTAGAGCTCAGTTGTTTGGCACGCCACCACTGTCCATCCAGCACTATGGACGGCACTGCCTACATCTGGCTCTAATTAGTCCACGGTTGTGTTCAGCCGAATGACCTCGGCCGGGGACACTCAGAATGATGTTCTGAGTTATTGCAACATAGGAGCGTTTCACTGCTTTCAAGGCTTCTCAGGAAGAAGTCCGGAATCTTGCTGCCGGCAGGCCTCCGGCTGTTCCGGTTGAACATCTCCTTGTAAATCCCCCGTGCTTTCTTGTTCACCCGTGATATTTGGCCAGGTTATGCAGTTTGCATTGCTGCACAAGTGTGCCTGCCTAGCTCGGCCGCGGTTGCAAACATTCAGGTGTGGCAGCCAGATAGGATGGTCCCCGTAGGACACTGCCAGCGGACTGGGTATATCTGCTTCCCGTTCTTCTCACCTGAGTGCTACTGATTCCATCTTTGACGGCTACACTCTACTCCACCGGAGCAGTACGTTGAACCTCAACTTATGGCACTTTGTGAAACTGTTGAGAACTAGAGCTCAGTTGTTTAGCACGCCACCACTCTCCATCCAGCACTATGGACGGCACTGCCTACATCTGGCTCTAATTAGTCCATGGTTGTGTTCATCCGAATGACCTCTGCCGGGAACACTCAGAATGAGGTTCTGAGTTATTGCAACATAGTAGCGTTTCACTGCTTTCAAGGCTTCTCAGGAAGAATTCTGGAATCTTGCTGCCGGCAGGCCTCCTGCTGTTCCGGGTGAACATCTCCTTGTAAATCACCCGCGGTTCCTTGTACACCCGTGAAATTTGGCCAGGTTATGCAATTTGCATTGCTGCACAATTGCGACCGCCCAGCTCGGCCGTGGTTGCAAACATTCAGGCGTGGCAGCCAGATAGGCTGGTCCCCGTAGGACACCGCCAGCGGACTGGGTATATCTGCTTCCCGTTCTTCTCACCTGAGTGCTACTGATTCCAGCTTTGACGGCTACACTCTACTCAACCGGAGCAGTAAGTTGAACCTTAAGTTATGGCACTTTGTGAAAGTGATGAGAACTAGAGCTCAGTTGTTTGGCACGCCACCACTGTCCATCCAGCAGTATGGACGGCACTGCCTACATCTGGCTCTAATTAGTCCAAGGTTGTGTTCAGCCGAATGACCTCTGCAGGCAATACTCAGAATGAGGTTCTGAGTTATTGCAACATAGGAGCGTTTCACTGCTTTCAAGGCTTCTCAGGAAGAATACCGGAATCTTGCTGCCGGCAGGAATCCGGCTGTTCCGGGTGAACATCTCCTTGTAAATCCCCCGTGGTTTCTTGTACACCCGTGAAATTTGGCCAGGTTATGCAGTTTGCATTGCTGCACAATTGCGCCTGCCTAGCTCGGCCGCGGTTGCAAACATTCAGGCATGGCAGCCGGATAGGCTAGTCCCCGTAGGACACTGCCAGCGGACTGGGTATATCTGCTTCCCGTTCTTCTCACCTGAGTGCTACTGATTCCAGGTTTGACAGCTACACTCTACTCAACCGGAGCAGTAAGTTGAACCTCAACTTAGGGCACATTGTGAAACTGTTGAGAACTAGAGCTCAGTTGTTTGGCACGCCACCACTGTCCATCCAGCACTATGGACGGCACTGCCACCACTGTCCATCCAGCAGTATGGACGGCAGTGCCTACATCTGGCTCTAATTAGTCCACGGTTGTGTTCAGCCGAATGACCTCTGCCGGGAAAACTCAGAATGAGGTTCTGAGTTATTGCAACATAGGAGCGTTTCACTGCTTTCAAGGCTTCTCAGGAAGAGTTCCGGAATCTTGCTGCCCGCCGGCGTCCGGCTGTTCCGGGTGAACATCTCCTTGTAAATCCCCCTTGGTTTCTTGTACACCCGTGAAATTTGGCCAGGTTTTGCAGTTTGCATTGCTGCACAATTGGGCCTGCCTAGCTCGGCCGCGGTTGCAAACATTCAGGCGTGGCAGCCAGATAGGCTGGTCCCCGTAGGACACTGCCAATTCACTGGGTATATCTGCTTCCCGTTTTTCTCACCTGAGTGCTACTGATTCCAGCTTTGACGGCTACACTCTACTCAACCGGATCAGTAAGTTGAACCTCTACTTATGGCACTTTGTGAAACTGTTGAGAACTAGAGCTCAGTTGGTTGGCACGCCACCACTCTCCATCCAGCACTATGGACGGCACTGCCTACATCTGGCTCTAATTAGTCCACGGTTGTGTTCAGCCGAATGACCTCTGCCGGGGACACTCAGAATCATGTTCTGAGTTATTGCAACATAGGAGCGTTTCACTGATTTCAAGGCTTCTCAGGAAGAATTCCGGAATCTTGCTGCCGGCAGGCCTCCGGCAGTTCCGCGTAAATATCTCCTTGTAAATCCCCCGTGGTTTCTTGTACATCCGTGAAATTTGGCCAGGTTATGCAGTTTGCATTGCTGCACAATTGCGCCTGCCTAGCTCGGCCGCGGTTGCAAACATTCAAGCGTGGCAGCCAGATGGACTGGTCCCCGTAGGACACTGCCAGCGTACTGGGTATATCTGCTTCCCGTTCTTCTCACCTGAGTGCTACTGATTCCAGCTTTCACCGCTACACTCTACTCAACCGGAGCAGTAAGTTGAACTTCAACTTATGACACTTTGTGAAAGTGATGAGAACTAGAGCTCAGTTGTTTGGCACGCCACCACTGTCCATCCAGCACTATGGACGGCACTGCCTACATCTGGCTCTAATTAGTCCACGGTTGTGTTCAGCCGAATGACCTCTGCCGGGAACACTCAGAATGATGTTCTGAGTTATTGCAACATAGGAGCGTTTCACTGCTTTCAAGGCTTCTCAGGAAGAATTCCGGAATCTTGCTGCTGGCAGGCCTCCGGCAGTTCCGGGTGAACATCTCCTTGTAAATCACCCATGGTTTCTTGTACACCCTTGAAATTTGACCAGCTTATGCAGTTTGCATTGCTGCACAATTTCACCTGCCTAGCTCAGCCACGGTTGCAAACATTCAGGCGTGGCAGCCAGATAGGCTGGTCCCCGTAGGACACTGCCAATTAACTGGGTATATCTGCTTCCCGTTCTTCTCACCTGAGTGCTACTGATTCCAGCTTTGACGGCTACACTCTACTCAACCGGAGCCGTAAGTTGAACCTCAACTTAGGGCACTTTGTGAAACTGTTGAGAACTAGAGCTCAGTTGTTTGGCACGCCACCACTCTCCATCCAGAACTATGGACGGCACTGCCTACATCTGGCTCTAATTAGTCCACGGTTGTGTTCAGCCGAATGACCTCTGCCGGGAACACTCAGAATGAGGTTCTGAGTTATTCAACATAGGAGCGTTTCACTGCTTTCAAGGCTTCTCAGGAAGAATTCCGGAATCTTGCTGCCGACAGGCCTCCGGCTCTTCCGGGTGAACATCTCCTTGTAAATCCCCCGTGGTTTCTTGTACATCCGTGAAATTTGGCCAGGTTATGCAGTTTGCATTGCTGCACAATTGCGCCTGCTTACCTCGGCCGTGGTTGCAAACATTCAGGCGTGGCAGCCAGATAGGCTGGTCCCCGTAGGACACTGCCAGCGGACTGGGTATATCTGGTTCCCGTTCTTCTCACCTGAGTACTACTGATTCAAGCTTTGACCGCTACACTCTACTCAACCGGAGCAATAAGTTGAACCTCAACTTATGGCAATTTGTGAAATTGATGAGAACTAGAGCTCAGTTGTTTGGCACGCCACCACTGTCCATCCAGCACTATGGACGGCACTGCCTACATCTGGCTCTAATTAGTCCATGGTTGTGTTCAGCCGAATGACCTCTGCCGGGAACACTCAGAATGAGGTTCTGAGTTATTGCAACATAGGAGCGTTTCACTGCTTTCAAGGCTACTCAGGAAGAATTCCGGAATCTTGCTGCCGGCAGGCCTCTGGCTGTTCCGGGTGAACATCTCCTTGTAAATCCCCCGTGGTTTCTTGTACACCCGTGAAATTTGGACACGTTATGCAGTTTGAATTGCTGCACAATTAACCCTACATAGCTCGGCCGCGGTTGCAAACATTCAGGCGTGGCAGCCATATAGGCTGGTCCCCGTAGGACTCTGCCAGCGGACTGGGTATATCTGCTTCCCGTTCTTCTCACTTGAGTGCTACTGATTCCAGATTTGACAGCTACACTCTACTAAACCGGAGCAGTAAGTTGAACCTCAACTTATGGCACTTTGTGAAAATGTTGAGAACTAGAGCTCAGTTGTTTGGCACGCCACCACTGTCCATCCAGCACTATGGACGGCACTGCCTACATTTGCCTCTAATTAGTCAACGGTTGTGTTCAGCCGAATGACCTCTGCCGGGAACACTCAGAATGAGGTTCTGAGTTATTGCAACATAGGATCGTTTCACTGCTTTCAAGGCTTCTCAGGAAGAATTCCGGAATCTTGCTGCCGGCAGGCCTCCGGCTGTTCCGGGTGAACATCTCCTTCTAAATCCCCATTGGTTTCTTGTACACCCGTGAAATTTGGACAGGTTATGCAGTTTGCATTGCGGCACAATTGCGCCTGCCTAGCTCGGCCGCGGTTACAAACATTCAGGCGTGGCAGCCACATGGACTGGTCCCCGTAGGACACTGCCAGCGGACTGGGTATATCTGCTTCCCGTTCTTCTCCCTTTAGTGCTACTGATTCCAGCTTTGACGGCTACACTTTACTCAACCGGAGCATTAAGTTGCACCTGAACTTATGGCACTTTGTGAAAGTGTTGAGAACTAGCGCTCAATTGTTTGGCACGCCACCACTCTCCATCCAGCACTATGGACGGCACTGCCTACATCTGGCTCTAATTAGTCCACGGTTGTGTTCAGCCGAATGACCTCTGCCGGGAACACTCAGAATGAGGTTCTGAGTATTTGCAACATAGGAGCGTTTCACTGCTTTCAAGGCTTCTCAGGAAGAATTCCGGAATCTTGCTGCCGGCAGGCCTCCGGCTGTTCCGGGTGAACATCTCCTTGTAAATCCCCCATGGTTTCTTGTACACCCGTGAAATTTGGACAGGTTATGCAGTTTGCATTGTTGCACAATTGCGCCTACCTAGCTCGGCCGCGGTTGCAAACATTCAGGCGTGGAAGCCAGATAGGCTGGTCCCCGTAGGCCTCTGCCAGCGGACTGGGTATATCTGCTTTCCGTTCTTCTCACCTGAGTGCTACTGATTCCAGCTTTGACGGCTACACTCTACTCAACCGGAGCAGTACGTTGAACCTCAACTTATGGCACTTTGTGAAACTGTTGAGAACTAGAGCTCAGTTGGTTGGCACGCCACCACTCTCCATCCAGCACTATGGACGGTACTGCCTTCATCTGGCTCTAATTAGTCCACGGTTGTGTTCAGCCGAATGACCTCTGCCGGCAACACTCAGAATGAGGTTCTGAGTTATTGCAACATAGGAGCGTTTCACTGCTTTCAAGGCTTCTCAGGAAGAATTCCAAAATCTTGCTGCCATCAGGCCTCCGGCTGTTCCGGGTGAACAACTCCTTGTAAATCCCCTGTGGTTTCTTGTACACCCGTGAAATTTGGCCAGGTTATGCAGTTTGCATTGCTGCACAATTGCGCCTGCCTAGCTCTGCCGCGGTTGCTAACATTCAGGCGTGGCAGCCAGATAGGCTGGTCCACGTAGGACTCTGCCAGCGGACTGGGTATATCTGCTTCCCGTTCTTCTCACCTGAGTGCTACTGATTCCAGCTTTGACGGCTACACTCTACTCAACCGGAGCAGTAAGTTGAACCTCAACTTATGGCACTTTGTGAAACTGTTGAGAACTAGAGCTCAGTTGTTTGGCACGCCACCACTCTCCATCCAGAACTATGGACGGCACTGCCTACATCTGGCTCTAATTAGTCCACGGTTGTGTTCAGCCGAATGACCTCTGCCGGGAACACTCAGAATGAGGTTCTGAGTTATTCAACATAGGAGCGTTTCACTGCTTTCAAGGCTTCTCAGGAAGAATTCCGGAATCTTGCTGCCGACAGGCCTCCGGCTCTTCCGGGTGAACATCTCCTTGTAAATCCCCCGTGGTTTCTTGTACACCCGTGAAATTTGGCCAGGTTATGCAGTTTGCATTGCTGCACAATTGCGCCTGCTTACCTCGGCCGTGGTTGCAAACATTCAGGCGTGGCAGCCAGATAGGCTGGTCCCCGTAGGACACTGCCAGCGGACTGGGTATATCTGGTTCCCGTTCTTCTCACCTGAGTACTACTGATTCAAGCTTTGACCGCTACACTCTACTCAACCGGAGCAATAAGTTGAACCTCAACTTATGGCAATTTGTGAAATTGATGAGAACTAGAGCTCAGTTGTTTGGCACGCCACCACTGTCCATCCAGCACTATGGACGGCACTGCCTACATCTGGCTCTAATTAGTCCATGGTTGTGTTCAGCCGAATGACCTCTGCCGGGAACACTCAGAATGAGGTTCTGAGTTATTGCATCATAGGAGCGTTTCACTGCTTTCAAGGCTACTCAGGAAGAATTCCGGAATCTTGCTGCCGGCAGGCCTCTGGCTGTTCCGGGTGAACATCTCCTTGTAAATCCCCCGTGGTTTCTTGTACACCCGTGAAATTTGGACACGTTATGCAGTTTGAATTGCTGCACAATTAACCCTACATAGCTCGGCCGCGGTTGCAAACATTCAGGCGTGGCAGCCATATAGGCTGGTCCCCGTAGGACTCTGCCAGCGGACTGGGTATATCTGCTTCCCGTTCTTCTCACTTGAGTGCTACTGATTCCAGATTTGACAGCTACACTCTACTAAACCGGAGCAGTAAGTTGAACCTCAACTTATGGCACTTTGTGAAAATGTTGAGAACTAGAGCTCAGTTGTTTGGCACGCCACCACTGTCCATCCAGCACTATGGACGGCACTGCCTACATTTGCCTCTAATTAGTCAACGGTTGTGTTCAGCCTAATGACCTCTGCCGGGAACACTCAGAATGAGGTTCTGAGTTATTGCAACATAGGATCGTTTCACTGCTTTCAAGGCTTCTCAGGAAGAATTCCGGAATCTTGCTGCCGGCAGGCCTCCGGCTGTTCCGGGTGAACATCTCCTTCTAAATCCCCATTGGTTTCTTGTACACCCGTGAAATTTGGACAGGTTATGCAGTTTGCATTGCGGCACAATTGCGCCTGCCTAGCTCGGCCGCGGTTACAAACATTCAGGCGTGGCAGCCACATGGACTGGTCCCCGTAGGACACTGCCAGCGGACTGGGTATATCTGCTTCCCGTTCTTCTCCCTTTAGTGCTACTGATTCCAGCTTTGACGGCTACACTTTACTCAACCGGAGCATTAAGTTGCACCTGAACTTATGGCACTTTGTGAAAGTGTTGAGAACTAGCGCTCAATTGTTTGGCACGCCACCACTCTCCATCCAGCACTATGGACGGCACTGCCTACATCTGGCTCTAATTAGTCCACGGTTGTGTTCAGCCGAATGACCTCTGCCGGGAACACTCAGAATGAGGTTCTGAGTATTTGCAACATAGGAGCGTTTCACTGCTTTCAAGGCTTCTCAGGAAGAATTCCGGAATCTTGCTGCCGGCAGGCCTCCGGCTGTTCCGGGTGAACATCTCCTTGTAAATCCCCCATGGTTTCTTGTACACCCGTGAAATTTGGACAGGTTATGCAGTTTGCATTGTTGCACAATTGCGCCTACCTAGCTCGGCCGCGGTTGCAAACATTCAGGCGTGGAAGCCAGATAGGCTGGTCCCCGTAGGCCTCTGCCAGCGGACTGGGTATATCTGCTTTCCGTTCTTCTCACCTGAGTGCTACTGATTCCAGCTTTGACGGCTACACTCTACTCAACCGGAGCAGTACGTTGAACCTCAACTTATGGCACTTTGTGAAACTGTTGAGAACTAGAGCTCAGTTGGTTGGCACGCCACCACTCTCCATCCAGCACTATGGACGGTACTGCCTTCATCTGGCTCTAATTAGTCCACGGTTGTGTTCAGCCGAATGACCTCTGCCGGCAACACTCAGAATGAGGTTCTGAGTTATTGCAACATAGGAGCGTTTCACTGCTTTCAAGGCTTCTCAGGAAGAATTCCAAAATCTTGCTGCCATCAGGCCTCCGGCTGTTCCGGGTGAACAACTCCTTGTAAATCCCCTGTGGTTTCTTGTACACCCGTGAAATTTGGCCAGGTTATGCAGTTTGCATTGCTGCACAATTGCGCCTGCCTAGCTCTGCCGCGGTTGCTAACATTCAGGCGTGGCAGCCAGATAGGCTGGTCCACGTAGGACTCTGCCAGCGGACTGGGTATATCTGCTTCCCGTTCTTCTCACCTGAGTGCTACTGATTCCAGCTTTGACGGCTACACTCTACTCAACCGGAGCAGTAAGTTGAACCTCAACTTATGGCACTTTGTGAAACTGTTGAGAACTAGAGCTCAGTTGTTTGGCACGCCACCACTGTCCATCCAGCACTATGGACGGAACTGCCTACGTCTGGCTCTAATTAGTCCACGGTTGTGTTCAGCCGAATGACCTCTGGCGGGAACACTTAGAATGAGGTTCTGAGTTATTGCAATATAGGAGCGTTTCACTGCTTTCAAGGCTTCTCAGGACGAATTCTGGAATCTTGCTGCCGGCAGGCCTCCGGCTGTTCCGGGTGAACATCTCCTTGTAAATCCCCCGTTGTTTCTTGTACACCCGTGAAATTTGGCCAGGTTATGCAGTTTGCATTGCTGCACAACTGTGCCTGCCTAGCTAGGCCGCGGTTGCAAACATTCAGGCGTGGCAGCCAGATAGGCTGGTCCCCGTAGGACTCTGCCCGCGGACTGGGTATATCTGCTTTCCGTTCTTCTCACCTGAGTGCTACTGATTCCAGCTTTGAAGGCTACACTCTACTCAACCGGAGCAGTAAGTTGAACCTCAACTTATGGCACTTTGTGAAACTGTTGAGAACTAGAGCTCAGTTGGTTGGCACGCCACCACTCTCTATCCAGCACTATGGACGGTACTGCCTTCATCTGGCTCTAATTAGTCCACGATTGTGTTCAGCCGAATGACCTCTGCCGGGAAAACTAACAATGGGGTTCTGAATTATTTCAACATAGGAGCGTTTCACTGCTTTCAAGGCTTCTCATGAAGAATTCCGGAATCTTGCTGCCGGCAGGCCTCCTGCTGTTCCGGGTGAACATCTCCTTGTAAATCACCCGCGGTTCCTTGTACACCCGTGAAATTTGGCCAGGTTATGCAGTTTGCATTGCTGCACAACTGTGCCTGCCTAGCTAGGCCGCGGTTGCAAACATTCAGGCGTGGCAGCCAGATAGGCTAGTCCCCGTAGGACACTGCCAGTGGACTGGGTATATCTGGTTCCGGTTCTTCTCACCTGAGTGCTACTGATTCCAGCTTTGACCGCTACACTCTACTCAAACGGAGCAGTAAGTTGAACCTCAACTTAGGGCAGTTTGTGAAACTGTTGAGAACTAGAGCTCAGTTGTTTAGCACGCCACCACTGTCCATCCAGCACTATGGATGGCACTGCCTACATCTGGCTCTAATTAGTCCACGGTTGTGTTCAGCTGAATGACCTCTGCCCGGAAAACTAACAATGGGGTTCTGAATTATTGCAACATAGGAGTGTTTTACTGCTTTCAAGGCTTCTCAGGAAGAATTCCGGAATCTTGCTGCCGGCTGGCCTCCGTCTGTTCCGGGTGAACATCTCCTTGTAAATCCCCCGTGGTTTCTTGTACATCCGTGAAATTTGGCCAGGTTATGCAGTTTACATTGCTGTACAATTGCGCCTGCCTACCTCGGACGCGGTTGCAAAAACTCAGGCGTGGCAGCCAGATAGGCTGGTCCCCGTAGGACACTGCCAGCGGACTAGCTATATCTGCTTCACGTTCTTCTCACCTGAGTGCTACTGATTCCAGCTTTGACGGCTACACTCTACTCAACCGGAGCAGTAAGTTGAACCTCAACTTATGGCACTTTGTGAAACTGTTGAGAACTAGAGCTCAGTTGTTTGGCACGCAACCACTGTCCATCCAGCACTATGGACGGCACTGCCTACATCTGGCTCTAATTAGTCCACGGTTGTGTTCAGCCGAATGACCTCCGCCTGGAACACTCAGAATGAGGTTCTGAGTTATTGCAACATAGGAGCGTTTCACTGCTCTCAAGGCTTCTCAGGAAGAATTCTGGAATCTTGCTGCCGGCAGGCCTCCGGCTGTTCCGGGTGAACATCTCCTTGTAAATCCCCCGTGGTTTCTTGTACACCCGTGAAAATTGGCCAGGTTATACAGTTTGCATTGCTGCACAATTCCGCCTGCTTAGCTCGGCCGCGCTTGAAACATTCAGGCGTGGCAGCCAGATAGGCTAGTCCCCGTAATACACTGCCAGCGGACTGGCTATGTCTGCTTCAGGTTCTTCTCACCTGAGTTCTACTGATTCCAGCTTTGACCGCTACACTCTACTCAACCGGAGCCGTAAGTTGAACCTCAACTTAGGGCACTTTGTGAAACTGTTGAGAACTAGAGCTCAGTAGTTTGGCACGCCACCACTGTCCATCCAGCACTATGGACGGCACTGCCTACATCTGGCTCTAATTAGTCCACGGTTGTGTTCAGCTGAATGAACTCTGCCGGGAACACTCAGAATGAGGTTCTGAGTTATTGCAACATAGGAGCGTTTCACTGCTTTCAAGGCTTCTCAGGAAGAATTCCGGAATCTTGCTGCCGGGAGGCCTCCGGCTGTTCCGGGTGAACATCTCCTTGTAAATCACCCGCGGTTCCTTGTACACCCGTGAAATTTCGCCAGGTTATGCAGTTTGCATTGCTGCACAATTGTGCCTGCCTAGCTCGGCCGCGGTTGCCAACATTCACGTGTCGCAGCCAGATAGGCTGGTCCCCGTAGGACACTGCCAGCGGACTGGGTATATCTGCTTCCCGTTCTTCTCACCTGAGTGCTACTGATTCCAGCTTTGACGGCTACACTCTACTCAATCGGCGCAGTAAGTTGAACCTCAACTTATGGCACTTTGTGAAAGTGATGAGAACTAGAGATCAGTTGTTTGGCACGCCACCACTCTCCATCCAGCACTATGGACGGCACTGTCTACATCTGGCTCTAATTAGTCCACGGTTGTGTTCAGCCGAATGACCTCTGCCGGGAACACTCAGAATGAGGTTCTGAGTTATTTCAACATAGGAGCGTTTCACTGCTTTCAAGGCTTCTCAGGAAGAATTCCGGAATCTTGTTGCCGTCAGGCCTCCGGCAGTTCCCGGTGAACATCTCCTTGTAAATCCCCCGTGGTTTCTTGTACACCCGTGATATTTGGCCAGGTTATGCAGTTCGCATTGCTGCACAATTGCGCCTGCCTAACTCGGATGCGGTTGCAAACATTCAGGCGTGGCAGCCAGATTGGCTAGTCCCCGTAATACACTGCCAGCGGACTGGGTATATCTGCTTCCCGTTCTTCGAACCTGAGTGCTACTGATTCCAGCTTTGACGGCTACACTCTACTCAACCGGAACCGTAAGTTGAACCTCAACTTAGGGCACTTTGTGAAACTGTTGAGAACTAGAGCTCAGTTGTTTGGCACGCCACCACTGTCCATCCAGCACTATGGACGGCACTGCCTACATCTGGCTCTAATTACTCCACGGTTGTGTTCAGCCGAATGACCTTGGCCGGGGACACTCAGAATGATGTTCTGAGTTATTGCAACATAGGAGCGTTTCACTGCTTTCAAGGCTTCTCAGGAAGAATTCCAGAATCTTGCTGCCAGCATGCCTCCGGCTCTTCCGGGTGAACATCTTGTAAATCCCCCGTGGTTTCTTGGACATCCGTGAAATTTGGCCAGGTTATGCAGTTTGCATTGCTGCACAATTGCGCCTGCCTACCTCGGCCGCGGTTGCAAACATTCAGCCGTGGCAGCCAGATAGGCTGGTCCCCGTAGGACACTGTCGGCCGACTGGGTATATCTGCTTCCCGGTCTTCTCACCTGAGTGCTACTGATTCCAGCTTTGACGGCTACACTCTACTCAACCGGAGCAGTAAGTTGAACCTCAACTTATGGCACTTTGTGAAACTGTTGAGAACTAGAGCTCAGTTGTTTGGCACGCGCCCACTTTCCATCCAGCCCTATGGACGGCACTGCCTACATCTGGCTCTAATTAGTCCACGGTTGTGTTCAGCCGAATGACCTCTGCCTGGAACTCTCAGAATGAGGTTCTGAGTTATTGCAACATAGGAGCGTCTCACTGCTTTCAAGGCTTCTCAGGAAGAATTCTGGAATCTTGCTGCCGGCAGGCCTTCGGCTGTTCCGGGTGAACATCTCCTTGTATATCCCATGTGGTTTCTTGTACACCCTTGAAATTTGGCCAGGTTATACAGTTTGCATTGCTGCACAATTCCGCCTTCTTAGCTCGGCCGCGCTTGCAAACATTCAGGCGTGGCAGCCAGATAGGCTAGTCACCGTAGGACACTGCCAGCGGACTGGTTATACCTGCTTCACGTTCTTCTCACCTGAGTGCTACTGATTCCAGCTTTGACCGCTACACTCTACTCAACCGGAGCCGTAAGTTGAACCTCAACTTAGGGCACTTTGTGAAACTGTTGAAAACTAGAGCTCAGTTGTTTGGCATGACACCACTGTCCATCCAGCACTATGGACGGCACTGCCTACATCTGGCTTTAAGTAGTCCACGGTTGTGTTCAGCTGAATGACCTCTGCCGGGAACACTCAGAATGAGGTTCTGAGTTATTGCAACATAGGAGCGTTTCACTGCTTTCAAGGCTTCTCACGAAAAATTCCGGAATCTTGCTGCCGGCAGGCCTCCGGCTCTTCCGGGTGAACATCTCCTTGTAAATCCCCCGTGGTTTCTTGTACATCCGTGAAATTTGGCCAGGTTATGCAGTTTGCATTGCTGCACAATTGCGCCTGCCTACCTCGACCGCGGTTGCAAACATTCAGGCGTGGCAGCCAGATAGGCTAGTCCCCGTAATACACTGCCAGCGGACTGGGTATATCTGCTTCCCGTTCTTCTCACCAGAGTGCTACTGATTCCAGCTTTGACGGCTACACTCTACTCAACCGGAGCAGTAAGTTTAACCTCTACTTATGGCACTTTGTGAAACTGTGGAGAACTAGGGCTCAGTTGTTTGGCACGCCACCACTGTCCATCCAGCACTATGGACGGCACTGCCTACATCTGGCTCTAATTAGTCCACGGTTGTGTTCAGCCGAATGACCGCGGCCGGGGACACTCAGAATGAGGTCCTGAGTTATTGCAACATAGGAGCGTTTCACTGCTTTCAAGGCTTCTCAGGAAGAATTCCGGAATCTTACTGCCGGCAGGCCTCTGGCAGTTCCGGCTGAACATCTCCTTGTAAATCCCCCGTGGTTTCTTGTTCACCCGTGATATTTGGCCAGGTTATGCAGTTTGCATTGCTGCACAATTGTACCTGCCTAGCTCGGCCGCGGTTGCAAACATTCAGGTGTGGCAGCCAGATAGGCTGGTCCCCGTAGAACACTGCCAGTGGACTGGGTATATCTGCTTCCCGTTCTTCTCACCTGAGTGCTACTGATTCCATCTTTGACGGCTACACTCTACTCAACCGGAGCAGTAAGTTGAACCTCAACTCATGGCACTTTGTGAAACTGTTGAGAACTAGAGCTCAGTTGTTTGGCACGCCACCACTGTCCATCCAGCACTATGGACGGCACTGCCTACATCTGGCTCTAATTAGTCCATGGTTGTGTTCAGCCGAATGACCTCTGCCGGCAACACTCAGAATGAGGTTCTGAGTTATTGCAACATAGGAGCTTTTCACTGCTTTCAAGGCTTCTCAGGAAGAGTTCCGGAATCTTGCTGCCCGCCGGCGTCCGGCTGTTCCCGGTGAACATCTCCTTGTAAATCCCCCGTGGTTTCTTGTACACCCGTGAAATTTGGCCAGGTTATGCAGTTTGCATTGCTGCACAATTGCGCCTGCCTTGCTCGGCCGCGGTTGCAAACATTCAGGCGTGGCAGCCAGATAGGCTGGTCCCCGTAGGACACTGCCAGCGGACTGGCTATATCTCCTTCACGTTCTTCTCACCTGAGTGCTACTGATTCCAGCTTTGACGGCTACACTCTACTCAACCGGAGCAGTAAGTTGAACCTCAACTTATGGCACTTTGTGAAAGTGATGAGAGCTAGAGCTCAGTTTTTTGGCACGCCACCACTGTCCATCCAGCACTATGGACGGCACTGCCTATATCTGGCTCTAATTAGTCCACGGTTGTGTTCAGCCGAATGACCTCTGCCGGGAACACTCAGAATGAGGTTCTGAGTTATTGCAACATAGGAGCTTTTCACTGCTTTCAAGGCTTCTCAGGAAGAATTCCGGAATCTTGCTGCCGGCAGGCCTCCGGCTGTTCCGGGTGAACATCTCCTTGTAAATCCCTGTGGTTTCTTGTACACACGTGAAATTTGGCCAGGTTATGCAGTTTGCATTGCTGCACAATTGCAACTGCCTACCTCGGCCGCGGTTACAAACATTCAGGCGTGGCAGCCAGATAGGCTAGTCCCCGTAGGACACTGCCAGCGGACTGACTATATCTGCTTCACGTTCTTCTCACCTGAGTGCTACTGATTCCAGCTTTGACGGCTACACTCTACTCAACCGGTGCAGTAAGTTGAACCTCTACTTATGGCACTTTGTGAAACTGTTGAGAACTAGAGCTCAGTTGTTTGGCACGCCAACACTGTCCATCCAGCACTATGGACGGCACTGCCTACATCTGGTTCTAATTAGTCCATGGTTGTGTTCAGCCGAATGACCTCTACCGGGAACACTCAGAATGAGGTTCTGAGTTATAGCAACATACGAGCGTTTCACTGCTTTCAAGGCTTCTCAGGAAGAGTTCCCGAATCTTGCTGCCGCCAGCGTCCGGCTGTTCCGGGTGAACATCTCCTTGTAAATCCCCCGTGGTTTCTTGTACATCCGTGAAATTTGGCCAGGTTATGCAGTTTGCATTGCTGCACAATTCCGCCTGCTTAGCTCGGCGCGCTTGCAAACATTCAGGCGTGGCAGCCAGATAGGCTAGTCCCCGTAGGACACTGCCAGCGGACTGGCTATATCTCCTTCACGTTCTTCTCCCCTGAGTGCTACTGATTCCAGCTTTTTCCGCTACACTCTACTCAACCGGAGCCGTAAGTTGAACCTCAACTTAGGGCACTTTGTGAAACTGTTGAGAACTAGAGCTCAGTTGTTTGGCATGCCACCACTGTCCATCCAGCACTATGGACGGCACTGCCTACATCTGGCTCTAATTAGTCCATGGTTGTGTTCAGCCGAATGACCTCTGCCAGGAACACTCAGAATGATGTTCTGAGTTATTGCAACATAGGAGCGTTTCACTGCTTTCAAGGCTTCTCAGGAAGAATTCCGGAATCTTACTGCCGGCAGGCCTCCGGCAGTTCCGGGTGAACATCTCCTTG
The DNA here is from genome assembly GCF_024711535.1 of Dipodomys merriami. NCBI lineage: Eukaryota > Metazoa > Chordata > Mammalia > Rodentia > Heteromyidae > Dipodomys > Dipodomys merriami. The sequence goes on from NW_027204481.1 coordinate 668,294, forward strand.
TAAATCCCCCGTGGTTTCTTGTATACCCTTGAAATTTGACCAGGTTATGCAGTTTGCATTGCTGCACAATTACGCCTGCCTAGCTCGGCCGCGGTTGCAAACATTCAGGCGTGGCAGCCAGATAGGCTGGTCCCCGTAGGACACTGCCAGCGGACTGGGTATATCTGCTTCCCGTTCTTCTCACCTGAGTGCTACTGATTCCAGCTTTGACGGCTACACTCTACTCAACCGGAGCAATAAGTTGAACCTCAACTTATGGCACTTTGTGAAAGTGATGAGAACTAGAGCTCAGTTGTTTGGCACGCCACCACTCTCCATCCAGCACTATGGACGGCACTGCCTACATCTGGCTCTAATTAGTCCATGGTTGTGTTCAGCCGAATGACCTCTGCCAGGAACACTCAGAATGATGTTCTGAGTTATTGCAACATAGGAGCGTTTCACTGCTTTCAAGGCTTCTCAGGAAGAACTCCGGAATCTTGCTGCCGGCAGGCCTCCGGCAGTTCCGGGTGAACATCTCCTTGTAAATCCCCCGAGGTTTCTTGTACACTCGTGATATTTGGCCAGGTTATGCAGTTTGCATTGCTGCACAATTGTGCCTGGCTAGCTCGGCCGCGGTTGCAAACATTCACGTGTCGCAGCCAGATAGGCTGGTCCCCGTAGGACACTGCCAGCGGACTGGGTATATCTGCTTCCCGTTCTTCTCACCTGAGTGCTACTGATTCCATCTTTGACGGCTACACTCTACTCAACCGGAGCAGTAAGTTGAACCTCAACTTATGGCACTTTGTGAAACTGTTGAGAACTACAGCTCAGTTGTTTGGCACGCCACCACTCTCCATCCAGCACTATGGACGGCACTCCCTACATATGGCTCTAATTAGTCCACGGTTGTGTTCAGCCGAATAATTTCTGCCGGAACACTCAGAATGAGGTTCTGAGTTATTGCAACATAGGAGCGTTTCACTGCTTTCAAGGCTTCTCAGGAAGAATTCCGGAATCTTGCTGCCGGCAGGCCTCCGGCTGTTCCGGGTGAACATCTCCTTGTAAATTTCCCGTGGTTTCTTGTACACCCATGAAATCTGGCTAGGTTATGCAGTTTGCATTGCTGCACAATTGCGCCTGCCTAGCTCGGCCGCGGTTTCAAACATTCAGGTGTTTCAGCCAGATAGGCTGGTCCCCGTAGGACACTGCCAGCGGACTGGGTATATCTGCTTCCCGTTCTTCTCACCTGAGTGCTACTGAGTCCAGGTTTGACCGCTACACTCTACTCAACGGGAGCAGTAAGTTGAACCTCAACTTAGGGCATTTTGTGAAACTGTTGAGAACTAGAGCTCAGTTGTTTGGCACGCCACCACTGTCCATCCAGCACTATGGACGGCACTGCCTACATCTGGCTCTAATTAGTCCACGGTTGTGTTCAGCCGAATGACCTCTGCCGGGAACACTCAGAATGAGGTTCTGAGTTATTGCAACATAGGAGCGTTTCACTGCTTTCAGGGCTTCTCAGGAAGAATTCCGGAATCTTGCTGCCAGCAGGCCTCCGGCTGTTCCGGGTGAACATCTCCTTGTAAATCCCCCGTGGTTTCTTGTACATCCGTGATATTTGGCCAGGTTATGCAGTTCGCATTGCTGCACAATTGCGCCTGCCTAACTCGGATGCGGTTGCAAACATTCAGGCGTGGCAGCCAGATACGCTGGTCCCCGTAGGACACTGCCAGCGGACTGGGTATATCTGCTTCCCGTTCTTCTCACCTGAGTGCTACTGATTCCATCTTTGACGGCTACACTCTACTCAATCGGCGCAGTAAGTTGAACCTCAACTTATGGCACTTTGTGAAAGTGATGAGAACTAGAGATCAGTTGTTTTGCAAGCCACCACTGTCTATCCAGCACTATGGACGGCACTCCCTACATCTGGCTCTAATTAGTCCACGGTTGTGTTCAGCCGAATGACCTCTGCCGGGAACACTCAGAATGAGGTTCTGAGTTATTGCAACATAGGAGCGTTTCACTGCTTTCAAGGCTTCTCAGGAAGAATTCCGGAATCTTGCTGCCGGCAGGCCTCCGGCTCTTGCGGGTGAACATCTTGTAAATCCCCCGTGGTTTCTTGTACATCCGTGAAATTTGGCCAGGTTATGCAGTTTGCATTGCTGCACAATTGCGCCTGCCTACCTCGGCCGGGGTTGCAAACATTCAGGCGTGGCAGCCAGATAGGCTCGTCCCCGGAGGACACTGCCAGCGGACTGGGTATATCTGCTTCCCGTTCTTCTCACCTGAGTGCTAGTGATTCCAGCTTTGACGGCTACACTCTACTCAACCGGAGCAGTAAGTTGAACCTCAACTTATGGCACTTTGTGAAACTGTTGAGAACTAGAGCTCAGTTGTTTGGCACGCGCCCACTCTCCATCCAGCCCTATGGACGGCACTGCCTACATCTGGCTCTAATTAGTCCACGGTTGTGTTCAGACGAATGACCTCTGCCTGGAACACTCAGAATGAGGTTCTGAGTTATTGCAACATAGGAGCGTCTCACTGCTTTCAAGGCTTCTCAGGAAGAATTCTGGAATCTTGCTGCCGCAGGCCTCCGGCTGTTCCGGGTGAACATCTCCTTGTATATCCCATGTGGTTTCTTGTACACCCTTGAAATTTGGCCAGGTTATACAGTTTGCATTGCTGCACAATTCCGCCTGTTTAGCTCGACCGCGCTTGCAAACATTCAGGCGTGGCAGCCAGATAGGCTAGTCCCCGTAGGACACTGCCAGCGGACTGGCTATATCTGCTTCACGTTCTTCTAACCTGAGTGCTACTGATTCCAGCTATGACCGCTACACTCTACTCAACCGGAGCCGTAAGTTGAACCTCAACTTAGGGCACTTTGTGAAACTGTTGAAAACTAGAGCTCAGTTGTTTGGCATGCCACCACTGTCCATCCAGCACTATGGACGGCACTGCCTACATCTGGCTTTAATTAGTCCACGGTTGTGTTCAGCTGAATGACCTCTGCCGGGAACACTCAGAATGAGGTTCTGAGTTATTGCAACATAGGAGCGTTTCACTGCTTTCAAGGCTTCTCAGGAAGAATTCCGGAATCTTGCTGCCGGCAGGCCTCCGGCTCTTCCGGGTGAACATCTCCTTGTAAATCCCCCGTGGTTTCTTGTACATCCGTGAAATTTGGCCAGGTTATGCAGTTTGCATTGCTGCACAATTGCGCCTGCCTACCTCCACCGCGGTTGCAAATATTCAGGCGTGGCAGCCAGATAGGCTGGTCCCCGTAGGACACTGCCAGCGGACTGGCTATATCTCCTTCACGTTCTTCTCACCTGAGTGCTACTGATTCCAGCTTTGACCGCTACACTCTACTCAACCGGAGCCGTAAGTTGAACCTCAACTTAGGGCACTTTGTGAAACTGTTGAGAACTAGAGCTCAGTTGTTTGGCACGCCACCACTGTCCATCCAGCACTATGGACGGCACTGCCTACATCTGGCTCTAATTAGTCCATGGTTGTGTTCAGCCGAATGACCTCTGCCGGGAACACTCAGAATGAGGTTCTGAGTTATTGCAACATAGGAGCGTTTCACTGCTTTCAAGGCTTCTCAGGAAGAATTCCGGACTCTTACTGCCGGCAGGCCTCCGGCAGTTCCGGGTGAACATCTCCTGGTAAATCCCCCGTGGTTTCTTGTACACCCTTGAAATTTGACCAGGTTATGCAGTTTGCAGTGCTGCACAATTACGCCTGCCTAGCTCCGCCGCGGTTGCAAACATTCAGGCGTGGCAGCCAGATAGGCTGTACACGTAGGACACTGCCAGCGGACTGGGTATATCTGCTTCCCGTTCTTCTCACCTGAGTGCTACTGATTCCAGCTTTGACGGCTACACTCTACTCAACGGGAGCAGTAAGTTGAACCTCAACTTATGGCACTTTGTGAAAGTGATGAGAACTAGAGCTCAGTTGTTTGGCACGCCACCACTGTCCATCCAGCACTATGGACGGCACTGCCTACATCTGGCTCTAATTAGTCCATGGTTGTGTTCAGCCGAATGACCTCTGCCGGGAACACTCAGAATGATGTTCTGAGTTATTGCAACATAGGAGCGTTTCACTGCTTTCAAGGCTTCTCAGGAAGAATTCCGGAATCTTGCTGCCGGCAGGCCTCCGGCTGTTCCGGGTGAACATCTCCTTGTAAATTTCCCGTGGTTTCTTGTACACCCATGAAATCTGGCTAGGTTATGCAGTTTGCATTGCTGCACTATTGCGCCTGCCTAGCTCGGCCGCGGTTTCAAACATTCAGGTGTTTCAGCCAGATAGGCTGGTCCCCGTAGGACACTGCCAGCGGACTGGGTATATCTGCTTCCCGTTCTTCTCACCTGAGTGCTACTGAGTCCAGGTTTGACCGCTACACTCTACTCAACGGGAGCAGTAAGTTGAACCTCAACTTAGGGCATTTTGTGAAACTGTTGAGAACTAGAGCTCAGTTGTTTGGCACGCCACCACTGTCCATCCAGCACTATGGACGGCACTGCCTACATCTGGCTCTAATTAGTCCACGGTTGTGTTCAGCCGAATGACCTCTGCCGGGAACACTCAGAATGAGGTTCTGAGTTATTGCAACATAGGAGCGTTTCACTGCTTTCAGGGCTTCTCAGGAAGAATTCCGGAATCTTGCTGCCAGCAGGCTTCCGGCTGTTCCGGGTGAACATCTCCTTGTAAATCCCCCGTGGTTTCTTGTACATCCGTGATATTTGGCCAGGTTATGCAGTTCGCATTGCTGCACAATTGTGCCTGCCTAACTCGGATGTGGTTGCAAACATTCAGGCGTGGCAGCCAGATACGCTGGTCCCCGTAGGACACTGCCAGCGGACTGGGTATATCTGCTTCCCGTTCTTCTCACCTGAGTGCTACTGATTCCATCTTTGACGGCTACACTCTACTCAATCGGCGCAGTAAGTTGAACCTCAACTTATGGCACTTTGTGAAAGTGATGAGAACTAGAGATCAGTTGTTTTGCAAGCCACCACTGTCTATCCAGCACTATGGACGGCACTCCCTACATCTGGCTCTAATTAGTCCACGGTTGTGTTCAGCCGAATGACCTCTGCCGGGAACACTCAGAATGAGGTTCTGAGTTATTGCAACATAGGAGCGTTTCACTGCTTTCAAGGCTTCTCAGGAAGAATTCCGGAATCTTGCTGCCGGCAGGCCTCCGGCTCTTCCGGGTGAACATCTTGTAAATCCCCCGTGGTTTCTTGTACATCCGTGAAATTTGGCCAGGTTATGCAGTTTGCATTGCTGCACAATTGCGCCTGCCTACCTCGGCCGGGGTTGCAAACATTCAGGCGTGGCAGCCAGATAGGCTGGTCCCCGGAGGACACTGCCAGCGGACTGGGTATATCTGCTTCCCGTTCTTCTCACCTGAGTGCTAGTGATTCCAGCTTTGACGGCTACACTCTACTCAACCGGAGCAGTAAGTTGAACCTCAACTTATGGCACTTTGTGAAACTGTTGAGAACTAGAGCTCAGTTGTTTGGCACGCGCCCACTCTCCATCCAGCCCTATGGACGGCACTGCCTACATCTGGCTCTAATTAGTCCACGGTTGTGTTCAGACGAATGACCTCTGCCTGGAACACTCAGAATGAGGTTCTGAGTTATTGCAACATAGGAGCGTCTCACTGCTTTCAAGGCTTCTCAGGAAGAATTCTGGAATCTTGCTGCCGCAGGCCTCCGGCTGTTCCGGGTGAACATCTCCTTGTATATCCCATGTGGTTTCTTGTACACCCTTGAAATTTGGCCAGGTTATACAGTTTGCATTGCTGCACAATTCCGCCTGTTTAGCTCGACCGCGCTTGCAAACATTCAGGCGTGGCAGCCAGATAGGCTAGTCCCCGTAGGACACTGCCAGCGGACTGGCTATATCTGCTTCACGTTCTTCTAACCTGAGTGCTACTGATTCCAGCTATGACCGCTACACTCTACTCAACCGGAGCCGTAAGTTGAACCTCAACTTAGGGCACTTTGTGAAACTGTTGAAAACTAGAGCTCAGTTGTTTGGCATGCCACCACTGTCCATCCAGCACTATGGACGGCACTGCCTACATCTGGCTTTAATTAGTCCACGGTTGTGTTCAGCTGAATGACCTCTGCCGGGAACACTCAGAATGAGGTTCTGAGTTATTGCAACATAGGAGCGTTTCACTGCTTTCAAGGCTTCTCAGGAAGAATTCCGGAATCTTGCTGCCGGCAGGCCTCCGGCTCTTCCGGGTGAACATCTCCTTGTAAATCCCCCGTGGTTTCTTGTACATCCGTGAAATTTGGCCAGGTTATGCAGTTTGCATTGCTGCACAATTGCGCCTGCCTACCTCCACCGCGGTTGCAAATATTCAGGCGTGGCAGCCAGATAGGCTGGTCCCCGTAGGACACTGCCAGCGGACTGGCTATATCTCCTTCACGTTCTTCTCACCTGAGTGCTACTGATTCCAGCTTTGACCGCTACACTCTACTCAACCGGAGCCGTAAGTTGAACCTCAACTTAGGGCACTTTGTGAAACTGTTGAGAACTAGAGCTCAGTTGTTTGGCACGCCACCACTGTCCATCCAGCACTATGGACGGCACTGCCTACATCTGGCTCTAATTAGTCCATGGTTGTGTTCAGCCGAATGACCTCTGCCGGGAACACTCAGAATGAGGTTCTGAGTTATTGCAACATAGGAGCGTTTCACTGCTTTCAAGGCTTCTCAGGAAGAATTCCGGACTCTTACTGCCGGCAGGCCTCCGGCAGTTCCGGGTGAACATCTCCTTGTAAATCCCCCGTGGTTTCTTGTACACCCTTGAAATTTGACCAGGTTATGCAGTTTGCAGTGCTGCACAATTACGCCTGCCTAGCTCCGCCGCGGTTGCAAACATTCAGGCGTGGCAGCCAGATAGGCTGGTCCCCGTAGGACACTGCCAGCGGACTGGGTATATCTGCTTCCCGTTCTTCTCACCTGAGTGCTACTGATTCCAGCTTTGACGGCTACACTCTACTCAACGGGAGCAGTAAGTTGAACCTCAACTTATGGCACTTTGTGAAAGTGATGAGAACTAGAGCTCAGTTGTTTGGCACGCCACCACTGTCCATCCAGCACTATGGACGGCACTGCCTACATCTGGCTCTAATTAGTCCATGGTTGTGTTCAGCCGAATGACCTCTGCCGGGAACACTCAGAATGATGTTCTGAGTTATTGCAACATAGGAGCGTTTCACTGCTTTCAAGGCTTCTCATGAAGAATTCCGGAACCTTGCTGCCAGCTGGCCTCCGGCTGTTCCGGGTGAACATCTCCTTGTAAATCCCCCGTGGTTTCTTGTACACCCGTGAAATTTGGCCAGGTTATGCAGTTTGCATTGCTGCACAATTGCGCCTGCCTAGCTCGGCCACGGTTGCAAATATGCAGGCGTGGCAGCCAGATAGGCTGGTCCCCGTAGGACACTGCCAGCGGACTGGGTATATCTGCTTCCCGTTCTTCTCACCTGAGTGCTACTGATTCCAGCTTTGACGGCTACACTCTACTCAACCGGAGCAGTAAGTTGAACTTCAACTTGGGGCACTTTGTGAAAGTGATGAGAACTAGAGCTCAGTTGTTTGGCACGCCACCACTGTCCATCCAGCACTCTGGACGGCACTGCCTACATCTGGCTCTAATTAGTCCATGGTTGTGTTCAGCCGAATGACCTCTGCCGGCAACACTCAGAATGAGGTTCTGAGTTATTGCAACATAGGAGCGTTTCACTGCTTTCAAGGCTTCTCAGGAAGAATTCCGGAATCTTGCTGCCGGCAGGCCTCCGGCTCTTCCGGGTGAACATCTCCTTGTAAATCCCCCGTGGTTTCTTGTACACCCGTGAAATTTGGCCAGGTTATGCAGTTTTCATTGCTGCACAATTGCGCCTGCCTAGCTCGGCCGCGGTTGCAAACATTCAGGCGTGGCAGCCAGATAGGCTGGTCCCCGTAGGACAGTGCCAATGGACTGGGTATCTCTGCTTCCCGTTCTTGTCACCTGAGTGCTACTGATTCCAGCTTTGACGGCTACACTCTACTTAACCGGAGCCGTAAGTTGAACCTCAACTTATGGCACTTTGTGAAAGTGATGAGTACTAGAGCTCAGTTGTTTGGCACGCCACCACTGTCCATCCAGCACTATGGACGGCACTGCTTACATCTGGCTCTAATTAGTCCACGGTTGTGTTCAGCCGAATGATTTCTGCCGGAACACTCATAATGAGGTTCTGAGTTATTGCAACATAGGAGCGTTTCACTGCTTTCAAGGCTTCTCAGGAAGAATTCCGGAATCTTGCTGCCGGCAGGCCTCCGGCTGTTCCGGGTGAACATCTCCTTGTAAATTTCCCGTGGTTTCTTGTACATCCGTGATATTTGGCCAGGTTATGCAGTTCGCATTGCTGCACAATTGCGCCTGCCTAACTCGGATGCGGTTGCAAACATTCAGGCGTGGCAGCCAGATAGGCTGGTCCCCGTAGGACACTGCCAGCAGACTGGGTATATCTGCTTCCCTTTCTTCTCACCTGAGTGCTACTGATTCCAGCTTTGACGGCTACACTCTACTCAACCGGAGCCGTAAGTTGAACCTCAACTTAGGGCACTTTGTGAAACTGTTGAGAACTAGAGCTCAGTTGTTTGGCACGCCACCACTGTCCATCCAGCACTATGGACGGCACTGCCTACATCTGGCTCTAATTAGTCCACGGTTGTGTTCAGCCGAATGACCTTGGCCGGGGACACTCAGAATGATGTTCTGAGTTATTGCAACATAGGAGCGTTTCACTGCTTTCAAGGCTTCTCAGGAAGAATTCCGGAATCTTGCTGCGGGCAGGCCTCCGGCAGTTCCGGGTGAACATCTCCTTGTAAATCCCCCGTGGTTTCTTGTACACCCGTGATATTTGGCCAGGTTATGCAGTTTGCATTGCTGCACAATTGTGCCTGCCTAGCTCGGCCGCGGTTGCAAACATTCACGTGTCGCAGCCAGAAAGGCTGGTCCCCGTAGGACGCTGCCAGCGGACTGGGTATATCTGCTTTCCGTTCTTCTCACCTAAGTGCTACTGATTCCATCTTTGACGGCTACACTCTACTCAATCGGCGCAGTAAGTTGAACCTCAACTTATGGCACTTTGTGAAAGTGATGACAACTAGAGATCAGTTGTTTGGCACGCCACCACTGTCCATCCAGCACTATGGACGGCACTGCCTACATCTGGCTCTAATTAGTCCATGGTTGTGTTCAGCCGAATGACCTCTGCCGGCAACACTCAGAATGAGGTTCTGAGTTATTGCAACATAGGATCTTTTCCCTGCTTACAAGGCTTCTCAGGAAGAGTTCCGGAATCTTGCTGCCCGCCGGCGTCTGGCTGTTCCGGGTGAACATCTCCTTGTAAATCCCCAGGGGTTTCTTGTACACCCGTGAAATTTGGCCAGGTTATGCAGTTTGCATTGCTGCACAATTGCGCCTGCCTAGCTCGGCCGCGGTTGCAAACATTCAGGCGTGGCAGCCAGATAGGCTGGTCCCCGAAGGACACTGCCAATGGACGGGCTATATCTGCTTCCCGTTCTTCTCACCTGAGTGCTACTGATTCCAGCTTTGACGGCTACACTCTACTTAACCGGAGCCGTAAGTTGAACCTCAACTTCTGGCACTTTGTGAAAGTGATGAGAACTAGAGCTCAGTTGTTTGGCACGCCACCACTGTCCATCTAGCACTATGGACGGCACTGCTTACATCTGGCTCTAATTAGTCCACGGTTGTGTTCAGCCGAATGACCTCTGCCGGGAACACTCAGAATGAGTTTCTGAGTTATTGCAACATAAGAGCGTTTCACTGCTTTCAAGGCTTCTCAGGAAGAATTCCGGAATCTTGCTGCCGGCAGGCCTCCGGCTGTTCCGGGTGAACATCTCCTTGTAAATCCCCCGTGGTTTCTTGTACACCCGTGAAATTTGGCCAGGTTATAGAGTTTGCATTGCTGCACAATTTCGCCTGCTTAGCTCGACCGCGCTTGCAAACATTCAGGCGTGGCAGCCAGATAGGCTAGTCCCCGTAGGACACTGCCAGAAGACTAGCTCTATCTGCTTCCCGTTCTTCTCACCTGAGTGCTACTGATTCCAGGTTTGACCGCTACACTCTACTCAACCGGAGCCGTAAGTTGAACCTCAACATAGGGCACTTTGTGAAACTGTTGAGAACTAGAGCTCAGTTGTTTGGCACGCCACCACTGTACATCCAGCACTATGGACGGCACTGCCTACGTCTGGCTCTAATTAGTCCACGGTTGTGTTCAGCCGAATGACCTCGGCCGGGGACACTCAGAATGATGTTCTGAGTTATTGCAACATAGGAGCGTTTCACTGCTTTCAAGGCTTCTCAGGAAGAATTACGGAATCTTGCTGCCGCCATGCCTCCGGCAGTTCCGGGTGAACCTCTCCTTGTCAATCCCCCGTGGTTTCTTGTACACCCGTGAAATTTGGCCAGGTTATGCAGTTTGCATTGCTGCACAATTGCGCCTGGCTAGCTCGGCCGCGTTTGCAAACATTCAGGCATGGCAGACAGATAGGCTGGTCCCCGTAGGACACTGCCAGCGGACTGGGTATATCTGCTTCCCGTTCTTCCAACCTGAGTGCTACTGATTCAAGCTTTGACCGCTACACTCTACTCAACCGGAGCAGTAAGTTGAACCTCAACTTATGGAATTTTGTGAAAGTGATGAGAACTAGAGCTCAGTTGTTTGGCACGCCACCACTGTCCATCCAGCACTATGGACGGCACTGACTACATCTGGCTCTAATTAGTCCACGGTTGTGTTCAGCCGAATGACCTCTGCCGGGAACACTGAGAATGAGGTTCTGAGTTATTGCAACATAGGAGCGTTTCACTGCTTTCAAGGCTTCTCAGGAAGAATTCCGGAATCTTGCTGCCGGCAGGCCTCCGGCTGTTCCGGGTGAACATCTCCTTTTAAATCCCCCGTGGTTTCTTGTACATCCGTGAAATTTGGCCAGGTTATGCAGTTTGCATTGCTGCACAATTCAGCCTGCTTAGCTTGGCCGCGCTTGCAAACATTCAAGCGTGGCAGCCAGATAGGCTGGTCCCCGTAGGACACTGCCAGCGGACTAGCTATATCTGCTTCACGTTCTTCTCACCTGAGTGCTACTTATTCCAGCTTTGACCGCTACACTCTACTCAACCGGAGCCGTAAGTTGAACCTCAACTTAGGGCACTTTGTGAAACTGTTGAGAACTAGAGCTCAGTTGTTTGGCACGCCACCACTGTCCATCCAGCACTATGGACGGCACTGCCTACATCTGGCTCTAATTAGTCCACGGTTGTGTTCAGCCGAATGACCTTGGCCGGGGACACTCAGAATGATGTTCTGAGTTATTGCAACATAGGAGCGTTTCACTGCTTTCAAGGCTTCTCAGGAAGAATTCCGGAATCTTGCTGCCGTCAGGTCTCCGGCAGTTCCGGGTGAACATCTAATTGTAAATCCCCCGTGGTTTCTTGTACACCCGTGATATTTGGCCAGGTTATGCAGTTTGCATTGCTGCACAATTGTGCCTGCCTAGCTCGGCCGCGGTTGCAAACATTCAGGCGTGGCAGCCAGATAGGCTGGTCCCCGTAGGACACTGCCAGCGGACTGGGTATATCTGCTTCCCGTTCTTCTCACCTGAGTGCTACTGATTCCACCTTTGACGGCTACACTCTACTCAACCGGAACAATAAGTTGAACCTCAACTCATGGCACTTTGTGAAACTGTTGAGAACTAGAGCTCAGTTGTTTGGCACGCCACCACTGTCCATCCAGCACTATGGACGGCACTGCCTACATCTGGCTCTAATTAGTCCATGGTTGTGTTCAGCCGAATGACCTCTGCCGGCAACACTCAGAATGAGTTTCTGAGTTATTGCAACATAGGATCTTTTCCCTGCTTACAAGGCTTCTCAGGAAGAGTTCCGGAATCTTGCTGCCTGCCGGCGTCTGGCTGTTCCGGGTGAACATCTCCTTGTAAATCCCCAGGGGTTTCTTGTACACCCGTGAAATTTGGCCAGGTTATGCAGTTTGCATTGCTGCACAATTGCGCCTGCCTAGCTCGGCCACGGTTGCAAACATTCAGGCGTGGCAGCCAGATAGGCTGGTCCCCGAAGGACACTGCCAATGGACTGGCTATATCTGCTTCCCGTTCTTCTCACCTGAGTGCTACTGATTCCAGCTTTGACGGCTACACTCTACTTAACCGGAGCCGTAAGTTGAACCTCAACTTATGGCACTTTGTGAAAGTGATGAGAACTAGAGCTCAGTTGTTTGGCACGCCACCACTGTCCATCCAGCACTATGGACGGCACTGCTTACATCTGGCTCTAATTAGTCCACGGTTGTGTTCAGCCGAATGACCTCTGCCGGGAACACTCAGAATGAGTTTCTGAGTTATTGCAACATAAGAGCGTTTCACTGCTTTCAAGGCTTCTCAGGAAGAATTCCGGAATCTTGCTGCCGGCAGGCCTCCGGCTGTTCCGGGTGAACATCTCCTTGTAAATCCCCCGTGGTTTCTTGTACACCCGTGAAATTTGGCCAGGTTATACAGTTTGCATTGCTGCACAATTTCGCCTGCTTAGCTCGGCCGCGCTTGCAAACATTCAGGCGTGGCAGCCAGATAGGCTAGTCCCCGTAGGACACTGCCAGAAGACTAGCTCTATCTGCTTCCCGTTCTTCTCACCTGAGTGCTACTGATTCCAGCTTTGACCGCTACACTCTACTCAACCGGAGCCGTAAGTTGAACCTCAACATAGGGCACTTTGTGAAACTGTTGAGAACTAGAGCTCAGTTGTTTGGCACGCCACCACTGTACATCCAGCACTATGGACGGCACTGCCTACGTCTGGCTCTAATTAGTCCACGGTTGTGTTCAGCCGAATGACCTCGGCCGGGGACACTCAGAATGATGTTCTGAGTTATTGCAACATAGGAGCGTTTCACTGCTTTCAAGGCTTCTCAGGAAGAATTACGGAATCTTGCTGCCGCCATGCCTCCGGCAGTTCCGGGTGAACCTCTCCTTGTCAATCCCCCGTGGTTTCTTGTACACCCGTGAAATTTGGCCAGGTTATGCAGTTTGCATTGCTGCACAATTGCGCCTGCCTAGCTCGGCCGCGTTTGCAAACATTCAGGCATGGCAGACAGATAGGCTGGTCCCCGTAGGACACTGCCAGCGGACTGGGTATATCTGCTTCCCGTTCTTCGAACCTGAGTGCTACTGATTCCACCTTTGACGGCTACACTCTACTCAACCGGAGCAGTAAGTTGAACCTCAACTTATGGAATTTTGTGAAAGTGATGAGAACTAGAGCTCAGTTGTTTGGCACGCCACCACTGTCCATCCAGCACTATGGACGGCACTGACTACATCTGGCTCTAATTAGTCCACGGTTGTGTTCAGCCGAATGACCTCTGCCGGGAACACTGAGAATGAGGTTCTGAGTTATTGCAACATAGGAGCGTTTCACTGCTTTCAAGGCTTCTCAGGAAGAATTCCGGAATCTTGCTGCCGGCAGGCCTCCGGCTGTTCCGGGTGAACATCTCCTTTTAAATCCCCCGTGGTTTCTTGTACATCCGTGAAATTTGGCCAGGTTATGCAGTTTGCATTGCTGCACAATTCAGCCTGCTTAGCTCGGCCGCGCTTGCAAACATTCAAGCGTGGCAGCCAGATAGGCTGGTCCCCGTAGGACACTGCCAGCGGACTAGCTATATCTGCTTCACGTTCTTCTCACCTGAGTGCTACTGAATCCAGCTTTGACCGCTACACTCTACTCAACCGGAGCCGTAAGTTGAACCTCAACTTAGGGCACTTTGTGAAACTGTTGAGAACTAGAGCTCAGTTGTTTGGCACGCCACCACTGTCCATCCAGCACTATGGACGGCACTGCCTACATCTGGCTCTAATTAGTCCACGGTTGTGTTCAGCCGAATGACCTTGGCCGGGGACACTCAGAATGATGTTCTGAGTTATTGCAACATAGGAGCGTTTCACTGCTTTCATGGCTTCTCAGGAAGAATTCCGGAAACTTGCTGCTGTCAGGCCTCCGGCAGTTCCGGGTGAACATCTAATTGTAAATCCCCCGTGGTTTCTTGTACACCCGTGATATTTGGCCAGGTTATGCAGTTTGCATTGCTGCACAATTGTGCCTGCCTAGCTCGGCCGCGGTTGCAAACATTCACGTGTCGCAGCCAGATAGGCTGTTCCCCGTAGGACACTGCCAGCGGACTGGGTATATCTGCTTCCCGTTCTTCTCACCTGAGTGCTACTGATTCCATCTTTGACGGCTGCACTCTACTCAATCGGCGCAGTAAGTTGAACCTCAACTTAGGGCACTTTGTGAAACTGTTGAAAACTAGAGCTCAGTTGTTTGGCATGGCGCCACTGTCCATCCAGCACTATGGACGGCACTGACTACATCTGGCTCTAATTAGTCCACGGTTGTGTTCAGCCGAATGACCTCTGCCGGGAACACTGAGAATGAGGTTCTGAGTTATTGCAACATAGGAGCGTTTCACTGCTTTCAAGGCTTCTCAGGAAGAATTCCGGAATCTTGCTGCCGGCAGGCCTCCGGCTGTTCCGGGTGAACATCTCCTTTTAAATCCCCCTGGTTTCTTGTACATCCGTGAAATTTGGCCAGGTTATGCAGTTTGCATTGCTGCACAATTCAGCCTGCTTAGCTTGGCCGCGCTTGCAAACATTCAAGCGTGGCAGCCAGATAGGCTGGTCCCCGTAGGACACTGCCAGCGGACTAGCTATATCTGCTTCACGTTCTTCTCACCTGAGTGCTACTTATTCCAGCTTTGACCGCTACACTCTACTCAACCGGAGCCGTAAGTTGAACCTCAACTTAGGGCACTTTGTGAAACTGTTGAGAACTAGAGCTCAGTTGTTTGGCACGCCACCACTGTCCATCCAGCACTATGGACGGCACTGCCTACATCTGGCTCTAATTACTCCACGGTTGTGTTCAGCCGAATGACCTTGGCCGGGGAAACTCAGAATGATGTTCTGAGTTATTGCAACATAGGAGCGTTTCACTGCCTTCATGGCTTCTCAGGAAGAATTCCGGAATCTTGCTGCCGTCAGGCCTCCGGCAGTTCCGGGTGAACATCTAATTGTAAATCCCCCGTGGTTTCTTGTACACCCGTGATATTTGGCCAGGTTATGCAGTTTGCATTGCTGCACAATTGCGCCTGCTTAGCTCGGCCGCGGTTGCAAACATTCAGGCGTGGCAGCCAGATAGGCTGGTCCCCGTAGGACACTGCCAATGGACTGGGTATATCTGCTTCCCGTTCTTCTCACCTGAGTGCTACTGATTCCAGCTTTGACGGCTACACTCTACTCAACCGGAGCAGTAAGTTTAACCTCTACGTATGGCACTTTGTGAAAGTGATGAGAACTAGAGCTCAGTTGTTTGGCACGCCACCACTGTCCATTTAGCACTATGGACGGCATTGCCTATATCTGGCTCTAATTAGTCCACGGTTGTGTTCAGCCGGATGACCTCTGCCGGGAACACTCAGAATGAGGTTCTGAGTTATTGCAACATAAGAGCGTTTCACTGCTTTCAAGGCTTCTCAGGCAGAATTCCGGAATCTTGCTGCCGGCAGGCCTCCGGCTCTTCCGGGTGAACATCTCTTTGTAAATCCCCCGTGGTTTCTTTTACACCCGTGAAATTTGGCCAGGTTGTGCAGTTTGCATTGCTGCACAATTGTGCCTGCCTAGCTCGGCCGCGGTTGCAAACATTCAGGCGTGGCAGCCTGATAGGCTGGTCCCCGGAGGACACTGCCAATGGACTGGGTATATCTGCTTCCCGTTCTTCTCACCTGAGTGCTACTGATTCCAGCTTTGACGGCTACACTCTACTCAACTGGAGCCGTAAGTTGAACCTCAACTTATGGCACTTTGTGAAAGTGATGAGAACTAGAGCTCAGTTGTTTGGCACGCCACCACTCTCCATCCAGCACTATGGACGGCACTGCCTACATCTGGCTCTAATTAGTCCACGGTTGTGTTCAGAAGAATGACCTCTGCCCGGAACACTCAGAATGAGGTTCTGAGTTATTGCAACATAGGAGCGTTTCACAGCTTTCAAGGCTTCTCAGGAAGAGTTCCGGAATCTTGCTGCCCGCCGGCGTCCGACTGTTCTGGGTGAACATCTCCTTGTAAATCCCCGGTGGTTTCTTGTACACCCGTGAAATTTGGCCAGGTTATGCAGTTTGCATTGCTGCACAATTGCGCCTGCCTAGCTCGGCCGCGGTTGCAAACATTCAGGCGTGGCAGCCAGATAGGCTGGTCCTCATAGGACACTGCCAGCGGACTGGGTATATCTGCTTCCCGTTCTTATCACCTGAGTGCTACTGATTCCAGCTTTGACGGCTACACTCTACTCAACCTGAGCAGTAAGTTGAACCTCAACTTATGGCACTTTGTGAAAGTGTTGAGAACTAGAGATCAGTAGTTTGGCACGCCACCACTGTCCATCCAGCACTATGGATGGCACTGCCTACATCTGGCTCTAATTAGTCCACGGTTGTGTTCAGCCGAATGACCTCTGCCGGGAACACTCAGAATGAAGTTCTGAGTTATTGCAACATAGGAGCGTTTCACTGCTTTCAAGGCTTCTCAGGAAGAGTTCCGGAATTTTGCTGCCCGCCGGCGTCCGGCTGTTCCGGGTGAACATCTCCTTGTAAATCCCCCGTGGTTTCTTGTACACCCTTGAAATCTGGCCAGGTTATGCAGTTTGCAGTGCTGCACAATTGCGCCTGCCTATCTCAGCCTCGTTTGCAAATCTTCAGGCGTGGCAGCCAGATAGGCTGGTCCTCATAGGACACTGCCAGCGGACTGGCTATATCTGCTTCACGTTCTTCTCACCTGAGTTCTACTGATTCCAGCTTTGACCGCTACACTCTACTCAACCGGAGCCATAAGTTGAACCTCAACTTAGGGAACTTTGTGAAACTGTTGAGAACTAGAGCTCAGTTGTTTGGCACGCCACCACTGTGCATTCAGCACTATGGACGGCACTGACTACATCTGGCTCTAATTAGTCCACGGTTGTGTTCAGCAGAATGACCTCTGCCGGGAACACTCAGAATGAGGTTCTGAGTTATTGCAACATAGGAGCGTTTCACTGCTTTCAAGGCTTCTCAGGAAGAATTCCGGAATCTTGCTGCCGGCAGGCCTCCGGCAGTTCCGGGTGAACATCTCATTGTAAATCCCCCGTGGTTTCTTGTACACCCTTGAAATTTGACCAGGTTATACAGTTTGCATTGCTGCACAATTCCACCTGCTTAGCTCGGCCGCGCTTGCAAAGATTCAGGCGTGGCAGCCAGATAGGCTAGTCCCCGTAGGACACTGCCAGCGGACTGGCTATATCTGCTTCACGTTCTTCTCACCTGAGTGCTACTGATTCCAGCTTTGAGGGCTACACTCTACTCAACCGGAGCAGTAAGTTGAACCTCTACTCATGGCACTTTGTGAAACAGTGGAGAACTAGAGCTCAGTTGTTTGGCACGCCACCACTGTCCATCCAGCACTATGGACGGCACTGCATACATCTGGCTCTAATTAGTCCATGGTTGTGTTCAGCTGAATGATCTCTGCCGGGAACACTCAGAATGAGGTTCTGAGTTATTGCAACATAGGAGCGTTTCACTGCTTTCAAGGCTTCTCAGGAAGAATTCCGGAATCTTACTGCCGGCAGGCCTCCGGCAGTTCCGGGTGAACATCTCCTTGTAAATCCCCCGTGGTTTCTTGTATACCCTTGAAATTTGACCAGGTTATGCAGTTTGCATTGCTGCACAATTACGCCTGCCTAGCTCGGCCGCGGTTGCAAACATTCAGGCGTGGCAGCCAGATAGGCTGGTCCCCGTAGGACACTGCCAGCGGACTGGGTATATCTGCTTCCCGTTCTTCTCACCTGAGTGCTACTGATTCCAGCTTTGACGGCTACACTCTACTCAACCGGAGCAATAAGTTGAACCTCAACTTATGGCACTTTGTGAAAGTGATGAGAACTAGAGCTCAGTTGTTTGGCACGCCACCACTGTCCATCCAGCACTATGGACGGCACTGCCTACATCTGGCTCTAATTAGTCCATGGTTGTGTTCAGCCGAATGACCTCTGCCAGGAACACTCAGAATGATGTTCTGAGTTATTGCAACATAGGAGCGTTTCACTGCTTTCAAGGCTTCTCAGGAAGAACTCCGGAATCTTGCTTCCGGCAGGCCTCCGGCAGTTCCGGGTGAACATCTCCTTGTAAATCCCCCGTGGTTTCTTGTACACCCGTGATATTTGGCCAGGTTATGCAGTTTGCATTGCTGCACAATTGTGCCTGGCTAGCTCGGCCGCGGTTGCAAACATTCACGTGTCGCAGCCAGATAGGCTGGTCCCCGTAGGACACTGCCAGCGGAATGGGTATATCTGCTTCCCGTTCTTCTCACCTGAGTGCTACTGATTCCATCTTTGACGGCTACACTCTACTCAACCGGAGCAGTAAGTTGAACCTCAACTTATGGCACTTTGTGAAACTGTTGAGAACTAGAGCTCAGTTGTTTGGCACGCCACCACTGTCCATCCAGCACTATGGACGGCACTGCCTACATCTGGCTCTAATTAGTCCATGGTTGTGTTCAGCCGAATGACCTCTGCCGGGAACACTCAGAATGAGGTTCTGAGTTATTGCAACATAGGAGCGTTTCACTGCTTTCAAGGCTTCTCAGGAAGAATTCAGGAATCTTACTGCCGGCAGGCCTCCAGCAGTTCTGGGTGAACATCTCCTTGTAAATCCCCCGTGGTTTCTTGTACACCCTTGAAATTTGACCAGGTTATGCAGTTTGCATTGCTGCACAATTACGCCTGCCTAGCTCGGCCGCGGTTGCAAACATTCAGGCGTTGCAGCCAGATAGGCTGGTCCCCGTAGGACACTGCCAGCGGACTGGGTATATCTGCTTCCCGTTCTTCTCACCTGAGTGCTACTGATTCCAGCTTTGACGGCTACACTCTACTCAACGGGAGCAGTGAGTTGAACCTCAACTTATGGCACTTTGTGAAAGTGATGAGAACTAGAGCTCAGTTGTTTGGCACGCCACCAGTGTCCATCCAGCACTATGGACGGCACTGCCTACATCTGGCTCTAATTAGTCCATGGTTGTGTTCAGCCGAATGACCACTGCCGGGAACACTCAGAATGATGTTCTGAGTTATTGCAACATAGGAGCGTTTCACTGCTTTCAAGGCTTCTCAGGAAGAATTCCGGAATCTTGCTGCCGGCAGGCCTCCGGCTGTTCCGGGTGAACATCTCCTTGTAAATTTCCCGTGGTTTCTTGTACACCCATGAAATCTGGCTAGGTTATGCAGTTTGCATTGCTGCACAATTGCGCCTGCCTAGCTCGGCCGCGGTTTCAAACATTCAGGTGTTTCAGCCAGATAGGCTGGTCCCCGTAGGACACTGCCAGCGGACTGGGTATATCTGCTTCCCGTTCTTCTCACCTGAGTGCTACTGAGTCCAGGTTTGACCGCTACACTCTACTCAACGGGAGCAGTAAGTTGAACCTCAACTTAGGGCATTTTGTGAAACTGTTGAGAACTAGAGCTCAGTTGTTTGGCACGCCACCACTGTCCATCCAGCACTATGGACGGCACTGCCTACATCTGGCTCTAATTAGTCCACGGTTGTGTTCAGCCGAATGACCTCTGCCGGGAACACTCAGAATGAGGTTCTGAGTTATTGCAACATAGGAGCGTTTCACTGCTTTCAGGGCTTCTCAGGAAGAATTCCGGAATCTTGCTGCCAGCAGGCCTCCGGCTGTTCCGGGTGAACATCTCCTTGTAAATCCCCCGTGGTTTCTTGTACATCCGTGATATTTGGCCAGGTTATGCAGTTCGCATTGCTGCACAATTGCGCCTGCCTAACTCGGATGCGGTTGCAAACATTCAGGCGTGGCAGCCAGATACGCTGGTCCCCGTAGGACACTGCCAGCGGACTGGGTATATCTGCTTCCCGTTCTTCTCACCTGAGTGCTACTGATTCCATCTTTGACGGCTACACTCTACTCAATCGGCGCAGTAAGTTGAACCTCAACTTATGGCACTTTGTGAAAGTGATGAGAACTAGAGATCAGTTGTTTTGCAAGCCACCACTGTCTATCCAGCACTATGGACGGCACTCCCTACATCTGGCTCTAATTAGTCCACGGTTGTGTTCAGCCGAATGACCTCTGCCGGGAACACTCAGAATGAGGTTCTGCGTTATTGCAACATAGGAGCGTTTCACTGCTTTCAAGGCTTCTCAGGAAGAATTCCGGAATCTTGCTGCCGGCAGGCCTCCGGCTCTTCCGGGTGAACATCTTGTAAATCCCCCGTGGTTTCTTGTACATCCGTGAAATTTGGCCAGGTTATGCAGTTTGCATTGCTGCACAATTCAGCCTGCCGACCTCGGCCGGGGTTGCAAACATTCAGGCGTGGCAGCCAGATAGGCTGGTCCCCGTAGGACAATGCCAGCGGACTGGGTATATCTGCTTCCCGTTCTTCTCACCTGAGTGCTAGTGATTCCAGCTTTGACGACTACACTCTACTCAACAGGAGCAGTAAGTTGAACCTCAACTTATGGCACTTTGTGAAACTGTTGAGAACTAGAGCTCAGTTGTTTGGCACGCGCCCACTCTCCATCCAGCCCTATGGACGGCACTGCCTACATCTGGCTCTAATTAGTCCACGGTTGTGTTCAGACGAATGACCTCTGCCTGGAACACTCAGAATGAGGTTCTGAGTTATTGCAACATAGGAGCGCCTACTGCTTTCAAGGCTTCTCAGGAAGAATTCTGGAATCTTGCTGCCGCAGGCCTCCGGCTGTTCCGGGTGAACATCTCCTTGTATATCCCATGTGGTTTCTTGTACACCCTTGAAATTTGGCCAGGTTATACAGTTTGCATTGCTGCACAATTCCGCCTGTTTAGCTCGACCGCGCTTGCAAACATTCAGGCGTGGCAGCCAGATAGGCTAGTCCCCGTAGGACACTGCCAGCGGACTGGCTATATCTGCTTCACGTTCTTCTAACCTGAGTGCTACTGATTCCAGCTATGACCGCTACACTCTACTCAACCGGAGCCGTAAGTTGAACCTCAACTTAGGGCACTTTGTGAAACTGTTGAAAACTAGAGCTCAGTTGTTTGGCATGCCACCACTGTCCATCCAGCACTATGGACGGCACTGCCTACATCTGGCTTTAATTAGTCCACGGTTGTGTTCAGCTGAATGACCTCTGCCGGGAACACTCAGAATGAGGTTCTGAGTTATTGCAACATAGGAGCGTTTCACTGCTTTCAAGGCTTCTCAGGAAGAATTCCGGAATCTTGCTGCCGGCAGGCCTCCGGCTCTTCCGGGTGAACATCTCCTTGTAAATCCCCCGTGGTTTCTTGTACATCCGTGAAATTTGGCCAGGTTATGCAGTTTGCATTGCTGCACAATTGCGCCTGCCTACCTCCACCGCGGTTGCAAATATTCAGGCGTGGCAGCCAGATAGGCTGGTCCCCGTAGGACACTGCCAGCGGACTGGCTATATCTCCTTCACGTTCTTCTCACCTGAGTGCTACTGATTCCAGCTTTGACCGCTACACTCTACTCAACCGGAGCCGTAAGTTGAACCTCAACTTAGGGCACTTTGTGAAACTGTTGAGAACTAGAGCTCAGTTGTTTGGCACGCCACCACTGTCCATCCAGCACTATGGACGGCACTGCCTACATCTGGCTCTAATTAGTCCATGGTTGTGTTCAGCCGAATGACCTCTGCCGGGAACACTCAGAATGAGGTTCTGAGTTATTGCAACATAGGAGCGTTTCACTGCTTTCAAGGCTTCTCAGGAAGAATTCCGGACTCTTACTGCCGGCAGGCCTCCGGCAGTTACGGGTGAACATCTCCTTGTAAATCCCCCGTGGTTTCTTGTACACCCTTGAAATTTGACCAGGTTATGCAGTTTGCAGTGCTGCACAATTACGCCTGCCTAGCTCCGCCGCGGTTGCAAACATTCAGGCGTGGCAGCCAGATAGGCTGGTCCCCGTAGGACACTGCCAGCGGACTGGGTATATCTGCTTCCCGTTCTTCTCACCTGAGTGCTACTGATTCCAGCTTTGACGGCTACACTCTACTCAACGGGAGCAGTAAGTTGAACCTCAACTTATGGCACTTTGTGAAAGTGATGAGAACTAGAGCTCAGTTGTTTGGCACGCCACCACTGTCCATCCAGCACTATGGACGGCACTGCCTACATCTGGCTCTAATTAGTCCATGGTTGTGTTCAGCCGAATGACCTCTGCCGGGAACACTCAGAATGATGTTCTGAGTTATTGCAACATAGGAGCGTTTCACTGCTTTCAAGGCTTCTCAGGAAGAATTCCGGAACCTTGCTGCCAGCTGGCCTCCGGCTGTTCCGGGTGAACATCTCCTTGTAAATCCCCCGTGGTTTCTTGTACACCCGTGAAATTTGGCCAGGTTATGCAGTTTGCATTGCTGCACAATTGCGCCTGCCTAGCTCGGCCACGGTTGCAAATATGCAGGCGTGGCAGCCAGATAGGCTGGTCCCCGTAGGACACTGCCAGCGGACTGGGTATATCTGCTTCCCGTTCTTCTCACCTGAGTGCTACTGATTCCAGGTTTGACGGCTACACTCTACTCAACCGGAGCAGTAAGTTGAACTTCAACTTGGGGCACTTTGTGAAAGTGATGAGAACTAGAGCTCAGTTGTTTGGCACGCCACCACTGTCCATCCAGCACTATGGACTGCACTGCCTACATCTGGCTCTAATTAGTCGACGGTTGTGTGCAGACGAATGACCTCTGCGGGGAACACTCAGAATGATGTTCTGAGTTATTGCAACATAGGAGCGTTTCACTGCTTTCAAGGCTTCTCAGGAAGAATTCCGGAATCTTGCTGCCGGCATGCCTCCGGCAGTTCCGGGTGAACATCTCCTTGTAAATCCCCCGTGGTTTCTTGTACACCCGTGAAATCTGTCCAGGTTATGCAGTTTGAATTGCTGCACAATTGTGCCTGCCTAGCTCGGCCGCGGTTGCAAACATTCACGTGTCGCAGCCAGAAAGGCTAGTCCCCGTAGGACACTGCCAGCGGACTGGGTATATCTGCTTCCCGTTCTTCTCACCTGAGTGCTACTGATTCCATCTTTGATGGCTACACTCTACTCAATCGGCGCAGTAAGTTGAACCTCAACTTATGGCACTTTGTGAAAGTGATGTGAACTAGAGATCAGTTGTTTGGCACGCCACCACTGTCCATCCAGCACTATGGACGGCACTCCCTACATCTGGCTCTAATTAGTCCATGGTTGTGTTCAGCCGAATGACCTCTGCCGGCAACACTCAGAATGAGGTTCTGAGTTATTGCAACATAGGAGCGTTTCACTGCTTTCAAGGCTTCTCAGGAAGAATTCCGGAATCTTGCTGCCGGCAGGCCTCCGGCTCTTCAGGGTGAACATCTTGTAAATCCCCCGTGGTTTCTTGTACATCCGTGAAATTTGGCCAGGTTATGCAGTTTGCATTGCTGCACAATTGCGCCTGCCTACCTCGGCCGCGGTTGCAAACATTCAGGCGTGGCAGCCAGATAGGCTGGTCCCCGTAGGACACTGCCAGCGGACTGGGTATATCTGCTTCCCGTTCTTCTCACCTGAGTGCTACTGATTCCATCTTTGACGGCTACACTCTACTCAACCGGAACAATAAGTTGAACCTCAACTCATGGCACTTTGTGAAACTGTTGAGAACTAGAGCTCAGTTGTTTGGCACGCCACCACTGTCCATCCAGCACTCTGGACGGCACTGCCTACATCTGGCTCTAATTAGTCCATGGTTGTGTTCAGCCGAATGACCTCTGCCGGCAACACTCAGAATGAGGTTCTGAGTTATTGCAACATAGGAGCGTTTCACTGCTTTCAAGGCTTCTCAGGAAGAATTCCGGAATCTTGCTGCCGGCAGGCCTCCGGCTCTTCCGGGTGAACATCTCCTTGTAAATCACCCGTGGTTTCTTGTACACCCGTGAAATTTGGCCAGGTTATGCAGTTTTCATTGCTGCACAATTGCGCCTGCCTAGCTCGGCCGCGGTTGCAAACATTCAGGCGTGGCAGCCAGATAGGCTGGTCCCCGTAGGACAGTGCCAATGGACTGGGTATCTCTGCTTCCCGTTCTTCTCACCTGAGTGCTACTGATTCCAGCTTTGACGACTACACTCTACTTAACCGGAGCCGTAAGTTGAACCTCAACTTATGGCACTTTGTGAAAGTGATGAGAACTAGAGCTCAGTTGTTTGGCACGCCACCACTGTCCATCCAGCACTATGGACGGCACTGCTTACATCTGGCTCTAATTAGTCCACGGTTGTGTTCAGCCGAATGATTTCTGCCGGAACACTCATAATGAGGTTCTGAGTTATTGCAACATAGGAGCGTTTCACTGCTTTCAAGGCTTCTCAGGAAGAATTCCGGAATCTTGCTGCCGGCAGGCCTCCGGCTGTTCAGGTGAACATCTCCTTGTAAATTTCCCGTGGTTTCTTGTACATCCGTGATATTTGGCCAGGTTATGCAGTTCGCATTGCTGCACAATTGCGCCTGCCTAACTCGGAAGCGGTTGCAAACATTCAGGCGTGGCAGCCAGATAGGCTGGTCCCCGTAGGACACTGCCAGCAGACTGGGTATATCTGCTTCCCGTTCTTCTCACCTGAGTGCTACTGATTCCAGCTTTGACGGCTACACTCTACTCAACCGGAGCCGTAAGTTGAACCTCAACTTAGGGCACTTTGTGAAACTGTTGAGAACTAGAGCTCAGTTGTTTGGCACGCCATCACTGTCCATCCAGCACTATGGACGGCACTGCCTACATCTGGCTCTAATTAGTCCACGGTTGTGTTCAGCCGAATGACCTTGGCCGGGGACACTCAGAATGATGTTCTGAGTTATTGCAACATAGGAGCGTTTCACTGCTTTCAAGGCTTCTCAGGAAGAATTCCGGAATCTTGCTGCGGGCAGGCCTCCGGCAGTTCCGGGTGAACATCTCCTTGTAAATCCCCCGTGGTTTCTTGTACACCCGTGATATTTGGCCAGGTTATGCAGTTTGCATTGCTGCACAATTGTGCCTGCCTAGCTCGGCCGCGGTTGCAAACATTCACGTGTCGCAGCCAGAAAGGCTGGTCCCCGTAGGACGCTGCCAGCGGACTGGGTATATCTGCTTCCCGTTCTTCTCACCTGAGTGCTACTGATTCCAGCTTTGACGGCTACACTCTACTCAATCGGCGCAGTAAGTTGAACCTCAACTTATGGCACTTTGTGAAAGTGATGAGAACTAGAGATCAGTTGTTTGGCACGCCACCACTGTCCATCCAGCACTATGGACGGCACGCCTACATCTGGCTCTAATTAGTCCACGGTTGTGTTCAGCCGAATGACCTCTGCCGGGAACACTCAGAATGAGGTTCTGAGTTATTGCAACATAGGAGCGTTTCACTGCTTTCAAGGCTTCTCAGGAAGAATTCCGGAATCTTGCTGCCGCCAGGCCTCCGGCTCTTCAGGGTGAACATCTTGTAAATCCCCCGTGGTTTCTTGTACATCCGTGAAATTTGGCCAGGTTATGCAGTTTGCATTGCTGCACAATTGCGCCTGCCTAGCTCGGCCGCGGTTGCAAACATTCAGGCGTGGCAGCCAGATAGGCTGGTCCCCGTAGGACACTGCAAGCTGACTGGGTATATCTGCTTCCCGTTCTTCTCACCTGAGTGCTACTGATTCCACCTTTGACGGCTACACTCTACTCAACCGGAACAATAAGTTGAACCTCAACTCATGGCACTTTGTGAAACTGTTGAGAACTAGAGCTCAGTTGTTTGGCACGCCACCACTGTCCATCCAGCACTATGGACGGCACTGCCTACATCTGGCTCTAATTAGTCCATGGTTGTGTTCAGCCGAATGACCTCTGCCGGGAACACTCAGAATGAGGTTCTGAGTTATTGCAACATAGGATCTTTTCCCTGCTTACAAGGCTTCTCAGGAAGAGTTCCGGAATCTTGCTGCCCGCCGGCGTCTGGCTGTTCTGGGTGAACATCTCCTTGTAAATCCCCAGGGGTTTCTTGTACACCCGTGAAATTTGGCCAGGTTATGCAGTTTGCATTGCTGCACAATTGCGCCTGCCTAGCTCGGCCGCGGTTGCAAACATTCAGGCGTGGCAGCCAGATAGGCTGGTCCCCGAAGGACACTGCCAATGGACTGGCTATATCTGCTTCCCGTTCTTCTCACCTGAGTGCTACTGATTCCAGCTTTGACGGCTACACTCTACTTAACCGGAGCCGTAAGTTGAACCTCAACTTATGGCACTTTGTGAAAGTGATGAGAACTAGAGCTCAGTTGTTTGGCACGCCACCACTGTCCATCTAGCACTATGGACGGCACTGCTTACATCTGGCTCTAATTAGTCCACGGTTGTGTTCAGCCGAATGACCTCTGCCGGGAACACTCAGAATGAGTTTCTGAGTTATGGCAACATAAGAGCGTTTCACTGCTTTCAAGGCTTCTCAGGAAGAATTCCGGAATCTTGCTGCCGGCAGGCCTCCGGCTGTTCCGGGTGAACATCTCCTTGTAAATCCCCCGTGGTTTCTTGTACACCCGTGAAATTTGGCCAGGTTATACAGTTTGCATTGCTGCACAATTTCGCCTGCTTAGCTCGGCCGCGCTTGCAAACATTCAGGCGTGGCAGCCAGATAGGCTAGTCCCCGTAGGACACTGCCAGAAGACTAGATCTATCTGCTTCCCGTTCTTCTCACCTGAGTGCTACTGATTCCAGCTTTGACGGCTACACTCTACTCAACCGGAGCCGTAAGTTGAACCTCAACATAGGGCACTTTGTGAAACTGTTGAGAACTAGAGCTCAGTTGTTTGGCACGCCACCACTGTACATCCAGCACTATGGACGGCACTGCCTACGTCTGGCTCTAATTAGTCCACGGTTGTGTTCAGCCGAATGACCTCGGCCGGGGACACTCAGAATGATGTTCTGAGTTATTGCAACATAGGAGCGTTTCACTGCTTTCAAGGCTTCTCAGGAAGAATTACGGAATCTTGCTGCCGCCATGCCTCCGGCAGTTCCGGGTGAACCTCTCCTTGTCAATCCCCCGTGGTTTCTTGTACACCCGTGAAATTTGGCCAGGTTATGCAGTTTGCATTGCTGCACAATTGCGCCTGCCTAGCTCGGCCGCGTTTGCAAACATTCAGGCATGGCAGACAGATAGGCTGGTCCCCGTAGGACACTGCCAGCGGACTGGGTATATCTGCTTCCCGTTCTTCGAACCTGAGTGCTACTGATTCCACATTTGACGGCTACACTCTACTCAACCGGAGCAGTAAGTTGAACCTCAACTTATGGAATTTTGTGAAAGTGATGAGAACTAGAGCTCAGTTGTTTGGCACGCCACCACTTTCCATCCAGCACTATGGACGGCACTGACTACATCTGGCTCTAATTAGTCCACGGTTGTGTTCAGCCGAATGACCTCTGCCGGGAACACTGAGAATGAGGTTCTGAGTTATTGCAACATAGGAGCGTTTCACTGCTTTCAAGGCTTCTCAGGAAGAATTCCGGAATCTTGCTGCCGGCAGGCCTCCGGCTGTTCCGGGTGAACATCTCCTTGTAAATCCCCCGTGGTTTCTTGTACATCCGTGAAATTTGGCCAGGTTATGCAGTTTGCATTGCTGCACAATTCAGCCTGCTTAGCTCGGCCGCGCTTGCAAACATTCAAGCGTGGCAGCCAGATAGGCTGGTCCCCGTAGGACACTGCCAGCGGACTGGGTATATCTGCTTCCCGTTCTTCTCACCTGAGTGCTACTGATTCCAGCTTTGACCGCTACACTCTACTCAACCGGAGCCGTAAGTTGAACCTCAACTTAGGGCACTTTGTGAAACTGTTGAGAACTAGCGCTCAGTTGTTTGGCACGCCACCACTGTCCATCCAGCACTATGGACGGCACTGCCTACATCTGGCTCTAATTAGTCCACGGTTGTGTTCAGCCGAATGACCTTGGCCGGGGACACTCAGAATGATGTTCTGAGTTATTGCAACATAGGAGCGTTTCACTGCTTTCATGGCTTCTCAGGAAGAATTCCGGACTCTTGCTGCTGTCAGGCCTCCGGCAGTTCCGGGTGAACATCTAATTGTAAATCCCCCGTGGTTTCTTGTACACCCGTGATATTTGGCCAGGTTATGCAGTTTGCATTGCTGCACAATTGTGCCTGCCTAGCTCGGCCGCGGTTGCAAACATTCACGTGTCGCAGCCAGATAGGCTGGTCCCCGTAGGACACTGCCAGCGGACTGGGTATATCTGCTTCCCGTTCTTCTCACCTGAGTGCTACTGATTCCATCTTTGACGGCTGCACTCTACTCAATCGGCGCAGTAAGTTGAATCTCAACTTAGGGCACTTTGTGAAACTGTTGAAAACTAGAGCTCAGTTGTTTGGCATGGCGCCACTGTCCATCCAGCACTATGGACGGCACTGACTACATCTGGCTCTAATTAGTCCACGGTTGTGTTCAGCCGAATGACCTCTGCCGGGAACACTGAGAATGAGGTTCTGAGTTATTGCAACATAGGAGCGTTTCACTGCTTTCAAGGCTTCTCAGGAAGAATTCCGGAATCTTGCTGCCGGCAGGCCTCCGGCTGTTCCGGGTGAACATCTCCTTTTAAATCCCCCGTGGTTTCTTGTACATCCGTGAAATTTGGCCAGGTTATGCAGTTTGCATTGCTGCACAATTCAGCCTGCTTAGCTTGGCCGCGCTTGCAAACATTCAAGCGTGGCAGCCAGATAGGCTGGTCCCCGTAGGACACTGCCAGCGGACTAGCTATATCTGCTTCACGTTCTTCTCACCTGAGTGCTACTTATTCCAGCTTTGACCGCTACACTCTACTCAACCGGAGCCGTAAGTTGAACCTCAACTTAGGGCACTTTGTGAAACTGTTGAGAACTAGAGCTCAGTTGTTTGGCACGCCACCACTGTCCATCCAGCACTATGGACGGCACTGCCTACATCTGGCTCTAATTAGTCCACGGTTGTGTTCAGCCGAATGACCTTGGCCGGGGACACTCAGAATGATGTTCTGAGTTATTGCAACATAGGAGCGTTTCACTGCCTTCATGGCTTCTCAGGAAGAATTCCGGAATCTTGCTGCCGTCAGGCCTCCGGCAGTTCCGGGTGAACATCTAATTGTAAATCCCCCGTGGTTTCTTGTACACCCGTGATATTTGGCCAGGTTATGCAGTTTGCATTGCTGCACAATTGTGCCTGCCTAGCTCGGCCGCGGTTGCAAACATTCACGTGTCGCAGCCAGATAGGCTGGTCCCCGTAGGACACTGCCAGCGGACTGGGTATATCTGCTTCCCGTTCTTCTCACCTGAGTGCTACTGATTCCATCTTTGACGGCTGCACTCTACTCAATCGGCGCAGTAAGTTGAACCTCAACTTAGGGCACTTTGTGAAACTGTTGAAAACTAGAGCTCAGTTGTTTGGCGTGGCGCCACTGTCCATCCAGCACTATGGACGGCACTGCCTACATCTGGCTCTAATTAGTCCACGGTTGTGTTCAGCTGAATGACCTCTGCCGGGAACACTCAGAATGAGGTTTTAAGTTATTGCAACATAGGATCGTTTCACTGCTTTCAAGGCTTCTCAGGAAGAATTCCGAAATCTTGCTGCCGGCAGGCCTCCGGCTCTTCCGGGTGAACATCTCCTTGTAAATCCCCCGTGGTTTCTTGTACACCCGTGAAATTTGGTCAGGTTATGCAGTTTGCATTGCTGCACAATTGCGCCTGCTTAGCTCGGCCGCGGTTGCAAACATTCAGGCGTGGCAGCCAGATAGTCTGGTCCCCGTAGGACACTGCCAATGGACTGGGTATATCTGCTTCCCGTTCTTCTCACCTGAGTGCTACTGATTCCAGCTTTGACGGCTACACTCTACTCAACCGGAGCAGTAAGTTTAACCTCTACGTATGGCACTTTGTGAAAGTGATGAGAACTAGAGCTCAGTTGTTTGGCACGCCACCACTGTCCATTTAGCACTATGGACGGCACTGCCTACATCTGGCTCTAATTAGTCCACGGTTGTGTTCAGCCGGATGACCTCTGCCGGGAACACTCAGAATGAGGTTCTGAGTTATTGCAACATAAGAGCGTTTCACTGCTTTCAAGGCTTCTCAGGCAGAATTCCGGAATCTTGCTGCCGGCAGGCCTCCGGCTCTTCCGGGTGAACATCTCTTTGTAAATCCCCCGTGGTTTCTTGTACACCCGTGAAATTTGGCCAGGTTGTGCAGTTTGCATTGCTGCACAATTGTGCCTGCCTAGCTCGGCCGCGGTTGCAAACATTCAGGCGTGGCAGCCTGATAGGCTGGTCCCCGGAGGACACTGCCAATGGACTGGGTATATCTGCTTCCCGTTCTTCTCACCTGAGTGCTACTGATTCCAGCTTTGACGGCTACACTCTACTCAACCGGAGCCGTAAGTTGAACCTCAACTTATGGCACTTTGTGAAAGTGATGAGAACTAGAGCTCAGTTGTTTGGCACGCCACCACTGTCCATCCAGCACTATGGACGGCACTGCCTACATCTGGCTCTAATTAGTCCACGGTTGTGTTCAGCCGAATGACCTCTGCCTGGAACACTCAGAATGAAGTTCTGAGTTATTGCAACATAGGAGCGTTTCACTGCTTTCAAGGCTTCTCAGGAAGAGTTCCGGAATTTTGCTGCCCGCCGGCGTCCGGCTGTTCCGGGTGAACATCTCCTTGTAAATCCCCCGTGGTTTCTTGTACACCCTTGAAATCTGGCCAGGTTATGCAGTTTGCATTGCTGCACAATTGCGCCTGCCTATCTCGGCCTCGTTTGCAAATCTTCAGGCGTGGCAGCCAGATGGGCTGGTCCCCGTAGGACACTGCCAGCGGACTGGGTATATCTGCTTCCCGTTCTTCTCACCTGAGTGCTACTGATTCCAGCTTTGACCGCTAAACTCTACTCAACCGGAGCAGTAAGTTGAACCTCAACTTATGGCATTTTGTGAAAGTGATGAGAACTAGAGCTCAGTTGTTTGGCACGCCACCACTGTCCATCCAGCACTATGGACGGCACTGCCTACATCTGGCTCTAATTAGTCCACGGTTGTGTTCAGTCAAATGACCTCTGTCGGGAACACTCAGAATGAGGTTCTGAGTTATTGCAACATAGGTGCGTTTCACTACTTTCAAGGCTTCTCAGGAAGAGTTCCGGAATCTTGCTGCCCGCCGGCGTCCGGCTGTTCCGGGTGAACATCTCCTTGTAAATCCCCCGTGGTTTCTTGTACACCCGTGAAATTTGGCCAGGTTATGCAGTTTGCATTGCTGCACAATTGCGCCTGCCTAGCTCGGCCGGGGTTGCAAACATTCAGGCGTGGCAGCCAGATAGGCTAGTCCCCGTAGGACACTGCCAGCGGACTGGCTATATCTGCTTCACGTTCTTCTCACCTGAGTTCTACTGATTCCAGCTTTGACCGCTACACTCTACTCAACCGGATCCATAAGTTGAACCTCAACTTAGGGAACTTTGTGAAACTGTTGAGAACTAGAGCTCAGTTGTTTGGCACGCCACCACTGTGCATCCAGCACTATGGACGGCACTGACTACATCTGGCTCTAATTAGTCCACGGTTGTGTTCAGCCGAATGACCTCTGCCGGGAACACTCAGAATGAGGTTCTGAGTTATTGCAACATAGGAGCGTTTCACTGCTTTCAAGGCTTCTCAGGAAGAATTCCGGAATCTTGCTGCCGGCAGGCCTCCGGCAGTTCCGGGTGAACATCTCATTGTAAATCCCCCGTGGTTTCTTGTACACCCTTGAAATTTGACCAGGTTATACAGTTTGCATTGCTGCACAATTCCACCTGCTTAGCTCGGCCGCGCTTGCAAACATTCAGGCGTGGCAGCCAGATAGGCTAGTCCCCGTAGGACACTGCCAGCGGACTTGCTATATCTGCTTCACGTTCTTCTCACCTGAGTGCTACTGATTCCAGCTTTGAGGGCTACACTCTACTCAACCGGAGCAGTAAGTTGAACCTCTACTCATGGCACTTTGTGAAACAGTGGAGAACTAGAGCTCAGTTGTTTGGCACGCCACCACTGTCCATCCAGCACTATGGACGGCACTGCCTACATCTGGCTCTAATTAGTCCATGGTTGTGTTCAGCTGAATGATCTCTGCCGGGAACACTCAGAATGAGGTTCTGAGTTATTGCAACATAGGAGCGTTTCACTGCTTTCAAGGCTTCTCAGGAAGAATTCCGGAATCTTGCTGCCGGCAGGCCTCCGGCTCTTCCTGGTGAACATCTCCGTGTAAATCCCCCGTGGTTTCTTGTACATCCGTGAAATTTGGCCAGGTTATGCAGTTTGCATTGCTGCACAATTGCGCCTGCCTACCTCGGCCGCGGTTGCAAACATTCAGGCGTGGCAGCCAGATAGGCTGGTCCCCGTAGGACACTGCCAGCGGACTGGGTAT
Source organism: Dipodomys merriami (assembly GCF_024711535.1). Lineage (NCBI taxonomy): Eukaryota > Metazoa > Chordata > Mammalia > Rodentia > Heteromyidae > Dipodomys > Dipodomys merriami. The sequence goes on from NW_027204481.1 coordinate 700,918, forward strand.
ATCTGCTTCCCGTTCTTCTCACCTGAGTGCTACTGATTCCAGCTTTGACGGCTACACTCTACTCAACCGGAGCAGTAAGTTGAACCTCAACTTATGGCACTTTGTGAAACTGTTGAGAACTAGAGCTCAGTTGTTTGGCACGCGCCCACTCTCCATCCAGCCCTATGGACGGCACTGCCTACATCTGGCTCTAATTAGTCCACGGTTGTGTTCAGACGAATGACCTCTGCCTGGAACACTCAGAATGAGGTTCTGAGTTATTGCAACATAGGAGCGCCTACTGCTTTCAAGGCTTCTCAGGAAGAATTCTGGAATCTTGCTGCCGCAGGCCTCCGGCTGTTCCGGGTGAACATCTCCTTGTATATCCCATGTGGTTTCTTGTACACCCTTGAAATTTGGCCAGGTTATACAGTTTGCATTGCTGCACAATTCCGCCTGTTTAGCTCGACCGCGCTTGCAAACATTCAGGCGTGGCAGCCAGATAGGCTAGTCCCCGTAGGACACTGCCAGCGGACTGGCTATATCTGCTTCACGTTCTTCTAACCTGAGTGCTACTGATTCCAGCTATGACCGCTACACTCTACTCAACCGGAGCCGTAAGTTGAACCTCAACTTAGGGCACTTTGTGAAACTGTTGAAAACTAGAGCTCAGTTGTTTGGCATGCCACCACTGTCCATCCAGCACTATGGACGGCACTGCCTACATCTGGCTTTAATTAGTCCACGGTTGTGTTCAGCTGAATGACCTCTGCCGGGAACACTCAGAATGAGGTTCTGAGTTATTGCAACATAGGAGCGTTTCACTGCTTTCAAGGCTTCTCAGGAAGAATTCCGGAATCTTGCTGCCGGCAGGCCTCCGGCTCTTCCGGGTGAACATCTCCTTGTAAATCCCCCGTGGTTTCTTGTACATCCGTGAAATTTGGCCAGGTTATGCAGTTTGCATTGCTGCACAATTGCGCCTGCCTACCTCCACCGCGGTTGCAAATATTCAGGCGTGGCAGCCAGATAGGCTGGTCCCCGTAGGACACTGCCAGCGGACTGGCTATATCTCCTTCACGTTCTTCTCACCTGAGTGCTACTGATTCCAGCTTTGACCGCTACACTCTACTCAACCGGAGCCGTAAGTTGAACCTCAACTTAGGGCACTTTGTGAAACTGTTGAGAACTAGAGCTCAGTTGTTTGGCACGCCACCACTGTCCATCCAGCACTATGGACGGCACTGCCTACATCTGGCTCTAATTAGTCCATGGTTGTGTTCAGCCGAATGACCTCTGCCGGGAACACTCAGAATGAGGTTCTGAGTTATTGCAACATAGGAGCGTTTCACTGCTTTCAAGGCTTCTCAGGAAGAATTCCGGACTCTTACTGCCGGCAGGCCTCCGGCAGTTCCGGGTGAACATCTCCTTGTAAATCCCCCGTGGTTTCTTGTACACCCTTGAAATTTGACCAGGTTATGCAGTTTGCAGTGCTGCACAATTACGCCTGCCTAGCTCCGCCGCGGTTGCAAAGATTCAGGCGTGGCAGCCAGATAGGCTGGTCCCCGTAGGACACTGCCAGCGGACTGGGTATATCTGCTTCCCGTTCTTCTCACCTGAGTGCTACTGATTCCAGCTTTGACGGCTACACTCTACTCAACGGGAGCAGTAAGTTGAACCTCAACTTATGGCACTTTGTGAAAGTGATGAGAACTAGAGCTCAGTTGTTTGGCACGCCACCACTGTCCATCCAGCACTATGGACGGCACTGCCTACATCTGGCTCTAATTAGTCCATGGTTGTGTTCAGCCGAATGACCTCTGCCGGGAACACTCAGAATGATGTTCTGAGTTATTGCAACATAGGAGCGTTTCACTGCTTTCAAGGCTTCTCAGGAAGAATTCCGGAACCTTGCTGCCAGCTGGCCTCCGGCTGTTCCGGGTGAACATCTCCTTGTAAATCCCCCGTGGTTTCTTGTACACCCGTGAAATTTGGCCAGGTTATGCAGTTTGCATTGCTGCACAATTGCGCCTGCCTAGCTCGGCCACGGTTGCAAATATGCAGGCGTGGCAGCCAGATAGGCTGGTCCCCGTAGGACACTGCCAGCGGACTGGGTATATCTGCTTCCCGTTCTTCTCACCTGAGTGCTACTGATTCCAGGTTTGACGGCTACACTCTACTCAACCGGAGCAGTAAGTTGAACTTCAACTTGGGGCACTTTGTGAAAGTGATGAGAACTAGAGCTCAGTTGTTTGGCACGCCACCACTGTCCATCCAGCACTATGGACTGCACTGCCTACATCTGGCTCTAATTAGTCGACGGTTGTGTGCAGACGAATGACCTCTGCGGGGAACACTCAGAATGATGTTCTGAGTTATTGCAACATAGGAGCGTTTCACTGCTTTCAAGGCTTCTCAGGAAGAATTCCGGAATCTTGCTGCCGGCATGCCTCCGGCAGTTCCGGGTGAACATCTCCTTGTAAATCCCCCGTGGTTTCTTGTACACCCGTGAAATCTGTCCAGGTTATGCAGTTTGAATTGCTGCACAATTGTGCCTGCCTAGCTCGGCCGCGGTTGCAAACATTCACGTGTCGCAGCCAGAAAGGCTAGTCCCCGTAGGACACTGCCAGCGGACTGGGTATATCTGCTTCCCGTTCTTCTCACCTGAGTGCTACTGATTCCATCTTTGACGGCTACACTCTACTCAATCGGCGCAGTAAGTTGAACCTCAACTTATGGCACTTTGTGAAAGTGATGTGAACTAGAGATCAGTTGTTTGGCACGCCACCACTGTCCATCCAGCACTATGGACGGCACTCCCTACATCTGGCTCTAATTAGTCCATGGTTGTGTTCAGCCGAATGACCTCTGCCGGCAACACTCAGAATGAGGTTCTGAGTTATTGCAACATAGGAGCGTTTCACTGCTTTCAAGGCTTCTCAGGAAGAATTCAGGAATCTTGCTGCCGGCAGGCCTCCGGCTCTTCAGGGTGAACATCTTGTAAATCCCCCGTGGTTTCTTGTACATCCGTGAAATTTGGCTAGGTTATGCAGTTTGCATTGCTGCACAATTGCGCCTGCCTACCTCGGCCGCGGTTGCAAACATTCAGGCGTGGCAGCCAGATAGGCTGGTCCCCGTAGGACACTGCCAGCGGACTGGGTATATCTGCTTCCCGTTCTTCTCACCTGAGTGCTACTGATTCCATCTTTGACGGCTACAATCTACTCAACCGGAACAATAAGTTGAACCTCAACTCATGGCACTTTGTGAAACTGTTGAGAACTAGAGCTCAGTTGTTTGGCACGCCACCACTGTCCATCCAGCACTCTGGACGGCACTGCCTACATCTGGCTCTAATTAGTCCATGGTTGTGTTCAGCCGAATGACCTCTGCCGGCAACACTCAGAATGAGGTTCTGAGTTATTGCAACATAGGAGCGTTTCACTGCTTTCAAGGCTTCTCAGGAAGAATTCCGGAATCTTGCTGCCGGCAGGCCTCCGGCTCTTCCGGGTGAACATCTCCTTGTAAATCCCCCGTGGTTTCTTGTACACCCGTGAAATTTGGCCAGGTTATGCAGTTTTCATTGCTGCACAATTGCGCCTGCCTAGCTCGGCCGCGGTTGCAAACATTCAGGCGTGGCAGCCAGATAGGCTGGTCCCCGTAGGACAGTGCCAATGGACTGGGTATCTCTGCTTCCCGTTCTTCTCACCTGAGTGCTACTGATTCCAGCTTTGACGGCTACACTCTACTTAACCGGAGCCGTAAGTTGAACCTCAACTTATGGCACTTTGTGAAAGTGATGAGAACTAGAGCTCAGTTGTTTGGCACGCCACCACTGTCCATCCAGCACTATGGACGGCACTGCTTACATCTGGCTCTAATTAGTCCAGGTTGTGTTCAGCCGAATGATTTCTGCCGGAACACTCATAATGAGGTTCTGAGTTATTGCAACATAGGAGCGTTTCACTGCTTTCAAGGCTTCTCAGGAAGAATTCCGGAATCTTGCTGCCGGCAGGCCTCCGGCTGTTCCGGGTGAACATCTCCTTGTAAATTTCCCGTGGTTTCTTGTACATCCGTGATATTTGGCCAGGTTATGCAGTTCGCATTGCTGCACAATTGCGCCTGCCTAACTCGGATGCGGTTGCAAACATTCAGGCGTGGCAGCCAGATAGGCTGGTCCCCGTAGGACACTGCCAGCAGACTGGGTATATCTGCTTCCCGTTCTTCTCACCTGAGTGCTACTGATTCCAGCTTTGACGGCTACACTCTACTCAACCGGAGCCGTAAGTTGAACCTCAACTTAGGGCACTTTGTGAAACTGTTGAGAACTAGAGCTCAGTTGTTTGGCACGCCACCACTGTCCATCCAGCACTATGGACGGCACTGCCTACATCTGGCTCTAATTAGTCCACGGTTGTGTTCAGCCGTATGACCTTGGCCGGGGACACTCAGAATGATGTTCTGAGTTATTGCAACATAGGAGCGTTTCACTGCTTTCAAGGCTTCTCAGGAAGAATTCCGGAATCTTGCTGCGGGCAGGCCTCCGGCAGTTCCGGGTGAACATCTCCTTGTAAATCCCCCGTGGTTTCTTGTACACCCGTGATATTTGGCCAGGTTATGCAGTTTGCATTGCTGCACAATTGTGCCTGCCTAGCTCGGCCGCGGTTGCAAACATTCACGTGTCGCAGCCAGAAAGGCTGGTCCCCGTAGGACGCTGCCAGCGGACTGGGTATATCTGCTTCCCGTTCTTCTCACCTGAGTGCTACTGATTCCAGCTTTGACGGCTACACTCTACTCAATCGGCGCAGTAAGTTGAACCTCAACTTATGGCACTTTGTGAAAGTGATGAGAACTAGAGATCAGTTGTTTGGCACGCCACCACTGTCCATCCAGCACTATGGACGGCACTGCCTACATCTGGCTCTAATTAGTCCACGGTTGTGTTCAGCCGAATGACCTCTGCCGGGAACACTCAGAATGAGGTTCTGAGTTATTGCAACATAGGAGCGTTTCACTGCTTTCAAGGCTTCTCAGGAAGAATTCCGGAATCTTGCTGCCGCCAGGCCTCCGGCTCTTCAGGGTGAACATCTTGTAAATCCCCCGTGGTTTCTTGTACATCCGTGAAATTTGGCCAGGTTATGCAGTTTGCATTGCTGCACAATTGCGCCTGCCTAGCTCGGCCGCGGTTGCAAACATTCAGGCGTGGCAGCCAGATAGGCTGGTCCCCGTAGGACACTGCCAGCGGACTGGGTATATCTGCTTCCCGTTCTTCTCACCTGAGTGCTACTGATTCCAGCTTTGACGGCTACACTCTACTCAATCGGCGCAGTAAGTTGAACCTCAACTTATGGCACTTTGTGAAAGTGATGAGAACTAGAGCTCAGTTGTTTGGCACGCCACCACTGTCCATCTAGCACTATGGACGGCACTGCTTACATCTGGCTCTAATTAGTCCACGGTTGTGTTCAGCCGAATGACCTCTGCCGGGAACACTCAGAATGAGTTTCTGAGTTATTGCAACATAAGAGCGTTTCACTGCTTTCAAGGCTTCTCAGGAAGAATTCCGGAATCTTGCTGCCGGCAGGCCTCCGGCTGTTCCGGGTGAACATCTACTTGTAAATCCCCCGTGGTTTCTTGTACACCCGTGAAATTTGGCCAGGTTATACAGTTTGCATTGCTGCACAATTTCGCCTGCTTAGCTCGGCCGCGCTTGCAAACATTCAGGCGTGGCAGCCAGATAGGCTAGTCCCCGTAGGACACTGCCAGAAGACTAGATCTATCTGCTTCCCGTTCTTCTCACCTGAGTGCTACTGATTCCAGCTTTGACCGCTACACTCTACTCAACCGGAGCAGTAAGTTGAACCTCAACTTATGGAATTTTGTGAAAGTGATGAGAACTAGAGCTCAGTTGTTTGGCACGCCACCACTGTCCATCCAGCACTATGGACGGCACTGACTACATCTGGCTCTAATTAGTCCACGGTTGTGTTCAGCCGAATGACCTCTGCCGGGAACACTGAGAATGAGGTTCTGAGTTATTGCAACATAGGAGCGTTTCACTGCTTTCAAGGCTTCTCAGGAAGAATTCCGGAATCTTGCTGCCGGCAGGCCTCCGGCTGTTCCGGGTGAACATCTCCTTGTAAATCCCCCGTGGTTTCTTGTACATCCGTGAAATTTGGCCAGGTTATGCAGTTTGCATTGCTGCACAATTCAGCCTGCTTAGCTCGGCCGCGCTTGCAAACATTCAAGCGTGGCAGCCAGATAGGCTGGTCCCCGTAGGACACTGCCAGCGGACTATCTATATCTGCTTCACGTTCTTCTCACCTGAGTGCTACTGATTCCAGCTTTGACCGCTACACTCTACTCAACCGGAGCCGTAAGTTGAACCTCAACTTAGGGCACTTTGTGAAACTGTTGAGAACTAGCGCTCAGTTGTTTGGCACGCCACCACTGTCCATCCAGCACTATGGACGGCACTGCCTACATCTGGCTCTAATTAGTCCACGGTTGTGTTCAGCCGAATGACCTTGGCCGGGGACACTCAGAATGATGTTCTGAGTTATTGCAACATAGGAGCGTTTCACTGCTTTCATGGCTTCTCAGGAAGAATTCCGGAATCTTGCTGCTGTCAGGCCTCCGGCAGTTCCGGGTGAACATCTAATTGTAAATCCCCCGTGGTTTCTTGTACACCCGTGATATTTGGCCAGGTTATGCAGTTTGCATTGCTGCACAATTGTGCCTGCCTAGCTCGGCCGCGGTTGCAAACATTCACGTGTCGCAGCCAGATAGGCTGGTCCCCGTAGGACACTGCCAGCGGACTGGGTATATCTGCTTCCCGTTCTTCTCACCTGAGTGCTACTGATTCCATCTTTGACGGCTGCACTCTACTCAATCGGCGCAGTAAGTTGAATCTCAACTTAGGGCACTTTGTGAAACTGTTGAAAACTAGAGCTCAGTTGTTTGGCATGGCGCCACTGTCCATCCAGCACTATGGACGGCACTGACTACATCTGGCTCTAATTAGTCCACGGTTGTGTTCAGCCGAATGACCTCTGCCGGGAACACTGAGAATGAGGTTCTGAGTTATTGCAACATAGGAGCGTTTCACTGCTTTCAAGGCTTCTCAGGAAGAATTCCGGAATCTTGCTGCCGGCAGGCCTCCGGCTGTTCCGGGTGAACATCTCCTTTTAAATCCCCCGTGGTTTCTTGTACATCCGTGAAATTTGGCCAGGTTATGCAGTTTGCATTGCTGCACAATTCAGCCTGCATAGCTTGGCCGCGCTTGCAAACATTCAAGCGTGGCAGCCAGATAGGCTGGTCCCCGTAGGACACTGCCAGCGGACTAGCTATATCTGCTTCACGTTCTTCTCACCTGAGTGCTACTTATTCCAGCTTTGACCGCTATACTGTACTCAACCGGAGCCGTAAGTTGAACCTCAACTTAGGGCACTTTGTGAAACTGTTGAGAACTAGAGCTCAGTTGTTTGGCACGCCACCACTGTCCATCCAGCACTATGGACGGCACTGCCTACATCTGGCTCTAATTAGTCCACGGTTGTGTTCAGCCGAATGACCTTGGCCGGGGACACTCAGAATGATGTTCTGAGTTATTGCAACATAGGAGCGTTTCACTGCCTTCATGGCTTCTCAGGAAGAATTCCGGAATCTTGCTGCCGTCAGGCCTCCGGCAGTTCCGGGTGAACATCTAATTGTAAATCCCCCGTGGTTTCTTGTACACCCGTGATATTTGGCCAGGTTATGCAGTTTGCATTGCTGCACAATTGTGCCTGCCTAGCTCGGCCGCGGTTGCAAACATTCACGTGTCGCAGCCAGATAGGCTGGTCCCCGTAGGACACTGCCAGCGGACTGGGTATATCTGCTTCCCGTTCTTCTCACCTGAGTGCTACTGATTCCATCTTTGACGGCTGCACTCTACTCAATCGGCGCAGTAAGTTGAACCTCAACTTAGGGCACTTTGTGAAACTGTTGAAAACTAGAGCTCAGTTGTTTGGCATGGCGCCACTGTCCATCCAGCACTATGGACGGCACTGCCTACACCTGGCTCTAATTAGTCCACGGTTGTGTTCAGCTGAATGACCTCTGCCGGGAACACTCAGAATGAGGTTCTGAGTTATTGCAACATAGGAGCGTTTCACTGCTTTCAAGGCTTCTCAGGAAGAATTCCGAAATCTTGCTGCCGGCAGGCCTCCGGCTCTTCCGGGTGAACATCTCCTTGTAAATCCCCCGTGGTTTCTTGTACACCCGTGAAATTTGGTCAGGTTATGCAGTTTGCATTGCTGCACAATTGCGCCTGCTTAGCTCGGCCGCGGTTGCAAACATTCAAGCGTGGCAGCCAGATAGGCTGGTCCCCGTAGGACACTGCCAATGGACTGGGTATATCTGCTTCCCGTTCTTCTCACCTGAGTGCTACTGATTCCAGCTTTGACGGCTACACTCTACTCAACCGGAGCAGTAAGTTTAACCTCTACGTATGGCACTTTGTGAAAGTGATGAGAACTAGAGCTCAGTTGTTTGGCACGCCACCACTGTCCATTTAGCACTATGGACGGCACTGCCTACATCTGGCTCTAATTAGTCCACGGTTGTGTTCAGCCGGATGACCTCTGCCGGGAACACTCAGAATGAGGTTCTGAGTTATTGCAACATAAGAGCGTTTCACTGCTTTCAAGGCTTCTCAGGCAGAATTCCGGAATCTTGCTGCCGGCAGGCCTCCGGCTCTTCCGGGTGAACATCTCTTTGTAAATCCCCCGTGGTTTCTTGTACACCCGTGAAATTTGGCCCGGTTGTGCAGTTTGCATTGCTGCACAATTGTGCCTGCCTAGCTCGGCCGCGGTTGCAAACATTCAGGCGTGGCAGCCTGATAGGCTGGTCCCCGGAGGACACTGCCAATGGACTGGGTATATCTGCTTCCCGTTCTTCTCACCTGAGTGCTACTGATTCCAGCTTTGACGGCTACACTCTACTCAACCGGAGCCGTAAGTTGAACCTCAACTTATGGCACTTTGTGAAAGTGATGAGAACTAGAGCTCAGTTGTTTGGCACGCCACCACTCTCCCTCCAGCACTATGGACGGCACTGCCTACATCTGGCTCTAATTAGTCCACGGTTGTGTTCAGCCGAATGACCTCTGCCCGGAACACTCAGAATGAGGTTCTGAGTTATTGCAACATAGGAGCGTTTCACAGCTTTCAAGGCTTCTCAGGAAGAGTTCCGGAATCTTGCTGCCCGCCGGCGTCCGACTGTTCTGGGTGAACATCTCCTTGTAAATCCCCGGTGGTTTCTTGTACACCCGTGAAATTTGGCCAGGTTATGCAGTTTGCATTGCTGCACAATTGCGCCTGCCTAGCTCGGCCGCGGTTGCAAACATTCAGGCGTGGCAGCCAGATAGGCTGGTCCTCATAGGACACTGCCAGCGGACCGGGTATATCTGCTTCCCGTTCTTATCACCTGAGTGCTACTGATTCCAGCTTTGACGGCTACACTCTACTCAACCTGAGCAGTAAGTTGAACCTCAACTTATGGCACTTTGTGAAAGTGTTGAGAACTAGAGATCAGTAGTTTGGCACGCCACCACTGTCCATCCAGCACTATGGATGGCACTGCCTACATCTGGCTCTAATTAGTCCACGGTTGTGTTCAGCCGAATGACCTCTGCCGGGAACACTCAGAATGAAGTTCTGAGTTATTGCAACATAGGAGCGTTTCACTGCTTTCAAGGCTTCTCAGGAAGAGTTCCGGAATTTTGCTGCCCGCCGGCGTCCGGCTGTTCCGGGTGAACATCTCCTTGTAAATCCCCCGTGGTTTCTTGTACACCCGTGAAATTTGGCCAGGTTATGCAGTTTGCATTGCTGCACAATTGCGCCTGCCTAGCTCTGCCGGGGTTGCAAACATTCAGGCGTGGCATCCAGATAGGCTAGTCCCCGTAGGACACTGCCAGCGGAATGGCTATATCTGCTTCACGTTCTTCTCACCTGAGTTCTACTGATTCCAGCTTTGACCGCTACACTCTACTCAACCGGAGCCATAAGTTGAACCTCAACTTAGGGAACTTTGTGAAACTGTTGAGAACTAGAGCTCAGTTGTTTGGCACGCCACCACTGTGGATCCAGCACTATGGACGGCACTGACTACATCTGGCTCTAATTAGTCCACGGTTGTGTTCAGCCGAATGACCTCTGCCGGGAACACTCAGAATGAGGTTCTGAGTTATTGCAACATAGGAGCGTTTCACTGCTTTCAAGGCTTCTCAGGAAGAATTCCGGAATCTTGCTGCCGGCAGGCCTCCGGCAGTTCCGGGTGAACATCTCATTGTAAATCCCCCGTGGTTTCTTGTACACCCTTGAAATTTGACCAGGTTATACAGTTTGCATTGCTGCACAATTCCACCTGCTTAGCTCGGCCGCGCTTGCAAATATTCAGGCGTGGCAGCCAGATAGGCTAGTCCCCGTAGGACACTGCCAGCGGACTTGCTATATCTGCTTCACGTTCTTCTCACCTGAGTGCTACTGATTCCAGCTTTGAGGGCTACACTCTACTCAACCGGAGCAGTAAGTTGAACCTCTACTCATGGCACTTTGTGAAACAGTGGAGAACTAGAGCTCAGTTGTTTGGCACGCCACCACTGTCCATCCAGCACTATGGACGGCACTGCCTACATCTGGCTCTAATTAGTCCATGGTTGTGTTCAGCTGAATGATCTCTGCCGGGAACACTCAGAATGAGGTTCTGAGTTATTGCAACATAGGAGCGTTTCACTGCTTTCAAGGCTTCTCAGGAAGAATTCCGGAATCTTGCTGCCGGCAGGCCTCCGGCTCTTCCTGGTGAACATCTCCGTGTAAATCCCCCGTGGTTTCTTGTACATCCGTGAAATTTGGCCAGGTTATGCAGTTTGCATTGCTGCACAATTGCGCCTGCCTACCTCGGCCGCGGTTGCAAACATTCAGGCGTGGCAGCCAGATAGGCTGGTCCCCGTAGGACACTGCCAGCGGACTGGGTATATCTGCTTCCCGTTCTTCTCACCTGAGTGCTACTGATTCCAGCTTTGACGGCTCCACTCTACTCAACCGGAGCAGTAAGTTGAACCTCAACTTATGGCACTTTGTGAAAGTGATTAGAACTAGAGCTCAGTTGTTTGGCACGCCACCACTGTCCATCCAGCCCTATGGACGGCACTGCCTACATCTGGCTCTAATTAGTCCACGGTTGTGTTCAGCCGAATGACCTCTGCCGGGAACACTCAGAATGAGGTTCTGAGTTATTGCAACATAGGAGCGTTTCACTGCTTTCAAGGCTTCTCAGGAAGAATTCTGGAATCTTGCTGCCGGCAGGCCTCCGGCTGTTCCGGTGAACATCTCCTTGTAAATCCCCTGTGGTTTCTTGTACACCCTTGAAATTTGGCCAGCTTATACAGTTTGCATTGCTGCACAATTCTGCCTGCTTAGCTCGGCTGCGCTTGCAAACATTCAGGCGTGGCAGCCAGATAGGCTGGTCCCCGTAGGACACTGCCAGTGGACTGGCTATATCTGCTTCACGTTCTTCTCACCTGAGTGCTACTGATTCCATCTTTGACCGCTACACTCTACTAAACCGGAGCCGTAAGTTGAACCTCAACTTAGGGCACTTTGTGAAACTGTTGAGAACTAGAGCTCAGTTGTTTGGCACGCCACCACTGTCCATCCAGCACTATGGACGGCACTGCCTACATCTGGCTCTAATTAGTCCACGGTTGTGTTCAGCCGAATGACCTCGGCCGTGGACACTCAGAATGATGTTCTGAGTTATTGCAACATAGGAGCGTTTCACTGCTTTCAAGGCTTCTCAGGAAGAATTCCGGAATCTTGCTGCCGGCAGGCCTCTGACAATTCCGGGTGAACATCTCCTTGTAAATCCCCCGTGGTTTCTTGTTCACCCGTGATATTTGGCCAGGTTATGCAGTTTGCATTGCTGCACAATTGTACCTGCCTAGCTCGGCCGTGGTTGCAAACATTCAGGTGTGGCAGCCAGATAGGCTGGTCCCCGTAGGACACAGCCATCGGACTGGGTATATCTGCTTCCCGTTCTTCTCACCTGAGTGCTACTGATTCCATCTTTGACGGCTACACTCTACTCAACCGGAGCAGTAAGTTGAACCTCAGCTTACGGCACTTTGTGAAACTGTTGAGAACTATTGCTCAGTGGTTTGGCACGCCACCACTGTCCATCCAGCACTATGGACGGCCCTGCCTACATCTGGCTCTAATTAGTCCATGGTTGTGTTCAGCCGAATGACCTCTGCCGGGAACACTCAGAATGAGGTTCTGAGTTATTTCAACATAGGAGCGTTTCACTGCTTTCAAGCCTTCTCAGGAAGAGTTCCGGAATCTTGCTGCCCGCCGGCGTCTGGCTGTTCCGGGTGAACATCTCCTTGTAAATCCCCCGTGGTTTCTTGTACACCCGTGATATTTGGCCAGGTTATGCAGTTTGCATTGCTGCATAATTGTGCCTGCCTAGCTCGGCAGCGGTTGCAAACATTCAGGTGTGGCAACCAGATAGTCTGGTCCCCGTAGGACACTGCTAGCGGACTGGGTATATCTGCTTCCCGTTCTTCTCACCTGAGTGCTACTGATTCCAGCTTTGACGGCTACACTCTACTCAACCGGAGCAGTAAGTTGAACCTCAACTTATGGCACTTTGTGAAACTGTTGAGAACTAGAGCTCAGTTGTTTGGCACGCCACCACTGTCCATCCAGCACTATGGACGGCACTGCCTACATCTGGCTCTAATTAGTCCATGGTTGTGTTCAGCCGAATGACCTCTGCCGGGAACACTCAGAATGAGGTTCTTACTTATTGCAACAGAGGAGCGTTTCACTGCTTTCAAGGCTTCTCAGGAAGAGTTCCGGAATCTTGCTGCCCGCCAGCGTCCGGCTGTTCCGGGTGAACATCTCCTTGTAAATCCCCCGTGGTTTCTTGTACACCCGTGAAATTTGGCCAGGTTATACAGTTTGCATTGCTGCGCAATTCCGCCTGCTTAGCTCGGCCGCGCTTGCAAACATTCAGGCGTGGCAGCCAGACAGGCTAGTCCCCGTAGGACACTGCCAGCGGACTAGCTATATCTGCTTCACATTCTTCTCACCTGAGTGCTACTGATTCCAGCTTTGACCGCTACACTCTACTCAACAGGAGCCGTAAGTTGAACCTCAACTTAGGGCACTTTGTGAAACTGTTGAGAACTAGAGCTCAGTTGTTTGGCACGCCACCATGTCCATCCAGCCCTATGGACGGCACTGCCTACATCTGGCTCTAATTAGTCCACGGTTGTGTTCAGCCGAATGACCTCCGCCTGGAACACTCAGAATGAGGTTCTGAGTTATTGCAACATAGGAGCGTTTCACTGCTTTCAAGGCTTCTCAGGAAGAATTCCGGAATCTTGCTCCCGGCAGGCCTCCGGCTCTTCCGGGTGAACATCTCCTTGTAAATCCCCCGTGGTTTCTTGTACACCCGTGAAATTTGGCCAGGTTATAAAGTTTGCATTGCTGCACAATTCCGCCTGCTTAGCTCGGCCACGCTTGCAAACATTCAGGCGTGGAAGCCAGATAGGCTAGTCCCCGTAGGACACTGCCAGCGGACTAGCTATATCTGCTTCACATTCTTCTCACCTGAGTGCTACTGATTCCAGCTTTGACCGCTACACTCTACTCAACCGGAGCCGTAAGTTGAACCTCAACTTAGGGCACTTTGTGAAACTGTTGAGAACTAGAGCTCAGTTGTTTGGCACGCCACCACTGTCCATCCAGCACTATGGTCGGCACTGCCTACATCTGGCTCTAATTAGTCCATGGTTGTGTTCAGCCGAATGACCTCTACCGGGAACACTCAGAATGAGATTCTGAGTTATTGCAACATAGGAGCGTTTCACTGCTTTCAAGGATTCTCAGGAAGAGTTCCGGAATCTTGCTGCCGGCAGGCCTCTGGCAGTTCCGGGTGAACATCTCCTTGTAAATCCCCCGTGGTTTCTTGTACATCCGTGAAATTTGCCCAGGTTATGCAGTTTGCATTGCTGCAAAATTGCGCCTGCCTAGCTCGGCCGCGGTTGCAACCATTGAGGCGTGGCAGCCAGATAGGCTGGTCCCAATAGGACACTGCCAGCGGACTGGGTATATCTGCTTCCTGTTCTTCTCACCTGAGTGCTACTGATTCCAGCTTTGAGGGCTACACTCTAATCAACCGTAGCATTAAGTTGAACCTCTACATAGGACACTTTGTGAAAGTGTTGAGAACTAGAGCTCAGTTGTTTGGCACGCCACCACTGTCCATCCAGCACTATGGACGGCACTGCCTACATCTGGCTTTAATTAGTCCACGGTTGTGTTCAGCCGAATGACCTCTGCCGGGAACACTGAGAATGAGGTTCTGAGTTATTGCAACATAGGAGCGTTTCACTGCTTTCAAGGCTTCTCAGGAAGAATTCCGGAATCTTGCTGCCGGCAGGCCTCTGGCAGTTCCGGGTGAACATCTCCTTGTAAATCCCCCGTGGTTTTTTTGTACACCCGTGAAATTTGGACAGGTTATGCAGTTTACATTGCTGCACAATTCCGCCTGTGTAGCTTGGCCGCGGTTGCAAACATTCAGGCGTGGCAGCCAGATAGGCTGGTCCCCGTAACATCTGCCAGCGGACTGGGGATATCTGCTTCCCGTTCTTCTCACCTGACTACTACTGATTCCAGCTTTGAAGGCTACACTCTACTGAACCGGAGCCGAAAGTTGAACCTCAACTTATTGCACTTTGTGAAAGTGTGGAGAAGTAGAGCTCGGTTGTTTGGCACGCCACCACTGTCCATCCAGCACTATGGACGGCACTGCCTACATCTGGCTCTAATTAGTCCACGGTTGTGTTCAGCCGAATGACCTCTGCCGGGAACACTCAGAATGAGGTTCTGAGTTATTGCAACATAGGAGCGTTTCACTGCTTTCAAGGCTTCTCAGGAAGAATTCCGGAATCTTGCTGCCGGCAGGCCTCCGGCTGTTCCGGGTGAACATCTCCTTGTAATTCCCCCGTGGTTTCTTGTACACTTGTGAAATTTGGCCAGGTTATGCAGTTTGCATTGCTGCACAATTCCGCCTGACTAACTCGGCCGCGGTTGCAAACATTCAGGCGTGGCAGCCAGAGAGGCTGGTACCCGTAGGACACTGCCAGCGGACTGGGTATATCTGCTTCCCGTTCTTCTCACCTGAGTGCTACTGATTCCAGCTTTGACGGCTACACTCTACTCAACCGGAGCAGTAAGTTGAACTTCAACTCATGGCACTTTGTGAAAGTGTTGAGAACTAGAGCTCAGTTGTTTGGCACGCCACCACTGTCCATCCAGCACTATGGACGGCACTGCCTACATCTGGCTCTAATTAGTCCATGGTTGTGTTCAGCCGAATGACCTCTACCGGGAACACTCAGAATGAGGTTCTGAGTTATTGCAACATAGGAGCGTTTCACTGCTTTCAAGGCTTCTCAGGAAGAATTCCGGAATCTTGCTGCCGGCAGGCCTCCGGCTGTTCCAGGTGAACATCTCCTTGTAAATCCCCCGTGGTTTCTTGTACACCCGTGAAATTTGGCCAGGTTATGCAGTTTGCATTGCTGCACGATTGCGCCTGCCTAGTTCGGCTGCGGTTGCAAACATTCAGGCGTGGCCGCCAGATAGGCTGGTCCCAGTAGGACACTGCCAGCAGACTGGGTATATCTGCTTCCCGTTCTTCTCACCTGAGTGCTACTGATTCCAGCTTTGTCGGCTACACTCTACTCAACCGAAGCAGTAAGTTGAACCTCAACTTATGGCACTTTGTGAAACTGTTGAGAACTACAGCTCAGTTGTTTGGCACGCCACCACTGTCCATCCAGCACTATGGACGGCACTGCCTACATCTGGCTCTAATTAGTCCATGGTTGTGTTCAGCCGAATGACCTCTGCCGGGAACACTCAGAATGAGGTTCTGAGTTATTGCAACATAGGAGCGTTTCACTGCTTTCAAGGCTTCTCAGGAAGAATTACGGAATCTTGCTGCCGGCAGGCCTCTGGCAGTTCCGGGTGAACATCTCCTTGTAAATCCCCCGTGGTTTATTGTACACCCGTGAAATTTGGCCAGGTTATGCAGTTTGCATTGCTGCACAATTCCGCCTGCCTAGCTCGGCCGCGGTTGCAAACATTCAGGCATGGAATCCAGATAGGCTAGTCCCCGTAGGACACTGCCAGCGGACTGGGTATATCTGGTTGCGGTTCTTCTCACCTGAGTGCTACTGATTCCAGCTTTGACCGCTACACTCTACTCAACCGGAGCAGTAAGTTGAACCTCAACTTAGGGCACTTTGTGAAACTGTTGAGAACTAGAGCTCAGTTGTTTGGCACGCCACCACTGTCCATCCAGCACTATGGATGGCACTGCCTACATCTGGCTCTAATTAGTCCAGGGTTGTGTTCAGCCGAATGACCTCTGCCGGGAACACTCAGAATGAGGTTCTGAGTTATTGCAACATAGGAGCGTTTCACTGCTTTCAAGGCTTCTCAGGAAGAATTCCGGAATCTTGCTGCCGGCAGGCCTCCGGCAGTTCCGGGTGAACATCTCCTTGTAAATCCCCCGTGGTTTCTTGTACATCCGTGATATTTGGCCAGGTTATGCAGTTCGCACTGCTGCACAATTGTGCCTGCCTAGCTCGGACGCGGTTGCAAACATTCAGGCGTGGCAGCCAGATAGGCTGGTCCCCGTAGGATAGTGCCACCGGACTGGGTATATCTGCTTCCCGTTCTCCTCACCTGGGTGCAACTGATTCCAGGTTTGACCGCTGCACTCTACTCAACCGGAGCAGTAAGTTGAACCTCAACATATGGCACTTTGTGAAACTGTTGAGAACTACAGCTCAGTTGTTTGGCACGCCACCACTGTCCATCCAGCACTATGGACGGCACTGCCTACATCTGGCTCTAATTAGTCCACGGTTGTGTTCAGCCGAATGACCTCTGCCGGGAACACTCAGAATGAGGTTCTGAGTTATTGCAACATAGGAGCGTTTCACTGCTTTCAAGGCTTCTCAGGAAGAATTCCGGAATCTTGCTGCCGGCAGGCCTCCGGCTGTTCCGGGTGAACATCTCCTTGTAATTCCCCCGTGGTTTCTTGTACACCCGTGAAATTTGGCCAGGTTATGCAGTTTGCATTGCTGCACAATTCCGCCTGCCTAACTCGGCCGCGGTTGCAAACATTCAGGCGTGGCAGCCAGATAGGCTGGTACCCGTAGGACACTGCCAGCGGACTGGGTATATCTGCTTCCCGTTCTTCTCACCTGAGTGCCACTGATTCCAGCTTTGACGGCTACACTCTACTCAACCGGAGCAGTAAGTTGAACTTCAACTTATGGCACTTTGTGAAAGTGTTGAGAACTAGAGCTCAGTTGTTTGGCACGCCACCACTGTCCATCCAGCACTATGGACGGCACTGCCTACATCTGGCTCTAATTAGTCCATGGTTGTGTTCAGCCGAATGACCTCTGCCGGGAACACTCAGAATGAGGTTCTGAGTTATTGCAACATAGGAGCGTTTCACTGCTTTCAAGGCTTCTCAGGAAGAATTACGGAATCTTGCTGCCGGCAGGCCTCCGGCTGTTCCAGGTGAACATCTCCTTGTAAATCCCCCGTGGTTTCTTGTACACCCGTGAAATTTGGCCAGGTTATGCAGTTTGCATGGCTTCACAATTGCGCCTGCCTAGTTCGGCCACGGTTGCAAACATTCAGGCGTGGCAGCCAGATAGGCTGGTCCCCGTAGGACACTGCCAGCGGACTGGGTATATCTGCTTCCCGTTCTTCTCACCTGAGTGCTACTGATTCCAGCTTTGACGGCTACACTCTACTCAACCGGAGCATTAAGTTGAACCTCAACTTATGGCACTTTGTGAAAGTGTTGAGCACTAGAACTCAGTTGTTTGGCACGCCACCACTGTCCATCCAGCACTATGGACGGCACTGCCTACATCTGGCTCTAATTAGTCCATGGTTGTGTTCAGCCGAATGACCTCTGCCGGGAACACTCAGAATGAGGTTCTGAGTTATTGCAACATAGGAGCGTTTCACTGCTTTCAAGGCTTCTCAGGAAGAATTCTGGAATCTTGCTGCCGGCAGGCCTCCGGCTGTTCCTGGTGAACATCTCCTTGTAAATCCCCCATGGATTCTTGTACACCCGTGAAATTTGGACAGGTTATGCTGTTTGCATTGCTGCACAATTGCGCCTGCCTAGCTCGGCCGCGGTTGCAAACATTCAGGCGTGGCAGCCAGAATGGCTGGTCCCCGTAGGACTCTGCCAGCCGACTGGGTATATCTGCTTCCCGTTCTTCTCACCTGAGTGCTACTGATTCCAGCTTTGACGGCTACACTCTACTCCACCGGAGCAGTAAGTTGAACCTCAACTTATGGCACTTTGTGAAAGTGTTGAGAACTAGAGCTCAGTTGTTTGGCACGCCACCACTGTATATCCAGCACTATGGACAGCACTCCCTACATCTGGCTCTAATTAGTCCACGGTTGTGTTCAGCCGAATGACCTCTGTCGGGAACACTCAGAATGAGGTTCTGAGTTATTGCAACATAGGAGCGTTTCACTGCTTTCAAGGCTTCTCAGGAAGAATTCCGGAATCTTGCTGCCGGCAGGCCTCCGGCTCTTCCAAGTGAACATCTCCTTGTAAATCCCCCGTGGTTTCTTGTACACCCGTGAAATTTGGACAGGTTATGCAGGTTGCATTGCTGCACAATGGCGCCTGCCTAGCTCGGCCGCGTTTGCAAACTTTCAGGCGTGGCAGCCAGATAGGCTGGTCCCCGTAGTACTCTGCCAGCGGACTGGGTATATCTGCTTCCCGTTCTTCTCACCTGAGTCCTACTGATTCCCGATTTCACGGCTACACTCTACTCAACCGGAGCCGTAAGTTGAACCTCAACTTATGGCACTTTGTGAAACTGTTGAGAACTAGAGCTCAGTTGTTTGGCCCGCCACCACTGTCCATCCAGCACTATGGACGGCACTGCATACATCTGGCTCTAATTAGTCCACGATTGTGTTCAGCCGAATGACCTCTGCCGGGAACACTCAGAATGAGGTTCTGAGTTATTGCAACGTAGGAGCGTTTCACTGCTTTCAAGGCTTCTCAGGAAGAATTCCGGAATCTTGCTGCCGGCAGGCCTCCAGCTGTTCCGGGTGAACATCTCCTTGTAAATCCCCTGTGGTTTCTTGTACACCCGTGAAATTTGGCCAGGTTATGCAGTTTGCATTAGTGCACAATTGCGCCAGCCTACCTCGGCCGCGGTTGCAAATATTCAGGCGTGGCAGCCAGATAGGCTGGTCCCCGTAGGACTCTGCCAGCGGACTGGGTATATCTGCTTCCCGTTCTTCTCACCTGAGTGCTACTGATTCCAGCTTTGACGGCTACACTCGACTCAACCGGAGCAGTAAGTTGAACCTCAACTTATGGCACTTTGTGAAACTGTTGACAACTAGAGCTCAGTTGTTTGGCACGCCACCACTGTGCATCCAGCACTATGGACGGCACTGCCTACAACTGGCTCTAATTAGTTCACGATTGTGTTCAGCCGAATTACCTCTGCCTGGAAAACTCAGAATTAGGTTCTGAGTTATTGCAACATAGGAGAGTTTCACTGCTTTCAAGGCTTCTCACGAAGAATTCCGGAATCTTGCTGCCGGCACGCCTCCGGCTGTTCCGGGTGTACATCTCCTTTTAAATCCCCCGTGCTTTCTTGTACACCCGTGAAATTTCCCAGCTTATACAGTTTGCATTGCTGCACAATTGCGCCTGCATAGCCCGGCCGGGGTTGGAAATATTCAGGCGTGGCAGCCAGATAGGCTGGTCCCCGTAGGACACTGCCAGCGGACTGGGTATATCTGCTTCCCGTTCTTCTCACCTGAGTGCTACTGATTTCAGCTTGGAGGGCCACACTCTACTCAACCGGAGCAGTAAGTTGAACCTCAACTTATGGCACTTTGTGAAACTGTTGAGAACTATAGCTCAGTTGTTTGGCACGCCACCATTGTCCATCCAACACTATGGACGGCACTGCCTACATCTGGCTCTAATTAGTCCACGGTTGTGTTCAGCCGAATGACCTCTGCCGGCAACACTCAGAATGAGGTTCTGAGTTATTGCAACATAGGAGCGTTTCAATGCTTTCAAGGCTTCTCAGGAAGAATTCCGGAATATTGCTGCGGGCAGGCCTCCAGCTGTTCCGGGTGAACATCTCCTTGCAAATCCTCCGTGGTTTCTTGTACACCCGTGAAATTTGGCCAGGTTATGCAGTTTGCATTGCTGCACAATTGCGCCTGCCTAGCTCGGCCGCGGTTGCATACATTCAGGCGTGGCAGCCAGATAGGCTGGTCCCCATAGGACACTGCCAGCGGACTGGGTATATCTGCTTCCCGTTCTTCTCACCTGAGTTCTACTGATTCCAGCTTTGACGGCTACACTCTACTCAACCGGATCATTAAGTTGAACCTCAACTTACGGCACTTTGTGAAAGTGTTGAGAACTAGAGCTCAGTTGTTTGGCACGCCACCACTCTCCATCCAGCACTATGGACGGCACTGCCTACATCTGGCTCTAATTAGTCCACGGTTGTGTTCAGCCGAATGACCTCTGCCGGGAACACTGAGAATGAGGTTCTGAGTTATTGCAACATAGGAGCGTTTCACTGCTTTCAAGGCTTCTCAGGAAGAATTACGGAATCTTGCTGCCGGCAGGCCTCCGGCTGTTCCGGGTGAACATCTCCTTGTAAATCCCCCGTGGTTTCTTGTACACCCGTGAAATTTGGCCAGCTTATGCAGTTTGCATTGCTGCACAATTGCGCCTGCCTAGCTCGGCCGCGGTTGCAAACATTCAGGCGTGGCAGCCAGATAGGCTAGTCCCCGTAGGACTCTGCCAGCGGACTGGGTATATCTGCTTCCCGTTCTTCTCACCTGAGTGCTACTGATTCCAGATTTGACAGCTACACTCTACTCAACCGGAGCAGTAAGTTGAACCTCAACTTATGGCACTTTGTGAAAATGTTGAGAACTAGAGCTCAGTTGTTTGGCACGCCACCACTGTCCATCCAGCACTATGGCCGTCACTGCCTACATCTGGCTCTAATTAGTCCACGATTGTTTTCACCGAATGACCTCTGCCAGCAACACTCAGAATGAGGTTCTGAGTTATTGCAACATAGGATCGTTTCACTGCTTTCAAGGCTTCTCAGGAAGAATTCCGGAATCTTGCTGCCGGCAGGCCTCCGGCTGTTCCGGGTGAACATCTCCTTGTAAATCCCCATTGGTTTCTTGTACACCCGTGAAATTTGGACAGGTTATGCAGTTTGCATTGCTGCACAATTGCGCCTGCGTAGCTCGGCCGCGGTTACAAACATTCAGGCGTGGCAGCCAGATAGGCTGGTCCCGTAGGACTCTGCCAGTGGACTGGGTATATCTGCTTCCCGTTCTTCTCACCTGAGTGCTACTGATTCCAGCTTTGACGACTACACTCGACTCAACCGGAGTAGTAAGTTGAACTTCAACTTATGGCACTTTGTGAAACTGTTGAGAACTAGAGCTCAGTTGGTTGGCACGCCACCACTCTCCATCCAGCACTATGGACTGTACTGCCTTCATCTGGCTCTAATTAGTCCACGATTGTGTTCAGCCGAATGACCTCTGCCGGGAACACTCAGAATGAGGTTCTGAGTTATTGCAACATAGGAGCGTTTCACTGCTTTCAAGGCTTCTCAGGAAGAATTCCGGAATCTTCCTGCCGACAGGCCTCCGGCTGTTCCAGGTGAACATCTCCTTGTAAATCCCCCGTGGTTTCTTGTACACCCGTGAAATTTGGCCAGGTTATGCAGTTTGCATGGCTTCACAATTGCGCCTACCTAGTTCGGCCACGGTTGCAAACATTCCGGCGTGGCAGCCAGATAGGCTGGTCACCGTAGGACACTGCCAGCGGACTGGGTATATCTGCTTCCCGTTCTTCTCACCTGAGTGCTACTGATTCCAGCTTTGACGGCTACACTCTACTCAACCGGAGCATTAAGTTGAACCTCAACTTATGGCACTTTGTGAAAGTGTTGAGCACTAGAACTCAGTTGTTTGGCACGCCACCACTGTCCATCCAGCACTATGGACGGCACTGCCTACATCTATCTCTAATTAGTCCATGGTTGTGTTCAGCCGAATGACCTCTGCCGGGAACACTCAGAATGAGGTTCTGAGTTATTGCAACATAGGAGCGTTTCACTGCTTTCAAGGCTTCTCAGGAAGAATTCCGGAATCTTGCTGCCGGCAGGCCTCCGGGTGTTCCGGGTGAACATCTCCTTGTAAATCCCCCGTGGATTCTTGTACACCCGTGAAATTTGGCCAGGTTATGCAGTTTGCATGGCTTCACAATTGCGCCTACCTAGTTCGGCCACGGTTGCAAACATTCCGGCGTGGCAGCCAGATAGGCTGGTCACCGTAGGACACTGCCAGCGGACTGGGTATATCTGCTTCCCGTTCTTCTCACCTGAGTGCTACTGATTCCAGCTTTGACGGCTACACTCTACTCAACCGGAGCATTAAGTTGAACCTCAACTTATGGCACTTTGTGAAAGTGTTGAGCACTAGAACTCAGTTGTTTGGCACGCCACCACTGTCCATCCAGCACTATGGACGGCACTGCCTACATCTATCTCTAATTAGTCCATGGTTGTGTTCAGCCGAATGACCTCTGCCGGGAACACTCAGAATGAGGTTCTGAGTTACTGCAACATAGGAGCGTTTCACTGCTTTCAAGGCTTCTCAGGAAGAATTCCGGAATCTTGCTGCCGGCAGGCCTCCGGGTGTTCCGGGTGAACATCTCCTTGTAAATCCCCCGTGGATTCTTGTACACCCGTGAAATTTGGACAGGTTATGCAGTTTGCATTGCTGCACAATTGCGCCTGCCTAGCTCGGCCGCGGTTGCAAACATTCAGGCGTGGCAGCCAGATAGGCTGGTCCCCGTAGGACTCTGCCAGCGGACTGTGTATATCTGCTTCCCGTTCTTCTTACCTGAGTGCTACTGATTCCAGCTTTGACGACTACACTCTACTCCACCGGAGCAGTAAGTTGAACCTCAACTTATGGCACTTTGTGAAACTGTTGAGAACTAGAGCTCAGTTGTTTGGCACGCCACCACTGTATATCCAGCACTATGGACGGCACTCCCTACATCTGGCTCTAATTAGTCCACGGTTGTGTTCAGCCGAATGACTTCTGCCGGGAACACTGAGAATGAGGTTCTGAGTTATTGCAACATAGGAGCGTTTCACTGCTTTCAAGGCTTCTCAGGAAGAATTCCGGAATCTTGCTGCCGGCAGGCCTCCGGCTGTTCCGGGTGAACATCTCCTTGTAAATCCCCATTGGTTTCTTGTACACCCATGAAATTTGGCCAGGTTATGCAGTTTGCATTGCTGCACAATTGCGCAAGCCTAGCTCGGCCGCGGTTGCAAACATTCAGGCGTGGCAGCCAGATAGGCTGGTCCCCGTAGGAATCTGCCAGCGGACTGGGTATATCTGCTTCCCGTTCTTCTCACCTGAGGGCTACTGTTTCCAGCTGTGAAGGCTACACTCAACTCAACAGGAGCATTAAGTTGAACCTCAACTTATGGCACTTTGTGAAACTGTTCAGAACTAGAGCTCAGTTGTTTGGCACGCCACCACTGTCCATCCAGCACTATGGACGGCACTGCCTACATCTGGCTCTAATTAGTCCACGGTTGTGTTCAGCCGAATGACCTCTGTCGGGAACACTCAGAATGAGCTTCTGAGTTATTGCAACATAGGAACGTTTCACTGCTTTCAAGGCTTCTCAGGAAGAATTCCGGAATCTTGCTACCGGCAGGGCTCCTGCTCTTCCAAGTGAACATCTCCTTGTAAATCCCCCGTGGTTTCTTGTAGACCCGTGAAATTTGGCCAGGTTATGCAGTTTGCATTGCTGCACAATGGCGCCTGCCTAGCTCGGCCGCGTTTGCAACCTTTCAGGCGTGGCAGCCAGATAGGCTGGTCCCCGTACTACTCTGCCAGTGGACTGGGTATATCTGCTTCCCGTTCTTCTCACCTGAGTGCTACTGATTCCCGATTTGACGGCTACACTCTACTCAACCGGAGCCGTAAGTTCAACCTCACCTTATGGCACTTTGTGAAACTGTTGAGAACTAGAGCTCAGTTGTTTGGCACGCCACCACTGTCCATCCAGCACTATGGACGGCACTGCCTACATCTGGCTCTAATTAGTCCACGATTGTGTTCAGCCGAATGACCTCTGTCGGGAACACTCAGAATGAGGCTCTGAGTTATTGCAACGTAGGAGCGTTTCACTGCTTTCAAGGCTTCTCAGGAAGAATTCCGGAATCTTGCTGCCGGCAGGCCTCGGGCTGTTCCGGGTGAACATCTCCTTGTAAATCCCCTGTGGTTTCTTGTACACCCGTGAAATTTGGCCAGGTTATGCAGTTTGCATTGCTGCACAATTGCGCCAGCCTAGCTCGGCCGCGGTTGCAAATATTCAGGCGTGGCAGCCAGATAGGCTGGTCCCCGTAGGACTCTGCCAGCAGACTGGGTATATCTGCTTCCCGTTCTTCTCACCTGAGTGCTACTGATTCCAGCTTTGACGGCTACACTCGACTCAACCGGAGCAGTAAGTTGAACCTCAACTTATGGCACTTTGTGAAACTGTTGAGAACTAGAGCTCAGTTGTTTGGCACGCCAACACTGTCCATCCAGCACTATGGACGGCACTGCCTACATCTGGCTCTAATTAGTCCACGGTTGTGTTCAGCCGAATGACCTCTGTCGGGAACACTCAGAATGAGGTTCTGAGTTATTGCAACATAGGAGCGTTTCACTGCTTTCAAGGCTTCTCAGGAAGAATTCCGGAATCTTGCTGCCGGCAGGCCTCCGGCTATTCCGGGTGAACATCTCCTTGTAAATCCCCCATGGTTTCTTGTACACCCGTGAAATTTGGCCAGGTTATGCAGTTTGCATTACTGCACAATTGCGCCAGCCTAGCTCGGCCGCGGATGCAAATATTCAGGCGTGGCAGCCAGATAGGCTGGTCCCCGTAGGACTCTGCCAGCAGACTGGGTATATCTGCTTCCCGTTCTTCTCACCTGAGTGCTACTGATTCCAGCTTTGACGGCTACACTCGACTCAACCGGAGCATTAAGTTGAACCTCAACTTATGGCACTTTGTGAAACTGTTGACAACTAGAGCTCAGTTGTTTGGCACGCCACCACTGTCCATCCAGCACTATGGACGGCACTCCCTACATCTGGCTCTAATTAGTCCATGGTTGTGTTCAGCCGAATGACCTCTGCCGGGAACACTCAGAATGATGTTGTGAGTTATTGCAACGTAGGAGCGTTTCACTGCTTTCAAGGCTTCTCAGGAAGAATTCCGGAATCTTGCTGCCGGCAGGCCTCGGGCTGTTCCGGGTGAACATCTCCTTGTAAATCCCCATTTGTTTCTTGTACACCCGTGAAATTTGGCCAGGTTATGCAGTTTGCATTGCTGCACAATTGCGCCAGCCTAGCTCGGCCGCGGTTGCAAACATTCAGGCGTGGCAGCCAGATAGGCTGGCCCCCGTAGGACTCTGCCAGCGGACTGGGTATATCTGCTTCCCGTTCTTCTCACCTGAGTGCTACTGATTCCACCTTTGACGGCTACACTCGACTTAACCGGAGCAGTAAGTTGAACCTCAACTTATGGCACTTTGTGAAACTATTGAGAACTAGAGCTCAGTTGTTTGGCACACCACTGTGCATCCAGCACTATGGTCGGCACTGCCTACATCTGGCTCTAATTAGTTCACGATTGTATTCAGCCAAATGACCTCTGCCGGGAAAACTCAGAATTAGGTTCTGAGTTATTGCAACATAAGAGAGTTTCACTGCTTTCAAGGCTTCTCAGGAAGAATTCCGGAATCTTGCTGCCGGCAGGCCTCCGGCTGTTCCGGGAGAACATCACCTTGTAAATCCCCCGTGGTTTCTTGTACACCCATGAAATTTGGCCAGCTTATGCAGTTTGCATTGCTGCACAATTGCGTCTGCCTAGCTAGGCCGGGGTTGCAAACATTCAGGCGTGGCAGCCAGATCGGCTGGTCCCTTTAGGACACTGCCAGCGGATTGGGTATATCTGCTTCCCGTTCTTCTCACCTGAGTGCTACTGATTCCAGCTTTGACGGCTACACTCTACTCAACCGGAGCATTAAGTTGAACCTCAACTTATGGCACTTTGTGAAAGTGTTGAGCACTAGAACTCAGTTGTTTGGCACGCCACCACTGTGCATCCAGCACTATGGACGGCACTGCCTACATCTGGCTCTAATTTGTCCATGGTTGTGTTCAGCCGAATGACCTCTGCCGGGAACACTCAGAATGAGGTTCTGAGTTATTGCAACATAGGAGCGTTTCACTGCTTTCAAGGCTTCTCAGGAAGAATTCCGGAATCTTGCTGCCGGCAGGCCTCCGGCTGTTCCGGGTGAACATCTCCTTGTAAATCCCCCGTGGTTTCTTATACACCCCTGAAATTTGGCCAGGTTATGCAGTTTGCATTGCTGCACAATTGCGCCTGCCTAGCTCGGCCGCGGTTGCAAACATTCAGGCGTGGCAGCCAGATAGGCTGCTCCCCGTAGGACTCTGCCAGCGGACTGGGTATATCTGCTTCCCGTTCTTCTCACCTGAGTGCTACTGATTCCAGCTTTGACGGCTACACTCGACTCAACCGGAGTAGTAAGTTGAACCTCAACTTATGGCACTTTGTGAAACTGTTGAGAACTAGAGCTCAGTTGTTTGGCACGCCACCACTGTGCATCCAGCACTATGGACGGCACTGCATACATCTGGCTCTAATTAGTCCACGGATGTGTTCAGCCGAATGACCTCTGCCGGGAACACTGAGAATGAGGTTCTGAGTTATTGCAACATAGGAGCGTTTCACTGCTTTCAAGGCTTCTCAGGAAGAGTTCCGGAATCTTGCTGCCTGCCGGCGTCCAGCTGTTCCGGGTGAACATCTCCTGGCAAGTCCCCCGTGGTTTCTTGTACACCCGTGATATTTGCCCAGGTTATGCAGTTTTCATTGTTGCACAATTGGATCCTGCCTAGCTCGGCTGCGGTTGCAAACATTCAGGCGTGGCAGCCAGATAGGCTGGTCCCCGTAGGACTCTGCCAGCGGACTTGGTATATCTGCTTCCCTTTCTTCTCACCTGAGTGCTACTGATTCCAGCTTTGACGACTACACTCTACTCAACCGGAGCAGTAAGTTGAACGTCAACTTATGGCACTTTGTGAAACTGTTGAGAACTACAGCTCAGTTGTTTGGCACGCCACCACTGTCCATCCAGCACTATGGACGGCACTGCCTATATCTGGCTCTAATTAGTCCACAGTTGTGTTCAGCCGAATGACCTCTGCCGGGAACACTCAGAATGAGGTTCTGAGTTATTGCAACATAGGAGCGTTTTACTGCTTTCAAGGCTTCTCAGGAAGAATTCCGGAATCTTGCTGCCGGCAGGCCTCAGGGAGTTCCGGGTGAACATCTCCTTGTAAATCCCACGTGGTTTCTTGTACATCCGTGAAATTTGGCCAGGTTATGCAGTTTGCATTGCTGCACAATTGCTCCTGCCTAGCTCGGCCGCGGTTGCAACCATTGAGGCGTGGCAGCCAGATAGGCTGGTCCCCGTAGGACACTGCCAGCGGACTGGGTATATCTGCTTCCCGTTCTTCTCACCTGACTGCTACTGATTCCAGCTTTGACGGCTACACTCTACTCAACCGGAACAGTAATTTGAACCTCAACTTATGGCACTTTGTGAAAGTGTGGAGAAGTAGAGCTCGGTTGTTTGGCACGCCACCACTCTCCATCCAGCACTATGGACGGCACTGTCTACATCTGGCTCTAATTAGTCCACGGTTGTGTTCAGCCGAATGACCTCTGCCGGGAACACTCAGAATGAGGTTCTGAGTTATTGCAACATAGGAGCGTTTCACTGCTTTCAAGGCTTCTCAGGGAGAATTCCGGAATCTTGCTGCCGGCAGGGCTCCGGCAGTTCAGGGTGAATATCTCCTTGTAAATCCCCCGTGGTTTCTTGTACACCCGTGAAATTTGGACAGGTTATGCAGTTTGCATTGCTGCACAATTCCGCCTGCCTAGCTCGGCCGCGGTTGCAAACGTTCAGGCGTGGCAGCCAGATAGGCTGGTCCCCGTAGCATCTGCCAGCGGACTGGGTATATCTGCTTCCCGTTCTTCTCACCTGAGTA
Organism: Dipodomys merriami; assembly: GCF_024711535.1. Classification (NCBI taxonomy): domain Eukaryota; kingdom Metazoa; phylum Chordata; class Mammalia; order Rodentia; family Heteromyidae; genus Dipodomys; species Dipodomys merriami. The sequence goes on from NW_027204481.1 coordinate 729,225, forward strand.
CGATTGATTCCAACTTTGAGGGCAACACTCTACTCAACCGGAGCTGAAAGTTGAACCTCAACTTATGGCACTTTGTCAAAGTGTGGAGAACTAGAGCTCGGTTGTTTGGCACGCGACCACTGTCCATCCAGCACTATGGACGGCACTGCCTACATCTGGCTCTAATTAGTCCACGGTTGTGTTCAGCCGAATGACCTCTGCCGGGAACACTCAGAATGAGGTTCTGAGTTATTGCAACATAGGAGCGTTTCACTGCTTACAAGGCTTCTCAGGAAGAATTCCGGAATCTTGCTGCCGGCAGGCCTCCGGGTGTTCCGGGTGAACATCTCCTTGTAATTCCCCCGTGGTTTCTTGTACACCCGTGAAATTTGGCCAGGTTATGCAGTTTGCATTGCTGCACAATTCCGCCTGCCTAACTCGGCCGCGGTTGCAAACATTCAGGCGTGGCAGCCAGATAGGCTGGTCCCGGTAGGACACTGCTAGCGGACTGTGTATATCTGCTTCCCGTTCTTCTCACCTGAGTGCTACTGATTCCAGCTTTGACGGCTACACTCTACTCAACCGGAGCAGTAAGTTGAACTTCAACTTATGGCACTTTGTGAAAGTGTTGAGAACTAGAGCTCAGTTGTTTGGCACGCCACCACTGTCCATCCAGCACTATGGACGGCACTGCCTACATCTGGCTCTAATTAGTCCATGGTTGTGTTCAGCCGAATGACCTCTGCCAGGAACACTCAGAATGAGGTTCTGAGTTATTGCAACATAGGAGCGTTTCACTGCTTTCAAGGCTTCTCAGGAAGAATTCCGGAATCTTGCTGCCGGCAGGCCTCCGGCTCTTATGCGTGAACATCTCCTTGTAAATCCCCATTGATTTCTTGTACACCCGTGAAATTTGGCCAGGTTATGCAGTTTGCATTGCTGCACAATTGCGCCTGCCTAGCTCGGCCGCGGTTGCAAACATTCAGGCGTGGCAGCCAGATAGGCTGGGCCTCGTAGGACACTGCCAGCGGATTGGGTATATCTGCTTCCCGTTCTTCTCACCTGAGTACTACTGATTCCAGCTTTGACGGCTACACTCTACTCAACCGGAGCAATGAGTTGAACCTCAACTTAGGGCACTTTGTGTAAGTGATGAGAACTAGAGCTCAGTTGTTTGGCACGCCACCACTGTCCATCCAGCACTATGGACGGCACTGCCTACATCTGGCTCTAAGTAGGCCACAGTTGTGTTCAGCCGAATGACCTCTGCCGGGAAAACTCAGAATGAGGTTCTGAGTTATTGCAACATAGGAGCGTTTCACTGCTTTCAAGGCTTCTCAGGAAGAATTCCGGAATCTTGCTGCCGGCAGGCCTCCGGCTGTTCCAGTTGAACATCTCCTTGTAAATCACCCGTGGTTTCTTGTACACCCGTGAAATTTGGCCAGGTTATGCAGTTTGCATGGCTTCACAATTGCGCCTGCCTAGCTCGGCCACGGTTGCAAACATTCAGGCGTTGCAGCCCGATAGGCTGGTCCCCGTAGGACACTGCCAGCGGACTGGGTATATCTGCTTCCCGTTCTTCTCACCTGAGTGCTACTGATTCCACCTTTGACGGCTACACTCGACTCAACCGGAGCATTAAGTTGAACCTCAACTTATGGCACTTTGTGAAAGTGTTGAGCACTAGAACTCAGTTGTTTGGCACGCCACCACTGTCCATCCAGCACTATGGACGGCACTGCCTACATCTGGCTCTAATTAGTCCATGGTTGTGTTCAGCCGAATGACCTCTGCCGGGAACACTCAGAATGAGGTTCTGAGTTATTGCAACATAGGAGCGTTTCACTGCTTTCAGGCTTCTCAGGAAGAATTCCGGAATCTTGCTGCCGGCAAGCCTCCGGCTCTTCCGGGTGAACATCTCCTTGTAAATCCCCCGTGGTTTCTTGTACACCCGTGAAATTTGGACAGGTTATGCAGTTTGCATTGCTGCACAATTGCGCAAGCCTAGCTCGGCCACGGTTGCAAACATTCAGGCGTGGCAGCCAGATAGGCTGGTCCCCGTAGGACTCTGCCAGCGGACTGTGTATATCTGCTTCCCGATCTTCTCACCTGAGTGCTACTGATTCCAGCTTTGACGGCTACACTCGACTCAACCGGAGCAGTAAGTTGAACCTCAACTTATGGCACTTTGTGAAAGTGTTGAGCACTAGAACTCAGTTGTTTGGCACGCCACCACTGTCCATCCAGCACTATGGACGGCACTGCCTACATCTGGCTCTAATTAGTCCATGGTTGTGTTCAGCCGAATGACCTCTGCCGGGAACACTCAGAATGAGGTTCTGAGTTATTGCAACATATGAGCGTTTCACTGCTTTCAAGGCTTCTCTGGAAGAATTCTGGAATCTTGCTGCCGGCAGGCCTCTGGCTCTCCGAGTGAACATCTCCTTGTAAATCCCCCGTGGTTTCTTGTACACCCATGAAATTTGGACAAGTTATGCAGTTTGAATTGCTGCACAATTGAGCCTACATAGCTCGGCCGCGGATGCAAACATTCAGGCGTGGCAGCCATATAGGCTGGTCCCCGTAGGACTCTGCCAGCGGACTGGGTATATCTGCTTCCCGTTCTTCTCACCTGAGTGCTACTGATTCCAGATTTGACAGCTACACTCTACTCAACCTGAGCAGTAAGTTGAACCTCAACTTACGCACTTTGTGAAAATGTTGAGAACTAGAGCTCACTTGTTTGGCACGCCACCACTGTCCATCCAGCACTATGGCCGGCACTGCCTACATCTGGCTCTAATTAGTCCACGATTGTGTTCAGCCGAATGACCTCTGCCGGCAACACTCAGAATGAGGTTCTGAGTTATTGCAACATAGGATCGTTTCACTGCTTTCAAGGCTTCTCAGGAAGAATTCCGGAATCTTGCTGCCGGCAGGCCTCCGGCTGTTCCGGGTGAACATCTCCTTGTAAATCCCCATTGGTTTCTTGTACACCCGTGAAATTTGGACAGGTTATGCAGTTTGCATTGCTGCACAATTGCGCCTGCCTAGCTCGGCCGCGGTTACAAACATTCAGGCGTGGCAGCCAGATAGGCTGGTCCCCGAAGGACTCTGCCAGTGGACTGGGTATATCTGCTTCCCGTTCTTCTCACCTGAGTGCTACTGATTCCAGCTTTGACGGCTACACTCGACTCAACCGAAGCAGTAAGTTGAATTTCAACTTATGGCACTTTGTGAAACTGTTGAGAACTAGAGCTCAGTTGGTTGGCACGCCACCACTCTCCATCCAGCACTATGGACTGTACTGCCTTCATCTGGCTCTAATTAGTCCACGATTGTGTTCAGCCGAATGACCTCTGCCGGGAATACTCAGAATGAGGTTCTGAGTTATTGCAACATAGGAGCGTATCACTGCTTTAAGGCTTCTCAGGAAGAATTCCGGAATCTTGCTGCCGGCATGCCTCCGGCTATTCCGGGTGAACATCTCCTTGTAAATCCCCCGTGGTTTCTTGTACACCCGTGAAATTTGGCCAGCTTATGCAGTTTGCATTGCTGCACAATTGCGTCTGCCTAGCTAGGCCGGGGTTGCAAACATTCAGGCGTGGCAGCCAGATCGGCTGGTCCCCGTAGGACACTGCCAGCGGATTGGGTATATCTGCTTCCCGTTCTTCTCTCCTGAGTGCTACTGATTCCAGCTTTGACGGCTACACTCTACGCAACCGGAGCATTAAGTTGAACCTCAACTTACGGGACTTTGTGAAAGTGTTGAGAACAAGAGCTCAGTATTTTGCCACGCCACCACTCTCCATCCAGCACTATGGACGGAATTGCCTACATCTGGCTCTAATTAGTCCACGATTTTGTTCAGCCGAATGACCTCTGCCGGGAACACTCAGAATGAGGTTCTGAGTTATTGCAACATAGGAGCGTTTCACTGCTTTCAAGGCTTCTCAGGAAGAATTCCGGAATCTTGCTGCCGGCAGGCCTCCGGCTGTTCCGGGTGAACATCTCCTTGTAAATCCCCCGTGGTTTCTTGTACACCCGTGAAATTTGGCCAGGTTATGCAGTTTGCATGGCTTCACAATTGCGCCTGCCTAGCTCGGCCACGGTTGCAAACATTCAGGCGTGGCAGCCAGATAGACTGGTCCCCGTAGGACACTGCCAGCGGACTGGGTATATCTGCTTCCCGTTCTTCTCACCTGAGTGCTACTGATTCCAGCTTTGACGGCTACACTCTACTCAACCGGAGCATTAATTTGAACCTCAACTCATGGCACTTTGTGTAAGTGTTGAGCACTAGAACTGAGTTGTTTGGCACGCCACCACTGTCCATCCAGCACTATGGACGGCACTGCCTACATCTGGCTCTAATTAGTCCATGGTTGTGTTCAGCCGAATGACCTCTGCCGGGAACACTCAGAATGAGGTTCTGAGTTATTGCAACATAGGAGCGTTTCCCTGCTTTCAAGGCTTCTCAGGAAGAATTCCGGAATCTTGCTGCCGGCAGGCCTCCGGCTGTTCCGGGTGAACATCTCCTTGTAAATCCCCCGTGGTTTCTTGTACACCCGTGAAATTTGGACAGGTTATGCAGTTTGCATTGCTGCACAATTGCGCCTGCCTAGCTCAGCCGCGGTTGCAAATATTCAGGCGTGGCAGCCAGATAGGCTGGTCCCCGTAGGACTCTGCCAGCGGACTCTGTATATCTGCTTCCCGTTCTTCTCACCTGAGTGCTACTGATTCCAGCTTTGACGGCTACACTCGACTCAACCGGAGCAGTAAGTTGAACCTCAACTTATGGCACTTTGTGAAACTGTTGAGAACTAGAGCTCAGATGTTTGGCACGCCACCACTGTCCATCCAGTACTATGGACGACATTGCCTACATCTGGCTCTAATTAGTCCACGGTTGTGTTCAGCCGAATGACCTCTGCCGGGAACACTCAGAATGAGGTTCTGAGTTATTGCAACATAGGAGCGTTTCACTGCTTTCAAGGCTTCTCAGGAAGAATTCCGGAATCTTGCTGCCGGCAGGCCTCGGGCTGTTCCGGGTGAACATCTCCTTGTAAATCCCCTGTCGTTTCTTCTGCACTAGTGAAATTTGGCCAGGTTATGCAGTTTGCATTGCGGCACAATTGCGCCAGCCGAGCTCGGCCGCGGTTGCAAATATTCAGGCGTGGCAGCCAGATAGGCTGGTCCCCGTAGGACTCTGCCAGCGGACTGGGTATATCTGCTTCCCGTTCTTCTCACCTGAGTGCTACTGATTCCAGCTTTGACGGCTACACTCGACTCAACCGGAGCAGTAAGTTGAACCTCAACTTATGGCACTTTGTGAAACTGTTCAGAACTAGAGCTCAGTTGTTTGGCACGCCACCACTCTCCATCCAGCACTATGGACGGCACTGCCTACATCTGGCTCTAATTAGTCCACGGTTGTGTTCAGCCGAATGACCTGTGCCGGGAAAACTCAGAATGATGGTCTGAGTTATTGCAACATAGGAGCGTTTCACTGCTTTCAAGGCTTCTCAGGAAGAATTCCGGAATCTTGCTGCCGGCAGGCCTCCGGTTGTTCCGGGTGAACATCACCTTGTAAATCCCCCGTGGTTTCTTGTACACCCGTGAAATTTGGCCAGGTTATGCAGTTTGCATTGCTGCACAATTGCGCCTGCCTAGCTCGACCGCGGTTGCAAACATTCAGGCGTGGCAGCTAGATGGACTGGTCCCCGTAGGACACTGCCAGCGGACTGGGTATATCTGCTTCCCGTTCTTCTCATCTGAGTGCTACTTATTCCAGCTTTGACCGCTACACTCTACTCAACCGGAGCAGTAAGTTGAACCTGAACTTATGGCACTTTTTGAAAGTGTTGAGAACTAGAGCTCAGTTGTTTGGCACGCCACCACTGTCCATCCAGCACTATGGACGGCACTGCCTACATCTGGCTCTAATTACTCCACGGTTGTGTTCAGCCGAATGACCTCTGCCGGGAACACTCAGAATGAGGTTCTGAGTTATTGCAACATAGGAGCGTTTCACTGCTTTCAAGGCTTCTCAGGAAGAGTTCCGAAATCTTGCTGCCTGCCGGCGTCCAGCTGTTCCGGGTGAACATCTCCTTGTAAATCCCCCGTGGTTTCTTGTACACCCGTGATATTTGCCCAGGTTATGCAGTTTTCATTGCTGCACAATTGGGACTGCCTAGCTCTGCCGCGGTTGAAAACATTCAGGCGTGGCAGCCAGATAGGCTGGTCCCCATAGGACACTGCCAGCGGACTTGGTATATCTGCTTCCCGTTCTTCTCACCTGAGTACTACTGATTCCAGCTTTGACGGCTACACTCTACTCAACCGGAGCAGTAAGTTGAACCTCAACTTATGGCACTTTGTGAAACTGTTGAGAACTACAGCTCAGTTGTTTGGCACGCCACCACTGTCCATCCAGCACTATGGACGGCACTGCCTATATCTGGCTCTAATTAGTCGACAGTTGTGTTCAGCCGAATGACCTCTGCCGGGAAAACTCAGAATGAGGTTCTGAGTTATTGCAACATAGGAGCGTTTTACTGCTTTCAAGGCTTCTCAGGAAGAATTCCTGAATCTTGCTGCCGGCAGGCCTCTGGCAGTTCCGGGTGAACATCTCCTTGTAAATCCCCCGTGGTTTCTTGTACATCCGTGAAATTTGCCCAGGTTATGCAGTTTGCATTGCTGCAAAATTGCGCCTGCCTAGCTCGGCCGCGGTTGCAACCATTGAGGCGTGGCAGCCAGATAGGCTGGTCCCAATAGGACACTGCCAGCGGACTGGGTATATCTGCTTCCTGTTCTTCTCACCTGAGTGCTACTGATTCCAGCTTTGAGGGCTACACTCTAATCAACCGTAGCATTGAGTTGAACCTCTACATAGGACACTTTGTGAAAGTGTTGAGAACTAGAGCTCAGTTGTTTGGCACGCCACCACTGTCCATCCAGCACTATGGACGGCACTGCCTACATCTGGCTTTAATTAGTCCACGGTTGTGTTCAGCCGAATGACCTCTGCCGGGAACACTGAGAATGAGGTTCTGAGTTATTGCAACATAGGAGCGTTTCACTGCTTTCAAGGCTTCTCAGGAAGAATTCCGGAATCTTGCTGCCGGCAGGCCTCTGGCAGTTCCGGGTGAACATCTCCTTGTAAATCCCCCGTGGTTTTTTTGTACACCCGTGAAATTTGGACAGGTTATGGAATTTACATTGCTGCACAATTCCGCCTGTGTAGCTTGGCCGCGGTTGCAAACATTCAGGCGTGGCAGCCAGATAGGCTGGTCCCCGTAACATCTGCCAGCGGACTGGGGATATCTGCTTCCCGTTCTTCTCACCTGACTACTACTGATTCCAGCTTTGAAGGCTACACTCTACTGAACCGGAGCCGAAAGTTGAACCTCAACTTATTGCACTTTGTGAAAGTGTGGAGAAGTAGAGCTCGGTTGTTTGGCACGCCACCACTGTCGATCCAGCACTATGGACGGCACTGCCTACATCTGGCTCTAATTAGTCCACGGTTGTGTTCAGCCGAATGACCTCTGCTGGGAACACTCAGAATGAGGTTCTGAGTTATTGCAACATAGGAGCGTTTCACTGCTTTCAAGGCTTCTCAGGAAGAATTCCGGAATCTTGCTGCCGGCAGGCCTCCGGCTGTTCCGGGTGAACATCTCCTTGTAATTCCCCCGTGGTTTCTTGTACACCCGTGAAATTTGGCCAGGTTATGCAGTTTGCATTGCTGCACAATTCCGCCTGACTAACTCGGCCGCGGTTGCAAACATTCAGGCGTGGCAGCCAGATAGGCTGGTACCCGTAGGACACTGCCAGCGGACTGGGTATATCTGCTTCCCGTTCTTCTCACCTGAGTGCTACTGATTCCAGCTTTGACGGCTACACTCTACTCAACCGGAGCAGTAAGTTGAACTTCAACTCATGGCACTTTGTGAAAGTGTTGAGAACTAGAGCTCAGTTGTTTGGCACGCCACCACTGTCCATCCAGCACTATGGACGGCACTGCCTACATCTGGCTCTAATTAGTCCATGGTTGTGTTCAGCCGAATGACCTCTACCGGGAACACTCAGAATGAGGTTCTGAGTTATTGCAACATAGGAGCGTTTCACTGCTTTCAAGGCTTCTCAGGAAGAATTCCGGAATCTTGCTTCCGGCAGGCCTCCGGCTGTTCCAGGTGAACATCTCCTTGTAAATCCCCCGTGGTTTCTTGTACACCCGTGAAATTTGGCCAGGTTATGCAGTTTGCATTGCTGCACGATTGCGCCTGCCTAGCTCGGCCGCGGTTGCAAACATTCAGGCGTGGCCGCCAGATAGGCTGGTCCCAGTAGGACACTGCCAGCAGACTGGGTATATCTGCTTCCCGTTCTTCTCACCTGAGTGCTACTGATTCCAGCTTTGTCGGCTACACTCTACTCAACCGAAGCAGTAAGTTGAACCTCAACTTATGGCACTTTGTGAAACTGTTGAGAACTACAGCTCAGTTGTTTGGCACGCCACCACTGTCCATCCAGCACTATGGACGGCACTGCCTACATCTGGCTCTAATTAGTCCATGGTTGTGTTCAGCCGAATGACCTCTGCCGGGAACACTCAGAATGAGGTTCTGAGTTATTGCAACATAGGAGCCTTTCACTGCTTTCAAGGCTTCTCAGGAAGAATTACGGAATCTTGCTGCCGGCAGGCCTCTGGCAGTTCCGGGTGAACATCTCATTGTAAATCCCCCGTGGTTTCTTGTACACCCGTGAAATTTGGCCAGGTTATGCAGTTTGCATTGCTGCACAATTCCGCCTGCCTAGCTCGGCCGCGGTTGCAAACATTCAGGCATGGAATCCAGATAGGCTAGTCCCCGTAGGACACTGCCAGCGGACTGGGTATATCTGGTTCCGGTTCTTCTCACCTGAGTGCTACTGATTCCAGCTTTGACCGCTACACTCTACTCAACCGGAGCAGTAAGTTGAACCTCAACTTAGGGCACTTTGTGAAACTGTTGAGAACTAGAGCTCAGTTGTTTGGCACGCCACCACTGTCCATCCAGCACTATGGATGGCACTGCCTACATCTGGCTCTAATTAGTCCAGGGTTGTGTTCAGCCGAATGACCTCTGCCGGGAACACTCAGAATGAGGTTCTGAGTTATTGCAACATAGGAGCGTTTCACTGCTTTCAAGGCTTCTCAGGAAGAATTCCGGAATCTTGCTGCCGGCAGGCCTCCGGCAGTTCCGGGTGAACATCTCCTTGTAAATCCCCCGTGGTTTCTTGTACATCCGTGATATTTGGCCAGGTTATGCAGTTCGCACTGCTGCACAATTGTGCCTGCCTAGCTCGGACGCGGTTGCAAACATTCAGGCGTGGCAGCCAGATAGGCTGGTCCCCGTAGGACAGTGCCACCGGACTGGGTATATCTGCTTCCCGTTCTCCTCACCTGGGTGCAACTGATTCCAGGTTTGACCGCTGCACTCTACTCAACCGGAGCAGTAAGTTGAACCTCAACATATGGCACTTTGTGAAAGTGATGAGAACTAGAGCTCAGTTGTTTGGCACGCCAACAGTGTCCATCCAGCACTATGGACGGCACTGCCTACATCTGGCTCTAATTAGTCGACGGTTGTGTTCAGGCGAATGACCTCTGCCGGGAACACTCAGAATGAGGTTCTGAGTTATTGCAACATAGGAGCGTTTCACTGCTTTCAAGGCTTCTCAGGAAGAATTCCGGAATCTTGCTGTCGGCAGGCCTCCGGCAGTTCCGGGTGAATATCTCCTTGTAAATCCCCCGTGGTTTCTTGTACACCAGTGAAATTTGGCCAGGTTATGCAGTTTGCATTGCTGCACTATTCCGCCTGCCTAGCTCTGCCGCGGTTGCAAACATTCAGGCGTGGCAGCCAGATAGGCTAGTCCCTGTAGGACACTGCCAGCGGACTTGGTATATCTGCTTCCCGTTCTTCTCACCTGAGTGCTACTGATTCCAGCTTTGACGGCTACACTCTACTCAACCGGAGCAGTAAGTTGAACCTCAACTTATGGCACTTTGTGAAACTGTTGAGAACTACAGCTCAGTTGTTTGGCACGCCACCACTGTCCATCCAGCACTATGGACGGCACTGCCTACATCTGGCTCTAATTAGTCCACGGTTGTGTTCAGCCGAATGACCTCTGCCGGGAACACTGAGAATGAGGTTCTGAGTTATTGCAACATAGGAGCGTTTCACTGCTTTCAAGGCTTCTCAGGAAGAATTCCGGAATCTTGCTGCCGGCAGGCCTCCGGCTGTTCCGGGTGAACATCTCCTTGTAATTCCCCCGTGGTTTCTTGTACACCCGTGAAATTTGGCCAGGTTATGCAGTTTGCATTGCTGCACAATTCCGCCTGCCTAACTCGGCCGCGGTTGCAAACATTCAGGCGTGGCAGCCAGATAGGCTGGTACCCGTAGGACACTGCCAGCGGACTGGGTATATCTGCTTCCCGTTCTTCTCACCTGAGTGCTAGTGATTCCAGCTTTGACGGCTACACTCTACTCAACCGGAGCAGTAAGTTGAACTTCAACTTATGGCACTTTGTGAAAGTGTTGAGAACTAGAGCTCAGTTGTTTGGCACGCCACCACTGTCCATCCAGCACTATGGACGGCACTGCCTACATCTGGCTCTAATTAGTCCATGGTTGTGTTCAGCCGAATGACCTCTGCCGGGAACACTCAGAATGAGGTTCTGAGTTATTGCAACATAGGAGCGTTTCACTGCTTTCAAGGCTTCTCAGGAAGAATTACGGAATCTTGCTGCCGGCAGGCCTCCGGCTGTTCCAGGTGAACATCTCCTTGTAAATCCCCCGTGGTTTCTTGTACACCCGTGAAATTTGGCCAGGTTATGCAGTTTGCATGGCTTCACAATTGCGCCTGCCTAGTTCGGCCACGGTTGCAAACATTCAGGCGTGGCAGCCAGATAGGCTGGTCCCCGTAGGACACTGCCAGCGGACTGGGTATATCTGCTTCCCGTTCTTCTCACCTGAGTGCTACTAATTCCAGCTTTGACGGCTACACTCTACTCAACCGGAGCATTAAGTTGAACCTCAACTTATGCACTTTGTGAAAGTGTTGAGCACTAGAACTCAGTTGTTTGGCACGCCAACACTGTCCATCCAGCACTATGGACGGCACTGCCTACATCTATCTCTAATTAGTCCATGGTTGTGTTCAGCCGAATGACCTCTGCCGGGAACACTCAGAATGAGGTTCTGAGTTATTGCAACATAGGAGCGTTTCACTGCTTTCAAGGCTTCTCAGGAAGAATTCCGGAATCTTGCTGCCGGCAGGCCTCCGGCTGTTCCTGGTGAACATCTCCTTGTAAATCCCCCATGGATTCTTGTACACCCGTGAAATTTGGACAGGTTATGCAGTTTGCATTGCTGCACAATTGCGCCTGCCTAGCTCGGCCGCGGTTGCAAACATTCAGGCGTGGCAGCCAGAATGGCTGGTCCCCGTAGGACTCTGCCAGCCGACTGGGTATATCTGCTTCCCGTTCTTCTCACCTGAGTGCTACTGATTCCAGCTTTGACGGCTACACTCTACTCAACCGGAGCAGTAAGTTGAACCTCAACTTATGGCACTTTGTGAAAGTGTTGAGAACTAGAGCTCAGTTGTTTGGCACGCCACCACTGTATATCCAGCACTATGGACAGCACTCCCTACATCTGGCTCTAATTAGTCCACGGTTGTGTTCAGGCGAATGACCTCTGCCGGGAACACTCAGAATGAGGTTATGAGTTATTGCAACATAGGAGCGTTTCACTGCTTTCAAGGCTTCTCAGGAAGAATTCCGGAATCTTGCTGCCGGCAGGCCTCCGGCTGTTCCGGGTGAACATCTCCTTGTAAATCCCCATTGGTTTCTTGTACACCCATGAAATTTGGCCAGGTTATGCAGTTTGCATTGCTGCACAATTGCGCAAGCCTAGCTCGGCCGCGGTTGCAAACATTCAGGCGTGGCAGCCAGATAGGCTGGTCCCCGTAGGACTCTGCCAGCGGACTGGGTATATCTGCCTCCCGTTCTTCTCACCTGAGGGCTACTGTTTCCAGCTGTGATGGCTACACTCAACTCAACCGGAGCATTAAGTTGAACCTCAACTTATGGCACTTTGTGAAACTGTGAGAACTAGAGCTCAGTTGTTTGGCACGCCACCACTGTCCATCCAGCACTATGGACGGCACTGCCTACATCTGGCTCTAATTAGTCCACGGTTGTGTTCAGCCGAATGACCTCTGTCGGGAACACTCAGAATGAGGTTCTGAGTTATTGCAACATAGGAGCGTTTCACTGCTTTCAAGGCTTCTCAGGAAGAATTCCGGAATCTTGCTGCCGGCAGGCCTCCGGCTCTTCCAAGTGAACATCTCCTTGTAAATCCCCCGTGGTTTCTTGTACACCCGTGAAATTTGGCCAGGTTATGCAGTTTGCATTGCTGCACAATGGCGCCTGCCTAGCTCGGCCGCGTTTGCAAACTTTCAGGCGTGGCAGCCAGATAGGCTGGTCCCCGTAGTACTCTGCCAGCGGACTGGGTATATCTGCTTCCCGTTCTTCTCACCTGAGTCCTACTGATTCCCGATTTCACGGCTACACTCTACTCAACCGGAGCCGTAAGTTGAACCTCAACTTATGGCACTTTGTGAAACTGTTGAGAACTAGAGCTCAGTTGTTTGGCCCGCCATCACTGTCCATCCAGCACTATGGACGGCACTGCATATATCTGGCTCTAATTAGTCCACGATTGTGTTCAGCCGAATGACCTCTGCCGGGAACACTCAGAATGAGGTTCTGAGTTATTGCAACGTAGGAGCGTTTCACTGCTTTCAAGGCTTCTCAGGAAGAATTCCGGAATCTTGCTGCCGGCAGGCCTCCGGCTGTTCCGGGTGAACATCTCCTTGTAAATCCCCTGTGGTTTCTTGTACACCCGTGAAATTTGGCCAGGTCATGCAGTTTGCATTAGTGCACAATTGCGCCAGCCTAGCTCGGCCGCGGTTGCAAATATTCAGGCGTGGCAGCCAGATAGGCTGGTCCCCGTAGGACTCTGCCAGCGGACTGGGTATATCTGCTTCCCGTTCTTCTCACCTGAGTGCTACTGATTCCAGCTTTGACGGCTACACTCGACTCAACCGGAGCAGTAAGTTGAACCTCAACTTATGGCACTTTGTGAAACTGTTGACAACTAGAGCTCAGTTGTTTGGAACGCCACCACTGTGCATCCAGCACTATGGACGGCACTGCCTACAACTGGCTCTAATTAGTTCACGATTGTGTTCAGCCGAATTACCTCTGCCGGGAAAACTCAGAATTAGGTTCTGAGTTATTGCAACATAGGAGAGTTTCACTGCTTTCAAGGCTTCTCACGAAGAATTCCGGAATCTTGCTGCCGGCAGGCCTCCGGCTGTTCCGGGTGTACATCTCCTTTTAAATCCCCCGTGCTTTCTTGTACACCCGTGAAATTTCCCAGCTTATACAGTTTGCATTGCTGCACAATTGCGCCTGCATAGCCCGGCCGGGGTTGGAAATATTCAGGCGTGGCAGCCAGATAGGCTGGTCCCCGTAGGACACTGCCAGCGGACTGGGTATATCTGCTTCCCGTTCTTCTCACCTGAGTGCTACTGATTTCAGCTTGGAGGGCCACACTCTACTTAACCGGAGCAGTAAGTTGAACCTCAACTTATGGCACTTTGTGAAACTGTTCAGAACTATAGCTCAGTTGTTTGGCACGCCACCATTGTCCATCCAACACTATGGACGGCACTGCCTACATCTGGCTCTAATTAGTCCACGGTTGTGTTCAGCCGAATGACCTCTGCCGGCAACACTCAGAATGAGGTTCTGAGTTATTGCAACATAGGATCGTTTCACTGCTTTCAAGGCTTCTCAGGAAGAATTCCGGAATCTTGCTGCCGGCAGGCCTCCGGCTGTTCCGGGTGAACATCTCCTTGTAAATCCCCATTGGTTTCTTGTACACCCGTGAAATTTGGACAGGTTATGCAGTTTGCATTGCTGCACAATTGCGCCTGCGTAGCTCGGCCGCGGTTACAAACATTCAGGCGTGGCAGCCAGATAGGCTGGTCCCCGTAGGACTCTGCCAGTGGACTGGGTATATCTGCTTCCCGTTCTTCTCACCTGAGTGCTACTGATTCCAGCTTTGACGGCTACACTCGACTCAACCGGAGCAGTAAGTTGAACTTCAACTTATGGCACTTTGTGAAACTGTTGAGAACTAGAGCTCAGTTGGTTGGCACGCCACCACTCTCCATCCAGCACTATGGACTGTACTGCTTTCATCTGGCTCTAATTAGTCCACGATTGTGTTCAGCCGAATGACCTCTGCCGGGAACACTCAGAATGAGGTTCTGAGTTATTGCAACATAGGAGCGTTTCACTGCTTTCAAGGCTTCTCAGGAAGAATTCCGGAATCTTGCTGCCGGCAGGCCTCCGGCTGTTCCAGGTGAACATCTCCTTGTAAATCCCCCGTGGTTTCTTGTACACCCGTGAAATTTGGCCAGGTTATGCAGTTTGCATGGCTTCACAATTGCGCCTACCTAGTTCGGCCACGGTTGCAAACATTCCGGCGTGGCAGCCAGATAGGCTGGTCACCGTAGGACACTGCCAGCGGACTGGGTATATCTGCTTCCCGTTCTTCTCACCTGAGTGCTACTGATTCCAGCTTTGACGGCTACACTCTACTCAACCGGAGCATTAAGTTGAACCTCAACTTATGGCACTTTGTGAAAGTGTTGAGCACTAGAACTCAGTTGTTTGGCACGCCACCACTGTCCATCCAGCACTATGGACGGCACTGCCTACATCTATCTCTAATTAGTCCATGGTTGTGTTCAGCCGAATGACCTCTGCCGGGAACACTCAGAATGAGGTTCTGAGTTATTGCAACATAGGAGCGTTTCACTGCTTTCAAGGCTTCTCAGGAAGAATTCCGGAATCTTGCTGCCGGCAGGCCTCCGGGTGTTCATCTCCTTGTAAATCCCCCGTGGATTCTTGTACACCCGTGAAATTTGGACAGGTTATGCAGTTTGCATTGCTGCACAATTGCGCCTGCCTAGCTCGGCCGCGGTTGCAAACATTCAGGCGTGGCAGCCAGATAGGCTGGTCCCCGTAGGACTCTGCCAGCGGACTGTGTATATCTGTTTCCCGTTCTTCTTACCTGAGTGCTACTGATTCCAGCTTTGACGGCTACACTCTACTCCACCGGAGCAGTAAGTTGAACCTCAACTTATGGCACTTTGTGAAACTGTTGAGAACTAGAGCTCAGTTGTTTGGCACGCCACCACTGTATATCCAGCACTATGGACGGCACTCCCTACATCTGGCTCTAATTAGTCCACGGTTGTGTTCAGGCGAATGACTTCTGCCGGGAACACTGAGAATGAGGTTCTGAGTTATTGCAACATAGGAGCGTTTCACTGCTTTCAAGGCTTCTCAGGAAGAATTCCGGAATCTTGCTGCCGGCAGGCCTCCGGCTGTTCCGGGTGAACATCTCCTTGTAAATCCCCATTGGTTTCTTGTACACCCATGAAATTTGGCCAGGTTATGCAGTTTGCATTGCTGCACAATTGCGCAAGCCTAGCTCGGCCGCGGTTGCAAACACTCAGGCGTGGCAGCCAGATAGGCTGGTCCCCGTAGGAATCTGCCAGCGGACTGGGTATATCTGCTTCCCGTTCTTCTCACCTGAGGGCTACTGTTTCCAGCTGTGAAGGCTACACTCAACTCAACAGGAGCATTAAGTTGAACCTCAACTTATGGCACTTTGTGAAACTGTTCAGAACTAGAGCTCAGTTGTTTGGCACGCCACCACTGTCCATCCAGCACTATGGACGGCACTGCCTACATCTGGCTCTAATTAGTCCACGGTTGTGTTCAGCCGAATGACCTCTGTCGGGAACACTCAGAATGAGCTTCTGAGTTATTGCAACATAGGAACGTTTCACTGCTTTCAAGGATTCTCAGGAAGAATTCCGGAATCTTGCTGCCGGCAGGCCTCCGGCTGTTCCGGGTGAACATCTCCTTGTAAATCCCCATTGGTTTCTTGTACACCCGTGAAATTTGGACAGGTTATGCAGTTTGCATTGCTGCACAATTGCGCCTGCGTAGCTCGGCCGCGGTTACAAACATTCAGGCGTGGCAGCCAGATAGGCTGGTCCCCGTAGGACTCTGCCAGTGGACTGGGTATATCTGCTTCCCGTTCTTCTCACCTGAGTGCTACTGATTCCAGCTTTGACGGCTACACTCGACTCAACCGGATCAGTAAGTTGAACTTCAACTTATGGCACTTTGTGAAACTGTTGAGAACTAGAGCTCAGTTGGTTGGCACGCCACCACTCTCCATCCAGCACTATGGACTGTACTGCCTTCATCTGGCTCTAATTAGTCCACGATTGTGTTCAGCCGAATGACCTCTGCCGGGAACACTCAGAATGAGGTTCTGAGTTATTGCAACATAGGAGCGTTTCACTGCTTTCAAGGCTTCTCAGGAAGAATTCCGGAATCTTGCTGCCGGCAGGCCTCCGGCTGTTCCAGGTGAACATCTCCTTGTAAATCCCCCGTGGTTTCTTGTACACCCGTGAAATTTGGCCAGGTTATGCAGTTTGCATGGCTTCACAATTGCGCCTACCTAGTTCGGCCACGGTTGCAAACATTCCGGCGTGGCAGCCAGATAGGCTGGTCACCGTAGGACACTGCCAGCGGACTGGGTATATCTGCTTCCCGTTCTTCTCACCTGAGTGCTACTGATTCCAGCTTTGACGGCTACACTCTACTCAACCGGAGCATTAAGTTGAACCTCAACTTATGGCACTTTGTGAAAGTGTTGAGCACTAGAACTCAGTTGTTTGGCACGCCACCACTGTCCATCCAGCACTATGGACGGCACTGCCTACATCTATCTCTAATTAGTCCATGGTTGTGTTCAGCCGAATGACCTCTGCCGGGAACACTCAGAATGAGGTTCTGAGTTATTGCAACATAGGAGCGTTTCACTGCTTTCAAGGCTTCTCAGGAAGAATTCCGGAATCTTGCTGCCGGCAGGCCTCCGGGTGTTCATCTCCTTGTAAATCCCCCGTGGATTCTTGTACACCCGTGAAATTTGGACAGGTTATGCAGTTTGCATTGCTGCACAATTGCGCCTGCCTAGCTCGGCCGCGGTTGCAAACATTCAGGCGTGGAAGCCAGATAGGCTGGTCCCCGTAGGACTCTGCCAGCGGACTGTGTATATCTGTTTCCCGTTCTTCTTACCTGAGTGCTACTGATTCCAGCTTTGACGGCTACACTCTACTCCACCGGAGCAGTAAGTTGAACCTCAACTTATGGCACTTTGTGAAACTGTTGAGAACTAGAGCTCAGTTGTTTGGCACGCCACCCCTGTATATCCAGCACTATGGACGGCACTCCCTACATCTGGCTCTAATTAGTCCACGGTTGTGTTCAGGCGAATGACTTCTGCCGGGAACACTGAGAATGAGGTTCTGAGTTATTGCAACATAGGAGCGTTTCACTGCTTTCAAGGCTTCTCAGGAAGAATTCCGGAATCTTGCTGCCGGCAGGCCTCCGGCTGTTCCGGGTGAACATCTCCTTGTAAATCCCCATTGGTTTCTTGTACACCCATGAAATTTGGCCAGGTTATGCAGTTTGCATTGCTGCACAATTGCGCAAGCCTAGCTCGGCCGCGGTTGCAAACACTCAGGCGTGGCAGCCAGATAGGCTGGTCCCCGTAGGAATCTGCCAGCGGACTGGGTATATCTGCTTCCCGTTCTTCTCACCTGAGGGCTACTGTTTCCAGCTGTGAAGGCTACACTCAACTCAACAGGAGCATTAAGTTGAACCTCAACTTATGGCACTTTGTGAAACTGTTCAGAACTAGAGCTCAGTTGTTTGGCACGCCACCACTGTCCATCCAGCACTATGGACGGCACTGCCTACATCTGGCTCTAATTAGTCCACGGTTGTGTTCAGCCGAATGACCTCTGTCGGGAACACTCAGAATGAGCTTCTGAGTTATTGCAACATAGGAACGTTTCACTGCTTTCAAGGATTCTCAGGAAGAATTCCGGAATCTTGCTGCCGGCAGGCCTCCGGCTGTTCCGGGTGAACATCTCCTTGTAAATCCCCATTGGTTTCTTGTACACCCGTGAAATTTGGACAGGTTATGCAGTTTGCATTGCTGCACAATTGCGCCTGCGTAGCTCGGCCGCGGTTACAAACATTCAGGCGTGGCAGCCAGATAGGCTGGTCCCCGTAGGACTCTGCCAGTGGACTGGGTATATCTGCTTCCCGTTCTTCTCACCTGAGTGCTACTGATTCCAGCTTTGACGGCTACACTCGACTCAACCGGAGCAGTAAGTTGAACTTCAACTTATGGCACTTTGTGAAACTGTTGAGAACTAGAGCTCAGTTGGTTGGCACGCCACCACTCTCCATCCAGCACTATGGACTGTACTGCCTTCATCTGGCTCTAATTAGTCCACGATTGTGTTCAGCCGAATGACCTCTGCCGGGAACACTCAGAATGAGGTTCTGAGTTATTGCAACATAGGAGCATTTCACTGCTTTCAAGGCTTCTCAGGAAGAATTCCGGAATCTTGCTGCCGGCAGGCCTCCGGCTGTTCCAGGTGAACATCTCCTTGTAAATCCCCCGTGGTTTCTTGTACACCCGTGAAATTTGGCCAGGTTATGCAGTTTGCATGGCTTCACAATTGCGCCTACCTAGTTCGGCCACGGTTGCAAACATTCCGGCGTGGCAGCCAGATAGGCTGGTCACCGTAGGACACTGCCAGCGGACTGGGTATATCTGCTTCCCGTTCTTCTCACCTGAGTGCTACTGATTCCAGCTTTGACGGCTACACTCTACTCAACCGGAGCATTAAGTTGAACCTCAACTTATGGCACTTTGTGAAAGTGTTGAGCACTAGAACTCAGTTGTTTGGCACGCCACCACTGTCCATCCAGCACTATGGACGGCACTGCCTACATCTATCTCTAATTAGTCCATGGTTGTGTTCAGCCGAATGACCTCTGCCGGGAACACTCAGAATGAGGTTCTGAGTTATTGCAACATAGGAGCGTTTCACTGCTTTCAAGGCTTCTCAGGAAGAATTCCGGAATCTTGCTGCCGGCAGGCCTCCGGGTGTTCATCTCCTTGTAAATCCCCCGTGGATTCTTGTACACCCGTGAAATTTGGACAGGTTATGCAGTTTGCATTGCTGCACAATTGCGCCTGCCTAGCTCGGCCGCGGTTGCAAACATTCAGGCGTGGCAGCCAGATAGGCTGGTCCCCGTAGGACTCTGCCAGCGGACTGTGTATATCTGTTTCCCGTTCTTCTTACCTGAGTGCTACTGATTCCAGCTTTGACGGCTACACTCTACTCCACCGGAGCAGTAAGTTGAACCTCAACTTATGGCACTTTGTGAAACTGTTGAGAACTAGAGCTCAGTTGTTTGGCACGCCACCACTGTATATCCAGCACTATGGACGGCACTCCCTACATCTGGCTCTAATTAGTCCACGGTTGTGTTCAGGCGAATGACTTCTGCCGGGAACACTGAGAATGAGGTTCTGAGTTATTGCAACATAGGAGCGTTTCACTGCTTTCAAGGCTTCTCAGGAAGAATTCCGGAATCTTGCTGCCGGCAGGCCTCCGGCTGTTCCGGGTGAACATCTCCTTGTAAATCCCCATTGGTTTCTTGTACACCCATGAAATTTGGCCAGGTTATGCAGTTTGCATTGCTGCACAATTGCGCAAGCCTAGCTCGGCCGCGGTTGCAAACACTCAGGCGTGGCAGCCAGATAGGCTGGTCCCCGTAGGAATCTGCCAGCGGACTGGGTATATCTGCTTCCCGTTCTTCTCACCTGAGGGCTACTGTTTCCAGCTGTGAAGGCTACACTCAACTCAACAGGAGCATTAAGTTGAACCTCAACTTATGGCACTTTGTGAAACTGTTCAGAACTAGAGCTCAGTTGTTTGGCACGCCACCACTGTCCATCCAGCACTATGGACGGCACTGCCTACATCTGGCTCTAATTAGTCCACGGTTGTGTTCAGCCGAATGACCTCTGTCGGGAACACTCAGAATGAGCTTCTGAGTTATTGCAACATAGGAACGTTTCACTGCTTTCAAGGATTCTCAGGAAGAATTCCGGAATCTTGCTGCCAGCAGGGCTCCGGCTCTTCCAAGTGAACATCTCCTTGTAAATCCCCCGTGGTTTCTTGTAGACCCGTGAAATTTGGCCATGTTATGCAGTTGCATTGCTGCACAATGGCGCCTGCCTAGCTCGGCCGCGTTTGCAAACTTTCAGGCGTGGCAGCCAGATAGGCTGGTCCCCGTACTACTCTGCCAGCGGACTGGGTATATCTTCTTCCCGTTCTTCTCACCTGAGTGCTACTGATTCCCGATTTGACGGCTACACTCTACTCAACCGGAGCCGTAAGTTGAACCTCACCTTATGGCACTTTGTGAAACTGTTGAGAACTAGAGCTCAGTTGTTTGGCACGCCACCACTGTCCATCCAGCACTATGGACGGCACTGCCTACATCTGGCTCTAATTAGTCCACGATTGTGTTCAGCCGAATGACCTCTGTCGGGAACACTCAGAATGAGGCTCTGAGTTATTGCAACGTAGGAGCGTTTCACTGCTTTCAAGGCTTCTCAGGAAGAATTCCGGAATCTTGCTGCCGGCAGGCCTCGGGCTGTTCCGGGTGAACATCTCCTTGTAAATCCCCTGTGGTTTCTTGTACACACGTGAAATTTGGCCAGGTTATGCAGTTCGCATTGCTGCACAATTGCGCCAGCCTAGCTCGGCCGCGGTTGCAAATATTCAGGCGTGGCAGCCAGATAGGCTGGTCCCCGTAGGACTCTGCCAGCAGACTGGGTATATCTGCTTCCCGTTCTTCTCACCTGAGTGCTACTGATTCCAGCTTTGACGGCTACACTCGACTCAACCGGAGCAGTAAGTTGAACCTCAACTTATGGCACTTTGTGAAACTGTTGAGAACTAGAGCTCAGTTGTTTGGCACGCCAACACTGTCCATCCAGCACTATGGACGGCACTGCCTACATCTGGCTCTAATTAGTCCACGGTTGTGTTCAGCCGAATGACCTCTGTCGGGAACACTCAGAATGAGGTTCTGAGTTATTGCAACATAGGAGCGTTTCACTGCTTTCAAGGCTTCTCAGGAAGAATTCCGGAATCTTGCTGCCGGCAGGCCTCCGGCTATTCCGGGTGAACATCTCCTTGTAAATCCCCCATGGTTTCTTGTACACCCGTGAAATTTGGCCAGGTTATGCAGTTTGCATTGCTGCACAATTGCGCCAGCCTAGCTCGGCCGCGGTTGCAAATATTCAGGCGTGGCAGCCAGATAGGCTGGCCCCGTAGGACTCTGCCAGCAGACTGGGTATATCTGCTTCCCGTTCTTCTCACCTGAGTGCTACTGATTCCAGCTTTGACGGCTACACTCGACTCAACCGGAGCATTAAGTTGAACCTCAACTTATGGCACTTTGTGAAACTGTTGACAACTAGAGCTCAGTTGTTTGGCACGCCAACACTGTCCATCCAGCACTATGGACGGCACTCCCTACATCTGGCTCTAATTAGTCCATGGTTGTGTTCAGCCGAATGACCTCTGCCGGGAACACTCAGAATGATGTTCTGAGTTATTGCAACGTAGGAGCGTTTCACTGCTTTCAAGGCTTCTCAGGAAGAATTCCGGAATCTTGCTGCCGGCAGGCCTCGGGCTGTTCCGGGTGAACATCTCCTTGTAAATCCCCATTTGTTTCTTGTACACCCGTGAAATTTGGCCAGGTTATGCAGTTTGCATTCCTGCACAATTGCGCCAGCCTAGCTCGGCCGCGGTTGCAAACATTCAGGCGTGGCAGCCAGATAGGCTGGCCCCCGTAGGACTCTGCCAGCGGACTGGGTATATCTGCTTCCCGTTCTTCTCACCTGAGTGCTACTGATTCCACCTTTGACGGCTACACTCGACTCAACCGGAGCAGTAAGTTGAACCTCAACTTATGGCACTTTGTGAAACTATTGAGAACTAGAGCTCAGTTGTTTGGCACGACACCACTGTGCATCCAGCACTATGGTCGGCACTGCCTACATCTGTCTCTAATTAGTTCACGATTGTATTCAGCCAAATGACCTCTGCCGGGAAAACTCAGAATTAGGTTCTGAGTTATTGCAACATAAGAGAGTTTCACTGCTTTCAAGGCTTCTCAGGAAGAATTCCGGAATCTTGCTGCCGGCAGGCCTCCGGCTGTTCCGGGAGAACATCACCTTGTAAATCCCCCGTGGTTTCTTGTACACCCATGAAATTTGGCCAGCTTATGCAGTTTGCATTGCTGCACAATTGCGTCTGCCTAGCTAGGCCGGGGTTGCAAACATTCAGGCGTGGCAGCCAGATCGGCTGGTCCCCGTAGGACACTGCCAGCGGATTGGGTATATCTGCTTCCCGTTCTTCTCACCTGAGTGCTACTGATTCCATCTTTGACGGCTACACTCTACTCAACCGGAGCAGTAAGTTGAACCTCAACTTATGGCACTTTGTGAAACTGTTGTGAACTAGAGCTCAGTTGTTTGGCACGCCACCACTGTGCATCCAGCACTATGGACGGCACTGCATACATCTGGCTCTAATTAGTCCACGGATGTGTTCAGCCGAATGACCTCTGCCGGGAACACTGAGAATGAGGTTCTGAGTTATTGCAACATAGGAGCGTTTCACTGCTTTCAAGGCTTCTCAGGAAGAGTTCCGGAATCTTGCTGCCTGCCGGCGTCCAGCTGTTCCGGGTGAACATCTCCTTGCAAGTCCCCCGTGGTTTCTTGTACACCCGTGATATTTGCCCAGGTTATGCAGTTTTCATTGTTGCACAATTGGATCCTGCCTAGCTCGGCTGCGGTTGCAAACATTCAGGCGTGGCAGCCAGATAGGCTGGTCCCCGTAGGACTCTGCCAGCGGACTCTGTATATCTGCTTCCCTTTCTTCTCACCTGAGTGCTACTGATTCCAGCTTTGACGACTACACTCTACTCAACCGGAGCAGTAAGTTGAACGTCAACTTATGGCACTTTGTGAAACTGTTGAGAACTACAGCTCAGTTGTTTGGCACGCCACCACTGTCCATCCAGCACTATGGACGGCACTGCCTATATCTGGCTCTAATTAGTCCACAGTTGTGTTCAGCCGAATGACCTCTGCCGGGAACACTCAGAATGAGGTTCTGAGTTATTGCAACATAGGAGCGTTTTACTGCTTTCAAGGCTTCTCAGGAAGAATTCCGGAATCTTGCTGCCGGCAGGCCTCAGGGAGTTCCGGGTGAACATCTCCTTGTAAATCCCACGTGGTTTCTTGTACATCCGTGAAATTTGGCCAGGTTATGCAGTTTGCATTGCTGCACAATTGCTCCTGCCTAGCTCGGCCGCGGTTGCAACCATTGAGGCGTGGCAGCCAGATAGGCTGGTCCCAAGAGGACACTGCCAGCGGACTGGGTATATCTGCTTCCCGTTCTTCTCACCTGACTGCTACTGATTCCAGCTTTGACGGCTACACTCTACTCAACCGGAACAGTAAGTTGAACCTCAACTTACGGCACTTTGTGAAAGTGTGGAGAAGTAGAGCTCGGTTGTTTGGCACGCCACCACTCTCCATCCAGCACTATGGACGGCACTGCCTACATCTGGCTCTAATTAGTCCACGGTTGTGTTCAGCCGAATGACCTCTGCCGGGAACACTCAGAATGAGGTTCTGAGTTATTGCAACATAGGAGCGTTTCAATGCTTTCAAGGCTTCTCAGGGAGAATTCCGGAATCTTGCTGCCGGCAGGGCTCCGGCAGTTCAGGGTGAACCTCTCCTTGTAAATCCCCCGTGGTTTCTTGTACACCCGTGAAATTTGGACAGGTTATGCAGTTTGCATTGCTCCACAATTCCGCCTGCCTAGCTCGGCCGCGGTTGCAAACGTTCAGGCGTGGCAGCCAGATAGGCTGGTCCCCGTAGCATCTGCCAGCGGACTGGGTATATCTGCTTCCCGTTCTTCTCACCTGAGTACGATTGATTCCAACTTTGAGGGCAACACTCTACTCAACCGGAGCTGAAAGTTGAACCTCAACTTATGGCACTTTGTCAAAGTGTGGAGAACTAGAGCTCGGTTGTTTGGCACGCGACCACTGTCCATCCAGCACTATGGACGGCACTGCCTACATCTGGCTCTAATTAGTCCACGGTTGTGTTCAGCCGAATGACCTGTGCCGGGAACACTCAGAATGAGGTTCTGAGTTATTGCAACATAGGAGCGTTTCACTGCTTTCAAGGCTTCTCAGGAAGAATTCCGGAATCTTGCTGCCGGCAGGCCTCCGGCTGTTCCGGGTGAACATCTCCTTGTAATTCCCCCGTGGTTTCTTGTACACCCGTGAAATTTGGCCAGGTTATGCAGTTTGCATTGCTGCACAATTCCGCCTGCCTAACTCGGCCGCGGTTGCAAACATTCAGGCGTGGCAGCCAGATAGGCTGGTCCCGGTAGGACACTGCTAGCGGACTGTGTATATCTGCTTCCCGTTCTTCTCACCTGAGTGCTACTGATTCCAGCTTTGACGGCTACACTCTACTCAACCGGAGCAGTAAGTTGAACTTCAACTTATGGCACTTTGTGAAAGTGTTGAGAACTAGAGCTCAGTTGTTTGGCACGCCACCACTGTCCATCCAGCACTATGGACGGCACTGCCTACATCTGGCTCTAATTAGTCCATGGTTGTGTTCAGCCGAATGACCTCTGCCGGGAACACTCAGAATGAGGTTCTGAGTTATTGCAACATAGGAGCGTTTCACTGCTTTCAAGGCTTCTCAGGAAGAATTCCGGAATCTTGCTGCCGGCAGGCCTCCGGCTCTTATGCGTGAACATCTCCTTGTAAATCCCCATTGGTTTCTTGTACACCCGTGAAATTTGGCCAGGTTATGCAGTTTGCATTGCTGCACAATTGCGCCTGCCTAGCTCGGCCGCGGTTGCATACATTCAGGCGTGGCAGCCAGATAGGCTGGGCCTCGTAGGACACTGCCAGCGGATTGGGTATATCTGCTTCCCGTTCTTCTCACCTGAGTACTACTGATTCCAGCTTTGACGGCTACACTCTACTCAACCGGAGCAATAAGTTGAACCTCAACTTAGGGCACTTTGTGTAAGTGATGAGAACTAGAGCTCAGTTGTTTGGCACGCCACCACTGTCCATCCAGCACTATGGACGGCACTGCCTACATCTGGCTCTAATTAGGCCACAGTTGTGTTCAGCCGAATGACCTCTGCCGGGAAAACTCAGAATGAGGTTCTGAGTTATTGCAACATAGGAGCGTTTCACTGCTTTCAAGGCTTCTCAGGAAGAATTCCGGAATCTTGCTGCCGGCAGGCCTCCGGCTGTTCCAGTTGAACATCTCCTTGTAAATCCCCCGTGGTTTCTTGTACACCCGTGAAATTTGGCCAGGTTATGCAGTTTGCATGGCTTCACAATTGCGCCTGCCTAGCTCGGCCACGGTTGCAAACATTCAGGCGTTGCAGCCAGATAGGCTGGTCCCCGTAGGACACTGCCAGCGGACTGGGTATATCTGCTTCCCGTTCTTCTCACCTGAGTGCTACTGATTCCACCTTTGACGGCTACACTCGACTCAACCGGAGCAGTAAGTTGAACCTCAACTTATGGCACTTTGTGAAAGTGTTGAGCACTAGAACTCAGTTGTTTGGCACGCCACCACTGTCCATCCAGCACTATGGACGGCACTGCCTACATCTGGCTCTAATTAGTCCATGGTTGTGTTCAGCCGAATGACCTCTGCCGGGAACACTCAGAATGAGGTTCTGAGTTATTGCAACATAGGAGCGTTTCACTGCTTTCAGGCTTCTCAGGAAGAATTCCGGAATCTTGCTGCCGGCAAGCCTCCGGCTCTTCCGGGTGAACATCTCCTTGTAAATCCCCCGTGGTTTCTTGTACACCCGTGAAATTTGGACAGGTTATGCAGTTTGCATTGCTGCACAATTGCGCAAGCCTAGCTCGGCCACGGTTGCAAACATTCAGACGTGGCAGCCAGATAGGCTGGTCCCCGTAGGACTCTGCCAGCGGACTGTGTATATCTGCTTCCCGATCTTCTCACCTGAGTGCTACTGATTCCAGCTTTGACGGCTACACTCGACTCAACCGGAGCAGTAAGTTGAACCTCAACTTATGGCACTTTGTGAAAGTGTTGAGCACTAGAACTCAGTTGTTTTGCACGCCACCACTGTCCATCCAGCACTATGGACGGCACTGCCTACATCTGGCTCTAATTAGTCCATGGTTGTGTTCAGCCGAATGACCTCTGCCGGGAACACTCAGAATGAGGTTCTGAGTTATTGCAACATAGGAGCGTTTCACTGCTTTCAAGGCTTCTCAGGAAGAATTCCGGAATCTTGCTGCCGGCAGGCCTCGGGCTGTTCCGGGTGAACATCTCCTTGTAAATCCCCCGTGGTTTCTTTTACACCCGTGAAATTTGGCCAGCTTATGCAGTTTGCATTGCTGAACAATTGCGCCTGCCTAGCTTGGCCGCGGTTGCAAACATTCAGGCGTGGCAGCCAGATAGGCTGGTCCCCGTAGGACTCTGCCAGCGGACTGGGTATATCTGCTTCCCGTTCTTCTCACCTGAGGGCTACTGTTTCCAACTGTGATGGCTACACTCAACTCAACCGGAGCATTAAGTTGAACCTCAACTTATGGCACTTTGTGAAACTGTGAGAACTAGAGCTCAGTTGTTTGGCACGCCACCACTGTCCATCCAGCACTATGGACGGCACTGCCTACATCTGGCTCTAATTAGTCCACGGTTGTGTTCAGCCGAATGACCTCTGTCGGGAACACTCAGAATGAGGTTCTGAGTTATTGCAACATAGGAGCGTTTCACTGCTTTCAAGGCTTCTCAGGACGAATTCCGGAATCTTTCTGCCGGCAGGCCTCCGGCTCTTCCAAGTGAACATCTCCTTTTAAATCCCCCGTGGTTTCTTGTACACCCGTGAAATTTGGCCAGGTTATGCAGTTTGCATGGCTGCACAATTGCGCCTGCCTAGCTCAGCCGCGGTTGCAAACATTCAGGCGCGGCAGTCAGATGGACTGGTCCCCGAAGGACACTGCCAGCGGATTGGGTATATCTGCTTCCCGTTCTTCTCACCTGAGTACTACTGATTCCAGCTTTGACGGCTACACTCTACTTAACCGGAGCAGTAAGTTGAACCTCAACTTATGGCACTTTGTGAAAGTGTTGAGAACCAGAGCTCAGATGTTTGGCACGCCACAACTGTCCATCCAGTACTATGGACAACATTGCCTACATCTGGCTCTAATTAGTCCACGGTTGTGTTCAGCCGAATGACATCTGCTGGGAACACTCAGATTGAGGTTCTGAGTTATTGCAACATAGGAGCGTTTCACTGCTTTCAAGGCTTCTCAGGAAGAATTCCGGAATCTTGCTGCCGGCAGGCCTCCGGCTGTTCCGGGTGAACATCTCCTTGTAAATCCCCATTGGTTTCTTGTACACCCGTGAAATTTGGCCAGGTTATGCAGTTTGCATTGCTGCACAATTGCGCCTGCCTAGCTCGGCCGCGGTTACAAACATTCAGGCGTGGCAGCCAGATAGGCTGGTCCCCGAAGGACTCTGCCAGTGGACTGGGTATATCTGCTTCCCGTTCTTCTCACCTGAGTGCTACTGATTCCAGCTTTGACGGCTACACTCGACTCAACCGAAGCAGTAAGTTGAACTTCAACTTATGGCACTTTGTGAAACTGTTGAGAACTAGAGCTCAGTTGGTTGGCACGCCACCACTCTCCATCCAGCACTATGGCCGGCACTGCCTACATCTGGCTCTAATTAGTCCACGATTGTGTTCAGCCGAATGACCTCTGCCGGGAATACTCAGAATGAGGTTCTGAGTTATTGCAACATAGGAGCGTATCACTGCTTTAAGGCTTCTCAGGAAGAATTCCGGAATCTTGCTGCCGGCATGCCTCCGGCTATTCCGGGTGAACATCTCCTTGTAAATCCCCCGTGGTTTCTTGTACACCCGTGAAATTTGGCCAGCTTATGCAGTTTGCATTGCTGCACAATTGCGTCTGACTAGCTAGGCCGGGGTTGCAAACATTCAGGCGTGGCAGCCAGATCGGCTGGTCCCCGTAGGACACTGCCAGCGGATTGGGTATATCTGCTTCCCGTTCTTCTCTCCTGAGTGCTACTGATTCCAGCTTTGACGGCTACACTCTACGCAACCGGAGCATTAAGTTGAACCTCAACTTACGGGACTTTGTGAAAGTGTTGAGAACAAGAGCTCAGTATTTTGCCACGCCACCACTCTCCATCCAGCACTATGGACGGAATTGCCTACATCTGGCTCTAATTAGTCCACGATTTTGTTCAGCCGAATGACCTCTGCCGGGAACACTCAGAATGAGGTTCTGAGTTATTGCAACATAGGAGCGTTTCACTGCTTTCAAGGCTTCTCAGGAAGATTTCCGGAATCTTGCTGCCGGCAGGCCTCCGGCTGTTCCGGGTGAACATCTCCTTGTAAATCCCCCGTGGTTTCTTGTACACCCGTGAAATTTGGCCAGGTTATGCAGTTTGCATGGCTTCACAATTGCGCCTGCCTAGCTCGGCCACGGTTGCAAACATTCAGGCGTGGCAGCCAGATAGGCTGGTCCCCGTAGGACACTGCCAGCGGACTGGGTATATCTGCTTCCCGTTCTTCTCACCTGAGTGCTACTGATTCCAGCTTTGACGGCTACACTCTACTCAACCGGAGCATTAATTTGAACCTCAACTCATGGCACTTTGTGTAAGTGTTGAGCACTAGAACTGAGTTGTTTGGCACGCCACCACTGTCCATCCAGCACTATGGACGGCACTGCCTACATCTGGCTCTAATTAGTCCATGGTTGTGTTCAGCCGAATGACCTCTGCCGGGAACACTCAGAATGAGGTTCTGAGTTATTGCAACATAGGATCGTTTCACTGCTTTCAAGGCTTCTCAGGAAGAATTCCGGAATCTTGCTGCCGGCAGGCCTCCGGCTGTTCCGGGTGAACATCTCCTTGTAAATCCCCCGTGGTTTCTTGTACACCCGTGAAATTTGGACAGGTTATGCAGTTTGCATTGCTGCACAATTGCGCCTGCCTAGCTCAGCCGCGGTTGCAAATATTCAGGCGTGGCAGCCAGATAGGCTGGTCCCCGTAGGACTCTGCCAGCGGACTCTGTATATCTGCTTCCCGTTCTTCTCACCTGAGTGCTACTGATTCCAGCTTTGACGGCTACACTCGACTCAACCGGAGCAGTAAGTTGAACCTCAACTTATGGCACTTTGTGAAACTGTTGAGAACTAGAGCTCAGATGTTTGGCACGCCACCACTGTCCATCCAGTACTATGGACGACATTGCCTACATCTGGCTCTAATTAGTCCACGGTTGTGTTCAGCCGAATGACCTCTGCCGGGAACACTCAGAATGATGTTCTGAGTTATTGCAACATAGGAGCGTTTCACTGCTTTCAAGGCTTCTCAGGAAGAATTCCGGAATCTTGCTGCCGGTAGGCCTCGGGCTGTTCCGGGTGAACATCTCCTTGTAAATCCCCTGTCGTTTCTTCTACACCAGTGAAATTTGGCCAGGTTATGCAGTTTGCATTGCGGCACCATTGCGCCAGCCGAGCTCGGCCGCGGTTGCAAATATTCAGGCGTGGCAGCCAGATAGGCTGGTCCCCGTAGGACTCTGCCAGCGGACTGGGTATATCTGCTTCCCGTTCTTCTCACCTGAGTGCTACTGATTCCAGCTTTGACGGCTACACTCGACTCAACCGGAGCAGTAAGTTGAACCTCAACTTATGGCACTTTGTGAAACTGTTCAGAACTAGAGCTCAGTTGTTTGGCACGCCACCACTCTCCATCCAGCACTATGGACGGCACTCCCTACATATGGCTCTAATTAGTCCACGGTTGTGTTCAGCCGAATGACCTCTGCCGGGAACACTCAGAATGAGGTTCTGAGTTATTGCAACATAGGATCGTTTCATTGCTTTCAAGGCTTCTCAGGAAGAATTCCGGAATCTTGCTGCCAGCAGGCCTCCGGCTGTTCCGGGTGAACATCTCCTTGTAAATCCCTATTTGTTTCTTGTACACCCGTGAAATTTGGCCAGGTTATGCAGTTTGCATTGCTGCACAATTGCGCCAGCCTAGCTCGGCCGCGGTTGCAAACATTCAGGCGTGGCAGCCAGATAGGCTGGCCCCCGTAGGACTCTGCCAGCGGACTGGGTATATCTGCTTCCCGTTCTTCTCACCTGAGTGCTACTGATTCCACCTTTGACGGCTACACTCGACTCAACCGGAGCATTAAGTTGAACCTCAACTTATGGCACTTTGTGAAACTGTTGACAACTAGAGCTCAGTTGTTTGGCACGCCACCACTGTGCATCCAGCACTATGGACGGCACTGGCTACTTCTGGCTCTAATTAGTTCACGATTGTGTTCAGCCGAATGACCTCTGCCGGGAAAACTCAGAATGAGGTTCTGAGTTATTGCAACATAGGAGCGTTTCACTGCATTCAAGGCTTCTCAGGAAGAATTCCGGAATCTTGCTGCCGGCAGGCCTCCGGCTGTTCCGGGTGAACATCTCCTTTTAAATCCCCATTGGTTTCTTGTACACCCGTGAAATTTCCCAGCTTATACACTTTGCATTGCTGCACAATTGCGCCTGCATAGCTCGGCCGGGGTTGGAAATATTCAGGCGTGGCAGCCAGATAGGCTGGTCCCCGTAGGACACTGCCAGCGGACTGGGTATATCTGCTTCCCGTTCTTCTCAACTGAGTGCTACTGATTTCAGCTTTGAGGGCCACATTCTACTCAACCGGAGCATTAAGTTGAACCTCAACTTATGGCACTTTGTGAAACTGTTGAGAACTATAGCTCAGTTGTTTGGCACGCCACCATTGTCCATCCAACACTATGGACGGCACTGCCTACATCTGGCTCTAATTAGTCCACGGTTGTGTTCAGCCGAATGACCTCTGCCGGCAACACTCAGAATGAGGTTCTGAGTTATTGCAACATAGGAGCGTTTCAATGCTTTCAAGGCTTCTCAGGAAGAATTCCGGAATCTTGCTGCGGGCAGGCCTCCGGGTGTTCCGGGTGAACATCTCCTTGCAAATCCCCCGTGGTTTCTTGTACACCCGTGAAATTTGGCCAGGTTATGCAGTTTGCATTGCTGCACAATTGCGCCTGCCTAGCTCGGCCGCGGTTGCAAACATTCAGGCGTGGCAGCCAGATAGGCTGGTCCCCGTAGGACACTGCCAGCGGACTGGGTATATCTGCTTCCCGTTCTTCTCACCTGAGTTCTATTGATTCCAGCTTAGACGGCTACACTCTACTCAACCGGATCATTAAGTTGAACCTCAACATACGGCACTTTGTGAAAGTGTTGAGAACTAGAGCTCAGTTGTTTGGCACGCCACCAGTGTCCATCCAGCAATATGGACGGTACTGCCTACATCTGGCTCTAATTAGTCAACGGTTGTGTTCAGCCGAATGACCTCTGCCGGGAACACTCAGAATGAGGTTTTGAGTTATTGCAACATAGGAGCGTTTCACTGCTTTCAAGGCTTCTCAGGAAGAATTCCGGAATCTTGCTGCCGGCGGGCCTCTGGCTCTCCGAGTGAACATCTCCTTGTAAATCCCCCGTGGTTTCTTGTACACCCGTGAAATTTGGACAAGTTATGCAGTTTGAATTGCTGCACAATTGCGCCTACATAGCTCGGCCGCGGATGCAAACATTCAGGCGTGGCAGCCATATAGGCTGGTCCCCGTAGGACTCTGCCAGCGGACTGGGTATATCTGCTTCCCGTTCTTCTCACCTGAGTGCTACTGATTCCAGATTTGACAGCTACATTCTACTCAACCGGAGCAGTAAGTTGAACCTCAACTTATGGCACTTTGTGAAAACGATGAGAACTAGAGCTCACTTGTTTGGCATGCCACCACTGTCCATCCAGCACTATGGCCGTCACTGCCTACATCTGGCTCTAATTAGTCCACGATTGTGTTTAGCCGAATGACCTCTGCCGGCAACACTCAGAATGAGGTTCTGAGTTATTGCAACATAGGATGGTTTCACTGCTTTCAAGGCTTCTCAGGAAGAATTCCGGAATCTTGCTGCCGGCGGGCCTCTGTCTCTCCGAGTGAACATCTCCTTGTAAATCCCCCGTGGTTTCTTGTACACCCGTGAAATTTGGACAGGTTATGCAGTTTGCATTGCTGCACCATTGCGCAAGCCTAGCTCGGCCACGGTTGCAAACATTCAGGCGTGGCAGCCAGATAGGCTGGTCCCCGTAGGACACTGCCAGCGGATTGGGTATATTTGCTTACCGTTCTTCTCACCTGAGTGCTACTGATTCCAGCTTTGACGGCTACACTCTACGCAACCGGAGCATTAAGTTGAACCTCAACTTACGGGACTTTGTGAAAGTGTTGAGAACTAGAGCTCAGTATTTTGCCACGCCACCACTCTCCATCCAGCACTATGGACGGAACTGCCTACATCTGGCTCTAATTAGTCCACGATTGTGTTCAGCCGAATGACCTCTGCCGGGAACACTCAGAATGAGGTTCTGAGTTATTGCAACATAGGAGCGTTTCACTGCTTTCAAGGCTTCTCAGGAAGAATTCCGGAATCTTGCTGCCGGCAGGCCTCCGGCTGTTCCGGGTGAACATCTCCTTGTAAATCCCCCGTGGTTTCTTGTACACCCGTGAAATTTGGCCAGGTTATGCAGTTTGCATGGCTTCACAATTGCGCCTGCCTAGCTCGGCCACGGTTGCAAACATTCAGGCGTGGCAGCCATATAGGCTGGTCCCCGTAGGACTCTGCCAGCGGACTGGGTATATCTGCTTCCCGTTCTTCTCACCTGAGTGCTACTGATTCCAGATTTGTCAGCTACACTCTACTCAACCGGAGCAATAAGTTGAACCTCAACTTACGCACTTTGTGAAAATGTTGAGAACTAGAGCTCACTTGTTTGGCACGCCACCACTGTCCATCCAGCACTATGGCCGGCACTGCCTACATCTGGCTCTAATTAGTCCACGATTGTGTTCAGCCGAATGACATCTGCCGGCAACACTCAGAATGAGGTTCTGAGTTATTGCAACATAGGATCATTTCACTGCTTTCAAGGCTTCTCAGGAAGAATTCCGGAATCTTGCTTCCGGCAGGCCTCCGGCTGTTCCGGGTGAACATCTCCTTGTAAATCCCCATTGGTTTCTTGTACACCCGTGAAATTTGGACAGGTTATGCAGTTTGCATTGCTGCACAATTGCGCCTGCCTAGCTCGGCCGCGGTTACAAACATTCAGGCGTGGCAGCCAGATAGGCTGGTCCCCGAAGGACTCTGCCAGTGGACTGGGTATATCTGCTTCCCGTTCTTCTCACCTGAGTGCTACTGATTCCAGCTTTGACGGCTACACTCGACTCAACCGAAGCAGTAAGTTGAACTTCAACTTATGGCACTTTATGAAACTGTTCAGAACTAGAGCTCAGTTGTTTGGCACGCCACCACTGTCCATCCAGCACTATGGACGGCACTGCCTACATCTGGCTCTAATTAGACTACGGTTGTGTTCAGCCGAATGACCTCTGCCGGGAACACTCAGAATGAGGTTCTGAGTTATTGCAACATAGGAGCGTTTCACTGCTTTCAAGGCTTCTCAGGAAGAATTCCGGAATCTTCCAGCCGGCAGGCCTCCGGCTGTTCCGGGTGAACATCTCCTTGTAAATCCCCCGTGGTTTCTTGTACACCCGTGAAATTTGGCCAGGTTATGCAGTTTGCATTGCTGCACAATTGCGCCTGCCTAGGTCGGCCGCGGTTGCAAACATTCAGGCATGGCAGCCAGATAGGCTGTTCCCCGTAGGACACTGCCAGCCGACTGGGTATATCTGCTTCCCGTTCTTCTCACCTGAGTGCTACTGATTCCAGCTTTGACGGCTACACTCTACTCAACCGGAGCAGTAAGTTGAAACTCAACTTATGGCACTTTGTGAAAGTGTTGAGAACTAGAGCTCAGATGTTTGGCACGCCACCACTGTCCATCCAGTACTATGGACGACATTGCCTACATCTGGCTCTAATTAGTCCACGGTTGTGTTCAGCCGAATGACCTCTGCCGGGAACACTCAGAATGAGGTTCTGAGTTATTGCAACATAGGAGCGTTTCACTGCTTTCAGGCTTCTCAGGAAGAATTCCGGAATCTTGCTGCCGGCAAGCCTCCGGCTCTTCCGGGTGAACATCTCCTTGTAAATCCCCCGTGGTTTCTTGTACACCCGTGAAATTTGGCCAGGTTATGCAGTTTGCATTGCTGCACAATTGCGCCTGCCTAGCTCGGCCGTGGTTGCAAACATTCAGGCGTGGCAGCCAGATAGGCTGGTCCCCGTAGGACACTGCCAGCGGACTGGGTATATCAGCTTCCCCTTCTCCTCACCTGAGTGCTACTGATTCAAGCTTTGACGGCTACACTCTACTCAACCCAAGCATTAAGTTGAACCTCAACTTATGGCACTTTGTGAAACTGTTCAGAACTAGAGCTCAGTTGTTTGGCACGCCACCACTCTCCATCCAGCACTATGGACGGCACTCCCTACATATGGCTCTAATTAGTCCACGGTTGTGTTCAGCCGAATGACCTCTGCCGGCAACACTCAGAATGAGGTTCTGAGTTATTGCAACATAGGAGCGTTTCAATGCTTTCAAGGCTTCTCAGGAAGAATTCCGGAATCTTGCTGCGGGCAGGCCTCCGGCTGTTCCGGGTGAACATCTCCTTGCAAATCCCCCGTGGTTTCTTGTACACCCGTGAAATTTGGACAGGTTATGCAGTTTGCATTGCTGCACAATTGCGCCTGCCTAGCTCGGCCGCGGTTGCAAACATTCAGGCGTGGCAGCCAGATAGGCTGGTCCCCGTAGGACACTGCCAGCGGACTGGGTATATCTGCTTCCCGTTCTTCTCACCTGAGTTCTATTGATTCCAGCTTAGACGGCTACACTCTACTCAACCGGATCATTAAGTTGAACCTCAACATACGGCACTTTGTGAAAGTGTTGAGAACTAGAGCTCAGTTGTTTGGCACGCCACCAGTGTCCATCCAGCAATATGGACGGTACTGCCTACATCTGGCTCTAATTAGTCAACGGTTGTGTTCAGCCGAATGACCTCTGCCGGGAACACTCAGAATGAGGTTTTGAGTTATTGCAACATAGGAGCGTTTCACTGCTTTCAAGGCTTCTCAGGAAGAATTCCGGAATCTTGCTGCCGGCGGGCCTCTGGCTCTCCGAGTGAACATCTCCTTGTAAATCCCCCGTGGTTTCTTGTACACCCGTGAAATTTGGACAAGTTATGCAGTTTGAATTGCTGCACAATTGCGCCTACATAGCTCGGCCGCGGATGCAAACATTCAGGCGTGGCAGCCATATAGGCTGGTCCCCGTAGGACTCTGCCAGCGGACTGGGTATATCTGCTTCCCGTTCTTCTCACCTGAGTGCTACTGATTCCAGATTTGACAGCTACATTCTACTCAACCGGAGCAGTAAGTTGAACCTCAACTTATGGCACTTTGTGAAAACGATGAGAACTAGAGCTCACTTGTTTGGCATGCCACCACTGTCCATCCAGCACTATGGCCGTCACTGCCTACATCTGGCTCTAATTAGTCCACGATTGTGTTTAGCCGAATGACCTCTGCCGGCAACACTCAGAATGAGGTTCTGAGTTATTGCAACATAGGATGGTTTCACTGCTTTCAAGGCTTCTCAGGAAGAATTCCGGAATCTTGCTGCCGGCGGGCCTCTGTCTCTCCGAGTGAACATCTCCTTGTAAATCCCCCGTGGTTTCTTGTACACCCGTGAAATTTGGACAGGTTATGCAGTTTGCATTGCTGCACCATTGCGCAAGCCTAGCTCGGCCACGGTTGCAAACATTCAGGCGTGGCAGCCAGATAGGCTGGTCCCCGTAGGACACTGCCAGCGGATTGGGTATATTTGCTTACCGTTCTTCTCACCTGAGTGCTACTGATTCCAGCTTTGACGGCTACACTCTACGCAACCGGAGCATTAAGTTGAACCTCAACTTACGGGACTTTGTGAAAGTGTTGAGAACTAGAGCTCAGTATTTTGCCACGCCACCACTCTCCATCCAGCACTATGGACGGAACTGCCTACATCTGGCTCTAATTAGTCCACGATTGTGTTCAGCCGAATGACCTCTGCCGGGAACACTCAGAATGAGGTTCTGAGTTATTGCAACATAGGAGCGTTTCACTGCTTTCAAGGCTTCTCAGGAAGAATTCCGGAATCTTGCTGCCGGCAGGCCTCCGGCTGTTCCGGGTGAACATCTCCTTGTAAATCCCCCGTGGTTTCTTGTACACCCGTGAAATTTGGCCAGGTTATGCAGTTTGCATGGCTTCACAATTGCGCCTGCCTAGCTCGGCCACGGTTGCAAACATTCAGGCGTGGCAGCCATATAGGCTGGTCCCCGTAGGACTCTGCCAGCGGACTGGGTATATCTGCTTCCCGTTCTTCTCACCTGAGTGCTACTGATTCCAGATTTGTCAGCTACACTCTACTCAACCGGAGCAATAAGTTGAACCTCAACTTACGCACTTTGTGAAAATGTTGAGAACTAGAGCTCACTTGTTTGGCACGCCACCACTGTCCATCCAGCACTATGGCCGGCACTGCCTACATCTGGCTCTAATTAGTCCACGATTGTGTTCAGCCGAATGACATCTGCCGGCAACACTCAGAATGAGGTTCTGAGTTATTGCAACATAGGATCATTTCACTGCTTTCAAGGCTTCTCAGGAAGAATTCCGGAATCTTGCTTCCGGCAGGCCTCCGGCTGTTCCGGGTGAACATCTCCTTGTAAATCCCCATTGGTTTCTTGTACACCCGTGAAATTTGGACAGGTTATGCAGTTTGCATTGCTGCACAATTGCGCCTGCCTAGCTCGGCCGCGGTTACAAACATTCAGGCGTGGCAGCCAGATAGGCTGGTCCCCGAAGGACTCTGCCAGTGGACTGGGTATATCTGCTTCCCGTTCTTCTCACCTGAGTGCTACTGATTCCAGCTTTGACGGCTACACTCGACTCAACCGAAGCAGTAAGTTGAACTTCAACTTATGGCACTTTGTGAAACTGTTCAGAACTAGAGCTCAGTTGTTTGGCACGCCACCACTGTCCATCCAGCACTATGGACGGCACTACCTACATCTGGCTCTAATTAGACCACGGTTGTGTTCAGCCGAATGACCTCTGCCGGGAACACTCAGAATGAGGTTCTGAGTTATTGCAACATAGGAGCGTTTCACTGCTTTCAAGGCTTCTCAGGAAGAATTCCGGAATCTTCCAGCCGGCAGGCCTCCGGCTGTTCCGGGTGAACATCTCCTTGTAAATCCCCCGTGGTTTCTTGTACACCCGTGAAATTTGGCCAGGTTATGCAGTTTGCATTGCTGCACAATTGCGCCTGCCTAGGTCGGCCGCGGTTGCAAACATTCAGGCATGGCAGCCAGATAGGCTGTTCCCCGTAGGACACTGCCAGCCGACTGGGTATATCAGCTTCCCCTTCTCCTCACCTGAGTGCTACTGATTCAAGCTTTGACGGCTACACTCTACTCAACCCAAGCATTAAGTTGAACCTCAACTTATGGCACTTTGTGAAACTGTTCAGAACTAGAGCTCAGTTGTTTGGCACGCCACCACTCTCCATCCAGCACTATGGACGGCACTCCCTACATATGGCTCTAATTAGTCCACGGTTGTGTTCAGCCGAATGACCTCTGCCGGCAACACTCAGAATGAGGTTCTGAGTTATTGCAACATAGGAGCGTTTCAATGCTTTCAAGGCTTCTCAGGAAGAATTCCGGAATCTTGCTGCGGGCAGGCCTCCGGCTGTTCCGGGTGAACATCTCCTTGCAAATCCCCCGTGGTTTCTTGTACACCCGTGAAATTTGGACAGGTTATGCAGTTTGCATTGCTGCACAATTGCGCCTGCCTAGCTCGGCCGCGGTTGCAAACATTCAGGCGTGGCAGCCAGATAGGCTGGTCCCCGTAGGACACTGCCAGCGGACTGGGTATATCTGCTTCCCGTTCTTCTCACCTGAGTTCTACTGATTCCAGCTTTGACGGCTACACTCTACTCAACCGGATCATTAAGTTGAACCTCAACATACGGCACTTTGTGAAAGTGTTGAGAACTAGAGCTCAGTTGTTTGGCTCGCCACCACTGTCCATCCAGCAATATGGACGGCACTGCCTACATATGGCTCTAATTAGTCAACGGTTGTGTTCAGCTGAATGACCTCTGCCGGGAACACTGAGAATGAGTTTCTGAGTTATTGCAACATAGGAGCGTTTCACTGCTTTCAAGGCTTCTCAGGAAGAATTCCGGAATCTTGCTGCCGGCAGGCCTCTGGCTCTCCGAGTGAACATCTCCTTGTAAATCCCCCGTGGTTTCTTGTACACCCGTGAAATTTGGACAAGTTATGCAGTTTGAATTGCTGCACAATTGAGCCTACATAGCTCGGCCGCGGATGCAAACATTCAGGCGTGGCAGCCATATAGGCTGGTCCCCGTAGGACTCTGCCAGCGGACTGGGTATATCTGCTTCCCGTTCTTCTCACCTGAGTGCTACTGATTCCAGATTTGACAGCTACACTCTACTCAACCTGAGCAGTAAGTTGAACCTCAACTTACGCACTTTGTGAAAATGTTGAGAACTAGAGCTCACTTGTTGTCACGCCACCACTGTCCATCCAGCACTATGGCCGGCACTGCCTACATCTGGCTCTAATTAGTCCACGATTGTG
This sequence comes from Dipodomys merriami, assembly GCF_024711535.1. NCBI lineage: Eukaryota > Metazoa > Chordata > Mammalia > Rodentia > Heteromyidae > Dipodomys > Dipodomys merriami. The sequence continues at coordinate 768,132 of NW_027204481.1, forward strand.
TTCAGCCGAATGACCTCTGCCGGGAATACTCAGAATGAGGTTCTGAGTTATTGCAACATAGGAGCGTATCACTGCTTTAAGGCTTCTCAGGAAGAATTCCGGAATCTTGCTGCCGGCATGCCTCCGGCTATTCCGGGTGAACATCTCCTTGTAAATCCCCCGTGGTTTCTTGTACACCCGTGAAATTTGGCCAGCTTATGCAGTTTGCATTGCTGCACAATTGCGTCTGCCTAGCTAGGCCGGGGTTGCAAACATTCAGGCGTGGCAGCCAGATCGGCTGGTCCCCGTAGGACACTGCCAGCGGATTGGGTATATCTGCTTCCCGTTCTTCTCTCCTGAGTGCTACTGATTCCAGCTTTGACGGCTACACTCTACACAACCGGAGCATTAAGTTGAACCTCAACTTACGGGACTTTGTGAAAGTGTTGAGAACTAGAGCTCAGTATTTTGCCACGCCACCACTGTCCATCCAGCACTATGGCCGGCACTGCCTACATCTGGCTCTAATTAGTCCACGATTGTGTTCAGCCGAATGACCTCTGCCGGGAACACTCAGAATGAGGTTCTGAGTTATTGCAACATAGGAGCGTTTCACTGCTTTCAAGGCTTCTCAGGAAGAATTCCGTAATCTTGCTGCCGGCAGGCCTCCGGCTGTTCCGGGTGAACATCTCCTTGTAAATCCCCCGTGGTTTCTTGTACACCCGTGAAATTTGGCCAGGTTATGCAGTTTGCATGGCTTCACAATTGCGCCTACCTAGCTCGGCCACGGTTGCAAACATTCAGGCGTGGCAGCCAGATAGGCTGGTCCCCGTAGGACACTGCCAGCGGACTCTGTATATCTGCTTCCCGTTCTTCTCACCTGAGTGCTACTGATTCCAGCTTTGACGGCTACACTCTACTCCACCGGAGCAGTAAGTTGAACCTCAACTTATGGCACTTTGTGAAACTGTTCAGAACTAGAGCTCAGTTGTTTGGCACGCCACCACTGTCCATCCAGCACTATGGACGGCACTGCCTACATCTGGCTCTAATTAGTCCACGGTTGTGTTCAGCCGAATGACCTCTGCCGGGAACACTCAGAATGAGGTTCTGAGTTATTGCAACATAGGAGCGTTTCACTGCTTTCAAGGCTTCTCAGGAAGAATTCCGGAATCTTGCTGCCGGCAGGCCTCCGGCTGTTCTGGGTGAACATCTCCTTGTAAATCCCAATTGGTTTCTTGTACACCCGTGAAATTTGGCCAGGTTATGCAGTTTGCATTGCTGCACAATTGCGCCAGCCGAGCTCGGCCGCGGTTGCAAATATTCAGGCGTGGCAGCCAGATAGACTGGTCCCCGTAGGACTCTGCCAGCAGACTGGGTATATCTGCTTTCCGTTCTTCTCACCTGAGTGCTACTGATTCCAGCTTTGACGGCTACACTCGACTCAACCGGAGCAGTAAGTTGAACCTCAACTTATGGCACTTTGTGAAACTGTTCAGAACTAGAGCTCAGTTGTTTGGCACGCCACCACTCTCCATCCAGCACTATGGACGGCACTCCCTACATATGGCTCTAATTAGTCCACGGTTGTATTCAGCCGAATGACCTCTGCCGGGAAAACTCAGAATGAGGTTCTGAGTTATTGCAACTTAGGAGCGTTTCACTGCTTTCAAGGCTTCTCAGGAAGAATTCCGGAATCTTGCTGCCGGCAGGCCTCCGGCTGTTCCGGGTGAACATCTCCTTTTAAATCCCCCGTGGTTTCTTTTACACCCGTGAAATTTCCCAGCTTATACACTTTGCATTGCTGCACAATTGCGCCTGCATAGCTCGGCCGGGGTTGGAAATATTCAGGCGTGGCAGCCAGATAGGCTGGTCCCCGTAGGACACTGCCAGCGGACTGGGTATATCTGCTTCCCGTTCTTCTCAACTGAGTGCTACTGATTTCAGCTTTGAGGGCCACATTCTACTCAACCGGAGCATTAAGTTGAACCTCAACTTATGGCACTTTGTGAAACTGTTGAGAACTATAGCTCAGTTGTTTGGCACGCCACCATTGTCCATCCAACACTATGGACGGCACTGCCTACATCTGGCTCTAATTAGTCCACGGTTGTGTTCAGCCGAATGACCTCTGCCGGCAACACTCAGAATGAGGTTCTGAGTTATTGCAACATAGGAGCGTTTCAATGCTTTCAAGGCTTCTCAGGAAGAATTCCGGAATCTTGCTGCGGGCAGGCCTCCGGCTGTTCCGGGTGAACATCTCCTTGCAAATCCCCCGTGGTTTCTTGTACACCCGTGAAATTTGGACAGGTTATGCAGTTTGCATTGCTGCACAATTGCGCCTGCCTAGCTCGGCCGCGGTTGCAAACATTCAGGCGTGGCAGCCAGATAGGCTGGTCCCCGTAGGACACTGCCAGTGGACTGGGTATATCTGCTTCCCGTTCTTCTCACCTGAGTTCTATTGATTCCAGCTTAGAAGGCTACACTCTACTCAACCGGATCATTAAGTTGAACCTCAACATACGGCACTTTGTGAAAGTGTTGAGAACTAGAGCTCAGTTGTTTGGCACGCCACCAGTGTCCATCCAGCAATATGGACGGTACTGCCTACATCTGGCTCTAATTAGTCAACGGTTGTGTTCAGCCGAATGACCTCTGCCGGGAACACTCAGAATGAGGTTTTGAGTTATTGCAACATAGGAGCGTTTCACTGCTTTCAAGGCTTCTCAGGAAGAATTCCGGAATCTTGCTGCCGGCGGGCCTCTGGCTCTCCGAGTGAACATCTCCTTGTAAATCCCCCGTGGTTTCTTGTACACCCGTGAAATTTGGACAAGTTATGCAGTTTGAATTGCTGCACAATTGCGCCTACATAGCTCGGCCGCGGATGCAAACATTCAGGCGTGGCAGCCATATAGGCTGGTCCCCGTAGGACTCTGCCAGCGGACTGGGTATATCTGCTTCCCGTTCTTCTCACCTGAGTGCTACTGATTCCAGATTTGACAGCTACACTCTACTCAACCGGAGCAGTAAGTTGAACCTCAACTTATGGCACTTTGTGAAAACGATGAGAACTAGAGCTCACTTGTTTGGCATGCCACCACTGTCCATCCAGCACTATGGACGGCACTGCCTACATCTGGCTCTAATTACTCCACGGTTGTGTTCAGCCGAATGACCTCTGCCGGCAACACTCAGAATGAGGTTCTGAGTTATTGCAACATAGGATGGTTTCACTGCTTTCAAGGCTTCTCAGGAAGAATTCCGGAATCTTGCTGCCGGCGGGCCTCTGGCTCTCCGAGTGAACATCTCCTTGTAAATCCCCCGTGGTTTCTTGTACACCCGTGAAATTTGGACAGGTTATGCAGTTTGCATTGCTGCACAATTGCGCCTGCCTAGCACGGCTGCGGTTGCAAACATTCAGGCGTGGCAGCCAGATAGGCTGGTTCCCGTAGGACACTGCCAGCAGATTGGGTATATCTGCTTCCCGTTCTTCTCACCTGAGTGCTACTGATTCCAGCTTTGACGGCTACACTCTACGCAACCGGAGCATTAAGTTGAACCTCAACTTACGGGACTTTGTGAAAGTGTTGAGAACTAGAGCTCAGTATTTTGCCACGCCACCACTCTCCATCCAGCACTATGGACGGAACTGCCTACATCTGGCTCTAATTAGTCCACGATTGTGTTCAGCCGAATGACCTCTGCCGGGAACACTCAGAATGAGGTTCTGAGTTATTGCAACATAGGAGCGTTTCACTGCTTTCAAGGCTTCTCAGGAAGAATTCCGGAATCTTGCTGCCGGCAGGCCTCCGGCTGTTCCGGGTGAACATCTCCTTGTAAATCCCCCGTGGTTTCTTGTACACCCGTGAAATTTGGCCAGCTTATGCAGTTTGCATTGCTGCACAATTGCGTCTGCCTAGCTAGGCCGGGGTTGCAAACATTCAGGCGTGGCAGCCAGATCGGCTGGTCCCCGTAGGACACTGCCAGCGGATTGGGTATATCTGCTTCCCGTTCTTCTCTCCTGAGTGCTACTGATTCCAGCTTTGACGGCTACACTCTACACAACCGGAGCATTAAGTTGAACCTCAACTTACGGGACTTTGTGAAAGTGTTGAGAACTAGAGCTCAGTATTTTGCCACGCCACCACTGTCCATCCAGCACTATGGCCGGCACTGCCTACATCTGGCTCTAATTAGTCCACGATTGTGTTCAGCCGAATGACCTCTGCCGGGAACACTCAGAATGAGGTTCTGAGTTATTGCAACATAGGAGCGTTTCACTGCTTTCAAGGCTTCTCAGGAAGAATTCCGTAATCTTGCTGCCGGCAGGCCTCCGGCTGTTCCGGGTGAACATCTCCTTGTAAATCCCCCGTGGTTTCTTGTACACCCGTGAAATTTGGCCAGGTTATGCAGTTTGCATGGCTTCACAATTGCGCCTACCTAGCTCGGCCACGGTTGCAAACATTCAGGCGTGGCAGCCAGATAGGCTGGTCCCCGTAGGACACTGCCAGCGGACTCTGTATATCTGCTTCCCGTTCTTCTCACCTGAGTGCTACTGATTCCAGCTTTGACGGCTACACTCTACTCCACCGGAGCAGTAAGTTGAACCTCAACTTATGGCACTTTGTGAAACTGTTCAGAACTAGAGCTCAGTTGTTTGGCACGCCACCACTGTCCATCCAGCACTATGGACGGCACTGCCTACATCTGGCTCTAATTACTCCACGGTTGTGTTCAGCCGAATGACCTCTGCCGGGAACACTCAGAATGAGGTTCTGAGTTATTGCAACATAGGAGCGTTTCACTGCTTTCAAGGCTTCTCAGGAAGAATTCCGGAATCTTGCTGCGGGCAGGCCTCCGGCTGTTCCGGGTGAACATCTCCTTGCAAATCCCCCGTGGTTTCTTGTACACCCGTGAAATTTGGACAGGTTATGCAGTTTGCATTGCTGCACAATTGCGCCTGCCTAGCTCGGCCGCGGTTGCAAACATTCAGGCGTGGCAGCCAGATAGGCTGGTCCCCGTAGGACACTGCCAGCGGACTGGGTATATCTGCTTCCCGTTCTTCTCACCTGAGTTCTATTGATTCCAGCTTAGACAGCTACACTCTACTCAACCGGATCATTAAGTTGAACCTCAACATACGGCACTTTGTGAAAGTGTTGAGAACTAGAGCTCAGTTGTTTGGCACGCCACCAGTGTCCATCCAGCAATATGGACGGTACTGCCTACATCTGGCTCTAATTAGTCAACGGTTGTGTTCAGCCGAATGACCTCTGCCGGGAACACTCAGAATGAGGTTTTGAGTTATTGCAACATAGGAGCGTTTCACTGCTTTCAAGGCTTCTCAGGAAGAATTCCGGAATCTTGCTGCCGGCGGGCCTCTGGCTCTCCGAGTGAACATCTCCTTGTAAATCCCCCGTGGTTTCTTGTACACCCGTGAAATTTGGACAAGTTATGCAGTTTGAATTGCTGCACAATTGCGCCTACATAGCTCGGCCGCGGATGCAAACATTCAGGCGTGGCAGCCATATAGGCTGGTCCCCGTAGGACTCTGCCAGCGGAATGGGTATATCTGCTTCCCGTTCTTCTCACCTGAGTGCTACTGATTCCAGATTTGTCAGCTACACTCTACTCAACCGGAGCAATAAGTTGAACCTCAACTTACGCACTTTGTGAAAATGTTGAGAACTAGAGCTCACTTGTTTGGCACGCCACCACTGTCCATCCAGCACTATGGCCGGCACTGCCTACATCTGGCTCTAATTAGTCCACGATTGTGTTCAGCCGAATGACATCTGCCGGCAACACTCAGAATGAGGTTCTGAGTTATTGCAACATAGGATCATTTCACTGCTTTCAAGGCTATTCAGGAAGAATTCCGGAATCTTGCTTCCGGCAGGCCTCCGGCTGTTCCGGGTGAACATCTCCTTGTAAATCCCCATTGGTTTCTTGTACACCCGTGAAATTTGGACAGGTTATGCAGTTTGCATTGCTGCACAATTGCGCCTGCCTAGCTCGGCCGCGGTTACAAACATTCAGGCGTGGCAGCCAGATAGGCTGGTCCCCGAAGGACTCTGCCAGTGGACTGGGTATATCTGCTTCCCGTTCTTCTCACCTGAGTGCTACTGATTCCAGCTTTGACGGCTACACTCGACTCAACCGAAGCAGTAAGTTGAACTTCAACTTATGGCACTTTGTGAAACTGTTGAGAACTAGAGCTCAGTTGGTTGGCACGCCACCACTCTCCATCCAGCACTATGGACGGCACTGCCTACATCTGGCTCTAATTAGTCCATGGTTGTGTTCAGCCGAATGACCTCTGCCGGGAACACTCAGAATGAGGTTCTGAGTTATTGCAACATAGGAGCGTTTCACTGCTTTCAAGGCTTCTCAGGAAGAATTCCGGAATCTTGCTGCCGGCAGTCCTCCGGCTGTTCCGGGTGAACATCTCCTTGTAAATCCCCCGTGGTTTCTTGTACACCCGTGAAATTTGGACAGGTTATGCAGTTTGCATTGCTGCACAATTGCGCCTGCCTAGCTCGGCCGCGGTTGCAAACATTCAGGCGTGGCAGCCAGATAGGCTGGTCCCCGTAGGACACTGCCAGCGGACTGGGTATATCTGCTTCCCGTTCTTCTCACCTGAGTTCTACTGATTCCAGCTTTGACGGCTACACTCTACTCAACCGGATCATTAAGTTGAACCTCAACATACGGCACTTTGTGAAAGTGTTGAGAACTAGAGCTCAGTTGTTTGGCGCGCCACCAGTGTCCATCCAGCAATATGGACGGCACTGCCTACATATGGCTCTAATTAGTCAACGGTTGTGTTCAGCCGAATGACCTCTGCCGGGAACACTGAGAATGAGTTTCTGAGTTATTGCAACATAGGAGCGTTTCACTGCTTTCAAGGCTTCTCAGGAAGAATTCCGGAATCTTGCTGCCGGCAGGCCTCTGGTTCTCCGAGTGAACATCTCCTTGTAAATCCCCCGTGGTTTCTTGTACACCCGTGAAATTTGGACAAGTTATGCAGTTTGAATTGCTGCACAATTGAGCCTACATAGCTCGGCCGCGGATGCAAACATTCAGGCGTGGCAGCCATATAGGCTGGTCCCCGTAGGACTCTGCCAGCGGACTGGGTATATCTGCTTCCCGTTCTTCTCACCTGAGTGCTACTGATTCCAGATTTGACAGCTACACTCTACTCAACCTGAGCAGTAAGTTGAACCTCAACTTACGCACTTTGTGAAAATGTTGAGAACTAGAGCTCACTTGTTGTCACGCCACCACTGTCCATCCAGCACTATGGCCGGCACTGCCTACATCTGGCTCTAATTAGTCCACGATTGTGTTCAGCCGAATGACCTCTGCCGGGAATACTCAGAATGAGGTTCTGAGTTATTGCAACATAGGAGCGTATCACTGCTTTATGGCTTCTCAGGAAGAATTCCGGAATCTTGCTGCCGGCATGCCTCCGGCTATTCCGGGTGAACATCTCCTTGTAAATCCCCCGTGGTTTCTTGTACACCCGTGAAATTTGGCCAGCTTATGCAGTTTGCATTGCTGCACAATTGCGTCTGCCTAGCTAGGGCGGGGTTGCAAACATTCAGGCGTGGCAGCCAGATCGGCTGGTCCCCGTAGGACACTGCCAGCGGATTGGGTATATCTGCTTCCCGTTCTTCTCTCCTGAGTGCTACTGATTCCAGCTTTGACGGCTACACTCTACACAACCGGAGCATTAAGTTGAACCTCAACTTACGGGACTTTGTGAAAGTGTTGAGAACTAGAGCTCAGTATTTTGCCACGCCACTACTCTCCATCCAGCACTATGGACAGAACTGCCTACATCTGGCTCTAATTAGTCCACGATTTTGTTCAGCCGAATGACCTCTGCCGGGAACACTCAGAATGAGGTTCTGAGTTATTGCAACATAGGAGCGTTTCACTGCTTTCAAGGCTTCTCAGGAAGAATTCCGGAATCTTGCTGCCGGCAGGCCTCCGGCTGTTCCGGGTGAACATCTCCTTGTAAATCCCCCGTGGTTTCTTGTACACCCGTGAAATTTGGCCAGGTTATGCAGTTTGCATGGCTTAACAATTGCGCCTGCCTAGCTCGGCCACGGTTGCAAACATTCAGGCGTGGCAGCCAGATAGGCTGGTCCCCGTAGGACACTGCCAGCGGACTGGGTATATCTGCTTCCCGTTCTTCTCACCTGAGTGCTACTGATTCCAGCTTTGACGGCTACACTCTACTCAACCGGAGCATTAATTTGAACCTCAACTCATGGCACTTTGTGTAAGTGTTGAGCACTAGAACTCAGTTGTTTGGCACGCCACCACTGTCCATCCAGCACTATGGACGGCACTGCCTACATCTGGCTCTAATTAGTCCATGGTTGTGTTCAGCCGAATGACCTCTGCCGGGAACACTCAGAATGAGGTTCTGAGTTATTGCAACATAGGAGCGTTTCACTGCTTTCAAGGCTTCTCAGGAAGAATTCCGGAATCTTGCTGCCGGCAGGCCTCCGGCTGTTCCGGGTGAACATCTCCTTGTAAATCCCCCGTGGTTTCTTGTACACCCGTGAAATTTGGACAGGTTATGCAGTTTGCATTGCTGCACAATTGCGCCTGCCTAGCTCAGCCGCGGTTGCAAATATTCAGGCGTGGCAGCCAGGTAGGCTGGTCCCCGTAGGACTCTGCCAGCGGACTCTGTATATCTGCTTCCCGTTCTTCTCACCTGAGTGCTACTGATTCCAGCTTTGACGGCTACACTCTACTCCACCGGAGCAGTAAGTTGAACCTCAACTTATGGCACTTTGTGAAACTGTTCAGAACTAGAGCTCAGTTGTTTGGCACGCCACCACTGTCCATCCAGCACTATGGACGGCACTGCCTACATCTGGCTCTAATTAGTCCACGGTTGTGTTCAGCCGAATGACCTCTGCCGGGAACACTCAGAATGAGGTTCTGAGTTATTGCAACATAGGAACGTTTCACTGCTTTCAAGGCTTCTCAGGAAGAATTCCGGAATCTTGCTGCCGGCAGGCCTCCGGCTGTTCCGGGTGAACATCTCCTTGTAAATCCCAATTGGTTTCTTGTACACCCGTGAAATTTGGCCAGGTTATGCAGTTTGCATTGCTGCACAATTGCGCCAGCCGAGCTCGGCCGCGGTTGCAAATATTAAGGCGTGGCAGCCAGATAGGCTGGTCCCCGTAGGACTCTGCCAGCAGACTGGGTATATCTGCTTTCCGTTCTTCTCACCTGAGTGCTACTGATTCCAGCTTTGACGGCTACACTCGACTCAACCGGAGCAGTAAGTTGAACCTCAACTTATGGCACTTTGTGAAACTGTTCAGAACTAGAGCTCAGTTGTTTGGCACGCCACCACTCTCCATCCAGCACTATGGACGGCACTCCCTACATATGGCTCTAATTAGTCCACGGTTGTATTCAGCCGAATGACCTCTGCCGGGAAAACTCAGAATGAGGTTCTGAGTTATTGCAACTTAGGAGCGTTTCACTGCTTTCAAGGCTTCTCAGGAAGAATTCCGGAATCTTGCTGCCGGCAGGCCTCCGGCTGTTCCGGGTGAACATCTCCTTTTAAATCCCCCGTGGTTTCTTTTACACCCGTGAAATTTCCCAGCTTATACACTTTGCATTGCTGCACAATTGCGCCTGCATAGCTCGGCCGGGGTTGGAAATATTCAGGCGTGGCAGCCAGATAGGCTGGTCCCCGTAGGACACTGCCAGCGGACTGGGTATATCTGCTTCCCGTTCTTCTCAACTGAGTGCTACTGATTTCAGCTTTGAGGGCCACATTCTACTCAACCGGAGCATTAAGTTGAACCTCAACTTATGGCACTTTGTGAAACTGTTGAGAACTAGAGCTCAGTTGTTTGGCACGCCACCAGTGTCCATCCAGCACTATGGACGGCACTGCCTACATCTGGCTCTAATTAGTCAACGGTTGTGTTCAGCCGAATGACCTCTGCCGGGAACACTCAGAATGAGGTTTTGAGTTATTGCAACATAGGAGCGTTTCACTGCTTTCAAGGCTTCTCAGGAAGAATTCCGGAATCTTGCTGCCGGCGGGCCTCTGGCTCTCCGAGTGAACATCTCCTTGTAAATCCCCCGTGGTTTCTTGTACACCCGTGAAATTTGGACAAGTTATGCAGTTTGAATTGCTGCACAATTGCGCCTACATAGCTCGGCTGCGGATGCAAACATTCAGGCGTGGCAGCCATATAGGCTGGTCCCCGTAGGACTCTGCCAGCGGACTGGGTATATCTGCTTCCCGTTCTTCTCACCTGAGTGCTACTGATTCCTGCTTTGACAGCTACACTCTACTCAACCGGAGCAGTAAGTTGAACCTCAACTTATGGCACTTGGTGAAAACGATGAGAACTAGAGCTCACTTGTTTGGCACGCCACCACTGTCCAACCAGCACTATGGCGGGCACTGCCTACATCTGGCTCTAATTAGTCCACGATTGTGTTCAGCCAAATGACCTCTGCCGGCAACACTCAGAATGAGGTTCTGAGTTATTGCAACATAGGATGGTTTCACTGCTTTCAAGGCTTCTCAGGAAGAATTCCGGAATCTTGCTGCCTGCGGGCCTCTGGCTCTCCGAGTGAACATCTCCTTGTAAATCCCCCGTGGTTTCTTGTACACCCGTGAAATTTGGACAGGTTATGCAGTTTGCATTGCTGCACAATTGCGCCTGCCTAGCTCGGCTGCGGTTGCAAACATTCAGGCGTGGCAGCCAGATAGGCTGGTCCCCGTAGGACACTGCCAGCGGATTGGGTATATCTGCTTCCCGTTCTTCTCACCTGAGTGCTACTGATTCCAGCTTTGACGGCTACACTCGACTCAACCGGAGCAGTAAGTTGAACCTCAACTTATGGCACTTTGTGAAACTGTTGAGAACTAGAGCTCAGTTGTTTGGCACGCCACTACTGTCCATCCAGCACTATGGACGGTACTGCCTACATCTGGCTCTAATTAGTTCACGATTGTGTTCAGCCGAATGACCTCTGCCGGTAAAACTCAAAATGAGGTTCTAAGTTACTGCAACATAGGAGCGTTTCACTGCTTTCAAGGCTTCTCAGGAAGAATTCCGGAATCTTCCTGCTGGCAGGCCTCCGGCTGTTCCAGGTGAACATCTCCTTGTAAATCCCCGTGGTTTCTTGTACAACCGTGAAATTTGGCCAGGTTATGCAGTTTGCATTGCTGCACAATTGCGCCTGCCTAGCTAGCCCGCGGTTGCAAACATTCAGGCGTGGCAGCCAGATAGACTGGTCCCCGTAGGACACTGCCAGCGGACTGGGTATATCTGCTTCCCGTTCTTCTCACCTGAGTGCTACTGATTCCAGCTTTGACGGCTACACACTACTCAACCGGAGCCGTAAGTTGAACCTCAACTTAGGGCACTTTGTGAAACTGTTGAGAACTAGAGCTCAGCTGTTTGGCACGCCAAGACTGTCCATCCAGCACTATGGAAGGCACTGCCTACATCTGGCTCTAATTAGTCCACGGTTGTGTTCAGCTGAATGACCTCTGTCGGGAACACTCAGAATGAGGTTCTGAGTTATTGCAACATAGGAGCGTTTCACTGCTTTCAAGGCTTCTCAGGAAGAATTCCGGAATCTTGCTGCCAGCAGGCCTCCGGCAGTTCCGGGTGAACATCTCCTTGTAAATCCCCCGTGGTTTCTTGTACATCCGTGAAATTTGGCCAGGTTATGCAGTTTGCATTGCTGCACAATTGCGCCTGCCTACCTCGGCCGCGGTTGCAAACATTCAGTCGTGGCAGCCAGATACGCTGGTCCCCGTAGGACACTGCCGGCCGACTGGGTATATCTGCTTCCCGTTCTTCTCACCTGAGTGCTACTGATTCCAGCTTTGACGGCTACACTCGACTCAACCGGAGCAGTAAGTTGAACCTCAACTTATGGCACTTTGTGAAACTGTTGAGAACTAGAGCTCAGTTGTTTGGCACGCGCCCACTCTCCATCCAGCCCTATGGACGGCACTGCCTACATCTGGCTCTAATTAGTCCACGGTTGTGTTCAGCCGAATGACCTCTGCCTGGAACACTCAGAATGAGGTTCTGAGTTATTGCAACATAGGAGCGTCTCACTGCTTTCAAGGCTTCTCAGGAAGAATTCTGGAATCTTGCTGCCGGCAGGCCTCCGGCTGTTCCGGGTGAACATCTCCTTGTATATCCCATGTGGTTTCTTGTACACCCTTGAAATTTGGCCAGGTTATACAGTTTGCATTGCTGCACAATTCCGCCTGCTTAGCTCGGCCGCGCTTGCAAACATTCAGGCGTGGCAGCCAGATAGGCTAGTCCCCGTAGGACACTGCCAGCGGACTGGCTATATCTGTTTCACGTTCTTCTCACCTGAGTGCTACTGATTCCAGCTTTGACCGCTACACTCTACTCAACCGGAGCCGTAAGTTGAACCTCAACTTAGGGCACTTTGTGAAACTGTTGAAAACGAGAGCTCAGTTGTTTGGCATGCCACCACTGTCCATCCAGCACTATGGACGGCACTGCCTACATCTGGCTTTAATTAGTCCACGGTTTTGTTCAGCTGAATGACCTCTGCCGGGAACACTCAGAATGAGGTTCTGAGTTATTGCAACATAGGAGCGTTTCACTGCTTTCAAGGCTTCTCAGGAAGAATTCCGGAATCTTGCTGCCGGCAGGCCTCCGGCTCTTCCGGGTGAACATCTCCTTGTAAATACCCCGTGGTTTCTTCTACATCCGTGAAATTTGGCCAGGTTATGCAGTTTGCATTGCTGCACAATTGCGCCTGCCTACCTAGACCTCGGTTGCAAACATTCAGGCGTGGCAGCCAGATAGGCTGGTCCCCGTAGGACACTGCCAGCGGACTGGGTATATCTGCTTCCCGTTCTTCTCACCAGACTGCTACTGATTCCAGCTTTGACGGCTACACTCTACTCAACCGGAGCCGTAAGTTGAACCTCAACTTATGGCACTTTGTCAAACTGTGGAGAACTAGGGCTCAGTTGTTTGGCACGCCACCACTGTCCATCCAGCACTATGGACGGCACTGCCTACATCTGGCTCTAATTAGTCCACGGTTGTGTTCAGCCGAATGACCGCGGCCGGGGACACTCAGAATGAGGTTCTGAGTTATTGCAACATAGGAGCGTTTCACTGCTTTCAAGGCTTCTCAGGAAGAATTCCGGAATCTTACTGCCGGCAGGCCTCTGGCAGTTCCGGCTGAACATCTCCTTGTAAATCCCCCATGGTTTCTTGTTCACCCGTGATATTTGGCCAGGTTATGCAGTTTGCATTGCTGCACAATTGTGCCTGCCTAGCTCGGCCGCGGTTGCAAACATTCAGGTGTGGCAGCCAGATAGGCTGGTCCCCGTAGAACACTGCCAGTGGACTGGGTATATCTGCTTCCCGTTCTTCTCACCTGAGTCCTACTGATTCCATCTTTGACGGCTACACTCTACTCAACCGGAGCAGTAAGTTGAACCTCAACTCATGGCACTTTGTGAAACTGTTGAGAACTAGAGCTCAGTTGTTTGGCACGCCACCACTGTCAATCCAGCACTATGGACGGCACTGCCTTCATCTGGCTCTAATTAGTCCATGGTTGTGTTCAGCCGAATGACCTCTGCCGGCAACACTCAGAATGAGGTTCTGAGTTATTGCAACATAGGAGCTTTTCACTGCTTTCAAGGCTTCTCTGGAAGAGTTCCGGAATCTTCCTGCCCGCCGGCGTCCAGCTGTTCCGGGTGAACATCTCCTTGTAAATCCCCCGTGATTTCTTGTACACCCGTGAAATTTGGCCAGGTTATGCAGTTTGCATTGCTGCACAATTGCGCCTGCCTTGCTCGGCCGCGGTTGCAAACATTCAGGCCTGGCAGCTAGATAGGCTGGTCCCCGTTGGACGCTGCCAGCGGACTTGGTCTATCTGCTTCCCGTTCTTCTCACCTGAGTGCTACTGATTCCAGCTTTGACGGCTACACTCTACTCAACCGGAGCAGTAAGTTGAACCTCAACTTATGGCACTTTGTGAAAGTGATGAGAACTAGAGCTCAGTTGTTTGGCACGCCACCACTGTCCATCCAGCACTATGGACGGCACTGACTATATCTGGTTCTAATTAGTCCACGGTTGTGTTCAGCCGAATGACCTCTGCCGGGAACACTCAGAATGAGGTTCTGAGTTATTGCAACATAGGAGCGTTTCACTGCTTTCAAGGCTTCTCAGGAAGAATTCCGGAATCTTGTTGCCGGCAGGCCTCCGGCTGTTCCGGGTGAACATCTCCTTGTAAATCCCCCGTGGTTTCTTGTACACCCGTCAAATTTGGCCAGGTTATACAGTTTGCATTGCTGCACAATTACGCCTGCTTAGCTCGGGCGCGCTTGCAAACATTCAGGAGTGGCAGCCAGATAGTCTAGTCCCCATAGGACACTGCAAGAAGACTAGCAATATCTGCTTCCCGTTCTTCTCACCTGAGTGCTACTGATTCCAGCTTTGACCGCTACACTCTACTCAACCGGAGCAGTAAGTTGAACCTCAACTTAGGGCATTTTGTGAAACTGTTGAGAACTAGAGCTCAGTTGTTTGGCACGCCACCACTGTCCATCCAGCACTATGGACGGCACTGCCTACATCTGGCTCTAATTAGTCCATGGTTGTGTTCAGCCGAATGACCTCTGCCGGGAACACTCAGAATGAGGTTCTGAGTTATTGCAACATAGGAGCGTTTCACTGCTTTCAAGGCTTCTCAGGAAGAATTCCGGAATCTTGCTGCCAGCAGGCCTCCGGCTGCTCCGGGTGAACATCTCCTTGTAAATCACCCGCGGTTCCTTGTACACCCGTGAAATTTGGCCAGGTTATGCAGTTTGAATTGCTGCACAATTGCGCCTGCCTAGCTCAGCCGCGGTTGCAAACATTCAGGCGTGGCAGCCAGATAGGCTGGTCCCCGTAGGACACTGCCAGCGGACTGGGTATATCTGCTTCCCGTTCTTCTCACCTGAGTGCTACTGATTCCACCTTTGACGGCTACAATCTACTCAACCGGAGCAGTAAGTTGAACCTCAACTTATGGCACTTTGTGAAAGTGATGAGAACTAGAGCTCAGTTGTTTGGCACGCCACCACAGTCCATTCTGCACTATGGACGGCACTGCCTACATCTGGCTCTTATTAGTCCATGGTTGTGTTCAGCCGAATGACCTCTGCCGGGAACACTCAGAATGAGGTTCTGAGTTATTGCAACATAGGAGCGTTTCACTGCTTTCAAGGCTTCTCAGGAAGAATTCCGGAATCTTGCTGCCGGCAGGCCTCCGGCAGTTCCGGGTGAACTTCTCCTTGTAAATCCCCCGTGGTTTCTTGTACATCCGTGATATTTGGCCAGGTTATGCAGTTCGCATTGCTGCACAATTGCGCCTGCCTAACTCGGATGCGGTTGCAAACATTCAGGCGTGGCAGCCAGATAGGCTGGTCCCCGTAGGACACTGCCAGCGGACTGGGTATATCTGCTTCCCGTTCTTCTCACCTGAGTGCTACTGATTCCAGCTTTGACGGCTACACTCTACTCAACCGGAGCCGTAAGTTGAACCTCAACTTAGGGCGCTTTGTGAAACTGTTGAGAACTAGAGCTCAGTTGTTTGGCACGCCACCACTGTCCATCCAGCACTATGGACGGCACTGCCTACATCTGGCTCTAATTAGTCCACGGTTGTGTTCAGCCGAATGACCTTGGCCGGGGACACTCAGAATGATGTTCTGAGTTATTGCAACATAGGAGCGTTTCACTGCTTTCAAGGCTTCTCAGGAAAAATTCCGGAATCTTGCTGCCGGCAGGCCTCCGGCAGTTCCCGGTGAACATCTCCTTGTAAATCCCCCGTGGTTTCTTGTACACCCGTGATATTTGGCCAGGTTATGCAGTTTGCATTGCTGCACAATTGCGCCTGCCTAGCTCGGCCGCAGTTGCAAACATTCACGTGTCGCAGCCAGAAAGGCTGGTCCCCGTAGGACGCTGCCAGCGGACTGGGTATATCTGCTTCCCGTTCTTCTCACCTGAGTGCTACTGATTCCATCTTTGACGGCTACACTCTACTCAATTAGCGCAGTAAGTTCAACCTCAACTTATGGCACTTTGTGAAAGTGATGAGAACTAGAGATCAGTTGTTTGGCACGCCACCACTGTCCATCCAGCACTATGGACGGCACTCCCTACATCTGGCTCTAATTAGTCCACGGTTGTGTTCAGCCGAATGACCTCTGCCGGGAACACTCAGAATGAGGTTCTGAGTTATTGCAACATAGGAGCGTTTCACTGCTTTCAAGGCTTCTCAGGAAGAATTCCGGAATCTTGCTGCTGGCAGGCCTCCGGCTCTTCCGGGTGAACATCTCCTTGTAAATCCCCCGTGGTTTCTTGTACAACCGTGAAATTTGGCCAGGTTATGCAGTTTGCATTGCTGCACAATTCAGCCTGCTTAGCTCGGCCGCGCTTGCAAACATTCAAGCGTGGCAGCCAGATAGGCTGGTCCCCGTAGGACACTGCCAGCGGACTAGCTATATCTGCTTCACGTTCTTCTCACCTGAGTGCTACTGATTCCAGCTTTGACCGCTACACTCTACTCAACCGGAGCCGTAAGTTGAACCTCAACTTAGGGCACTTTGTGAAACTGTTGAGAACTAGAGCTCAGTTGTTTGGCACGCCACCACTCTCCATCCAGCACTATGGACGGCACTGCCTACATCTGGCTCTAATTAGTCCACGGTTGTGTTCAGCCGAATGACCGCGGCCGGGGACACTCAGAATGAGGTTCTGAGTTATTGCAACATAGGAGCGTTTCACTTCTTTCATGGCTTCTCAGGAAGAATTCCGGAATCTTGCTGCCGGCAGGCCTCCGGCAGTTCCGGGTGAACATCTAATTGTAAATCCCCCGTGCTTTCTTGTACACCCGTGATATATGGCCAGGTTATGCAGTTTGCATTGCTGCACAATTGTGCCTGCCTAGCTCGGCCGCGGTTGCAAACATTCACGTGTCGCAGCCAGATAGGCTGGTCCCCGTAGGACACTGCCAGCGGACTGGGTATATCTGCTTCCCGTTCTTCTCAACTGAGTGCTACTGATTCCATCTTTGACGGCTGCACTCTACTCAATCGGCGCAGTAAGTTGAACCTCAACTTAGGGCACTTTGTGAAACTGTTGAAAACTAGAGCTCAGTTGTTTGGAATGCCGCCACTGTCCATCCAGCACTATGGACGGCACTGCCTACATCTGGCTCTAATTAGTCCACGGTTGTGTTCAGCTGAATGACCTCTGCCGGGAACACTCAGAATGAGGTTCTGAGTTATTGCAACATAGGAGCGTTTCACTGCTTTCAAGGCTTCTCAGGAAGAATTCCGGAATCTTGCTGCCGGCAGGCCTCCGGCTCTTCCGGGTGAACATCTCCTTGTAAATACCCCGTGGTTTCTTGTACATCCGTGAAATTTGGCCAGGTTATGCAGTTTGCATTGCTGCACAATTCCGCCTGCCTACCTGGACCGCGGTTGCAAACATTCAGGCGTGGCAGCCAGATAGGCTGGTCCCCGTAGGACACTGCCAGCGGACTGGGTATATCTGCTTCCCGTTCTTCTCACCAGAGTGCTACTGATTCCAGCTTTGACGGCTACACTCTACTCAACCGGAGCAGTAAGATTAACCTCTACTTATGGCACTTTGTGAAATTGTGGACAAGTAGAGCTCAGTTGTTTGGCACGCCACCACTGTCCATCCAGCACTATGGACGGCACTGCTTACATCTGGCTCTAATTAGTCCACGGTTGTGTTCAGCCGAATGACCGCGGCCGGGGACACTCAGAATGAGGTTCTGAGTTATTGCAACATAGGAGCTTTTCACTGCTTTCAAGGCTTCTCAGGAAGAATTCCGGAATCTTAATGCCGGCATGCCTCTGGCAGTTCCGGCTGAACATCTCCTTGTAAATCCCCCATGGTTTCTTGTTCACCCGTGATATTTGGCCAGGTTATGCAGTTTGTATTGCTGCACAATTGTGCCTGCCTAGCTCGGCTGCAGTTGTAAACATTCAGGTGTGGCAGCCAGATAGGCTGGTCCCCGTAGGACACGGCCAGCGGACTGGGTATATCTGCTTCCCGTTCTTCTCACCTGAGTGCTACTGATTCCATCTTTGACGGCTACACTCTACTCAATCGGCGCAGTAAGTTGAACCTCAACTTATGGCCCTTTGTGAAAGTGATTTGAACTAGAGCTCAGTTGTTTGGCACGCCACCACTGTCCATCCAGCACTATGGACGGCACTGCCTACATCTGGCTCTAATTAGTCCACGGTTGTGTTCAGCCGAATGACCTCTGCCGGGAACACTCAGAATGAGGTTCTGAGTTATTGCAACATAGGAGCGTTTCACTGCTTTCAAGGCTTCTCAGGAAGAGTTCCGGAATTTTGCTGCCCGCCGGCGTCCGGCTGTTCCGGGTGAACATCTCCTTGTAAATCCCCCGTGGTTTCTTGTACACCCTTGAAATCTGGCCAGGTTATGCAGTTTGCATTGCTGCACAATTGCGCCTGCCTAGCTCGGCCTCGTTTGCAAATCTTCAGGCGTGGCAGCCAGATGGGCTGGTCCCCGTAGGACACTGCCAGCGGACTGGGTATATCTGCTTCCCGTTCTTCTCACCTGAGTGCTACTGATTCCAGCTTTGACCGCTAAACTCTACTCAACCGGAGCAGTAAGTTGAACCTCAACTTATGGCATTTTGTGAAAGTGCTGAGAACTAGAGCTCAGTTGTTTGGCACGCCTCCACTGTCCATCCAGCACTATGGACGGCACTGCCTACATCTGGCTCTAATTAGTCCACGGTTGTGTTCAGCCGAATGACCTCTGCCGGGAACACTCAGAATGACGTTCTGAGTTATTGCAACATATGAGCGTTTCACTGCTTTCAAGGCTTCTCAGGAAGAATTCCGGAACCTTGCTGCCGGCAGGCCTCCGGCTGTTCCGGGTGAACATCTCCTTGTAAATCCCCCGTGGTTTCTTGTACACCCGTAAAATTTGGCCAGGTTATGCAGTTTGCATTGCTGCACAATTGCGCCTGCCTAGCTCGGCCACGGTTGCAAACATTCAGGCGTGGCAGCCAGATAGGCTGGTCCCCGTAGGACACTGCCAGCGGACTGGCTATATCTGCTTCACGTTCTTCTCACCTGAGTGCTACTGATTCCAGCTTTGACCGCTACACTCTACTCAACCGGAGCAGTAAGTTGAACTTCAACTTAGGGCACTTTGTGAAAGTGATGAGAACTAGAGCTCCGTTGTTTGGCACGCCACCACTGTCCATCCAGCACTATGGACTGCACTGCCTACATCTGGCTCTAATTAGTCGACGGTTGTGTTAAGACGAATGACCTCTGCGGGGAACACTCAGAATGATGTTCTGAGTTATTGCAACATAGGAGCGTTTCACTGCTTTCACGGCTTCTCAGGAAGAATTCCGGAATCTTGCTGCCGGCAGGCCTCCGGCTATTCCGGGTGAACATCTCCTTGTAAATCCCCCGTGGTTTCTTGTACACCCGTGAAATTTGGCCAGGTTATGCAGTTTGCATTGCTGCACAATTGCGCCTGCCTAGCTCGGCCGCGGTTGCAAACATTCAGGCTTGGGAGCCAGATAGGCTGGTCCCCGTAGGACACTGCCAGCGGACTGGGTATATCTGCTTCCCGTTCTTCTCACCTGAGTGCTACTGATTCCAGCTTTGACGGCTACACTCTACTCAACCCGAGCAATAACTTGAACCTCAACTTATGGCACTTTGTGAAAGTGTTGAGAACTAGAGCTCAGTTGTTTGGCACGCCACCACTGTCCATCCAGCACTATGGACGGCACTGCCTACATCTGGCTCTAATTAGTCCACGGTTGTGTTCAGCTGAATGACCTCTGTCGGGAACACTCAGAATGACGTTCTGAGTTATTGCAACATAGGAGCGTTTCACTGCTTTCAAGGTTTCTCAGGAAGAATTCCGGAATCTTGCTGCTGGCAGGCCTCCGGCAGTTCTGGGTGAACCTCTCCTTGTAAATCCCCCGTGGTTTCTTGTACACCCGTGATATTTGGCCAGGTTATGCAGTTTGCATTGCTGCACAATTGTGCCTGCCTAGCTCGGCCGCGGTTGCAAACATTCACGTGTCGCAGCCAGATAGGCTGGTCCCCGTAGGACACTGCCAGCGGAATGTGTATATCTGCTTCCCGTTCTTCTCACCTGAGTGCTACTGATTCCAGCTTTGACGGCTACACTCTACTCAACCGGAGCAGTAAGTTGAACCTCAACTTAGGGCACTTTGTGAAACTGTTGAGAACTAGAGCTCAGTTGTTTGGCACGCCACCACTGTCCATCCAGCACTATGGACGGCACTGCCTACATCTGGCTCTAATTAGTCCATGGTTGTGTTCAGCCGAATGACCTCTACCGGGAACACTCAGAATGAGGTTCTGAGTTATTGCAACATAGGAGCGTTTCACTGCTTTCAAGGCTTCTCATGAAGAGTTCCGGAATCTTGCTGCCCGCCGGCGTCCGGCTGTTCCGGAGAACATCTCCTTGTAAATCCGCCGTGGTTTCTTGTACACCCGTGAAATTTGGCCAGGTTATGCAGTTTGCATTGCTGCACAATTGCGCCTGCCTACCTCGGCCGCGGTTGCAAACATTCAGGCGTGGCAGCCAGATAGGCTGGTCCCCGTAGGACACTGCCAGCGGACTGGGTATATCTGCTTCCCGTTCTTCTCACCTGAGTGCTACTGATTCCAGCTTTGACGGCTACACTCTACTCAACCGGAGCCGTAAGTTGAACCTCAACTTAAGGCACTTTGTGAAAGTGATGAGAACTAGAGCTCAGTTGTTTGGCACACCACCTCTGTCCATCCAGCACTAAGGACGGCACTGACTACATCTGGCTCTAATTAGTCCACGGTTGTGTTCAGCCGAATGACCTCTGCCGGGAACACTCAGAATGAGGTTCTGAGTTATTGCAACATAGGAGCGTTTCACTGCTTTCAAGGCTTCTCAAGAAGAGTTCCGGAATCTTGCTGCCCGCCAGCGTCCGGCTGTTCCGGGTGAACATCTCCTTGTAAATCCCCCGTGGTTTCTTGTACACCCGTGAAATTTGGCCAGGTTATGCAGTTTGCATTGCTGCACAATTGCGCCTGCCTATCTCGGCCGCGGTTGCAAACATTCAGGCGTGGCAACCAGATAGGCTGTTCCCCGTTGGACACTGCCAGCGGACTGGGTATATCTGCTTCCCGTTCTTCTCACCTGAGTGCTACTGATTCCAGGTTTGACCACTACACTCTACTCAACCGGAGCAGTAAGTTGAACCTCAACTTATGGCACTTTGTGAAAGTGATGAGAACTAGAGTTCAGTTGTTTAGAACGCCACCACTGTCCATCCAGTACTATGGATGGCACTGCCTACATCTGGCTCTAGTTAGTGCAAGGTTGTGTTCAGCCGAAAGACCTCTGCCGGCAACACTCAGAATGAGGTTCTGAGTTATTGCAACATAGGAGCGTTTCACTGCTTTCAAGGCTTCTCAGGAAGAATTCCGGAATCTTGCTGCCGGCACGCTCCGGCAGTTCCGGGTGAACATCTCATTGTAAATCCCCCGTGGTTTCTTGTACACCCTTGAAATTTGACCAGGTTATACAGTTTGCATTGCTTCACAATTCCGCCTGCTTAGCTCGGCCCCGCTTGCAAACATTCAGGCGTGGCAGCCAGATAGGCTAGTCCCCGTAGGACAATGCCAGCGGACTTGCTATATCTGCTTCAAGTTCTTCTCACCTGAGTGCTACTGATTCCAGCTTTGACCGCTACAGTCTACTCAACCAGAGCCGTAAGTTGAACCTCAACTTAGGGCACTTTGTGAAACTGTTTAGAACTAGAGCTCAGTTGTTTGGCACGCCACCACAGTCCATCCAGCACTATGGACGACACTGCCTACATCTGGCTCTAATTAGTCCACGGTTGTGTACAGCCGAATGACCTCCGCCTAGAACACTCAGAATGAGGTTCTGAGGTATTGCAACATAGGAGCGTTTCACTGCTTTCAAGGCTTCTCAGGAAGAATTCCGGAATCTTGCTGCCGGCAGGCCTCCGGCTGTTCCGGGTGAACATCTCCTTGTAAATCCCCCGTGGTTTCTTGTACACCTGTGAAATTTGGCAAGGTTATGCAGTTTGCATTGCTGCACAATTGTGCCTGCCTAGCTCTGCAGCGGTTGCAAACATTCAGGTGTGGCAGCCAGATAGGCTAGTCCCCGTAGGACACTGCCAGCGGACTGGGTATATCTGCTTCCCGTTCTTCTCACCTGAGTGCTACTGATTCCAGCTTTGACGGCTACACTCTACTCAACCGGAGCAGTAAGTTGAAAATCTACTTATGGCACTTTGTGAAACAGTGGAGAACTAGAGCTCAGTTGTTTGGCACGCCACCACTGTCCATCCAGCACTATGGACGGCACTGCCTACATCTGGCTCTAATTAGTCCACGGTTGTGTTCAGATGAATGACCTCTGCCGGGAACACTCAGAATGAGGTTCTGAGTTATTGCAACATAGGAGCGTTTCACTGCTTTCAAGGCTTCTCAGGAAGAATTCCGGAATCTTGCTGCCGGCAGGCCTCCGGCTCTTCCGGGTGAACATCTCCGTGTAAATCCCCCGTGGTTTCTTGTACATCCGTGAAATTTGGCCAGCTTATGCAGTTTGCATTGCTGCACAATTGTGCCTGCCTAGCTCAGAAGCGGTTGCAAACATTCAGGTGTGGCAACCAGATAGGCTGGTCCCCGTAGGACACTGCCAGCGGACTGGGTTTATCTGCTTCCCCTTCTTCTCACCTGAGTGCTACTGATTCCAGTTTTGACGGCTACACTCTACTCAACGGGAGCAGTAAGTTGAACCTCAACTTAGGGCACTTTGTGAAACTGTTGAGAACTAGAGCTCAGGTGTTTGGCACGCCACCACTGTCCATCCAGCACTATGGACGGCACTGCCTACATCTGGCTCTAATTAGTCCACGGTTGTGTTCAGCCGAATGACCTCGGCCGTGGACACTCAGAATGATGTTCTGAGTTATTGCAACATAGGAGCGTTTCACTGCTTTCAAGGCTTCTCAGGAAGAATTCCGGAATCTTGCTGCCGGTAGGCCTCTGGCAGTTCCGGGTGAACATCTCCTTGTAAATCCCCCGTGGTTTCTTGTTCACCCGTGATATTTGGCCAGGTTATGCAGTTTGCATTGATGCACAATTGTACCTGCCTAGCTCGGCCGCGGTTGCAAACATTCAGGTGTGGCAACCAGATAGGCTGGTCCCCGTAGGACACTGCCATCGGACTGGGTATATCTGCTTCCCGTTCTTCTCACCTGAGTGCTACTGATTCCAGCTTTGACCGCTACACTCTACTCAACCGGAGCCGTAAGTTGAACCTCAACTTAGGGCACTTTGTGAAACTGTTGAGAACTAGAGCTCAGTTGTTTGGCACGCCACCACTGTCCATCCAGCACTATGGACGGCACTGCCTACATCTGGCTCTAATTAGTCCACGGTTGTGTTCAGCTGAATGACCTCTGCCGGGAACACTCAGAATGAGTTTCTGAGTTATTGCAACATAGGAGTGTTTCACTGCTTTCAAGGCTTCTCAGGAAGAATTCCGGAATCTTGCTGCCAGCAGGCCTCCGGCTGTTCCGGGTGAACATCTCCTTGTAAATCCCCCGTGGTTTCTTGTACATCCGTGAAATTTGGCCAGGTTATGCAGTTTACATGGCTGCACAATTGCGCCTACCTACCTCGGCCGCGGTTGCAAACATTCAGGCGTGGCAGCCAGATAGGCTGGTCCCCGTAGGACACTGCCAGCATACTGGGTATATCTGCTTCCCGTTCTTCTCACCTGAGTGCTACTGATTCCAGCTTTGACGGCTACACTCTACTCAACGGGTGCAGTAAGTTGTTCCTCTACTTATGGCACTTTGTGAAACTGTTGAGAACTAGAGCTCAGTTGTTTGGCACGCCACCACTGTCCATCCAGCACTATGGACGGCACTGCCTACATCTGGCTCTAATTAGTCCATGGTTGTGTTCAGCCGAATGACCTCTACCGGGAACACTCAGAATGAGGTTCTGAGTTATTGCAACATAGGAGCGTTTCATTGCTTTCAAGGCTTCTCAGGAAGAGTTCCGGAATCTTGCTGCCCGCCGGCGACCGGCTGTTCCGGGTGAACATCTCCTTGTAAATCCCCCGTGGTTTCTTGTACACCTGTGAAATTTGGCCAGGTTATGCAGTTTGCATTGCTGCACAATTGCGCCTGCCTAGCTCGGCCGCGGTTGCAAACATTCAGGCGTGGCAGCCAGATAGGCTGGTCCCCGTAGGACACTGCCAATGGACTGGGTATATCTGCTTCCCGTTTTTCTCACCTGAGTGCTACAGATTCCAACTTTGACGGCTACATTCTACTCAACCGGAGCCGTAAGTTGAACCTCAACTTATGGGACTTTGTGAAAGTGATGAGAACTAGAGCTCAGTTGTTTGGCACGCCACCACTGTCCATCCAGAACTATGGATGGCACTGCCTACATCTGGCTCTAATTAGTCCACGGTTTTGTTCAGCTGAATGACCTCTGCTGGGAACACTCAGAATGAGGTTCTGAGTTATTGCAACATAGGAGCATTTCACTGCTTTCAAGGCTTCTCACGAAGAATTCCGGAATCTTGCTGCCGCCAGGCCTCCGACAGTTCCGGGTGAACATCTCCTTGTAAATCCCCCGTGGTTTCTGGTACACCCGTGAAATTTGGCCAGGTTATGGAGTTTGCATTGCTGCACAATTGCGCCTGCCTAGCTCGTACGCGGTTGCAAACATTCAGGCGTGGCAGCTAGATAGGCTGCTCCCCGTAGGACACTGCCAACAGACTGGGTATATCTGCTTCCCGTTCTTCTCACCTGACTGCTACTGATTCCAGGTTTGACCGCTACACTCTACTCAACCGGAGCAGTAAGTTGAACTTCAACTTATGGCACTTTGTGAAAGCGATGAGAACTAGAGCTCAGTTGTTTGGCACGCCACCACTGTCCATCCAGCACTATGGACGGCATTGCCTAAATCTGGCTCTAATTAGTCCACGGTTGTGTTCAGCCGAATGACCTCTGCCGGGAACACTCAGAATGAGGTTCTGAGTTATTGCAACATAGGAGCGTTTCACTGCTTTCAAGGCTTCTCAGGAAGAACTCCGGAATCTTGCTGCCGGCAGGCCTCCGGCAGTTCCGGGTGAACATCTCCTTGTAAATCCCCCGTGGTTTCTTGTACACCCGTGAAATTTGGCCAGGTTATGCAGTTTGCATTGCTGCACAATTGTGCCTGCCTAGCTCGGCAGCGGTTGCAAACATTCAGGTGTGCCAGCCAGATAGGCTGGTCCCCGTAGGACACTGCCAGCGGACTGGGTATATCTGCTTCCCGTTCTTCTCACCTGAGTGCTACTGATTCCAGCTTTGACGGCTACACTCTACTCAACCGGAGCAGTAAGTTGAACCTCAACTCATGGCACTTTGTGAAAGTGATGAGAACTAGAGCTCAGTTGTTTGGCACGCCAACACTGTCCATCCAGCACTATGGACGGCACTGCCTACATCTGGCTCTAATTAGTCCATGGTTGTGTTCAGCCGAATGACCTCTGCCGGGATCACTCAGAATGAGGTTCTGACTTATTGCAACATAGGAGCGTTTCACTGCTTTCAAGGCTTCTCAGGAAGAATTCCGGAATCTTGCTGCCGGCAGGCCTCCGGCTCTTCCGGGTGAACATCTCCTTGTAAATCCCCCGTGGTTTCTTGTACATCCGTGAAATTTGGCCAGGTTATGCAGTTTGCATTGCTGCACAATTGCGCCTGCCTACCTCGGCCGCGTTTGCAAACATTCAGGCGTGGCAGCCAGATAGGCTGGTGCCTGTAGGACACTGCCAGCGGACTGGGTATATCTGCTTCCCGTTCTTCTCACCTGAGTGCTACTGATTCCAGCTTTGACGGCTACACTCGACTCAACCGGAGCAGTAAGTTGAAAATCTACTCATGGCACTTTGTGAAACAGTGGAGAACTAGAGCTCAGTTGTTTGGCACGCCACCACTGTCCATCCAGCCCTATGGACGGCATTGCCTACATCTGGCTCTAATTAGTCCACGGTTGTGTTCAGCTGAATGACTCTGCCGGGAACACTCAGAATGAGGTTCTGAGTTATTGCAACATAGGAGCGTTTCACTGCTTTCAAGGCTTCTCAGGAAGAATTCCGGAATCTTGCTGCCGGCAGGCCTCCGGCTCTTCCGGGTGAACATCTCCGTGTAAATCCCCCGTGGTTTCTTGTACATCCGTGAAATTTGGCCAGGTTATGCAGTTTGCATTGCTGCACAATTGCGCCTGCCTACCTCGGCCGCGGTTGCAAACATTCAGTCGTGGCAGCCAGATAGGCTGGTCCCCGTAGGACACTGCCAGCGGACTGGGTATATCTGCTACCCGTTCTTCTCACCTGAGTGCTACTGATTCCAGCTTTGACGGCTACACTCTACTCAACCGGAGCAGTAAGTTGAACCTCAACTTATGGCACTTTCTGAAACTGTTGAGAACTAGAGCTCAGTTGTTTGGCACGCCACCACTGTCCATCCAGCACTATGGACGGCACTGCCTACATCTGGCTCTAATTAGTCCACGGTTGTGTTCAGCCGAATGACCTCGGCCGGGGACACTCAGAATGATGTTATGAGTTATTGCAACATAGGAGCGTTTCACTGCTTTTAAGGCTTCTCAGGAAGAATTCCGGAATCTTGCTGCCGGCAGGCCTCTGGCTGTTCCGGGTGAACATCTCCTTGTAAATCCATCGTGGTTTCTTGTACACCCGTGATATTTGGCCAGGTTATGCAGTTTGCATTGCTGCACAATTGTGCCTGCCTAGCTCGGAAGCGGTTGCAAACATTCAGGTGTGGCAACCAGATAGGCTGGTCCCCGTAGGACACTGCCAGCGGACTGGGTATATCTGCTTCCCGTTCTTCTCACCTGAGTGCTACTGATTCCAGCTTTGACGGCTACACTCTACTCAACGGGAGCAGTAAGTTGAACCTCAACTTATGGCACTTTGTGAAACTGTTGAGAACTAGAGCTCAGTTGTTTGGCACGCCACCACTGTCCATCCAGCACTATGGATGGCACTGCCTACATCTGGCTCTAATTAGTCCATGGTTGTGTTCAGCCGAATGACCTCTGCCGGGAACACTCAGAATGAGGTTCTGATTTATTGCAACAGAGGAGCGTTTCACTGCTTTCAAGGCTTCTCAGGAAGAGTTCCGGAATCTTGCTGCCCGCCCGCGTCCGGCTGTTCCGGGTGAACATCTCCTTGTAAATCCCCCGTGGTTTATTTTACACCCGTGAAATTTGGCCAGGTTATGCAGATTGCATTGCTGCACAATTGCGCCTGCCTAGCTCGGCCGAAGTTGCAAACATTCAGGCGTGGCAGCCAAATAGGCTGGTCCCCGTAGGACACTGCCAGCGGACTGGGTATATCTGCTTCCCGTTCTTCTCACCTGAGTGCTACTGATTCCAGCTTTGACGGCTACACTCTACTCAACCGGAGCCTTAAGTTGAACTTCAACTTAAGGCACTTTGTGAAAGTGATTAGAACTAGAGCTCAGTTGTTTGGCACGCCACCACTGTCCATCCAGCCCTATGGACGGCACTGCCTACATCTGGCTCTAATTAGTCCACGGTTCTGTTCAGCCGAATGACCTCTGCCGGGAACACTCAGAATGAGGTTCTGAGTTATTGCAACATAGGAGCGTTTCACTGCTTTCAAGGCTTCTCAGGAAGAATTCTGGAATCTTGCTGCCGGCAGGCCTCCGGCTGTTCCGGTGAACATCTCCTTGTAAATCCCCTGTGGTTTCTTGTACACCCTTGAAATTTGGCCAGGTTATACAGTTTGCATTGCTGCACAATTCCGCCTGCTTAGCTATGCTGCGCTTGCAAACATTCAGGCGTGGCAGCCAGATAGGCTGGTCCCCTTAGGACACTGCCAGCGGACTGGCTATATCTGCTTCACGTTCTTCTCACCTGAGTGCTACTGATTCCATCTTTGACCGCTACACTCTACTAAACCGGAGCCGTAAGTTGAACCTCAACTTAGGGCACTTTGTGAAACTGTTGAGAACTAGAGCTCAGTTGTTTGGCACGCCACCACTGTCCATCCAGCACTATGGACGGCACTGCCTACATCTGGCTCTAATTAGTCCACGGTTGTGTTCAGCCGAATGACCTCTGCCGGGAACACTCAGAATGAGGTTCTGAGTTATTGCAACATAGGAGCGGTTCACTGCTTTCAAGGCATCTCAGGAAGAATTCCGGAATCTTGCTGCCGGCAGGCCTCCGGCTCTTCCGGGTGAACATCTCCGTGTAAATCCCCCGTGGTGTCTTGTACATCCGTGAAATTTGGCCAGGTTATGCAGTTTGCATTGCTGCACAATTGCGCCTGCCTACCGCGGCCGTGGTTGCAAACATTCAGGCGTGGCAGCCAGATAGGCTGGTCCCCGTAGGACACTGCCAGCGGACTGGGTATATCTGCTTCCCGTTCTTCTCACCTGAGTCCTACTGATTCCAGCTTTGACGGCTACACTCTACTCAACCGGAGCAGTAAGTTGAACCTCTACTTATGGCACTTTGTGAAACTGTTGAGAACTAGAGATCAGTTGTTTGGCACGCCACCACTGTCCATCCAGCACTATGGACGGCACTGCCTACATCTGGCTCTAATTAGTCCACGGTTGTGTTCAGCCGAATGACCTCGGCCGGGGACACTCAGAATGATGTTATGAGTTATTGCAACATAGGAGCGTTTCACTGCTTTCAAGGTTTCTCAGGAAGAATTCCGGAATCTTGCTGCCGGCAGGCCTCTGGCTGTTCCGGGTGAACATCTCCTTGTAAATCCCCCGTGGTTTCTTGTACACCCGTGAAATTTGGGCAGGTTATACAGTTTGCATTGCTGCACAATTCCGCCTGCTTAGCTCGGCCGCGCTTGCAAACATTCAGGCGTGGCAGCCAGATAGGCTAGTCCCCGTAGGACATTGCCAGCGGACTAGCTATATCTGCTTCACATTCTTCTCACCGGAGTGCTACTGATTCCACCTTTGACCGCTACACTCTACTCAACCGGAGCCGTAAGTTGAACCTCAACTTAGGGCACTTTGTGAAACTGTTGAGAACTAGAGCTCAGTTGTTTGGCACGCCACCATGTCCATCCAGCACTATGGACGGCACTGCCTACATCTGGCTCTAATTAGTCCACGGTTGTGTTCAGCCGAATGACCTCCGCCTGGAACACTCAGAATGAGGTCCTGAGTTATTGCAACATAGGAGCGTTTCACTGCTTTCAAGGCTTCTCAGGAAGAATTCCGGAATCTTGCTGCCGGCAGGCCTCCGGCTCTTCCGGGTGAACATCTCCTTGTAAATCCCCCGTGGTTTCTTGTACACCCGTGAAATTTGGCCAGGTTATACAGTTTGCATTGCTGCACAATTCCGCCTGCTTAGCTCGGCCGCGCTTGCAAACATTCAGGCGTGGCAGCCAGATAGGCTAGTCCCCGTAGGACACTGCCAGCGGACTAGCTATATCTGCTTCACATTTTTCTCACCTGAGTGCTACTGATTCCAGCTTTGACCGCTACACTCTACTCAACCGGAGCCGTAAGTTGAACCTCAACTTAGGGCACTTTGTGAAACTGTTGAGAACTAGAGCTCAGTTGTTTGGCACGCCACCACTGTCCATCCAGCACTATGGACGGCACTGCCTACATCTGGCTCTAATTAGTCCACGGTTGTGTTCAGCTGAATGACCTCTGCCGGGAACACTCAGAATGAGGTTCTGAGTTATTGCAATATAGGAGTGTTTCACTGCTTTCAAGGCTTCTCAGAAAGAATTCCGGAATCTTGCTGCCGGCAGGCCTCCGGCTGTTCCGGGTGAACATCTCCTTGTAAATCCCCCGTGGTTTCTTGTACATCCGTGAAATTTGGCCAGGTTATGCAGTTTGCATGGCTGCACAATTGCGCCTGCCTAGCTCGGCCGCGGTTGCAACCATTGAGGCGTGGCAGCCAGATAGGCTGGTCCCAAGAGGACACTGCCAGCGGACTGGGTATATCTGCTTCCCATTCTTCTCACCTGAGTGCTACTGATTCCAGCTTTGACGGCTACACTCTACTCAACGGGTGCAGTAAGTTGATCCTCTACTTATGGCACTTTGTGAAACTTTTGAGAACTAGATCTCAGTTGTTTGGCACGCCACCACTGTACATCCAGCACTATGGACGGCACTGCCTACATCTGGCTCTAATTAGTCCATGGTTGTGTTCAGCCGAATGACCTCTACCGGGAACACTCAGAATGAGGTTCTGAGTTATTGCAACATAGGAGCGTTTCACTGCTTTCAAGGCTTCTCAGGAAGAGTTCCGGAAACTTGCTGCCCGCCGGCGACCGGCTGTTCCGGGTGAACATCTCCTTGTAAATCCCCCGTGGTTTCTTGTACACCCGTGAAATTTGGCCAGGTTATGCAGTTTGCATTGCTGCACAATTGCGCCTGCCTAGCTCGGCCGCGGTTGCAAACATTCAGGCGTGGCAGCCAGATAGGCTGGTCCCCGTAGGACACTGCCAATGGACTGGGTATATCTGCTTCCAGTTTTTCTCACCTGAGTGCTACAGATTCCAACTTTGACGGCTACATTCTACTCAACCGGAGCTGTAAGTTGAACCTCAACTTATGGGACTTTGTGAAAGTGATGAGAACTAGAGCTCAGTTGTTTGTCACGCCACCACTGTCCATCCAGCACTATGGATGGCACTGCCTACATCTGGCTCTAATTAGTCCACGGTTGTGTTCAGCTGAATCACCTCTGCCGGGAACACTAAGAATGGGCTTCTGAATTATTGCAACATAGGAGCGTTTCACTGCTTTCAAGGCTTCTCAGGAAGAATTCCGGAATCTTGCTGCCGGCTGGCCTCCATCTGTTCCCGGTTAACATCTCCTTGTAAATCCCCCGTGGTTTCTTGTACATCCGTGAAATTTGGCGAGGTTATGCAGTTGGCATTGCTGCACAATGCGCCTGCCTAGCTCGGCCGCGGTTGCAAACATTCAGGCATGGCAGCCAGATAGGCTAGTCCCCGTAGGACACTGCCAGCGGATTGGGTATAACTGCTTCCCGTTCTTCTCACCTGAGTGCTACTGATTCCAGGTTTGACCGCTACACTCTACTCAACCGGAGCAGTAAGTTGAACCTCAACTTATGGCACTTTGTGAAAGTGATGAGAACTAGAGCGCAGTTGTTTGGCACTCCACCACTGTCCATCCAGCACAATGGACGGCACTGCCTACATCTGGCTCTAATTAGTCCATGGTTGTGTTCAGCCGAATGACCTCTACCGGGAACACTCAGAATGAGGTTCTGAGTTATTGCAACATAGGAGCGTTCCACTGCTTTCAAGGCTTCTCAGGAATAATTCCGGAATCTTGCTGCCGGCAGGCCTCCGGCAGTTCCGGGTGAACATCTCCTTGTAAATCCCCCGTGGTTTCTTGTACATCCGTGAAATTTGGCCAGATTATGCAGTTTGCATTGCTGCACAATTCCGCCTGCCTAGCTCGGCCCCGGTTGCAAACATTCAGTCGTGGCATCCAGATAGACTGGTCCCCGTAGGACACTGCCAGCGGACTGGGTATATCTGCTTCCCGTTCTTCTCACCTGAGTGCTACTGATTCCAGCTTTGACGGCTACACTCTACTCAACCGGAGCATTAAGTTGAACCTCAACTTATGGCACTTTGTGAAACTGTTGAGAACTACAGCTCAGTTGTTTGGCATGCCACCACTGGCCATCCAGCACTATGGACGGCACTGCCTACATCGGGCTCTAATTAGTCCACGGTTGTGTTCATCCGAATGACCTCTGCCGGGAACACTCAGAATGAGGTTCTTAGTTATTGCAATATAGGAACGTTTCACTGCTTTCAAGGCTTCTCAGGAAGAATTCCGGAATCTTGCGGCCGGCAGGCTTCCGGCAGTTCCGGGTGAACATCTCCTTGTAAATCCCCCGAGGTTTCTTGTACAACCGAGAAATTTGGCCAGGTTATGCAGTTTGCATTGCTGCACGATTGCGCCTGCCTAGCTCGGCCGCGGTTGCAAACATTGAGGCGTGGCCGCCAGATAGGCTGGTCCCAGTAGGACACTGCCAGCAGACTGGGTATATCTGCTTCCCGTTCTTCTCACCTGAGTGCTACTGATTCCAGCTTTGTCGGCTACACTCTACTCAACCGGAGCAGTAAGTTGAACCTCAACTTATGGCACTTTGTGAAAGTGTTGAGAACTAGAGCTCAGTTGTTTGGCACGCCACCACTGTCCATCCAGCACTATGGACGGCACTGCCTACATCTGGCTCTAATTAGTCCATGGTTGTGTTCAGCCGAATGACCTCTGCCGGGAACACTCAGAATGAGGTTCTGAGTTATTGCAACATAGGAGCGTTTCACTGCTTTCAAGGCTTCTCAGGAAGAATTACGGAATCTTGCTGCCGGCAGGCCTCCGGCAGTTCCGGGTGAACATCTCCTTGTAAATCCCCCGTGGTTTCTTGTACACCCGTGAAATTTGGCCAGGTTATGCAGTTTGCATTGCTGCACAATTCCGCCTGCCTAGCTCAGCCGCGGTTGCAAACATTCGGGCATGGAATCCAGATAGGCTAGTCCCCGTAGGACACTGCCAGCGGACTGGGTATATCTGGTTCTGGTTCTTCTCACCTGAGTGCTACTGATTCCAGCTTTGACCGCTACACTCTACTCAACCGGAGCAGTAAGTTGAACCTCAACTTAGTGCACTTTGTGAAACTGTTGAGAACTAGAGCTCAGTTGTTTGGCACGCCACCACTGTCCATCCAGCACTATGGATGGCACTGCCTACATCTGGCACTAATTAGTCCAGGGTTGTGTTCAGCCGAATGACCTCTGCCGGGAACACTCAGAATGAGGTTCTGAGTTATTGCAACATATGAGCGTTTCACTGCTTTCAAGGCTTCTCAGGAAGAATTCCGGAATCTTGCTGTCGGCAGGCCTCCGGCAGTTCCGGGTGAACATCTCCTTGTAAATCCCCCGTGGTTTCTTGTACATCCATGATATTTGGCCAGGTTATGCAGTTCGCACTGCTGCACAATTGTGCCTGCCTAGCTCGGACGCGGTTGCAAACATTCAGGCGTGGCAGCCAGATAGGCTGGTCCCCGTAGGACAGTGCCACCGGACTGGGTATATCTGCTTCCCGTTCTCCTCACCTGGGTGCAACTGATTCCAGGTTTGACCGCTGCACTCTACTCAACCGGAGCAGTAAGTTGAACCTCAACATATGGCACTTTGTGAAAGTGATGAGAACTAGAGCTCAGTTGTTTGGCACGCCAACAGTGTCCATCCAGCACTATGGACGGCACTGCCTACATCTGGCTCTAATTAGTCCACGGTTGTGTTCAGGCGAATGACCTCTGCCGGGAACACTCAGAATGAGGTTCTGAGTTATTGCAACATAGGAGCGTTTCACTGCTTTCAAGGCTTCTCAGGAAGAATTCCGGAATCTTGCTGCCTGCAGGCCTCCGGCAGTTCCGGGTGAATATCTCCTTGTAAATCCCCCGTGGTTTCTTGTACACCAGTGAAATTTGGCCAGGTTATGCAGTTTGCATTGCTGCACTATTCCGCCTGCCTAGCTCTGCCGCGGTTGCAAACATTCAGGCGTGGCAGCCAGATAGGCTACTCCCCGTAGGACATGCCAGCGGACTGGGTATATCTGCTTCCCGTTCTTCTCACCTGAGTGCTACTGACTCCAGCTTTGACCGCTACACTCTACTCAACCGGAGCAGTAAGTTCAACCTCAAATTAGGGCACTTTGTGAAACTGTTGAGAACTAGAGCTCAGTTGTTTGGCACGCCACCACTGTCCATCCAGCACAATGGACGGCACTGCCTACATCTGGCTCTAATTAGTCCACGGTTGTGTTCAGCCGAATGACCTGTGCCGGGAAAACTCAGAATGAGGTTCTGAGTTATTGCAACATAGGAGCGTTTCACTGCTTTCAAGGCTTCTCAGGAAGAATTCCGGAATCTTGCTGCCGGCAGGCCTCCGGTTGTTCCGGGTGAACATCTCCTTGTAAATCCCCCGTGGTTTCTTGTACACCCGTGAAATTTGGCCAGGTTATGCAGTTTGCATTGCTGCACAATTGTGCCTCCCTAGCTCGACCGCGGTTGCAAACATTCAGGCGTGGGAGCCAGATAGGCTGGTCCCCATAGGACACTGCCAGCGGACTTGGTATATCTGCTTCCCGTTCTTCTCACCTGAGTACTACTGATTCCAGCTTTGACGGCTACACTCTACTCAACCGGAGCAGTAAGTTGAACCTCAACTTATGGCACTTTGTGAAACTGTTGAGAACTAGAGCTCAGTTGTTTGGCACGCCACCACTGTCCATCCAGCACTATGGACGGCACTGCCTATATCTGGCTCTAATTAGTCGACAGTTGTGTTCAGCCGAATGACCTCTGCCGGGAAAACTCAGAATGAGGTTCTGAGTTATTGCAACATAGGAGCGTTTTACTGCTTTCAAGGCTTCTCAGGAAGAATTCCTGAATCTTGCTGCCGGCAGGCCTCTGGCAGTTCCGGGTGAACATCTCCTTGTAAATCCCCTGTGGTTTCTTGTACATCCGTGAAATTTGGCCTGGTTATGCAGTTTGCTTTGCTGCACAATTGCGCCTGCCTAGCTCGGCCGCGGTTGCAACCATTGAGGCGTTGCAGCCAGATAGGCTGGTCCCAATAGGACACTGCCAGCGGACTGGGTATATCTGCTTCCCGTTCTTCTCACCTGAGTGCTACTGATTCCAGCTTTGACGGCTACACTCTAATCAACCGTAGCATTAAGTTGAACCTCTACTTAGGACACTTTGTGAAAGTGTTGAGAACTAGAGCTCAGTTGTTTGGCACGCCACCACTGTCCATCCAGCACTATGGACGGCACTGCCTACATCTGGCTTTAATTAGTCCACGGTTGTGTTCAGCCGAATGACCTCTGCCGGGAACACTGAGAATGAGGTTCTGAGTTATTGCAACATAGGAGCGTTTCACTGCTTTCAAGGCTTCTCAGGAAGAATTCCGGAATCTTGCTGCCGGCAGGCCTCTGGCAGTTCCGGGTGAACATCTCTTTGTAAATCCCCCGTGGTTTTTTTGTACACCCGTGAAATTTGGACAGGTTATGCAGTTTACATTGCTGCACAATTCCGCCTGTGTAGCTTGGCCGCGGTTGCAAACATTCAGGCGTGGCAGCCAGATAGGCTGGTCCCCGTAACATCTGCCAGCGGACTGGGGATATCTGCTTCACGTTCTTCTCACCTGACTACTACTGATTCCAGCTTTGAGGGCTACACTCTACTGAACCGGAGCCGAAAGTTGAACCT
Source organism: Dipodomys merriami (assembly GCF_024711535.1). Taxonomy (NCBI): domain Eukaryota; kingdom Metazoa; phylum Chordata; class Mammalia; order Rodentia; family Heteromyidae; genus Dipodomys; species Dipodomys merriami. The sequence goes on from NW_027204481.1 coordinate 803,620, forward strand.
CAACTTATGGCACTTTGTGAAAGTGTGGAGAAGTAGAGCTCGGTTGTTTGGCACGCCACCACTGTCCATCCAGCACTATGGACGGCACTGCCTACATCTGGCTCTAATTAGTCCACGGTTGTGTTCAGCCGAATGACCTCTGCCGGGAACACTCAGAATGAGGTTCTGAGTTATTGCAACATAGGAGCGTTTCACTGCTTTCAAGGCTTCTCAGGAAGAATTCCGGAATCTTGCTGCCGGCAGGCCTCCGGCTGTTCCGGGTGAACATCTTGTAAATCCCCTGTGGTTTCTTGTACACCCGTGAAATTTGGCCAGGTTATGCAGTTTGCATTGCTGCACAATTGCGCCAGCCTAGCTCGGCCGCGGTTGCAAATATTCAGGCGTGGCAGCCAGATAGGCTGGTCCCCGTAGGATTCTGCCAGCGGACTGGGTATATCTGCTTCCCGTTCTTCTCACCTGAGTGCTACTGATTCCAGCTTTGACGGCTACACTCGACTCAACCGGAGCAGTAAGTTGAACCTCAACTTATGGCACTTTGTGAAACTGTTGACAACTAGAGCTCAGTTGTTTGGCACGCCACCACTGTCCATCCAGCACTATGGACGGCACTGCCTACATCTGGCTCTAATTAGTCCATGGTTGTGTTCAGCCGAATGACCTCTGCCGGGAACACTCAGAATGAGGTTCTGAGTTATTGCAACATAGGAGCGTTTCACTGCTTTCAAGGCTCCTCAGGAAGAATTCCGGAATCTTGCTGCCGGCAGGCCACCGGCTCTTCCGGGTGAACATCTCCTTGTAAATCCCCATTTGTTTCCTGTACACCCGGGAAATTTGGCCAGGTTATGCAGTTTGCAATTCTGCACAATTCCGCCAGCCTAGCTCGGCCGCGGTTGCAAACATTCAGGCGTGGCAGCCAGATAGGCTGGCCCCCGTAGGACACTGCCAGCGGACTGGGTATATCTGCTTCCCGTTCTTCTCAACTGAGTGCTACTGATTCCACCTTTGACGGCTACACTCGACTCAACCAGAGCAGTAAGTTGAACCTCAACTTATGGCACTTTGTGAAACTGTTGACAACTAGAGCTCAGTTGTTTGGCACGCCACCACTGTGCATCCAGCACTATGGACGGCACTGCCTACATCTGGCTCTAATTAGTTCACGATTGTGTTCAGCCGAATGACCTCTGCCGGGAAAACTCAGAATTAGGTTCTGAGTTATTGCAACATAGGAAAGTTTTACTGCTTTCAAGGCTTCTCAGGAAGAATTCCGGAATCTTGCTGCCCGCAGGCCTCCGGCTGTTCCGGGTGAACATCTCCTTTTAAATCCCCCGTGCTTTCTTGTACACCCGTGAAATTTCCCAGCTAATACAGTTTGCATTGCTGCACAATTGCGCCTGCATAGCCCGGCCGAGGTTGGAAATATTCAGGCGTGGCAGCCAGATAGGCTGGTCCCCGTAGGACACTGCCAGCGGACTGTGTATATCTGCTTCCCGTTCTTCTCACCTGAGTGCTACTGATTTCAGCTTTGAGGGCCACACTCGACTCAACCGGAGCAGTAAGTTGAACCTCAACTTATGGCACTTTGTGAAACTGTTGACAACTAGAGCTCAGTTGTTTGGCACGCCACCACTGTCCATCCAGCACTATGGACGGCACTGCCTACATCTGGCTCTAATTAGTCCACGGTTGTGTTCAGCCGAATGACCTCTGTCGGGAACACTCAGAATGAGATTCTGAGTTATTGCAACATAGGAGCGTTTCAATGCTTTCAAGGCTTCTCAGGAAGAATTCCGGAATCTTGCTGCGGGCAGGCCTCCGGCTGTTTTGGGTGAACATCTCCTTGCAAATCCTCCGTGGTTTCTTGTACACCCGTGAAATTTGGCCAGGTTATGCAGTTTGCATTGCTGCACAATTGCGCCTGCCTAGCTCGGCCGCGGTTGCAAACATTCAGGCGTGGCAGCCAGATAGGGTGGTCCCCGTAGGACACTGCCAGTGGACTGGGTATATCTGCTTCCCGTTCTTCTCACCTGAGTTCTACTGATTCCAGCTTTGACGGCTACACTCTACTCAACCGGATCATTAAGTTGAACCTCAACTTAGGGCACTTTGTGAAACTGTTGAGAACTAGAGCTCAGTTGTTTGGCACGCCACCAGTGTCCATCCAGCAATATGGACGGCACTGCCTACATCTGGCTCTAATTAGTCAACGGTTGTGTTCAGCCGAATGACCTCTGCCGGGAACACTCAGAATGAGGTTTTGAGTTATTGCAACATAGGAGCGTTTCACTGATTTCAAGGCTTCTCAGGAAGAATTACGGAATCTTGCTGCCGGCAGGCCTCTGGCTCTCCGAGTGAACATCTCCATGTAAATCCCCCGTGGTTTCTTGTACACCCGTGAAATTTGGACAAGTTATGCAGTTTGAATTGCTGCACAATTGCGCCTACATAGCTCGGCCGCGGATGCAAACATTCAGGCGTGGCAGCCATATAGGCTGGTCCCCGTAGGACTCTGCCAGCGGACTGGGTATATCGGCTTCCCGTTCTTCTCACCTGAGTGCTACTGATTCCAGATTTGACAGCTACACTCTACTCAACCGGAGCAGTAAGTTGAACCTCAACTTATGGCACTTTGTTAAAATGTTGAGAACTAGAGCTCAGTTGTTTGGCACGCCACCACTGTCCATCCAGCACTATGGCCGGCACTGCCTACATCTGGCTCTAATTAGTCCACGATTGTGTTCAGCCGAATGACCTCTGCCGGCAACACTCAGAATGAGGTTCTGAGTTATTGCAACATAGGATGGTTTCACTGCTTTCAAGGCTTCTCAGGAAGAATTCCGGAATCTTGCTGCCGGCAGGCCTCCGGCTGTTCCGGGTGAACATCTCCTTGTAAATCCCCCGTGGTTTCTTGTACACCCGTGAAATTTGGACAGGTTATGCAGTTTGCATTGCTCCACAATTGCGCCTGCGTAGCTCGGCCGCGGTTACAAACATTCAGGCGTGGCAGCCAGATAGGCTGGTCCCCGTAGGACACTGCCAGCATTCTGGGTATATCTGCTTCCCGTTCTTCTCACCTGAGTGCTACTGATTCCTGCTTTGACGGCTACACTCGACTCAACCGGAGCAGTAAGTTGAACTTCAACTTATGGCACTTTGTGAAACTGTTGAGAACTAGAGCTCAGTTGGTTGGCACTCCACCACTCTCCATCCAGCACTATGGACTGTACTGCCTTCATCTGGCTCTAATTAGTCCACGATTGTGTTCAGCCGAATGACCTCTGCCGGGAACACTCAGAATGAGGTTCTGAGTTATTGCAACATAGGAGCGTTTCACTGCTTTCAAGGCTTCTCAGGAAGAATTCCGGAATCTTGCTGCCGGCAGGCCTCCGGCTGTTCCAGGTGAACATCTCCTTGTAAATCCCCCGTGGTTTCTTGTACACCCGTGAAATTTGGCCAGGTTATGCAGTTTGCATGGCTTCACATTGCGCCTGCCTAGTTCGGCCACGGTTGCAAACATTCCGGCGTGGCAGCCAGATAGGCTGGTCCCCGTAGGACACTGCCAGCGGACTGGGTATATCTGCTTCCCCTTCTTCTCACCTGAGTGCTACTGATTCCAGCTTTGACGGGTACACTCTACTCAACCGGAGCATTAAGTTGAACCTCAACTTATGGCACTTTGTGAAAGTGTTGAGCACTAGAACTCAGTTGTTTGGCATGCCACCACTGTCCATCCAGCACTATGGACGGCACTGCCTACATCTATCTCTAAGTAGTCCATGGTTGTGTTCAGCCGAATGACCTCTGCCGGGAACACTCAGAATGAGGTTCTGAGTTATTGCAACATAGGAGCGTTTCACTGCTTTCAAGGCTTCTCAGGAAGAATTCCGGAATCTTGCTGCCGGCAGGCCTCCGGGTGTTCCGGGTGAACATCTCCTTGTAAATCCCCCGTGGATTCTTGTACACCCGTGAAATTTGGACAGGTTATGCAGTTTGCATTGCTGCACAATTGTGCCTGCCTAGCTCGGCCGCGGTTGCAAACATTCAGGCGTGGCAGCCAGATAGGCTGGTCCCCGTAGGACTCTGCCAGCGGACTGTGTATATCTGCTTCCCGTTCTTCTCACCTGAGTGCTACTGATTCCAGCTTTGACGGCTACACTCTACTCCACCGGAGCAGTAAGTTGAACCTCAACTTATGGCACTTTGTGAAACTGTTGAGAACTAGAGCTCGGTTGTTTGGCACGCCACCACTGTATATCCAGCACTATGGACGGCACTCCCTACATCTGGCTCTAATTAGTCCACGGTTGTGTTCAGCCGAATGAACTCTGCCGGGAACACTCAGAATGAGGTTCTGAGTTATTGCAACATAGGAGCGTTTCACTGCTTTCAAGGCTTCTCAGGAAGAATTCCGGAATCTTGCTGCCGGCAGGCCTCCGGCTGTTCCGGGTGAACATCTCCTTGTAAATCCCCATTGGTTTCTTGTACACTCATGAAATTTGGCCAGGTTATGCAGTTTGCATTGCTGCACAATTGCGCAAGCCTAGCTCGGCCGCGGTTGCAAACATTCAGGCGTGGCAGCCAGATAGGCTGGTCCCCGTAGGAATCTGCCAGCGGACTGGGTATATCTGCTTCCCGTTCTTCTCACCTGAGTGCTACTGATTTCAGGTTTGAGGGCCACACTCTACTCAACCGGAGCAGTTAGTTGAACCTCAACTTATGGCACTTTGTGAAACTGTTGAGAACTATAGCTCAGTATTTTGGCACGCCACCACTCTCCATCCAGTACTATGGACGGAACTGCCTACATCTGGCTCTAATTAGTCCACGATTGTGTTCAGCCGAATGACCTCTGCCGGCAACACTCAGAATGAGGTTCTGAGTTATTGCAACATAGGATCGTTTCACTGCTTTCAAGGCTTCTCAGGAAGAATTCCGGAATCTTGCTGCCGGCAGGCCTCCGGCTGTTCCGGGTGAACATCTCCTTGTAAATCCCAATTGGTTTCTTGTACACCCGTGAAATTTGGCCAGGTTATGCAGTTTGCATTGCTGCACAATTGCGTCTGCCTAGCTAGGCAGGGGATGCAAACATTCAGGCGTGGCAGCCAGATCGGCTAGTCCCCGTAGGACACTGCCAGCGGATTGGGTATATCTGCTTCCCGTTCTTGTCACCTGAGTGCTACTGATTCCAGCTTTGACGCCTACACTCTACGCAACCGGAGCATTAATTGAACCTCAACTTACGGGACTTTGTGAAAGTGTTGAGAACTAGAGCTCAGTATTTTGGCACGCCACCACTCTCCATCCAGTACTATGGACGGAACTGCCTACATCTGGCTCGAATAAGTCCACGATTGTGTTCAGCCGAATGACCTCTGCCGGGAACACTCAGAATGAGGTTCTGAGTTATTGCAACATAGGAGCGTTTCACTGCTTTCAAGGCTTCTCAGGAAGAATTCCGGATTCTTGCTGCCAGCAGGCCTCCGGCTGTTCCGGGTGAACATCTCCTTGTAAATCCCCCGTGGTTTCTTGTACACCCATGAAATTTGGCCAGGTTATGCAGTTTGCATTGCTGCACAATTGCGCCTGCCTAGCTAGGCCGCGGTTGCAAACATTCAGGCATGGAAGCCAGATAGGCTGGTCCCCGTAGGACACTGCCAGCGCACTGGGTATATCTGCTTCCCGTTCTTCTCACCTGACTGCTACTGATTCCAGCTTTGACGGCTACACTCTACTCAACCGGAGCATTAAGCTGAACCTCAACTTATGGCACTTTGTGAAACTGTTGAGAACTAGAGCTCAGTTGTTTGGCACTCCACCACTGTCCATCCAGCACTATGGACGGCACTGCCTACATCTGGCTCTAATTAGTCCACGATTGTGTTCAGCCGAAATACCTCTGCCGGCAACACTCAGAATGAGGTTCTGAGTTATTGCAACATAGGATCGTTTCACTGCTTTCAAGGCTTCTCAGGAAGAATTCCGGAATCTTGCTTCCAGCAGGCCTCCGGCTGTTCCGGGTGAACATCTCCTTGTAAATTCCCATTGGTTTCTTGTACACCCGTGAAATTTGGCCAGGTTATGCAGTTTGCATTGCTGCACAATTGCGCCTGCCTAGCTCGGCCGCGGTTACAAACATTCAGGCGTGGCATCCAGATAGGCTGGTCCCCGTAGGACTCTGCCAGTGGACTGGGTATATCTGCTTCCCGTTCTTCTCACCTGAGTGCTACTGATTCCAGCTTTGACGGCTACACTCTACTCAACCGGAGCCGTAAGTTGAACCTCAACTTAGGGCACTTTGTGAAACTGTTGAGAACTAGAGCTCAGTTGTTTGGCACGCCACCACTGTCCATCCAGCACTATGGACGGCACTGCCTATATCTGGCTCTAATTAGTCGACAGTTGTGTTCAGCCGAATGACCTCTGCCGGGAACACTCAGAATGAGGTTCTGAGTTATTGCAACATAGGAGCGTTTTACTGCTTTCAAGGCTTCTCAGGAAGAATTCCGGAATCTTGCTGCCGGCAGGCCTCCGGGAGTTCCGGGTGAACATCTCCTTGTAAATCCCCCGTGGTTTCTTGTACATCCGTGAAATTTGGCCAGGTTATGCAGTTTGCATTGCTGCACAATTGCGCCTGCCTAGCTCGGCCGCGGTTGCAACCATTGAGGCGTGGCAGCCAGATAGGCTGGTCCCAAGAGGACACTGCCATTGGACTGGGTATATCTGCTTCCCGTTCTTCTCACCTGAGTGCTACTGATTCCAGCTTTGACGGCTACACTCTACTCAACCGGAGCAGTAAGTTGAACCTCTACTTAGGTCACTTTGTGAAAGTGTTGAGAACTAGAGCTCAGTTGTTTGGCACGCCACCACTGTCCATCCAGCACTATGCACGGCACTGCCTACATCTGGCTCTAATTAGTCCACGGTTGTGTTCAGCCGAATGAACTCTGCCGGGAACACTCAGAATGAGGTTCTGAGTTATTGCAACATAGGAGCGTTTCACTGCTTTCAAGGCTTCTCAGGAAGAATTCCGGAATCTTGCTGCCGGCAGGCCTCGGGCTGTACCGGGTGAACATCTCCTTGTAAATCCCCCGTGGTTTCTTGTATACCCGTGAAATTTGGACAGGTTATGCAGTTTGCATTGCTGCACAATTGCGCCTGCCTAGCTCGGCCGCGCTTGCAAACATTCAGGCGTGGCAGCCAGATAGGCTGGTCCCCGTAGGACACTGCCAGCGGACTGGGTATATCTGCTTCCCGTTCTTCTCACCTGAGTGCTACTGATTCCAGCTTTGACGGCTACACTCTACTCAACCGGAGCAGTAAGTTGAACCTCAACTTATGGCACTTTGTGAAAGTGTGGAGAAGTAGAGCTCGGTTGTTTGGCACGCCACCACTCTCCATCCAGCACTATGGACTGTACTGCCTACATCTGGCTCTAATTACTCCACGGTTGTGTTCAGCCGAATGACCTCTGCCGGGAACACTCAGAATGAGGTTCTGAGTTATTGCAACATAGGAGCGTTTCACTGCTTTCAAGGCTTCTCAGGGAGAATTCCGGAATCTTGCTGCCGGCAGGCCTCCGGCAGTTCAGGGTGAACATCTCCTTGTAAATCCCCCGTGGTTTCTTGTACACCCGTGAAATTTGGACAGGTTATGCAGTTTGCAATTCTGCACAATTCCGCCTGCCTAGCTCGGCCGCGGTTGCAAACATTCAGACGTGGCAGCCAGATAGGCTGGTCCCCGTAGCATCTGCCAGTGGACTGGGTATATCTGCTTCCCGTTCTTCTCACCTGAGTACTATTGATTCCAACTTTGAGGTCTACACTCTACTCAACCGGAGCTGAAAGTTGAACCTCAACTTATGGCACTTTGTCAAAGTGTGGAGAACTAGAGCTCGGTTGTTTGGCACGCGACCACTGTCCATCCAGCACTATGGAAGGCACTGCCTATATCTGGCTCTAATTAGTCCACGGTTGTGTTCAGCCGAATGACCTCTGCCGGGAACACTCAGAATGAGGTTCTGAGTTATTGCAACATAGGAGCGTTTCACTGCTTTCAAGGCTTCTCAGGAAGAATTCCGGAATCTTGCTGCCGGCAGGCCTCCGGCTGTTCCGGGTGAACATCTCCTTGTAATTCCCCCGTGGTTTCTTGTACACTCGTGAAATTTGGCCAGGTTATGCAGTTTACATTGCTGCACAATTCCGCCTGCCTAACTCGGCCGCGGTTGCAAACATTCAGGCGTGGCAGCCAGATAGGCTGGTCCCGGTAGGACACTGCTAGCGGACTGTGTATATCTGCTTCCCGTTCTTCTCACCTGAGTGCTACTGATTCCAGCTTTGACGGCTACACTCTACTCAACCGGAGCAGTAAGTTGAACTTCAACTTATGGCACTTTGTGAAAGTGTTGAGAACTAGAGCTCAGTTGTTTGGCACGCCACCACTGTCCATCCAGCACTATGGACGGCACTGCCTACATCTGGCTCTAATTAGTCCATGGTTGTGTTCAGCCGAATGACCTCTGCCGGGAACACTCAGAATGAGGTTCTGAGTTATTGCAACATAGGAGCGTTTCACTGCTTTCAAGGCTTCTCAGGAAGAATTCCGGAATCTTGCTGCCGGCAGGCCTCCGGCAGTTCCGCGTGAACATCTCCTTGTAAATCCCCATTGGTTTCTTGTACACCCGTGAAATTTGGCCAGGTTATGCAGTTTGCATTGCTGCACAATTGCGCCTGCCTAGCTCGGCCGCGGTTGCAAACATTCAGGCGTGGCAGCCAGATAGGCTGGGCCTCGTAGGACACTGCCAGCGGATTGGGTATATCTGCTTCCCGGTCTTCTCACCTGAGTACTACTGATTCCACCTTTGACGGCTACATTCTACTCAAACAGAGCAATAAGTTGAATCTGAACTTAGGGCACTTTGTGTAAGTGATGACAACTAGAGCTCAGTTGTTTGGCACGCCACCACTGTCCATCCAGCACTATGGACGGCACTGCCTACATCTGGCTCTAATTAGGCCACAGTTGTGTTCAGCCGAATGACCTCTGCCGGGAACACTCAGAATGAGGTTCTGAGTTATTGCAACATAGGAGCGTTTCACTGCTTTCAAGGCTTCTCAGGAAGAATTCCGGAAACTTGCTGCCGGCAGGCCTCCAGCTGTTCCAGTTGAACATCTCCTTGTAAATCCCCCGTGGTTTCTTCTACACCCGTGAAATTTGGCCAGGTTATGCAGTTTGCATGGCTTCACAATTGCGCCTGCCTAGCTCGGCCACGGTTGCAAACATTCAGGCGTGGCAGCCAGATAGGCTGGTCCCCATAGGACACTGCCAGCGGACTGGGTATAACTGCTTCCCGTTCTTCTCACCTGAGTGCTACTGATTCCAGCTTTGACGGCTACACTCGACTCAACCGGAGCATTAAGTTGAACCTCAACTTATGGCACTTTGTGAAAGTGTTGAGCACTAGAACTCAGTTGTTTGGCACGCCACCACTGTCCATCCAGCACAATGGACGGCACTGCCTACATCTGGCTCTAATTAGTCCATGGTTGTGTTCAGCCGAATGACCTCTGCCGGGAACACTCAGAATGAGGTTCTGAGTTATTGCAACATAGGAGCGTTTCACTGCTTTCAAGGCTTCTCAGGAAGAATTCCGGAAACTTGCTGCCGGCAGGCCTCCGGCAGTTCCGCGTGAACATCTCCTTGTAAATCCCCATTGGTTTCTTGTACACCCGTGAAATTTGGCCAGGTTATGCAGTTTGCATGGCTGCACAATTGCGCCTGCCTAGCTCAGCCACGGTTGCAAACATTCAGGCGCGGCAGTCAGATGGACTGGTCCCCGAAGGACACTGCCAGCGGATTGGGTATATCTGCTTCCCGTTCTTCTCACCTGAGTGCTACTGATTCCAGCTTTGACGGCTACACTCTACTCACCCGGAGCAGCAAGTTGAACCTCAACTTATGGCACTTTGTGAAAGTGTTGGGAACTAAAGCTCAGATGTTTGGCACGCCACAACTGTCCATCCAGTACTATGGACGACACTGCCTACATCTGGCTCTAATTAGTCCACGGTTGTGTTCAGCCGAATGACATCTGCAGGGAACACTCAGATTGAGGTTCTGAGTTATTGCAACATAGGAGCGTTTCACTGCTTTCAAGGCTTCTCAGGAAGAATTCCGGAATCTTCCAGCCGGCAGGCCTCCGGCTGTTCCGGGTGAACATCTCCTTGTAAATCCCCATTGGTTTTTGTACACCCGTGAAATTTGGCCAGGTTATGCAGTTTGCATTGCTGCACAATTGCGCCTGCATAGCTCGGCCGCGGTTGCAAACAGTCAGGCATGGCAGCCAGATAGGCTGGTCCCCATAGGACACTGCCAGCGGACTGGGTATATCTGCTTCCCGTTCTTCTCACCTGAGTGCTACTGATTCCAGCTTTGACGGCTACACTCTACTCAACCGGAGCAGTAAGTTGAAACTCAACTTATGGCACTTTGTTAAAGTGTTGAGAACTAGAGCTCAGATGTTTTGCACGCCACCACTGTCCATCCAGTACTATGGACGACATTGCCTACATCTGGCTCTAATTAGTCCACGGTTGTGTTCAGCCGAATGACCTCTGCCGGGAACACTCAGAATGAGATTCTGAGTTATTGCAAAATAGGAGCGTTTCACTGCTTTCAAGGCTTCTCAGGAAGATTTCCGGAATCTTGCTGCCCGCAGGCCTCCGGCTGTTCCGGGTTAACATCTCCTTGTAAATTCCCCGTGGTTTCTTGTACACCCGTGAAATTTGGACAGGTTATGCAGTTTGCATTGCTGCACAATTGCGCCTGCCTAGCTCGGCTGCGGTTGCAAACATTCAGGCGTGGCAGCCAGATAGGCTGGTCCCCGTAGGACACTGCCAGCGGATTGGGTATATCTGCTTCCCGTTCTCCTCACCTGAGTGCTACTGATTCAAGCTTTGACGGCTACACTCTACTCAACCGGAGCATTAAGTTGAACCTCAACTTATGGCACTTTGTGAAACTGTTCAGAACTAGAGCTCAGTTGTTTGGCAAGCCACCCCTCTCCATCCAGCACTATGCACGGCACTCCCTACATATGGCTCTAATTAGTCCACGGTTGTGTTCAGCCGAATGACCTCTGCCTGGAACACTCAGAATGAGGTTCTGAGTTATTGCAACATAGGAGCGTTTCACTGCTTTCAAGGTTTCTCAGGAAGAATTCCGGAATCTTGCTGCCGGCAGGCCTCCGGCTGTTCCGGGTGAACATCTCCTTGTAAATCCCCATTTGTTTCTTGTACACCCGTGAAATTTGGCCAGGGTATGCAGTTTGCATTGCTGCACAATTGCGCCAGCCTAGCTCGGCCGCGGTTGCAAACATTCAGGCATGGCAGCCAGATAGGCTGGCCCCCGTAGGACTCTGCCAGCGGACTGGGTATATCTGCTTCCCGTTCTTCTCACCTGAGTGCTACTGATTCCACCTTTGATGGCTACACTCGACTCAACCGGAGCACTAAGTTGAACCTCAACTTATGGCACTTTGTGAAACTGTTGACAACTAGAGCTCAGTTGTTTGGCACGCCACCACTGTGCATCCAGCATTATGGACGGCACTGCCTACATCTGGCTCTAATTAGTTCACGATTGTGTTCAGCCGAATGACCTCTGCCGGGAAAACTCAGAATGAGGTTCTGAGTTATTGCAACATAGGAGCGTTTCACTGCTTTCAAGGCTTCTCAGGAAGAATTCCGGAATCTTGCTGCTGGCAGGCCTCCGGCTGTTCCGGGTGAACATCTCCTTTTAAATCCCCCGTGGTTTCTTGTACACCCGTGAAATTTCCCAGCTTATACAATTTGCATTGCTGCACAATTGCGCCTGCATAGCTCGGCCGGGGTTGGAAATATTCAGGCGTGGCAGCCAGATAGGCTGGACCCCGTAGGACACTGCCAGCGGACTGGGTATATCTGCTTCCCGTTCTTCTCACCTGAGTGCTACTGATTTCAGCTTTGAGGGCCACACTCTACTCAACCGGAGCAGTAAGTTGAACCTCAACTTATGGCACTTTGTGAAAGTGTTGAGAACTAGAGCTCAGATGTTTGGCACGCCACAACTGTCCATCCACTACTATGGACGACACTGCCTACATCTGGCTCTAATTAGTCCACGGTTGTGTTCAGCCGAATGACATCTGCTGGGAACACTCAGATTGAGGTTCTGAGTTATTGCAACATTGGAGCGTTTCACTGCTTTCAAGGCTTCTCAGGAAGAATTACGGAATCTTCCAGCCGGCAGGCCTCCGGCTGTTCCGGGTGAACATCTCCTTGTAAATCCCCCGTGGTTTCTTGTACACCCGTGAAATTTGGCCAGGTTATGCAGTTTGCATTGCTGCACAATTGCGCCTGCCTAGCTCGGCCGCGGTTGCAAACATTCAGGCATGGCAGCCAGATAGGCTGGTCCCCGTAGGACACTGCCAGCGGACTGGGTATATCTGCTTCCCGTTCTTCTCACCTGAGTGCTACTGATTCCAGCTTTGACGGCTACACTCTACTCAACCGGAGCAGTAAGTTGAAACTCAACTTATGGCATTTTGTGAAAGTGTTGAGAACTAGAGCTCAGATGTTTTGCACGCCACCACTGTCCATCCAGTACTATGGACGACATTGCCTACATCTGGCTCTAATTAGTCCACGGTTGTGTTCAGCCGAATGACCTCTGCCGGCAACACTCAGAATGAGGTTCTGAGTTATTGCAACATAGGAGCGTTTCAATGCTTTCAAGGCTTCTCAGGAAGAATTCCGGAATCTTGCTGCGGGCAGGCCTCCGGCTGTTCCGGGTGAACATCTCCTTGCAAATCCCCCGTGGTTTCTTGTACACCCGTGAAATTTGGACAGGTTATGCAGTTTGCATTGCTGCACAATTGCGCCTGCCTAGCTCGGCCGCGGTTGCAAACATTCAGGCGTGGCAGCCAGATAGGCTGGTCCCCGTAGGACACTGCCAGCGGACTGGGTATATCTGCTTCCCGTTCTTCTCACCTGAGTTCTACTGATTCCAGCTTTGACGGCTACACTCTACTCAACCGGATCATTAAGTTGAACCTCAACATACGGCACTTTGTGAAAGTGTTGAGAACTAGAGCTCAGTTGTTTGGCACGCCACCAGTGTCCATCCAGCAATATGTACGGCACTGCCTACATATGGCTCTAGTCAACGGTTGTGTTCAGCCGAATGACCTCTGCCGGGAACACTGAGAATGAGGTTCTGAGTTATTGCAACATAGGAGCGTTTCACTGCTTTCAAGGCTTCTCAGGAAGAATTCCGGAATCTTGCTGCCGGCAGGCCTCTGGCTCTCCGAGTAAACATCTCCTTGTAAATCCCCCGTGGTTTCTTGTACACCCGTGAAATTTGGACAAGTTATGCAGTTTGAATTGCTGCACAATTGAGCCTACATAGCTCGGCCGCGGATGCAAACATTCAGGCGTGGCAGCCATATAGGCTGGTCCCCGTAGGACTCTGCCAGCGGACTGGGTATATCTGCTTCCCGTTCTTCTCACCTGAGTGCTACTGATTCCAGATTTGACAGCTACACTCTACTCAACCGGAGCAGTAAGTTGAACCTCAACTTACGCACTTTGTGAAAATGTTGAGAACTAGAGCTCACTTGTTTGGCACGCCACCACTGTCCATCCAGCACTATGGCCAGCACTGCCTACATCTGGCTCTAATTAGTCCACGATTGTGTTCAGCCGAATGACCTCTGCCGGCAACACTCAGAATGAGGTTCTGAGTTATTGCAACATAGGATCGTTTCACTGCTTTCAAGGCTTCTCAGGAAGAATTCCGGAATCTTGCTGCCGGCAGGCCTCGGGCTGTTCCGGGTGAACATCTCCTTGTAAATCCCCATTGGTTTCTTGTACACCCGTGAAATTTGGACAGGTTATGCAGTTTGCATTGCTGCACAATTGCGCCTGCCTAGCTCGGCCGCGGTTACAAACATTCAGGCGTGACAGCCAGATAGGCTGGTCCCCGAAGGACTCTGCCAGTGGACTGGGTATATCTGCTTCCCGTTCTTCTCACCTGAGTGCTACTGATTCCAGCTTTGACGGCTACACTCGACTCAACCGAAGCAGTAAGTTGAACCTCAACTTATGGCACTTTGTGAAACTGTTGAGAACTAGAGCTCAGTTGGTTGGCACGCCACCACTCTCCATCCAGCACTATGGACTGTACTGCCTTCATCTGGCTCTAATTAGTCCACGATTGTGTTCAGCCGAATGACCTCTGCCGGGAATACTCAGAATGAGGTTCTGAGTTATTGCAACATAGGAGCTTATCACTGCTTTAAGGCTTCTCAGGAAGAATTCCGGAATCTTGCTGCCGGCATGCCTCCGGCTATTCCGGGTGAACATCTCCTTGTAAATCCCCCGTGGTTTCTTGTACACCCGTGAAATTTGGCCAGGTTATGCAGTTTGCATGGCTTCACAATTGCGCCTGCCTAGCTAGGCCACGGTTGCAAACATTCAGGCGTGGCAGCCAGATAGGCTGGTCCCCGTAGGACACTGCCAGCGGACTGGGTATATCTGCTTCCCGTTCTTCTCACCTGAGTGCTACTGATTCCAGCTTTGTCGGCTACACTCTACTCAACCGGAGCATTAATTTGAACCTCAACTCATGGCACTTTGTGTAAGTATTGAGCACTAGAACTCAGTTGTTTGGCACGCCACCACTGTCCATCCAGCACTATGGACGGCACTGCCTACATCTGGCTCTAATTAGTCCATGGTTGTGTTCAGCCGAATGACCTCTCCCGGGAACACTCAGAATGAGGTTCTGAGTTATTGCAACATAGGAGCGTTTCACTGCTTTCAAGGCTTCTCAGGAAGAATTCCGGAATCTTGCTGCCGGCAGGCCTCCGGCTGTTCCGGGTGAACATCTCCTTGTAAATCCCCCGTGGTTTCTTGTACACCCGTGAAATTTGGACAGGTTATGCAGTTTGCATTGCTGCACAATTGCGCCTGCCTAGCTCAGCCGCGGTTGCAAATATTCAGGCGTGGCAGCCAGATAGGCTGGTCCCCGTAGGACTCTGCCAGCGGACTCTGTATATCTGCTTCCCGTTCTTCTCACCTGAGTGCTACTGATTCCAGCTTTGACGGCTACACTCTACTCAACCGGAGCATTAAGTTGAACCTCAACTTATGGCACTTTGTGAAACTGTTGAGAACTAGAGCTCAGTTGTTTGGCATGCCACCACTGTCCATCCAGCACTATGGACGGCACTGCCTACATCTGGCTCTAATTAGTCCACGGTTGTGTTCAGCCGAATGACCTCTGCCGGGAACACTCAGAATGAGGTTCTGAGTTATTGCAACATAGGAGCGTTTCACTGCTTTCAAGGCTTCTCAGGAAGAATTCCGGAATCTTGCTGCCGGCAGGCCTCCGGCTGTTCCGGGTGAACATCTCCTTGTAAATCCCAATTGGTTTCTTGTACACCCGTGAAATTTGGCCAGGTTATGCAGTTTGCATTGCTGCACAATTGCGCAAGCCTAGATCGGCTGCGGTTGCAAACATTCAGGCGTGGAAGCCAGATAGGCTGGTCCCCGTAGGACTCTGCCAGCGGACTGGGTATATCTGCTTCCCGTTCTTCTCACCGGAGTGCTACTGATTCCAGCTTTGACGGCTACACTCGACTCAACATGAGCAGTAAGTTGAACCTCAACTTATGGCACTTTGTGAAACTGTTGAAAACTAGAGCTCAGATGTTTGGCACGCCACCACTGTCCATCCAGTACTATGGACGACATTGCCTACATCTGGCTCTAATTAGTCCACGGTTGTGTTCAGCCGAATGACCTCTGCCGGGAACACTCAGAATGATGTTCTGAGTTATTGCAACATAGGAGCGTTTCACTGCTTTCAAGGCTTCTCAGGAAGAATTCGGGAATCTTGCTGCCGGCAGGCCTCGGGCGGTTCCGGGTGAACATCTCCTTGTAAATCCCCTGTCGTTTCTTCTACACCAGTGAAATTTGGCCAGGTTATGCAGTTTGCATTGCTGCAAAATTGCGCCAGCCGAGCTCGGCCGCGGTTGCAAATATTCAAGCGTGGCAGCCAGATAGGCTGGTCCCCGTAGGACTCTGTCAGCGGACTGGGTATATCTGCTTCCCGTTCTTCTCACCTGAGTGCTACTGATTCCAGCTTTGACGGCTACACTCGACTCAACCGGAGCAGTAAGTTGAACCTCAACTTATGGCACTTTGTGAAACTGTTCAGAACTAGAGCTCAGTTGTTTGGCACGCCACCACTCTCCATCCAGCACTATGGACGGCACTCCCTACATATGGCTCTAATTAGTCCACGTTTGTGTTCAGCCGAATGACCTCTGCCGGGAACACTCAGAATGAGGTTCTGAGTTATTGCAACATAGGATCGTTTCATTCCTTTCAAGGCTTCTCAGGAAGAATTCCGGAATCTTGCTGCCAGCAGGCCTCCGGCTGTTCCGGGTGAACATCTCCTTGTAAATCCCCATTTTTTTCTTGTACACCCGTGAAATTTGGCCAGGTTATTCAGTTTGCATTGCTGCACAATTGCGCCAGCCTAGCTCGGCCGCGGTTGCAAACATTCAGGCGTGGCAGCCAGATAGGCTGGCCCCCTTAGGACTCTGCCAGCGGACTGGGTATATCTGCTTCCCGTTCTTCTCACCTGAGTGCTACTGATTCCACCTTTGACGGCTACACTCGACTCAACCGGAGCAGTAAGTTGAACCTCAACTTATGGCACTTTGTGAAACTGTTGACAACTAGAGCTCAGTTGTTTGGCACGCCACCACTGTGCATCCAGCACTATGGACGGCACTGCCTACATCTGGCTCTTATTAGTTCACGATTGTGTTCAGCCGAATGACCTCTGCCGGGAAAACTCAGAATGAGGTTCTGAGTTATTGCAACATAGGAGCGTTTCACTGCTTTCAAGGCTTCTCAGGAAGAATTCCGGAATTTTGCTGCCGGCAGGCCTCAAGCTGTTCCGGGTGAACATCTCCTTGTAAATCCCCCGTGGTTTCTTGTACACCCGTGAAATTTCCCAGCTTATACACTTTGCATTGCTGCACAATTGCGCCTCCATAGCTCGGCCGGGGTTGGAAATATTCAGGCGTGGCAGCCAGATAGGCTGGTCCCCATAGGACTCTGCCAGCGGACTGGGTATATCTGCTTCCCGTTCTTCTCAACTGAGTGCTACTGATTTCAGCTTTGAGGGCCACATTCTACTCAACCGGAGCATTAAGTTGAACCTCAACTCATGGCACTTTGTGAAACTGTTGAGAACTATAGCTCAGTTGTTTGGCACGCCACCATTGTCCATCCAACACTATGAACGGCACTGCCTACATCTGGCTATAATTATTCCACGGTTGTGTTCATCCAAATGACCTCTGCCGGCAACACTCAGAATGAGGTTCTGAGTTATTGCAACATAGGAGCGTTTCAATGCTTTCAAGGCTTCTCAGGAAGAATTCCGGAATCTTGCTGCGGGCAGGCCTCCGGCTGTTCCGGGTGAACATCTCCTTGCAAATCCCCCGTGGTTTCTTGTACACCCGTGAAATTTGGCCAGGTTATGCAGTTTGCATTGCTGCACAATTGCGCCTGCCTAGCTCGGCCGCGGTTGCAAACATTCAGGCGTGGCAGCCAGATAGGCTGGTCCCCGTAGGACACTGCCAGCGGACTGGGTATATCTGCTTCCCGTTCTTCTCACCTGAGTTCTACTGATTCCAGCTTTGACGGCTACACTCTACTCAACCGGAGCATTAAGTTGAACCTCAACTTATGGCACTTTGTGAAAGTGTTGAGAACTAGAGCTCAGTTGTTTGGCACGCCACCAGTGTCCATCCAGCAATATGGACGGCACTGCCTATATCTGGCTCTAATTAGTCAACGGTTGTGTTCAGCCGAATGACCTCTGCCGGGAACACTCAGAATGAGGTTTTGAGTTATTGCAACATAGGAGCCTTTCACTGCTTTCAAGGCTTCTCAGGAAGAATTCCGGAATCTTGCTGCCGGCGGGCCTCTGGCTCTCCGAGTGAACATCTCCTTGTAAATCCCCCGTGGTTTCTTGTACACCCGTGAAATTTGGACAAGTTATGCAGTTTGAATTGCTGCACAATTGCGCCTACAAAGCTCGGCCGCGGATGCAAACATTCAGGCGTGGCAGCCATATAGGCTGGTCCCCGTAGGACTCTGTCAGCGGACTGGGTATATCTGCTTCCCGTTCTTCTCACCTGAGTGCTACTGATTCCAGATTTGAAAGCTACACTCTACTCAACCGGAGCAGTAAGTTGAACCTCAACTTATGGCACTTTGTGAAAATGATGAGAACTAGAGCTCACTTGTTTGGCACGCCACCACTGTCCATCCAGCACTATGGCCGGCACTGCCTACATCTGGCTCTAATTAGTCCACGATTGTGTTCAGCCGAATGACCTCTGCCGGCAACACTCAGAATGAGGTTCTGAGTTATTGCAACATAGGATGGTTTCACTGCTTTCAAGGCTTCTCAGGAAGAATTCCGGAATCTTGCTGCCGGCAGGCCTCCGGCTGTTCCGGGTGAACATCTCCTTGTAAATCCCCTGTGGTTTCTTGTACACCCGTGAAATTTGGCCAGGTTATGCAGTTTGCATGGCTTCACAATTGCGCCTGCCTAGCTCGGCCACGGTTGCAAACATTCAGGCGTGGGAGCCAGATAGGCTGGTCCCCGTAGGACACTGCCAGCGGACTGGGTATATCTGCTTCCCGTTCTTCTCACCTGAGTGCTACTGATACCAGCTTTGACGGCTACACTCGACTCAACCGGAGCAGTAAGTTGAACCTCAACTTATGGCACTTTGTGAAACTGTTGAGAACTAGAGCTCAGTTGTTTGGCACGCCAATACTGTCCATCCAGCACTATGGACGGAACTGCCTACATCTGGCTCTAATTAGTCCACGATTTTGTTCAGCCGAATGACCTCTGCCGGGAACACTCAGAATGAGGTTCTGAGTTATTGCAACATAGGAGCGTTTCACTGCTTTCAAGGCTTCTCAGGAAGAATTCCGGAATCTTGCTGCCGGCAGGCCTCCGGCTGTTCCGGGTGAACATCTCCTTGTAAATCCCCCGTGGTTTCTTGTACACCCGTGAAATTTGGCCAGGTTATGCAGTTTGCATGGCTTCACAATTACGCCTGCCTAGCTAGGCCACGGTTGCAAACATTCAGGCGTGGCAGCCAGATAGGCTGGTCCCCGTAGGACACTGCCAGCGGACTGGGTATATCTGCTTCCCGTTCTTCTCACCTGAGTGCTACTGATTCCAGCTTTGTCGGCTACACTCTACTCAACCGGAGCATTAATTTGAACCTCAACTCATGGCACTTTGTGTAAGTATTGAGCACTAGAACTCAGTTGTTTGGCACGCCACCACTGTCCATCCAGCACTATGGACGGCACTGCCTACATCTGGCTCTAATTAGTCCATGGTTGTGTTCAGCCGAATGACCTCTCCCGGGAACACTCAGAATGAGGTTCTGAGTTATTGCAACATAGGAGCGTTTCACTGCTTTCAAGGCTTCTCAGGAAGAATTCCGGAATCTTCCTGCCGGCAGGCCTCCGGCTGTTCCGGGTGAACATCTCCTTGTAAATCCCCCGTGGTTTCTTGTACACCCGTGAAATTTGGACAGGTTATGCAGTTTGCATTGCTGCACAATTGCGCCTGCCTAGCTCAGCCGCGGTTGCAAATATTCAGGCGTGGCAGCCCGATAGGCTGGTCCCCGTAGGACTCTGCCAGCGGACTGGGTATATCTGCTTCCCGTTCTTCTCACCTGAGTGCTACTGATTCCAGCTTTGACGGCTACACTCGACTCAACCGGAGCAGTAAGTTGAACCTCAACTTATGGCACTTTGTGAAACTGTTCAGAACTAGAGCTCAGTTGTTTGGCACGCCACCACTCTCCATCCAGCACTATGGACGGCACTCCCTACATATGGCTCTAATTAGTCCACGTTTGTGTTCAGCCGAATGACCTCTGCCGGGAACACTCAGAATGAGGTTCTGAGTTATTGCAACATAGGATCGTTTCATTGCTTTCAAGGCTTCTCAGGAAGAATTCCGGAATCTTGCTGCCAGCAGGCCTCCGGCTGTTCCGGGTGAACATCTCCTTGTAAATCCCCATTTGTTTCTTGTACACCCGTGAAATTTGGCCAGGTTATTCAGTTTGCATTGCTGCACAATTGCGCCAGCCTAGCTCGGCCGCGGTTGCAAACATTCAGGCGTGGCAGCCAGATAGGCTGGCCCCCTTAGGACTCTGCCAGCGGACTGGGTATATCTGCTTCCCGTTCTTCTCACCTGAGTGCTACTGATTCCACCTTTGACGGCTACACTCGACTCAACCGGAGCAGTAAGTTGAACCTCAACTTATGGCACTTTGTGAAACTGTTGACAACTAGAGCTCAGTTGTTTGGCACGCCACCACTGTGCATCCAGCACTATGGACGGCACTGCCTACATCTGGCTCTAATTAGTTCACGATTGTGTTCAGCCGAATGACCTCTGCCGGGAAAACTCAGAATGAGGTTCTGAGTTATTGCAACATAGGAGCGTTTCACTGCTTTCAAGGCTTCTCAGGAAGAATTCCGGAATCTTGCTGCCGGCAGGCCTCCGTCTGTTCCGGGTGAACATCTCCTTGTAAATCCCCCGTTGTTTCTTGTACACCCGTGAAATTTGGACAGGTTATGCAGTTTGCATTGCTGCACAATTGCGCCTGCCTAGCACGGCCGCGGTTGCAAACATTCAGGCGTGGCAGCCAGATAGGCTGGTCCCCATAGGACTCTGCCAGCGGACTGTGTATATCTGCTTCCGGTTCTTCTCACCTGAGTGCTACTGATTCCAGCTTTGACGGCTACACTCTACTCCACCGGAGCAGTAAGTTGAACCTCAACTTATGGCACTTTGTGAAACTGTTGAGAACTAGAGCTCAGTTGTTTGGCACGCCACCACTGTCCATCCAGCAGTATGGACGGCACTCCCTACATCTGGCTCTAATTAGTCCACGGTTGTGTTCAGCCGAATGACCTCTGCCGGGAACACTCAGAATGAGGTTCTGAGTTATTGCAACATAGGAGCGTTTCACTGCTTTCAAAGCTTCTCAGGAAGAATTCCGGAATCTTGCTGCCGGTGGGCCTCTGGCTCTCCGAGTGAACATCTCCTTGTAAATTCCCCGTGGTTTCTTGTACACCCGTGAAATTTGGACAGGTTATGCAGTTTGCATTGCTGCACAATTGCGCCTGCCTAGCTCGGCTGCGGTTGCAAACATTCAGGCGTGGCAGCCAGATAGGCTGGTCCCCGTAGGACACTGCCAGCGGATTGGGTATATCTGCTTCCTGTTCTTCTCACCTGAGTGCTACTGATTCCAGCTTTGACGGCTACACTCTACGCAACCGGAGCATTAAGTTGAACCTCAACTTACGGGACTTTGTGAAAGTGTTGAGAACTAGAGCTCAGTATTTTACCACGCCACCACTCTCCATCCAGCACTATGGACGGAACTGCCTACATCTGGCTCTACTTAGTCCAAGATTGTGTTCAGCCGAATGACCTCTGCCGGGAACACTCAGAATGACGTTCTGAGTTATTGCAACATAGGAGCGTTTCACTGCTTTCAAGGCTTCTCAGGAAGAATTCCGGAATCTTGCTGCCGGCAGGCCTCCGGCTGTTCCGGGTGAACATCTCCTTGTAAATCCCCCGTGGTTTCTTGTACACCCGTGAAATTTGGCCAGGTTATGCAGTTTGCATGGCTTCACAATTGCGCCTGCCTAGCTCGGCCACGGTTGCAAACATTCAGGCGTGGCAGCCAGATAGGCTAGTCCCCGTAGGACACTGCCAGCGGACTGGGTATATCTGCTTCCCGTTCTTCTCACCTGAGTGCTACTGATTCCAGCTTTGACGGCTATACTCTACTCAACCGGAGCATTAAGTTGAACCTCAACTCATGGCACTTTGTGTAAGTGTTGAGCACTAGAACTCAGTTGTTTGGCACGCCACCACTGTCCATCCAGCACTATGGACGGCACTGCCTCCATCTGGCTCTAATTAGTCCATGGTTGTGTTCAGCCGAATGACCTCTGCCGGGAACACTCAGAATGAGGTTCTGAGTTATTGCAACATAGGAGCGTTTCACTGCTTTCAAGGCTTCTCAGGAATAATTCCGGAATCTTGCTGCCGGCAGGCCTCCGTCTGTTCCGGGTGAACATCTCCTTGTAAATCCCCCGTGGTTTCTTGTACACCCGTGAAATTTGGACAGGTTATGCAGTTTGCATTGCTGCACAATTGCGCCTGCCTAGCTCGGCCGCGATTGCAAATATTCTGGCGTGGCAGCCAGATAGGCTGGTCCCCGTAGGACTCTGCCAGCGGACTGTGTATATCTGCTTCCCGTTCTTCTCACCTGAGTGCTACTGATTCCAGCTTTGACGGCTACACTCTACTCCACCGGAGCAGTAAGTTGAACCTCAACTTATGGCACTTTGTAAAACTGTTGAGAACTAGAGCTCAGTTGTTTGGCACGCCACCACTCTCCATCCAGCACTATGGACGGCACTCCCTACATCTGGCTCTAATTAGTCCACGGTTGTGTTCAGCCGAATGACCTCTGCCGGGAACACTCAGAATGAGGTTCTGAGTTATTGCAACATAGGAGCGTTTCACTGCTTTCAAGGCTTCTCAGGAAGAATTCCGGAATCTTGCTGCCGGCAGTCCTCCGGCTGTTCCGGGTGAACATCTCCTTGTAAATCCCCATTGGTTTCTTGTACACCCGTGAAATTTGGCCAGGTTATGCATTTTGCATTGCTGCACAATTGCGCAAGCCTAGCTCGGCC
Source organism: Dipodomys merriami (assembly GCF_024711535.1). Lineage (NCBI taxonomy): Eukaryota > Metazoa > Chordata > Mammalia > Rodentia > Heteromyidae > Dipodomys > Dipodomys merriami. The sequence goes on from NW_027204481.1 coordinate 826,497, forward strand.
GCGGTTGCAAACATTCAGGCGTGGCAGCCAGATAGGCTGGTCCCCATAGGACTCTGCCAGCGGACTGGGTATATGTGCTTCCCGTTCTTCTCACCTGAGTGCTACTGATTCCAGCTTTGACGGCTACACTCGACTCAACCGGAGCAGTAAGTTGAACCTCAACTTATGGCACTTTGTGAAACTGTTGAGAACTAGAGCTCAGTTGTTTGGCATGCCACCACTGTCCATCCAGCACTATGGACGGTACTGCCTACATCTGGCTCTAATTAGTTCACGATTGTGTTCAGCCGAATGACCTCTGCCGGGAAAACTCAGAATGAGGTTCTAAGTTACTGCAACATAGGAGCGTTTCACTGCTATCAAGGCTTCTCAGGAAGAATTCCGGAATCTTGCTGCGGGCAGGCCTCCGGCTGTTCCGGGTGAACATCTCCTTGTAAATCCCCCGTGGTTTCTTGTCCACCCGTGAAATTTGGCCAAGTTATGCAGTTTGCATTGCTGCACAATTCCGCCTGCCTAGCTCAGCCGCGGTTGCAAACATTCAGGCGTGGCAGCCTGATGGACTGGTCCCCGTAGGACACTGCCAGCGGACTGGGTATATCTGCTTCCCGTTCTCCTCACCTTTGTGCTACTGATTCCAGCTTTGATGGCTACACTCTACTCAACGGGAGCATTAAGTTGAACCTCAACTTATGGCACTTTGTGAAACTGTTCAGAACTAGAGCTCAGTTGTTTGGCACGCCACCACTCTCCATCCAGCACTATGGACGTCACTCCCTACATATGGCTCTAATTAGTCCACGGTTGTGTTCAGCCGAATGACCTCTGCCGGCAACACTCAGAATGAGGTTCTGAGTTATTGCAACATAGGAGCGTTTCACTGCTTTCAAGGCTTCTCAGGAAGAATTCCGGAATCTTCCTGCCGGCAGGCCTCCGGCTGTTCCAGGTGAACATCTCCTTGTAAATCCCCCGTGGTTTCTTGTACACCCGTGAAATTTGGCCAGGTTATGCTGTTTGCATTGCTGCACAATTGCGCCTGCCAAGCTAGGCCGCGGTTGCAAACATTCAGTCGTGGCAGCCAGATAGGCTGGTCCCCGTAGGACACTGCCAGCGGACTGGGTATATCTGCTTCCCGTTCTTCTCACCTGAGTGCTACTGATTCCAGCTTTGACGGCTACACTCTACTCAACCGGAGCATTAAGTTGAACCTCAACTTATGGCACTTTGTGAAACTGTTGAGAACTAGAGCTCAGTTGTTTGGCACGCCACCACTGTCCATCCAGCACTATGGACGGCACTGCCTACATCTGGCTCTAAGTAGTCCACGATTGTGTTCAGCCGAATGACCTCTGCCGGGAACACTGAGAATGAGGTTCTGAGTTATTGCAACATAGGAGCGTTTCACTGCTTTCAAGGCTTCTCAGGAAGAATTCCGGAATCTTGCTGCCGGCAGGCCTCCGGCTGTTCTGGGTGAATATCTCCTTGTAAATCCCCATTGGTTTCTTGTACACCCGTGAAATTTGGACAGGTTATGCAGTTTGCATTGCTGTACAATTGCGCCTGCCTAGCTCGGCCGCGTTTGAAATTTCAGGCGTGGCAGCCAGACAGGCTTGTCCCCGTAGTACTCTGCCAGCGGACTGGGTATATCTGCTTCCCGTTCTTCTCACCTGAGTGCTACTGATTCCAGCTTTGACGGCTATACTGGACTCAACCGGAGCAGTAAGTTGAACCTGAACTTATGGCACTTTGTGAAACTGTTGAGAACTAGAGCTTAGATGTTTGGCACGCCACCACTGTCCATCCAGTACTATGGACGACATTGCCTACATCTGGCTCTAATTAGTCCACGGTTGTGTTCAGCCGAATAACCTCTGCCGGGAACACTCAGAATGAGATTCTGAGTTATTGCAACATAGGAGCGTTTCACTGCTTTCAAGGCTTCTCAGGAAGATTTCCGGAATCTTGCTGCCCGCAGGCCTCCGGCTGTTCCGGGTGAACATCTCCTTGTAAATCCCCCGTGGTTTCTTGTACACCCGTGAAATTTGGCCAGGTTATGCTGTTTGCATTGCTGCACAATTGCGCCTGCCTAGCTCGGCCGCGGTTGCAAACATTCAGGCGTGGCAGCCAGATAGCCTGGTCCCCGTAGGACACTGCCAGCGGACTGGGTATATCTGCTTCCCGTTCTCCTCACCTGAGTGCTACTGATTCAAGCTTTGACGGCTACACTCTACTCAACCGGAGCATTAAGTTGAACCTCAACTTATGGCACTTTGTGAAACTCTTCAGAACTAGAGCTCAGTTTTTTGGCACGCCACCACTCTCCATCCAGCACTATGGACGGCACTCCCTACATATGGCTCTAATTAGTCCATGGTTGTGTTCAGCCGAATGCCCTCTGCCGGGAACACTCAGAATGAGGTTCTGAGTTATTGCAACATAGGAGCGTTTCATTGCTTTCAAGGCTTCTCAGGAAGAATTCCGGAATCTTGCTCCCAGCAGGCCTCCGGCTGTTCCGGGTGAACATCTCCTTGTAACTCCCCCGTGGTTTCTTGTACACCCGTGAAATTTGGCCAGGTTATGCAGTTTGCATTGCTGCACAATTGCGCCTGCCTAGCTAGGCCGCGGTTGCAAACATTCAGGCATGGCAGCCAGATAGGCTGGTCCCCGTAGGACAATGCCAGCGGACTGGGTATATCTGCTTCCCGTTCTTCTCACCTGAGTGCTACTGATTCCCGATTTGACGGCTACACTCTACTCAACCGGAGCCGTAAGTTGAACCTCAACTAATGGCACTTTGTGAAACTGTTGAGAACTAGAGCTCAGTTGTTTGGCACGCCACCACTGTCCATCCAGCACTATGGACGGCACTGCCTACATCTAGCTCTAATTAGTCCACGATTGTGTTCAGCCGAATGACCTCAGCCGGGAACACCCAGAATGAGGTTCTGAGTTATTGCAACGTAGGAGCGTTTCACTGCTTTCAAGGCTTCTCAGGAAGAATTCCGGAATCTTGCTGCCGGCAGGCCTCGGGCTGTTCCGATTGAACATCTCCTTGTAAATCCCCTGTGGTTTCTTGTACACCCGTGAAATTTGGCCAGGTTATGCAGTTTGCATTGCTGCACAATTGGGCCAGCCTAGCTCGGCTCCGGTTGCAAATATTCAGGCGTGGCAGCCAGATAGTCTGGTCCCCGTAGGACTCTGCAGCGGACTGGGTATATCTGCTTCCCATTCTTCTCACCGGAGTGCTACTGATTCCAGCTTTGACAGCTACAGTCGACTCAACATGAGCAGTAAGTTGAACCTCAACTTATGGCACTTTGTGAAACTGTTGAAAACTAGAGCTCAGATGTTTGGCACGCCACCACTGTCCATCCAGTACTATGGACGACATTGCCTACATCTGGCTCTAATTAGTCCACGGTTGTGTTCAGCCGAATGACCTCTGCCGGGAACACTCAGAATGATGTTCTGAGTTATTGCAACATAGGAGCGTTTCACTGCTTTCAAGGCTTCTCAGGAAGAATTCGGGAATCTTGCTGCCGGCAGGCCTCGGGCTGTTCCGGGTGAACATCTCCTTGTAAATCCCCTGTCGTTTCTTCTACACCAGTGAAATTTGGCCAGGTTATGCAGTTTGCATTGCTGCACAATTGCGCCAGCCGAGCTCGGCCGCGGTTGCAAATATTCAGGCGTGGCAGCCAGATAGGCTGGTCCCCGTAGGACTCTGCCAGCGGACTGGGTATATCTGCTTCCCGTTCTTCTCACCTGAGTGCTACTGATTCCAGCTTTGACGGCTACACTCGACTCAACCGGAGCAGTAAGTTGAACCTCAACTTATGGCACTTTGTGAAACTGTTCAGAACTAGAGCTCAGTTGTTTGGCACGCCACCACTCTCCATCCAGCACTATGGACGGCACTCCCTACATATGGCTCTAATTAGTCCACGTTTGTGTTCAGCCGAATGACCTCTGCCGGGAACACTCAGAATGAGGTTCTGAGTTATTGCAACATAGGATCGTTTCATTGCTTTCAAGGCTTCTCAGGAAGAATTCCGGAATCTTGCTGCCAGCAGGCCTCCGGCTGTTCCGGGTGAACATCTCCTTGTAAATCCCCATTTGTTTCTTGTACACCCGTGAAATTTGGCCAGGTTATTCAGTTTGCATTGCTGCACAATTGCGCCAGCCTAGCTCGGCCGCGGTTGCAAACATTCAGGCGTGGCAGCCAGATAGGCTGGCCCCCTTAGGACTCTGCCAGCGGACTGGGTATATCTGCTTCCCGTTCTTCTCAACTGAGTGCTACTGATTCCACCTTTGACGGCTACACTCGACTCAACCGGAGCATTAAGTTGAACCTCAACTTATGGCACTTTGTGAAACTGTTGACAACTAGAGCTCAGTTGTTTGGCACGCCACCACTGTGCAACCAGCACTATGGACGGCACTGGCTACATCTGGCTCTAATTAGTTCACGATTGTGTTCAGCCGAATGACCTCTGCCGGGAAAACTCAGAATGAGGTTCTGAGTTATTGCAACATAGGAGCGTTTCACTGCTTTCAAGGCTTCTCAGGAAGAATTCCGGAATTTTGCTGCCGGCAGGCCTCCGGCTGTTCCGGGTGAACATCTCCTTGCAAATCCCCCGTGGTTTCTTGTACACCCGTGAAATTTGGACAGGTTATGCAGTTTGCATTGCTGCACAATTGCGCCTGCCTAGCTCGGCCGCGGTTGCAAACATTCAGGCGTGGCAGCCAGATAGGCTGGTCCCCGTAGGACACTGCCAGCGGACTGGGTATATCTGTTTCCCGTTCTTCTCACCTGAGTTCTACTGATTCCAGCTTTGACGGCTACACTCTACTCAACCGGATCATTAAGTTGAACCTCAACATACGGCACTTTGTGAAAGTTTTGAGAACTAGAGCTCAGTTGTTTGGCACCCCACCACTCTCCATCCAGCACTATGGACGGCACTGCCTACATTTGGCTCTAATTAGTCCACGGTTGTGTTCAGCCAAATGACCTCTCCCGGGAACACTGAGAATGAGGTTCTGAGTTATTGCAACATAGGAGCGTTTCACTGCTTTCAAGGCTTCTCAGGAAGAATTCCGGAATCTTCCTGCCGGCAGGCCTCCGGCTGTTCCGGGTGAACATCTCCTTGTAAATCCCCCGTGGTTTCATGTACACCCGTGAAATTTGGCCAGGTTATGCAGTTTGCATTGCTGCACAATTGCGCCTGCCTAGCTCGGCCGCGGTTGCAAACATTCAGGCGTGGCAGCCAGATAGGCTGGTCCCCGTAGGACTCTGCCAGGGAACTGGGTATATCTGCTTTCCGTTCTTCTCACCTGAGTGCTACTGATTCCAGCTTTGACGGATACACTCTACTCAACCGGAGCAGTAAGTTGAACCTCAACTTAGGGCACTTTGTGAAAGTGTTGAGAACTAATGCTCAGTTGTTTGGCACGCCACCAGTGTCCATCCAGCAATATGGACGGCACTGCCTATATCTGGCTCTAATTAGTCAACGGTTGTGTTCAGCCGAATGACCTCTGCCGGGAACACTCAGAATGAGGATTTGAGTTATTGCAACATAGGAGCGTTTCACTGCTTTCAAGGCTTCTCAGGAAGAATTCCGGAATCTTGCTGCCGGCGGGCCTCTGGCTCTCCGAGTGAACATCTCCTTGTAAATCCCCCGTGGTTTCTTGTACACCCGTGAAATTTGGACAAGTTATGCAGTTTGAATTGCTGCACAATTGCGCCTACATAGCTCGGCCGCGGATGCAAACATTCAGGCGTGGCAGCCATATAGGCTGGTCCCCGTAGGACTTTGCCAGCGGACTGGGTATATCTGCTTCCCGTTCTTCTCACCTGAGTGCTACTGATTCCAGATTTGACAGCTACACTCTACTCAAACGGAGCAGTAAGTTGAACCTCAACTTATGGCACTTTGTGAAAATGATGAGAACTAGAGCTCACTTGTTTGGCACGCCACCACTGTCCATCCAGCACTATGGCCGGCACTGCCTACATCTGGCTCTAATTAGTCCACGATTGTGTTCAGCCGAATGACCTCTGCCGGCAACACTCAGAATGAGGTTCTGAGTTATTGCAACATAGGAGCGTTTCACTGCTTTCAAGGCTTCTCAGGAAGAATTCCGGAATCTTGCTGCCGGCAGGCCTCCGGCTGTTCCGGGTGAACATCTCCTTGTAAATCCCCCGTGGTTTCTTGTACACCCGTGAAATTTGGCCAGGTTATGCAGTTTGCATGGCTTCACAATTGCGCCTGCCTAGCTCGGCCACGGTTGCAAACATTCAGGCGTGGCAGCCAGATAGGCTGGTCCCCGTAGGACACTGCCAGCGGACTGGGTATATCTGCTTCCCGTTCTTCTCACCTGAGTGCTACTGATTCCAGCTTTGACGGCTACACTCTACTCAACCGGAGCATTAAGTTGAACCTCAACTCATGGCACTTTGTGTAAGTGTTGAGCACTAGAACTCAGTTGTTTGGCACGCCACCACTGTCCATCCAGCACTATGGACGGCACTGCCTACATCTGGCTCTAATTAGTCCATGGTTGTGTTCAGCAGAATGACCTCTGCCGGGAACACTCAGAATGAGGTTCTGAGTTATTGCAACTTAGGAGCGTTTCACTGCTTTCAAGGCTTCTCAGGAAGAATTCCGGAATCTTGCTGCCGGCAGGCCTCCGGCTGTTCCGGGTGTACATCTCCTTGTAAATCCAAATTGGTTTCTTGTACACCCGTGAAATTTGGCCAGGTTATGCAGTTTGCATGGCTGCTCAATTGCGCAAGCCTAGCTCGGCCGCGGTTGCAAACATTCAGGCGTGGCAGCCTTATGGACTGGTCCCCGTAGGACACTGCCAGCGGACTGGGTATATCTGCTTCCCGTTCTCCTCACCTTTGTGCTACTGATTCCAGCTTTGACGGCTACACTCTACTCAACGGGAGCATTAAGTTGAACCTCAACTTATGGCACTTTGTGAAACTGTTCAGAACTAGAGCTCAGTTGTTTGGCACGCCACCACTCTCCATCAGCACTATGGACGTCACGCCCTACATATGGCTCTAATTAGTCCACGGTTGTGTTCAGCCGAATGACCTCTGCCGGGAACACTGAGAATGAGGTTCTGAGTTATGGCAACATAGGAGCGTTTCACTGCTTTCAAGGCTTCTCAGGAAGAATTCCGGAATCTTCCTACCGGCAGGCCTCCCGCTGTTCCAGGTGAACATCTCCTTGTAAATCCCCCGTGGTTTCTTGTACACCCGTGAAATTTGGCCAGGTTATGCAGTTTGCATTGCTGCACAATTGCGCCTGGCTAGCTAGGCCGCGGTTGCAAACATTCAGGCGTGGCAGCCAGATAGGCTGGTCCCCGTAGGACACTGCCAGCGGACTGGGTATATCTGCTTCCCGTTCTTCTCACCTGAGTGCTACTGACGGCTTTGACGGCTACACTCTACTCAACCTGAGCATTAAGTTGAACCTCAACTTATGGCACTTTGTGCAAGTGTTGAGAACTAGAACTCAGTTGTTTGGCACGCCACCACTGTCCATCCAGCACTATGGACGGCACTGCCTACATCTGGCTCTAATTAGTCCATGGTTGTGTTCAGCCGAATGACCTCTCCCGGGAACACTCAGAATGAGGTTCTGAGTTATTGCAACATAGGAGCGTTTCACTGCTTTCAAGGCTTCTCAGGAAGAATTCCGGAATCTTGCTGCCGGCAGGCCTCCGGCTGTTCCGGGTGAACATCTCCTTGTAAATCCCCCGTGGTTTCTTGTACACCCGTGAAATTTGGACAGGTTATGCAGTTTGCATTGCTGCACAATTGCGCCTGCCTAGCTCAGCCGCGGTTGCAAATATTCAGGCGTGGCAGCCAGATAGGCTGGTCCCCGTAGGACTCTGCCAGCGGACTCTGTATATCTGCTTCCCGTTCTTCTCACCTGAGTGCTACTGATTCCAGCTTTGACGGCTACACTCTACTCAACCGGAGCATTAAGTTGAACCTCAACTTATGGCACTTTGTGAAACTGTTGAGAACTAGAGCTCAGTTGTTTGGCATGCCACCACTGTCCATCCAGCACTATGGACGGCACTGCCTACATCTGGCTCTAATTAGTCCACGGTTGTGTTCAGCCGAATGACCTCTGCCGGGAACACTCAGAATGAGGTTCTGAGTTATTGCAACATAGGAGCGTTTCACTGCTTTCAAGGCTTCTCAGGAAGAATTCCGGAATCTTGCTGCCGGCAGGCCTCCGGCTGTTCCGGGTGAACATCTCCTTGTAAATCCCAATTGGTTTCTTGTACACCCGTGAAATTTGGCCAGGTTATGCAGTTTGCATTGCTGCACAATTGCGCAAGCCTAGATCGGCTGCGGTTGCAAACATTCAGGCGTGGAAGCCAGATAGGCTGGTCCCCGTAGGACTCTGCCAGCGGACTGGGTATATCTGCTTCCCGTTCTTCTCACCGGAGTGCTACTGATTCCAGCTTTGACGGCTACACTCGACTCAACATGAGCAGTAAGTTGAACCTCAACTTATGGCACTTTGTGAAACTGTTGAAAACTAGAGCTCAGATGTTTGGCACGCCACCACTGTCCATCCAGTACTATGGACGACATTGCCTACATCTGGCTCTAATTAGTCCACGGTTGTGTTCAGCCGAATGACCTCTGCCGGGAACACTCAGAATGATGTTCTGAGTTATTGCAACATAGGAGCGTTTCACTGCTTTCAAGGCTTCTCAGGAAGAATTCGGGAATCTTGCTGCCGGCAGGCCTCGGGCGGTTCCGGGTGAACATCTCCTTGTAAATCCCCTGTCGTTTCTTCTACACCAGTGAAATTTGGCCAGGTTATGCAGTTTGCATTGCTGCAAAATTGCGCCAGCCGAGCTCGGCCGCGGTTGCAAATATTCAAGCGTGGCAGCCAGATAGGCTGGTCCCCGTAGGACTCTGTCAGCGGACTGGGTATATCTGCTTCCCGTTCTTCTCACCTGAGTGCTACTGATTCCAGCTTTGACGGCTACACTCGACTCAACCGGAGCAGTAAGTTGAACCTCAACTTATGGCACTTTGTGAAACTGTTCAGAACTAGAGCTCAGTTGTTTGGCACGCCACCACTCTCCATCCAGCACTATGGACGGCACTCCCTACATATGGCTCTAATTAGTCCACGTTTGTGTTCAGCCGAATGACCTCTGCCGGGAACACTCAGAATGAGGTTCTGAGTTATTGCAACATAGGATCGTTTCATTCCTTTCAAGGCTTCTCAGGAAGAATTCCGGAATCTTGCTGCCAGCAGGCCTCCGGCTGTTCCGGGTGAACATCTCCTTGTAAATCCCCATTTGTTTCTTGTACACCCGTGAAATTTGGCCAGGTTATTCAGTTTGCATTGCTGCACAATTGCGCCAGCCTAGCTCGGCCGCGGTTGCAAACATTCAGGCGTGGCAGCCAGATAGGCTGGCCCCCTTAGGATTCTGCCAGCGGACTGGGTATATCTGCTTCCCGTTCTTCTCACCTGAGTGCTACTGATTCCACCTTTGACGGCTACACTCGACTCAACCGGAGCAGTAAGTTGAACCTCAACTTATGGCACTTTGTGAAACTGTTGACAACTAGAGCTCAGTTGTTTGGCACGCCACCACTGTGCATCCAGCACTATGGACGGCACTGCCTACATCTGGCTCTTATTAGTTCACGATTGTGTTCAGCCGAATGACCTCTGCCGGGAAAACTCAGAATGAGGTTCTGAGTTATTGCAACATAGGAGCGTTTCACTGCTTTCAAGGCTTCTCAGGAAGAATTCCGGAATTTTGCTGCCGGCAGGCCTCAAGCTGTTCCGGGTGAACATCTCCTTGTAAATCCCCCGTGGTTTCTTGTACACCCGTGAAATTTCCCAGCTTATACACTTTGCATTGCTGCACAATTGCGCCTCCATAGCTCGGCCGGGGTTGGAAATATTCAGGCGTGGCAGCCAGATAGGCTGGTCCCCATAGGACTCTGCCAGCGGACTGGGTATATCTGCTTCCCGTTCTTCTCAACTGAGTGCTACTGATTTCAGCTTTGAGGGCCACATTCTACTCAACCGGAGCATTAAGTTGAACCTCAACTCATGGCACTTTGTGAAACTGTTGAGAACTATAGCTCAGTTGTTTGGCACGCCACCATTGTCCATCCAACACTATGGACGGCACTGCCTACATCTGGCTATAATTATTCCACGGTTGTGTTCATCCAAATGACCTCTGCCGGCAAAACTCAGAATGAGGTTCTGAGTTATTGCAACATAGGAGCGTTTCAATGCTTTCAAGGCTTCTCAGGAAGAATTCCGGAATCTTGCTGCGGGCAGGCCTCCGGCTGTTCCGGGTGAACATCTCCTTGCAAATCCCCCGTGGTTTCTTGTACACCCGTGAAATTTGGCCAGGTTATGCAGTTTGCATTGCTGCACAATTGCGCCTGCCTAGCTCGGCCGCGGTTGCAAACATTCAGGCGTGGCAGCCAGATAGGCTGGTCCCCGTAGGACACTGCCAGCGGACTGGGTATATCTGCTTCCCGTTCTTCTCACCTGAGTTCTACTGATTCCAGCTTTGACGGCTACACTCTACTCAACCGGAGCATTAAGTTGAACCTCAACTTATGGCACTTTGTGAAAGTGTTGAGAACTAGAGCTCAGTTGTTTGGCACGCCACCAGTGTCCATCCAGCAATATGGACAGCACTGCCTATATCTGGCTCTAATTAGTCAACGGTTGTGTTCAGCCGAATGACCTCTGCCGGGAACACTCAGAATGAGGTTTTGAGTTATTGCAACATAGGAGCCTTTCACTGCTTTCAAGGCTTCTCAGGAAGAATTCCGGAATCTTGCTGCCGGCGGGCCTCTGGCTCTCCGAGTGAACATCTCCTTGTAAATCCCCCGTGGTTTCTTGTACACCCGTGAAATTTGGACAAGTTATGCAGTTTGAATTGCTGCACAATTGCGCCTACAAAGCTCGGCCGCGGATGCAAACATTCAGGCGTGGCAGCCATATAGGCTGGTCCCTGTAGGACTCTGTCAGCGGACTGGGTATATCTGCTTCCCGTTCTTCTCACCTGAGTGCTACTGATTCCAGATTTGAAAGCTACACTCTACTCAACCGGAGCAGTAAGTTGAACCTCAACTTATGGCACTTTGTGAAAATGATGAGAACTAGAGCTCACTTGTTTGGCACGCCACCACTGTCCATCCAGCACTATGGCCGGCACTGCCTACATCTGGCTCTAATTAGTCCACGATTGTGTTCAGCCGAATGACCTCTGCCGGCAACACTCAGAATGAGGTTCTGAGTTATTGCAACATAGGATGGTTTCACTGCTTTCAAGGCTTCTCAGGAAGAATTCCGGAATCTTGCTGCCGGCAGGCCTCCGGCTGTTCCGGGTGAACATCTCCTTGTAAATCCCCCGTGGTTTCTTGTACACCCGTGAAATTTGGCCAGGTTATGCAGTTTGCATGGCTTCACAATTGCGCCTGCCTAGCTCGGCCACGGTTGCAAACATTCAGGCGTGGGAGCCAGATAGGCTGGTCCCCGTAGGACACTGCCAGCGGACTGGGTATATCTGCTTCCCGTTCTTCTCACCTGAGTGCTACTGATACCAGCTTTGACGGCTACACTCGACTCAACCGGAGCAGTAAGTTGAACCTCAACTTATGGCACTTTGTGAAACTGTTGAGAACTAGAGCTCAGTTGTTTGGCACGCCAATACTGTCCATCCAGCACTATGGACGGAACTGCCTACATCTGGCTCTAATTAGTCCACGATTTTGTTCAGCCGAATGACCTCTGCCGGGAACACTCAGAATGAGGTTCTGAGTTATTGCAACATAGGAGCGTTTCACTGCTTTCAAGGCTTCTCAGGAAGAATTCCGGAATCTTGCTGCCGGCAGGCCTCCGGCTGTTCCGGGTGAACATCTCCTTGTAAATCCCCCGTGGTTTCTTGTACACCCGTGAAATTTGGCCAGGTTATGCAGTTTGCATGGCTTCACAATTACGCCTGCCTAGCTAGGCCACGGTTGCAAACATTCAGGCGTGGCAGCCAGATAGGCTGGTCCCCGTAGGACACTGCCAGCGGACTGGGTATATCTGCTTCCCGTTCTTCTCACCTGAGTGCTACTGATTCCAGCTTTGTCGGCTACACTCTACTCAACCGGAGCATTAATTTGAACCTCAACTCATGGCACTTTGTGTAAGTATTGAGCACTAGAACTCAGTTGTTTGGCACGCCACCACTGTCCATCCAGCACTATGGACGGCACTGCCTACATCTGGCTCTAATTAGTCCATGGTTGTGTTCAGCCGAATGACCTCTCCCGGGAACACTCAGAATGAGGTTCTGAGTTATTGCAACATAGGAGCGTTTCACTGCTTTCAAGGCTTCTCAGGAAGAATTCCGGAATCTTGCTGCCGGCAGGCCTCCGGCTGTTCCGGGTGAACATCTCCTTGTAAATCCCCCGTGGTTTCTTGTACACCCGTGAAATTTGGACAGGTTATGCAGTTTGCATTGCTGCACAATTGCGCCTGCCTAGCTCAGCCGCGGTTGCAAATATTCAGGCGTGGCAGCCCGATAGGCTGGTCCCCGTAGGACTCTGCCAGCGGACTGGGTATATCTGCTTCCCGTTCTTCTCACCTGAGTGCTACTGATTCCAGCTTTGACGGCTACACTCGACTCAACCGGAGCAGTAAGTTGAACCTCAACTTATGGCACTTTGTGAAACTGTTCAGAACTAGAGCTCAGTTGTTTGGCACGCCACCACTCTCCATCCAGCACTATGGACGGCACTCCCTACATATGGCTCTAATTAGTCCACGTTTGTGTTCAGCCGAATGACCTCTGCCGGGAACACTCAGAATGAGGTTCTGAGTTATTGCAACATAGGATCGTTTCATTGCTTTCAAGGCTTCTCAGGAAGAATTCCGGAATCTTGCTGCCAGCAGGCCTCCGGCTGTTCCGGGTGAACATCTCCTTGTAAATCCCCATTTGTTTCTTGTACACCCGTGAAATTTGGCCAGGTTATTCAGTTTGCATTGCTGCACAATTGCGCCAGCCTAGCTCGGCCGCGGTTGCAAACATTCAGGCGTGGCAGCCAGATAGGCTGGCCCCCTTAGGACTCTGCCAGCGGACTGGGTATATCTGCTTCCCGTTCTTCTCACCTGAGTGCTACTGATTCCACCTTTGACGGCTACACTCGACTCAACCGGAGCAGTAAGTTGAACCTCAACTTATGGCACTTTGTGAAACTGTTGACAACTAGAGCTCAGTTGTTTGGCACGCCACCACTGTGCATCCAGCACTATGGACGGCACTGCCTACATCTGGCTCTAATTAGTTCACGATTGTGTTCAGCCGAATGACCTCTGCCGGGAAAACTCAGAATGAGGTTCTGAGTTATTGCAACATAGGAGCGTTTCACTGCTTTCAAGGCTTCTCAGGAAGAATTCCGGAATCTTGCTGCCGGCAGGCCTCCGTCTGTTCCGGGTGAACATCTCCTTGTAAATCCCCCGTTGTTTCTTGTACACCCGTGAAATTTGGACAGGTTATGCAGTTTGCATTGCTGCACAATTGCGCCTGCCTAGCACGGCCGCGGTTGCAAACATTCAGGCGTGGCAGCCAGATAGGCTGGTCCCCATAGGACTCTGCCAGCGGACTGTGTATATCTGCTTCCGGTTCTTCTCACCTGAGTGCTACTGATTCCAGCTTTGACGGCTACACTCTACTCCACCGGAGCAGTAAGTTGAACCTCAACTTATGGCACTTTGTGAAACTGTTGAGAACTAGAGCTCAGTTGTTTGGCACGCCACCACTGTCCATCCAGCAGTATGGACGGCACTCCCTACATCTGGCTCTAATTAGTCCACGGTTGTGTTCAGCCGAATGACCTCTGCCGGGAACACTCAGAATGAGGTTCTGAGTTATTGCAACATAGGAGCGTTTCACTGCTTTCAAAGCTTCTCAGGAAGAATTCCGGAATCTTGCTGCCGGTGGGCCTCTGGCTCTCCGAGTGAACATCTCCTTGTAAATTCCCCGTGGTTTCTTGTACACCCGTGAAATTTGGACAGGTTATGCAGTTTGCATTGCTGCACAATTGCGCCTGCCTAGCTCGGCTGCGGTTGCAAACATTCAGGCGTGGCAGCCAGATAGGCTGGTCCCCGTAGGACACTGCCAGCGGATTGGGTATATCTGCTTCCTGTTCTTCTCACCTGAGTGCTACTGATTCCAGCTTTGACGGCTACACTCTACGCAATCGGAGCATTAAGTTGAACCTCAACTTACGGGACTTTGTGAAAGTGTTGAGAACTAGAGCTCAGTATTTTACCACGCCACCACTCTCCATCCAGCACTATGGACGGAACTGCCTACATCTGGCTCTAATTAGTCCAAGATTGTGTTCAGCCGAATGACCTCTGCCGGGAACACTCAGAATGACGTTCTGAGTTATTGCAACATAGGAGCGTTTCACTGCTTTCAAGGCTTCTCAGGAAGAATTCCGGAATCTTGCTGCCGGCAGGCCTCCGGCTGTTCCGGGTGAACATCTCCTTGTAAATCCCCCGTGGTTTCTTGTACACCCGTGAAATTTGGCCAGGTTATGCAGTTTGCATGGCTTCACAATTGCGCCTGCCTAGCTCGGCCACGGTTGCAAACATTCAGGCGTGGCAGCCAGATAGGCTAGTCCCCGTAGGACACTGCCAGCGGACTGGGTATATCTGCTTCCCGTTCTTCTCACCTGAGTGCTACTGATTCCAGCTTTGACGGCTATACTCTACTCAACCGGAGCATTAAGTTGAACCTCAACTCATGGCACTTTGTGTAAGTGTTGAGCACTAGAACTCAGTTGTTTGGCACGCCACCACTGTCCATCCAGCACTATGGACGGCACTGCCTCCATCTGGCTCTAATTAGTCCATGGTTGTGTTCAGCCGAATGACCTCTGCCGGGAACACTCAGAATGAGGTTCTGAGTTATTGCAACATAGGAGCGTTTCACTGCTTTCAAGGCTTCTCAGGAATAATTCCGGAATCTTGCTGCCGGCAGGCCTCCGTCTGTTCCGGGTGAACATCTCCTTGTAAATCCCCCGTGGTTTCTTGTACACCCGTGAAATTTGGACAGGTTATGCAGTTTGCATTGCTGCACAATTGCGCCTGCCTAGCTCGGCCGCGATTGCAAATATTCTGGCGTGGCAGCCAGATAGGCTGGTCCCCGTAGGACTCTGCCAGCGGACTGTGTATATCTGCTTCCCGTTCTTCTCACCTGAGTGCTACTGATTCCAGCTTTGACGGCTACACTCTACTCCACCGGAGCAGTAAGTTGAACCTCAACTTATGGCACTTTGTAAAACTGTTGAGAACTAGAGCTCAGTTGTTTGGCACGCCACCACTCTCCATCCAGCACTATGGACGGCACTCCCTACATCTGGCTCTAATTAGTCCACGGTTGTGTTCAGCCGAATGACCTCTGCCGGGAACACTCAGAATGAGGTTCTGAGTTATTGCAACATAGGAGCGTTTCACTGCTTTCAAGGCTTCTCAGGAAGAATTCCGGAATCTTGCTGCCGGCAGTCCTCCGGCTGTTCCGGGTGAACATCTCCTTGTAAATCCCCATTGGTTTCTTGTACACCCGTGAAATTTGGCCAGGTTATGCATTTTGCATTGCTGCACAATTGCGCAAGCCTAGCTCGGCCGCGGTTGCAAACATTCAGGCGTGGCAGCCAGATAGGCTGGTCCCCATAGGACTCTGCCAGCGGACTGGGTATATGTGCTTCCCGTTCTTCTCACCTGAGTGCTACTGATTCCAGCTTTGACGGCTACACTCGACTCAACCGGAGCAGTAAGTTGAACCTCAACTTATGGCACTTTGTGAAACTGTTGAGAACTAGAGCTCAGTTGTTTGGCATGCCACCACTGTCCATCCAGCACTATGGACGGTACTGCCTACATCTGGCTCTAATTAGTTCACGATTGTGTTCAGCCGAATGACCTCTGCCGGGAAAACTCAGAATGAGGTTCTAAGTTACTGCAACATAGGAGCGTTTCACTGCTATCAAGGCTTCTCAGGAAGAATTCCGGAATCTTGCTGCGGGCAGGCCTCCGGCTGTTCCGGGTGAACATCTCCTTGTAAATCCCCCGTGGTTTCTTGTCCACCCGTGAAATTTGGCCAAGTTATGCAGTTTGCATTGCTGCACAATTCCGCCTGCCTAGCTCAGCCGCGGTTGCAAACATTCAGGCGTGGCAGCCTGATGGACTGGTCCCCGTAGGACACTGCCAGCGGACTGGGTATATCTGCTTCCCGTTCTCCTCACCTTTGTGCTACTGATTCCAGCTTTGATGGCTACACTCTACTCAACGGGAGCATTAAGTTGAACCTCAACTTATGGCACTTTGTGAAACTGTTCAGAACTAGAGCTCAGTTGTTTGGCACGCCACCACTCTCCATCCAGCACTATGGACGTCACTCCCTACATATGGCTCTAATTAGTCCACGGTTGTGTTCAGCCGAATGACCTCTGCCGGCAACACTCAGAATGAGGTTCTGAGTTATTGCAACATAGGAGCGTTTCACTGCTTTCAAGGCTTCTCAGGAAGAATTCCGGAATCTTCCTGCCGGCAGGCCTCCGGCTGTTCCAGGTGAACATCTCCTTGTAAATCCCCCGTGGTTTCTTGTACACCCGTGAAATTTGGCCAGGTTATGCTGTTTGCATTGCTGCACAATTGCGCCTGCCAAGCTAGGCCGCGGTTGCAAACATTCAGTCGTGGCAGCCAGATAGGCTGGTCCCCGTAGGACACTGCCAGCGGACTGGGTATATCTGCTTCCCGTTCTTCTCACCTGAGTGCTACTGATTCCAGCTTTGACGGCTACACTCTACTCAACCGGAGCATTAAGTTGAACCTCAACTTATGGCACTTTGTGAAACTGTTGAGAACTAGAGCTCAGTTGTTTGGCACGCCACCACTGTCCATCCAGCACTATGGACGGCACTGCCTACATCTGGCTCTAAGTAGTCCACGATTGTGTTCAGCCGAATGACCTCTGCCGGGAACACTGAGAATGAGGTTCTGAGTTATTGCAACATAGGAGCGTTTCACTGCTTTCAAGGCTTCTCAGGAAGAATTCCGGAATCTTGCTGCCGGCAGGCCTCCGGCTGTTCTGGGTGAATATCTCCTTGTAAATCCCCATTGGTTTCTTGTACACCCGTGAAATTTGGACAGGTTATGCAGTTTGCATTGCTGTACAATTGCGCCTGCCTAGCTCGGCCGCGTTTGAAATTTCAGGCGTGGCAGCCAGATAGGCTTGTCCCCGTAGTACTCTGCCAGCGGACTGGGTATATCTGCTTCCCGTTCTTCTCACCTGAGTGCTACTGATTCCAGCTTTGACGGCTATACTGGACTCAACCGGAGCAGTAAGTTGAACCTGAACGTATGGCACTTTGTGAAACTGTTGAGAACTAGAGCTTAGATGTTTGGCACGCCACCACTGTCCATCCAGTACTATGGACGACATTGCCTACATCTGGCTCTAATTAGTCCACGGTTGTGTTCAGCCGAATAACCTCTGCCGGGAACACTCAGAATGAGATTCTGAGTTATTGCAACATAGGAGCGTTTCACTGCTTTCAAGGCTTCTCAGGAAGATTTCCGGAATCTTGCTGCCCGCAGGCCTCCGGCTGTTCCGGGTGAACATCTCCTTGTAAATCCCCCGTGGTTTCTTGTACACCCGTGAAATTTGGCCAGGTTATGCTGTTTGCATTGCTGCACAATTGCGCCTGCCTAGCTCGGCCGCGGTTGCAAACATTCAGGCGTGGCAGCCAGATAGCCTGGTCCCCGTAGGACACTGCCAGCGGACTGGGTATATCTGCTTCCCGTTCTCCTCACCTGAGTGCTACTGATTCAAGCTTTGACGGCTACACTCTACTCAACCGGAGCATTAAGTTGAACCTCAACTTATGGCACTTTGTGAAACTCTTCAGAACTAGAGCTCAGTTTTTTGGCACGCCACCACTCTCCATCCAGCACTATGGACGGCACTCCCTACATATGGCTCTAATTAGTCCATGGTTGTGTTCAGCCGAATGACCTCTGCCGGGAACACTCAGAATGAGGTTCTGAGTTATTGCAACATAGGAGCGTTTCATTGCTTTCAAGGCTTCTCAGGAAGAATTCCGGAATCTTGCTCCCAGCAGGCCTCCGGCTGTTCCGGGTGAACATCTCCTTGTAACTCCCCCGTGGTTTCTTGTACACCCGTGAAATTTGGCCAGGTTATGCAGTTTGCATTGCTGCACAATTGCGCCTGCCTAGCTAGGCCGCGGTTGCAAACATTCAGGCATGGCAGCCAGATAGGCTGGTCCCCGTAGGACAATGCCAGCGGACTGGGTATATCTGCTTCCCGTTCTTCTCACCTGAGTGCTACTGATTCCCGATTTGACGGCTACACTCTACTCAACCGGAGCCGTAAGTTGAACCTCAACTAATGGCACTTTGTAAAACTGTTGAGAACTAGAGCTCAGTTGTTTGGCACGCCACCACTGTCCATCCAGCACTATGGACGGCACTGCCTACATCTAGCTCTAATTAGTCCACGATTGTGTTCAGCCGAATGACCTCAGCCGGGAACACCCAGAATGAGGTTCTGAGTTATTGCAACGTAGGAGCGTTTCACTGCTTTCAAGGCTTCTCAGGAAGAATTCCGGAATCTTGCTGCCGGCAGGCCTCGGGCTGTTCCGATTGAACATCTCCTTGTAAATCCCCTGTGGTTTCTTGTACACCCGTGAAATTTGGCCAGGTTATGCAGTTTGCATTGCTGCACAATTGGGCCAGCCTAGCTCGGCTCCGGTTGCAAATATTCAGGCGTGGCAGCCAGATAGGCTGGTCCCCGTAGGACTCTGCAGCGGACTGGGTATATCTGCTTCCCATTCTTCTCACCGGAGTGCTACTGATTCCAGCTTTGACAGCTACAGTCGACTCAACATGAGCAGTAAGTTGAACCTCAACTTATGGCACTTTGTGAAACTGTTGAAAACTAGAGCTCAGATGTTTGGCACGCCACCACTGTCCATCCAGTACTATGGACGACATTGCCTACATCTGGCTCTAATTAGTCCACGGTTGTGTTCAGCCGAATGACCTCTGCCGGGAACACTCAGAATGATGTTCTGAGTTATTGCAACATAGGAGCGTTTCACTGCTTTCAAGGCTTCTCAGGAAGAATTCGGGAATCTTGCTGCCGGCAGGCCTCGGGCTGTTCCGGGTGAACATCTCCTTGTAAATCCCCTGTCGTTTCTTCTACACCAGTGAAATTTGGCCAGGTTATGCAGTTTGCATTGCTGCACAATTGCGCCAGCCGAGCTCGGCCGCGGTTGCAAATATTCAGGCGTGGCAGCCAGATAGGCTGGTCCCCGTAGGACTCTGCCAGCGGACTGGGTATATCTGCTTCCCGTTCTTCTCACCTGAGTGCTACTGATTCCAGCTTTGACGGCTACACTCGACTCAACCGGAGCAGTAAGTTGAACCTCAACTTATGGCACTTTGTGAAACTGTTCAGAACTAGAGCTCAGTTGTTTGGCACGCCACCACTCTCCATCCAGCACTATGGACGGCACTCCCTACATATGGCTCTAATTAGTCCACGTTTGTGTTCAGCCGAATGACCTCTGCCGGGAACACTCAGAATGAGGTTCTGAGTTATTGCAACATAGGATCGTTTCATTGCTTTCAAGGCTTCTCAGGAAGAATTCCGGAATCTTGCTGCCAGCAGGCCTCCGGCTGTTCCGGGTGAACATCTCCTTGTAAATCCCCATTTGTTTCTTGTACACCCGTGAAATTTGGCCAGGTTATTCAGTTTGCATTGCTGCACAATTGCGCCAGCCTAGCTCGGCCGCGGTTGCAAACATTCAGGCGTGGCAGCCAGATAGGCTGGCCCCCTTAGGACTCTGCCAGCGGACTGGGTATATCTGCTTCCCGTTCTTCTCAACTGAGTGCTACTGATTCCACCTTTGACGGCTACACTCGACTCAACCGGAGCATTAAGTTGAACCTCAACTTATGGCACTTTGTGAAACTGTTGACAACTAGAGCTCAGTTGTTTGGCATGCCACCACTGTGCAACCAGCACTATGGACGGCACTGGCTACATCTGGCTCTAATTAGTTCACGATTGTGTTCAGCCGAATGACCTCTGCCGGGAAAACTCAGAATGAGGTTCTGAGTTATTGCAACATAGGAGCGTTTCACTGCTTTCAAGGCTTCTCAGGAAGAATTCCGGAATCTTGCTGCCGGCAGGCCTCCGGCTGTTCCGGGTGAACATCTCCTTGCAAATCCCCCGTGGTTTCTTGTACACCCGTGAAATTTGGACAGGTTATGCAGTTTGCATTGCTGCACAATTGCGCCTGCCTAGCTCGGCCGCGGTTGCAAACATTCAGGCGTGGCAGCCAGATAGGCTGGTCCCCGTAGGACACTGCCAGCGGACTGGGTATATCTGTTTCCCGTTCTTCTCACCTGAGTTCTACTGATTCCAGCTTTGACGGCTACACTCTACTCAACCGGATCATTAAGTTGAACCTCAACATACGGCACTTTGTGAAAGTTTTGAGAACTAGAGCTCAGTTGTTTGGCACCCCACCACTCTCCATCCAGCACTATGGACGGCACTGCCTACATTTGGCTCTAATTAGTCCACGGTTGTGTTCAGCCAAATGACCTCTCCCGGGAACACTGAGAATGAGGTTCTGAGTTATTGCAACATAGGAGCGTTTCACTGCTTTCAAGGCTTCTCAGGAAGAATTCCGGAATCTTCCTGCCGGCAGGCCTCCGGCTGTTCCGGGTGAACATCTCCTTGTAAATCCCCCGTGGTTTCATGTACACCCGTGAAATTTGGCCAGGTTATGCAGTTTGCATTGCTGCACAATTGCGCCTGCCTAGCTCGGCCGCGGTTGCAAACATTCAGGCGTGGCAGCCAGATAGGCTGGTCCCCGTAGGACTCTGCCAGGGGACTGGGTATATCTGCTTTCCGTTCTTCTCACCTGAGTGCTACTGATTCCAGCTTTGACGGATACACTCTACTCAACCGGAGCAGTAAGTTGAACCTCAACTTAGGGCACTTTGTGAAAGTGTTGAGAACTAATGCTCAGTTGTTTGGCACGCCACCAGTGTCCATCCAGCAATATGTACGGCACTGCCTATATCTGGCTCTAATTAGTCAACGGTTGTGTTCAGCCGAATGACCTCTGCCGGGAACACTCAGAATGAGGATTTGAGTTATTGCAACATAGGAGCGTTTCACTGCTTTCAAGGCTTCTCAGGAAGAATTCCGGAATCTTGCTGCCGGCGGGCCTCTGGCTCTCCGAGTGAACATCTCCTTGTAAATCCCCCGTGGTTTCTTGTACACCCGTGAAATTTGGACAAGTTATGCAGTTTGAATTGCTGCACAATTGCGCCTACATAGCTCGGCCGCGGATGCAAACATTCAGGCGTGGCAGCCATATAGGCTGGTCCCCGTAGGACTTTGCCAGCGGACTGGGTATATCTGCTTCCCGTTCTTCTCACCTGAGTGCTACTGATTCCAGATTTGACAGCTACACTCTACTCAAACGGAGCAGTAAGTTGAACCTCAACTTATGGCACTTTGTGAAAATGATGAGAACTAGAGCTCACTTGTTTGGCACGCCACCACTGTCCATCCAGCACTATGGCCGGCACTGCCTACATCTGGCTCTAATTAGTCCACGATTGTGTTCAGCCGAATGACCTCTGCCGGCAACACTCAGAATGAGGTTCTGAGTTATTGCAACATAGGAGCGTTTCACTGCTTTCAAGGCTTCTCAGGAAGAATTCCGGAATCTTGCTGCCGGCAGGCCTCCGGCTGTTCCGGGTGAACATCTCCTTGTAAATCCCCCGTGGTTTCTTGTACACCCGTGAAATTTGGCCAGGTTATGCAGTTTGCATGGCTTCACAATTGCGCCTGCCTAGCTCGGCCACGGTTGCAAACATTCAGGCGTGGCAGCCAGATAGGCTGGTCCCCGTAGGACACTGCCAGCGGACTGGGTATATCTGCTTCCGGTTCTTCTCACCTGAGTGCTACTGATTCCAGCTTTGACGGCTACACTCTACTCAACCGGAGCATTAAGTTGAACCTCAACTCATGGCACTTTGTGTAAGTGTTGAGCACTAGAACTCAGTTGTTTGGCACGCCACCACTGTCCATCCAGCACTATGGACGGCACTGCCTACATCTGGCTCTAATTAGTCCATGGTTGTGTTCAGCAGAATGACCTCTGCCGGGAACACTCAGAATGAGGTTCTGAGTTATTGCAACTTAGGAGCGTTTCACTGCTTTCAAGGCTTCTCAGGAAGAATTCCGGAATCTTGCTGCCGGCAGGCCTCCGGCTGTTCCGGGTGTACATCTCCTTGTAAATCCAAATTGGTTTCTTGTACACCCGTGAAATTTGGCCAGGTTATGCAGTTTGCATGGCTGCACAATTGCGCAAGCCTAGCTCGGCCGCGGTTGCAAACATTCAGGCGTGGCAGCCTTATGGACTGGTCCCCGTAGGACACTGCCAGCGGACTGGGTATATCTGCTTCCCGTTCTCCTCACCTTTGTGCTACTGATTCCAGCTTTGACGGCTACACTCTACTCAACGGGAGCATTAAGTTGAACCTCAACTTATGGCACTTTGTGAAACTGTTCAGAACTAGAGCTCAGTTGTTTGGCACGCCACCACTCTCCATCAGCACTATGGACGTCACGCCCTACATATGGCTCTAATTAGTCCACGGTTGTGTTCAGCCGAATGACCTCTGCCGGGAACACTGAGAATGAGGTTCTGAGTTATGGCAACATAGGAGCGTTTCACTGCTTTCAAGGCTTCTCAGGAAGAATTCCGGAATCTTCCTACCGGCAGGCCTCCCGCTGTTCCAGGTGAACATCTCCTTGTAAATCCCCCGTGGTTTCTTGTACACCCGTGAAATTTGGCCAGGTTATGCAGTTTGCATTGCTGCACAATTGCGCCTGGCTAGCTAGGCCGCGGTTGCAAACATTCAGGCGTGGCAGCCAGATAGGCTGGTCCCCGTAGGACACTGCCAGCGGACTGGGTATATCTGCTTCCCGTTCTTCTCACCTGAGTGCTACTGATTCCAGCTTTGACGGCTACACTCTACTCAACCGGAGCATTAAGTTGAACCTCAACTTATGGCACTTTGTGAAACTGTTGACAACTAGAGCTCAGTTGTTTGGCACGCCACCACTGTCCATCCAGCACTATGGACGGCACTGCCTACATCTGGCTCTAATTAGTCCACGATTGTGTTCAGCCGAATGACCTCTGCCGGGAACACTGAGAATGAGGTTCTGAGTTATTGCAACATACGACCGTTTCACTGCTTTCAAGGCTTCTCAGGAAGAATTCCGGAATCTTGCTGCCGGCAGGCATCCGGCTGTTCCGGGTGAATATCTCCTTGTGAATCCCCATTGGTTTCTTGTACACCCGTGAAATTTGGACAGGTTATGCAGTTTGCATTGCTGCACAATTGCGCCTGCCTAGCTCGGCCGCGTTTGAAATTTCAGGCGTGGCAGCCAGATAGGCTGGTCCCCGTAGTACTCTGCCAGCGGACTGGGTATATCTGCTTCCCGTTCTTCTCACCTGAGTGCTACTGATTCCAGCTTTGTCGGCTACACTCTACTCAACCGGAGCAGTAAGTTGAACTTCAACTTATGGCACTTTGTGAAACTGCTGAGAACTAGAGCTCAGTTGTTTGGCACGCCACCACTATCCATCCAGCACTATGGACGGCACTGCCTACATCTGGCTCTAATTAGTCCACGGTTGTGTTCAGCCGAATGACCTCTGCCGGGAAAACTCAGAATGAGGATCTGAGTTATTGCAACATAGGAGCGTTTCACTGCTTTCAAGGCTTCTCAGGAAGAATTCCGGAATCTTGCTGCCGGCAGGCCTCCGGCTGTTCCGGGTGAACATCTCCTTGTAAATCCCCATTTGTTTCTTGTACACCCGTGAAATTTGGCCAGGTTATGCAGTTTGCATTGCTGCACAATTGCGCCAGCCTAGCACGGCCGCGGTTGCAAACATTCAGGCGTGGCAGCCAGATAGGCTGGTCCCCATAGGACTCTGCCAGCGGACTGTGTATATCTGCTTCCGGTTCTTCTCACCTGAGTGCTACTGATTCCAGCTTTGACGGCTACACTCTACTCCACCGGAGCAGTAAGTTGAACCTCAACTTATGGCACTTTGTGAAACTGTTGAGAACTAGAGCTCAGTTGTTTGGCACGCCACCACTGTCCATCCAGCAGTATGGACGGCACTCCCTACATCTGGCTCTAATTAGTCCACGGTTGTGTTCAGCCGAATGACCTCTGCCGGGAACACTCAGAATGAGTTTCTGAGTTATTGCAACATAGGAGCGTTTCACTGCTTTCAAAGCTTCTCAGGAAGAATTCCGGAATCTTGCCGCCGGTGGGCCTCTGGCTCTCCGAGTGAACATCTCCTTGTAAATTCCCCGTGGTTTCTTGTACACCCGTGAAATTTGGACAGGTTATGCAGTTTGCATTGCTGCACAATTGCGCCTGCCTAGCTCGGCTGCGGTTGCAAACATTCAGGCGTGGCAGCCAGATAGGCTGGTCCCCGTAGGACACTGCCAGCGGATTGGGTATATCTGCTTCCTGTTCTTCTCACCTGAGTGCTACTGATTCCAGCTTTGACGGCTACACTCTACGCAACCGGAGCATTAAGTTGAACCTCAACTTACGGGACTTTGTGAAAGTGTTGAGAACTAGAGCTCAGTATTTTACCACGCCACCACTCTCCATCCAGCACTATGGACGGAACTCCCTACATCTGGCTCTAATTAGTCCACGGTTGTGTTCAGCCGAATGACCTCTGCCGGGAACACTCAGAATGAGGTTCTGAGTTATTGCAACATAGGAGCGTTTCACTGCTTTCAAGGCTTCTCAGGAAGAATTCCGGAATCTTCCTGCCGGCAGGCCTCCGGCTGTTCCAGGTGAACATCTCCTTGTAAATCCCCCGTGGTTTCTTGTACACCCGTGAAATTTGGCCAGGTTATGCAGTTTGCATTGCTGCACAATTGCGCCTGCCTAGCTAGGCCGCGGTTGCAAACATTCAGGCGTGGCAGCCAGATAGGCTGGTCCCCGTAGGACACTGCCAGCGGACTGGGTATATCTGCTTCCCGTTCTTCTCACCTGAGTGCTACTGATTCCAGCTTTGACGGCTACACTCTACTCAACCGGACCATTAAGTTGAACCTCTACTTATGGCACTTTGGGAAACTGTTGAGAACTAGAGCTCAGTTGTTTGGCACGCCACCACTGTCCATCCAGCACTATGGACGGCACTGCCTACATCTGGCTCTAATTAGTCCATGGTTGTGTTCAGCCGAATGACCTCTGCCGGGAACACTGAGAATGAGGTTCTGAGTTATTGCAACATAGGAGCGTTTCACTGCTTTCAAGGCTTCTCAGGAAGAATTCCGGAATCTTGCTGCCGGCAGGCCTCCGGCTTTTCTGGGTGAATATCTTCTTGTAAATCCGCATTGGTTTCTTGTACACCCGTGAAATTTGGACAGGTTATGCAGTTTGCATTGCTGCACAATTGCGCCTGCCTAGCTCGGCCGCGTTTGAAATTTCAGGCGTGGCAGCCAGATAGGCTGGTCCCCGTAGTACTCTGCCAGGGGACTGGGTATATCTGCTTCCCGTTCTTCTCACCTGAGTGCTACTGATTCCAGCTTTGACGGCTACACTCGACTCAACCGGAGCAGTATGTTGAACCTCAACGTATGGCACTTTGTGAAACTGTTGAGAACTAGAGCTTAGATATTTGGCACGCCACCACTTTCCATCCAGTACTATGGACGACATTGCCTACATCTGGCTCTAATTAGTCCACGGTTGTGTTCAGCCGAATAACCTGTGCCGGGAACACTCAGAATGAGATTCTGAGTTATTGCAACATAGGAGCGTTTCACTGCTTTCAAGGCTTCTCAGGAGGATTTCCGGAATCTTGCTACCCGCAGGCCTCCGGCTGTTCCGGGTGAACATCTCCTTGTAAATCCCCCGTGGTTTCGTGTACACCCGTGAAATTTGGCCAGGTTATGCAGTTTGCATTGCTGCACAATTGCGCCTGCCTAGCTCGGCCGCGGTTGCAAACATTCAGGCGTGGCAGCCAGATAGGCTGGTCCCCGTAGGACACTGCCAGCGGACTGGGTATATCTGCTTCCCGTTCTCCTCACCTGAGTGCTACTGATTCAAGCTTTGACGGCTACACTCTACTCAACCGGAGCATTAAGTTGAACCTCAACTTATGGCACTTTGTGAAACTCTTCAGAACTAGAGCTCAGTTTTTTGGCACGCCACCACACTCCATCCAGCACTATGGACGGCACTCCCTACATATGGCTCTAATTAGTCCACGGTTGTGTTCAGCCGAATGACCTCTGCCGGGAACACTCAGAATGAGGTTCTGAGTTATTGCAACATAGGAGCATTTCACTGCTTTCAGGGCTTCTGAGGAAGAATTCCGGAATCTTGCTGCCGGCAGGCCTCCGGCTGTTCCGGGTGAACTTCTCCTTGTAAATCCCCATTGGTTTCTTGTACACCCGTGAAATTTGGACAGGTTATGCAGTTTGCATTGCTGCACAATTGAGCCTGCCTAGCTCGGCCGCGTTTGCAAACTTTCAGGCGTGGCAGCCAGATAGGCTGGTCCCCGTAGTACTCTGCCAGCGGACTGGGTATATCTGCTTCCCGTTCTTCTCACCTGAGTGCTACTGATTCCCGATTTGACGGCTACACTCTACTCAACCGGAGCCGTAAGTTGATCCTCAACTTATGGCACTTTGTGAAACTGTTGAGAACTAGAGCTCAGTTGTTTGGCACGCCACCACTGTCCATCCAGCACTATGGACGGCACTGCCTACATCTGGCTCTAATTAGTCCACGATTGTGTTCAGCCGAATGACCTCAGCCGGGAACACCCAGAATGAGGTTCTGAGTTATTGCAACGTAGGAGCGTTTCACTGCTTTCAAGGCTTCTCAGGAAGAATTCCGGAATCTTGCTGCCGGCAGGCCTCCGGCTGTTCCGGGTGTACATCTCCTTGTAAATCCCCATTGGTTTCTTGTACACCCGTGAAATTTGGCCAGGTTATGCAGTTTGCATTGCTGCACAATTACGCCTGGCTAGCTAGGCCGCGGTTGCAAACATTCAGGCGTGGCAGCCAGATAGGCTGGTCCCCGTAGGACACTGCCAGCGGACTGGGTATATCTGCTTCCCGTTCTTCTCACCTGAGTGCTACTGATTCCAGCTTTGACGGCTACACTCTACTCAACCGGAGCATTAAGTTGAACCTCAACTTATGGCACTTTGTGAAACTGTTGACAACTAGAGCTCAGTTGTTTGGCACGCCACCACTGTCCATCCAGCACTATGGACGGCACTGCCTACATCTGGCTCTAATTAGTCCACGATTGTGTTCAGCCGAATGACCTCTGCCGGGAACACTCAGAATGAGGTTCTGAGTTATTGCAACATAGGACCGTTTCACTGCTTTCAAGGCTTCTCAGGAAGAATTCCGGAATCTTGCTGCTGGCAGGCATCGGCTGTTCCGGGTGAATATCTCCTTGTGAATCCCCATTGGTTTCTTGTACACCCGTGAAATTTGGCCAGGTTATGCAGTTTGCATTGCTGCACAATTGCGCCTGCCTAGCTCGGCCGCGTTTGAAATTTCAGGCGTGGCAGCCAGATAGGCTGGTCCCCGTAGTACTCTGCCAGCGGACTGGGTATATCTGCTTCCCGTTCTTCTCACCTGAGTGCTACTGATTCCAGCTTTGACGGCTACACTCTACTCAACCGGAGCAGTAAGTTGAACTTCAACTTATGGCACTTTGTGAAACTGCTGAGAACTAGAGCTCAGTTGTTTGGCACGCCACCACTGTCCATCCAGCACTATGGACGGCACTCCCTACATCTGGCTCTAATTAGTCCACGGTTGTGTTCAGCCGAATGACCTCTGCCGGGAACACTCAGAATGAGGATCTGAGTTATTGCAACATAGGAGCGTTTCACTGCTTTCAAGGCTTCTCAGGAAGAATTCCGGAATCTTGCTGCCGGCAGGCCTCCGGCTGTTCCGGGTGAACATCTCCTTGTAAATCCCCATTTGTTTCTCGTACACCCGTGAAATTTGGCCAGGTTATGCAGTTTGCATTGCTGCACAATTGCGCCAGCCTAGCTCGGCCATGGTTGCAAACATTCAGGCGTGGCAGCCAGATAGGCTGGCCCCCGTAGGACTCTGCCAGCGGACTGGGTATATCTGCTTCCCGTTCTTCTCACCTGAGTGCTACTGATTCCACCTTTGACGGCTACACTCGACTCAACCGGAGCAGTAAGTTGAACCTCAACT
Organism: Dipodomys merriami; assembly: GCF_024711535.1. NCBI lineage: Eukaryota > Metazoa > Chordata > Mammalia > Rodentia > Heteromyidae > Dipodomys > Dipodomys merriami. Next base: position 854,933 of record NW_027204481.1, read on the forward strand.
TATGGCTCTTTGTGAAACTGCTGAGAACTAGAGCTCAGTTGTTTGGCACGCCACCACTGTGAATCCAGCACTATGGACGGCACTGCCTACATCTGGCTCTAATTAGTTCACGATTGTGTTCAGCCGAAAGACCTCTGCCGGGAAAACTCAGAATGAGGTTCTGAGTTATTGCAACATAGGAGCGTTTCACTGCTTTCAAGGCTTCTCAGGAAGAATTCCGGAATCTTGCTGCCGGCAGGCCTCCGGCTGTTCCGGGTGAACATCTCCTTGTAAATCCCCCGTGGTTTCTTGTACACCCGTGAAATTTGGACAGGTTATGCAGTTTGCATTGCTGCACAATTGCGCCTGCCTAGCACGGCCGCGGTTGCAAACATTCAGGCGTGGCAGCCAGATAGGCTGGTCCCCATAGGACTCTGCCAGCGGACTGTGTATATCTGCTTCCCGTTCTTCTCACCTGAGTGCTACGGATTCCAGCTTTGACGGCTACACTCTACTCCACCAGAGCAGTAAGTTGAACCTCAACTTATGGCACTTTGTGAAACTGTTGAGAACTAGAGCTCAGTTGTTTGGCACGCCACCACTGTCCATCCAGCAGTATGGACGGCACTCCCTACATCTGGCTCTAATTAGTCCACGGTTGTGTTCAGCCGAATGACCTCTGCCGGGAACACTCAGAATGAGGTTCTGAGTTATTGCAACATAGGAGCGTTTCACTGCTTTCAAAGCTTCTCAGGAAGAATTCCGGAATCTTGCTGCCGGTGGGCCTCTGGCTCTCCGAGTGAACATCTCCTTGTAAATTCCCAGTGGTTTCTTGTACACCCGTGAAATTTGGACAGGTTATGCAGTTTGCATTGCTGCACAATTGCGCCTGCCTAGCTCGGCTGCGGTTGCAAACATTCAGGCGTGGCAGCCAGATAGGCTGGTCCCCGTAGGACACTGCCAGCGGATTGGGTATATCTGCTTCCTGTTCTTCTCACCTGAGTGCTACTGATTCCAGCTTTGACGGCTACACTCTACGCAACCGGAGCATTAAGTTGAACCTCAACTTACGGGACTTTGTGAAAGTGTTGAGAACTAGAGCTCAGTATTTTACCACGCCACCACTCTCCATCCAGCACTATGGACGGAACTGCCTACATCTGGCTCTAATTAGTCCACGATTGTGTTCAGCCGAATGACCTCTGCCGGGAACACTCAGAATGACGTTCTGAGTTATTGCAACATAGGAGCGTTTCACTGCTTTCAAGGCTTCTCAGGAAGAATTCCGGAATCTTGCTGCCGGCAGGCCTCCGGCTGTTCCGGGTGAACATCTCCTTGTAAATCCCCCGTGGTTTCTTGTACACCCGTGAAATTTGGCCAGGTTATGCAGTTTGCATGGCTTCACAATTGCGCCTGCCTAGCTCGGCCACGGTTGCAAACATTCAGGCGTGGCAGCCAGATAGGCTAGTCCCCGTAGGACACTGCCAGCGGACTGGGTATATCTGCTTCCCGTTCTTCTCACCTGAGTGCTACTGATTCCAGCTTTGACGGCTATACTCTACTCAACCGGAGCATTAAGTTGAACCAAAACTCATGGCACTTTGTGTAAGTGTTGAGCACTAGAACTCAGTTGTTTGGCACGACACCACTGTCCATCCAGCACTATGGACGGCACTGCCTACATCTGGCTATAATTAGTCCATGGTTGTGTTCAGCCGAATGACCTCTGCCGGGAACACTCAGAATGAGGTTCTGAGTTATTGCAACATAATAGCGTTTCACTGCTTTCAAGGCTTCTCAGGAAGAATTCCGGAATCTTGCTGCCGGCAGGCCTCCGGCTGTTCCGGGTGAACATCTCCTTGTAAATCCCCCGTGGTTTCTTGTACACCCGTGAAATTTGGACAGGTTATGCAGTTTGCATTGCTGCACAATTGCGCCTGCCTAGCTCGGCCGCGGTTGCAAATATTCTGGCGTGGCAGCCAGATAGGCTGGTCCCCGTAGGACTCTGCCAGCGGACTGTGTATATCTGCTTCCCGTTCTTCTCACCTGAGTGCTACTGATTCCAGCTTTGACGGCTACACTCTACTCCACCGGAGCAGTAAGTTGAACCTCAACTTATGGCACTTTGTAAAACTGTTGAGAACTAGAGCTCAGTTGTTTGGCACGCCACCACTCTCCATCCAGCACTATGGACGGCACTCCCTACATCTGGCTCTAATTAGTCCACGGTTGTGTTCAGCCGAATGACCTCTGCCGGGAACACTCAGAATGAGGTTCTGAGTTATTGCAACATAGGAGCGTTTCACTGCTTTCAAGGCTTCTCAGGAAGAATTCCGGAATCTTGCTGCCCGCAGGCCTCCGGCTGTTCCGGGTGAACATCTCCTTGTAAATCCCCATTGGTTTCTTGTACACCCGTGAAATTTGGCCAGGTTATGCATTTTGCATTGCTGCACAATTGCGCAAGCCTAGCTCGGCCGCGGTTGCAAACATTCAGGCGTGGTAGCCAGATAGGCTGGTCCCCATAGGACTCTGCCAGCGGACTGGGTATATGTGCTTCCCGTTCTTCTCACCTGAGTGCTACTGATTCCAGTTTTGACGGCTACACTCGACTCAACCGGAGCAGTAAGTTGAACCTCAACTTATGGCACTTTGTGAAACTGTTGAGAACTAGAGCTCAGTTGCTTGGCACGCCACCACTGTCCATCCAGCACTATGGACGGCACTGCCTACATCTGGCTCTAATTAGTCCACGATTGTGTTCAGCCGAATGACCTCTGCCGGGAACACTGAGAATGAGTTTCTGAGTTATTGCAACATAGGAGCGTTTCACTGCTTTCAAGGCTTCTCAGGAAGAATTCCGGAATCTTGCTGCCGGCAGGCCTCCGGCTGTTCTGGGTGAATATCTCCTTGTAAATCCGCATTGGTTTCTTGTACACCCGTGAAATTTGTCCAGGTTATGCAGTTTGCATTGCTGAACAACTGCGCCTGCCTAGCTCGGCCGAGGTTGCAAACATTCAGGCGTGGCAGCCAGATAGGCTGGTCCCCGTAGGACTCTGCCAGCGGACTGGGTATATCTGCTTCCCGTTCTTCTCACCTGAGTGCTACTGTTTCCAGCAGTGACGGCTACACTCAACTCAACCGGAGCATTAAGTTGAACCTCAACTTATGGCACTTTGTGAAACTGTTGAGAACTAGAGCTCAGTTGTTTGGCACGCCACAACTCTCCATCCAGCACTATGGACGGAACTGCCTACATCTGGCTCTAATAAGTCCACGATTGTGTTCAGCCGAATGACCTCTGCTGGGATCACTCAGATTGAGGTTCTGAGTTATTGCAACATAGGAGCGTTTCACTGCTTTCAAGGCTTCTCAGGAAGAATTCCGGAATCTTCCTGCCGGCAGGCCTCCGGCTGTTCCGGGTGAACATCCCCTTATAAATCCCCCGTGGTTTATTGTACACCCGTGAAATTTGGCCAGGTTATGCAGTTTGCATTGCTGCACAATTGCGCCTGCCTAGCTCGGCCGCGGTTGCAAACATTCAGGCGTCGAAGCCAGATAGGCTGGTCCCCGTAGGACACTGCCAGCGGACTGGTTATATCTGCTTCCCGTTCTCCTCACCTGAGTGCTACTGATTCAAGCTTTGACGGCTACACTCTACTCAACCGGAGCATTAAGTTGAACCTCAACTTATGGCACTTTGTGAAACTGTTGAGAACTAGAGCTCAGTTGTTTGGCACGCCACCACTCTCCATCCAGCACTATGGACGGCACTCCCTACATATGGCTCTAATTAGTCCACGGTGTGTTCAGCCGAATGACCTCTGCCGTGAACACTCAGAATGAGGTTCTGAGTTATTGCAACATAGGAGCGTTTCACTGCTTTAAGGCTTCTCAGGAAGAATTCCGGAATCTTGCTGCCAGCAGGCCTCCGGCTGTTCCGGGTGAACATCTCCTTGTAAATCCCCCGTGGTTTCTTGTACACCCGTGAAATTTGGCCAGGTTATGCATTTTGCATTGCTGCACAATTGCGCAAGCCTAGCTCGGCCGCGGTTGCAAACATTCAGGCGTGGTAGCCAGATAGGCTGGTCCCCATAGGACTCTGCCAGCGGACTGGGTATATGTGCTTCCCGTTCTTCTCACCTGAGTGCTACTGATTCCAGTTTTGACGGCTACACTCGACTCAACCGGAGCAGTAAGTTGAACCTCAACTTATGGCACTTTGTGAAACTGTTGAGAACTAGAGCTCAGTTGCTTGGCACGCCACCACTGTCCATCCAGCACTATGGACGGCACTGCCTACATCTGGCTCTAATTAGTCCACGATTGTGTTCAGCCGAATGACCTCTGCCGGGAACACTGAGAATGAGTTTCTGAGTTATTGCAACATAGGAGCGTTTCACTGCTTTCAAGGCTTCTCAGGAAGAATTCCGGAATCTTGCTGCCGGCAGGCCTCCGGCTGTTCTGGGTGAATATCTCCTTGTAAATCCGCATTGGTTTCTTGTACACCCGTGAAATTTGTCCAGGTTATGCAGTTTGCATTGCTGAACAACTGCGCCTGCCTAGCTCGGCCGAGGTTGCAAACATTCAGGCGTGGCAGCCAGATAGGCTGGTCCCCGTAGGACTCTGCCAGCGGACTGGGTATATCTGCTTCCCGTTCTTCTCACCTGAGTGCTACTGTTTCCAGCAGTGACGGCTACACTCAACTCAACCGGAGCATTAAGTTGAACCTCAACTTATGGCACTTTGTGAAACTGTTGAGAACTAGAGCTCAGTTGTTTGGCACGCCACAACTCTCCATCCAGCACTATGGACGGAACTGCCTACATCTGGCTCTAATAAGTCCACGATTGTGTTCAGCCGAATGACCTCTGCTGGGATCACTCAGATTGAGGTTCTGAGTTATTGCAACATAGGAGCGTTTCACTGCTTTCAAGGCTTCTCAGGAAGAATTCCGGAATCTTCCTGCCGGCAGGCCTCCGGCTGTTCCGGGTGAACATCCCCTTATAAATCCCCCGTGGTTTATTGTACACCCGTGAAATTTGGCCAGGTTATGCAGTTTGCATTGCTGCACAATTGCGCCTGCCTAGCTCGGCCGCGGTTGCAAACATTCAGGCGTCGAAGCCAGATAGGCTGGTCCCCGTAGGACACTGCCAGCGGACTGGGTATATCTGCTTCCCGTTCTCCTCACCTGAGTGCTACTGATTCAAGCTTTGACGGCTACACTCTACTCAACCGGAGCATTAAGTTGAACCTCAACTTATGGCACTTTGTGAAACTGTTGAGAACTAGAGCTCAGTTGTTTGGCACGCCACCACTCTCCATCCAGCACTATGGACGGCACTCCCTACATATGGCTCTAATTAGTCCACGGTGTGTTCAGCCGAATGACCTCTGCCGTGAACACTCAGAATGAGGTTCTGAGTTATTGCAACATAGGAGCGTTTCACTGCTTTAAGGCTTCTCAGGAAGAATTCCGGAATCTTGCTGCCAGCAGGCCTCCGGCTGTTCCGGGTGAACATCTCCTTGTAAATCCCCCGTGGTTTCTTGTACACCCGTGAAATTTGGCCAGGTTATGCAGTTTGCATTGCTGCACAATTGCGCCTGCCTAGCTCGGCCGCGGTTGCAAACATTCAGGCATGGCAGCCAGATAGGCTGGTCCCCGTAGGACACTGCCAGCGGACTGGGTATATCTGCTTCCCATTCTTCTCACCTGAGTGTTACTGATTCCAGCTTTCACGGCTACACTCTACTCAACCGGAGCATTAAGTTGAACCTCAACTTATGGCACTTTATGAAACTGTTGAGAACTAGAGCTCAGTTGTTTGGCACGCCACCACTGTCCATCCAGCACTATGGACGGCACTGCCTACATATGGCTCTAATTAGTCCACGGTTGTGTTCAGCCGAATGACCTCTGCCGGGAACACTGAGAATGAGGTTCTGAATTATTGCAACATAGGAGCATTTCACTGCTTTAAAGGCTTCTCAGGAAGAATTCCGGAATCTTGCTGCCGGCAGGCCTCCGGCTGTTCCGGGTGAACATCTCCTTGTAAATCCCCATTGGTTTCTTGTACATCCGTGAAATTTGGCCAGGTTATGCAGTTTGCATTGCTGCACAATTGCGCCAGCCTAGCTCAGCCGCGGTTGCAAATATTCAGGCGTGGCAGCCAGATAGGCTGGTCCCCGTAGGACTCTGCCAGCGGACTGGGTGTATCTGCTTCCCGTACTTCTCACCTGAGTGCTACTGATTCCAGCTTTGACGGCTACACTCGACTCAACCGGAGCAGTATGTTGAACCTCAACTTATGGCACTTTGTGAAACTGTTGACAACTAGAGCTCAGTTGTTTGGCACGCCACCACTGTCCATCCAGCACTATGGACGGCACTGCCTACATCTGGCTCTAATTAGTTCATGATTGTGTTCAGCCGAATGACCTCTGCCGGGAAAACTCAGAATGAGGTTCTGAGTTATTGCAACATAGGAGCGTTTCACTGCTTTCAAGGCTTCTCAGGAAGAATTCCGGAATCTTGCTGCGGGCAGGCCTCCGGCTGTTCCGGGTGAACATCTCCTTGTAAATCCCCCGTGGTTTCTTGTACACCCGTGAAATTTGGCCAAGTTATGCAGTTTGCATTGCTGCACAATTCCGCCTGCCTACCTCAGCCGCCGTTGCAAACATTCAGGCGTGGCAGCCTGATGGACTGGTCCCCGTAGGACACTGCCAGCGGATTGGGTATATCTGCTTCCCGTTCTCCTCACCTGAGTGCTAGTGATTCCAGCTTTGACGGCTACACTCTATACAACCGGAGCATTAATTTGAACCTCAACTTATGGCACTTTGTGAAAATGTTCAGAACTAGAGCTCAGTTGTTTGGCACGCCACCACTCTCCATCCAGCACTATGGACGGCATTCCCTACATATGGCTCTAATTAGTCCACGGTTGTGTTCAGCCGAATGACCTCTGCCGGGAACACTGAGAATGAGGTTCTGAGTTATTGCAACATAGGAGCGTTTCACTGCTTTCAAGGCTTCTCAGGAAGAATTCCGGAATCTTGCTGCCGGCAGGCCTCCGGCTGTTCCGGGTGAACATCTCCTTGTAAATCCCCAGTGGTTTCTTGTACACCCGTGAAATTTGGCCAGGTTATGCAGTTTGCATTGCTGCACAATTGCGCCTGCCTAGCTAGGCCGCGGTTGCAAACATTCAGGCGTGGCAGCCAGATAGGCTGGACCCCGTAGGATACTGCCAGCGGACTGGGTATATCTGCTTCCCGTTCTTCTCACCTGAGTGCTACTGATTCCAGCTTTGACGGCTACACTCTACTCAACCGGAGCATTAAGTTGAACTTCAACTTATGGCACTTTGTGAAACTGTTGAGAACTAGAGCTCAGTTGTTTGGCACGCCACCACTGTCCATCCAGCACTATGGACGGCACTGCCTACATCTGGCTCTAATTAGTCCACGATTGTGTTCAGCCGAATGACCTCTGCCGGGAACACTGAGAATGAGGTTCTGAGTTATTGCAACATAGGAGCGTTTCACTGCTTTCAAGGCTTCTCAGGAAGAATTCCGGAATCTTGCTGCCGGCAGGCCTCGGGCTGTTCCGGGTGAACATCTCCTTGTAAATCCCCCGTGGTTTCTTGTACACCCGTGAAATTTGGCCAGGTTATGCAGTTTGCATTGCTGCACAATTACGCCTGCCTAGCTCGGCCGTGGTTACAAATATTCAGGCGTGGCAGCCAGATAGGCTGGTCCCCGTAGGACACTGCCAGAGGACTGGGTATATCTGCTTACCGTTCTTCTCACCTGAGTGCTACTGATTCCAGCTTTGACGGCTACACTCTATTCAACCGGAGCATTAAGTTGCACCTCAACTTATGACACTTTGTGAAAGTGTTGAGAACTAGCGCTCAGTTGTTTGGCACGCCACCACTCTCCATCCAGCACTATGGACGGCACTGGCTACATCTGGCTCTAATTAGTCCACGGTTGTGTTCAGCCGAATGACCTCTGCCGGGAACACTCAGAATGAGGTTCTGAGTTATTGCAACACAGGAGCGTTTCACTGCTTTCAAGGCTTCTCAGGAAGAATTCCGGAATCTTGCTGCCGGCAGTCCTCCGGCTGTTCCGGGTGAACATCTCCTTGTAAATCCCCCGTGGTTTCTTGTACACCCGGGAAATTTGGACAGGTTATGCAGTTTGCATTACTGCTCAATTGCGCCTGCCTATCTTGGCCGCGGTTACAAACATTCCGGCGTGGCAGCCAGATAGGCTGGTCCCCGTAGGACACTGCCAGCGGACTGGGTATATCTGCTTCCCGTTCTTCTCACCTGAGTGCTACTGATTCCAGCTTTGACGGCTACACTCTACTCAACCGGAGCAGTAAGTTGAACCTGAACTTATAGCACTTTGTGAAACTGTTGAGAACTAGAGCTCAGTTGTTTGGCTCGCCACCACTGTCCATCCAGCACTATGGACGGCACTGCCTACATCTGGCTCTAATTAGTCCACGATTGTGTTCAGCCGAATGACCTCTGCCGGGAACACTCAGAATGAGGTTCTGAGTTATTGCAACACAGGAGCGTTTCACTGCTTTCAAGGCTTCTCAGGAAGAATTCCGGAATCTTGCTGCCGGCAGTCCTCAGGCTGTTCCCGGTGAACATCTCCTTGTAAATCCCCCGTGGTTTCTTGTACACCCGTGAAATTTGGACAGGTTATGCAGTTTGCATTGCTGCTCCATTGCGCCTGCCTATCTCGGCCACGGTTACAAACATTCGGGCGTGGCAGCCAGATAGGCTGGTCCCCGTAGGACACTGCCAGCGGACTGTGTATATCTGCTTCACATTCTTCTCACCTGAGTGCTACTGATTCCAGCTTTGACGGCTACAGTCTACTCAACCGGAGCATTAAGTTGAACCTCAACTGATGGCACTTTGTGAAACTGTTGAGAACTAGAGCTCAGTTGTTTGGCACGCCACCACTGTCCATCCAACACTATGGACGGCACTGCCTACATCTGGCTCTAATTAGTCCACGGTTGTGTTCAGCTGAATGACCTCTGCCGGCAACACTCAGAATGAGGTTCTGAGTTATTGCAACATAGGAGCGTTTCACTGCTTTCAAGGCTTCTCAGGAAGAATTCCGGAGTCTTGATGCCGGCAGGCCTCCGGCTCTTCCGAGTGAACATCTCCTTATAAATCCGCCGTGGTTTCTTGTACACCCGTGAAATTTGGACAGGTTATGCAGTTTGCATTGCTGCACAATTGCGCCTGCCTAGCTCGGCCGCGGTTGCAAACATTCAGGCGTGGCAGCCATATAGGCTGGTCCCCGTAGGACTCTGCCAGCGGACTGGGTGTATCTGCTTCCCGTTCTTCTCACCTGAGTGCAACTGATTTCAGCTTTGACGGCTGCACTCTACTCAAGCAGAGCAGTAAGTTGAACCTCAACTGATGGCACTTTGTGAAACTGTTGAGAACTAGAGCTCAGTTGTTTGGCACGCCACCACTGTCCATCCAGCACTATGGACGGCACTGCCTACATCTGGCTCTAATTAGTCCACGGTTGTGTTCAGCCGAATGACCTCTGCCGGGAACACTCAGAATGAGGTTCTGAGTTATTGCAACATAGGAGCGTTTCACAGCTTTCAAGGCTTCTCAGGAAGAATTCCGGAATCTTGCTGCCGGCAGGCCTCCGGCACTTCCGGATGAAGATCTCCTTGTAAATCCCCCGTGGTTTCTTGTACACCCGTGAAATTTGGACAGGTTATGCAGTTTGCATTGCTGCACAATTGCGCCTGCCTAGCTCGGCCGCGGTTGCAAACATTCAGGCGTGGCAGCCAGATAGGCTGGTCCACGTAGGACTCTGCCAGCTGTCTGGGTATATCTGCTTCCCGTTCTTCTCACCTGAGTGCTACTGATTCCAGCTTTGACGGCTACACTCTACTCAACCGGAGCAGTAAGTTGAACCTCAACTTTTGGCACTTTGTGAAACTGTTGAGAACTAGAGCTCAGTTGTTTGGCATGCCACCACTGTCCATCCAGCTCTATGGACGGCACTGCCTACATCTGGCTCTAATTAGTCCACGATTGTGTTCAGTCGAATGATCTCTGCCGGCAACACTCAGAATGAGGTTCTGAGTTATTGCAACATAGGAGCGTTTCACTGCTTTCAAGGCTTCTCAGGAAGAATTCCGGAATCTTGCTGCCAGCAGGCCTCTGGCTGTTCCGGGTGAACATCTCCTTGTAAATCCCCCGTGGTTTCTTGTACCCCCGTGAAATTTGGCCAGGTTATGCAGTTTGCATTGCTGCACAATTGCGCCTGCCTAGCTCGGCCGCGGTTACAAACATTCAGGCGTGGCAGCCAGATAGGCTGGTCCCCGTACGAAACTGACTGCGGACTGGGTATATCTGCTTCCCGTTCTTCTCACCTGAGTGCTACTGACGGCTTTGACGACTACACTCTACTCAACCGGAGCATTAAGTTGAACCTCAACTTACGGAAATTTGTGAAACTGTTGAGAACTAGCGCTCAGTTGTTTGGCACGCCACCACTGTCCATCCAGCACTATGGACGGCACTGCCTACATCTGGCTCTAATTAGTCCACGATTGTGTTCAGCCGAATGACCTCTGCCGGGAACACTCATAATGAGGTTCTGAGTTATTGCAACACAGGAGCGTTTCACTGCTTTCAAGGCTTCTCAGGAAGAATTCTGGAATCTTGCTGCCGGCAGTCCTCCGGCTGTTCCGGGTGAACATCTCCTTGTAAATGCCCCGTGGTTTCTTGTACACCCGTGAAATTTGGACAGGTTATGCAGTTTGCATTGCTGCTCAATTGCGCCTGCCTATCTCGGCCACGGTTACAAACATTCGGGCGTGGCAGCCAGATAGGCTGGTCCCCGTAGGACACTGCCAGCGGACTGGGTATATCTGCTTCCCGTTCTTCTCACCTGAGTGCTACTGATTCCAGCTTTGACGGCTACACTCTACTCAACCGGAGCAGTAAGTTGAACCTCAAATTATGACACATGGTGAAAGTGTTGAGAACTAGAGCTCAGTTGTTTGGCACGCCACCACTGTCCATCCAGCACTATGGACGGCATTGCCTACATCTGGCTCTAATTAGTCCACTATTGTGTTCAGCCAAATGACCTCTGCTGGGAATACTCAGAATGCGGTTCTGAGTTATTGCAACATAGGAGCGTTTCACTGCTTTCAAGGCTTCTCAGGAAGAATTCCGGAATCTTGCTGCCGGCAGGCCTCCGGCTGTTCCGGGTGAACATCTCGTTGTAAATCCCCCGTGGTTTCTTCTACACCCGTGAAATTTGGCCAGGTTATGCAGTTTGCATTGCTGCACAATTGCGCAAGCCTAGCTCGGCCGCGGTTGCAAACATTCAGGCGTGGCAGCCAGATAGGCTGGTCCCCGTAGGAATCTGCCAGCGGACTGGGTATATCTGCTTCCCATTCTTCTCACCTGAGTGCTACTGATTCCAGCTTTGACGGCTGCACTCTACTCAAGCAGAGCAGTAAGTTGAACCTCAACTGATGGCACTTTGTGAAACTGTTGAGAACTACAGCTCAGTTGTTTGGCACGCCACCACTGTCCATCCAACACTATGGACGGCACTGCCTACATCTGGCTCTAATTAGTCCACGGTTGTGTTCAGCCGAATGACCTCTGCCGGCAACACTCAGAATGAGGTTCTGAGTTATTGCAACATAGGAGCGTTTTACTGCTTTCAAGGCTTCTCAGGAAGAATTCCGGAGTCTTGATGCCGGCAGGCCTCCGGCTCTTCCGAGTGAACATCTCCTTATAAATCCCCCGTGGTTTCTTGTACACCCGTGAAAATTGGACAGGTTATGCAGTTTGCAGTGCTGCACAATTGCGCCTGCCTAGCTCGGCCGCGGTTGCCAACATTCAGGCGTGGCAGCCAGATAGGCGGGCCCCCGTAGGACTCTGCCAGCGAACTGGGTATATATGCTTCCCGTTCTTCTCACCTGAGTGCTACTGATTTCAGCTTTGACGGCTGCACTCTACTCAACCGGAGCAGTAAGTTGAACCTCAACTTATGGCACTTTGTGAAACTGTTGAGAACTAGAGCTCAGTTGTTTGGCACGATACCATTGTCCATCCAGCACTATGGACGGAACTGCCTACATCGGGCTCTAATTAGTCCACGATTGTGTTCAGCCGAATGACCTCTGCTGGGAATACTCAGAATGCGGTTCTGAGTTATTGCAACATAGGAGCGTTTCACTTCTTTCAAGGCGTCTCAGGAAGAATTCCCGAATCTTGCTGCCAGCAGGCCTCCGGCTGTTCCGGGTGAACATCTCCTTGTAAATCCCCCGTGGTTTCTTGTACACCCGTGAAATGTGGCCAGGTTATGCATTTTGCATTGCTGCACAATTGCGCCTGCCTAGCTTGGCCGCGGTTGCAAACATTCAGGCGTGGCTGCCAGATAGGCTGGTCCCCGTAGGACTCTGCCAGCGGACTGGGTATATCTGCTTCCCGTTCTTCTCACCTGAGTGCTATTGATTCCAGCTTTGACGGCTACACTCTACTCAACCGGAGCAGTAAGTTGAACCTCAACTTATGGCACTTTGTGAAACTGTTGAGAACTAGAGCTCAGTTGTTTGGCATGCCACCACTGTCCATCCAGCACTATGGACGGCACTGCCTACATCTGGCTCTAATTAATCCACGGTTGTGTTCAGCCGAATGACCTCTGCCAGGAACACTCAGAATGAGGTTCTGAGTTATTGCAACATAGGAGCGTTTCACTGCTTTCAAGGCTTCTCAGGAAGAATTCCGGAATCTTGCTGCCGGCAGGCCTCCGGCTGTTCCGGGTGAACATCTCCTTGTAAATCCCCAGTGGTTCCTTGTACACCCGTGAAATTTGGCCAGGTTATGCAGTTTGCATTGCTGCACAATTACGCCTGCCTAGCTCGGCCGTGGTTACAAACATTCAGGCGTGGCAGCCAGATAGGCTGGTCCCCGTAGGACACTGCCAGCGGACTGGGTATATCTGCTTACCGTTCTATTCACCTGAGTGCTACTGATTCCAGCTTTGACGGCTACACTCTATTCAACCGGAGCATTAAGTTGCACCTCAACTTATGGCACTTTGTGAAAGTGTGGAGAACTAGCGCTCAGTTGTTTGGCACGCCACCACTCTCCATCCAGCACTATGGACGGCACTGGCTACATCTGGCTCTAATTAGTCCACGCTTGTGTTCAGCCGAATGACCTCTGCCGGGAACACTCAGAATGAGGTTCTGAGTTATTGCAACACAGGAGCGTTTCACTGCTTTCAAGGCTTCTCAGGAAGAATTCCGGAATCTTGCTGCCGGCAGTCCTCCGGCTGTTCCGGGTGAACATCTCCTTGTAAATCCCCCGTGGTTTCTTGTACACCCGTGAAATTTGGCCAGCTTATGCAGTTTGCATTGCTGCTCAATTGCGCCTGCCTATCTCGGCCGCGGTTACAAACATTCGGGCGTGGCAGCCAGATAGGCTGGTCCCCGTAGGACACTGCCAGCGGACTGGGTATATCTGCTTCCCGTTCTTCTCACCTGAGTGCTACTGATTCCAGCTTTGACGGCTACACTCTACTCAACCGGAGCAGTAAGTTGAACCTGAACTTATAACACTTTGTGAAACTGTTGAGAACTAGAGCTCAGGTGTTTGGCACGCCACCACTGTCCATCCAGCACTATGGACGGCACTGCCTACATCTGGCTCTAATTAGTCCACGATTGTGTTCAGCCGAATGACCTCTGCCGGGAACACTCAGAATGAGGTTGTGAGTTATTGCAACAGAGGAGCGTTTCACTACTTTCAAGGCTTCTCAGGAAGAATTCCGGAATCTTGCTGCCGGCAGTCCTCCGGCTGTTCCGGGTGAACATCTCCTTGTAAATCCCCCGTGGTTTCTTGTACACCCGTGAAATTTGGACAGGTTATGCAGTTTGCATTGCTGCTCCATTGCGCCTGCCTATCTCGGCCACGGTTACAAACATTCGGGCGTGGCAGCCAGATAGGCTGGTCCCCGTAGGACACTGCCAGCGGACTGGGTATATCTGCTTCCCATACTTCTCACCTGAGTGCTACTGATTCCAGCTTTGACGGCTACAGTCTACTCAACCAGAGCATTAAGTTGAACCTCAACTGATGGCACTTTGTGAAACTGTTGAGAACTAGAGCTCAGTTGTTTGGCACGCCACCACTGTCCATCCAACACTATGGACGGCACTGCCTACATCTGGCTCTAATTAATCCACGGTTGTGTTCAGCCGAATGACCTCTGCCAGGAACACTCAGAATGAGGTTCTGAGTTATTGCAACATAGGAGCGTTTCACTGCTTTCAAGGCTTCTCAGGAAGAATTCCGGAATCTTGCTGCCGGCAGGCCTCCGGCTGTTCCGGGTGAACATCTCCTTGTAAATCCCCAGTGGTTCCTTGTACACCCGTGAAATTTGGCCAGGTTATGCAGTTTGCATTGCTGCACAATTACGCCTGCCTAGCTCGGCCGTGGTTACAAACATTCAGGCGTGGCAGCCAGATAGGCTGGTCCCCGTAGGACACTGCCAGCGGACTGGGTGTATCTGCTTACCGTTCTATTCACCTGAGTGCTACTGATTCCAGCTTTGACGGCTACAGTCTACTCAACCGGAGCATTAACTTGCACCTCAACTTATGGCAATTTGTGAAAATGTTCAGAACTAGAGCTCAGTTGTTTGGCACGCCACCACTCTCCATCCAGCACTATGGACGGCACTCCCTACATATGGCTCTAATTAGTCCACGGTTGTGTTCAGCCGAATGACCTCTGCCGGGAACACTCAGAATGAGGTTCTGAGTTATTGCAACATAGGAGCGTTTCACTGCTTTCAAGGCTTCTCAGGAAGAATTCCGGAATCTTGCTGCCGGCAGGCCTCGGACTGTTCCGGGTGAACATCTCCTTGTAAATCCCCCGTGGTTTCTTGTACACCCGTGAAATTTGGCCAGGTTATGCAGTTTGCATTGCTGCACAATTGCGCCTGCCTAGCTAGGCCGCGGTTGCAAACATTCAGGCGTGGCAGCCAGATAGGCTGGACCCCGTAGGATACTGCCAGCGGACTGGGTATATCTGCTTCCCGTTCTTCTCACCTGAGTGCTACTGATTCCAGCTTTGACGGCTACACTCTACTCAACCGGAGCATTAATTGAACTTCAACTTATGGCACTTTGTGAAACTGTTGAGAACTAGAGCTCAGTTGTTTGGCACGCCACCACTGTCCATCCAGCACTATGGACGGCACTGCCTACATCTGGCTCTAATTAGTCCACGATTGTGTTCAGCCGAATGACCTCTGCCGGGAACACTGAGAATGAGGTTCTGAGTTATTGCAACATAGGAGCGTTTCACTGCTTTCAAGGCTTCTCAGGAAGAATTCCGGAATCTTGCTGCCGGCAGGCCTCCGGCTGTTCCGGGTGAACATCTCCTTGTAAATCCCCCGTGGTTTCTTGTACACCCGTGAAATTTGGCCAGGTTATGCAGTTTGCATTGCTGCACAATTACGCCTGCCTAGCTCGGCCGTGGTTACAAATATTCAGGCGTGGCAGCCAGATAGGCTGGTCCCCGTAGGACACTGCCAGCGGACTGGGTATATCTGCTTACCGTTCTATTCACCTGAGTGCTACTGATTCCAGCTTTGACGGCAACACTCTATTCAACCGGAGCATTAAGTTGCACCTCAACTTATGACACTTTGTGAAAGTGTTGAGAACTAGCGCTCAGTTGTTTGGCACGCCACCACTCTCCATCCAGCATTATGGACGGCACTGGCTACATCTGGCTCTAATTAGTCCACGGTTGTGTTCAGCCGAATGACCTCTGCCGGGAACACTCAGAATGAGGTTCTGAGTTATTGCAACACAGGAGCGTTTCACTGCTTTCAAGGCTTCTCAGGAAGAATTCCGGAATCTTGCTGCCGGCAGTCCTCCGGCTGTTCCGGGTGAACATCTCCTTGTAAATCCCCCGTGGTTTCTTGTACACCCGGGAAATTTGGACAGGTTATGCAGTTTGCATTGCTGCTCAATTGCGCCTGCCTACCTCGGCCGCGGTTACAAACATTCGGGCGTGGCAGCCAGATAGGCTGGTCCCCGTAGGACACTGCCAGCGGACTGGGTATATCTGCTTCCCGTTCTTCTCACCTGAGTGCTACTGATTCCAGCTTTGACGGCTACACTCTACTCAACCGGAGCAGTAAGTTGAACCTCAACTTATGGCACTTTGTGAAACTGTTGAGAACTACAGCTCAGTTGTTTGGCACGCCATCGCTGTCAATCCAGCACTATGGACGGCACTGCCTACATCTGGCTCTAATTAGTCCACGGTTGTGTTCAGCCGAATGACCTCTGCCGGGAACACTCAGAATGAGGTTCTGAGTTATTGCAACATAGGAGCGTTTCACTGCTTTCAAGGCTTCTCAGGAAGAATTCCGGAGTCTTGTTGCCGGCAGGCCTCCGGCTCTTCCAAGTGAACATCTCCTTATAAATCCCCAGTGGTTTCTTGTACACCCGTGAAATATGGACTCGTTATGCAGTTTGCATTGCTGCACAATTACGCCTGCCTAGCTCGGCCGCGATTGCAAACATTCAGGCGTGGCAGCCATATAGGCTGGCCCCCGTAGGACTCTGCCCGGGGACTGGGTATATCTGCTTCCCGTTCTTCTCACCTGAGTGCTACTGATTCCAGCTTTGACGGCTACACTCTACTCAACTGGAGCAGTAAGATGCACCTCAACTTATGGCACTTTGTGAAAATGTTGAGAACTAGAGCTCAGTTGTTTGGCACGCCACCACTGTCCATCCAGCACTATGGACGGCACTGCCTACATCTGGCTCTAATTAGTCCACGATTGTGTTCAGTCGAATGACCTCTGCCGGCAACACTCAGAATGAGGTTCTGAGTTATTGCAACATAGGAGCGTTTCACTGCTTTCAAGGCTTCTCAGGAAGAATTCCGGAATCTTGCTGCCGGCAGTCCTCCGGCTGTTCCGGGTGAACATCTCCTTGTAAATCCCCCGTGGTTTCTTGTACACCCGTGAAATTTTGCCAGGTTATGCAGTTTGCATTGCGGCACAATTGCGCCTGACTAGCTCGGCCGCGGTTACAAACATTCAGGTGTGGCAGCCAGATAGGCTGGTCCCCGTACGAAACTGCCTGCGGACTGGGTATATCTGCTTCCCGTTCTTCTCACCTGAGTGCTACTGACGGCTTTGACGGCTACACTCTACTCAACCTGAGCATTAAGTTGAACCTCAACTTATGGCACTTTGTGCAAGTGTTGAGAACTAGAACTCAGTTGTTTGGCACGCCACCACTCTCCATCCAGCACTATGGACGGCACTGCCTACATCTGGCTCTAATTAGTCCACGGTTGTGTTCAGCCGAATGACCTCTGCCGGGAACACTCAGAATGAGGTTCTGAGTTATTGCAACATAGGAGCATTTCACTGCTTTCAAGGCTTCTCAGGAAGAATTCCCGAATCTTGCTGCTGGCAAGCCTCCGGCTCTTCCGGGTGAACATCTCCTTGTAAATCCCCCGTGGTTTCTTGTACACCCGTGAAATTTGGCCAGGTTATGCAGTTTGCATTGCTGCACAATTGCCCTGCGTAGCTCGGCCGCGGTTGCAAACATTTAGGCGTGGCAGCCAGATAGGCTGGTCCCCGTAGGACATTGCCAGCGGACTGGGTGTATCTGCTTCCCGTTCTTCTCACCTGAGTGCTACTGATTTCAGCTTTGACGGCTGCACTCTACTCAAGCAGAGCAGTAAGTTGAACCTCAACTGATGGCACTTTGTGAAACTGTTGAGAACTAGAGCTCAGTTGTTTGGCACGCCACCACTGTCCATCCAGCACTATGGACGGCACTGCTTACATCTGGCTCTAATTAGTCCACGGTTGTGTTCAGCCGAATGACCTCTGCCGGGAACACTCACAACGAGGTTCTGAGTTATTGCAACATAGGAGCGTTTCACTGCTTTCAAGGCTTCTCATGAAGAATTCCGGAATCTTGCTGCCGGCAAGCCTCCGGCTCTTCCGGATGAACATCTCCTTGTAAATCCCCCGTGGTTTCTTGTACACCCGTGAAATTTGGCCAGGTTATGCAGTTTGCATTGCTGCACAATTGCGTCTGCCTAGCTCGGCCGCGGTTGCAAACATTCAGGCGTGGCAGCCAGATAGGCTGGTCCACGTAGGACTCTGCCAGCTGTCTGGGTATATCTGCTTCCCGTTCTTCTCACCTGAGTGCTACTGATTCCAGCTTTGACGGCTACACTCGACTCAACCGGAGCAGTAAGTTGAACCTCAACTTATGGCACTTTGTGAAACTGTTGAGAACTAGAACTCAGTTGTTTGGCACACCACCACTCTCCATCCAGCACTATGGACGGCACTGCCTACATCTGGCTCTAATTAGTCCACGGTTGTGTTCTGCCGAATGACCTCTGACGGGAACACGCAGAATGAGGTTCTGAGTTATTGCAACATAGGATCGTTTCACTGCTTTCAAGGCTTCTCAGGAAGAATTCCGGAATCTTGCTGCCGGCAGTCCTCCGGCTGTTCCGGGTGAACATCTCCTTGTAAATCCCCCGTGGTTTCTTGTACACCCGTGAAATTTTGCCAGGTTATGCAGTTTGCATTGCGGCACAATTGCGCCTGACTAGCTCGGCCGCGGTTGTAAACATTCAGGCGTGGCAGCCAGATAGGCTGGTCCCCGTAGGACTCTGCCAGCGGACTGGGTGTATCTGCTTCCCGTTCTTCTCACCTGAGTGCTACTGATTCCAGCTTTGACGGCTGCACTCTACTCAAGCAGAGCAGTAAGTTGAACCTCAACTGATGGCACTTTGTGAAACTGTTGAGAACTAGAACTCAGTTGTTTGGCACGCCAGCACTCTCCATCCAGCACTATGGACGGCACTGCCTACATCTGGCTCTAATTAGTCCACGGTTGTGTTCAGCCGAATGACCTCTACTGGGAATACTCTGAATGAGGTTCTGAGTTATTGCAACATAGGAGCGTTTCACTGCTTTCAAGTCTTCTCAGGAAGAAATCCGGAATCTTGCTGCCGGCAGGCCTCCGGCTGTTCCGGGTGAACATCTCCTTGTAAATCCCCTGTGGTTTCTTGTACACCCGTGAAATTTGGACAGTTTATACAGTTTCCATTGCTGCACGATTGCGCCTGCCTAGCTCGGCCGCGGTTGCAACAATTCAGGCGTGGCAGCCAGATAGGCTGGTCCCAATAGACACTGCCAGCGGACTGGGTATATCTGCTTCCCGTTCTTCTCACCTGAGTGCTACTGATTCCAGCTTTGACGGCTACACTCTACTCCACCGGAGCAGTAAGTTGAACCTCTACTTATGGAACTTTGTGAAAGTGTTGAGAAGTAGAGCTCAGTTGTTTGGCACGCCACCACTGTCCATCCAGCACTAGGGACGGCACTGCCTACATCTGGCTCTAATTAGTCCATGGTTGTGTTCAGCCGAATGACCTCTGCCGGGAACACTCAGAATGAGGTTCTGAGTTATTGCAACATAGGAGCGTTTCACTGCTTTCAAGGCTTCTCAGGAAGAATTCCGGAATCTTGCTGCCGGCAGGCCTCCGGCTCTTCCGGGTGAACATCTCCTTGTAAATCCCCATTGGTTTCTTGTACACCCGTGAAATTTGGCCAGGTTATGCAGTTTGCATTGCTGCACAATTGCGCCAGCCTAGCTCGGCCGCGGTTGCAAACATTCAGGCGTGGCAGCCAGATAGGCTGGTCCCCGTAGGACTCTGCCATCGGACTGGGTATATCTGCTTCCCGTTCTTCTCACCTGAGTGCTACTGATTCCAGCTTTGACGGCTACAATCGACTCAACCGGAGCAGTAAGTTGAACCTCAACTTATGGTACTTTGTGAAACTGTTGAGAACTAGAGCTCAGATGTTTGGCACGCCACCACTGTCCATCCAGTACTTTGGACGACATTGCCTACATCTGGCTCTAATGAGTCCACGGTTGTGTTCAGCCGAATGACCTCTGCCGGGAACACTCAGAATGAGGTTCTGAGTTATTGCAACATAGGAGCGTTTCACTGCTTTCAAGGCTTCTCAGGAAGAATTCCGGAATCTTGCTGCCGGCAGGCCTCCGGCTGTTCCGGGTGAACATCTCCTTGTAAATCCCCTGTGGTTTCTTGTACACCCGTGAAATTTGGTCAGGTTATGCAGTTTGCATTGCTGAACAATTTCGCCTGCCTAGCTTGGCCGCGGTTGCAAACATTCAGGCGTGGCAGCCAGATAGGCTGGTCCCCGTAGGACTCTGTCAGCTGACTGGGTATATCTGATTCCCGTTCTTCTCACCTGAGGGCCACTGTTTCCAGCTGTGATGGCTACACTCAACTCAACCGGAGCATTAAATTGAACCTCAACTTATGGCACTTTGTGAAACTTTTGAGAACTAGAGCTCAGATGTTTGGCACGCCACCACTGTCCATCCAGCACTATGGACGGCACTGCCTACATCTGGCTCTAATTAGTCGACGGTTGTGTTCAGACGAATGACCTCTGTCGGGAACACTCAGAATGAGGTTCTGTGTTATTGCAACATAGGAGCGTTTCACTGCTTTCAAGGCTTCTCAGGAAGAATTCCGGAATCTTGCTGCCGGCAGGGCTCCGGCTCTTCCAAGTGAACATCTCCTTGTAAATGCCCCGTGGTTTCTTGTACACCCGTGAAATTTGGACAGGTTATGCAGTTTGCATTGCTGCACAATGTTGGATGCCTAGCTCGGCCGGGGTTGCAAACATTCAGGCGTGGCAGCCATATAGGCTGGTCCCCGTAGGACTCTGTCAGCGGACTGTGTATATCTGCTTCCCGTTCTTCTCACCTGAGTGCTACTGATTCCAGCTTTCACAGCTACACTCTACTCAACCAGAGCAGTAAGTTGAACCTCAACTTAATGCACTTTGTGAAAATGTTGAGAACTAGAGCTCAGTTGTTTGGCACGCGACCACTGTCCATCCAGCACAATGGACGGCTCTGCCTACATCTGGTTCTAATTAGTCCTCGATTGTGTTCAGGCGAATGCCCTCTGGCGGCAACACTCAGAATGAGGTTCTGAGTTATTGCAACATAGGAGCGTTTCACTGCTTTCAAGGCTTCTCAGGAAGAATTCCGGAATCTTGCTGCCGGCAGGCCTCCGGCTGTTCCGGGTGAACATCTCCTTGTAAATCCCCATTGGTTTCTTGTACACCCGTGAAATTTGGACAGGTTATGCAGTTTGCATTGCTGCACAATTGCGCCTGCCTAGCTCGGCCGCGGTTGCAAACTTTCAGGCGTGGCAGCCAGATAGGCTGGTTCCCGTAGTACTCTGCCAGCGGACTGGGTATATCTCCTTCCCGTTCTTCTCACCTGAGTGCTACTGATTCCCGATTTGACAGCTACACTACTCAACCGGAGCAGTAAGTTGAACCTCAACTTATGGCACTTTGTGAAACTATTGACAACTAGAGCTCAGTTGTTTGGCACGCCACCACTGTCCATCCAGCACTATGGACGGCACTGCCTACATCTGGCTCTAATTAGTTCACGATTGTGTTCACCCGAATGACCTCCGCCGGGACAACTCACAATGAGGTTCTGAGTTATTGCAACATAGGAGCGTTTCACTGCTTTCAAGGCTTCTCAGGAAGAATTCCGGAATCTTGCTGCGGGCAGGACTCCGGCTGTTACGGGTGAACATCTCCTTGTAAATCCCCCGTGGTTTCTTGTACACCCGTGAAATTTGGCCAAGTTATGCAGTTTGCATTGCTGCACAATTGCGCCTGCCCAGCTCAGTCGCGGTTTCAAACATTCAGGCGTGGCAGCCTGATGAACTGGTCCCCGTAGGACACTGCCAGCGGACTGGGTATATCTGCTTCCCGTTCTTCTCACCTGAGTGCTACTGATTCCAGCTTTGACGGCTACACTCTACTCATCCGGAGCATTAAGTTGAACCTCAACTTATGGCACTTTGTGAAAGTGTTGAGAACTAGACGTCAGTTGTTTGGCAAGCCACCAGTGTCCATCCAGCACTATGGACGGCACTACCTACATCTGGTTCTAATTAGTCAACGGTTGTGTTCAGCCGTATGACCTCTGCCGGGAACACTGAGAATGAGGTTTTGAGTTATTGCAACATAGGAGCGTTTCACTTCTTTCAAGGCTTCTCAGGAAGAATTCCGGAATCTTGCTGCCGGCAGGCCTCTGGCTCTCCGAGTGAACATCTCCTTGTAAATCCCCCTTGGTTTCTTGTACACCCGTGAAATTTGGACAAGGTATGCAGTTTGAATTGCTGCACAATTGCGCCTACATAGCTCGGCCGCGGTTGCAAACATTCAGGCGTGGCAGCCATATAGGCTGGTCCCCGTAGGACTCTGCCAGCGGACTGGGTATATCTACTTCCCGTTCTTCTCACCTGAGTGCTACTGATTCCAGATTTGACAGCTACAGTCTACTCAACCGGAGCAGTAAGTTGAACCTCAACTTATGGCACTTTGTGAAAATGTTGAGAACTAGAGCTCAGTTGTTTGGCACGCCACCACTCTCCATCCAGCACTATGGCCGGCACTGCCTACATCTGGCTCTAATTAGTCCACGATTGTGTTCAGCCGAATGACCTCTGCCGGTAACACTCAGAATGAGGTTCTGAGTTATTGCAACATAGGAGCGTTTCACTGCTTTCAAAGCTTCTCAGGAAGAATTCCGGAATCTTGTTGCCGGCAGGCCACCGGCTCTTCCGGGTGAACATCTCCTTGTAAATCCCCATTGGTTTCTTGTACACCCGTGAAATTTGGACAGGTTATGCAGTTTGCATTGCTGCACAATTGCGCCTGCCTAGCTCGGCCTCGGTTACAAATATTCAGGCGTGGCAGCCAGATAGGCTGGTCCCCGTAGGACACTGCCAGCGGACTGGGTATATCTGCTTCCCGTTCTTCTCCCCTTAGTGCTACTGATTCCAGCTTTGACGGCTACACTTTACTCAACCGGAGCATTAAGTTGCACCTGAACTTATGGCACTTTGTGAAACTGTTGAGAACTAGCGTTCAGTTGTTTGGCACGCCACCACTCTACATCCAGCACTATGGACGGCACTGCCTACATCTGGCTCTCATTAGTCCACGGTTGTGTTCAGCCGAATGACCTCTGCCGGGAACACTCAGAATGAGGTTCTGAGTTATTGCAACATAGGAGCGTTTCACTGCTCTCAAGGCTTCTCAGGAAGAATTCCGGAATCTTGCTGCCGACAGGCCTCCGGCTGTTCCGGGAGAACATCTCCTTGTAAATCCCCCGTGGTTTCTAGTACACCCGTGAAATTTGGACAGGTTATGCAGTTTGCATTATTGCACAGTTGCGCCTACATAGCTCGGCCGCGGTTGCAAACATTCAGGCGTGGAAGCCAGATAGGCTGGTCCCCGTAGGACTCTGCCAGAGGACTGGGTATATCTGCTTCCCGTTCTTCTCACCTGAGTGCTACTGATTCCTAGCTAGGCCGGAGTTGCAAACATTCAGGCGTGGCGGCCAGATAGGTTGGTCCCCGTAGGACACTGCCAGCGGACTGGGTATATCTGCTTCCCTTTCTTCTCACCTGAGTGCTACTGATTCCAGCTTTGACGGCTACACTCTACTCAACCGGAGCATTAAGTTGAACCTCAACTTATGGCACTTTGTGAAACTGTTGAGAACTAGAACTCAGTTGTTTGGCACGCCACCACTGTCCATCCAGCACTATGGACGACACTGCCTACATCTGGCTCTAATTAGTCCACGGTTGTGTTCAGCCAAATGACCTCTGTCGGGAACACTCAGAATGAGGTTCTGAGTTATTGCAACATAGGAGCGTTTCACTGCTTTCAAGGCTTCTCAGGAAGAATTCCGGAATCTTGCTGCCGGCAGGCCTCCGGCTGTTCCGGGTGAACATCTCCTTGTAAATCCCCCGTGGTTTCTTGTACACCCGTGAAATTTGGCCAGGTTATGCAGTTTGCCTTGCTGCACAATTGCGCCTGCCTAGCTGTGCCGCGGATGCAAACATTCAGGCGTAGCAGCCAGATAGGTTGGTCCCCGTAGGACACTCCCAGCGGACTGGGTATATCTGCTTCCCGTTCTTCTCACCTGAGTACTACTGATTCCAGCTTTGACGGCCACACTCTACTCAACCGGAGCATTAAGTTGAACCTCAACTTATGGCACTTTGTGAAGCTGTTGAGAACTAGAGCTCAGTTGTTTGGAACGCCACCACTGTCCATCCAGCACTATGGACGGCACTGCCTTCATCTGGCTCTAATTAGTCCACGGTTGTGTTCAGCCGAATGACCTCTGCCGGGAACACTCAGAATGAGGTTTTGAGTTATTGCAACATAGGAGCGTTTCACTGCTTTCAAGGCTTCTCACGAAGAATACCGGAATCTTACTACAGGCAGGCCTCCAGCTGTTCCGGGTGAACATCTCCTTGTAAATCCCCCGTGGTTTCTTGTATATCCGTGAAATTTGGACAGGTTATGCAGTTTGCATTGCTGCACAATTGTGCCTGCCTAGTTCGGCCGCGGTTGCAAACATTCAGGCGTGGCAGCCATATAGGCTGGTCCCCGTAGGACTCTGCCAGCGGACTGGGTATATCTGCTTCCAGTTCTTCTCACCTGAGTGCTACTGTTTCCAGCTTTGACAGCTACACTCTACTCAACCGGAGCAGTAAGTTGAACCTTAACTTATGGCACTTTGTGAAAGTGTTGAGCACTAGAACTCAGTTGTTTGGCACGCCACCACTCTCCATCCAGCACTATGGACGGCACTGCCTACATCTGGCTCTAATTAGTCCACGGTTTTGTTCAGCCAAATGACCTCTGCCGGGAACACTCAGAATGAGGTTCTGAGTTATTGCAACATAGGAGCGTTTCACTGCTTTCAAGGCTTCTCAGGAAGAATTCCGGAATCTTGCTGCCGGCAGGCCTACGGCTGTTCCGGGTGAACATCTCCTTGTAAATCCCCCGTGGTTTCTTGTACACCCGTCAAATTTAGCCAGGTTATGCAGTTTGCATTGCTGCACAATTGCGCCTGCCTAGCTCGGCCGCGGTTGCAAACATTCAGGCGTGGCAGCCAGATAGGCTGGTCCCCGTAAGACACTGCCAGCGGACTGGGTATATCTGCTTCCCGTTCTCCTCACCTGAGTTCTACTGATTCCAGCTTTGACGGCTACACACTACTCAACCGGAACATTAAGTTGAACCTCAATTTATGGCACTTTGTGAAACTGTTCAGAACTAGAGCTCAGTTGTTTGGCTCGCCACCACTCTCCATCCAGCACTATGGACGGCACTGCCTACATCTGGCTCTAGTTAGTCCACGATTGTGTTCAGCCGAATGACCTCTGCCGGGAACAATCAGAATGAGGTTCTGAGTTATTGCAACATAGGAGCTTTTCACTGCTTTCAAGGATTCTCAGGAAGAATTCCGGAATCTTGCTGCCGGCAGGCCTCCGGCTGTTCCGGGTGAACATCTCCTTGTAAATCCCCCGTGGTTTCTTGTACACCCGTGAAATTTGGCCAGGGTATGCAGTTTGCATTGCTGCACAATTGTGCCTGCCTAGCTCAGCCGCTGTTACAAACATTCAGGCGTGGCAGCCAGATAGGCTGGTCCCCGTAGGACACTGCCAGCAGACTGAGTATATCTGCTTCCCGTTCTTCTCACCTGAGTGCTACTGATTTCAGCTTTGAAGGCTACACTCTACTCAACCGGAGGAGTAAGTTGAACCTCAACTTAGGGCACTTTGTGAAAGTGTTGAGAACTAGAGCTCAGTTGTTTGGCACGCCACCACTGTCCATCCAGCACTATGGACGGCACTGCCTACATCTGGCTCTAATTAGTCCACGGTTGTGTTCAGCCGAATGACCTCTGCCGGCAGCACTCAGAATGAGGTTCTGAGTTATTGCAAGTTGTTAGGGTTTCACTGCTTTCAAGGCTTCTCAGGTAGAATATTGGAATCTTGCTGCCGGCAGGCCTCTAGCTGTTCCGGGTGAACATCTCCTTGTAAATCCCCCGTGGTTTCTTGTACACCCGTGAAATTTGGCCAGGTTATTCAGTTTGCATTGCTGCACAATTGCGCCTGACTCGCTCGGACGCGGTTGCAAACATTCAGGCGTGGCAGCCAGATAGGTTGTACACGTAGGACACTGCCAGCGGACTGGGTATATCTGCTTCCCGTTCTTCTCACCTGAGTGCTACTGATTCCAGCTTTGACGGCTACACTCTACTCAACCGGAGCAGTAAGTTGAACCTCAACTTATGGCACTTAGTGAAAGTTTTGAGAACTAGAGCTCAGTTGTTTGGCACGCCACCACTGTCCATCCAGCACTATGGACGGCACTGCCTACATCTGGCTCTAATTAGTCCACGGTTGTGTTCAGCCGAATGACCTCTGCCAGGAACACTCAGAATGAGCTTCTGAGTTATTGCAACACAGGAGCGTTTCACTGCTTTCAAGGCTTCTCAGGAAGAATTCCGGAATCTTGCTGCCGGCAGGCCTCCGGCTGTTCCGGGTGAACATCTCCTTGTAAATCCCAAGGTTTCTTGTACACCCGTGAAATTTGGACAGGTTATGCAGTTTGCATTGCTGCACAATTGCGCCAGCCTAATTCGGCCGCGGTTACAAACATTCAGGCGTGGCAGCCAGATAGGCTGGTCCCCGTAGGACACTGCCAGCGGACTGGGTATATCTGCTTCCCGTTCTTCTCACCTGAGTGCTACTGATTCCACCTTGAGGCTACACTCTACTCAACCGGAGCAGTAAGTTGAACCTCAACTTATGGCACTTTGTGAAACTGTTGAGAACTAGAGCTCAGTTGTTTGGCACGCCACCACTGTCCATCCAGCACTATGGACTGCTCTGCCTACATCTGGCTCTAATTAGTCCACGGTTGTGTTCAGCCGAATGACCTCTACCGGGAATACTCAGAATGAGGTTCTGAGTTATTGCAACATAGGAGCGTTTCACTGCTTTCAAGGCTTCTCAGGAAGAAATCCGGAATCTTTCTGCCGGCAGGCCTCCGGCTGTTCCGGGTGAACATCTCCTTGAAAATCCCCTGTGGTTTCTTGTACACCCGTGAAATTTGGACAGTTTATACAGTTTCCATTGCTGCACGATTGCGCCTGCCTAGCTCGGCCGCGGTTGCAACCATTCAGGCGTGGCAGCCAGATAGGCTGGTCCCAATAGACACTGCCAGCGGACTGGGTATATCTGCTTCCCGTTCTTCTCACCTGAGTGCTACTGATTCCAGCTTTGACGGCTACACTCTACTCGACCGTAGCATTAAGTTGAACCTCTACTTATGGAACTTTGTGAAAGTGTTGAGAACTAGAGCTCAGTTGTTTGGCACGCCACCACTGTCCATCCAGCACTATGGACGGCACTGCCTACATCTGGCTCTAATTAGTCCATGGTTGTGTTCAGCAGAATGACCTCTGCCGGGAACACTCAGAATGAGGTTCTGAGTTCTTGCAACATAGGAGCGTTTCACTGCTTTCAAGGCTTCTCAGGAAGAATTCCGGAATCTTGCTGCCGGCAGGGCTCCGGCTCTTCCAAGTGAACATCTCCTTGTAAATGCCCCGTGGTTTCTTGTACACCCGTGAAATTTGGACAGGTTATGCAGTTTGCATTGCTGCACAATGTTGGATGCCTAGCTCGTCCGGGGTTGCAAACATTCAGGCGTGGCAGCCATATAGGCTGGTCCCCGTAGGACTCTGCCAGCGGACTGTGTATATCTGCTTCCCGTTCTTCTCACCTGAGTGCTACTGATTCCAGCTTTCACAGCTACACTCTACTCAACCGGAGCAGTAAGTTGAACCTCAACTTAATGCACTTTGTGAAAATGTTGAGAACTAGAGCTCAGTTGTTTGGCACGCGACCACTGTCCATCCAGCACAATGGACGGCACTGCCTACATCTGGTTCTAATTAGTCCTCGATTGTGTTCTGGCGAATGCCCTCTGGCGTCAACACTCAGAATGAGGTTCTGAGTTATTGCAACATAGGAGCGTTTCACTTCTTTCAAGGCTTCTCAGGAAGAATTCCGGAATCTTGCTGCCGGCAGGCCTCCGGCTGTTCCGGGTGAACATCTCCTTGTAAATCCCCTGTGGTTTCTTGTACACCCGTGAAATTTGGCCAGGTTATGCAGTTTGCATTCCTGCACAATTGCGCCAGCCTAGCTCGGCCACGGTTGCAAACATTCAGGCGTGGCAGCCAGATAGGCTGGTCCCCGTAGGACTCTGCCAGCCGACTGGTTATATCTGCTTCACGTTCTTCTCACCTGAGTGCTACTGATTCCAGCTTTGACGGCTACACTCGACTCAACCGGAGCAGTAAGTTGAACCTCAACTTATGGCACTTTGTGAAACTGTTGAGAACTAGAGCTCAGTTGTTTGGCACGCCACCACTGTCCATCCAGCACTATGGACGGAACTGCCTACATCTAACTCTAATTAGTCCACGGTTGTGTTCAGCCAAATGACCTCTGCCGGGAACACTTAGAATGAGGTTCTGAGTTATTGCAGTATAGGAACGTTTCACTGCTTTCAAGGCTTCTCAGGAAGAATTCTGGAATCTTGCTGCCGGCAGGCCTCCAACTGTTCCGGGTGAACATCTCCTTGTAAATCCCCCGTGGTTTCTTGTACACCCGTGAAATTTGGCCAGGTTATGCAGTATGCATGGCTGCACAATTGCGCCTGCCTTGCTCAGCCACGGTTGCAAACATTCATGCGCGGCAGTCAGATGGACTGGTCCCCGTAGGACACTGCCAGCGGATTGGGTATATCTGCTTCCCGTTCTTCTCACCTGAGTGCTACTGATTCCAGCTTTGACGGCTACACTCTACTCAACCGGAGCAGTAAGTTGAACCTCAACTTATGGCACTTTGTGAAAGTGTTGAGAACTAGAGCTCAGATGTTTGGCAGGCCACAACTGTCCATCCAGTACTATGGACGACACTGCCTACATCTGGCTCTAATTAGTCCACGGTTGTGTTCAGCCGAATGACCTCTGCTGGGAACACTCAGATTGAGGTTCTGAGTTATTGCAACATAGGAGCGTTTCACTGCTTTCAAGGATTCTCAGGAAGAGTTCCGGAATCTTGCTGCCAGCAGGCCTCCGGCTGTTCCGGGTGAACATCTCCTTGTAAATCCCCCGTGGTTTCTTGTAAACCCGTGAAATTTGGCATGGTTATGCAGTTTGCATTGCTGCAAAAATGCGCCTGCCTAGCTAGGCCGCGGTTGCAAACATTCAGGCGTGGCAGCCAGAAAGGCTGGTCCCCGTAGGACACTGCCAGAGGACTGGGTATATCTGCTTCCCGTTCTTCTCACCTGAGTGCTACTGATTCCAGCTTTGACGGCTACACTCTACTCAACCGGAGCATTAAGTTGAACCTCAACTTATGGCACTTTGTGAAACTGTTGAGAACTAGAGCTCAGTTGTTTGGCACGCCACCACTGTCCATCCAGCACTATGGACGGCACTGCCTACATCTGGCTCTAATTAGTTCACGATTGTGTTCAGCCGAATGACCTCCGCCGGGACAACTCAGAATGAGGTTCTGAGTTATTGCAACATAGGAGCGTTTCACTGCTTTCAAGGCTTCTCAGGAAGAATTCCGGAATCTTGCTGCGGGCAGGACTCCGGCTGTTCCGGGTGAACATCTCCTTGTAAATCCCCCGTGGTTT
The DNA here is from genome assembly GCF_024711535.1 of Dipodomys merriami. NCBI lineage: Eukaryota > Metazoa > Chordata > Mammalia > Rodentia > Heteromyidae > Dipodomys > Dipodomys merriami. Next base: position 884,663 of record NW_027204481.1, read on the forward strand.
CTTGTACACCCGTGAAATTTGGCCAAGTTATGCAGTTTGCATTGCTGCACAATTGCGCCTGCCTAGCTCGGCCGCGGTTACAAACATTCAGGCGTGGCAGCCAGATAGGCGGGTCCCCGTACGACAATTCCTGCGGACTGGGTATATCTGCTTCCCGTTCTTCTCACCTGAGTGCTACTGATTCCAGCTATTACCGCAACACTCTACTCAACCGGAGCATTAAGTTGAACCTCAACTTATGGCACATTGTGAAAGTGTTGAGCACTAGAACTCAGTTGTTTGGCACGCCACCACTCTCCATCCAGCACTATGGACGGCACTGCCTACATCTGGCTCTAATTAGTCCATGGTTGTGTTCAGCCGAATGACCTCTGCCGGGATCACTCAGAATGAGGTTCTGAGTTACTGCAACATAGGAGCATTTCACTGCTTTCAAGGTTTCTCAGGAAGACTTCCGGAATCTTGCTGCCGGCAGGCCTCCGGCTGTTCCGGGTGAACATCTCCTTGTAAATCCCCCGTGGTTTCTTATACACCCGTCAAATTTGGCCAGGTTATGCAGTTTGCATTGCTGCACAATTGCGCCTGCCTAGCTCGACCGCGGTTGCAAACATTCAGGCGTGGCAGCCAGATACGCTGGTCCCTGTAGGACTCTGCCAGCGGACTGGGTATATCTGCTTCCTGTTCTTCTCACCTGAGTGCCACTGATTCCAGCTTTGACGGCTACAGTCTACTCAACCGGAGCATTAAGTTGAACCTCTACTTATGGCACTTTGTGAAACTGTTGAGAACTAGAGCTCAGTTGTTTGGCACGCCACCACTGTCCATCCAGCACTTTGGACGGCACTGCCTACATCTGGCTCTAATTAGTCCACGGTTGTGTTCAGCCGAATGACCTCTGCCGGGAACACTCAGAATGAGATTCTGAGTTATTGCAACACAAGAGCGTTTCACTGCTTTCAAGGTTTCTCAGGAAGAATTCCGGAATCTTGCTGCCGGCAGGCCTCAGGCTGTTCCGGGTGAACATCTCCTTGTAAATCCCCCGAGGTTTTTTGTACACCCCTGAAATTTGGACAGGTTATGCAGTTTGCATTGCTGCACAAAATTGCGCCTGCCTATCTCGGCCGCGGTTACATTCAGGCGTGGCAGCCAGATAGGCTGGTCCCCGTAGGACACTGCCAGCGGACTGGGTATATCTGCTTCCCGTTCTTCTCACCTGAGTGCTACTGATTCCAGCTTTGACGGCTACACTCTACTCAACCGGAGCAGTAAGTTGAACCTCAACTTATGGCACTTTGTGAAAGTGTTGAGAACTAGAGCTCAGTTGTTTGGCACGCCACCACTGTCCATCCAGCACTATGGACGGCACTGCCTACATCTGGCTCTAATTAGTCCACGGTTGTGTTCAGCCGAATGACCTCTGTCGGGAACACTCAGAATGAGGTTCTGAGTTATTGGAACATAGGAGCGTTTCACTGCTTTCAAGGCTTTTAGGAAGAATTCCGGAATCTTGCTGTCGGTAGGCCTCCGGCTGTTCCGGGTGAACATCTCCTTGTAAATCCCCCGTGGTTTCTTATACACCCGTGAAATTTGGCCAGCTTATGCAGTTTGCATTCCCGCACAATTGCGCCTGCCTAGCTCGGCCGCGGTTGCAAACATTCAGGCGTGGCAGCCAGATAGGCTGGTCCCCGTAGGACAATGCCAGCGGACTGGGTATATCTGCTTCCCGTTCTTCTCACCTGAGTGCTACTGATTTCAGCTTTGACGGCTACACTCTACTCAACCGGAGGAGTAAGTTGAACCTCAACTTATGGCACTTTGTGCAACTTTTGAGAACTATAGCTAAGTTGTTTGGCACGCCACCACTGTCCATCCAGCACTATGGACGGCACTGCCTACATCTGGCTCTAATTAGTCCACTATTGTGTTCAGGAGAATGACCTCTGCTGTGAATACTCAGAATGCGGTTCTGAGTTATTGCAACATAGGAGCGTTTCACTGCTTTCAAGGCTTCTCAGGAAGAATTCCGGAATCTTGCTGCCGGCAGGCCTCCAGCTGTTCCGGGTGAACATCTCCTTGTAAATCCCCCGTGGTTTCTTGTACACCCGTGAAATTTGGCCAGGTTATGCAGTTTGCATTGCTGCACAATTGCGCCTGCCCAGCTCGGCCCCGGTTACAAACATTCAGGCGTGGCAGCCAGATAGGCTGGTCCCCGTAGAACACTGCCAGCGGACTGGGTATATCTGCTTCCCGTTCTTCTCACCTGAGTGCTACTGATTCCAGCTTTGACGGCTACACTCTACTCAAACGGAGCAGTAAGTTGAACCTCAACTTATGGCACTTTGTGAAACTCTTTAGAACTAGAGCTCAGTTGTTTGGCACGCCACCACTGTCCATGCAGCACTATGGACGGCACTGCCTACATCTGGCTCTAATTAGTCCACGGTTGTGTTCAGCCGAATGACCTCTGCCGGGAACACTCAGAATGAGGTTTTGAGTTATTGCAACATAGGAGCGTTTCACTTCTTTCAAGGCTTCTCAGTAAGAATTCCGGAATCTTGCTGCCGGCAGGTCTCCGGCTGTTCCGGGTGAACATCTCCTTGTAAATCCCCCGTGGTTTCTTGTACACCAGTGAAATTGGGCCAGGTTATACAGTTTGCATTACTGCACAATTGCGCCTGCCTAGCTCGGCCGCGGATGAAAACATTCAGGCGTGGCAGCCAGATAGGCTGGTCCCCGTAGGACACTTCCAGCGGACTGGGTATATCTGCTTCCCGTTCTCCTCACCTGAGTGCTACTGATTCCAGCTTTGACAGCTACAGTCTACTCAACCAGAGCATTAAGTTGAACCTCTACTTATGGCACTTTGTGAAACGGTTGAGAACTAGAGCTCAGTTGTTTGGCACGCCACCACTGTCCATCCAGCACTATGGACGGCTCTGCCTACATCTGGCTCTAATTAGTCCACGGTTGTGTTCAGCCGAATGACCTCTACCGGGAATACTCAGAATGAGGTTCTGAGTTATTGCAACATAGGAGCGTTTCACTGCTTTCAAGGCTTCTCAGGAAGAAATCCGGAATCTTGCTGCCGGCAGGCCTCCGGCTGTTCCGGGTAAACATCTCCTTGTAAATCCCCTGTGGTTTCTTGTACACCCGTGAAATTTGGACAGTTTATACAGTTTCCATTGCTGCACGATTTCGCCTGCCTAGTTCGGCCGCGGTTGCAACCATTCAGGCGTGGCAGCCAGATAGGCTGGTCCCAATAGACACTGCCAGCGGACTGGGTATATCTGCTTCCCGTTCTTCTCACCTGAGTGCTACTGATTCCAGCTTTGACGGCTACACTCTACTCGACCGTAGCATTAAGTTGAACCTCTACTTATGGAACTTTGTGAAAGTGTTGAGAACTAGAGCTCAGTTGTTTGGCACGCCACCACTGTCCATCCAGCACTATGGACGGCACTGCCTACATCTGGCTCTAATTAGTCCATGGTTGTGTTCAGCAGAATGACCTCTGCCGGGAACACTCAGAATGAGGTTCTGAGTTATTGCAACATAGGAGCGTTTCACTGCTTTCAAGGCTTCTCAGGAAGAATTCCGGAATCTTGCTGCCGGCAGGGCTCCGGCTCTTCCAAGTGAACATCTCCTTGTAAATGCCCCGTGGTTTCTTGTACACCCGTGAAATTTGGACAGGTTATGCAGTTTTCATTGCTGCACAATGTTGGATGCCAAGCTCGTCCGGGGTTGCAAACATTCAGGCGTGGCAGCCATATAGGCTGGTACCCGTAGGACTCTGCCAGCGGACTGTGTATATCTGCTTCCCGTTCTTCTCACCTGAGTGCTACTGATTCCAGCTTTCACAGCTACACTCTACTCAACCGGAGCAGTAAGTTGAACCTCAACTTAATGCACTTTGTGAAAATGTTGAGAACTAGAGCTCAGTTGTTTGGCACGCGACCACTGTCCATCCAGCACAATGGACGGCACTGCCTACATCTGGTTCTAATTAGTCCTCGATTGTGTTCAGGCGAATGCCCTCTGGCGGTAACACTCAGAATGAGGTTCTGAGTTATTGCAACATAGGAGCGTTTCACTGCTTTCAAGGCTTCTCAGGAAGAATTCCGGAATCTTGCTGCCGGCAGGCCTCCGGCTGTTCCGGGTGAACATCTCCTTGTAAATCCCCTGTGGTTTCTTGTACACCCGTGAAATTTGGCCAGGTTATGCAGTTTGCATTGCTGCACAATTGCGCCAGCCTAGCTCGGCCGCGGTTGCAAACATTCAGGCGTGGCAGCCAGATAGGCTGGTCCCCGTAGGACTCTGCCAGCCGACTGGTTATATCTGCTTCACGTTCTTCTCACCTGAGTGCTACTGATTCCAGCTTTGACGGCTACACTCGACTCAACCGGAGCAGTAAGTTGAACCTCAACTTATGGCACTTTGTGAAACTGTTGAGAACTAGAGCTCAGTTGTTTGGCACGCCACCACTGTCCATCCAGCACTATGGACGGCACTGCCTACATCTGACTCTAATTAGTCCACGGTTGTGTTCAGCCAAATGACCTCTGCCGGGAACACTTAGAATGAGGTTCTGAGTTATTGCAGTATAGGAACGTTTCACTGCTTTCAAGGCTTCTCAGGAAGAGTTCCGGAATCTTGCTGCCAGTAGGCCTCCGGCTGTTCCGGGTGAACATCTCCTTGTAAATCCCCCGTGGTTTCTTGTACACCCGTGAAATTTGGCCAGGTTATGCAGTATGCATGGCTGCACAATTGCGCCTGCCTTGCTCAGCCGCGGTTGCAAACATTCATGCGCGGCAGTCAGATGGACTGGTCCCCGTAGGACACTGCCAGCGGATTGGGTATATCTGCTTCCCGTTCTTCTCACCTGAGTGCTACTGATTCCAGCTTTGACGGCTACACTCTACTCAACCGGAGCAGTAAGTTGAACCTCAACTTTTGGCACTTTGTGAAAGTGTTGAGAACTAGAGCTCAGATGTTTGGCAGGCCACAACTGTCCATCCAGTACTATGGACGACACTGCCTACATCTGGCTCTAATTAGTCCACGGTTGTGTTCAGCCGAATGACCTCTGCTGGGAACACTCAGATTGAGGTTCTGAGTTATTGCAACATAGGAGCGTTTCACTGCTTTCAAGGCTTCTCAGGAAGAATTCCGGAATCTTGCTGCCAGTAGGCCTCCGGCTGTTCCGGGTGAACATCTCCTTGTAAATCCCCCGTGGTTTCTTGTACACCCGTGAAATTTGGCAAGGTTATGCAGTTTGCATTGCTGCACAAATGCGCCTGCCTAGCTAGGCCGCGGTTGCAAACATTCAGGCGTGGCAGCCAGAAAGACTGGTCCCCGTAGGACACTGCCAGAGGACTGGGTATATCTGCTTCCCGTTCTTCTCACCTGAGTGCTACTGATTCCAGCTTTGACGGCTACACTCTACTCAACCGGAGCATTAAGTTGAACCTCAACTTATGGCACTTTGTGAAACTGTTGAGAACTAGAGCTCAGTTGTTTGGCACGCCACCACTGTCCATCCAGCACTATGGACGGCACTGCCTACATCTGGCTCTAATTAGTTCACGATTGTGTTCAGCCGAATGACCTCTGCCGGGACAACTCAGAATGAGGTTCTGAGTTATTGCAACATAGGAGCGTTTCACTGCTTTCAAGGCTTCTCAGGAAGAATTCCGGAATGTTGCTGGGGGCAGGACTCCGGCTGTTACGGGTATACATCTCCTTGTAAATCCCCCGTGGTTTCTTGTACACCCGTGAAATTTGGCCAAGTTATGCAGTTTGCATTGCTGCACAATTGCGCCTGCCAAGCTCAGCCGCGGTTGCAAACATTCAGGCGTGGCAGCCTGATGCACTGGTCCCCGTAGGACACTGCCAGCGGACTGGGTATATCTGCTTCCCGTTCTTCTCACCTGAGTGCTACTGATTCCTAGCTATGCCGGGGTTGCAAACATTCAGGCGTGGCAGCCAGATAGGCTGGTCCCCGTAGGACACTTCCAGCGGACTGGGTATATCTGCTTCCCGTTCTCCTCACCTGAGTGCTACTGATTCCAGCTTTGACGGCTACACACTACTCAACCGGAGCATTAAGTTGAACCTCAACTTATGGCACTTTGTAAAAATGTTGAGAACTAGAGCTCAGTTGTTTGGAACGCCACCACTGTCCATCCAGCACTATGGACGGCACTGCCTACATCTGGCTCTAATTAGTCCACGGTTGTGTTCAGCCGAATGACCTCTGCCGGGAACACTCAGAATGAGGTTTTGAGTTATTGCAACATAGGAGCGTTTCACTGCTTTCAAGGCTTCTCAGGAAGAATTCCGTAATCTTGCTGCCGGCAGGCCTCCAGCTGTTCCGGGTGAACATCTCCTTGTAAATCCCCTTGGTTTCTTGTATATCCGTGAAATTTGGACAGGTTATGCAGTTTGCATTGCTGCACAATTGCGCCTGCCTAGTTCGGCCGCGGTTGCAAACATTCATGCGTGGCAGCCATATAGGCTGGTTCCCGTAGGACACTGCCAGCGGACTGGGTATATCTGCTTCCCGTTCTTCTCACCTGAGTGCTACTGATTCCAGCTTTGACAGCTACACTCTACTCAACTGGAGCAGTAAGTTGAACCTCAACTTATGGCACTTTGTGAAAATGTTGAGAACTAGAGCTCAGTTGTTTGGCACACCACCACTGTCCATCCCGCACTATGGACGGCACTTCCTACGTCTGGCTCTAATTAGTCCACGATTTTGTTCAGCCGAAAGACCTCTGCGGGCAAAACTCAGAATGAGGTTCTGAGTTATTGCAACATAGGACCGTTTCAATGCACTTCCTACGTCTGGCTCTAATTAGTCCACGATTTTGTTCAGCCGAAAGACCTCTGCGGGCAAAACTCAGAATGAGGTTCTGAGTTATTGCAACATAGGACCGTTTCAATTCAGGAAGAATTCCGGAATCTTGCTGCCGGCAGGCCTCCGGCTGTTTCGGGTGAACATCTCCTTGTAAATCCCCCGTGGTTTCTTGTACACCCGTCAAATTTGGCCAGGTTATGCAGTTTGCATTGCTGCACAATTGCGCCTGCCTAGCTCGGCCGCGGTTACAAACATTCAAGCGTGGCAGCCAGATAGGCTGCCACTTCCTGCGGACTGCGTATATCTGCTTCCCGTTCTTCTCTCCTGAGTGCTACTGATTCCAGCTATTACGGCTACACTCTACTCAACCGGAGCATTAAGTTGAACCTCAACTTATGGCACATTGTGAAAGTGTTGAGCACTAGAACTCAGTTGTTTGGCACGCCACCACTCTCCATCCAGCACTATGGACGGCACTGCCTACATCTGGCTCTAATTAGTCCACGGTTGTGTTCAGCCAAATGACCTCTGCCGGGAACACTCAGAATGAGGTTCTGAGTTATTGCAACATAGGAGCGTTTCACTGCTTTCAAGGCTTCTCAGGAAGAATTCCGGAATCTTGCTGCCGGCAGGCCTACGGCTGTTCCGGGTGAACATCTCCTTGTAAATCCCCCGTGGTTTCTTGTACACCCGTCAAATTTGGCCAGGTTATGCAGTTTGCATTGCTGCACAATAGCGCCTGCCTAGCTCGGCCGCGGTTGCAAACATTCAGGCGTGGCAGCCAGATAGGCTGGTCCCCGTAGGACACTGCCAGCGGACTGGTATATCTGCTTCCCGTTCTCCTCACCTGAGTGCTAATGATTCCAGCTTTGACGGCTACACACTACTCAACCGGAGCATTAAGTTGAACCTCAATTTATGGCACTTTGTGAAACTGTTCAGAACTAGAGCTCAGTTGTTTGGCTCGCCACCACTCTCCATCCAGCACTATGGACGGCACTGCCTACATCTGGCTCTAGTTAGTCCACGATTGTGTTCAGCCGAATGACCTCTGCCGGGAACAATCAGAATGAGGTTCTGAGTTATTGCAACATAGTAGCTTTTCACTGCTTTCAAGGATTCTCAGGAAGAATTCCGGAATCTTGCTGCCGGCAGGCCTCCGGCTGTTCCGGGTGAACATCTCCTTGTAAATCCCCTGTGGTTTCTTGTACACCCGTGAAATTTGGCCAGGGTATGCAGTTTGCATTGCTGCACAATTGTGCCTGCCTAGCTCAGCCGCTGTTACAAACATTCAGGCGTGGCAGCCAGATAGGCTGGTCCCCGTAGGACACTGCCAGCAGACTGAGTATATCTGCTTCCCGTTCTTCTCACCTGAGTGCTACTGATTCCAGATTTGACGGCTACACTCTACTCAACCGGAGGAGTAAGTTGAACCTCAACTTATGGCACTTGGTGAAAGTGTTGAGAACTAGAGCTCAGTTGTTTGGCACGCCACCACTGTCCATCCAGCACTATGGACGGCACTGCCTACATCTGGCTCTAATTAGTCCACGGTTGTGTTCAGCCGAATGACCTCTGCCGGCAGCACTCAGAATGAGGTTCTGAGTTATTGCAAGATGTTAGCGTTTCACTGCTTTCAAGGCTTCTCAGGTAGAATATTGGAATCTTGCTGCCGGCAGGCCTCCGGCTCTTCCGGGTGAACATCTCCTTGTAAATCCCCCGTGGTTTCTTGTACACCCGTGAAATTTGGCCAGGTTATGCAGTTTTCATTGCTGCACAATTGCGCCTGCCTAGCTCGGCCACGGTTGCAAACATTCAGGCGTGGCAGCCAGATAGGCTGGTCCCCGTAGGACACTTCCAGCGGACTGGGTATATCTGCTTCCCGTTCTCCTCTCCTGAGTGCTACTGATTCCAGCTTTGACGGCTACACACTACTCAACCGGAGCATTAAGTTGAACCTCAACTTATGGCACTTTGTGAAAATGTTGAGAACTAGAGCTCAGTTGTTTGGAACGTCACCACTGTCCATCCAGCACTATGGACGGCACTGCCTACATCTGGCTCTAATTAGTCCACGGTTGTGTTCAGCCGAATGACCTCTGCCGGGAACACTCAGAATGAGGTTTTGAGATATTGCAACATAGGAGCGTTTCACTTCTTTCAAGGCTTCTCAGGAAGAATTCCGGAATCTTGCTGCCGGCAGGCCTCCAGCTGTTCCGGGTGAACATCTCCTTGTAAGTCCCCCTTGGTTTCTTGTATATCCGTGAAATTTGGACAAGTTATGCAGTTTGCATTGCTGCACAATTGCGCCTGCCTAGTTCGGCCGCGGTTGCAAACATTCAGGCGTGGCAGCCATATAGGCTGGTCCCCGTAGGACACTGCCAGCGGACTGGGTATATCTGCTTCCCGTTCTTCTCACATGAGTGCTACTGATTCCAGCTTTGACAGCTACACTCTACTCAACCGGAGCAGTAAGTTGAACCTCAACTTATGGCACTTTGTGAAAATGTTGAGAACTAGAGCTCAGTTGTTTGGCACGCCACCACTGTCCATCCCGCACTATGGACGGCACTGCCTACTTCTGGCTCTAATTAGTCCACGATTGTGTTCAGCCGAAAGACCTCTGCGGGCAAAACTCAGAATGAGGTTCTGAGTTATTGCAACATAGGACCGTTTCAATGCTTTCAAGGCTTCTCAGGAAGAATTCCGGAATCTTGCTGCCGGCAGGCCTCCGGCTGTTTCGGGTGAACATCTCCTTGTAAATCCCACGTGGTTTCTTGTACACCCGTCAAATTTGCCAGGTTATGCAGTTTGCATTGCTGCACAATTGCGCCTGCCTAGCTCGGCCGCGGTTACAAACATTCAGGCGTGGCAGCCAGATAGGCTGGTCCCTGTACGACACTGCCAGCGGACTGGGTATATCTGCTTCCCGTTCTTCTCTCCTGAGTGCTACTGATTCCAGCTTTGACGGCTACACACTACTCAACCGGAGCATTAAGTTGAACCTCAACTTATGGCACTTTGTGAAACTGTTGAGAACTAGAGCTCAGTTGTTTGGCTCGCCACCACTCTCCATCCAGCACTATGGACGGCACTGCCTACATCTGGCTCTAATTAGTCCACGGTTGTGTTCAGCCGAATGACCTCTGCCGGGAACACTCAGAATGAGGTTCTGATTTATTGCAACATAGGAGCGTTTCACTGCTTTCAAGGCTTCTCTGGAAGAATTCCGGAATCTTGCTGCCGGCAGGCCTCCGGCTCTTCCGGGTGAACATCTCCTTGTAAATCCCCCGTGGTTTCTTGTACACCCGTGAAATTTGGACAGGTTATGCAGTTTGCATTGCTGCACAATTGCCCCTGCCTAGTTCGGCCGCGGTTGCAAACATTCAGGCGTGGCAGCCATATAGGCTGGTCCCCGTAGGACTCTGCCAGCGGACTGGGTATATCTGCTTCCCGTTCTTCTCACCTGAGTGCTACTGATTTCACCTTTGACGGCTGCATTCTACTCAAGCAGAGCAGTAAGTTGAACCTCAACTTATGGCAATTTGTGAAACTGTTGAGAACTAGAGCTCAGTTGTTTGGCACGCCACCACTGTCCATCCAGCACTATGGACGGCACTGCCTACATCTGGCTCTAATTAGTCAACGGTTGTGTTCAGCCGAATGATCTCTACCGGCAACACTCAGAATGAGGTTCTGATTTATTGCAACATAGGAGCGTTTCACTGCTTTCAAGGCTTCTCAGGAAGAATTCCGGAATCTTGCTGCCGGCAGGCCTCCAGCTCTTCCGGGTGAACATCTCCTTGTAAATCCCCCGTGGTTTCTTGTACACCCGTGAAATTTGGCCAGGTTATGCAGTTTGCATTGCAGCACAATTGCGCCTGCCTAGCTCGGCCGCGGTTGCAAACATTCAGGCGTGGCAGCCAGATAGGCTGGACCCCGTAGGACACTGCCAGCGGTCTGGGTATATCTGCTTCCCGTTCTTCTCACCTGAGTGCTACTGATTCCAGCTTTGACGGCTACAGTCTGCTCAACCGGCGCATTAAGTTGAACCTCAACTTATGGCACTTGGTGAAAGTGTTGAGAACTAGAGCTCAGTTGTTTGGCACGCCACCACTGTCCATCCAGCACTATGGACGGCACTGCCTACATCTGGCTCTAATTAGTCCACGGTTGTGTTCAGCCGAATGAACTCTGCCGGCAACACTCAGAATGAGGTTCTGAGTTATTGCAACATAGGAGCGTTACACTGCTTTCAAGGCTTCTCAGGAAGAATTCCGGAATCTTGCTGCCGGCAGGCCTCCGGCTGTTCCGGGTGAACATCTCCTTGTAAATCCCCCGTGGTTTCTTATACACCCGTGAAATTTGGCCAGGTTATGCAGTTTGCATTGCTGCCCAATTGCGCCTGCCTAGCTCGGCCGCGATTGCAAACACTCAGGCGTGGCAGCCAGATCGGCTGGTCCCCTAGGACAATGCCAGCGGACTGGGTATATCTGCTTCCCGTTCTTCTCACCTGAGTGCTACTGATTTCAGCTTTGACGGCTACACTCTACTCAACCGGAGCATTAAGTTGAACCTCAACTTATGGCACTTGGTGAACGTGTTGAGAACTAGAGCTCAGTTGTTTGGCACGCCACCACTCTCCATCCAGCACTATGGACGGCACTGCCTACATCTGGCTCTAATTAGTCCACGGTTGTGTTCAGCCGAATGACCTCTGCCGGGAACACTCAGAATGAGGTTCTGATTTATTGCAACATAGGAGCGTTTCACTGCTTTCAAGGCTTCTCAGGAAGAATTCCGGAATCTTGCTGCCGGCAGGCCTCCGGCTGTTCCGGGTGAACATCTCCTTGTAAATCCCCCGTGGTTTCTTGTACACCCGTGAAATTTGGCCAGGTTATGCAGTTTGCATTGCTGCACAATTGCCCCTGCCTAGCTCGGCCGCGGTTGCAAACATTCAGGCGTGGCAGCCATATAGGCTGTTCCCCGTAGGACTCTGCCAGCGGACTGGGTATATCTGCTTCCCGTTCTTCTCACCTGAGTGCTACTTATTCCAGCTTTGACGGCTACACTCTACTCAACCGGAACAGTAAGTTGAACCTCAATTTATGGCACTTTATGAAACTGTTGAGAACTAGAACTCAGTTGTTTGGCACGCCACCACTCTCCATCCAGCACTATGGACGGCACTGCCTACATCTGGCTCTAATTAGTCCACGGTTGTGTTCAGCCGAATGACCTCTGCCGGGAATACTCAGAATGAGGTTCTGAGTTATTGCAACATAGGAGCATTTCACTGCTTTCAAGGCTTCTCAGGAAGAATTCCGGAATCTTGCTGCCGGCAGGCCTCCAGCGGTTCCGGGTGAACATCTCCTTGTAAATCCCCCGTGGTTTCTTGTACACCCGTGAAATTTGGCCAGGTTATGCAGTTTGCATTGCTGCACAATTGCGCCTTACTCGCTCGGCCGCGGTTGCAAACATTCAGTCGTGGCAGCCAGATAGGCTGTACACGTAGGGCACTGCCAGCGGACTGGGTATATCTGCTTCCCGTTCTTCTCACCTGAGTGCTACTGATTCCAGCTTTGACGGCTACAGTCTGCTCAACCGGCGCATTAAGTTGAACCTCAACTTATGGCACTTGGTGAAAGTGTTGAGAACTAGAGCTCAGTTGTTTGGCACGCCACCACTGTCCATCCAGCACTATGGACGGCACTGCCTACATCTGGCTCTAATTAGTCCACGGTTGTGTTCAGCCGAATGATCTCTACCGGCAACACTCAGAATGAGGTTCTGATTTATTGCAACATAGGAGCATTTCACTGCTTTCAAGGCTTCTCAGGAAGAATTCCGGAATCTTGCTGCCGGCAGGCCTCCGGCTCTTCCGGGTGAACATCTCCTTGTAAATCCCCCGTGGTTTCTTGTACACCCGTGAAATTTGGCCAGGTTATGCAGGTTGCATTGCAGCACAATTGCGCCTGCCTAGCTCGGCCCCGTTTGCAAACATTCAGGCGTGGAAGCCAGATAGGCTGGACCCCGTAGGACACAGCCAGCGGTCTGGGTATATCTGCTTCCCGTTCTTCTCACCTTAGTGCTACTGATTCCAGCTTTGACGGCTACACTCTACTCAACCGGAGCAGTAAGTTGAACCTCAATTTATGGCACTTTGTGAAACTGTTGAGAACTAGAACTCACTTGTTCGGCACGCCACCACTCTCCATCCAGCACTATGGACGGCACTGCCTACATCTGGCTCTAATTAGTCCACGGTTGTGTTCAGCCGAATGACCTCTGCCGGGAATACTCAGAATGAGGTTCTGAGTTATTGCAACATAGGAGCGTTTCACTGCTTTCAAGGCTTCTCAGGAAGAATTCCGGAATCTTGCTGCCGGCAGGCCTCCAGCTGTTCCGGGTGAACATGTCCTTGTAAATCCCCCGTGGTTTCTTGTACACCCGTGAAATTTGGCCAGGTTATGCAGTTTGCATTGCTGCACAATTGCGCCTGTCTCGCTCGGCCGCGGTTGCAAACATTCAGTCGTTGCAGCCAGATAGGCTGTACACGTAGGGCACTGCCAGCGGACTGGGTATATCTGCTTCCCGTTCTTCTCACCTGAGTGCTACTGATTCCAGCTTTGACGGCTACAGTCTGCTCAACCGGCGCATTAAGTTGAACCTCAACTTATGGCACTTAGTGAAAGTGTTGAGAACTAGAGCTCAGTTGTTTGGCACGCCACCACTGTCCATCCAGCACTATGGACGGCACTGCCTACATCTGGCTCTAATTACTCCACAGTTGTGTTCAGCCGAATGACCTCTGCTGGCAATACTCAGAATGAGGTTCTGAGTTATTGCAACATAGGAGCGTTTCACTGCTTTCAAGGCTTCTCAGGAAGAATTCCGGAATCTTGCTCCGGCAGGCCTCTGGCTGTTCCGGGTGAACATCTCCTTGTAAATCCCCCGTGGTTTCTTGTACACCCGTGAAATTTGGCCAGGTTATGCAGTTTGCATTGTTGCACAATTGCGCCTGTCTCGCTCGGCCGCGGTTGCAAACATTCAGGCGTGGGAGCCAGATAGGCTGAACCCCGTAGACACTTCCTGCGGGCTGGCTATTAGTCCACGATTTTGTTCAGCCGAATGACTGGGAATACTCAGAATGCGGTACTGAGTTATTGCAACATAGAAGCGTTTCACTGCTTTCAAGGCTTCTCAGGTAGAATATTGAGAACTACAGTTCTGGCAGAGTCCTACGGGGACCAGCCTATCTGGCTGCCACGCCTGAATGTTTGCAAGCGCGGTCGAGCTAGGCAGGCGCAATTGTGCAGCAATGCAAACTGCATAACCTGGCCAAATTTCACGGGTGTACAAGAAAACACGGGGGATTTACAAGGAGATGTTCACCCGGAAGAGCCGGAGGCCTGCCGGCAGCAAGATTCCGGAATTCTTCCTGAGAAGCCTTGAAAGCAGTGAAACGCTCCTATGTTGCAATAACTCAGAACCTCATTCTCAGTGTTCCCGGCAGAGGTCATTCGGCTGAACACAACCGTGGACTAATTAGAGCCAGATGTAGGCAGTGCCTTCCATAGTGCTGGATGGAGAGTGGTGGCGTGCCAAAATACTGAACTCTAGTTCTCAACACTTTCACAAAGTCCCGTAAGTTGAGGTTCAACTTAATGCTCCGGTTGAGTAGAGTGTAGCCGTCAAAGCTGGAATCAGTAGCACTCAGGTGAGAAGAACGGAAAGCAGATATACCCAGTCCGCTGGCAGAGTCCTACGCGGACCAGCCTATCTGGCTGCCATGCCTGAATGTTTGTAACCGCGGCCGAGCTAGGCAGGCGCAATTGTGCAGCAATGCAAACTGCATAACCTGTCAAAATTTCACGGGTGTACAAGAAACCACAGGGGATTTGCAAGGAGATGTTCACCCGGAACACCCGGAGGCCTGCCGGCAGCAAGATTCCGGAATTCTTCCTGAGAAGCCTTGAAAGCATTGAAACGATCCTATGTTGCAATAACTCAGAACCTCATTCTAAGTGTTGCCGGCAGAGGTCATTCGGCTGAACACAATCGTGGACTAATTAGAGCCAGATGTAGGCAGTGCCGGCCATAGTGCTGGATGGACAGTGGTGGCGTTCCAAACAACTGAGCTCTAGTTCTCAACAGTTTCACAAAGTGCCATAAGTTGAGGTTCAACTTACGGCTCCGGTTGAGTAGAGTGTAGCCGTCAAATCGGGAATCAGTAGCACTCAGGTGAGAAGAACGGGAAGCAGATATACCCAGTCCGCTGGCAGAGTTCTACTGGGACCAGACTATCTGGCTGCCACGCCTGAAAGTTTGCAAACGCGGCCGAGCTAGGCAGGCGCAATTGTGCAACAATGCAAACTGCATAACCTGTCCAAATTTCACGGGTGTACAAGAAACCAATGGGGATTTACAAGGAGATGTTCACCCGGAACAGCCGGAGACCTACCGGGAGCAAGATTCCGGAATTCTTCCTGAGAAGCCTTGAAAGAAGTGAAATGCTCCTATGTTGCAATAACTCAGAACCTCATTCTGAGTGTTTCCGGCACAGGTCATTCGGCTGAACACAACCGTGGACTAATTAGAGCCAGATGTAGGCAGTGCCGTCCATAGTGCTGGATGGAGAGTGGTGGCGTGCCAAACAACTGAGCTCTAGTTCTGAACAGTTTCACAAAGTGCCATAAGTTGAGGTCAACTTAATGCTCCGGTTGAGTAGAGTGTAGCCGTCAAAGCTGGAATCAGTAGCACTCAGGTGAGAAGAACGGGAAGCAGATATACCCAGTCCGCTGGCAGTGTCCTACGGGGACCAGCCTATCTGGCTGCCATGCCTGAATGTTTGCAACCGCGGCCTATCTAGGCAGGCGCAATTGTGCAGCAATGCAAACTGCATAACCTGGCCAAATTTCACGGGTGTACAAGAAACCACGGGGGATTTACAAGGAGATGTTCACCCGGAAAAGCCGGAGGCCTGCTGGCAGAAAGATTCCGGAATTCTTCCTGAGAAGCCTTGAAAGCAATGAAACGCTCCTATGTTGCAATAACTAAGAACCTCATTCTGAGTGTTGCCGGCAGAGGTCATTCGGCTGAACACAACCGTGGACATTATAGAGCCATATGTAGGGAGTGCCGTCCAAAGTGCTGGATGGAGAGTGGTGGCGTGCCAAACAACTGAGCTTTAGTTCTGAACAGTTTCACAAAGTGCCATAAGTTGAGGTTCAACTTAATGCTCCGGTTGAGTAGAGTGTAGCCGTCAAAGCTGGAATCAGTAGCACTCAGGTGAGGAGAACGGCAAGCAGATATACCCAGTCCGCTGGCAGTGTCCTACGGGGACCAGCCTATCTGGTTGTCACGCCTGAATGTTTGCAACCGCGGCCGAGCTAGGCAGGCGCAATTGTGCAGCAATGCAAACTGCATAACCTGGCCAAATTTCACGGGTGTACAAGAAACCACGGGGGATTTACAAGGAGATGTTCACCCGGAACAGCCGGAGGCCTGCTGGCAGCATGATTCCGGAATTCTTCCTGAGAAGCCTTGAAAGCAATGAAACGCTCCTATGTTGCAATAACTCAGAACCTCATTCTGAGTGTTCCCGACAGAGGTCATTCGGCTGAACACAACCGTGGACTAATTAGAGCCAGATGTAGGCAGTGCCGTCCATAGTGCTGGATGGACAGTGGTGGCGTGCCAAACAACTGAAATCTAGTTCTCAACAGTTTCACAAAGTGCCATAAGTAGAGGTTCAACTTAATGCTCCGGTTGAGTATACTGTAGCCGTCAAAGCTGGAATCAGTAGCACTCAGGTGAGAAGAACGGGAAGCAGATATACCCAGTCCGCTGGCAGAGTCCTACGGGGATCAGCCTATCTGGCTGCCACGCCTGAATGTTTGCAACCGTAGCCGAGCTAGGCAGGCGCAATTGTGCAGTAATGCAAACTGCATAACCTGGCCAAATTTCACGGGTGTACAAGAAACCACGGAGGATTTGCAAGGGGATGTTCACCCGGAACAGCCGGAGGCCTGCCGGCAGCAAGATTCCGGAATTCTTCTGAGAAGCCTTGAAAGCAGTGAAACGTTCCTATCTTGCAATAACTCAGAACCTCATTCTGAGTGTTGCCGGCAGAGGTCATTCGGCTGAACACAACCGTGGACTAATTAGAGCCAGATGTAGGCAGTGCCGTCCATAGTGCTGGATGGACAGTGGTGGCGTGTCAAACAACTGAGCTCTAGTTCTCGACAGTTTCACAAAGTGCCATAAGTTGAGGTTGAACTTAATGCTCCGGTTGAGTAGAGTGTAGCCGTCAAAGCTGGAATCAGTAGCACTCAGGTGAGACGAACGGGAAGCAGATATACCCAGTCCGCTGGCAGTGTCCTACGTGTACAGCCTATCTGGCTGCCACGTCTGAATGTTTGCAACCGCGGCCGAGCAAGTCAGGCGCAATTGTGCAGCAATGCAAACTGCATAACCTGGCCAAATATCGCGGGTGTACAAGAAACCACGGGGGATTTACAAGGAGATGTTCACCCGGAACAGCCGGAGGCCTGCCGGCAGCAAGATTCCGGAATTCTTCCTGAGAAGCCTTGAAAGCAGTGAAACGCTCCTATGTTGACATAACTCAGAACCTCATTCTGAGTATTCCCGGCAGAGGTCATTCGGCTGAACACAACCGTGGACTAATTAGAGCCAGATGTAGGCAGTGCCGTCCATAGTGCTGGATGGAGAGTGGTGGCGAGCCAAACAACTGACCTCTAGTTCTGAACAGTTTCACAAAGTGCCATAAGTTGAGGTTCAACTTAATGCTCCGGTTGAGTAGTGTGTAGCCGTCAAAGCTGGAATCAGTAGCACTCAGGTGAGAAGAACGGGAAGCAGATATACCCAGACCGCTGGCATTGTCCTACGGGGTCCAGCCTATCTGCCTGCCACGCCTGAATGTTTGCAACCGCGGCCGAGCTAGGCAGGCGCAATTGTGCTGCAATGCAAACTGCATAACCTGGCCAAATTTCACGGGTGTACAAGAAACCACGGGGGATTTACAAGGAGATGTTCACCCGGAACAGCCGGAGGCCTGCTGGCAGAAAGATTCCGGAATTCTTCCTGAGAAGCCTTGAAAGCAGTGAAACGCTCCTATGTTGCAATAAATCAGAACCTCATTCTGAGTGTTGCCGGCAGAGATCATTCGGCTGAACACAACCGTGGACTAATTAGAGCCAGATGTATGCAGTGCCGTCCATAGTGCTGGATGGACAGTGGTGGCGTGCCAAACCACTGAGCTCTAGTTATAAACAGTTTCACAAAGTGCCATAAGTTGAGGTTCAATTTACTGCTCTGCTTGAGTAGAATGCAGCCGTCAAAGGTGAAATCAGTAGCACTCAGGTGAGAAGAACGGGAAGCAGATATACCCATTCCGCTGATAGAGTCCTACGGGGACCAGCCTATATGGCTGCCACGCCTGAATGTTTGCAAACGCGGCCGAGCTAGGCAGGTGGAATTGTGCAGCAATGCAAACTGTATAACCTGGTCAAATTTCAAGGGTGTACAAGAAACCACGGGGGATTTACAAGGAGATATTCACCCGGAACAGACGGAGGCATGCCGACAGCAAGATTCCTGAATTCTTCCTAAAGGCCTTAAAAGCAGTGAAACGCTCCTATGTTGCAATAACTCAGAACCTCATTATGAGTGTTCCCGACAGAGGTCATTCGGCTGAACACAACCGTGGACTAATTAGAGCCAGATGTAGGCAGTGCCGTCCATAGTGCTGGATGGACAGTGGTGGCGTGCCAAACAACTGAGCTCTAGTTCTCAACAGTTTCACAAAGTGCCATAAGTTGAGGTTCAACTTACTGCTCCGGTTGAGTAGAGTGTAGCCGTCAAAGCTGGAATCAGTAGCACTCAGGTGAGAAGAACGGGAAGCAGATATACCCAGTCCGCTGGCAGTGTCCTACGGGGACCAGCCTATCTGGCTGCCACGCCTGAATGTTTGCAACCGCGGCCGAGCTAGGCAGGCGCAATTGTGCTGCAATGCAAACTGCGTAACCTCGCCAAATTTCACGGGTGTGCAAGAAACCACAGGGGATTTACAAGGAGATGTTCACCCGGAACAGCCGGAGGCCTGCCGGCAGCAAGATTCCGGAATTCTTCTTGAGAAGCCTTGAAATCAGTGAAACGCTCCTATGTTGCAATAACTCAGAACCTCATTCTGAGTGTTCCCGGCAGAGGTCATTCGGCTGAACACAACCGTGGACTAATTAGAGCCAGATGTAGGCAGTGCCGTCCATAGTGCTGGATGGACAGTGGTGGCGTGCCAAACAACTGAGCTCTAGTTCTGAACAGTTTCACAAAGTGCCATAAGTAGAGGTTCAACTTAATGCTCCGGTTGAGTATACTGTAGCCGTCAAAGCTGGAATCAGTAGCACTCAGGTGAGAAGAACGGGAAGCAGATATACCCAGTCGGATGGCAGAGTCCTACGGGGACCAGCCTATATGGCTGCCACGCCTGAATGTTTGCAACCGCAGCCGAGCTAGGCAGGCGCAATTGTGCAGTAATGCAAACTGCATAACCTGTCCAAATTTCACGGGTGTACAAGAAACCACGGGGGATTTACAAGGAGATGTTCACCCGGAGCAGCCGGAGGCCTGCGGGCAGCAAGATTCCGGAATTCTTCCTGAGAAGCCTTGAAAGCAGTGAAACGCTCCTATGTTGCAATAACTCAGAACCTCATTCTGAGTGTTGCCGGCAGAGGTCATTCGGCTGAACACAACCGTGGACTAATTAGAGCCAGATGTAGGCAGTGCCGTACATAGTGCTGGATGGACAGTGGTGGCGTGTCAAACAACTGAGCTCTAGTTCTCGACAGTTTCACAAAGTGCCATAAGTTGAGGTTCAACTTACTGCTCCTGTTGAGTAGAGTGTAGCCGTCAAAGCTGGAGTCAGTAGCACTCAGGTCAGAAGAACGGGAAGCAGATATACCCAGTCCGTTGGCAGACTCCTATGGGTCCAGCCTATCTGGCTGCCACGCCTGAATGTTTGCAACCGCGGCCGAGCTAGGCTGGCGCAATTGTGCAGCAATGCAAACTGCATAACCTGGCCAAATTTCACGGGTGTACAAGAAACCACGGGGGATTTACAAGGAGATGTTCACCCGGAACAGCCGGAGGCCTGCCGGCAGCAAGATTCCGGAATTCTTCCTGAGAAGACTTGAAAGCAGGGAAACGCACCTATGTTGCAATAACTCAGAACCTCATTCTGAGTGTTCCAGGCATAGGTCATTCGGCTGAACACAACCGTGGACTAATTAGAGCCAGATGTAGGCAGTGCCGTCCATAGTGCTGGATGGAGAGTGGTGGCGTGCCAAACAACTGAGTTCTAGTGCTCAACACTTTCACAATGTGCCATAAGTTGAGGTTCAACTTAATCCTCCGGTTGAGTAGAGTGTAGCCGTAATAGCTGGAATCAGTAGAACTCAGGTGAGAAGAACGGGAAGCAGATATACCCAGTCCGCAGGAAGTGTCGTACGGGGACCAGCCTATCTGGGTGCCACACCTGAATGTTTGTAACCGCGGCCGAGCTTGGCAGGCGCAATTGTGCAGCAATGCAAACTGCATAAACTGGCCAAATTTGACGGGTGTACAAGAAACCACGGGGGATTTTCAAGAAGATGATCACCCGCAACAGCCGGAGGCCTGCCGGCAGCAAGATTCCAGAATTCTTCCTGAGAAGCCTTGAAAGCAGTGAAACGCTCCTATGTTGCAATAACTCAGAACCTCATTCTGAGTGTTCCCGGCAGAAGTCATTCGGCTGAACACAACCGAGGACTAATTAGAGCCAGATGTAGGCAGTGCCGTCCATAGTGCTGGATGGACAGTGGTGGCGTGCCAAACAACTGAGCTCTAATTCTCAACAGTTTCACAAAGTGCCATAAGTTGAGGTGCAACTTAATGCTCCGGTTGAGTAGAGTGTAGCCGTCAAAGCTGGAATCAGTAATACTCAGGTGAGAAGAACGGGAAGCAGATATACCCAGTATGCTGTCAGTGTCCTACGGGGGCCATTCTATCTGGCTGCCACGCCTGAATGTTTGCAACCGAGGCTGAGCTAGTCAGGCGCAATTGTGCAGCAATGCAAACTGCATAAGCTGGCCAAATTTCACGGGTGTACAAGAAACCACGTGGGATTTACAAGGACATGTTCACCCGGAATAGCCGGATGCATGCCGGCAGCAAGATTCCGGAATTCTTCCTAAAAAGCCTTGAAAGCAGTGAAACGCTCCTATGTTGCAATAACTCAGAACCTCATTCTGAGTGTTCCCGGCAGAGGTCATTCGGCTGAACACAACCGTGGACTAATTAGAGCCAGAAGTAGGCAGTGCCGTCCATAGTGCTGGATGGACAGTGGTGGCGTGCCAAACAACTGAGCTCTAGTTCTCAACATTTTCACAAAGTGCCATAAGTTGAGGTTCAACTTACTGCTCCGGTTGAGTAGAGTGTAGCCGTCAAAGCTGGAATCAGTAGCACTCAGGTGAGAAGAACGGGAAGCAGATATACCCAGTCCGTTGGCAGAGTCCTACGGGGACCAGCCTATATGGCTGCCACGCCTGAATGTTTGCAACCGCGGCCGAACTAGGCAGGCGCAATTGTGCAGCATTGCAAACTGCATAACCTGTCCAAATTTCACGGGTGTACAAGAAACCACGGGGGATTTACCAGGAGATGTTTACCCGGAACAGCTGGAGGCCTGCCGGCAGCAATATTCCGGAATTCTTCCTGAGAAGCCTTGAAAGCAGTGAAACGCTCCTATGTTGCAATAACTCAAAACCTCATTCTGAGTGTTCCCGGCAGAGGTCATTCGGCTGAACACAACCGTGGACTAATTAGAGCCAGATGTAGGCAGTGCCGTCCATAGGGCTGGATGGACAGTGGTGGCGTTCCAAACAACTGAGCTCTAGTTCTCAACAGTTTCACAAAGTGCCATAAGTTGAGGTTCAACTTACTGCTCCGGTTGAGTAGAGTGTGGCCGTCAAAGCTGGAATCAGTAGTACTCAGGTGAGAAGAACGGGAAGCAGATATACCCCGTCCGCTGGGAGTGTCCTACGGGGACCAAACTATCTGGCTGATACGCCTGAATGTTTGCATCCGCGGCAGAGCTAGGCAGGCGCAATTGTGCAGCAAGGCAAACTGCATAACCTGGCCAAATTTCACGGGTGTACAAGAAACCACGGGGGATTTACAAGGAGATGTTCACCCGGAACAGCCGGAGGCCTGCCGGCAGCAAGATTCCGGAATTCTTCCTGAGAAGACTTGAAAGCAGGGAAACGCACCTATGTTGCAATAACTCAGAACCTCATTCTGAGTGTTCCAGGCATAGGTCATTCGGCTGAACACAACCGTGGACTAATTAGAGCCAGATGTAGGCAGTGCCGTCCATAGTGCTGGATGGAGAGTGGTGGCGTGCCAAACAACTGAGTTCTAGTGCTCAACACTTTCACAATGTGCCATAAGTTGAGGTTCAACTTAATCCTCCGGTTGAGTAGAGTGTAGCCGTAATAGCTGGAATCAGTAGAACTCAGGTGAGAAGAACGGGAAGCAGATATACCCAGTCCGCAGGAAGTGTCGTACGGGGACCAGCCTATCTGGGTGCCACACCTGAATGTTTGTAACCGCGGCCGAGCTTGGCAGGCGCAATTGTGCAGCAATGCAAACTGCATAAACTGGCCAAATTTGACGGGTGTACAAGAAACCACGGGGGATTTTCAAGAAGATGATCACCCGCAACAGCCGGAGGCCTGCCGGCAGCAAGATTCCAGAATTCTTCCTGAGAAGCCTTGAAAGCAGTGAAACGCTCCTATGTTGCAATAACTCAGAAGCTCATTCTGAGTGTTCCCGGCAGAAGTCATTCGGCTGAACACAACCGAGGACTAATTAGAGCCAGATGTAGGCAGTGCCGTCCATAGTGCTGGATGGACAGTGGTGGCGTGCCAAACAACTGAGCTCTAATTCTCAACAGTTTCACAAAGTGCCATAAGTTGAGGTGCAACTTAATGCTCCGGTTGAGTAGAGTGTAGCCGTCAAAGCTGGAATCAGTAATACTCAGGTGAGAAGAACGGGAAGCAGATATACCCAGTATGCTGTCAGTGTCCTACGGGGGCCATTCTATCTGGCTGCCACGCCTGAATGTTTGCAACCGAGGCTGAGCTAGTCAGGCGCAATTGTGCAGCAATGCAAACTGCATAAGCTGGCCAAATTTCACGGGTGTACAAGAAACCACGTGGGATTTACAAGGACATGTTCACCCGGAATAGCCGGATGCATGCCGGCAGCAAGATTCCGGAATTCTTCCTAAAAAGCCTTGAAAGCAGTGAAACGCTCCTATGTTGCAATAACTCAGAACCTCATTCTGAGTGTTCCCGGCAGAGGTCATTCGGCTGAACACAACCGTGGACTAATTAGAGCCAGAAGTAGGCAGTGCCGTCCATAGTGCTGGATGGACAGTGGTGGCGTGCCAAACAACTGAGCTCTAGTTCTCAACATTTTCACAAAGTGCCATAAGTTGAGGTTCAACTTACTGCTCCGGTTGAGTAGAGTGTAGCCGTCAAAGCTGGAATCAGTAGCACTCAGGTGAGAAGAACGGGAAGCAGATATACCCAGTCCGTTGGCAGAGTCCTACGGGGACCAGCCTATATGGCTGCCACGCCTGAATGTTTGCAACCGCGGCCGAACTAGGCAGGCGCAATTGTGCAGCAATGCAAACTGCAAAACCTGTCCAAATTTCACGGGTGTACAAGAAACCACGGGGGATTTACCAGGAGATGTTTACCCGGAACAGCTGGAGGCCTGCCGGCAGCAATATTCCGGAATTCTTCCTGAGAAGCCTTGAAAGCAGTGAAACGCTCCTATGTTGCAATAACTCAAAACCTCATTCTGAGTGTTCCCGGCAGAGGTCATTCGGCTGAACACAACCGTGGACTAATTAGAGCCAGATGTAGGCAGTGCCGTCCATAGGGCTGGATGGACAGTGGTGGCGTTCCACACAACTGAGCTCTAGTTCTCAACAGTTTCACAAAGTGCCATAAGTTGAGGTTCAACTTACTGCTCCGGTTGAGTAGAGTGTGGCCGTCAAAGCTGGAATCAGTAGTACTCAGGTGAGAAGAACGGGAAGCAGATATACCCAGTCCGCTGGGAGTGTCCTACGGGGACCAACCTATCTGGCTGATACGCCTGAATGTTTGCATCCGCGGCAGAGCTAGGCAGGCGCAATTGTGCAGCAAGGCAAACTGCATAACCTGGCCAAATTTCACGGGTGTACAAGAAACCACGGGGGATTTACAAGGAGATGTTCACCCGGAACAGCCGGAGGCCTGCCGGCAGCAAGATTCCGGAATTCTTCCTGAGAAGACTTGAAAGCAGGGAAACGCACCTATGTTGCAATAACTCAGAACCTCATTCTGAGTGTTCCAGGCATAGGTCATTCGGCTGAACACAACCGTGGACTAATTAGAGCCAGATGTAGGCAGTGCCGTCCATAGTGCTGGATGGAGAGTGGTGGCGTGCCAAACAACTGTGTTCTAGTCCTCAACACTTTCACAATGTGCCATAAGTTGAGGTTCAACTTAATCCTCCGGTTGAGTAGAGTGTAGCCGTAATAGCTGGAATCAGTAGAACTCACGTGAGAAGAACGGGAAGCAGATATACCCAGTCCGCAGGAAGTGTCGTACGGGGACCAGCCTATCTGGGTGCCACACCTGAATGTTTGTAACCGCGGCCGAGCTTGGCAGGCGCAATTGTGCAGCAATGCAAACTGCATAAACTGGCCAAATTTGACGGGTGTACAAGAAACCACGGGGGATTTTCAAGAAGATGATCACCCGCAACAGCCGGAGGCCTGCCGGCAGCAAGATTCCAGAATTCTTCCTGAGAAGCCTTGAAAGCAGTGAAACGCTCCTATGTTGCAATAACTCAGAACCTCATTCTGAGTGTTCCCGGCAGAAGTCATTCGGCTGAACACAACCGAGGACTAATTAGAGCCAGATGTAGGCAGTGCCGTCCATAGTGCTGGATGGACAGTGGTGGCGTGCCAAACAACTGAGCTCTAATTCTCAACAGTTTCACAAAGTGCCATAAGTTGAGGTGCAACTTAATGCTCCGGTTGAGTAGAGTGTAGCCGTCAAAGCTGGAATCAATAATACTCAGGTGAGAAGAACGGGAAGCAGATATACCCAGTATGCTGTCAGTGTCCTACGGGGGCCATTCTATCTGGCTGCCACGCCTGAATGTTTGCAACCGAGGCTGAGCTAGTCAGGCGCAATTGTGCAGCAATGCAAACTGCATAAGCTGGCCAAATTTCACGGGTGTACAAGAAACCACGGGGGATTTACAAGGACATGTTCACCCGGAATAGCCGGATGCATGCCGGCAGCAAGATTCCGGAATTCTTCCTAAAAAGCCTTGAAAGCAGTGAAACGCTCCTATGTTGCAATAACTCAGAACCTCATTCTGAGTGTTCCCGGCAGAGGTCATTCGGCTGAACACAACCGTGGACTAATTAGAGCCAGAAGTAGGCAGTGCCGTCCATAGTGCTGGATGGACAGTGGTGGCGTGCCAAACAACTGAGCTCTAGTTCTCAACATTTTCACAAAGTGCCATAAGTTGAGGTTCAACTTACTGCTCCGGTTGAGTAGAGTGTAGCCGTCAAAGCTGGAATCAGTAGCACTCAGGTGAGAAGAACGGGAAGCAGATATACCCAGTCCGTTGGCAGAGTCCTACGGGGACCAGCCTATATGGCTGCCACGCCTGAATGTTTGCAACCGCGGCCGAACTAGGCAGGCGCAATTGTGCAGCAATGCAAACTGCATAACCTGTCCAAATTTCACGGGTGTACAAGAAACCACGGGGGATTTACCAGGAGATGTTTACCCGGAACAGCTGGAGGCCTGCCGGCAGCAATATTCCGGAATTCTTCCTGAGAAGCCTTGAAAGCAGTGAAACGCTCCTATGTTGCAATAACTCAAAACCTCATTCTGAGTGTTCCCGGCAGAGGTCATTCGGCTGAACACAACCGTGGACTAATTAGAGCCAGATGTAGGCAGTGCCGTCCATAGGGCTGGATGGACAGTGGTGGCGTTCCACACAACTGAGCTCTAGCTCTCAACAGTTTCACAAAGTGCCATAAGTTGAGGTTCAACTTACTGCTCCGGTTGAGTAGAGTGTGGCCGTCAAAGCTGGAATCAGTAGTACTCAGGTGAGAAGAACGGGAAGCAGATATACCCAGTCCGCTGGGAGTGTCCTACGGGGACCAACCTATCTGGCTGATACGCCTGAATGTTTGCATCCGCGGCAGAGCTAGGCAGGCGCAATTGTGCAGCAAGGCAAACTGCATAACCTGGCCAAATTTCACGGGTGTACAAGAAACCACGGGGGATTTACAAGGAGATGTTCACCCGGAACAGCCGGAGGCCTGCCGGCAGCAAGATTCCGGAATTCTTCCTGAGAAGCCTTGAAAGCAGTGAAACGCTCCTATGTTGCAATAACTCAGAACCTCATTCTGAGTGTTCCCGACAGAGGTCATTTGGCTGAACACAACCGTGGACTAATTAGAGCCAGATGTAGGCAGTGCCGTCCATAGTGCTGGATGGACAGTGGTGGCGTGCCAAACAACTGAGTTCTAGTTCTCAACAGTTTCACAAAGTGCCATAAGTTGAGGTTCAACTTAATGCTCCGGTTGAGTAGAGTGTAGCCGTCAAAGCTGGAACCAGTAGCACTCAGGTGAGAAGAACGGGAAGCAGATATACCCAGTCCGTGGGCAGAGTCCTATGGGGACCAGCCTATCTGGCTGCCACGCGTGAATGTTTGCAACCTCGGCCGAGCTAGGCAACGCAAATGTGCAGCAATGCAAACTGCATAACCTGGCCGAATTTCACGGGTGTACAAGAAACAACGGGAGATTTACAAGGAGATGTTCACCCGGAACAGCCGGAGGCCTGCCGGCAGCAAGATTCCGGAATTCTTCCTGAGAAGCCTTGAAATCAGTGAAACGCTCCTATATTGCAATAACTCAGAACCTCATTCTAAGTGTTCCCGCCAGAGGCCATTCGGCTGAACACAACCGTGAACTAATTAGAGCCAGATGTAGGCAGTTCCGTCCATAGTGCTGGATGGACAGGGGTGGCGTGTCAAACAACTGAGCTCTAGTTCTCAACAGTTTCACAAAGTGCCCTAAGTTGAGGTTCAACTTACTGCTCCGGTTGAGTAGAGTGTAGCCGTCAAAGCTGGAATCAGTAGCACTCAGGTGAGAAGAACGGGAAGCAGATATACCCAGTCCGCTGACAGAGTCCTACGGGGGCCAGCCTATCTGGCTGCCACGCCTGAATGTTTGCAACCGCGGCCGAGCTCGGCAGGAGCAATTGTGCAGCAATGCAAACTGCATAACCTGGCCAAATTTCACGGGTGTACAAGAAACAAATGGGGATTTACAAGGAGATGTTCACCCGGAACAGCCGGAGGCCTGCCGGCAGCAAGATTCCGGAATTCTTCCTGAGAAGCCTTGAAAGCAGTGAAACGCTCCTATGTTGCAATAACTCAGAACCTCATTGTGAGTGTTGCCGGCAGAGATCATTCGGCTGAACACAACCGTGGACTAATTAGAGCCAGATGTAGGCAGTGCCGTCCATAGTGCTGGATGGACAGTGGTGGCGTGCCAAACAACTGAGCTCTAGTTCTCAACAGTTTCTTAAAGTGCCATAAGTTGAGGTTCAACTTCTTGCTCCGGTTGAGTAGAGTGTAGCCCTAATAGCTGGAATCAGTAGCACTCAGGTGAGAAGAACGGGAAGCAGATATACCCAGTCCGCTGGCAGTGTCCTACGGGGACCAGCCTATCGGGCTGCCACGCCTGAATGTTTGTAACCGAGGCCGAGCTAGGCAGGCTTAATTGTGCAGCAATGCAAACTGCATAACCTGTCCAAATTTCTCGGGTGTACAAGAAACCACGGGGGATTTACAAGGAGATGTTCACCCGGAAGAGCCGGAGGCCTGCCGGCAACAAGATTCCGGAATTCTTCCTGAGAAACTTTGAAAGCGGTGAAACGCTCCTATGTTGCAATAACTCAGAACCTCATTCTGAGTGTTGCCGGCAGAGGTCATTCGGCTGAACACAATCGTGGACTAATTAGAGCCAGATGTAGGCAGTGCCGTCCATAGTGCTGGATGGACAGTGGTGGCGTGCCAAACAACTGAGCTCTAGTTCTCAACAGTTTCACAAAGTGCCATAAGTTGAGGTTCAACTTAATGCTCCGGTTGAGTAGAGTGTAGCCGTCAAAGCTGGAATCAGTAGCACTCAGGTGAGAAGAACGGGAAGCAGATATACCCAGTATGCTGGCCGTGTCCTACGGGGGCCATTCCATCTGGCTGCCACGCCTGAATGTTTGCAACCGAGGCTGAGGTAGTCAGGCGCAATTGTGCAGCAATGCAAACTGCATAACATGGCCAAATTTCACGGGTGTACAAGAAACCACGTGGGATTTACAAGGAGACGTTCACCCGGAACAGCCAGAGGCCTGCCGGCAGCAAGATTCCGGAATTCTTCCTGAGAAGCCTTGAAAGCAGTGAAACGATCCTATGTTGCAATAACTCAGAACCTCATTCTGAGTGTTCCCGGCAGAGGTCATTCGGCTGAACACAACCGTGGACTAATTAGAGCCAGATGTAGGCAGTGCCTTCCATAGTGCTGGATGGACAGTGGTGGCGTTCCAAACAACTGAGCTCTAGTTCTCAACAGTTTCACAAAGTGCCATAAGTTGAGGTTCAACTTAATGCTCCGGTTGAGTAGAGTGTGGCCGTCAAATCTGGAATCAGTAGTACTCAGGTGAGAAGAACGGGAAGCAGATATACCCAGTCCGCTGGGAGTGTCCTACGGGGACCAACCTATCTGGCTGCTACGCCTGAATGTTTGCATCCGCTGCAGAGCTAGGCAGGGGCAATTGTGCAGCAAGGCAAACTGCATAACCTGGCCAAATTTCACGGGTGTACAAGAAACCACGGGGGATTTACAAGGAGATGTTCACCCGGAAGAGCCGGAGGCCTGCCGGCAGCAAGATTCCGGAATTCTTCCTGAGAAGCCTTGAAAGCAGTGAAACGCTCCTATGTTACAATAACTCAGAACCTCATTCTGAGTGTTCCCGACAAAGGTCATTTGGCTGAACACAACCGTGGACTAATTAGAGCCAGATGTAGGCAGTGCCGTCCATAGTGCTGGATGGACAGGGGTGGCGTGCCAAACAACTGAGCTCTACTTCTCAACAGTTTCACAAAGTTCCATAAGTTGAGGTTCAACTTACGGCTCCGGTGGAGTAGAGTGTAGCCGTCAAATCGGGATTCAGTAGCACTCAGGTGAGAAGAACGGGAAGCAGATATACCCAGTCCGCTGGCAGAGTACTACGGGGACCAGCCTATCAGGCTGCCATGCCTGAATGTTTGCAACCGCGGACTATCTAGGCAGGCGCAATTGTGCAGCAATGCAAACTGCATAACCTGGCCAAATTTCACGGGTGTACAAGAAACCACGGGGGATTTACAAGGAGATGTTCACCCGGAACAGCCGGAGGCCTGCCGACAGGAAGATTCCAGAATTCCTCCTGAGAAGCCTTGAAAGCAGTGAAACGCTCCTATGTTGCAATAACTCAGAACCTCAATCTGAGTGATCCCAGCAGAGGTCATTCGGCTGAACACAATCGTGAACTTATTAGAGCCAGATGTATGCCGTTCCGTCCATAGTGCTGGATGGAGAGTGGTGGCGTGCCAAACAACTGAGCTCTAGTTCTCAACACTTTCACAAAGTGCCATAAGTTGAGGTTCAACTTACTGCTCCGGTTGAGTAGAGTGTAGCCGTCAAAGCTGGAATCAGTAGCACTCAGGTGAGAAGAACGGGAAGCAGATATACCCAGTCCGCTGGCAGAGTCCTATGGGGCCCAGCCTATCTGGCTGCCACGCCTGAATATTTGCAACCGCGGCCGAGCTAGGCTGGCGCAATTGTGCAGCAATGCAAACTGCATAACCTGTCCAAATTTCACGGGTGTACAAGAAACCACGGGGGATTTACAAGGAGATGTTCACCCGGAACAGCCGGAGGCCTGCCGGCAGCAAGATTCCGGAATTCTTCCTGAGAAGCCTTGAAAGCAGTGAAACGCTCCTATGTTGCAATAACTCAGAACCTCATTCTGAGTGTTCCCGGCAGAGGTCATTCGGCTGAACACAACCGTTGACAAATTAGAGCCAGAAGTAGGCAGTGCCGTCCATAGTGCTGGATGGACAGTGGTGGCGTGCCAAACAACTGAGCTCTAGTTCTCAACATTTTCACAAAGTGCCATAAGTTGAGGTTCAACTTACTGCTCCGGTTGAGTGTAGCTGTCAAAGCTGGAATCAGTAGCACTCAGGTGAGAAGAACGGGAAGCAGATATACCCAGTCCGCTGGCAGCGTCTTACGGGGACCAACCTATCTGGCTGCCACGCCTGAATGTTTGCAACCACGGCCGAGCTAGGCTGGCGCAATTGTGCAGCAATGCAAACTGCATAACCTGTCCAAATTTCAGGGGTGTACAAGAAACCACGGGGGATTTACAAGGAGATGTTCACCCGGAACAGCCGGAGGCCTGCCGGCAGCAAGATTCCGGAATTCTTCCTCAGAAGCCGTGAAACCAGTGAAACGCTCCTATGTTGCAATAACTCAGAACCTCATTCTGAGTGTTCCCGGCAGAGGTCATTCGGCTGAACACAACCGTGGACTAACTAGAGCCAGATGTAGGCAGTGCCGTCCATAGTGATGGATGGAGAGTGGTGGCGAGCCAAACAACTGACCTCTAGTTCTGAACAGTTTCACAAAGTGCCATAAGTTGAGGTTCAACTTAATGCTCCGGTTGAGTAGTGTGTAGCCGTCAAAGCTGGAATCAGTAGCACTCAGGTGAGGAGAACGGGAAGCAGATATACCCAGTCCGTGGGCAGAGTCCTACAGGGACCAGCCTATCTGGCTGCCACGCCTGAATGTTTGCAACCGCGGCCGAGCTAGGCAACGCAATTGTGCAGCAATGCAAACTGCATAACCTGGCCAAATTTCACGGGTGTACAAGAAAAAACGGGGGATTTACAAGGAGATGTTCACCCGGAACAGCCGGAGGCCTGCCGGCAGCAAGATTCCGGTATTCTTCCTGAGAAGCCTTAAAATCAGTGAAACGCTCCTATATTTCAATAACTCAGATCCTCATTCTGAGTGTTCCCAGCAGAGGTCATTCGGCTGAACACAATCGTGGACTAATTAGAGCCAGATGTAGGCAGTGCCGGCCATAGTGCTGGATGGACAGTGGTGGCGTGCCAAACAACTGAGCTCTAGTTCTCAACAGTTTCACAAAGTGCCATAAGTTGAGGTTCAACTTACGGCTCCGGTTGAGTAGAGTGTAGCCGTCAAATCGGGAATCAGTAGCACTCAGGTGAGAAGAACGGGAAGCAGATATACCCAGTCCGCTGGCAGAGTACTACGGGTACCAGACTATCTGGCTGCCACGCCTGAAAGTTTGCAACCGCGGCTGAGCTAGGCAGGCGCAATTATGCAGCAATGCAAACTGCATAACCTGGCCAAATTTCACGGGTGTACAAGAAACCACCGGGGATTTACAAGGAGATGTTCACCCGGAACAGCCGGAGGCCTGCCGGCAGCAAGATTCCGGAATTCTTCCTGAGAATCCTTGAAAGCAGTGAAAAGCTCCTATGTTGCAATAACTCAGAACCTCATTCTGATTGTTCCCGGCAGAGGTCATTCGGGTGAACACAATCGTGGACTAATTAGAGCCAGATGTAGGCAGTGCCGTCCATAATGCTGGATGGACAGTGGTGGCGTGGCAAACAACTGAGCTCTAATTCTCAACAGTTTCACAAAGTGCCATAAGTTGAGGTGCAACTTAATGCTCCGGTTGAGTAGAGTGTAGCCGTCAAAGCTGGAATCAGTAATACTCAGGTGAGAAGAACGGGAAGCAGATATACCCAGTATGCTGGCAGTGTCCTACGGGGCCATTCTATCTGGCTGCCACGCCTGAATGTTTGCAACCGAGGCTGAGCTAGTCAGGCGCAATTGTGCAGCAATGCAAACTGCATAAGCTGGCCAAATTTCACGGGTGTACAAGAAACCACGGGGGATTTACAAGGACATGTTCACCCGGAATAGCCGGATGCATGCCGGCAGCAAGATTCCGGAATTCTTCCTGAAAAGCCTTGAAAGCAGTGAAACGCTCCTATGTTGCAATAACTCAGAACCTCATTCTGAGTGTTCCCGGCAGAGGTCATTCGGCTGAACACAACCGTGGACTAATTAGAGCCAGAAGTAGGCAGTGCCGTCCATAGTGCTGGATGGACAGTGGTGGCGTGCCAAACAACTGAGCTCTAGTTCTCAACATTTTCACAAAGTGCCATAAGTTGAGGTTCAACTTACTGCTCCGGTTGAGTAGAGTGTAGCTGTCAAAGCTGGAATCAGTAGCACTCAGGTGAGAAGAACAGGAAGCAGATATACCCAGTCCGCTGGCAGAGTCCTACGGGGACCAGCCTATATGGCTGCCACGCCTGAATGTTTGCAACCGCGGCCGAACTAGGCAGGCGCAATTGTGCAGCAATGCAAACTGCATAACCTGTCCAAATTTCACGGGTGTACAAGAACCCACTGGGGATTTACCAGATGTTTACCCGGAACAGCTGGAGGCCTGCCGGCAGCAATATTCCGGAATTCTTCCTGAGAAGCCTTGAAAGCAGTGAAACGCTCCTATGTTGCAATAACTCAAAACCTCATTCTGAGTGTTGCCGGCAGAGGTCATTCGGCTGAACACAATCGTGGACTAATTAGAGCCAGATGTAGGCAGTGCCGTCCATAGTGCTGGATGGACAGTGGTGGCGTGCCAAACAACTGACCTCTAGTTCTCAACATTTTCACAAATTGCCATAAGTTGAGGTTCAACTTACTGCTCCGGTTGAGTAGAGTGTAGCTGCCAAATCTGGAATCAGTAGCACTCAGGTGAGAAGAACGGGAAGCAGATATACCCAGTCCGCTGGCAGAGTCCTACGGGGACCAGCCTATCTGGCTGCCACGCCTGAATGTTTGCAACCGCGGCCGAGCTCGGCAGGAGCAATTGTGCAGCAATGCAAACTGCATAACCTGGCCAAATTTCACGGGTGTACAAGAAACAAATGGGGATTTACAAGGAGATGTTCACCCGGAACAGCCGGAGGCCTGCCGGCAGCAAGATTCCGGAATTCTTCCTGAGAAGCCTTGAAAGCAGTGAAACGCTCCTATGTTGCAATAACTCAGAACCTCATTCTGAGTGTTGCCTGCAGAGGTCATTCGGCTGAACACAACCGTGGACTAATTAGAGCCAGATGTAGGCAGTGCCGTCCATAGTGCTGGATGGACAGTGGTGGCGTGCCAAACAACTGAGCTCTAGTTCTCAACAGTTTCTTAAAGTGCCATAAGTTGAGGTTCAACTTCTTGCTCCGGTTGAGTAGAGTGTAGCCCTAATAGTTGGAATCAGTAGCACTCAGGTGAGAAGAACGGGAAGCAGATATACCCAGTCCGCTGGCAGAGTCCTACGGGGACCAGCCTATATGGCTGCCACGCCTGAATATTTGCAACCGCGGCCGAGCTAGGCTGGCGCAATTGTGCAGCAATGCAAACTGCATAACCTGTCCAAATTTCACGGGTGTACAAGAAACCACGGGGGATTTACAAGGAGATGTTCACCCGGAACAGCCGGAGGCCTGCCGGCAGCAAGATTCCGGAATTCTTCCTGAGAAGCCTTGAAAGCAGTGAAACGCTCCTATGTTGCAATAACTCAGAACCTCATTCTGAGTGTTCCCGGCAGAGGTCATTCCGCTGAACACAACCGTTGACAAATTAGAGCCAGAAGTAGGCAGTGCCGTCCATAGTGCTGGATGGACAGTGGTGGCGTGCCAAACAACTGAGCTCTAGTTCTCAACATTTTCACAAAGTGCCATAAGTTGAGGTTCAACTTACTGCTCCGGTTGAGTGTAGCTGTCAAAGCTGGAATCAGTAGCACTCAGGTGAGAAGAACGGGAAGCAGATATACCCAGTCCGCTGGCAGCGTCTTACGGGGACCAACCTATCTGGCTGCCACGCCTGAATGTTTGCAACCACGGCCGAGCTAGGCTGGCGCAATTGTGCAGCAATGCAAACTGCATAACCTGTCCAAATTTCAGGGGTGTACAAGAAACCACGGGGGATTTACAAGGAGATGTTCACCCGGAACAGCCGGAGGCCT
Source organism: Dipodomys merriami (assembly GCF_024711535.1). Classification (NCBI taxonomy): domain Eukaryota; kingdom Metazoa; phylum Chordata; class Mammalia; order Rodentia; family Heteromyidae; genus Dipodomys; species Dipodomys merriami. Next base: position 918,827 of record NW_027204481.1, read on the forward strand.
GCCGGCAGCAAGATTCCGGAATTCTTCCTCAGAAGCCGTGAAACCAGTGAAACGCTCCTATGTTGCAATAACTCAGAACCTCATTCTGAGTGTTCCCGGCAGAGGTCATTCGGCTGAACACAACCGTGGACTAACTAGAGCCAGATGTAGGCAGTGCCGTCCATAGTGATGGATGGAGAGTGGTGGCGAGCCAAACAACTGACCTCTAGTTCTGAACAGTTTCACAAAGTGCCATAAGTTGAGGTTCAACTTAATGCTCCGGTTGAGTAGTGTGTAGCCGTCAAAGCTGGAATCAGTAGCACTCAGGTGAGGAGAACGGGAAGCAGATATACCCAGTCCGTGGGCAGAGTCCTACAGGGACCAGCCTATCTGGCTGCCACGCCTGAATGTTTGCAACCGCGGCCGAGCTAGGCAACGCAATTGTGCAGCAATGCAAACTGCATAACCTGGCCAAATTTCACGGGTGTACAAGAAAAAACGGGGGATTTACAAGGAGATGTTCACCCGGAACAGCCGGAGGCCTGCCGGCAGCAAGATTCCGGTATTCTTCCTGAGAAGCCTTAAAATCAGTGAAACGCTCCTATATTTCAATAACTCAGATCCTCATTCTGAGTGTTCCCAGCAGAGGTCATTCGGCTGAACACAATCGTGGACTAATTAGAGCCAGATGTAGGCAGTGCCGGCCATAGTGCTGGATGGACAGTGGTGGCGTGCCAAACAACTGAGCTCTAGTTCTCAACAGTTTCACAAAGTGCCATAAGTTGAGGTTCAACTTACGGCTCCGGTTGAGTAGAGTGTAGCCGTCAAATCGGGAATCAGTAGCACTCAGGTGAGAAGAACGGGAAGCAGATATACCCAGTCCGCTGGCAGAGTACTACGGGTACCAGACTATCTGGCTGCCACGCCTGAAAGTTTGCAACCGCGGCTGAGCTAGGCAGGCGCAATTATGCAGCAATGCAAACTGCATAACCTGGCCAAATTTCACGGGTGTACAAGAAACCACCGGGGATTTACAAGGAGATGTTCACCCGGAACAGCCGGAGGCCTGCCGGCAGCAAGATTCCGGAATTCTTCCTGAGAATCCTTGAAAGCAGTGAAAAGCTCCTATGTTGCAATAACTCAGAACCTCATTCTGATTGTTCCCGGCAGAGGTCATTCGGGTGAACACAATCGTGGACTAATTAGAGCCAGATGTAGGCAGTGCCGTCCATAATGCTGGATGGACAGTGGTGGCGTGGCAAACAACTGAGCTCTAATTCTCAACAGTTTCACAAAGTGCCATAAGTTGAGGTGCAACTTAATGCTCCGGTTGAGTAGAGTGTAGCCGTCAAAGCTGGAATCAGTAATACTCAGGTGAGAAGAACGGGAAGCAGATATACCCAGTATGCTGGCAGTGTCCTACGGGGCCATTCTATCTGGCTGCCACGCCTGAATGTTTGCAACCGAGGCTGAGCTAGTCAGGCGCAATTGTGCAGCAATGCAAACTGCATAAGCTGGCCAAATTTCACGGGTGTACAAGAAACCACGGGGGATTTACAAGGACATGTTCACCCGGAATAGCCGGATGCATGCCGGCAGCAAGATTCCGGAATTCTTCCTGAAAAGCCTTGAAAGCAGTGAAACGCTCCTATGTTGCAATAACTCAGAACCTCATTCTGAGTGTTCCCGGCAGAGGTCATTCGGCTGAACACAACCGTGGACTAATTAGAGCCAGAAGTAGGCAGTGCCGTCCATAGTGCTGGATGGACAGTGGTGGCGTGCCAAACAACTGAGCTCTAGTTCTCAACATTTTCACAAAGTGCCATAAGTTGAGGTTCAACTTACTGCTCCGGTTGAGTAGAGTGTAGCTGTCAAAGCTGGAATCAGTAGCACTCAGGTGAGAAGAACAGGAAGCAGATATACCCAGTCCGCTGGCAGAGTCCTACGGGGACCAGCCTATATGGCTGCCACGCCTGAATGTTTGCAACCGCGGCCGAACTAGGCAGGCGCAATTGTGCAGCAATGCAAACTGCATAACCTGTCCAAATTTCACGGGTGTACAAGAACCCACTGGGGATTTACCAGATGTTTACCCGGAACAGCTGGAGGCCTGCCGGCAGCAATATTCCGGAATTCTTCCTGAGAAGCCTTGAAAGCAGTGAAACGCTCCTATGTTGCAATAACTCAAAACCTCATTCTGAGTGTTGCCGGCAGAGGTCATTCGGCTGAACACAATCGTGGACTAATTAGAGCCAGATGTAGGCAGTGCCGTCCATAGTGCTGGATGGACAGTGGTGGCGTGCCAAACAACTGACCTCTAGTTCTCAACATTTTCACAAATTGCCATAAGTTGAGGTTCAACTTACTGCTCCGGTTGAGTAGAGTGTAGCTGCCAAATCTGGAATCAGTAGCACTCAGGTGAGAAGAACGGGAAGCAGATATACCCAGTCCGCTGGCAGAGTCCTACGGGGACCAGCCTATCTGGCTGCCACGCCTGAATGTTTGCAACCGCGGCCGAGCTCGGCAGGAGCAATTGTGCAGCAATGCAAACTGCATAACCTGGCCAAATTTCACGGGTGTACAAGAAACAAATGGGGATTTACAAGGAGATGTTCACCCGGAACAGCCGGAGGCCTGCCGGCAGCAAGATTCCGGAATTCTTCCTGAGAAGCCTTGAAAGCAGTGAAACGCTCCTATGTTGCAATAACTCAGAACCTCATTCTGAGTGTTGCCTGCAGAGGTCATTCGGCTGAACACAACCGTGGACTAATTAGAGCCAGATGTAGGCAGTGCCGTCCATAGTGCTGGATGGACAGTGGTGGCGTGCCAAACAACTGAGCTCTAGTTCTCAACAGTTTCTTAAAGTGCCATAAGTTGAGGTTCAACTTCTTGCTCCGGTTGAGTAGAGTGTAGCCCTAATAGTTGGAATCAGTAGCACTCAGGTGAGAAGAACGGGAAGCAGATATACCCAGTCCGCTGGCAGTGTCCTACGGGGACCAGCCTATCGGGCTGCCACGCCTGAATGTTTGTAACCGAGGCCGAGCTAGGCAGGCGCAATTGTGCAGCAATGCAAACTGCATAACCTGTCCAAATTTCTCGGGTGTACAAGAAACCAATGGGGATTTACAAGGAGATGTTCACCCGGAAGAGCCGGAGGCCTGCCGGAAACAAGATTCCGGAATTCTTCCTGAGAAGCTTTGAAAGCAGTGAAACGCTCCTATGTTGCAATAACTCAAAACCTCATTCTGAGTGTTGCCGGCAGAGGTCATTCGGCTGAACACAATCGTGGACTAATTAGAGCCAGATGTAGGCAGTGCCGGCCATAGTGCTGGATGGACAGTGGTGGCGTGCCAAACAACTGAACTCTAGTTCTCAACATTTTCACAAATTGCCATAAGTTGAGGTTCAACTTACTGCTCCGGTTGAGTAGAGTGTAGCTGCCAAATCTGGAATCAGTAGCACTCAGGTGAGAAGAACGGGAAGCAGATATACCCAGTCCGCTGGCAGAGTCCTACGGGGACCAGCCTATATGGCTGCCACGCCTGAATGTTTGTAACCGCGGCCGAGCTATGTAGGCGCAATTGTGCAGCAATTCCAACTGCATAACTTGTCCAAATTTCACGGGTGTACAAGAAACCACGGGGGATTTACAAGGAGATGTTCACTCGGAGAGCCAGAGGCCTGCCGGCAGCAAGATTCCGGAATTCTTCCTGAGAAGCCTTGAAAGCAGTGAAACGCTCCTATGTTGCAATAACTCAAAACTTCATTCTCAGTGTTCCCGGCAGAGGTCATACGGCTGAACACAACCGTTGACTAATTAGAACCAGATGTAGGCAGTGCCGTCCATAGTGCTGGACGGACACTGGTGGCGTGCCAAACAACTGACGTCTAGTTCTCAACACTTTCACAAAGTGCCATAAGTTGAGGTTCACCTTACTGCTCCGGTTGAGTAGAGTGTAGCCGTCAAAGCTGGAATCAGTAGCACTCAGGTGAGAAGAACGGGAAGCAGATATACCCTGTCCGCTGGCAGAGTGCTACGGGGACCAGTCTATCTGACTGCCACGCCTGAATGTTTGCAACTGCGGCCGAGCTAGACAGGCGCAATTGTGCAGCAATGCAAACTGCATAACCTGGCCAAATTTCACGGATGGACAAGAAACCACGGGGGATTTACTAGGAGATGTTCACCCGGAACAGCCGGAGGCCTGCGGGCAGCAAGATTCCGGAATTCTTCCTGAGAAGCCTTGAAAGCAGTGAAACGCGCCTATGTTGCAATAACTCAGAACCTCATTCTGAGTGTTCCCGGCAGAGGTCATTCGGCTGAACACAACCGTGGACTAATTAGAGCCAGATGTAGGCAGTGCCGTCCATAGTGCTGGATGGACAGTGGTGGCGTGTCAAACAACTGAGCTCTAGTTTTCGACAGTTTCACAAAGTGCCATAAGTTGAGGTTCAACTTACTGCTCCGGTTGAGTAGAGTGTAGCCGTCAAAGCTGGAATCAGTAGCTCTCAGGTGAGAAGAACGGGAAGCAGATATACCTAGTCCGCTGGCAGAATCCTATGGGCACCAGCCTATCTGGCTGCCACGCCTGAATGTTTGCAACCGCGGCCGAGCTAGGCAGGCGCAATTGTGAAGCAATGCAAACTGCATAACCTGTCCAAATTTCACGGGTGTACAAGAAACCTCGGGGGATTTACAAGGAGATGTTCACCCGGAACAGCCGGAGGCCTGCCGGCAGCAAGATTCCGGAATTCTTCCTGAGAAGCCTTGAAAGCAGTGAAACGCTCCTGTGTTGCAATAACTCAGAACCTCATTCTGAGTGTTCCCGGCAGAGGTCATTCGGCTGAACACAACCGTGGACTAATTAGAGCCAGATGTAGGCAGTGCCGTCCATAGTGCTGGATGGACAGTGGTGGCGTGCCAAACAACTGAGCTCTAGTTCTCAACAGTTTCACAAAGTGCCATAAGTAGAGGTTCAACTTAATGCTCCGGTTGAGTATACTGTAGCCGTCAAAGCTGGAATCAGTAGCACTCAGGTGAGAAGAACGGGAAGCAGATATACCCAGTCGGCTGGCAGAGTCCTACAGGGACCAGCCTATCTGGCTGCCACGCCTGAATGTTTGCAACCGCAGCCGAGCTAGGCAGGCGCAATTGTGCAGTAATGCAAACTGCATAACCTGGCCAAATTTCACTGGTGTACAAGAAACCACGGGGGATTTACAAGGAGATGTTCACCCGGAACAGCCGGAGGCCTGCCGGCAGCAAGATTCCGGAATTCTTCCTGAGAATCCTTGAAAGCAGTGAAAAGCTCCTATGTTGCAATAACTCAGAACCTCATTCTGATTGTTCCCGGCAGAGGTCATTCGGCTGCACACAATCGTGGACTAATTAGAGCCAGATGTAGGCAGTGCCGTCCATAATGCTGGATGGACAGTGGTGGCGTGCCAAACATCTGAGCTCTAATTCTCAACAGTTTCACAAAGTGCCATAAGTTGAGGTGCAACTTAATGCTCCGGTTGAGTAGAGTGTAGCCGTCAAAGCTGGAATCAGTAATACTCAGGTGAGAAGAACGGGAAGCAGATATACCCAGTATGTTGGCAGTGTCCTACGGGGGCCATTCTATCTGGCTGCCACGCCTGAATGTTTGCAACCGAGGCTGAGCTAGTCAGGCGCAATTGTGCAGCAATGCAAACTGCATAAGCTGGCCAAATTTCACGGGTGTACAAGAAACCACGGGGGATTTACAAGGACATGTTCACCCGGAGTAGCCTGATGCATGCCGGCAGCAAGATTCAGGAATTCTTCCTGAAAAGCCTTGAAAGCAGTGAAACACTCCTATGTTGCAATAACTCAGAACCTCATTCTGAGTGTTCCCGGCAGAGGTCATTCGGCTGAACACAACCGTGGACTAATTAGAGCCAGAAGTAGGCAGTGCCGTCCATAGTGCTGGATGGACAGTGGTGGCGTGCCAAACAACTGAGCTCTAGTTCTGAACAGTTTCACAAAGTGCCATAAGTTGAGGTTCAACTTAATGCTCCGGTTGAGTAGAGTGTAGCCGTCAAAGCTGGAATCAGTAGCACTCAGGTGAGAAGAACGGGAAGCAGATATACCCAGTCCGCTGGCATTGTCCTACGGGGACCAGCCTATCTGGCTGCCACGCCTGAATGTTTGTAACCGCGGCCGAGCTAGGCAGGCGCAATCGTGCAGCAATGCAAACTGCATAACCTGGCCAAATTTCACGGGTGTACAAGAAACCACCGGGGATTTACAAGGAGATGTTCACCCGGAACAGCCGGAGGCCTGCCGGCAGCAAGATTCCAATATTCTACCTGAGAAGCCTTGAAAGCAGTGAAACGCGCCTATGTTGCAATAACTCAGAACCTCATTCTGAGTGTTCCCGGCAGAGGTCATTCGGCTGAACACAACCGTGGACTAATTAGAGCCAGATGTAGGCAGTGCCGTCCATAGTGCTGGATGGACAGTGGTGGCGTGTCAAACAACTGAGCTCTAGTTTTCGACAGTTTCACAAAGTGCCATAAGTTGAGGTTCAACTTACTGCTCCGGTTGAGTAGAGTGTAGCCGTCAAAGCTGGAATCAGTAGCTCTCAGGTGACAAGAACGGGAAGCAGATATACCTAGTCCGCTGGCAGACTCTTATGGGCACCAGCCTATCTGGCTGCCACGCCTGAATGTTTGCAACCGCGGCCGAGCTAGGCTGGCGCAATTGTGCAGCAATGCAAACTGCATAACCTGTCCAAATTTCACGGGTGTACAAGAAACCACGGGGGATTTACAAGGAGATGTTCACCCGGAACAGCCGGAGGCCTGCCGGCAGCAAGATTCCGGAATTCTTCCTGAGAAGACTTGAAAGCAGGGAAACGCACCTATGTTGCAATAACTCAGAACCTCATTCTGAGTTTTCCCTGCAGAGGTCATTCGGCTGAACACAACCGTTGACTAATTAGAGCCAGATGTAGGCAGTGCCGTCCATAGTGCTGGATGGACAGTGGTGGCGTGTCAAACAACTGAGTTCTAGTGCTCAACACTTTCACAATGTGCCATAAGTTGAGGTACAACTTAATCCTCCGATTGAGTAGAGTGTAGCCGTAATAGCTGGAATCAGTAGCACTCAGGTGAGAAGAACGGGAAGCAGATATACCCAGTCCGCAGGAAGTGTCGTACGGGGTCCAGCCTATCTGGCTGCCACGCCTGAATGTTTGTAACCGCGGCCGAGCTAGGCAGGCACAATTGTGCAGCAATGCAAACTGCATAACCTGGCCAAATTTCACGGGTGTACAAGAAACCACGGGGGATTTACAAGGAGATGTTCACCCGGAACAGCCGGAGGCCTGCCGGCAGCAAGATTCCGGAATTCTTCCTGAGAAATCTTGAAAGCAGTGAAAAGCTCCTATGTTGCAATAACTCAGAACCTCATTCTGATTGTTCCCGGCAGAGGTCATTCGGCTGAACACAATCGTGGACTAATTAGAGCCAGATGTAGTCAGTGCCGTCCATAGTGCTGGATGGACAGTGGTGGCGTGCCAAACAACTGAGCTCTAATTCTCAACAGTTTCACAAAGTGCCATAAGTTGAGGGGCAACTTAATGCTCCGGTTGAGTAGAGTGTAGCCGTCAAAGCTGGAATCAGTAGCACTCAGGTGAGAAGAACGGGAAGCAGATATACCCAGTATGCTGGCAGTGTCCTATGTGGACCAGCCTATCTGGCTGCCACGCCTGAATATTTGCAACCGCGGCCGAGCTAGGCAGGCGCAATTGTGCAGCAATGCAAACTGCATAACCTGGCCAAATTTCACGGGTGTATAAGAAACCACGGGGGATTTACAAGGACATGTTCACACGGAACAGCCGGAGGCCTGCCGGCAGCAAGATTCCGGAATTCTTCCTAAAAGCCTTGCAAGCAGTGAAACGCTCCTATGTTGCAATAACTCAGAACCTCATTCTGAGTGTTCCCGACAGAGGTCATTCGGCTGAACACAACCGTGGACTAATTAGAGCCAGATGTAGGCAGTGCCGTCCATAGTGCTGGATGGACAGTGGTGGCGTGCCAAACAACTGAGCTCTAGTTCTCAACAGTTTCACAAAGTGCCATAAGTAGAGGTTCAACTTAATGCTCCGGTTGAGTCGAGTGTAGCCGTCAAAGCTGGAATCAGTAGCACTCAGGTGAGAAGAACGGGAAGCAGATATACCCAGTCCGCTGGCAGTGTCCTACGGGGACCAGCCTATCTGGCTGCCACGCCTGAATGTTTGTAACCGCGGCCGAGATAGGCAGGCGCAATTGTGCAGCAATGCAAACTGCATAACCTGTCCAAATTTCAAGGGTGTACAAGAAACCTCGGGGGATTTACAAGGAGATGTTCACCCGGAACAGCCGGAGGCCTGCCGGCAGCAAGATTCCGGAATTCTTCCTGAGAAGCCTTGAAAGCAGTGAAACGCTCCTATGTTGCAATAACTCAGAACCTCATTCTGAGTATTCCCGGCAGAGGTCATTCGGCTGAACAAAACCGTGGACTAATTAGAGCCAGATGTAGGCAGTTCCGTCCATAGTGCTGGATAGACAGGGGTGGCGTGTCAAACAACTGAGCTCTAGTTCTCAACAGTTTCACAAAGTGCCATAAGTTGAGGTTCAAATTACTGCTCCGGTTGAGTAGAGTGTAGCCGTCAAAGCTGGAATCAGTAGCACTCAGGTGAGAAGAACGGGAAGCAGATATACCCAGTCCGCTGGCAGAGTCCTACGGGGGCCAGCCTATCTGGCTGCCACGCCTGAATGTTTGCAACCGCGGCCGAGCTCGGCAGGAGCAATTGTGCAGCAATGCAAACTGCATAACCTGGCCAAATTTAACGGGTGTACAAGAAACAAATGGGGATTTACAAGGAGATGTTCACCCGGAACAGCCGGAGGCCTGCCGGGAGCAAGATTCCGGAATTCTTCCTGAGAAGCCTTGAAAGCAGTGAAACGCTCCTATGTTGCAATAACTCAGAACCTCATTCTGAGTGTTGCCGGCAGAGGTCATTCGGCTGAACACAACCGTGGACTAATTAGAGCCAGATGTAGGCAGTGCCGTCCATAGTGCTGGATGGACAGTGGTGGCGTGTCAAACAACTGAGCTCTAGTTTTAGACAGTTTCACAAAGTGCCATAAGTTGAGGTTCAACTTACTGCTCCGGTTGAGTAGAGTGTAGCCGTCAAAGCTGGAATCAGTAGCTCTCAGGTGAGAAGAACGGGAAGCAGATACACCTGGTCCGCTGGCAGACTCCTATGGGCACCAGCCTATCTGGCTGCCACGCCTGAATGTTTGCAACCGCGGCCGAGCTAGGCTGGCGCAATTGTGCAGCAATGCAAACTGCATAACCTGTCCAAATTTCACGGGTGTACAAGAAACCACGGGGGATTTACAAGGAGATGTTCACCCGGAACAGCCGGAGGCCTGCCGGCAGCAAGATTCCGGAATTCTTCCTGAGAAGACTTGAAAGCAGGGAAACGCACCTATGTTGCAATAACTCAGAACCTCATTCTGAGTTTTCCCGGCAGAGGTCATTCGGCTGAACACAACCGTGGACTAATTAGAGCCAGATGTAGGCAGTGCCGTCCATAGTGCTGGATGGACAGTGGTGGCGTGTCAAACAACTGAGTTCTATTGCTCAACACTTTCACAATGTGACATAAGTTGAGGTTCAACTTAATCCTCCGGTTGAGTAGAGTGTAGCCGTAATAGCTGGAATCAGTAGCACTCAGGTGAGAAGATCGGGAAGCAGATATACCCAGTCCGCAGGAAGTGTCGTACGGGGACCAGCCTATCTGGCTGCCACACCTGAATGTTTGTAACCGCGGCCGAGCTAGGCAGGCACAATTGTGCAGCAATGCAAACTGCATAACCTGGCCAAATTTCACGGGTGTACAAGAAACCACGGGGGATTTTCAAGAAGATGATCACCCGCAACAGCCGGAGGCCTGCCGGCAGCAAGATTCCGGAATTCTTCCTGAGAAGCCTTGAAAGCAGTGAAACGCTCCTATGTTGCAATAACTCAGAACATCATTCTGAGTGTTCCCGGCAGAAGTCAATCGGCTGAACACAACCGAGGACTAATTAGAGCCAGATGTTGGCAGTGCCGTCCATAGTGCTGGATGGACAGTGGTGGCGTGCCAAACAACTGAGCTCTAGTTCTCAACAGTTTCACAAAGTGCCGTAAGTTGAGGTTCAACTTACTGCTCCGATTGAGTACAGTGTAGCCGTCAAATCTGGAATCAGTAGCACTCAGGTGAGAAGAAAGGGAAGCAGATATACTCAGTCTGCTGGCAGTGTCCTACGGGGACCAGCCTATCTGGCTGCCACGCCTGAATGTTTGTAACCGCGGCCGAGCTAGGCAGGCACAATTGTGCAGCAATGCAAACTGCATAACCTGGCCAAATTTCACGGGTGTACAAGAAACCACGGGGGATTTACAAGGAGATTTTCACCCGAAACAGCCGGAGGCCTGCCGGCAGCAAGATTCCGGAATTCTTCCTGAGAAATCTTGAAAGCAGTGAAAAGCTCCTATGTTGCAATAACTCAGAACCTCATTCTGATTGTTCCCGGCAGAGGTCATTCGGCTGAACACAATCGTGGACTAATTAGACCCAGATGTAGGCAGTGCCGTCCATAGTGCTGGATGGACAGTGGTGGCGTGCCAAACAACTGAGCTCTAATTCTCAACAGTTTCACAAAGTGCCATAAGTTGAGGTGCAACTTAATGCTCCGGTTGAGTAGAGTGTAGCCGTCAAAGCTGGAATCAGTAGCACTCAGGTGAGAAGAACGGGACGCAGATATACCCAGTATGCTGGCAGTGTCCTATGGGGACCAGCCTATCTGGCTGCCACGCCTGAATATTTGCAACCGCGGCCGAGCTAGGCTGGCGCAATTGTGCAGCAATGCAAACTGCATAACCTGGCCAAATTTCACGGGTGTATAAGAAACCACGGGGGATTTACAAGCACATGTTCACCCGGAATAGCCGGAGGCCTGCCGGCAGCAAGATTCCGGAATTCTTCCTAAAAGCCTTGAAAGCAGTGAAACGCTCCTATGTTGCAATAACTCAGAACCTCATTCTGAGTGTTCCCGACAGAGGTCATTCGGCTGAACACAACCGTGGACTAATTAGAGCCAGATGTAGGCAGTGCCGTCCATAGTGCTGGATGGACAGTGGTGGCGTGCCAAACAACTGAGCTCTAGTTCTCAACAGTTTCACAAAGTGCCATAAGTAGAGGTTCAACTTACTGCTCCGGTTGAGTATACTGTAGCCGTCAAAGCTGGAATCAGTAGCACTCAGGTGAGAAGAACGGGAAGCAGATATACCCAGTCCGCTGGCAGTGTCCTACGGGGACCAGCCTATCTGGCTGCCACGCCTGAATGTTTGTAACCGCGGCCGAGATAGGCAGGCGCAATTGTGCAGCAATGCAAACTGCATAACCTGTCCAAATTTCACGGGTGTACAAGAAACCTCGGGGGATTTACAAGGAGATGTTCACCCGGAACAGCCGGAGGCCTGCCGGCAGCAAGATTCCGGAATTCTTCCTGAGAAGCCTTGAAAGCAGTGAAACGCTCCTGTGTTGCAATAACTCAGAACCTCATTCTGAGTGTTCCCGGCAGAGGTCATTCGGCTGAACACAACCGTGGACTAATTAGAGCCAGATGTAGGCAGTGCCGTCCATAGTGCTGGATGGACAGTGGTGGCGTGCCAAACAACTGAGCTCTAGTTCTCAACAGTTTCACAAAGTGCCATAAGTAGAGGTTCAACTTAATGCTCCGGTTGAGTATACTGTTGCCGTCAAAGCTGGAATCAGTAGCACTCAGGTGAGAAGAACGGGAAGCAGATATACCCAGTATGCTGGCAGTGTCCTACGGGGGCCATTTTATCTGGCTGCCACGCCTGAATGTTTGCAACCGAGGCTGAGCTAGGCAGGCGCAATTGTGCAGTAATGCAAACTGCATAACCTGGCCAAATTTTACGGGTGTACAAGAAACCACGGGGGATTTACAAGGACATGTTCACCCGGAACAGCCGGAGGCCTGCCGGCAGCAAGATTCCGGAATTCTTCCTGAGAATCCTTGAAAGCAGTGAAAAGCTCCTATGTTGCAATAAATCAGAACCTCATTCTGAGTGTTTCCGGCAGAGCTCATTCGGCTGAACACAACCGTGGACTAATTAGAGCCAGAAGTAGGCAGTGCCGTCCATAGTGCTGGATGGACAGTGGTGGCGTGCCAAACAACTGAGCTCTAGTTCTCAACATTTTCACAAAGTGCCATAGGTTGAGGTTCAACTTACTGCTCCGGTTGAGTAGAGTGTAGCTGTCAAAGCTGGAATCAGTAGCACTCAGGTGAGAAGAACGGGAAGCAGATATACCCAGTCCGCTGGCAGAGTCCTACGGGGACCAGCCTATATGGCTGCCACGCCTGAATGTTTGCAACCGCGGCCGAACTAGGCAGGCGCAATTGTGCAGCAATGCAAACTGCATAACCTGTCCAAATTTCACGGGTGTACAAGAACCACGGGGGATTTACCAGGAGATGTTTACCCGAAACAGCTGGAGGCCTGCCGGCAGAAAGATTCCGGAATTCTTCCTGAGAAGCCTTGAAAGCAGTGAAACGCTCCTATGTTGCAATAACTCAAAACCTCATTCTGAGTGTTCCCGGCAGAGGTCATTCGGCTGAACACAACCGTGGACTAATTAGAGCCAGATGTAGGCAGTGCCGTCCATAGTGCTGGATGGACAGTGGTGGCGTTCCAAACAACTGAGCTCTAGTTCTCAACAGTTTCACAAAGTGCCATAAGTTGAGGTTCAACTTACAGCTCCGGTTGAGTAGAGTGTGGCCGTCAAAGCTGGAATCAGTAGTACTCAGGTGAGAAGAACGGGAAGCAGATATACCCAGTCCGCTGGGAGTGTCCTACGGGGACCAACCTATCTGGCTGATACGCCTGAATGTTTGCATCCGCGGCAGAGCTAGGCAGGCGCAATTGTGCAGCAATGCAAACTGCATAACCTGTCCAAATTTCACGGGAGTACAAGAAACCACGGGGGATTTACAAGGAGATGTTCACCCGGAACAGCCGGAGGCCTGCCGGCAGCAAGATTCCGGAATTCTTCCTGAGAAGACTTGAAAGCAGGGAAACGCACCTATGTTGCAATAACTCAGAACCTCATTCTGAGTTTTCCCGGCAGAGGTCATTCGGCTGAACACAACCGTGGACTAATTAGAGCCAGATGTAGGCAGTGCCGTCCATAGTGCTGGATGGACAGTGGTGGCGTGTCAAACAACTGAGTTCTAGTGCTCAACACTTTCACAATGTGCCATAAGTTGAGGTTCAACTTAATCCTCCGGTTGAGTAGAGTGTAGCCGTAATAGCTGGAATCAGTAGCACTCAGGTGAGAAGAACGGGAAGCAGATATACCCAGTCCGCAGGAAGTGTCGTACGGGGACCAGCCTATCTGGCTGCCACACCTGAATGTTTGTAACCGCGGCCGAGCTAAGCAGGCACAATTGTGCAGCAATGCAAACTGCATAACCTGGCCAAATTTCACGGGTGTACAAGAAACCACGGGGGATTTTCAAGAAGATGATCACCCGCAACAGCCGGAGGCCTGCCGGCAGCAAGATTCCGGAATTCTTCCTGAGAAGCCTTGAAAGCAGTGAAACGCTCCTATGTTGCAATAACTCAGAACATCATTCTGAGTGTTCCCGGCAGAAGTCATTCGGCTGAACACAACCGAGGACTAATTAGAGCCAGATGTAGGCAGTGCCGTCCATAGTGCTGGATGGACAGTGGTGGCGTGCCAAACAACTGAGCTCTAGTTCTCAACAGTTTCACAAAGTGCCGTAAGTTGAGGTTCAACTTACTGCTCCGATTGAGTACAGTGTAGCCGTCAAATCTGGAATCAGTAGCACTCAGGTGAGAAGAAAGGGAAGCAGATATACTCAGTCTGCTGGCAGTGTCCTACGGGGACCAGCCTATCTGGCTGCCACGCCTGAATGTTTGTAACCGCGGCCGAGCTAGGCAGGCACAATTGTGCAGCAATGCAAACTGCATAACCTGGCCAAATTTCACGGGTGTACAAGAAACCACGGGGGATTTACAAGGAGATGTTCACCCGGAACAGCCGGAGGCCTGCCGGCAGCAAGATTCCGGAATTCTTCCTGAGAAATCTTGAAAGCAGTGAAAAGCTCCTATATTGCAATAACTCAGAACCTCATTCTGATTGTTCCCGGCAGAGGTCATTCGGCTGAACACAATCGTGGACTAATTAGAGCCAGATGTAGGCAGTGCCGTCCATAGTGCTGGATGGACAGTGGTGGCGTGCCAAACAACTGAGCTCTAATTCTCAACAGTTTCACAAAGTGCCATAAGTTGAGGTGCAACTTAATGTTCCGGTTGAGTAGAGTGTAGCCGTCAAAGCTGGAATCAGTAGCACTCAGGTGAGAAGAACGGGACGCAGATATACCCAGTATGCTGGCAGTGTCCTATGGGGACCATCCTATCTGGCTGCCACGCCTGAATATTTGCAACCGCGGCCGAGCTAGGCTGGCGCAATTGTGCAGCAATGCAAACTGCATAACCTGGCCAAATTTCACGGGTGTATAAGAAACCACGGGGGATTTACAAGCACATGTTCACCCGGAACAGCCGGAGGCCTGCCGGCAGCAAGATTCCGGAATTCTTCCTAAAAGCCTTGAAAGCAGTGAAACGCTCCTATGTTGCAATAACTCAGAACCTCATTCTGAGTGTTCCCGACAGAGGTCATTCGGCTGAACACAACCGTGGACTAATTAGAGCCAGATGTAGGCAGTGCCGTCCATAGTGCTGGATGGACAGTGGTGGCGTGCCAAACAACTGAGCTCTAGTTCTCAACAGTTTCACAAAGTGCCATAAGTAGAGGTTCAACTTACTGCTCCGGTTGAGTATACTGTAGCCGTCAAAGCTGGAATCAGTAGCACTCAGGTGAGAAGAACGGGAAGCAGATATACCCAGTCCGCTGGCAGTGTCCTACGGGGACCAGCCTATCTGGCTGCCACGCCTGAATGTTTGTAACCGCGGCCGAGATAGGCAGGCGCAATTGTGCAGCAATGCAAACTGCATAACCTGTCCAAATTTCACGGGTGTACAAGAAACCTCGGGGGATTTACAAGGAGATGTTCACCCGGAACAGCCGGAGGCCTGCCGGCAGCAAGATTCCGGAATTCTTCCTGAGAAGCCTTGAAAGCAGTGAAACGCTCCTGTGTTGCAATAACTCAGAACCTCATTCTGAGTGTTCCCGGCAGAGGTCATTCGGCTGAACACAACCGTGGACTAATTAGAGCCAGATGTAGGCAGTGCCGTCCATAGTGCTGGATGGACAGTGGTGGCGTGCCAAACAACTGAGCTCTAGTTCTCAACAGTTTCACAAAGTGCCATAAGTAGAGGTTCAACTTAATGCTCCGGTTGAGTATACTGTTGCCGTCAAATCTGGAATCAGTAGCACTCAGGTGAGAAGAACGGGAAGCAGATATACCCAGTCCGCTGGCAGAGTCCTACGGGGACCAGCCTATATGGCTGCCACGCCTGAATGTTTGCAACCGCGGCCGAACTAGGCAGGCGCAATTGTGCAGCAATGCAAACTGCATAACCTGTCCAAATTTCACGGGTGTACAAGAAACCACGGGGGATTTACCAGGAGATGTTTACCCGAAACAGCTGGAGGCCTGCCGGCAGAAAGATTCCGGAATTCTTCCTGAGAAGCCTTGAAAGCAGTGAAACGCTCCTATGTTGCAATAACTCAAAACCTCATTCTGAGTGTTCCCGGCAGAGGTCATTCGGCTGAACACAACCGTGGACTAATTAGAGCCAGATGTAGGCAGTGCCGTCCATAGTGCTGGATGGACAGTGGTGGCGTTCCAAACAACTGAGCTCTAGTTCTCAACAGTTTCACAAAGTGCCATAAGTTGAGGTTCAACTTACAGCTCCGGTTGAGTAGAGTGTGGCCGTCAAAGCTGGAATCAGTAGTACTCAGGTGAGAAGAACGGGAAGCAGATATACCCAGTCCGCTGGGAGTGTCCTACGGGGACCAACCTCTCTGGCTTATACGCCTGAATGTTTGCATCCGCGGCAGAGCTAGGCAGGCGCAATTGTGCAGCAATGCAAACTGCATAACCTGTCCAAATTTCACGGGTGTACAAGAAACCACGGGGGATTTACAAGGAGATGTTCACCCGGAACAGCCGGAGGCCTGCCGGCAGCAAGATTCCGGAATTCTTCCTGAGAAGACTTGAAAGCAGGGGAACGCACCTATGTTGCAATAACTCAGAACCTCATTCTGAGTTTTCCCGGCAGAGGTCATTCGGCTGAACACAACCGTGGACTAATTAGAGCCAGATGTAGGCAGTGCCGTCCATAGTGCTGGATGGACAGTGGTGGCGTGTCAAACAACTGAGTTCTAGTGCTCAACACTTTCACAATGTGCCATAAGTTGAGGTTCAACTTAATCCTCCGGTTGAGTAGAGTGTAGCCGTAATAGCTGGAATCAGTAGCACTCAGGTGAGAAGAACGGGAAGCAGATATACCCAGTCCGCAGGAAGTGTCGTACGGGGACCAGCCTATCTGGCTGCCACACCTGAATGTTTGTAACCGCGGCCGAGCTAGGCAGGCACAATTGTGCAGCAATGCAAACTGCATAACCTGGCCAAATTTCACGGGTGTACAAGAAACCACGGGGGATTTTCAAGAAGATGATCACCCGCAACAGCCGGAGGCCTGCCGGCAGCAAGATTCCGGAATTCTTCCTGAGAAGCCTTGAAAGCAGTGAAACGCTCCTATGTTGCAATAACTCAGAACATCATTCTGAGTGTTCCCGGCAGAAGTCATTCGGCTGAACACAACCGAGGACTAATTAGAGCCAGATGTAGGCAGTGCCGTCCATAGTGCTGGATGGACAGTGGTGGCGTGCCAAACAACTGAGCTCTAGTTCTCATCAGTTTCACAAAGTGCCGTAAGTTGAGGTTCAACTTACTGCTCCGATTGAGTACAGTGTAGCCGTCAAATCTGGAATCAGTAGCACTCAGGTGAGAAGAAAGGGAAGCAGATATACTCAGTCTGCTGGCAGTGTCCTACGGGGACCAGCCTATCTGGCTGCCACGCCTGAATGTTTGTAACCGCGGCCGAGCTAGGCAGGCACAATTGTGCAGCAATGCAAACTGCATAACCTGGCCAAATTTCACGGGTGTACAAGAAACCACGGGGGATTTACAAGGAGATGTTCACCCGGAACAGCCGGAGGCCTGCCGGCAGCAAGATTCCGGAATTCTTCCTGAGAAATCTTGAAAACAGTGAAAAGCTCCTATGTTGCAATAACTCAGAACCTCATTCTGATTGTTCCCGGCAGAGGTCATTCGGCTGAACACAATCGTGGACTAATTAGAGCCAGATGTAGGCAGTGCCGTCCATAGTGCTGGATGGACAGTGGTGGCGTGCCAAACAACTGAGCTCTAATTCTCAACAGTTTCACAAAGTGCCATAAGTTGAGGTGCAACTTAATGCTCCGGTTGAGTAGAGTGTAGCCGTCAAAGCTGGAATCAGTAGCACTCAGGTGAGAAGAACGGGACGCAGATATACCCAGTATGCTGGCAGTGTCCTATGGGGACCAGCCTATCTGGCTGCCACGCCTGAATATTTGCAACCGCGGCCGAGCTAGGCTGGCGCAATTGTGCAGCAATGCAAACTGCATAACCTGGCCAAATTTCACGGGTGTATAAGAAACCACGGGGGATTTACAAGCACATGTTCACCCGGAACAGCCGGAGGCCTGCCGGCAACAAGATTCCGGAATTCTTCCTAAAAGCCTTGAAAGCAGTGAAATGCTCCTATGTTGCAATAACTCAGAACCTCATTCTGAGTGTTCCCGACAGAGGTCATTCGGCTGAACACAACCGTGGACTAATTAGAGCCAGATGTAGGCAGTGCCGTCCATAGTGCTGGATGGACAGTGGTGGCGTGCCAAACAACTGAGCTCTAGTTCTCAACAGTTTCACAAAGTGCCATAAGTAGAGGTTCAACTTAATGCTCCGGTTGAGTATACTGTAGCCGTCAAAGCTGGAATCAGTAGCACTCAGGTGAGAAGAACGGGAAGCAGATATACCCAGTCGGCTGGCAGAGTCCTACGGGGACCAGCCTATCTGGCTGCCACGCCTGAATGTTTGCAACCGCAGCCGAGCTAGGCAGGCGCAATTGTGCAGTAATGCAAACTGCATAACCTGGCCAAATTTCACGGGTGTACAAGAAACCACGGGGGATTTACAAGGAGATGTTCACCCGGAACAGCCGGAGGCCTGCCGGCAGCAAGATTCCGGAATTCTTCCTGAGAATCCTTGAAAGCAGTGAAAAGCTCCTATGTTGCAATAACTCAGAACCTCATTCTGATTGTTCCCGGCAGAAGTCATTCGGCTGAACACAATCGTGGACTAATTAGAGCCAGATGTAGGCAGTGCCGTCCATAATGCTGGATGGACAGTGGTGGCGTGCCAAACATCTGAGCTCTAATTCTCAACAGTTTCACAAAGTGCCATAAGTTGAGGTGCAACTTAATGCTCCGGTTGAGTAGAGTGTAGCCGTCAAAGCTGGAATCAGTAGCACTCAGGTGAGAAGAACGGGACGCAGATATACCCAGTATGCTGGCAGTGTCCTATGGGGACCAGCCTATCTGGCTGCCACGCCTGAATATTTGCAACCGCGGCCGAGCTAGGCTGGCGCAATTGTGCAGCAATGCAAACTGCATAACCTGGCCAAATGTCACGGGAGTATAAGAAACCACGGGGGATTTACAAGCACATGTTCACCCGGAACAGCCGGAGGCCTGCCGGCAGCAAGATTCCGGAATTCTTCCTAAAAGCCTTGAAAGCAGTGAAACGCTCCTATGTTGCAATAACTCAGAACCTCATTCTGAGTGTTCCCGACAGAGGTCATTCGGCTGAACACAACCGTGGACTAATTAGAGCCAGATGTAGGCAGTGCCGTCCATAGTGCTGGATGGACAGTGGTGGCGTGCCAAACAACTGAGCTCTAGTTCTCAACAGTTTCACAAAGTGCCATAAGTAGAGGTTCAACTTACTGCTCCGGTTGAGTATACTGTAGCCGTCAAAGCTGGAATCAGTAGCACTCAGGTGAGAAGAACGGGAAGCAGATATACCCAGTCCGCTGGCAGTGTCCTACGGGGACCAGCCTATCTGGCTGCCACGCCTGAATGTTTGTAACCGCGGCCGAGATAGGCAGGCGCAATTGTGCAGCAATGCAAACTGCATAACCTGTCCAAATTTCACGGGTGTACAAGAAACCTCGGGGGATTTACAAGGAGATGTTCACCCGGAACAGCCGGAGGCCTGCCGGCAGCAAGATTCCGGAATTCTTCCTGAGAAGCCTTGAAAGCAGTGAAACGCTCCTGTGTTGCAATAACTCAGAACCTCATTCTGAGTGTTCCCGGCAGAGGTCATTCGGCTGAACACAACCGTGGACTAATTAGAGCCAGATGTATTCAGTGCCGTCCATAGTGCTGGATGGACAGTGGTGGCGTGCCAAACAACTGAGCTCTAGTTCTCAACAGTTTCACAAAGTGCCATAAGTAGAGGTTCAACTTAATGCTCCGGTTGAGTATACTGTTGCCGTCAAAGCTGGAATCAGTAGCACTCAGGTGAGAAGAACGGGAAGCAGATATACCCAGTCGGCTGGCAGAGTCCTACGGGGACCAGCCTATCTGGCTGCCACGCCTGAATGTTTGCAACCGCAGCCGAGCTAGGCAGGCGCAATTGTGCAGTAATGCAAACTGCATAACCTGGCCAAATTTTACGGGTGTACAAGAAACCACGGGGGATTTACAAGGAGATGTTCACCCGGAACAGCCGGAGGCCTGCCGGCAGCAAGATTCCGGAATTCTTCCTGAGAATCCTTGAAAGCAGTGAAAAGCTCCTATGTTGCAATAACTCAGAACCTCATTCTGATTGTTCCCGGCAGAGGTCATTCGGTGAACACAATCGTGGACTAATTAGAGCCAGATGTAGGCAGTGCCGTCCATAATGCTGGATGGACAGTGGTGGCGTGCCAAACATCTGAGCTCTAATTCTCAACAGTTTCACAAAGTGCCATAAGTTGAGGTGCAACTTAATGCTCCGGTTGAGTAGAGTGTAGCCGTCAAAGCTGGAATCAGTAATACTCAGGTGAGAAGAACGGGAAGCAGATATACCCAGTATGCTGGCAGTGTCCTACGGGGGCCATTCTATCTGGCTGCCACGCCTGAATGTTTGCAACCGAGGCTGAGCTAGTCAGGCGCAATTGTGCAGCAATGCAAACTGCATAAGCTGGCCAAATTTCACGGGTGTACAAGAAACCACGGGGGATTTACAAGGACATGTTCACCCGGAATAGCCGGATGCATGCCGGCAGCAAGATTCCGGAATTCTTCCTGAAAAGCATTGAAAGCAGTGAAACGCTCCTATGTTGCAATAAATCAGAACCTCATTCTGAGTGTTTCCGGCAGAGGTCATTCGGCTGAACACAACCGTGGACTAATTAGAGCCAGATGTAGGCAGTGCCGTCCATAGTGCTGGATGGACAGTGGTGGCGTGTCAAACAACTGAGTTCTAGTGCTCAACACTATCACAATGTGCCATAAGTTGAGGTTCAACTTAATCCTCCGGTTGAGTAGAGTGTAGCCGTAATAGCTGGAATCAGTAGCACTCAGGTGAGAAGAACGGGAAGCAGATATACCCAGTCCGCAGGAAGTGTCGTACGGGGACCAGCCTATCTGGCTGCCACACCTGAATGTTTGTAACCGCGGCCGAGCTAGGCAGGAACAATTGTGCAGCAATGCAAACTGCATAACCTGGCCAAATTTCACGGGTGTACAAGAAACCACGGGGGATTTTCAAGAAGATGATCACCCGCAACAGCCGGAGGCCTGCCGGCAGCAAGATTCCGGAATTCTTCCTGAGAAGCCTTGAAAGCAGTGAAACGCTCCTATGTTGCAATAACTTAGAACATCATTCTGAGTGTTCCCGGCAGAAGTCATTCGGCTGAACACAACCGAGGACTAATTAGAGCCAGATGTAGGCAGTGCCGTCCATAGTGCTGGATGGACAGTGGTGGGGTGCCAAACAACTGAGCTCTAGTTCTCAACAGTTTCTTAAAGTGCCATAAGTTGAGGTTCAACTTACTGCTCCGGTTGAGTAGAGTGTAGCCCTAATAGCTGGAATCTGTAGCACTCAGGTGAGAAGAACGGACAGCAGATATACCCAGTCCGCTGGCAGTGTCCTACGGGGACCAGCCTATCGGGCTGCCACGCCTGAATGTTTGTAACCGAGGCCGAGCTAGGCAGGCGCAATTGTGCAGCAATGCAAACTGCATAACCTGTCCAAATTTCACGGGTGTACAAGAAACCAATGGGGATTTACAAGGAGATGTTCACCCGGAAGAGCCGGAGGCCTGCCGGCAACAAGATTCCGGAATTCTTCCTGAGAAGCTTTGAAAGCAGTGAAACGCTCCTATGTTGCAATAACTCAGAACCTCATTCTCAGTGTTCCCGGCAGAGGTCATACGGCTGAACACAACCGTTGACTAATTAGAACCAGATGTAGGCAGTGCCGTCCATAGTGCTGGATGGACACTGGAGGCGTGCCAAACAACTGACGTCTAGTTCTCAACACTTTCACAAAGTGCCATAAGTTGAGGTTCAACTTACTGCTCCGGTTGAGTAGAGTGTAGCCGTCAACGCTGGAATCAGTAGCACTCAGGTGAGAAGAACGGGAAGCAGATATACCCTGTCCGCTGGCAGAGTCCTACGGGGACCAGTCTATCTGACTGCTACGCCTGAATGGTTGCAACCGCGGCCGAGCTAGGCAGGCGCAATTGTGCAGCAATGCAAACTGCATAACCTGGCCAAATTTCACGGATGGACAAGAAACCACGGGGGATTTACAAGGAGATGTTCAACCGGGGCAGCCAGAGGCCTGCCGGCAGCAAGATTCCGAAATTCTTCCTGAGAAGCCTTGAAAGCAGTGAAACGCTCCTATGTTGCAATAACTCAGAACCTCATTCTCAGTGTTCCCGGCAGAGGTCATTCGGCTGAACACAATCGTGGACTAATTAGAGCCAGATGTAGGCAGTGCCGTCCATAGTGCTGGATGGACAGTGGTGGCGTGCCAAACAACTGAGCTCTAGTTCTCAACAGTTTCACAAAGTGCCATAAGTTGAGGTTCAAATTAATGCTCCGGTTGACTAGAGTGTAGCCGTCAAACATGGAATCAGTAGCACTCAGGTGAGAAGAACGGGAAGCAGATATACCCAGTCCGCTGGCAGTGTCCTACGGGGACCAGCCTATCTGGCTGCCACGCCTGAATGTTTGCAACCGCGGCCTAGCTAGGCAGGCGCAATTGTGCACTAATGCAAACTGCATAACCTGGCCAAATTTCTCGGTTGTACAAGAAACCACGGGGGATTTACAAGGAGATGTTCACCCGGAACAGCCGGAGGCCTGCCGGCAGCAAGATTCCGGAATTCTTCCGGAGAAGCCTTGAAAGCAGTGAAACGCTCCTATGTTGCAATAACTCAGAACCTCATTCTCAGTGTTCCCGGCTGAAGTCATTCGGATGCACACAACCGTGGACTAATTAGAGCCATATGTAGGGAGTGCCGTCCATAGTGCTGGATGGAGAGTGGTGGCGTGCCAAACAACTGAGCTCTAGTTCTGAACAGTTTCACAAAGTGCCATAAGTTGAGGTTCAACTTAATGCTCCGGTTGAGTAGAGTGTAGCCATCAAAGCTGGAATCAGTAGCACTCAGGTGAGGAGAACGGGAAGCAGATATACCCAGTCCGCTGGCAGAGTCCTACGGGGGCCAGCCTATCTGGCTGCCACGCCTGAATGTTTGCAACCGCGGCCGAGCTCGGCAGGAGCAATTGTGCAGCAATGCAAACTGCATAACCTGGCCAAATTTCACGGGTGTACAAGAAACCACGGGGGATTTACAAGGAGATGTTCACCCGGAAGAGCCGGAGGCCTGCCGGGAGCAAGATTCCGGAATTCTTCCTGAGAAACCTTGAAAGCAGTGAAACGCTCCTATGTTGCAATAAATCAGAACCTCATTCTGAGTGTTGCCGGCAGAGTTCATTCGGCTGAACACAACCGTGGACTAATTAGAGCCAGATGTAGGCAGTGCCGTCCATAGTGCTGGATGGACAGTGGTGGCGTGCCAAACAACTGAGCTCTAGTTCTCAACACTTTCACCAAGTGCCATAAGTTGAGGTTCAACTTACTGCTCCGGTTGAGTAGAGTGTAGCCGTCAAAGCTGGAATCAGTAGCACTCAGGTGAGAAGAACGGGAAGCAGATATACCCAGTCCGCTGGCATTGTCCTACGGGGACCAGCCTATCTGGCTGCCACGCCTGAATGTTTGTAACCGCGGCCGAGCTAGGCAGGCGCAATCGTGCAGCAATGCAAACTGCATAACCTGGCCAAATTTCACGGGTGTACAAGAAACCACGGGGGATTTACAAGGAGATGTTCACCCGGAACAGCCGGAGGCCTGCCGGCAGCAAGATTCCAATATTCTACCTGAGAAGCCTTGAAAGCAGGGAAACGCTCCTATCTTGCAATAACTCAGAACCTCATTCTGAGTGTTGCCGGCATAGGTCATTCGGCTGAACACAACCGTATACTAATTAGAGCCAGATGTAGGCAGTGCCGTCCATAGTGCTGGATGGACAGTGGTGGCGTGCCAAACAACTGAGCTCTAGTTCTCAACAGTTTCACAAAGTGCCCTAAGTTGAGGTTCAACTTACTCCTCCGGTTGAGTAGAGTGTAGCCGTCAAAGCTGAAATCAGTAGCACTCAGGTGAGAAGAACGGGAAGCAGACATACCCAGTCCGCTGGCATTGTCCAACGGGGACCAGCCTATCTGGCTGCCACGCCTGAATATTTGCAAGCGCGGCCGAGCTAGGCAGGCGCAATTGTGCAGCAATGCAAACTGCATAACCTGGCCAAATTTCACGGGTGTATAAGAAACCACGGGGGATTTACAAGGACATGTTCACCCGGAACAGCCGGAGGCCTGCCGGCAGCAAGATTCCGGAATTCTTCCTAAAAGCCTTGAAAGCAGTGAAACGCTCCTATGTTGCAATAACTCAGAACCTCATTCTGATTGTTCCCGACAGAGGTCATTCGGCTGAACACAACCGTGGACTAATTAGAGCCAGATGTAGGCAGTGCCGTCCATAGTGCTGGATGGACAGTGATGGCGTGCCAAACAACTGAGCTCTAGTTCTCAACAGTTTCACAAAGTGCCATAAGTTGAGGTTCAACTTACTGCTCCGGTTGAGTAGAGTGTAGCCGTCAAGCTGGAATCAGTAGCACTCAGGTGAGAAGAACGGGAAGCAGATATACCCAGTCCGCTGGCAGTGTCCTACGGGGACCAGCCTATCTGGCTGCCACGCCTGAAGGTAACCGCGGCCGAGATAGGCAGGCGCAATTGTGCAGCAATGCAAACTGCATAACCTGTCCAAATCTCACGGTTGTACAAGAAACCTCGGGGGATTTACAAGGAGATGTTCACCCGGAACAGCCGGAGGCCTGCCGGCAGCAAGATTCCGGAATTCTTCCTGAGAAGCCTTGAAAGCAGTGAAACGCTCCTGTGTTGCAATAACTCAGAACCTCATTCTGAGTGTTCCCGGCAGAGGTCATTCGGCTGAACACAACCGTGGACTAATTAGAGCCAGATGTAGGCAGTGCCGTCCATAGTGCTGGATGGACAGTGGTGGCGTGTCAAACAACTGAGCTCTAGTTTTCGACAGTTTCACAAAGTGCCATAAGTTGAGGTTCAACTTACTGCTCCGGTTGAGTAGAGTGTAGCCGTCAAAGCTGGAATCAGTAGCTCTCAGGTGAGAAGAACGGGAAGCAGATATACCTAGTCCGCTGGCAGACTCCTATGGGCACCAGCCTATCTGGCTGCCACGCCTGAATGTTTGCAACCGCGGCCGAGCTAGGCTGGCGCAATAGTGCAGCAATGCAAACTGCATAACCTGTCCAAATTTCACGGGTGTACAAGAAACCACGGGGGATTTACAAGGAGATGTTCACCCGGAACAGCCGGAGGCCTGCCGGCAGCAAGATTCCGGAATTCTTCCTGAGAAGACTTGAAAGCAGGGAAACGCACCTATGTTGCAATAACTCAGAACCTCATTCTGAGTTTTCCCGGCAGAGGTCATTCGGCTGAACACAACCGTGGACTAATTAGAGCCAGATGTAGGCAGTGCCGTCCATAGTGCTGGATGGACAGTGGTGGCGTGTCAAACAACTGAGTTCTAGTGCTCAACACTTTCACATTGTGCCATAAGTTGAGGTTCAACTTAATCCTCCGGTTGAGTAGAGTGTAGCCGTAATAGCTGGAATCAGTAGCACTCAGGTGAGAAGAACGGGAAGCAGATATACCCAGTCCGCAGGAAGTGTCGTACGGGGACCAGCCTATCTGGCTGCCACACCTGAATGTTTGTAACCGCGGCCGAGCTAGGCAGGCACAATTGTGCAGCAATGCAAACTGCATAACCTGTCCAAATTTCACGGGTGTACAAGAAACCACGGGGGATTTTCAAGAAGATGATCACCCGCAACAGCCGGAGGCCTCCCGGCAGCAAGATTCCGGAATTCTTCCTGAGAAGCCTTGAAAGCAGTGAAACGCTCCTATGTTGCAATAACTCAGAACATCATTCTGAGTGTTCCCGGCAGAAGTCATTCGGCTGAACACAATCGTGGACTAATTAGAGCCAGATGTAGGCAGTGCCGTCCATAATGCTGGATGGACAGTGGTGGCGTGCCAAACAACTGAGCTCTAATTCTCAACAGTTTCAAAAAGTGCCATAAGTTGAGGTGCAACTTAATGCTCCGGTTGAGTAGAGTGTAGCCGTCAAAGCTGGAATCAGTAATACTCAGGTGAGAAGAACGGGAAGCAGATATACCCAGTATGCTGGCAGTGTCCTACGGGGGCCATTCTATCTGGCTGCCACGCCTGAATGTTTGCAACCGAGGCTGAGCTAGTCAGGCGCAATTGTGCAGCAATGCAAACTGCATAAGCTGGCCAAATTTCACGGGTGTACAAGAAACCACGGGGGATTTACAAGGACATGTTCACCCGGAATAGCCGGATGCATGCCGGCAGCAAGATTCCGGAATTCTTCCTGAAAAGCCTTGAAAGCAGTGAAACGCTCCTATGTTGCAATAACTCAGAACCTCATTCTGAGTGTTCCCGGCAGAGGTCATTCGGCTGAACACAACCGTGGACTAATTAGAGCCAGAAGTAGGCAGTGCCGTCCATAGTGCTGGATGGACAGTGGTGGCGTGCCAAACAACTGAGCTCTAGTTCTCAACATTTTCACAAAGTGCCATAAGTTGAGGTTCAACTTACTGCTCCGGTTGAGTAGAGTGTAGCTGTCAAAGCTGGAATCAGTAGCACTCAGGTGAGAAGAACGGGAAGCAGATATACCCAGTCAGCTGGCAGAGTCCTACGGGGACCAGCCTATATGGCTGCCACGCCTGAATGTTTGCAACCGCGGCCGAACTAGGCAGGCGCAATTGTGCAGCAATGCAAACTGCATAACCTGTCCAAATTTCACGGGTGTACAAGAAACCACGGGGGATTTACAAGGAGATGTTCACCCGGAACAGCCGGAGGCCTGCCGGCAGCAAGATTCCGGAATTCTTCCTGAGAAATCTTGAAAGCAGTGAAAAGCTCCTATGTTGCAATAACTCAGAACCTCATTCTGATTGTTCCCGGCAGAGGTCATTCGGCTGAACACAATCGTGGACTAATTAGAGCCAGATGTAGGCAGTGCCGTCCATAGTGCTGGATGGACAGTGGTGGCGTGCCAAACAACTGAGCTCTAATTCTCAACAGTTTCACAAAGTGCCATAAGTTGAGGTGCAACATAATGCTCCGGTTGAGTAGAGTGTAGCCGTCAAAGCTGGAATCAGTAGCACTCAGGTGAGAAGAACGGGAAGCAGATATACCCAGTATGCTGGCAGTGTCCTATGGGGACCAGCCTATCTGGCTGCCACGCCTGAATATTTGCAACCGCGGCCGAGCTAGGCAGGCGCAATTGTGCAGCAATGCAAACTGCATAACCTGGCCAAATTTCACGGGTGTATAAGAAACCACGGGGGATTTACAAGGACATGTTCACCCGGAACAGCCGGAGGCCTTCCGGCAGCAAGATTCCGGAATTCTTCCTAAAAGCCTTGAAATCAGTGAAACGCTCCTATGTTGCAATAACTCAGAACCTCATTCTGAGTGTTCCCGACAGAGGTCATTCGGCTGAACAAAACCGTGGACTAATTAGAGCCAGATGTAGGCAGTGCCGTCCATAGTGCTGGATGGACAGTGGTGGCGTGCCAAACAACTGAGCTCTAGTTCTCAACAGTTTCACAAAGTGCCATAAGTAGAGGTTCAACTTAATGCTCCGGTTGAGTATACTGTAGCCGTCAAAGCTGGAATCAGTAGCACTCAGGTGAGAAGAACGGGAAGCAGATATACCCAGTCCGCTGGCAGTGTCCTACGGGGACCAGCCTATCTGGCTGCCACGCCTGAATGTTTGTAACCGCGGCCGAGATAGGCAGGCGCAATTGTGCAGCAATGCAAACTGCATAACCTGTCCAAATTTCACGGGTGTACAAGAAACCTCGGGGGATTTACAAGGAGATGTTCACCCGGAACAGCCGGAGGCCTGCCGGCAGCAAGATTCCGGAATTCTTCCTGAGAAGCCTTGAAAGCAGTGAAACGCTCCTGTGTTGCAATAACTCAGAACCTCATTCTGAGTGTTCCCGACAGAGGTCATTCGGCTGAACACAACCGTGGACTAATTAGAGCCAGATGTAGGCAGTGCCGTCCATAGTGCTGGATGGACAGTGGTGGCGTGCCAAACAACTGAGCTCTAGTTCTCAACAGTTTCTTAAAGTGCCATAAGTTGAGGTACAACTTACTGCTCCGGTTGAGTAGAGTGTAGCCCTAATAGCTGGAATCAGTAGCACTCAGGTGAGAAGAACGGGAAGCAGATATACCCAGTCCGCTGGCAGTGTCCTACGGGGACCAGCCTATCGGGCTGCCACTCCTGAATGTTTTTAACCGAGGCCGAGCTAGGCAGGCCCAATTGTGCAGCAATGCAAACTGCATAACCTTTCCAAATTTCACGGGTGTACAAGAAACCAATGGGGATTTACAAGGAGATGTTCACCCGGAAGAGCCGGAGGCCTGCCGGCAGCAAGATTCCGGAATTCTTCCTGAGAAGCTTTGAAAGCAGTGAAACGCTCCTATGTTGCAATAACTCAGAACCTCATTCTGAGTGTTCCCGACAGAGGTCATTCGGCTGAACACAATCGTGGACTAATTAGAGCCAGATGTAGGCAGTGCCGGCCATAGTGCTGGATGGACAGTGGTGGCGTGCCAAACAACTGAGCTCTATTTCTCAACAGTTTCACAAATTGCCATAAGTTGAGGTTCAACTTACTGCTCCGGTTGAGTAGAGTGTAGCTGTCAAATCTGGAATCAGTAGCACTCAGGTGAGAAGAACGGGAAGCAGATATACCCAGTCCGCTGGCAGAGTCCTACGGGGACCAGCCTATCTGGCTGCCACGCCTGAATATTTGCAACCGCGGCCGAGCTAGGCTGGCGCAATTGTGCAGCAATGCAAACTGCATAACCTGGCCAAATTTCACGGGTGTATAAGTAACCACGGGGGATTTACAAGCACATGTTCACCCGGAACAGCCGGAGGCCTGCCGGCAGCAAGATTCCGGAATTCTTCCTAAAAGCCTTGAAAGCAGTGAAACGCTCCTATGTTGCAATAACTCAGAACCTCATTCTGAGTGTTCCCGACAGAGGTCATTCGGCTGAACACAACCGTGGACTAATTAGAGCCAGATGTAGGCAGTGCCGTCCATAGTGCTGGATGGACAGTGGTGGCGTGCCAAACAACTGAACTCTAGTTCTCAACAGTTTCACAAAGTGCCATAAGTAGAGGTTCAACTTACTGCTCCGGTTGAGTATACTGTAGCCGTCAAAGCTGGAATCAGTAGCACTCAGGTGAGAAGAACGGGAAGCAGATATACCCAGTCCGCTGGCAGTGTCCTACGGGGACCAGCCTATCTGTCTGCCACGCCTGAATGTTTGTAACCGCGGCCGAGATAGGCAGGCGCAATTGTGCAGCAATGCAAACTGCATAACCTGTCCAAATTTCACGGGTGTACAAGAAACCTCGGGGGATTTACAAGGAGATGTTCACCCGGAACAGCCGGAGGCCTGCCGGCAGCAAGATTCCGGAATTCTTCCTGAGAAATCTTGAAAGCAGTGAAAAGCTCCTATGTTGCAATAACTCAGAACCTCATTCTGATTGTTCCCGGCAGAGGTCATTCGGCTGAACACAATCGTGGACTAATTAGAGCCAGATGTAGGCAGTGCCGTCCATAGTGCTGGATGGACAGTGGTGGCGTGCCAAACAACTGAGCTCTAATTCTCAACAGTTTCACAAAGTGCCATAAGTTGAGGTGCAACTTAATGCTCCGGTTGAGTAGAGTGTAGCCGTCAAAGCTGGAATCAGTAGCACTCAGGTGAGAAGAACGGGAAGCAGATATACCCAGTATGCTGGCAGTGTCCTATGGGGACCAGCCTATCTGGCTGCCACGCCTGAATATTTGCAACCGCGGCCGAGCTAGGCAGGCGCAATTGTGCAGCAATGCAAACTGCATAACCTGGCCAAATTTCACGGGTGTATAAGAAACCACGGGGGATTTACAAGGACATGTTCACCCGGAACAGCCGGAGGCCTTCCGGCAGCAAGATTCCGGAATTCTTCCTAAAAGCCTTGAAATCAGTGAAACGCTCCTATGTTGCAATAACTCAGAACCTCATTCTGAGTGTTCCCGACAGAGGTCATTCGGCTGAACAAAACCGTGGACTAATTAGAGCCAGATGTAGGCAGTGCCGTCCATAGTGCTGGATGGACAGTGGTGGCGTGCCAAACAACTGAGCTCTAGTTCTCAACAGTTTCACAAAGTGCCATAAGTAGAGGTTCAACTTAATGCTCCGGTTGAGTATACTGTAGCCGTCAAAGCTGGAATCAGTAGCACTCAGGTGAGAAGAACGGGAAGCAGATATACCCAGTCCGCTGGCAGTGTCCTACGGGGACCAGCCTATCTGGCTGCCACGCCTGAATGATTGTAACCGCGGCCGAGATAGGCAGGCGCAATTGTGCAGCAATGCAAACTGCATAACCTGTCCAAATTTCACGGGTGTACAAGAAACCTCGGGGGATTTACAAGGAGATGTTCACCCGGAACAGCCGGAGGCCTGCCGGCAGCAAGATTCCGGAATTCTTCCTGAGAAGCCTTGAAAGCAGTGAAACGCTCCTGTGTTGCAATAACTCAGAACCTCATTCTGAGTGTTCCCGACAGAGGTCATTCGGCTGAACACAACCGTGGACTAATTAGAGCCAGATGTAGGCAGTGCCGTCCATAGTGCTGGATGGACAGTGGTGGCGTGCCAAACAACTGAGCTCTAGTTCTCAACAGTTTCTTAAAGTGCCATAAGTTGAGGTACAACTTACTGCTCCGGTTGAGTAGAGTGTAGCCCTAATAGCTGGAATCAGTAGCACTCAGGTGAGAAGAACGGGAAGCAGATATACCCAGTCCGCTGGCAGTGTCCTACGGGGACCAGCCTATCGGGCTGCCACTCCTGAATGTTTTTAACCGAGGCCGAGCTAGGCAGGCCCAATTGTGCAGCAATGCAAACTGCATAACCTTTCCAAATTTCACGGGTGTACAAGAAACCAATGGGGATTTACAAGGAGATGTTCACCCGGAAGAGCCGGAGGCCTGCCGGCAGCAAGATTCCGGAATTCTTCCTGAGAAGCTTTGAAAGCAGTGAAACGCTCCTAAGTTGCAATAACTCAGAACCTCATTCTGAATGTTGCCGGCAGAGGTCATTCGGCTGAACACAATCGTGGACTAATTAGAGCCAGATGTAGGCAGTGCCGGCCATAGTGCTGGATGGACAGTGGTGGCGTGCCAAACAACTGAGCTCTATTTCTCAACATTTTCACAAATTGCCATAAGTTGAGGTTCAACTTACTGCTCCGGTTGAGTAGAGTGTAGCTGTCAAATCTGGAATCAGTAGCACTCAGGTGAGAAGAACGGGAAGCAGATATACCCAGTCCGCTGGCAGAGTCCTACGGGGACCAGCCTATCTGGCTGCCACGCCTGAATATTTGCAACCGCGGCCGAGCTAGGCTGGCGCAATTGTGCAGCAATGCAAACTGCATAACCTGGCCAAATTTCACGGGTGTATAAGTAACCACGGGGGATTTACAAGCACATGTTCACCCGGAACAGCCGGAGGCCTGCCGGCAGAAAGATTCCGGAATTCTTCCTAAAAGCCTTGAAAGCAGTGAAACGCTCCTATGTTGCAATAACTCAGAACCTCATTCTGAGTGTTCCCGACAGAGGTCATTCGGCTGAACACAACCGTGGACTAATTAGAGCCAGATGTAGGCAGTGCCGTCCATAGTGCTGGATGGACAGTGGTGGCGTGCCAAACAACTGAACTCTAGTTCTCAACAGTTTCACAAAGTGCCATAAGTAGAGGTTCAACTTACTGCTCCGGTTGAGTATACTGTAGCCGTCAAAGCTGGAATCAGTAGCACTCAGGTGAGAAGAACGGGAAGCAGATATACCCAGTCCGCTGGCAGTGTCCTACGGGGACCAGCCTATCTGGCTGCCACGCCTGAATGTTTGTAACCGCGGCCGAGATAGGCAGGCGCAATTGTGCAGCAATGCAAACTGCATAACCTGTCCAAATTTCACGGGTGTACAAGAAACCTCGGGGGATTTACAAGGAGATGTTCACCCGGAACAGCCGGAGGCCTGCCGGCAGCAAGATTCCGGAATTCTTCCTGAGAAGCCTTGAAAGCAGTGAAACGCTCCTGTGTTGCAATAACTCAGAACCTCATTCTGAGTGTTCCCGGCAGAGGTCATTCGGCTGAACACAACCGTGGACTAATTAGAGCCAGATGTAGGCAGTGCCGTCCATAGTGCTGGATGGACAGTGGTGGCGTGCCAAACAACTGAGCTCTAGTTCTCAACAGTTTCACAAAGTGCCATAAGTAGAGGTTCAACTTAATGCTCCGGTTGAGTATACTGTTGCCGTCAAAGCTGGAATCAGTAGCACTCAGGTGAGAAGAACGGGAAGCAGATATACCCAGTCGGCTGGCAGAGTCCTACGGGGACCAGCCTATCTGGCTGCCACGCCTGAATGTTTGCAACCGCAGCCGAGCTAGGCAGGCGCAATTGTGCAGTAATGCAAACTGCATAACCTGGCCAAATTTTACGGGTGTACAAGAAACCACGGGGGATTTACAAGGAGATGTTCACCCGGAACAGCCGGAGGCCTGCCGGCAGCAAGATTCCGGAATTCTTCCTGAGAATCCTTGAAAGCAGTGAAAAGCTCCTATGTTGCAATAACTCAGAACCTCATTCTGATTGTTCCCGGCAGAGGTCATTCGGTGAACACAATCGTGGACTAATTAGAGCCAGATGTAGGCAGTGCCGTCCATAATGCTGGATGGACAGTGGTGGCGTGCCAAACATCTGAGCTCTAATTCTCAACAGTTTCACAAAGTGCCATAAGTTGAGGTGCAACTTAATGCTCCGGTTGAGTAGAGTGTAGCCGTCAAAGCTGGAATCAGTAATACTCAGGTGAGAAGAACGGGAAGCAGATATACCCAGTATGCTGGCAGTGTCCTACGGGGGCCATTCTATCTGGCTGCCACGCCTGAATGTTTGCAACCGAGGCTGAGCTAGTCAGGCGCAATTGTGCAGCAATGCAAACTGCATAAGCTGGCCAAATTTCACGGGTGTACAAGAAACCACGGGGGATTTACAAGGACATGTTCACCCGGAATAGCCGGATGCATGCCGGCAGCAAGATTCCGGAATTCTTCCTGAAAAGCCTTGAAAGCAGTGAAACGCTCCTATGTTGCAATAAATCAGAACCTCATTCTGAGTGTTTCCGGCAGAGGTCATTCGGCTGAACACAACCGTGGACTAATTAGAGCCAGAAGTAGGCAGTGCCGTCCATAGTGCTGGATGGACAGTGGTGGCGTGCCAAACAACTGAGCTCTAGTTCTCAACAGTTTCTTAAAGTGCCATAAGTTGAGGTACAACTTACTGCTCCGGTTGAGTAGAGTGTAGCCCTAATAGCTGGAATCAGTAGCACTCAGGTGAGAAGAACGGGAAGCAGATATACCCAGTCCGCTGGCAGTGTCCTACGGGGACCAGCCTATCGGGCTGCCACTCCTGAATGTTTGTAACCGAGGCCGAGCTAGGCAGGCCCAATTGTGCAGCAATGCAAACTGCATAACCTTTCCAAATTTCACGGGTGTACAAGAAACCAATGGGGATTTACAAGGAGATGTTCACCCGGAAGAGCCGGAGGCCTGCCGGCAGCAAGATTCCGGAATTCTTCCTGAGAAGCTTTGAAAGCAGTGAAACGCTCCTAAGTTGCAATAACTCAGAACCTCATTCTGAGTGTTGCCGGCAGAGGTCATTCGGCTGAACACAATCGTGGACTAATTAGAGCCAGATGTAGGCAGTGCCGGCCATAGTGCTGGATGGACAGTGGTGGCGTGCCAAACAACTGAGCTCTATTTCTCAACATTTTCACAAATTGCCATAAGTTGAGGTTCAACTTACTGCTCCGGTTGAGTAGAGTGTAGCTGTCAAATCTGGAATCAGTAGCACTCAGGTGAGAAGAACGGGAAGCAGATATACCCAGTCCGCTGGCAGAGTCCTACGGGGACCAGCCTATCTGGCTGCCACGCCTGAATATTTGCAACCGCGGCCGAGCTAGGCTGGCGCAATTGTGCAGCAATGCAAACTGCATAACCTGGCCAAATTTCACGGGTGTATAAGAAACCACGGGGGATTTACAAGCACATGTTCACCCGGAACAGCCGGAGGCCTGCCGGCAGCAAGATTCCGGAATTCTTCCTAAAAGCCTTGAAAGCAGTGAAACGCTCCTATGTTGCAATAACTCAGAACCTCATTCTGAGTGTTCCCGACAGAGGTCATTCGGCTGAACACAACCGTGGACTAATTAGAGCCAGATGTAGGCAGTGCCGTCCATAGTGCTGGATGGACAGTGGTGGCGTGCCAAACAACTGAGCTCTAGTTCTCAACAGTTTCACAAAGTGCCATAAGTAGAGGTTCAACTTACTGCTCCGGTTGAGTATACTGTAGCCGTCAAAGCTGGAATCAGTAGCACTCAGGTGAGAAGAACGGGAAGCAGATATACCCAGTCCGCTGGCAGTGTCCTACGGGGACCAGCCTATCTGGCTGCCACGCCTGAATGTTTGTAACCGCGGCCGAGATAGGCAGGCGCAATTGTGCAGCAATGCAAACTGCATAACCTGTCCAAATTTCACGGGTGTACAAGAAACCTCGGGGGATTTACAAGGAGATGTTCACCCGGAACAGCCGGAGGCCTGCCGGCAGCAAGATTCCGGAATTCTTCCTGAGAAGCCTTGAAAGCAGTGAAACGCTCCTGTGTTGCAATAACTCAGAACCTCATTCTGAGTGTTCCCGGCAGAGGTCATTCGGCTGAACACAACCGTGGACTAATTAGAGCCAGATGTAGGCAGTGCCGTCCATAGTGCTGGATGGACAGTGGTGGCGTGCCAAACAACTGAGCTCTAGTTCTCAACAGTTTCACAAAGTGCCATAAGTAGAGGTTCAACTTAATGCTCCGGTTGAGTATACTGTTGCCGTCAAAGCTGGAATCAGTAGCACTCAGGTGAGAAGAACGGGAAGCAGATATACCCAGTCGGCTGGCAGAGTCCTACGGGGACCAGCCTATCTGGCTGCCACGCCTGAATGTTTGCAACCGCAGCCGAGCTAGGCAGGCGCAATTGTGCAGTAATGCAAACTGCATAACCTGGCCAAATTTTACGGGTGTACAAGAAACCACGGGGGATTTACAAGGAGATGTTCACCCGGAACAGCCGGAGGCCTGCCGGCAGCAAGATTCCGGAATTCTTCCTGAGAATCCTTGAAAGCAGTGAAAAGCTCCTATGTTGCAATAACTCAGAACCTCATTCTGATTGTTCCCGGCAGAGGTCATTCGGTGAACACAATCGTGGACTAATTAGAGCCAGATGTAGGCAGTGCCGTCCATAATGCTGGATGGACAGTGGTGGCGTGCCAAACATCTGAGCTCTAATTCTCAACAGTTTCACAAAGTGCCATAAGTTGAGGTGCAACTTAATGCTCCAGTTGAGTAGAGTGTAGCCGTCAAAGCTGGAATCAGTAATACTCAGGTGAGAAGAACGGGAAGCAGATATACCCAGTATGCTGGCAGTGTCCTACGGGGGCCATTCTATCTGGCTGCCACGCCTGAATGTTTGCAACCGAGGCTGAGCTAGTCAGGCGCAATTGTGCAGCAATGCAAACTGCATAAGCTGGCCAAATTTCACGGGTGTACAAGAAACCACGGGGGATTTACAAGGACATGTTCACCCGGAATAGCCGGATGCATGCCGGCAGCAAGATTCCGGAATTCTTCCTGAAAAGCCTTGAAAGCAGTGAAACGCTCCTATGTTGCAATAACTCAGAACCTCATTCTGAGTGTTCCCGGCAGAGGTCATTCGGCTGAACACAACCGTGGACTAATTAGAGCCAGAAGTAGGCAGTGCCGTCCATAGTGCTGGATGGACAGTGGTGGCGTGCCAAACAACTGAGCTCTAGTTCTCAACATTTTCACAAAGTGTCATAAGTTGAGGTTCAACTTACTGCTCCGGTTGAGTAGAGTGTAGCTGTCAAAGCTGGAATCAGTAGCACTCAGGTGAGAAGAACGGGAAGCAGATATACCCAGTCCGCTGGCAGAGTCCTACGGGGACCAGCCTATATGGCTGCCACGCCTGAATGTTTGCAACCGCGGCCGAACTAGGCAGGCGCAATTGTGCAGCAATGCAAACTGCATAACCTGTCCAAATTTCACGGGTGTACAAGAAACCACGGGGGATTTACCAGGAGATGTTTACCCGAAACAGCTGGAGGCCTGCCGGCAGCAATATTCCGGAATTCTTCCTGAGAAGCCTTGAAAGCAGTGAAACGCTCCTATGTTGCAATAACTCAAAACCTCATTCTCAGTGTTCCCGGCAGAGGTCATTCGGCTGAACACAACCGTGGACTAATTAGAGCCAGATGTAGGCAGTGCCGTCCATAGTGCTGGATGGACAGTGGTGGCGTTCCAAACAACTGAGCTCAAGTTCTCAACAGTTTCACAAAGTGCCATAAGTTGAGGTTCAACTTACAGCTCCGGTTGAGTAGAGTGTGGCCGTCAAAGCTGGAATCAGTAGTACTCAGGTGAGAAGAACGGGAAGCAGATATACCCAGTCCGCTGGGAGTGTCCTACGGGGACCAACCTATCTGGCTTATACGCCTGAATGTTTGCATCCGCGGCAGAGCTAGGCAGGCG
This sequence comes from Dipodomys merriami, assembly GCF_024711535.1. Lineage (NCBI taxonomy): Eukaryota > Metazoa > Chordata > Mammalia > Rodentia > Heteromyidae > Dipodomys > Dipodomys merriami. The sequence goes on from NW_027204481.1 coordinate 955,375, forward strand.
CAATTGTGCAGCAATGCAAACTGCATAACCTGTCCAAATTTCACGGGTGTACAAGAAACCACGGGGGATTTACAAGGAGATGTTCACCCGGAACAGCCGGAGGCCTGCCGGCAGCAAGATTCCGGAATTCTTCCTGAGAAGACTTGAAAGCAGGGAAACGCACCTATGTTGCAATAACTCAGAACCTCATTCTGAGTTTTCCCGGCAGAGGTCATTCGGCTGAACACAACCGTGGACTAATTAGAGCCAGATGTAGGCAGTGCCGTCCATAGTACTGGATGGACAGTGGTGGCGTGTCAAACAACTGAGTTCTAGTGCTCAACACTTTCACAATGTGCCATAAGTTGAGGTTCAACTTAATCCTCCGGTTGAGTAGAGTGTAGCCGTAATAGCTGGAATCAGTAGCACTCAGGTGAGAAGAACGGGAAGCAGATATACCCAGTCCGCAGGAAGTGTCGTACGGGGACCAGCCTATCTGGCTGCCACACCTGAATGTTTGTAACCGCGGCCGAGCTAGGCAGGCACAATTGTGCAGCAATGCAAACTGCATAACCTGGCCAAATTTCACGGGTGTACAAGAAACCACGGGGGATTTTCAAGAAGATGATCACCCGCAACAGCCGGAGGCCTGCCGGCAGCAAGATTCCGGAATTCTTCCTGAGAATCCTTGAAAGCAGTGAAACGCTCCTATGTTGCAATAACTCAGAACATCATTCTGAGTGTTCCCGGCAGAAGTCATTCGGCTGAACACAACCGAGGACTAATTAGAGCCAGATGTAGGCAGTGCCGTCCATAGTGCTGGATGGACAGTGGTGGCGTGCCAAACAACTGAGCTCTAGTTCTCAACAGTTTCACAAAGTGCCGTAAGTTGAGGTTCAACTTACTGCTCCGATTGAGTACAGTGTAGCCGTCAAATCTGGAATCAGTAGCACTCAGGTGAGAAGAAAGGGAAGCAGATATACTCAGTCTGCTGGCAGTGTCCTACGGGGACCAGCCTATCTGGCTGCCACGCCTGAATGTTTGTAACCGCGGCCGAGCTAGGCAGGCACAATTGTGCAGCAATGCAAACTGCATAACCTGGCCAAATTTCACGGGTGTACAAGAAACCACGGGGGATTTACAAGGAGATGTTCACCCGGAACAGCCGGAGGCCTGCCGGCAGCAAGATTCCGGAATTCTTCCTGAGAAATCTTGAAAGCAGTGAAAAGCTCCTATGTTGCAATAACTCAGAACCTCATTCTGATTGTTCCCGGCAGAGGTCATTCGGCTGAACACAACCGTGTACTAATTAGAGCCAGATGTAGGCAGTGCCGTCCATAGTGCTGGATGGACAGTGGTGGCGTGCCAAACAACTGAGCTCTAGTTCTCAACAGTTTCTTAAAGTGCCATAAGTTGAGGTTCAACTTACTGCTCCGGTTGAGTAGAGTGTAGCCCTAATAACTGGAATCTGTAGCACTCAGGTGAGAAGAACGGACAGCAGATATACCCAGTCCGCTGGCAGTGTCCTACGGGGACCAGCCTATCGGGCTGCCACGCCTGAATGTTTGTAACTGAGGCCGAGCTAGGCAGGCGCAATTGTGCAGCAATGCAAACTGCATAACCTGTCCAAATTTCACGGGTGTACAAGAAACCAATGGGGATTTACAAGGAGATGTTCACCCGGAAGAGCCGGAGGCCTGCCGGCAACAAGATTCCGGAATTCTTCCTGAGAAGCTTTGAAAGCAGTGAAACGCTCCTATGTTGCAATAACTCAGAACCTCATTCTCAGTGTTCCCGGCAGAGGTCATACGGCTGAACACAACCGTTGACTAATTAGAACCAGATGTAGGCAGTGCCGTCCATAGTGCTGGATGGACACTGGAGGCGTGCCAAACAACTGACGTCTAGTTCTCAACACTTTCACAAAGTGCCATAAGTTGAGGTTCAACTTACTGCTCCGGTTGAGTAGAGTGTAGCCGTCAAAGCTGGAATCAGTAGCACTCAGGTGAGAAGAACGGGAAGCAGATATACCCTGTCCGCTGGCAGAGTCCTACGGGGACCAGTCTATCTGACTGCTACGCCTGAATGGTTGCAACCGCGGCCGAGCTAGGCAGGCGCAATTGTGCAGCAATGCAAACTGCATAACCTGGCCAAATTTCACGGATGGACAAGAAACCACGGGGGATTTACAAGGAGATGTTCACCCGGAACAGCCAGAGGCCTGCCGGCAGCAAGATTCCGGAATTCTTCCTGAGAAGCCTTGAAAGCAGTGAAACGCTCCTATGTTGCAATAACTCAGAACCTCATTCTCAGTGTTCCCGGCAGAGGTCATTCGGCTGAACACAATCGTGGACTAATTAGAGCCAGATGTAGGCAGTGCCGTCCATAGTGCTGGATGGACAGTGGTGGCGTGCCAAACAACTGAGCTCTAGTTCTCAACAGTTTCACAAAGTGCCATAAGTTGAGGTTCAACTTAATGCTCCGGTTGACTAGAGTGTAGCCGTCAAACATGGAATCAGTAGCACTCAGGTGAGAAGAACGGGAAGCAGATATACCCAGTCCGCTGGCAGTGTCCTACGGGGACCAGCCTATCTGGCTGCCACGCCTGAATGTTTGCAACCGCGGCCTAGCTAGGCAGGCGCAATTGTGCACTAATGCAAACTGCATAACCTGGCCAAATTTCTCGGTTGTACAAGAAACCACGGGGGATTTACAAGGAGATGTTCACCCGGAACAGCCGGAGGCCTGCCGGCAGCAAGATTCCGGAATTCTTCCTGAGAAGCCTTGAAAGCAGTGAAACGCTCCTATGTTGCAATAACTCAGAACCTCATTCTCAGTGTTCCCGGCTGAAGTCATTCGGATGCACACAACCGTGGACTAATTAGAGCCATATGTAGGGAGTGCCGTCCATAGTGCTGGATGGAGAGTGGTGGCGTGCCAAACAACTGAGCTCTATTTCTGAACAGTTTCACAAAGTGCCATAAGTTGAGGTTCAACTTAATGCTCCGGTTGAGTAGAGTGTAGCCATCAAAGCTGGAATCAGTAGCACTCAGGTGAGGAGAACGGGAAGCAGATATACCCAGTCCGCTGGCAGAGTCCTACGGGGGCCAGCCTATCTGGCTGCCACGCCTGAATGTTTGCAACCGCGGCCGAGCTCGGCAGGAGCAATTGTGCAGCAATGCAAACTGCATAACCTGGCCAAATTTCACGGGTGTACAAGAAACCACGGGGGATTTACAAGGAGATGTTCACCCGGAAGAGCCGGAGGCCTGCCGGGAGCAAGATTCCGGAATTCTTCCTGAGAAACCTTGAAAGCAGTGAAACGCTCCTATGTTGCAATAAATCAGAACCTCATTCTGAGTGTTGCCGGCAGAGTTCATTCGGCTGAACACAACCGTGGACTAATTAGAGCCAGATGTAGGCAGTGCCGTCCATAGTGCTGGATGGACAGTGGTGGCGTGCCAAACAACTGAGCTCTAGTTCTCAACACTTTCACCAAGTGCCATAAGTTGAGGTTCAACTTACTGCTCCGGTTGAGTAGAGTGTAGCCGTCAAAGCTGGAATCAGTAGCACTCAGGTGAGAAGAACGGGAAGCAGATATACCCAGTCCGCTGGCATTGTCCTACGGGGACCAGCCTATCTGGCTGCCACGCCTGAATGTTTGTAAGTGCGGCCGAGCTAGGCAGGCGCAATCGTGCAGCAATGCAAACTGCATAACCTGGCCAAATTTCACGGGTGTACAAGAAACCACGGGGGATTTACAAGCAGATGTTCACCCGGAACAGCCGGAGGCCTGCCGGCAGCAAGATTCCAATATTCTACCTGAGAAGCCTTGAAAGCAGGGAAACGCTCCTATCTTGCAATAACTCAGAACCTCATTCTGAGTGTTGCCGGCAGAGGTCATTCGGCTGAACACAACCGTATACTAATTAGAGCCAGATGTAGGCAGTGCCGTCCATAGTGCTGGATGGACAGTGGTGGCGTGCCAAACAACTGAGCTCTAGTTCTCAACAGTTTCACAAAGTGCCCTAAGTTGAGGTTCAACTTACTCCTCCGGTTGAGTAGAGTGTAGCCGTCAAAGCTGAAATCAGTAGCACTCAGGTGAGAAGAACGGGAAGCAGACATACCCAGTCCGCTGGCATTGTCCAACGGGGACCAGCCTATCTGGCTGCCACGCCTGAATATTTGCAAGCGCGGCCGAGCTAGGCAGGCGCAATTGTGCAGCAATGCAAACTGCATAACCTGGCCAAATTTCACGGGTGTATAAGAAACCACGGGGGATTTACAAGGACATGTTCACCCGGAACAGCCGGAGGCCTGCCGGCAGCAAGATTCCGGAATTCTTCCTAAAAGCCTTGAAAGCAGTGAAACGCTCCTATGTTGCAATAACTCAGAACCTCATTCTGATTGTTCCCGACAGAGGTCATTCGGCTGAACACAACCGTGGACTAATTAGAGCCAGATGTAGGCAGTGCCGTCCATAGTGCTGGATGGACAGTGATGGCGTGCCAAACAACTGAGCTCTAGTTCTCAACAGTTTCACAAAGTGCCATAAGTAGAGGTTCAACTTAATGCTCCGGTTGAGTATACTGTAGCCGTCAAAGCTGGAATCAGTAGCACTCAGTTGAGAAGAACGGGAAGCAGATATACCCAGTCGGCTTGCAGAGTCCTACGGGGACCAGCCTATCTGGCTGCCACGCCTGAATGTTTGCAACCGCAGCCGAGCTAGGCAGGCGCAATTGTGCAGTAATGCAAACTGCATAACCTGGCCAAATTTCACGGGTGTACAAGAAACCACGGGGGATTTACAAGGAGATGTTCACCCGGAACAGCCGGAGGCCTGCGGGCAGCAAGATTCCGGAATTCTTCCTGAGAAGCCTTGAAAGCAGTGAAACGCGCCTATGTTGCAATAACTCAGAACCTCATTCTGAGTGTTCCCGGCAGAGGTCATTCGGCTGAACACAACCGTGGACTAATTAGAGCCAGATGTAGGCAGTGCCGTCCATAGTGCTGGATGGACAGTGGTGGCGTGTCAAACAACTGAGCTCTAGTTTTCGACAGTTTCACAAAGTGCCATAAGTTGAGGTTCAACTTACTGCTCCGGTTGAGTAGAGTGTAGCCGTCAAAGCTGGAATCAGTAGCTCTCAGGTGAGAAGAACGGGAAGCAGATATACCTAGTCCGCTGGCAGACTCCTATGGGCACCAGCCTATCTGGCTGCCACGCCTGAATGTTTGCAACCGCGGCCGAGCTAGGCTGGCGCAATAGTGCAGCAATGCAAACTGAATAACCTGTCCAAATTTCACGGGTGTACAAGAAACCACGGGGGATTTACAAGGAGATGTTCACCGGGAACAGCCGGAGGCCTGCCGGCAGCAAGATTCCGGAATTCTTCCTGAGAAGACTTGAAAGCAGGGAAACGCACCTATGTTGCAATAACTCAGAACCTCATTCTGAGTTTTCCCGGCAGAGGTCATTCGGCTGAACACAACCGTGGACTAATTAGAGCCAGATGTAAGCAGTGCCGTCCATAGTGCTGGATGGACAGTGGTGGCGTGTCAAACAACTGAGTTCTAGTGCTCAACACTTTCACAATGTGCCATAAGTTGAGGTTCAACTTAATCCTCCGGTTGAGTAGAGTGTAGCCGTAATAGCTGGAATCAGTAGCACTCAGGTGAGAAGAACGGGAAGCAGATATACCCAGTCCGCTGGCAGTGTCGTACGGGGACCAGCCTATCTGGCTGCCACACCTGAATGTTTGTAACCGCGGCCGAGCTAGGCAGGCACAATTGTGCAGCAATGCAAACTGCATAACCTGGCCAAATTTCACGGGTGTACAAGAAACCACGGGGGATTTTCAAGAAGATGATCACCCGCAACAGCCGGAGGCCTCCCGGCAGCAAGATTCCGGAATTCTTCCTGAGAAGCCTTGAAAGCAGTGAAACGCTCCTATGTTGCAATAACTCAGAACATCATTCTGAGTGTTAACGGCAGAAGTCATTCGGCTGAACACAATCGTGGACTAATTAGAGCCAGATGTAGGCAGTGCCGTCCATAATGCTGGATGGACAGTGGTGGCGTGCCAAACAACTGAGCTCTAATTCTCAACAGTTTCACAAAGTGCCATAAGTTGAGGTGCAACTTAATGCTCCGGTTGAGTAGAGTGTAGCCGTCAAAGCTGGAATCAGTAATACTCAGGTGAGAAGAACGGGAAGCAGATATACCCAGTATGCTGGCAGTGTCCTACGGGGGCCATTCTATCTGGCTGCCACGCCTGAATGTTTGCAACCGAGGCTGAGCTAGTCAGGCGCAATTGTGCAGCAATGCAAACTGCATAAGCTGGCCAAATTTCACGGGTGTACAAGAAACCACGGGGGATTTACAAGGACATGTTCACCCGGAATAGCCGGATGCATGCCGGCAGCAAGATTCCGGAATTCTTCCTGAAAAGCCTTGAAAGCAGTGAAACGCTCCTATGTTGCAATAACTCAGAACCTCATTCTGAGTGTTCCCGGCAGAGGTCATTCGGCTGAACACAACCGTGGACTAATTAGAGCCAGAAGTAGGCAGTGCCGTCCATAGTGCTGGATGGACAGTGGTGGCGTGCCAAACAACTGAGCTCTAGTTCTCAACATTTTCACAAAGTGCCATAAGTTGAGGTTCAACTTACTGCTCCGGTTGAGTAGAGTGTAGCTGTCAAAGCTGGAATCAGTAGCACTCAGGTGAGAAGAACGGGAAGCAGATATACCCAGTCCGCTGGCAGAGTCCTACGGGGACCACCTATATGGCTGCCACGCCTGAATGTTTGCAACCGCGGCCGAACTAGGCAGGCGCAATTGTGCAGCAATGCAAACTGCATAACCTGTCCAAATTTCACGGGTGTACAAGAAACCACGGGGGATTTACAAGGAGATGTTCACCCGGAACAGCCGGAGGCCTGCCGGCAGCAAGATTCCGGAATTCTTCCTGAGAAATCTTGAAAGCAGTGAAAAGCTACTATGTTGCAATAACTCAGAACCTCATTCTGATTGTTCCCGGCAGAGGTCATTCGGCTGAACACAATCGTGGACTAATTAGAGCCAGATGTAGGCAGTGCCGTCCATAGTGCTGGATGGACAGTGGTGGCGTGCCAAACAACTGAGCTCTAATTCTCAACAGTTTCACAAAGTGCCATAAGTTGAGGTGCAACTTAATGCTCCGGTTGAGTAGAGTGTAGCCGTCAAAGCTGGAATCAGTAGCACTCAGGTGAGAAGAACGGGAAGCAGATATACCCAGTATGCTGGCAGTGTCCTATGGGGACCAGCCTATCTGGCTGCCACGCCTGAATATTTGCAACCGCGGCCGAGCTAGGCAGGCGCAATTGTGCAGCAATGCAAACTGCATAACCTGGCCAAATTTCACGGGTGTATAAGAAACCACGGGGGATTTACAAGGACATGTTCACCCGGAACAGCCGGAGGCCTGCCGGCAGCAAGATTCCGGAATTCTTCCTAAAAGCCTTGAAATCAGTGAAACGCTCCTATGTTGCAATAACTCAGAACCTCATTCTGAGTGTTCCCGACAGAGGTCATTCGGCTGAACAAAACCGTGGACTAATTAGAGCCAGATGTAGGCAGTGCCGTCCATAGTGCTGGATGGACAGTGGTGGCGTGCCAAACAACTGAGCTCTAGTTCTCAACAGTTTCACAAAGTGCCATAAGTAGAGGTTCAACTTAATGCTCCGGTTGAGTATACTGTAGCCGTCAAAGCTGGAATCAGTAGCACTCAGGTGAGAAGAACGGGAAGCAGATATACCCAGTCCGCTGGCAGTGTCCTACGGGGACCAGCCTATCTGGCTGCCACGCCTGAATGTTTGTAACCGCGGCCGAGCTAGGCAGGCGCAATTGTGCAGCAATGCAAACTGCATAACCTGTCCAAATTTCACGGGTGTACAAGAAACCTCGGGGGATTTACAAGGAGATGTTCACCCGGAACAGCCGGAGGCCTGCCGGCAGCAAGATTCCGGAATTCTTCCTGAGAAGCCTTGAAAGCAGTGAAACGCTCCTGTGTTGCAATAACTCAGAACCTCATTCTGAGTGTTCCCGACAGAGGTCATTCGGCTGAACACAACCGTGGACTAATTAGAGCCAGATGTAGGCAGTGCCGTCCATAGTGCTGGATGGACAGTGGTGGCGTGCCAAACAACTGAGCTCTAGTTCTCAACAGTTTCTTAAAGTGCCATAAGTTGAGGTACAACTTACTGCTCCGGTTGAGTAGAGTGTAGCCCTAATAGCTGGAATCAGTAGCACTCAGGTGAGAAGAACGGGAAGCAGATATACCCAGTCCGCTGGCAGTGTCCTACGGGGACCAGCCTATCGGGCTGCCACTCCTGAATGTTTGTAACCGAGGCCGAGCTAGGCAGGCCCAATTGTGCAGCAATGCAAACTGCATAACCTTTCCAAATTTCACGGGTGTACAAGAAACCAATGGGGATTTACAAGGAGATGTTCACCCGGAAGAGCCGGAGGCCTGCCGGCAGCAAGATTCCGGAATTCTTCCTGAGAAGCCTTGAAAGCAGTGAAACGCTCCTATGTTGCAATAACTCAGAACCTCATTCTCAGTGTTCCCGGCAGAGGTCATTCGGCTGAACACAATCGTGGACTAATTAGAGCCAGATGTAGGCAGTGCCGTCCATAGTGCTGGATGGACAGTGGTGGCGTGCCAAACAACTGAGCTCTAGTTCTCAACAGTTTCACAAAGTGCCATAAGTTGAGGTTCAACTTAATGCTCCGGTTGACTAGAGTGTAGCCGTCAAACATGGAATCAGTAGCACTCAGGTGAGAAGAACGGGAAGCAGATATACCCAGTCCGCTGGCAGTGTCCTACGGGGACCAGCCTATCTGGCTGCCACGCCTGAATGTTTGCAACCGCGGCCTAGCTAGGCAGGCGCAATTGTGCACTAATGCAAACTGCATAACCTGGCCAAATTTCTCGGTTGTACAAGAAACCACGGGGGATTTACAAGGAGATGTTCACACGGAACAGCCGGAGGACTGCCGGCAGAAAGATTCCGGAATTCTTCCGGAGAAGCCTTGAAAGCAGTGAAACGCTCCTATGTTGCAATAACTCAGAACCTCATTCTCAGTGTTCCCGGCTGAAGTCATTCGGATGCACACAACCGTGGACTAATTAGAGCCATATGTAGGGAGTGCCGTCCATAGTGCTGGATGGAGAGTGGTGGCGTGCCAAACAACTGAGCTCTAGTTCTGAACAGTTTCACAAAGTGCCATAAGTTGAGGTTCAACTTAATGCTCCGGTTGAGTAGAGTGTAGCCATCAAAGCTGGAATCAGTAGCACTCAGGTGAGGAGAACGGGAAGCAGATATACCCAGTCCGCTGGCAGAGTCCTACGGGGGCCAGCCTATCTGGCTGCCACGCCTGAATGTTTGCAACCGCAGCCGAGCTAGGCAGGCGCAATTGTGCAGTAATGCAAACTGCATAATCTGTCCATATTTCACGGGTGTACAAGAAACCACGGGGGATTTACAAGGAGATGTTCACCCGGAGCAGCCGGAGGCCTGCGGGCAGCAAGATTCCGGAATTCTTCCTGAGAAGCCTTGTAAGCAGTGAAACGCTCCTATGTTGCAATAACTCAGAACCTCATTCTGAGTGTTGCCGGCAGAGGTCATTCGGCTGAACACAACCGTGGACTAATTAGAGCCAGATGTAGGCAGTGCCGTCCATAGTGCTGGATGGACAGTGGAGGCGTGCCAAACAACTGAGCTCTAGTTCTCGACAGTTTCACAAAGTGCCATAAGTTGAGGTTCCACTTACTGCTCCTGTTGAGTAGAGTGTAGCCGTCAAAGCTGGAATCAGTAGCACTCAGGTCAGAAGAACGGGAAGCAGATATACCCAGTCCGCTGGCAGACTCCTATGGGGACCAGCCTATCTGGCTGCCACGCCTGAATGTTTGCAATCGCGGCTGAGCTAGGCTGGCGCAATTGTGCAGCAATGCAAACTGCATAACCTGTCCAAATTTCACGGGTGTACAAGAAACCACGGGGGATTTACAAGGAGATGTTCACCCGGAACAACCGGAGGCCAGCCGGCAGCAAGATTCCGGAATTCTTCCTGAGAAGACTTGAAAGCAGGGAAACGCACCTATGTTGCAATAACTCAGAACCTCATTCTGAGTGTTCCCGGCAGAGGTCATTCGGCTGAACACAACCGTGGCCTAATTAGTGCCAGATGTGGGCAGTGCCGTCCATAGTGCTGGATGGAGAGTGGTGGCGTGCCAAACAACTGAGTTCTAGTGCTCAACACTTTCACAATGTGCCATAAGTTGAGGTTCAACTTAATCCTCCGGTTGAGTAGAGTGTAGCCGTAATAGCTGGAATCAGTAGCACTCAGGTGAGAAGAACGGGAAGCAGATATACCCAGTCCGCAGGAAGTGTCGTACGGGGACCAGCCTATCTGGCTGCCACACCTGAATGTTTGTAACCGCGGCAGAGCTTGGCAGGCGCAATTGTGCAGCAATGCAAACTGCATAACCTGGCCAAATTTGACGGGTGTACAAGAAACCACGGGGGATTTTCAAGAAGATGATCACCCGCAACAGCCGGAGGCTGCCGGCAGGAAGATTCCGGAATTCTTCCTGAGAAGCCTTGAAAGCAGTGAAACGCTCCTATGTTGCAATAACTCAGAACCTCATTCTGAGTGTTCCCGGCAGAAGTCATTCGGCTGAACACAACCGAGGACTAATTAGAGCCAGATGTAGGCAGTGCCGTCCATAGTGCTGGATGGACAGTGGTGGCGTGCCAAACAACTGAGCTCTAGTTCTCAACAGTTTCACAAAGTGCCGTAAGTTGAGGTTCAACCTACTGCTCCGATTGAGTACAGTGTAGCCGTCAAATCTGGAATCAGTAGCACTCAGGTGAGAAGAACGGGAAGCAGATATACTCAGTCTGCTGGCAGTGTCCTATGGGGTCCAGCCTATCTGGCTGCCACGCCTGAATGTTTGTAACCGCGGCCGAGCTAGGCAGGCACAATTGTGCAGCAATGCAAACTGCATAACCTGGCCAAATTTCACGGGTGCACAAGAAACCACGGGGGATTTACAAGGAGATGTTCACCCGGAACTGCCGGAGGCCTGCCGGCAGCAAGATTCCGGAATTCTTCCTGAGAATCCTTGAAAGCAGTGAAAAGCTCCTATGTTGCAATAACTCAGAACCTCATTCTGATTGTTCCCGGCAGAGGTCATTCGGCTGAACACAATCGTGGACTAATTAGAGCCAGATGTAGGCAGTGCCGTCCATAATGCTGGATGGACAGTGGTGGCGTGCCAAACAACTGAGCTCTAGTTCTCAACAGTTTCACAAAGTGCCATAAGTTGAGGTGCAACTTAATGCTCCGGTTGAGTAGAGTGTAGCCGTCAAAGCTGGAATCAGTAATACTCAGGTGAGAAGAACGGGAAGCAGATATACCCAGTATGCTGGCAGTGTCCTACGGGGGCCATTCTATCTGGCTGCCACGCCTGAATGTTTGCAACCGAGGCTGAGCTAGTCAGGTGCAATTGTGCAGCAATGCAAACTGCATAAGCTGGCCAAATTTCACGGGTGTACAAGAAACCACGGGGGATTTACAAGGACATGTTCACCCGGAATAGCCGGATGCATCCCGGCAGCAAGATTCCGGAATTCTTCCTGAAAAGCCTTGAAAGCAGTGAAACGCTCCTATGTTGCAATAACTCAGAACCTCATTCTGAGTGTTCCCGGCAGAGGTCATTCGGCTGAACACAACCGTGGACTAATTAGAGCCAGAAGTAGGCAGTGCCGTCCATAGTGCTGGACGGACAGTGGTGGCGTGCCAAACAACTGAGCTCTAGTTCTCAACATTTTCACAAAGTGCCATAAGTTGAGGTTCAACTTACTGCTCCGGTTGAGTAGAGTGTAGCTGTCAAAGCTGGAATCAGTAGCACTCAGGTGAGAAGAACGGGAAGCAGATATACCCAGTCCGCTGGCAGAGTCCTACGGGGACCAGCCTATATGGCTGCCACGCCTGAATGTTTGCAACCGCGGCCGAACTAGGCAGGCGCAATTGTGCAGCAATGCAAACTGCATAACCTGTCCAAATTTCACGGGTGTACAAGAAACCACGGGGGATTTACCAGGAGATGTTTACCCGGAACAGCTGGAGGCCTGCCGGCAGCAATATTCCGGAATTCTTCCTGAGAAGCCTTGAAAGCAGTGAAACGCTCCAATGTTGCAATAACTCAAAACCTCATTCTGAGTGTTCCCGGCAGAGGTCATTCGGCTGAACACAACCGTGGACTAATTAGAGCCACATGTAGGCAGTGCCGTCCATAGTGCTGGATGGACAGTGGTGGCGTTCCAAACAACTGAGCTCTAGTTCTCAACAGTTTCACAAAGTGCCATAAGTTGAGGTTCAACTTAATGCTCCGGTTGAGTAGAATGTGGCCGTCAAAGCTGGAATCAGTAGTACTCAGGTGAGAAGAACGGGAAGCAGATATACCCAGTCCGCTGGGAGTGTCCTACGGGGACCAACCTATCTGGCTGATACGCCTGAATATTTGCATACGCGGCAGAGCTAGGCAGGCGCAATTGTGCAGCAAGGCAAACTGCATAACCTGGCCATATTTCACGGGTGTACAAGAAACCACGGGGGATTTACAAGGAGATGTTCACCCGGAACAGCCGGAGGCCTGCTGGGAGCAAGATTCCGGAATTCTTCCTGAGAAGCCTTGAAAGCAATGAAACGCTCCTATGTTGCAATAACTCAGAACCTCATTCTGAGTGTTCCCGACAGAGGTCATTTGGCTGAACACAACCGTGGACTAATTAGAGCCAGATGTAGGCAGTGCCGTCCATAGTGCTGGATGGACAGTGGTGGCGTGCCAAACAACTGAGTTCTAGTTCTCAACAGTTTCACAAAGTGCCATAAGTTGAAGTTCAACTTAATGCTCCGGTTGAGTAGAGTGTAGCCGTCAAAGCTGGAACCAGTAGCACTCAGGTGAGAAGAACGGGAAGCAGATATACCCAGTCCGTGGGCAGAGTCCTATGGGGACCAGCCTATCTGGCTGCCACGCGTGAATGTTTGCAACCTCGGCCGAGCTAGGCAACGCAATTGTGCAGCAATGCAAACTGCATAACCTGGCCGAATTTCACGGGTGTACAAGAAACAACGGGAGATTTACAAGGAGATGTTCACCCGGAACAGCCGGAGGCCTGCCCGCAGCAAGATTCCGGAATTCTTCCTGAGAAGCCTTGAAATCAGTGAAACGCTCCTATATTGCAATAACTCAGAACCTCATTCTAAGTGTTCCCGCCAGAGGCCATTCGGATGAACACAACCGTGAACTAATTAGAGCCAGATGTAGGCAGTTCCGTCCATAGTGCTGGATGGACAGGGGTGGCGTGTCAAACAACTGAGCTCTAGTTCTCAACAGTTTCACAAAGTGCCCTAAGTTGAGGTTCAACTTACTGCTCCGGTTGAGTAGAGTGTAGCCGTCAAAGCTGGAATCAGTAGCACTCAGGTGAGAAGAACGGGAAGCAGATATTCCCAGTCCGCTGGCAGAGTCCTACGGGGGCCAGCCTATCTGGCTGCCACGCCTGAATGTTTGCAACCGCGGCCGACCTAGGCAGGCACAATTGTGCAGCAATGCAAACTGCATAACCTGGCCAAATTTCACGGGTGTACAAGAAACCACGGGGGATTTACAAGGAGATGTTCACCCGGAACTGCCGGAGGCCTGCCGGCAGCAAGATTCCGGAATTCTTCCTGAGAATCCTTGAAAGCAGTGAAAAGCTCCTATGTTGCAATAACTCAGAACCTCATTCTGATTTTTCCCGGCAGAGGTCATTCGGCTGAACACAATCGTGGACTAATTAGAGCCAGATGTAGGCAGTGCCGTCCATAGTGCTGGATGGACAGTGGTGGCGTGCCAAACAACTGAGCTCTAATTCTCAACAGTTTCACAAAGTGCCATAAGTTGAGGTGCAACTTAATGCTCCGGTTGAGTAGAGTGTAGCCGTGAAAGCTGGAATCAGTAGCACTCAGGTGAGAAGAACGGGAAGCAGATATACCCAGTATGCTGGCCGTGACCTACGGGGGCCATTCTATCTGGCTGCCACTCCTGAATGTTTGCAACCGAGGCTGAGGTAGTCAGGCGCAATTGTGCAGCAATGCAAACTGCATAACCTGGCCAAATTTCACGGGTGTACAAGAAACCACGTGGGATTTACAAGGAGACGTTCACCCGGAACAGCCAGAGGCCTGCCGGCAGCAAGATTCCGGAATTCTTCCTGAGAAGCCTTGAAAGCAGTGAAACGATCCTATGTTGCAATAACTCAGAACCTCATTCTGAGTGTTCCCGGCATAGGTCATTCGGCTGAACACAACCGTGGACTAATTAGAGCCAGATGTAGGCAGTGCCGTCCATAGTGCTGGATGGACAGTGGTGGCGTTCCAAACAACTGAGCTCTAGTTCTCAACAGTTTCACAAAGTGCCATAAGTTGAGGTTCAACCTAATGCTCCGGTTGAGTAGAGTGTCGCCGTCAAATCTGGAATCAGTAGTACTCAGGTGAGAAGAACGGGAAGCAGATATACCCAGTCCGCTGGGAGTGTTCTACGGGGACCAACCTATCTGGCTGCTACGCCTGAATGTTTGCATCCGCTGCAGAGCTAGGCAGGGGCAATTGTGCAGCAAGGCAAACTGCATAACCTGGCCAAATTTCACGGGTGTACAAGAAACCACGGGGGATTTACAAGGAGATGTTCACCTGGAAGAGCCGGAGGCCTGCCGGCAGCAAGATTCCGGAATTCTTCCTGAGAAGCCTTGAAAGCAGTGAAACGCTCCTATGTTGCAATAACTCAGAACCTCATTCTGAGTGTTCCCGACAGAGGTCATTTGGCTGAACACAACCGTGGACTAATTAGAGCCAGATGTAGGCAGTGCCGTCCATAGTGCTGGATGGACAGTGGTGGCGTGCCAAACAACTGAGTTCTAGTTCTCAACAGTTTCACAAAGTGCCATAAGTTGAGGTTCAACTTAATGCTCCGGTTGAGTAGAGTGCAGCCGTCAAAGCTGGAACCAGTAGCACTCAGGTGAGAAGAACAGGAAGCAGATATACCCAGTCCGTGGGCAGAGTCCTACGGGGACCAGCCTATCTGGCTGCCAAGCCTGAATGTTTGCAACCGCGGCCGAGCTAGGCAACTCAATTGTGCAGCAATGCAAACTGCATAACCTGGCCAAATTTCACGGGTGTACAAGAAACCACGGGGGATTTACAAGGAGATGTTCACCCGGAACAGCCGGAGGCCTGCCGGCAGCAAGACTCCGGAATTCTTCCTGAGAGGCCTTGAAATCAGTGAAACGCTCCTATATTGCAATAACTCAGAACCTCATTCTAAGTGTTCCCGCCAGAGGTCATTCGGCTGAACACAACCGTGAACTAATTAGAGCCAGATGTAGGCAGTTCCGTCCATAGTGCTGGATGGACAGGGGTGGCGTGCCAAACAACTGAGCTCTAGTTCTCAACAGTTTCACAAAGTGCCATAAGTTGAGGTTCAACTTAATGCTCCGGTTGAGTTGAGTGTAGCCGTCACTGCGGGAAACAGTAGCACTCAGGTGAGAAAAACGGGAAGCAGATATACCCAGTCCGCTGGCAGAGTCCTACGGGGACCAGCCTATCTGGCTGCCACGCCTGAATGTTTGCAACCTCGGCCGAGCTAGGCAGGCGCAGTTGTTCAGCAATGCAAACTGCATAACCTGGCCAAATTTCACGGGTGTACAAGAAACCACGGGGGATTTACAAGGAGATGTTCACCCGGAACAGCCGGAGGCCTGCCGGCATCAAGATTCCAGAAATCTTCCTAAGAAGCCTTGAAAGCAGTGAAACGCTCCTATGTTGCAATAACTCAGAATCTCATTCTGAGTGTTCCCGGCAGAGGTCATTCGGCTGAACACAACCGTGGACTAATTAGAGCCAGATGTAGGCAATGTCGTCCATAGTACTGGATGGACAGTGGTGGCGAGCCAAACATCTGAGCTCTAGTTCTCAACACTTTCACAAAGTGCCATAAGTTGAGTTTCAACTTACTGCGCCGGTTGAGTAGAGTGCAGCCGTCAAAGCTGGAACCAGTAGCACTCAGGTGAGAAGAACGGGAAGCAGATATACCCAGTCCGTGGGCAGAGTCCTACGGGGACCAGCCTATCTGGCTGCCACGCCTGAATGTTTGCAACCGCGGCCGAGCTAGGCAACGCAATTGTGCAACAATGCAAACTGCATAACCTGGCCAAATTTCAGGGGTGTACAAGAAACCACGGGGGATTTACAAGGAGATGTTCACCCGGAACAGCGGGAGGCCTGCCGGCAGCAAGATTCCGGAATTCTTCCTCAGAAGCCGTGAAACCAGTGAAACGCTCCTATGTTGCAATAACTCAGAACCTCATTCTGAGTGTTCCCGGCAGAGGTCATTCGGCTGAACACAACCGTGGACTAACTAGAGCCAGATGTAGGCAGTGCCGTCCATAGTGCTGGATGGAGAGTGGTGGCGAGCCTAACAACTGACCTCTAGTTCTGAACAGTTTCACAAAGTGCCATAAGTTGAGGTTCAACTTAATGCTCCGGTTGAGTAGTGTGTAGCCGTCAAAGCTGGAATCAGTAGCACTCAGGTGAGGAGAATGGGAAGCAGATATACCCAGTCCGTTGGCAGTGTCCTACGTGGACCAGCCTATCTGGCTGCCACGCCTGAATGTTTGCAACCGCGGCCGAGCTAGGCAGGCGCAATTGTGCAGCAATGCAAACTGCATAACATGGCCAAATTTGACGGGTGTACAAGAAACCACGGGGGATTTACAAGGAGATGTTCACCCGGAAAAGCCGGAGGCCTGCCGGCAGCAAGATTCCGTAATTCTTCCTGAGAAGCCTTGAAAGCAGTGAAACGCTCCTATGTTGCAATAACTCAGTACCTCATTCTGAGTGTTCCCGGCAGAGGTCATTCGGCTGAACACATCCGTGGACTAATTAGAGCCAGATGTAGGCAGTGCCGTCCATAGTGCTGGATGGACAGTGGTGGCGTGCCAAACAACTGAGTTCTAGTGCTCAACACTTTCACAATGTGCCATAAGGTGAGGTTCGACTTAATGCTCAGGTTGAGTAGAGTGAAGCCGTAATAGCTGGAATCAGTAGCACTCAGGTGAGAAGAACGGGAAGCAGATATACCCAGTCCGCAGGAAGTGTCGTACGGGGACCAGCCTATCTGGCTGCCACGCCTGAATGTTTGTAACCGCGGCCGAGCTAGGCAGGCGCAATTGTGCAGCAATGCAAACTGCATAACTTGGCCAAATTTCACGGGTGTACAAGAAACCACGGGGGATTTTCAAGAAGATGATCACCCGCAACAGCCGGAGGCCTGCTGGCAGCAAGATTCCAGAATTCTTCCTGAGAAGCCTTGAAAGCAGTGAAACGCTCCTATGTTGCAATAACTCAGAACCTCATTCTGAGTGTTCCCGGCAGAAGTCATTCGGCTGAACACAACCGAGGTCTAATTAGAGCCAGATGTAGGCAGTGCCGTCCATAGTGCTGGATGGACAGTGGTGGCGTGCCAAACAACTTAGCTCTAGTTCTCAACAGTTTCACAAAGTGCCGTAAGTTGAGGTTCAACTTACTGCTCCGATGGAGTACAGTGTAGCCGTCAAATCTGGAATCAGTAGCACTCAGGTGAGAAGAACGGGAAGCAGATATACTCAGTCTGCTGGCAGTGTCCTCTGGGGACCAGCCTATCTGGCTGCCACGCCTGAATGTTAGTAACCGCGGCCGAGCTATGCAGGCACAATTGTGCAGCAATGCAAACTGCATAACCTGGCCAAATTTCACGGGTGTACAAGAAACCACGGGGGATTTACAAGGAGATGTTCACCCGGAAAAGCCGGAGGCCTGCCGGCAGCAAGATTCCGGAATTCTTCCTGAGAATCCTTGATAGCAGTGAAAAGCTCCTATGTTGCAATAACTCAGAACCTCATTCTGATTGTTCCCGGCAGAGGTCATTCGGCTGAACACAATCGTGGACTAATTAGAGCCAGATGTAGGCAGTGCCGTCCATAGTGCTGGATGGACAGTGGTGGCGTGCCAAACAACTGAGCTCTAATTCTCAACAGTTTCACAAAGTGCCATGAGTTGAGGTTCAACTTAATGCTCCGGTTGAGTAGAGTGTAGCCGTCAAAGCTGGAATCAGTAGCACTCAGGTGAGAAGAACGGGAAGCAGATATACCCAGTATGCTGGCCGTGTCCTACGGGGGCCATTCCATCTGGCTGCCACGAATGAATGTTTGCAACCGAGGCTGAGGTAGTCAGGCGCAATTGTGCAGCAATGCAAACTGCATAACCTGGCCAAATTTCACGGGTGTACAAGAAACCACGTGGGATTTACAAGGAGACGTTCACCCGGAACAGCCAGAGGCCTGCCGGCAGCAAGATTCCGGAATTCTTCCTGAGAAGCCTTGAAAGCAGTGAAACGATCCTATGTTGCAATAACTCAGAACCTCATTCTGAGTGTTCCCGGCAGAGGTCATTCGGCTGAACACAACCGTGGACTAATTAGAGCCAGATGTAGGCAGTGCCGTCCATAGTGCTGGATGGACAGTGGTGGCGTTCCAAACAACTGAGCTCTAGTTCTCAACAGTTTCACAAAGTGCCATAAGTTGTGGTTCAACTTAATGCTCCGGTTGAGTAGAGTGTGGCCGTCAAATCTGGAATCAGTAGTACTCAGGTGAGAAGAACGGGAAGCAGATATACCCAGTCCGCTGGGAGTGTCCTACGGGGACCAACCTATCTGGCTGCTACGCCTGAATGTTTGCATCCGCTGCAGAGCTAGGCAGGGGCAATTTTGCAGCAAGGCAAACTGCATAACCTGGCCAAATTTCACGGGTGTACAAGAAACCACGGGGGATTTACAAGGAGATGTTCACCCGGAAGAGCCGGAGGCCTGCCGGCAGCAAGATTCCGGAATTCTTCCTGAGAAGCCTTGAAAGCAGTGAAAAGCTCCTATGTTGCAATAACTCAGAACCTCTTTCTGAGTGTTCCCGACAGAGGTCATTTGGCTGAACACAACCGTGGACTAATTAGAGCCAGATGTAGGCAGTGCCGTCCATAGTGCTGGATGGACAGTGGTGGCGTGCCAAACAACTGAGTTCTAGTTCTCAACAGTTTCACAAAGTGCCATAAGTTGAGGTTCAACTTAATGCTCCGGTTGAGTAGAGTGCAGCCATCAAAGCTGGAACCAGTAGCACTCAGGTGAGAAGAACGGGAAGCAGATATACCCAGTCCGTGGGCAGAGTCCTATGGGGACCAGCCTATCTGGCTGCCACGCCTGAATGTTTGCAACCGCGGCCGAGCTAGGCAACGCAATTGTGCAGCAATGCAAACTGCATAACCTGGCCAAATTTCACGGGTGTACAAGAAATCACGGGGGATTTACAAGGAGATGTTCACCCGGAACAGCCGGAGGCCTGCCGGCAGCAAGACTCCGGAATTCTTCCTGAGAGGCCTTGAAATCAGTGAAACGCTCCTATATTGCAATAACTCAGAACCTCATTCTAAGTGTTCCCGCCAGAGGTCATTCGGCTGAACACAACCGTGAACTAATTAGAGCCAGATGTAGGCAGTTCCGTCCATAGTGCTGGATGGACAGGGGTGGCGTGCCAAACAACTGAGCTCTAGTTCTCAACAGTTTCAGAAAGTGCCATAAGTTGAGGTTCAACTTACGGCTCCGGTTGAGTAGAGTGTAGCCGTCAAATCGGGAATCAGTAGCACTCAGGTGAGAAGAACGGGAAGCAGATATACCCAGTCCGCTGGCAGAGTAATACGGGGACCAGCCTATCAGGCTGCCATGCCTGAATGTTTGCAACCGCGGCCTATCTAGGCAGGCGCAATTGTGCAGCAATGCAAACTGCATAACCTGGCCAAATTTCACGGGTGTACAAGAAACCACGGGGGATTTACAAGGAGATGTTCACCCGGAACAGCCGGAGGCCTGCCGACAGGAAGATTCCAGAATTCCTCCTGAGAAGCCTTGAAAGCAGTGAAACGCTCCTATGTTGCAATAACTCAGAACCTCAACCTGAGTGATCCCAGCAGAGGTCATTCGGCTGAACACAATCGTGGACTTATTAGAGCCAGATGTAGGCCGTTCCGTCCATAGTGCTGGATGGATAGTGGTGGCGTGCCAAACAACTGAGCTCTAGTTCTCAACAGTTTCACAAAGTACCATAAGTTGAGGTTCAACTTAATGCTCCGGTTGAGTTGAGTGTAGCCGTCACTGCTGGAAACAGTAGCACTCAGGTGAGAAAAACGGGAAGCAGATATACCCAGTCCGCTGGCAGAGTCCTACGGGGACCAGCCTATCTGGCTGCCACGCCTGAATGTTTGCAACCTCGGCCGAGCTAGGCAGGCGCAGTTGTTCAGCAATGCAAACTGCATAACCTGGCCAAATTTCACGGGTGTACAAGAAACCACGGGGGATTTACAAGGAGATGTTCACCCGGAACAGCCGGAGGCCTGCCGGCATCAAGATTCCGGAAATCTTCCTGAGAAGCCTTGAAAGCAGTGAAACGCTCCTATGTTGCAATAACTCAGAATCTCATTCTGAGTGTTCCCGGCAGAGGTCATTCGGCTGAACACAACCGTGGACTAATTAGAGCCAGATGTAGGCAATGTCGTCCATAGTACTGAATGGACAGTGGTGGCGTGCCAAACATCTGAGCTCTAGTTCTCAACACTTTCACAAAGTGCCATAAGTTGAGTTTCAACTTACTGCTCCGGTTGAGTAGAGTGTAGCCGTCAAAGCTGGAATCAGTAGCACTCAGGTGAGAAGAACGGGAAGCAGATATACCCAGTCCGCTGGCAGTGTCCTACGGGGACCAGCCTATCTGGCTGCCACGCCTGAATGTTTGCAACCGCGGCCGAGCTAGGCAGGGGCAATTGTGCAGCAATGCAAACTGCATAACCTGTCCAAATTTCACGGGTGTACAAGAAACCACGGGGGATTTACAAGGAGATGTTCACCCGGAACAGCCGTAGGCCTGCCGACATCAAGATTCCGGAATTCTTCCTAAAAGCCTTGAAAGCAGTGAAACGCTCCTATGTTGCAATAACTCAGAACCTCATTCTGAGTGTTCCCGACAGAGGTCATTCGGCTGAACACAACCGTGGACTAATTAGAGCCAGATGTAGGCAGTGCCGTCCATAGTGCTGGATGGACAGTGGTGGCGTGCCAAACAACTGAGTTCTAGTTCTCAACACTTTCACAAAGTGCCATAAGTTGAGGTTCAACTTACTGCTCCGGTTGAGTAGAGTGTAGCCGTCAAAGCTGGAATCAGTAGCACTCAGGTGAGAAGAACGGGAAGCAGATATACCCAGTCCGCTGGCAGAGTCCTATGGGGCCCAGCCTATCTGGCTGCCACGCCTGAATGTTTGCAACCGCGGCCGAGCTAGGCTGGCGCAATTGTGCAGCAATGCAAACTGCATAACCTGTCCAAATTTCACGGGTGTACATGAAACCACGGGGGATTTACAAGGAGATGTTCACCCGGAACAGCCGGAGGCCAACCGGCAGCAAGATTCCGGAATTCTTCCTGAGAAGCCTTGAAAGCAGTGAAACACTCCTATGTTGCAATTACTCAGAACCTCATTCTGAGTGTTCCCAGCAGAGGTCATTCGGCTGAACAAAACCGTGGACAAATTAGAGCCAGATGTAGGCAGTGCCGTCCATAGTGCTGGATGGAGAGTGGTGGCGTGCCAAACAACTGAGTTCTAGTGCTCAACACTTTCACAATGTGCCATAAGTTGAGGTTCAACTTAATCCTCCGGTTGAGTAGAGTGTAGCCGTAATAGCTGGAATCAGTAGCACTCAAGTGAGAAGAACGGGAAGCAGATATACCAGTCCGCAGGAAGTGTCGTACGGGGACCAGCCTATTTGGCTGCCACACCTGAATGTTTGTAACCGCGGCCGAGCTAGGCAGGCGCAATTGTGCAGCAATGCAAACTGCATAACCTGGCCAAATTTGAGGGGTGTACAAGAAACCACGGGGGATTTTCAAGAAGATGTTCACCCGGAACAGCCAGAGGCCTGCCGGCAGCAAGATTCCGGAATTCTTCCTGAGAAGCCTTGAAAGCAATGAAACGATCCTATGTTGCAATAACTCAGAACCTCATTCTGAGTATTCCCGGCAGAGGTCATTTGGCTGAACACAATCGTGGACTAATTAGAGCCAGATGTAGGCAGTGCCGTCCATAGTGCTGGATGGACAGTAGTGGCGTGCCTAACAACTGAGTTCTAGTGCTCAACACTTTCACAATGTGCCATAAGGTGAGGTTCGACTTAATGCTCCGGTTGAGTAGAGTGTAGCCGTAATAGCTGGAATCAGTAGCACTCAGGTGAGAAGAACGGGAAGCAGATATACCCAGTCCGCAGGAAGTGTCGTACGGGGACCAGCCTATCTGGCTGCCACGCCTGAATGTTTGTAACCGCGGCCGAGCTAGGCAGGCGCAATTGTGCAGCAATGCAAACTGCATAACTTGGCCAAATTTCACGGGTGTACAAGAAACCACGGGGGATTTTCAAGAAGATGATCACCCGCAACAGCCGGAGGCCTGCCGGCCGCAAGATTCCGGAATTCTTCCTGAGAAGCCTTGAAAGCAGTGAAACGCTCCTATGTTGCAATAACTCAGAACCTCATTCTGAGTGTTCCCGGCAGAAGTCATTCGGCTGAACACAACCGAGGACTAATTAGAGCCAGATGTAGGCAGTGCCGTCCATAGTGCTGGATGGACAGTGGTGGCGTGCCAAACAACTGAGCTCTAGTTCTCAACAGTTTCACAAAGTGCCGTAAGTTGAGGTTCAACTTACTGCTCCGATTGAGTACAGTGTAGCCGTCAAATCTGGAATCAGTAGCACTCAGGTGAGAAGAACGGGAAGCAGATATACTCAGTCTGCTGGCAGTGTCCTCTGGGGACCAGCCTATCTGGCTGCCACGCCTGAATGTTAGTAACCGCGGCCGAGCTAGGCAGGCACAATTGTGCAGCAATGCAAACTGCAT
The DNA here is from genome assembly GCF_024711535.1 of Dipodomys merriami. Classification (NCBI taxonomy): domain Eukaryota; kingdom Metazoa; phylum Chordata; class Mammalia; order Rodentia; family Heteromyidae; genus Dipodomys; species Dipodomys merriami. The sequence goes on from NW_027204481.1 coordinate 978,447, forward strand.
AACCTGGCCAAATTTCACGGGTGTACAAGAAACCACGGGGGATTTACAAGGAGATGTTCACCCGGAACAGCCGGAGGCCTGCCAGCAGCAAGATTCCGGAATTCTTCCTGAGAATCCTTGAAAGCAGTGAAAAGCTCCTATGTTGCAATAACTCAGAACCTCATTCTGATTGTTCCCGGCAGAGGTCATTCGGCTGAACACAATCGTGGACTAATTAGAGCCAGATGTAAGCAGTGCCGTCCATAGTGCTGGATGGACAGTGGTGGCGTGCCAAACAACTGAGCTCTAATTCTCAACAGTTTCACAAAGTGCCATAAGTTGAGGTTCAACTTAATGCTCCGGTTGAGTAGAGTGTAGCCGTCAAAGCTGGCATCAGTAGCACTCAGGTGAGAAGAACGGGAAGCAGATATACCCAGTATGCTGGCCATGTCCTACGGGGGCCATTCCATCTGGCTGCCACGCCTGAATGTTTGCAACCGAGGCTGAGGTAGTCAGGCGCAATTGTGCAGCAATGCAAACTGCATAACCTGGCCAAATTTCACGGGTGTACAAGAAACCACGTGGGATTTACAAGGAGACGTTCACCCGGAACAGCCAGAGGCCTGCCGGCAGCAAGATTCCGGAATTCTTCCTGAGAAGCCTTGAAAGCAGTGAAACGATCCTATGTTGCAATAACTCAGAACCTCATTCTGAGTGTTCCCGGCAGAGGTCATTCGGCTGAACACAATCGTGGACTAATTAGAGCCAGATGTAGGCAGTGCCGTCCATAGTGCTGGATGGACAGTGGTGGCGTTCCAAACAACTGAGCTCTAGTTCTCAACAGTTTCACAAAGTGCCATAAGTTGAGGTTCAACTTAATGCTCCGGTTGAGTAGAGTGTGGCCGTCAAATCTGGAATCAATAGTACTCAGGTGAGAAGAACGGGAAGCAGATATACCCAGTCCGCTGGGAGTGTCCTACGGGGACCAACCTATCTGGCTGCTACGCCTGAATGTTTGCATCCGCTGCAGAGCTAGGCAGGGGCAATTGTGCAGCAAGGCAAACTGCATAACCTGGCCAAATTTCACGGGTGTACAAGAAACCACGGGGGATTTACAAGGAGATGTTCACCCGGAACAGCCGGAGGCCTGCCGGCAGCAAGATTCCGGAATTCTTCCTGAGAAGCCTTGAAAGCAGTGAAACGCTCCTATGTTGCAATAACTCAGAACCTCATTCTGAGTGTTCCCGACAGAGGTCATTTGGCTGAACACAACCGTGGACTAATTAGAGCCAGATGTAGGCAGTGCCGTCCATAGTGCTGGATGGACAGTGGTGGCGTGTCAAACTACTGAGTTCTAGTTCTCAACAGTTTCACAAAGTGCCATAAGTTGAGGTTCAACTTAATGCTCCGGTTGAGTAGAGTGTAGCCGTCAAAGCTGGAACCAGTAGCACTCAGGTGAGAAGAACGGGAAGCAGATATACCCAGTCCGTGGGCAGAGTCCTACGGGGACCAGCCTATATGGCTGCCACGCCTGAATGTTTGCAACCGCGGCCGAGCTAGGCAACGCAATTGTGCAGCAATGCAAACTGCATAACCTGGCCAAATTTCACGGGTGTACAAGAAACCACGGGGGATTTACAAGGAGATGTTCACCCGGAACAGCCGGAGGCCTGCCGGCAGCAAGATTCCGGAATTCTTCCTGAGAAGCCTTGAAATCAGTGAAACGCTCCTATATTGCAATAACTCAGAACCTCATTCTAAGTGTTCCCGCCAGAGGTCATTCGGCTGAACACAACCGTGAACTAATTAGAGCCAGATGTAGGCAGTTCCGTCCATAGTGCTGGATGGACAGGGGTGGCGTGCCAAACAACTGAGCTCTAGTTCTCAACAGTTTCACAAAGTGCCATAAGTTGAGGTTCAACTTACGGCTCCGGTGGAGTAGAGTGTAGCCGTCAAATCGGGAATCAGTAGCACTCAGGTGAGAAGAACGGGAAGCAGATATACCCAGTCCGCTGGCAGACTACTACGTGGACCAGCCTATCAGGCTGCCATGCCTGAATGTTTGCAACCGCGGCCTATCTAGGCAGGCGCAATTGTGCAGCAATGCAAACTGCATAACCTGGCCAAATTTCACGGGTGTACAAGAAACCACGGGGGATTTACAAGGAGATGTTCACCCGGAACAGCCGGAGGCCTGCCGACAGGAAGATTCCAGAATTCCTCCTGAGAAGCCTTGAATGCAGTGAAACGCTCCTATGTTGCAATAACTCAGAACCTCAATCTGAGTGATCCCAGCAGAGGTCATTCGGCTGAACACAATCGTGGACTTATTAGAGCCAGATGTAGGCCGTTCCGTCGATAGTGCTGGATGGAGAGTGGTGGCGTGCCAAACAACTGAGCTCTAGTTCTCAACAGTTTCACAAAGTGCCATAAGTTGAGGTTCAACTTAATGCTCCGTTTGAGTTGAGTGTAGCCGTCACTGCTGGAAACAGTAGCACTCAGGTGAGAAAAACGGGAAGCAGATATACCCAGTCCGCTGGCAGAGTCCTACGGGGACCAGCCTATCTGGCTGCCACGCCTGAATGTTTGCAACCTCGGCCGAGCTAGGCAGGCGCAGTTGTTCAGCAATGCAAACTGCATAACCTGTCCAAATTTCACGGGTGTACAAGAAACCAATGGGGATTTACAAGGAGATGTTCACCCGGAAGAGCCGGAGGCCTGCCGGCAACAAGATTCCGGAATTCTTCCTGAGAAGCTTTGAAAGCAGTGAAACGCTCCTATGTTGCAATAACTCAGAACCTCATTCTGAGTGTTGCCGGCAGAGGTCATTCGGCTGAACTCAATCGTGGACTAATTAGAGCCAGATGTAGGCAGTGCCGGCCATAGTGCTGGATGGACAGTGGTGGCGTGCCAAACAACTGAACTCTAGTTCTCAACATTTTCACAAATTGCCATAAGTTGAGGTTCAACTTACTGCTCCGGTTGAGTAGAGTGTAGCTGTCAAATCTGGAATCAGTAGCACTCAGGTGAGAAGAACGGGAAGCAGATATACCCAGTCCGCTGGCAGAGTCCTACGGGGACCAGCCTATATGGCTGCCACGCCTGAATGTTTGCAACCGCGGCCGAGCTATGTAGGCGCAATTGTGCAGCAATTCAAACTGCATAACTTGTCCAAATTTCATGGGTGTACAAGAAACCACGGGGGATTTACAAGGAGATGTTCACTCGGAGAGCCAGAGGCCTGCCGGCAGCAAGATTCCGGAATTCTTCCTGAGAAGCCTTGAAAGCAGTGAAACGCTCCTATGTTGCAATAACTCAAAACCTCATTCTCAGTGTTCCCGGCAGAGGTCATACGGCTGAACACAACCGTTGACTAATTAGAACCAGATGTAGGCAGTGCCGTCCATAGTGCTGGATGGACACTGGTGGCGTGCCAAACAACTGACGTCTAGTTCTCAACACTTTCACAAAGTGCCATAAGTTGAGGTTCAACTTACTGCTCCGGTTGAGTAGAGTGTAGCCGTCAAAGCTGGAATCAGTAGCACTCAGGTGAGAAGAACGGGAAGCAGATATACCCTGTCCGCTGGCAGAGTCCTACGAGGACCAGTCTATCTGACTGCCACGCCTGAATGTTTGCAACCGCGGCCGAGCTAGGCAGGCGCAATTGTGCAGCAATGCAAACTGCATAACCTGGCCAAATTTCACGGATGGACAAGAAACCACGGGGGATTTACAAGGAGATGTTCACCCGGAACAGCCGGAGGCCTGCCGGCAGCAAGATTCCGGAATTCTTCCTGAGAAGCCTTGAAAGCAGTGAAACGCTCCTATGTTGCAATAACTCAGAACCTCATTCTCAGTGTTCCCGGCAGAAGTCATTCGGCTGAACACAACCGTGGACTAATTAGAGCCAGATGTAGGCAGTGCCGTCCATAGTGCTGGATGGACAGTGGTGGCGTGTCAAACAACTGAGTTCTAGTGCTCAACACTTTGACAATGTGCCATAAGTTGAGGTTCAACTTAATCCTCAGGTTGAGTAGAGTGTAGCCGTAATAGCTGGAATCAGTAGCACTCAGGTGAGAAGAACGGGAAGCAGATATACCCAGTCCGCAGGAAGTGTCGTACGGGGACCAGCCTATCTGGCTGCCACACCTGAATGTTTGTAACCGCGGCCGAGCTTGGCAGGCGCAATTGTGCAGCAATGCAAACTGCATAACCTGGCCAAATTTGACGGGTGTACAAGAAACCACGGGGGATTTTCAAGAAGATGATCACCCCCAACAGCCGGAGGCCTGCCGGCAGCAAGATTCCGGAATTATTCCTGAGAAGCCTTGAAAGCAGTGAAACGCTCCTATGTTGCAATAACTCAGAACCTCATTCTGAGTGTTCCCGGCAGAAGTCATTCGGCTGAACACAACCGAGGACTAATTAGAGCCAGATGTAGGCAGTGCCGTCCATAGTGCTGGATGGACAGTGGTGGCGTGCCAAACAACTGAGCTCTAGTTCTCAACAGTTTCACAAAGTGCCGTAAGTTGAGGTTCAACTTACTGCTCCGATTGAGTACAGTGTAGCCGTCAAATCTGGAATCAGTAGCACTCAGGTGAGAAGAACGGGAAGCAGATGTACTCAGTCTGCTGGCAGTGTCCTACGGGGACCAGCCTATCTGGCTGCCACGCCTGAATGTTTGTAACCGCGGCCGAGCTAGGCAGGCACAATTGTGCAGCAATGCAAACTGCATAACCTGGCCAAATTTCACGGGTGTACAAGAAACCACGGGGGATTTACAAGGAGATGTTCACCCGGAACAGCCGGAGGCCTGCCGGCAGCAAGATTCCGGAATTCTTCCTGAGAATCCTTGAAAGCAGTGAAAAGCTCCTATGTTGCAATAACTCAGAACCTCATTCTGATTGTTCCCGGCAGAGGTCATTCCGCTGAACACAATCGTGGACTAATTAGAGCCAGATGTAGGCAGTGCCGTCCATAGTGCTGGATGGACAGTGGTGGCGTGCCAAACAACTGAGCTCTAATTCTCAACAGTTTCACAAAGTGCCATAAGTTGAGGTGCAACTTATTGCTCCGGTTGAGTAGAGTGTAGCCGTCAAATCTGGAATCAGTAGCACTCAGGTGAGAAGAACGGGAAGCAGATATACCCAGTATGCTGGCAGTGTCCTACGGGGACCAGCCTATCTGGCTGCCACGCCTGAATATTTGCAACCGCGGCCGAGCTAGGCAGGCGCAATTGTGCAGCAATGCAAACTGCATAACCTGGCCAAATTTCACGGGTGTATAAGAAACCACGGGGGATTTACAAGGACATGTTCACCCAGAACAGCCGGAGGCCTGCCGGCAGCAAGATTCCGGAATTCTTCCTAAAAGGCTTGAAAGCAGTGAAACGCTCCTATGTTGCAATAACTCAGAACCTCATTCTGAGTGTTCCCGACAGAGGTCATTCGGCTGAACACAACCGTGGACTAATTAGAGCCAGATGTAGGCAGTGCCGTCCATAGTGCTGGATGGACAGTGGTGGCGTGCCAAACAACTGAGGTCTAGTTCTCAACAGTTTCACAAAGTGCCATAAGTTGAGGTTCAACTTACTGCTCCGGTTGAGTAGAGTGTAGCCGTCAAGCTGGAATCAGTAGCACTCAGGTGAGAAGAACGGGAAGCAGATATACCCAGTCCGTTGGCAGTGTCCTACGGGGACCAGCCTATCTGGCTGCCACGCCTGAATGTTTGTAACCGCGGCCGAGATAGGCAGGCGCAATTGTGCAGCAATGCAAACTGCATAACCTGGCCAAATTTCACGGGTGTACAAGAAACCTCGGGGGATTTACAAGGAGATGTTCACCCGGAACAGCCGGAGGCCTGCTGGCAGCAAGATTCCGGAATTCTTCCTGAGAAGCCTTGAAAGCAGTGAAACGCTCCTATGTTGCAATAACTCAGAACCTCATTCTGAGTGTTGCCGGCAGAGGTCATTCGGCTGAACACAACCGTGGACTAATTAGAGCCAGATGTAGGCAGTGCCGTCCATAGTGCTGGATGGACAGTGGTGGCGTGTCAAACAACTGAGCTCTAGTTCTCAACAGTTTCACAAAGTGCCATAAGTTGAGGTTCAACTTACTGCTCCGGTTGAGTAGAGTGTAGACGTCAAAGCTGGAATCAGTAGCACTCAGGTGAGAAGAACGCGAAGCAGATATACCCAGTCCGCTGGCAGTCTCCTATGGGGACCAGCCTATCTGGCTGCCACGCCTGAATGTTTGCAACCGCGGCCGAGCTAGGCTGGCGCAATTGTGCAGCAATGCAAACTGCATAACCTGTCCAAATTTCACGGGTGTACAAGAAACCACCGGGGATTTAAAAGGAGATGTTCACCCGGAACAGCCGGAGGCCTGCAGGCAGCAAGATTCCGGAATTCTTCCTGAGAAGACTTGAAAGCAGGGAAACGCACCTATGTTGCAATAACTCAGAACCTCATTCTGAGTGTTCCCGGCAGAGGTCATTCGGCTGAACACAACCGTGGACTAATTAGAGCCAGATGTAGGCAGTGCCGTCCATAGTGCTGGATGGACAGTGGTGGCGTGCCAAACAACTGAGCTCTAGTTCTCAACAGTTTCACAAAGTGCCGTAAGTTGAGGTTCAACTTACTGCTCCGATTGAGTACAGTGTAGCCGTCAAATCTGGAATCAGTAGCACTCAGGTGAGAAGAACGGGAAGCAGATATACTCAGTCCGCTGGCAGTGTCCTACGGGGACCAGCCTATCTGGCTGCCACGCCTGAATGTTTGTAACCGCGGCCGAGCTAGGCAGGCACAATTGTGCAGCAATGCAAACTGCATAACCTGGCCAAATTTAACGGGTGTACAAGAAACCACGGGGGATTTACAAGGAGATGTTCACCCGGAACAGCCAGAGGCCTGCCGGCAGCAAGATTCCGGAATTCTTCCTAAAAGCCTTGAAAGCAGTGAAACGCTCCTATGTTGCAATAACTCAGAACCTCATTCTGAGTATTCCCGGCAGAGGTCATTCGGCTGAACACAATCGTGGACTAATTAGAGCCAGATGTAGGCAGTTCCGTCCATAGTGCTGGATAGACAGGGGTGGCGTGTCAAACAACTGAGCTCTAGTTCTCAACAGTTTCACAAAGTGCCATAAGTTGAGGTTCAACTTACTGCTCCGGTTGAGTAGAGTGTAGCCGTTAAAGCTGGAATCAGTAGCACTCAGGTGAGAAGAACGGGAAGCAGATATACCCAGTCCGCTGGCAGAGTCCTACGGGGGCCAGCCTACCTGGCTGCCACGCCTGAATGTTTGCAACCGCGGCCGAGCTCGGCAGGAGCAATTGTGCAGCAATGCAAACTGCATAACCTGGCCAAATTTAACGGGTGTACAAGAAACCACAGGGGATTTACAAGGAGATGTTCACCCGGAACAGCCGGAGGCCTGCCGGCAGCAAGATTCCGGAATTCTTCCTGAGAAGCCTTGAAATCAGTGAAACGCTCCTATGTTGCAATAACTCAGAACCTCATTCTCAGTGTTCCCGGAAGAGGTCATTCGGCTGAACACAACCGTGGACTAATTAGAGCCAGATGTAGGCAGTGCCGTCCATAGTGCTGGATGGAGAGTGGTGGCGTGCCAAAATACTGAGCTCTAGTTCTCAACACTTTCACAAAGTCCCGTAAGTTGAGGTTCAACTTAATGCTCCGGTTGCTTAGAGTGTAGCCGTCAAAGCTGGAATCAGTAGCACTCAGGTGACAAGAACGGGAAGCAGATATACCCAGTCCGCTGGCAGAGTCCTACGGGGACCAGCCTATCTGGCTGCCAAGCCTGAATGTTTGCATTCGCGGCCGAGCTATGTAGGCGCAATTGTGCAGCAATTCAAACTGCATAACTTGTCCAAATTTCACGGGTGTACAAGAAACCACGGGGGATTTACAAGGAGATGTTCACTCGGAGAGCCAGAGGCCTGCCGGCAGCAAGATTCCGGAATTCTTCCTGAGAAGCCTTGAAAGCAGTGAAACGCTCCTATGTTGCAATAACTCAAAACCTCATTCTGAGTGTCCCCGGCAGAGGTCATTCGGCTGAACACAATCGTGGACTAATTAGAGCCAGATGTAGGCAGTGCAGGCCATAGTGCTGGATGGACAGTGGTGGCGTGCCAAACAACTGAGCTCTAGTTCTCAACAGTTTCACAAAGTGCCATAAGTTGAGGTTCACCTTAATGCTCCGGTTGAGTAGAGTGTAGCCGTCAAAGCTGGAATCAGTAGCACTCAGGTGAGAAGAACGGGAAGCAGATATGCCCAGTCCGCTGGCAGTGTCCTACGGGGACCAGCCTATCTGGCTGCCATGCCTGAATGTTTGCAACCGCGGACTATCTAGGCAGGCGCAATTGTGCAGCAATGCAAACTGCATAACCTGGCCAAATTTCACGGGTGTACAAGAAACCACGGGGGATTTACAAGGAGATGTTCACCCGGAACAGCCGGGGGCCTGCTGGCAGAAAGATTCCGGAATTCTTCCTGAGAAGCCATGAAAGCAATGAAACGCTCCTATGTTGCAATAACTCAGAACCTCATTCTGAGTGTTCCCGGCAGAGGTCATTCGGCTGAACACAACCGTGGACTAATTAGAGCCAGATGTAGGCAGTGCCGTCCATAGTGCTGGATGGATAGTGGTGGCGTGCCAAACAACTGAGCTCTAGTTCTCATCACTTTCACAAAGTGCCCTAAGTTGAGGTTCAACTTACTGTTCCGGTTGAGTAGAGTGTAGCCGTCAAAGCTGGAATCAGTAGTACTCAGGTGAGAAGAACGGGAAGCAGATATACCCAGTCCGCTGGCAGTGTCCTACGGGGCCCAGCCTATCTGGCTGCCACGCCTGAATGTTTGCAACCGCGGCCGAGCTAGGCAGGCGCAATTGTGCAGCAATGCAAACTGCATAACCTGGCCAAATTTCACGGGTGTACAAGAAACCAATGGAGATTTACAAGGAGATGTTCACCCGGAAGAGCCGGAGGCCTGCCGGCAGCAAGATTCCGGAATTCTTCGTGAGAAGCCTTGAAAGCAGTGAAACGCTCCTATGTTGCAATAACTCAGAACCTCATTCTGAGTGTTGCCGGCAGAGGTCATTCGGCTGAACACAACCATGGACTAATTAGAGCCAGATGTAGGCAGTGCCGTCCATAGTGCTGGATGGACAGTGGTGGCGTGCCAAACAACTGAGCTCTAGTTCTCAACACTTTCACAAAGTGCCATAAGTTGAAGTTCAACTTACTGCTCCGGTTGAGTAGAGTGTAGCCGTCAAAGCTGGAATCAGTAGCACTCAGGTGAGAAGAACCGGAAGCAGATATACCCAGTTCGCTGGCAGTGTCCTACGGGGACCAGCCTATCTGGCTGCCACACCTGAATGTTTGCAACCGCGGCCGAGTTAGGCAGGCGGAATTGTGCAGCAATGCAAACTGCATAACCTGGCCAAATTTCACGGGTGTACAAGAAACCACGGGAGAATTACAAGGAGATGTTCACCCGGAACAGCCGGAGGCCTGCCGGCAGCAAGATTCCGGAATTCTTCCTGAGAAGCCTTGAAAGCAGTGAAACGCTCCTATGTTGCAACAACTCAGAAGCTCATTCTGAGTGTTGCCGGCAGAGGTCATTCGGCTGAACACAACCGTGGACTAATTAGAGCCAGATGTAGGCAGTGCCGTCCATAGTGCTGGATGGACAGTGGTCGCGTGCAAAACAACCGAGCTCTAGGTCTCCACACTTTGACAAAGTGCCATAAGTTGAGGTTCAACTTAATGCTCCGGTTGAGTAGAGTGTAGCCGTCAAAGCTGGAATCAGTAGCTCTCAGGTGAGAAGAACGGGAAGCAGATATACCCAGTCTGCTGGCAGTGTCCTACGGGGCCCAGCCTATCTGGCTGCCACGCCTGAATGTTTGCAACCGCGGCCGAGCTAGGCAGGCGCAATTGTGCAGCAATGCAAACTGCATAACCTCGCCAAATTTCACGGGTGTACAAGAAACCAATGGGGATTTACAAGGAGATGTTCACCCGGAAGAGCCGGAGGCCTGCCGGCAGCAAGATTCCGGAATTCTTCCTGAGAAGCCTTGAAAGCAGTGAAACGCTCCTATGTTGCAATAACTCAGAACCTCATTCTGAGTGTTCCCGACAGAGGTCATTCAGCTGAACACAACCGTGGACTAATTAGAGCCAGATGTAGGCAGTGCCGTCCATAGTGCTGGATGAACAGTGGTGGCGTGCCAAACAACTGAGCTCTAGTTCTCAACAGTTTCACAAAGTGCCCTAAGTTGAGGTTCAACTTAATGCTCCTTTTGAGTAGAGTGTAGCAGTCAAAGCTGGAATCAGTAGCACTCAGGTGAGAAGAACGGGAAGCAGATATACCCAGTCCGCTGGCAGTGTCCTACGGGGAACAGCCTATCTGGCTGTCACGCCTGAATGTTTGCAACCGTGGCCGAGCTAGGCAGGCGCAATTGTGAAGCCATGAAAACTGCATAACCTGGCCAAATTTCACGGGTGTACAAGAAACCATGGGGGATTTACAAGGAGATGTTTACCAGGAAGAGACGGAGGCCTGCCGGCAGCAAGATTCCGGAATTCTTCCTGAGAAGCCTTGAGAGCAGTGAAACGCTCCTATGTTGCAATAACTCAGAACCTCATTCAGAGTGTTCCCGGCAGAGGTCATTCAGCTGAACACAACCGTGGACTAATTAGAGCCAGATGTAGGCAGTGCCGTCCATAGTGCTGGATGGACAGTGGTCGCGTGCCAAACAACCGAGCTCTAGTTCTCCACACTTTGACAAAGTGCCATAAGTTGAGGTTCAACTTTCAGCTACGGTTGAGTAGAGTGTAGCCGTCAAAGCTGGAATCAGTAGCGCTCAGGTGAGAAGAACGGGAAGCAGATATACCCAGTCCTCTGGCAGTGTCCTATGGGGACCAGCCTATCTGGCGGCCACGCCTGAATGTTTGCAACCGCGGCCGAGCTAGGCAGGCGAAATCGTGCAGCAATGCAAACTGCATAACCTGGCCAAATTTCACGGTTGTACAAGAAACCACGGGGGATTTACAAGGAGATGTTCACCCGGAACTGCCGGAGGCCTGCCGGCAGCAAGATTCCGGAATTCTGCCTGAGAAGCCTTGAAAGCAGTGAAACGTTCCTATATTGCAATAACTCAGAACCTCATTCTGAGTGTTCACGGCAGAGGTCATTGGGATGAACACAACCGTGGACTAATTAGAGCCCGATGTAGGCAGTGCCGTCCATAGTGCTGGATGGCCAGTGGTGGCATGCCAAACAACTGAGCTCTAGTTCTTAACACTTTCACAAAGTGCCATAAGTTGAGGTTCAACTTACTGCTCCGGTTGAGTAGAGTGTAGCCGTCAAAGCTGGAATCAGTAGCACTCAGGTGAGAAGAACGGGAAGCAGATATACCCAGTCCGCTGGCAGTGTCCTACGGGGACCAGTCTAATTGGATGCCACGCCTCAATGTTTGCAACCGCGGCCGAGTTAGGCAGGCGGAAATGTGCAGCAATGCAAACTGCATAACCTGGCCAAATTTCACGGGTGTACAAGAAAGCACGGGGGATTTACAAGGAGATGTTCACCCGGAAGAGCCGGAGGCATGCCGGCAGCAAGATTCCGGAATTCTTCCTGAGAAGCCTTGAAAGCAGTGAAACGCTCCTATGTTGCAATAACTCAGAACCTCATTCTGAGTATTGCCTGCAGAGGTCATTCGGCGGAACACAACCTTGGACTAATTAGAGCCAGATGTAGGCAGTGCCGTCCATATTGCTGGATGGACAGTGGTGGCGTGCCAAACAACTGAGCTCTAGTTCTCATCACTTTCACAAAGTGCCATAAGTTGAGGTTCAACTTACTGCTCTGGTTGAGTAGAGTGTAGCCGTCAAAGCTGGAATCAGTAGTACTCAGGTGAGAAGAACGTGAAGCAGATATACCCATTCTGCTGGCAGTGTCCTACGGGGACCAGCCTATCTGGCTGCCACTCCTGAATGTTTGCAACCGTGGCCGAGCTAGGCAGGCACAATTGTGCAGCAATGCAAACTGCATAACCTGGTCAAATTTAACGGGTGTACAGGAAACCACGGGGGATTTACAAGGAGATGTTCACCCGGAACTGCCTGAGGCCTGTCGGCAGCAAGATTCCGAAATTCATCCTGAGAAGCCTTGAAAGCAGTGAAACGCTCCTATGTTGCAATAACTTAGAACCTCATTCTGAGTGTTCCCGGCAGAGGTCATTCGGCTGAACACAACCGTGGACTAACTAGAGCCAGATGTAGGCAGTGCCGTCCATAGTGCTGGATGGACAGTGGTGGCGTGCCAAACAACTGAGCTATAGTTCTCATCACTTTCACAAAGTGCCATAAGTTGAGGTTCAACTTACTTCTCCGGTTGAGTAGAGTGTAGCGGTCAAAACTGGAATCAGTAGCACTCAGGTGAGAAGAACGGGAAGCAGATATACCCAGTACACTTGCGGTGTCCTACGGGGACCAGCCTATATGGCTGCCACGCCTGAATGTTTGCAACCACGGACGAGCTAAGCGGGCGCAATTGTGCAGCAATGCAAACTGCATAACCTGGCCAAATTTCACGTGTGTACAAGGAACCCTGGGTGATTTACAAGGAGATGTTCACCCGGAACAGCAGGAGGCCTGCTGGCAGCAAGATTCCGGAATTCTTCCTGAGAAGCCTTTAAAGCAGTGAAATGCTCCTATGTTGCAATAACTCAGAACCTCATTCTGAGTGTTCCCGGCAGAGGTCATTCGGCTGAACACAACCATGGACTAATTAGAGCCAGATGTAGGCAGTGCCGTCCATAGTGCTGGATGGACAGTGGTGGCGTGCCAAACAACTGAGCTCTAGTTCTCAACGGTTTCACAAAGTGCCATAAGTTGAAGTTCAACTTACTACTCCGGTTGAGTAGAGTGTAGCAGTCAAAGCTGGAATCAGTAGCACTCAGGTGAGAAGAACGGGAAGCAGATATACCCAGGCGGCTGGCAGTGTCCTACGGGGACCAGCCTACCTGGCTGCCACGCCTGAATGTTTGCAACCGAGGCTGAGCTAGCCAGGCGCAATTGTGCAGCAATGCAAACTGCATAACCTGGTCAAATTTCAAGGGTGTACAAGAAAGCATGGGGGATTTACAAGGAGATGTTCACCCGGAAGAGCCGGAGGCCTGCCGGCAGCAAGATTCCGGAATTCTTCCTGAGAAGCCTTGAAAGCAGTGAAACGCTCCTATGTTGCAATAACTCAGAACATCATTCTGAGTGTTCCCGACAGAGGTCATTCAGCTGAACACAACCGTGGACTAATTAGAGCCAGATGTAGGCAGTGCCGTCCATAGTGCTGGATGAACAGTGGTGGCGTGCCAAACAACTGAGCTCTAGTTCTCAACAGTTTCACAAAGTGCCCTAAGTTGAGGTTCAACTTACGGCTCCGGTTGAGTAGAGTGTAGCGGTCAAAGCTGGAATCAGTAGCACTCAGGTGAGAAGAACGGGAAGCAGATATACCCAGTCCATTGGCAGTGTCCTACGGGGACCAGCCTATCTGGCTGCCACGCCTGAATGTTTGCAACCGGGGCCGAGCTAGGCAGGCGCAATTGTGCAGCAATGCAAACTGCATAACCTGGCCAAATTTCACGGGTGTAAAAAAACCACCGGGGATTTACAAGGAGATGTTCACCCGGAACAGCCGGACGCCGGCGGGCAGCAATATTCCGGAACTCTTCCTGAGAAGCCTTGAAAGCAGTGAAACGTTCCTATGTTGCAATAACTAAGAACCTCATTCTGAGTGTTCCCGGCAGAGGTCATTCGGCTGAACACAACCGTGGACTAATTAGAGCCAGATGTAGGCCGTGCCGTCCATAGTGCTGGATGGACAGTGGTGGCGTGCCAAACAACTGAGCTCTAGTTCTCATCACTTTCACAAAGTGCCATAAGTTGAGGTTCAACTTACGGCTCCGGTTGAGTAGAGTGTAGCCGTCAAAGCTGGAATCAGTAGCACTCAGGTGAGAAGAACGGGAAGCAGATATACCCAGTCCATTGGCAGTGTCCTACGGGGACCAGCCTATCTGGCTGCCACGCCTGAATGTTTGCAACCGCGGCCGAGCTAGGCAGGCGCAAGTGTGCAGCAATGCAAACTGCATAACCTGGCCAAATTTCACGGGTGTACAAGAAACCACGGGGGATTTACAAGGAGATGTTCACCCGGAACTGCCGGACGCCGGCGGGCAGCAAGATTCCGGAACTCTTCCTGAGAAGCCTTGAAAGCAGTGAAAAGCTCCTATGTTGCAATAACTCAGAACCTCATTCTGAGTGTTGCCGGCAGAGGTCATTCGGCTGAACACAACCATGGACTAATTAGAGCCAGATGTAGGCAGTGCTGTCCATAGTGCTGGATGGACAGTGGTGGCGTGCCAAACAACTTAGCTCTAGTTCTCAACAGTTTCACAAAGTGCCATGAGTTGAGGTTCAACTTACTGCTCCGGTTGAGTAGAGTGTAGCCGTCAAAGATGGAATTAGTAGCACTCAGGTGAGAAGAACGGGAAGCAGATATAATCAGTCCGCTGGCAGTGTCCTACGGGGACCAGCCTATCTGGCTGCCACACCTGAATGTTTGCAACCGCGGCCGAGCTAGGCAGGCGCAATTGTGCAGCAATGCAAACTGCATAACCTGGCCAAATTTCACGGGTGTACAAGAAACCACCGGGGATTTACAAGGAGATGTTCACCGGGAACAGCCGGACGCCGGCGGGCAGCAAGATTCCGGAACTCTTCCTGAGAAGCCTTGAAAGCAGTGAAACGCTCCTATGTTGAAATAACTCAGAACCTCATTCTGAGTGTTGCCGGCAGAGGTCATTCGGCTGAACACAACCATGGACTAATTAGAGCCAGATGTAGGCAGTGCCGTTCATAGTGCTGGATGGACAGTGGTGGCGTGCCAAACAACTGAGCTCTAGTTCTCAACAGTTTCACAAAGTGCCATAAATAGAGGTTAAACTTACTGCTAAGGTTGAGTAGAGTGTAGCCGTCAAAGCTGGAATCAGTAGCACTCAGGTGAGAAGAACGGGAAGCAGATATACCCAGTCCGCTGGCAGTGTCCTACGGGGACCAGCCTATCTGGCTGCCACGCCTGAATGTTTGCAACCGCGGCCGAGGTAGGCAGGCGCAATTGTGCAGCAATGCAAACTGCATAACCTGGCCAAATTTCACGGGTGTACAAGATACCACGGGGGATTTACAAGGAGATGTTCACCCGGAAGAGCCGGAGTCCTGCCGGCAGCAAGATTCCGGAATTCTTCCTGAGAAGCCTTGAAAGCAGTGAAACACTCCTATGTTGCAATAACTCAGAACCTCATTCTGAGTTTTCCCGGCAGAGGTCATTCAGCTGAACACAACCGTGGACTAATTAGAGCCAGATGTAGGCAGTGCCGTCCATAGTGCTGGATGGACAGTGGTGGCGTGCCAAACAACTGAGCTCTAGTTCTCAACAGTTTCACAAAGTGCCCTAAGTTGAGGTTCAACTTACGGCTCCGGTTGAGTAGAGTGTAGCGGTCAAAGCTGTAATCAGTAGCACTCAGGTGAGAAGAACGTGAAGCAGATATAGCCAGTCCGCTGGCAGTGTCCTACGGGGACTAGCCTATCTGGCTGCCACGCCTGAATGTTTGCAAGCGCGGCCGAGTTAAGCAGGCGGAATTGTGCAGCAATGCAAACTGTATAACCTGGCCAAATTTCAAGGGTGTACAAGAAACCACAGGGGATTTACAAGGAGATGTTCACCCGGAACAGCCGGAGTCCTGCCGGCAGCAAGATTCCAGAATTCTTCCTGAGAAGCCTTGAAAGCAGTGAAACGCTCCTATGTTGCAATAACTCAGAACCTCATTCTGAGTGTTCCAGGCAGAGGTCATTCGGCTGAACACAACCGTGGACTAATTAGAGCCAGATGTAGGCAGTGCCGTCCATAGGGCTGGATGAAGAGTGGTGGCGTGCCAAACAACTGAGCTCTAGTTCTCAACAGTTTCAAAAAGTGCCATAAGTTGAGGTTCAACTTACTGCTCCGGTTGAGTAGAGTGTAGCCGTCAAAGCTGGAATCAGTAGCACTCAGGTGAGAAGAACGGGAATCAGATATACCCAGTCCGCTGGCAGTGTCCTACGGGGACCAGCCTATCTGGCTGCCACGCCTGAATGTTTGCAACCGCGGCCGAGCTAGGCAGGCGCAATTGTGCAGCAATTCAAACTGCATAACCTGGCCAAATTTCACGGGTGTACAAGAAACCACGGGGGATTTACCAGGAGATGTTTACCCGGAATTGCCGGAGGCCTGCCGGCAGCAAGATTCCGGAATTCTTCCTGAGAAGCCTTGAAAGCAGTGAAACGCTCCTATGTTGAAATAACTGAAAACCTCATTCTGAGTGTTCCCGGCAGAGGTCATTCGGCTGAACACAACCGTGGACTAATTAGAGTCAGATGTAGATAGTGCCGTCCATAGTGCTGGATGGACAGTGGTGGCGTGCCAAACAACTGAGCTCTAGTTCTCATCACTTTCACAAAGTGCCATAAGTTGAGGTTCAACTTACTGCTCCGGTTGAGTAGAGTGTAGCCGTCAAATATGGAATCAGTAGCACTCAGGTGAGAAGCACGGGAAGCAGATATACCCCGTCCGCTGGCAGTGTCCTACGGGGACCAGCCTATCTGGCTGCCACGCCTGAATGTTTGCAACCGAGGCCGAGGTAGGTAGGCGCAATTGTGCAGCAATGCAAACTGCATAACCTGGCCAAATTTCACGGATGGACAAGAAACCACGGGGGATTTACAAGGAGATGTTCACCCGGAAGAGCCGGAGGCCTGCCGGCAGCAAGATTCCGGAATTCTTCCTGAGAAGCCTTGAAAGCAGTGAAACGCTCCTATGTTGCAATAACTCAGAACATCATTCTGAGTGTTCCCGACAGAGGTCATTCAGCTGAACACAACCGTGGACTAATTAGAGCCAGATGTAGGCAGTGCCGTCCATAGTGCTGGATGGACAGTGGTGGCGTGCCAAACAACTGAGCTCTAGTTCTCAACAGTTTCACAAAGTGCCCTAAGTTGAGGTTCAACTTACGGCTCCGGTTGAGTAGTGTGTAGCGGTCAAAGCTGGAATCAGTAGCACTCAGGTGAGAAGAACGTGAAGCAGATATAGCCAGTCCCCTGGCAGTGTCCTACGGGGACTAGCCTATCTGGCTGCCACGCCTGAATGTTTCCAAGTGCGGCCGAGCTAAGCAGGCGTAATTGTGCAGCAATGCAATCTGTATAACCTGGCCAAATTTCACGGATGGACAAGAAACCACGGGGGATTTACAAGGAGATGTTCACCCGGAAGAGCCGGAGGCCTGCCGGCAGCAAGATTCCGGAATTCTTCCTGAGAAGCCTTGAAAGCAGTGAAATGCTCCTATGTTGCAATAACTCAGAACATCATTCTGAGTGTTCCCGACAGAGGTCATTCAGCTGAACACAACCGTGGACTAATTAGAGCCAGATGTAGGCAGTGCCGTCCATAGTGCTGGATGAACAGTGGTGGCGTGCCAAACAACTGAGCTCTAGTTCTCAACAGTTTCACAAAGTGCCCTAAGTTGAGGTTCAACTTACGGCTCCGGTTGAGTAGAGTGTAGCGGTCAAAGCTGTAATCAGTAGCACTCAGGTGAGAAGAACGTGAAGCAGATATAGCCAGTCCGCTGGCAGTGTCCTATGGGGACTAGCCTATCTGGCTGCCACGCCTGAATGTTTGCAAGCGCGGCCGAGCTAAGCAGGCGTAATCGTGCAGCAATGCAATCTGTATAACCTGGCCAAATTTCATGGGTGTACAAGAAACCACGGGGGATTTACAAGCAGATGTTCACCCGGAACAGCCGGACGCCGGCGGGCAGCAAGATTCCGGAACTCTTCCTGAGAAGCCTTGAAAGCAGTGAAACGTTCCTATGTTGCAATAACTAAGAACCTCATTCTGAGTGTTCCCGGCAGAGGTCATTCGGCTGAACACAACCGTGGACTAATTAGAGCCAGATGTAGGCAGTGCCTTCCATAGTGCTGGATGGACAGTGGTGGCGTGCCAAACAACTGAGCTCTAGTTCTCATCACTTTCACAAAGTGCCATAAGTTGAGGTTCAACTTACGGCTCCGGTTGAGTAGAGTGTAGCCGTCAAAGCTGGAATCAGTAGCACTCAGGTGAGAAGAACGGGAAGCAGATATACCCAGTCCATTGGCAGTGTCCTACGGGGACCAGCCTATCTGGCTGCCACGCCTGAATGTTTGCAACCGCGGCCGAGCTAGGCAGGCGCAATTGTGCAGCAATGCAAACTGCATAACCTGGCCAAATTTCACGGGTGTACAAGAAACCACGGGGGATTTACAAGGAGATGTTCACCCGGAACAGCCGGACGCCGGCGGGCAGCAAGATTCCGGAACTCTTCCTGAGAAGCCTTGAAAGCAGAGAAAAGCTCCTATGTTGCAATAACTCAGAACCTCATTCTGAGTGTTGCCGGCAGAGGTCATTCGGCTGAACACAACCATGGACTAATTAGAGCCAGATGTAGGCAGTGCTGTCCATAGTGCTGGATGGACAGTGGTGGCGTGCCAAACAACTTAGCTCTAGTTCTCAACAGTTTCACAAAGTTCCATGAGTTGAGGTTCAACTTACTGCTCCGGTTGAGTAGAGTGTAGCCGTCAAAGATGGAATTAGTAGCACTCAGGTGAGAAGAACGGGAAGCAGATATACCCAGTCCGCTGGCAGTGTCCTACGGGGACCAGCCTATCTGGCTGCCACACCTGAATGTTTGCAACCGCGGCCGAGCTAGGCAGGCGCAATTGTGCAGCAATGCAAACTGCATAACCTGGCCAAATTTCACGGGTGTACAAGAAACCACCGGGGATTTACAAGGAGATGTTCACCGGGAACAGCCGGACGCCGGCGGGCAGCAAGATTCCGGAACTCTTCCTGAGAAGCCTTGAAAGCAGTGAAACGCTCCTATGTTGAAATAACTCAGAACCTCATTCTGAGTGTTGCCGGCAGAGGTCATTCGGCTGAACACAACCATGGACTAATTAGAGCCAGATGTAGGCAGTGCCGTTCATAGTGCTGGATGGACAGTGGTGGCGTGCCAAACAACTGAGCTCTAGTTCTCAACAGTTTCACAAAGTGCCATAAATAGAGGTTAAACTTACTGCTAAGGTTGAGTAGAGTGTAGCCGTCAAAGCTGGAATCAGTAGCACTCAGGTGAGAAGAACGGGAAGCAGATATACCCAGTCCGCTGGCAGTGTCCTACGGGGACCAGCCTATCTGGCTGCCACGCCTGAATGTTTGCAACCGCGGCCGAGGTAGGCAGGCGCAATTGTGCAGCAATGCAAACTGCATAACCTGGCCAAATTTCACGGGTGTACAAGATACCACGGGGGATTCACAAGGAGATGTTCACCCGGAAGAGCCGGAGTCCTGCCGGCAGCAAGATTCTGGAATTCTTCCTGAGAAGCCTTGAAAGCAGTGAAACACTCCTATGTTGCAATAACTCAGAACCTCATTCTGAGTGTTCCCGGCAGAGGTCATTCAGCTGAACACAACCGTGGACTAATTAGAGCCAGATGTAGGCAGTGCCGTCCATAGTGCTGGATGGACAGTGGTGGCGTGCCAAACAACTGAGCTCTAGTTCTCAACAGTTTCACAAAGTGCCCTAAGTTGAGGTTCAACTTACGGCTCCGGTTGAGTAGAGTGTAGCGGTCAAAGCTGTAATCAGTAGCACTCAGGTGAGAAGAACGTGAAGCAGATATAGCCAGTCCGCTGGCAGTGTCCTACGGGGACTAGACTATCTGGCTGCCACGCCTGAATGTTTGCAAGCGGGGCCGAGCTAAGCAGGCGTAATTGTGCAGCAATGCAAACTGTATAACCTGGCCAAATTTCAAGGGTGTACAAGAAACCACAGGGGATTTACAAGGAGATGTTCACCCGGAACAGCCGGAGTCCTGCCGGCAGCAAGATTCCAGAATTCTTCCTGAGAAGCCTTGAAAGCAGTGAAACGCTCCTATGTTGCAATAACTCAGAACCTCATTCTGAGTGTTCCAGGCAGAGGTCATTCGGCTGAACACAACCGTGGACTAATTAGAGCCAGATGTAGGCAGTGCCGTCCATAGGGCTGGATGAAGAGTGGTGGCGTGCCAAACAACTGAGCTCTAGTTCTCAACAGTTTCAAAAAGTGCCATAATTTGAGGTTCAACTTACTGCTCCGGTTGAGTAGAGTGTAGCCGTCAAAGCTGGAATCAGTAGCACTCAGGTGAGAAGAACGGGAATCAGATATACCCAGTCCGCTGGCAGTGTCCTACGGGGACCAGCCTATCTGGCTGCCACGCCTGAATGTTTGCAACCGCGGCCGAGCTAGGCAGGCGCAATTGTGCAGCAATTCTAACTGCATAACCTGGCCAAATTTCACGGGTGTACAAGAAACCACGGTGGATTTATAAGGAGATGTTCACCCGGAACTGCCGGAGGCTTGCCGGCAGCAAGATTCCGGAATTCTTCCTGAGAAGCCTTGAAAGCAGTGAAACGCTCCTATGTTGCAATAACTCAGAACCTCATTCTGAGTGTTCCAGGCAGAGGTCATTCGGCTGATCACAACCGTGGACTAATTAGAGCCAGATGTAGGCAGTGCCGTCCATAGTGCTGGATGGACAGTGGTGGCGTGCCAAACAACTGAGCTCTAGTTCTCAACAGTTTCACAAAGTGCCCTAAGTTGAGGTTCATCTTACGGCTCCGGTTGAGTAGAGTGTAGCGGTCAAAGCTGGAATCAGTAGCACTCAGGTGAGAAGAACGGGAAGCAGATATAGCCAGTCCGCTGGCAGTGTCCTACGGGGACTAGCCGATCTGGCTGCCACGCCTGAATGTTTGCAAGCGCGGCCGAGCTAAGAAGGCAGAATTGTGCAGCAATGCAAACTGCATAACCTGGCCAAATTTCACGGATGTACAAGAAACCACGGGGGATTTACAAGGAGATGTTCATCCGGAACAGCTGGAGGCCTGCCGGCAGCAAGATTCCGGAATTCTTCCTGAAAAGCCTTGAAAGCAGTGAAACGCTCCTATGTTGCAATACCTCAGAACCTCATTCTGAGTGTTCCCGGCAGAGGTCATTCGGCTGAACACAACCGTGGACTAATTAGAGCCAGATGTAGGCATTCCCGTCCATAGTGCTGGATGGACAGTGGTGGCGTGCAAAACAACTGAGCTCTAGTTCTCATCACTTTCACAAAATTCCATAAGTTGAGGTTCAACTTACTGCTCCGGTTGAGTAGAGTGTAGCCGTCAAAGGTGGAATCAGTAGCACTCAGGTGAGAAGAACGGGAAGTAGATATACCCAGTCCGCTGGCAGTGTACTACGGGGACCAGCCTATCTGGCTGCCACGCCTGAATGTTTGCAACCGCGGCCGAGCTAGGCAGGCGCAATTGTGCAGCAATTCAAACTGCATAACCTGGCCAAATTTCAAGGGTGTACAAGAAACCACAGGGGATTTACAAGGAGATGTTCACCCGGAACAGCCGGAGTCCTGCCGGCAGCAAGATTCCAGAATTCTTCCTGAGAAGCCTTGAAAGCAGTGAAACGCTCCTATGTTGCAATAACTCAGAACCTCATTCTGAGTGTTCCAGGCAGAGGTCATTCGGCTGAACACAACCGTGGACTAATTAGAGCCAGATGTAGGCAGTGCCGTCCATAGGGCTGGATGAAGAGTGGTGGCGTGCCAAACAACTGAGCTCTAGTTCTCAACAGTTTCAAAAAGTGCCATAAGTTGAGGTTCAACTTACTGCTCCGGTTGAGTAGAGTGTAGCCGTCAAAGCTGGAATCAGTAGCACTCAGGTGAGAAGAACGGGAATCAGATATACCCAGTCCGCTGGCAGTGTCCTACGGGGACCAGCCTATCTGGCTGCCACGCCTGAATGTTTGCAACCGCGGCCGAGCTAGGCAGGCGCAATTGTGCAGCAATTCAAACTGCATAACCTGGCCAAATTTCACGGGTGTACAAGAAACCACGGGGGATTTACCAGGAGATGTTTACCCGGAATTGCCGGAGGCCTGCCGGCAGCAAGATTCCGGAATTCTTCCTGAGAAGCCTTGAAAGCAGTGAAACGCTCCTATGTTGAAATAACTGAAAACCTCATTCTGAGTGTTCCCGGCAGAGGTCATTCGGCTGAACACAACCGTGGACTAATTAGAGTCAGATGTAGATAGTGCCGTCCATAGTGCTGGATGGACAGTGGTGGCGTGCCAAACAACTGAGCTCTAGTTCTCATCACTTTCACAAAGTGCCATAAGTTGAGGTTCAACTTACTGCTCCGGTTGAGTAGAGTGTAGCCGTCAAATATGGAATCAGTAGCACTCAGGTGAGAAGCACGGGAAGCAGATATACCCCGTCCGCTGGCAGTGTCCTACGGGGACCAGCCTATCTGGCTGCCACGCCTGAATGTTTGCAACCGAGGCCGAGGTAGGTAGGCGCAATTGTGCAGCAATGCAAACTGCATAACCTGGCCAAATTTCACGGATGGACAAGAAACCACGGGGGATTTACAAGGAGATGTTCACCCGGAAGAGCCGGAGGCCTGCCGGCAGCAAGATTCCGGAATTCTTCCTGAGAAGCCTTGAAAGCAGTGAAACGCTCCTATGTTGCAATAACTCAGAACATCATTCTGAGTGTTCCCGACAGAGGTCATTCAGCTGAACACAACCGTGGACTAATTAGAGCCAGATGTAGGCAGTGCCGTCCATAGTGCTGGATGGACAGTGGTGGCGTGCCAAACAACTGAGCTCTAGTTCTCAACAGTTTCACAAAGTGCCCTAAGTTGAGGTTCAACTTACGGCTCCGGTTGAGTAGTGTGTAGCGGTCAAAGCTGGAATCAGTAGCACTCAGGTGAGAAGAACGTGAAGCAGATATAGCCAGTCCCCTGGCAGTGTCCTACGGGGACTAGCCTATCTGGCTGCCACGCCTGAATGTTTCCAAGTGCGGCCGAGCTAAGCAGGCGTAATTGTGCAGCAATGCAATCTGTATAACCTGGCCAAATTTCACGGATGGACAAGAAACCACGGGGGATTTACAAGGAGATGTTCACCCGGAAGAGCCGGAGGCCTGCCGGCAGCAAGATTCCGGAATTCTTCCTGAGAAGCCTTGAAAGCAGTGAAATGCTCCTATGTTGCAATAACTCAGAACATCATTCTGAGTGTTCCCGACAGAGGTCATTCAGCTGAACACAACCGTGGACTAATTAGAGCCAGATGTAGGCAGTGCCGTCCATAGTGCTGGATGAACAGTGGTGGCGTGCCAAACAACTGAGCTCTAGTTCTCAACAGTTTCACAAAGTGCCCTAAGTTGAGGTTCAACTTACGGCTCCGGTTGAGTAGAGTGTAGCGGTCAAAGCTGTAATCAGTAGCACTCAGGTGAGAAGAACGTGAAGCAGATATAGCCAGTCCGCTGGCAGTGTCCTATGGGGACTAGCCTATCTGGCTGCCACGCCTGAATGTTTGCAAGCGCGGCCGAGCTAAGCAGGCGTAATCGTGCAGCAATGCAATCTGTATAACCTGGCCAAATTTCATGGGTGTACAAGAAACCACGGGGGATTTACAAGCAGATGTTCACCCGGAACAGCCGGACGCCAGCGGGCAGCAAGATTCCGGAACTCTTCCTGAGAAGCCTTGAAAGCAGTGAAACGTTCCTATGTTGCAATAACTAAGAACCTCATTCTGAGTGTTCCCGGCAGAGGTCATTCGGCTGAACACAACCGTGGACTAATTAGAGCCAGATGTAGGCAGTGACTTCCATAGTGCTGGATGGACAGTGGTGGCGTGCCAAACAACTGAGCTCTAGTTCTCATCACTTTCACAAAGTGCCATAAGTTGAGGTTCAACTTACGGCTCCGGTTGAGTAGAGTGTAGCCGTCAAAGCTGGAATCAGTAGCACTCAGGTGAGAAGAACGGGAAGCAGATATACCCAGTCCATTGGCAGTGTCCTACGGGGACCAGCCTATCTGGCTGCCACGCCTGAATGTTTGCAACCGCGGCCGAGCTAGGCAGGCGCAATTGTGCAGCAATGCAAACTGCATAACCTGGCCAAATTTCACGGGTGTACAAGAAACCACGGGGGATTTACAAGGAGATGTTCACCCGGAACAGCCGGACGCCGGCGGGCAGCAAGATTCCGGAACTCTTCCTGAGAAGCCTTGAAAGCAGAGAAAAGCTCCTATGTTGCAATAACTCAGAACCTCATTCTGAGTGTTGCCGGCAGAGGTCATTCGGCTGAACACAACCATGGACTAATTAGAGCCAGATGTAGGCAGTGCTGTCCATAGTGCTGGATGGACAGTGGTGGCGTGCCAAACAACTTAGCTCTAGTTCTCAACAGTTTCACAAAGTTCCATGAGTTGAGGTTCAACTTACTGCTCCGGTTGAGTAGAGTGTAGCCGTCAAAGATGGAATTAGTAGCACTCAGGTGAGAAGAACGGGAAGCAGATATACCCAGTCCGCTGGCAGTGTCCTACGGGGACCAGCCTATCTGGCTGCCACACCTGAATGTTTGCAACCGCGGCCGAGCTAGGCAGGCGCAATTGTGCAGCAATGCAAACTGCATAACCTGGCCAAATTTCACGGGTGTACAAGAAACCACCGGGGATTTACAAGGAGATGTTCACCGGGAACAGCCGGACGCCGGCGGGCAGCAAGATTCCGGAACTCTTCCTGAGAAGCCTTGAAAGCAGTGAAACGCTCCTATGTTGAAATAACTCAGAACCTCATTCTGAGTGTTGCCGGCAGAGGTCATTCGGCTGAACACAACCATGGACTAATTAGAGCCAGATGTAGGCAGTGCCGTTCATAGTGCTGGATGGACAGTGGTGGCGTGCCAAACAACTGAGCTCTAGTTCTCAACAGTTTCACAAAGTGCCATAAATAGAGGTTAAACTTACTGCTAAGGTTGAGTAGAGTGTAGCCGTCAAAGCTGGAATCAGTAGCACTCAGGTGAGAAGAACGGGAAGCAGATATACCCAGTCCGCTGGCAGTGTCCTACGGGGACCAGCCTATCTGGCTGCCACGCCTGAATGTTTGCAACCGCGGCCGAGGTAGGCAGGCGCAATTGTGCAGCAATGCAAACTGCATAACCTGGCCAAATTTCACGGGTGTACAAGATACCACGGGGGATTTACAAGGAGATGTTCACCCGGAAGAGCCGGAGTCCTGCCGGCAGCAAGATTCTGGAATTCTTCCTGAGAAGCCTTGAAAGCAGTGAAACACTCCTATGTTGCAATAACTCAGAACCTCATTCTGAGTGTTCCCGGCAGAGGTCATTCAGCTGAACACAACCGTGGACTAATTAGAGCCAGATGTAGGCAGTGCCGTCCATAGTGCTGGATGGACAGTGGTGGCGTGCCAAACAACTGAGCTCTAGTTCTCAACAGTTTCACAAAGTGCCCTAAGTTGAGGTTCAACTTACGGCTCCGGTTGAGTAGAGTGTAGCGGTCAAAGCTGTAATCAGTAGCACTCAGGTGAGAAGAACGTGAAGCAGATATAGCCAGTCCGCTGGCAGTGTCCTACGGGGACTAGACTATCTGGCTGCCACGCCTGAATGTTTGCAAGCGGGGCCGAGCTAAGCAGGCGTAATTGTGCAGCAATGCAAACTGTATAACCTGGCCAAATTTCAAGGGTGTACAAGAAACCACAGGGGATTTACAAGGAGATGTTCACCCGGAACAGCCGGAGTCCTGCCGGCAGCAAGATTCCAGAATTCTTCCTGAGAAGCCTTGAAAGCAGTGAAACGCTCCTATGTTGCAATAACTCAGAACCTCATTCTGAGTGTTCCAGGCAGAGGTCATTCGGCTGAACACAACCGTGGACTAATTAGAGCCAGATGTAGGCAGTGCCGTCCATAGGGCTGGATGAAGAGTGGTGGCGTGCCAAACAACTGAGCTCTAGTTCTCAACAGTTTCAAAAAGTGCCATAATTTGAGGTTCAACTTACTGCTCCGGTTGAGTAGAGTGTAGCCGTCAAAGCTGGAATCAGTAGCACTCAGGTGAGAAGAACGGGAATCAGATATACCCAGTCGGCTGGCAGTGTCCTACGGGGACCAGCCTATCTGGCTGCCACGCCTGAATGTTTGCAACCGCGGCCGAGCTAGGCAGGCGCAATTGTGCAGCAATTCTAACTGCATAACCTGGCCAAATTTCACGGGTGTACAAGAAACCACGGTGGATTTATAAGGAGATGTTCACCCGGAACTGCCGGAGGCTTGCCGGCAGCAAGATTCCGGAATTCTTCCTGAGAAGCCTTGAAAGCAGTGAAACGCTCCTATGTTGCAATAACTCAGAACCTCATTCTGAGTGTTCCAGGCAGAGGTCATTCGGCTGATCACAACCGTGGACTAATTAGAGCCAGATGTAGGCAGTGCCGTCCATAGTGCTGGATGGACAGTGGTGGCGTGCCAAACAACTGAGCTCTAGTTCTCAACAGTTTCACAAAGTGCCCTAAGTTGAGGTTCATCTTACGGCTCCGGTTGAGTAGAGTGTAGCGGTCAAAGCTGGAATCAGTAGCACTCAGGTGAGAAGAACGGGAAGCAGATATAGCCAGTCCGCTGGCAGTGTCCTACGGGGACTAGCCGATCTGGCTGCCACGCCTGAATGTTTGCAAGCGCGGCCGAGCTAAGAAGGCGGAATTGTGCAGCAATGCAAACTGCATAACCTGGCCAAATTTCACGGATGTACAAGAAACCACGGGGGATTTACAAGGAGATGTTCATCCGGAACAGCTGGAGGCCTGCCGGCAGCAAGATTCCGGAATTCTTCCTGAAAAGCCTTGAAAGCAGTGAAACGCTCCTATGTTGCAATACCTCAGAACCTCATTCTGAGTGTTCCCGGCAGAGGTCATTCGGCTGAACACAACCGTGGACTAATTAGAGCCAGATGTAGGCATTCCCGTCCATAGTGCTGGATGGACAGTGGTGGCGTGCAAAACAACTGAGCTCTAGTTCTCATCACTTTCACAAAATTCCATAAGTTGAGGTTCAACTTACTGCTCCGGTTGAGTAGAGTGTAGCCGTCAAAGGTGGAATCAGTAGCACTCAGGTGAGAAGAACGGGAAGTAGATATACCCAGTCCGCTGGCAGTGTACTACGGGGACCAGCCTATCTGGCTGCCACGCCTGAATGTTTGCAAATGCAGCCGAGCTAGGCAGGCGCAATTGTGCAACAATTCAAACTGCATAACCTGGCCAAATTTCACGGGTGTACAAGGAACCGCGGGTGATTTACAAGGAGATGTTCACCCGGAACAGCCGGAGGCCTGCTGGCAGCAAGATTCCGGAATTCTTCCTGAGAAGCCTTGAAAGCAGTGAAACGCTCCTATGTTGCAATAACTCAGAACCTCATTCTTAGTGTTGCCGGCAGAGGTCATTCGGCTGAACACAACCATGGACTAATTAGAGCCAGATGTAGGCAGTGCCGTCCATAGTGCTGGATGGACAGTGGTGGCGTGCCAAACAACTGAGCTCTAGTTCTCAACAGTTTCACAAAGTGCCCTAAGTTGAGGTTCAACTTACTGCTCAGGTTGAATAGAGTGTAGCGCTCAAACCTGGAATCAGTAGCACTCAGGTGAGAAGAACGGGAAGCATATATACCCAGTCCGCTGGCAGTGTCCTACGGGGACCAGCCTATCTGGCTGAAACACCTGATTGTTTGAAACCGCGGCCGAGCTAGGCAGGCACAATTGTGCAGCAATGCAAACTGCATAACCTAGCCAGATTTCATGGGTGTAAAAGAAACCACGGGGGATTTACAAGGAGATGTTCAACCGGAACAGCCGTAGGCCTGCCGGCAGCAAGATTCCGGAATTCTTCCTGAGAAGCCTTGAAAGCAGTGAAACGCTCCTATGTTGCAATAACTCAGAACCTCATTCTGAGTGTTCCCGGAAGAAATCATTCGGCTGAACACAACCGTGGACTAATTAGAGCCAGATGTAGGCAGTGCCGTCCATAGTGCTGGATGGAGAGTGGTGGCGTGCCAAACAACTGAGTTCTAGTTCTCAACACTTTCACAAAGTGCCATAAGTTGAGGTTTAACTTACTGCTCCGGTTGAGTAGAGTGTAGCTATCAAAGCTGGAATCAGTAGCACTCAGGTGAGAAGAACGGGAAACAGATATACCCAGTCCGCTGGCAGTGTCCTACGGGGACCAGCCTATCTGGCTGCCACGCCTGAATGTTTGAAACCCCGGCCGAGCTAGGCAGGCGCAATTGTGCAGCAATGCAAACTGCATAACCTGGCCAAATTTCACGATTGTACAAGAAACCACGGGGGATTTACAAGGAGATGTTCAACCGGAACTGCCGGAGGCCTGCCGGCAGCAAGATTACGGAATTCTTCCTGAGAAGCAATGAAAGCAGTGAAACGCTCCTATGTTGCAATAACTCAGAACCTCATTCTGAGTGTTCCCGACAGAGGTCATTTGGCTGAACACAACCGTGGACATATTAGAGCCAGATGTAGGCAGTGCCGTCCATAGTGCTGGATGGACAGTGGTGGCGTGCCAAACAACTGAGCTCTACTTCTCAACACTTTCACAAAGTGCCATAAGTTGAGGTTCAACTTATTGCTCGGGTTGAGTAGAGTGTAGCCGTCAAAGCTGGAATCAGTAGCACTCAGGTGAGAAGAACGGGAAGCAGATATACCCAGTCCATTGGCAGTGTCCTACGGGGACCAGCCTATCTGGCTCCCAAGCCTGAATGTTTGCAACCGCGGCCGAGCTAGGCAGGCACAATTGTGCAGCAATTCAAACTGCATAACCTGGACAGATTTTACGAGTGTACAAGAAACCACGGGGGATTTACAAGGAGATGTTCACCCGGAAATGCCGGAGGCCTGCCGGCAGCAAGATTCCGGAATTCTTCCTGAGAAGCCTTGAAAGCAGTGAAACGCTCCTATGTTGCAATAACTCAGAACATCATTCTGAGTGTTCCCCACAGAGGTCATTCGTCTGAACACAACCGTCGACTAATTAGAGCCAGATGTAGGCAGTGCCCTCCATAGTGATGGATGGAGAGTGGTGGCGTGCCAAACAACTGAGCTCTAGTTCTCATCACTTTCACAAAATGCCATAAGTTGAGGTTCAACTTACTGCTCCGGTTGAGTAGAGTGTAGCGGTCAAATCTGGAATCAGTAGCACTCAGGTGAGAAGAACGGGAAGCAGATATACCCAGTCCGCTGGTAGTGTCCTACAGGGACCAGCCCATCTGGCTGCCACGCCTGAAGATTTGCAAACGAGGCCGAGCTAGGCAGGCGCAATTGTGCAGCAATGCAAACTGCATAACCTGGCCAGATTTCAAGGGTGTACAAGAAACCACGGGGGATTTACAAGGAGATGTTCACCCGGAACAGCCGGACGCCGGCGGGCAGCAAAATTCCGGAACTCTTCCTGAGAAGCCTTGAAAGCAGTGAAACGCTCCTATGTTGCAATAACTCAGAACCTCATTCTGAGTGTTCCCGGCAGAGGTCATTCGGCTGAACACAACCGTGGACTAATTAGAGCCAGATGTAGGCAGTGCCATCCATAGTGCTGGATGGACAGTGGTGTCGTGCCAAACAACTGATCTCTAGTTCTCAACACTTTCACAAAGTGCCATAAGTTGAGGTTCAACTTACTGCTCAGGTTGAGTAGAGTGTAGCCGTCAAAGCTGGAATCAGTAGCACTCAGGTGAGAAGAACGGGAAGCAGATATACCCAGTCCGCTGGCAGTGTCCTACGGGGACCAGCCTATCTGGCTGCCACGCCTGAATGTTTGCAACCGCGGGCTAGCTAGGCAGGCGCAATTGTGCAGCAATGCAAACTGCATAACCTGGCCAAATTTCACGGGTGTACAAGAAACCACCGGGGATTTACAAGGAGATGTTCACCCAGAACAGCCGGACGCCGGCGGGCAGCAAGATTCCGGAACTCTTCCTGAGAAGCCTTGAAAGCAGTGAAACGCTCCTATGTTGCAATAACTCAGAACCTCATTCTGAGTGTTCCCGGCAGAGGTCATTCGGCTGAACACAACCGTGGACTAATTAGAGCCAGATGTAGGCAGTGCCGTCCATAGTGCTGGATGGACAGTGGTGGCGTGCCTAACAACTGAGCTGTAGTTCTCATCACTTTCAGAAAGTGCCATAAGTTGAGGTTCAACTTACTGCTCCGGTTGAGTAGAGTGTAGCCGTCAAAGATGGAATCAGTAGCACTCAGGTGAGAAGAACAGGAAGCAGATATACCCAGTCCATTGGCAGTGTCCTACGGGGACCAGCCTATCTGGCTGCCACGCCTGAATGTTTGCAACCGCGGCCGAGCTAGGCAGGCGCAATTGTGCAGCAATGCAAACTGCATAACCTGGCCAAATTTCACGGGTGTACAAGAAACCACGGGGGATTTACAAGGAGATGTTCACCCGGAACAGCCGGACGCAGGCGGGCAGCAAGAAACCGGAACTCTTCCTGAGAAGCCTTGAAAGCAGTGAAAAGCTCCTATGTTGCAATAACTCAGAACCTCATTCTGAGTGTTGCCGGCAGAGGTCATTCGGCTGAACACAACCATGGACTAATTAGAGCCAGATGTAGGCAGTGCCGTCCATAGTGCTGGATGGACAGTGGTGGCGTGCCAAACAACTGAGCTCTAGTTCTCAACAGTTTCACAAAGTGCCATGAGTTGAGGTTCAACTTACTGCTCCGGTTGAGTAGAGTGTAGCCGTCAAAGATGGAATCAGTAGCACTCAGGTGAGAAGAACGGGAAGCAGATATACCTAGTCCGCTGGCAGTGTCCTACGGGGACCAGCCTATCTGGTTGCCACACCTGAATGTTTGCAACCGCGGCCGAGCTAGGCAGGCACAATTGTGCAGCAATGCAAACTGCATAACCTGGCCAAATATCACGGGTGAACAAGAAACCACTGGGGATTTACAAGGAGATGTTCAGCCGGAACTGCCAGAGGCCTGCCGGCAGTAAGATTCCGGAATTCTTTCTGGGAAGCCTTGAAAGCAGTGAAACGCTCCTATGTTGCAATAACTCAGAACCTCATTCTGAGTGTCCCCGGCCGAGGTCATTCGGCTGAACACAACCGTGGACTAATTAGAGCCAGATGTAAGCAGTGCCGTCCATAGTGCTGGATGGACAGTGGTGGCGTGCCAAACAACTGAGCTCTAGTTCTCCACAGTTTCACAAAGTGCCATAAGTAGAGGTTAAACTTACTGCTCCGGTTGAGTAGAGTGTAGCCGTCAAAGCTGGAATCAGTAGCACTCAGGTGAGAAGAACGGGAAGCAGATATACCCAGTCCGCTGGCATTGTCCTACGGGGACCAGCCTATCTGGCTGCCACGCCTGAATGTTTGCAACTGCAGTCGAGGTAGGCAGGCGCAATTGTGCAGCAATGCAAACTGCATAACCTGGCCAAATTTCACGGATGTACAAGAAACCACGGGGGATTTACAAGGAGATGTTCACCCGGAAGAGCCGGAGGCCTGCCGGCAGCAAGATTCCGGAATTCTTCCTGAGAAGCCTTGAAAGCAGTGAAACGCTCCTATGTTGCAATAACTCTGAACCTCATTCTGAGTGTTCCCGGCAGAGGTCATTCAGCTGAACACAACCGTGGACTAATTAGAGCCAGATGCAGGCAGTGCCGTCCATAGTGCTGGATGGACAGTGGTGGCGTGCCAAACAACTGAGCTCTAGTTTTCAACAGTTTCACAAAGTGCCCTAAGTTGAGGTACAACTTACGGCTCCGGTTGAGTAGAGTGTAGCCGTCAAAGCTGGAATCAGTAGCACTAAGGTGAGAAGAACGTGAAGCAGATATAGCCAGTCCGCTGGCAGTGTCCTACGTGGACTAGCCTATCTGGCTGCCACGCCTGAATGTTTGCAAGCGCGGCCGAGCTCAGCAGGCGGAATTGTGCAGCAATGCAAACTGTATAACCTGGCCAAATTTCAAGGGTGTACAAGAAACCACATTGGATATACAAGGAGATGTTCACCCGGAACAGGCGGAGGCCTGCCGGCAGCAAGATTCCAGAATTCTTCCTGAGAAGCCTTGAAAGCAGTGAGACGCTCCTATGTTGCAATAACTCAGAACCTCATTCTGAGTGTTCCCGGAAGAAATCATTCGGCTGAACACAACCGTGGACTAATTAGAGCCAGATGTAGGCAGTGCCGTCCATAGGGCTGGATGGAGAGTGGTGGAGTGCCAAACAACTGAGCGCTAGTTCTCAACAGTTTCACAAAGTGCCATAAGTTGAGGTTCAACTTACTGCTCCGGTTGAGTAGAGTGTAGCCGTCAAAGCTGGAATCAGTAGCACTCAGGTGAGAAGAACGGGAAGCAGATATACCCAGTCCGCCGGCAGTGTCCTACGGGGACCAGCCTATCTGGCTGCCATGCCTGAATGTTTGCAACCGCGTCCGAGCTAGGCAGGCGCAATTGTGCAGCAATGCGAACTGCATAACCTGGCCAAATATCACATATGTACAAGAAACCACGGGGGATTTACAAGGAGATGTTCACCCGGAACAGCCGGAGGCCTGCCGGCAGCAAGATTCCAGAATTCTTCCTGAGAAGCCTTGAAAGCAGTGAAACGCTCCTATGTTGCAATAACTCAGAACCTCATTCTGAGTGTTCCAGGCAGAGGTCATTCGGCTGAACACAACCGTGGACTAATTAGAGCCAGATGTAGGCAGTGCCGTCCATAGTGCTGGATGGACAGTGGTGGCGTGCCAAACAACTGAGCTCTAGTTCTCATCACTTTCACAAAATTCCATAAGTTGAGGTTCAACTTACTGCTCCGGTTGAGTAGAGTGTAGCCGTCAAAGGTGGAATCAGTAGCACTCAGGTGAGAAGAAAGGGAAGCAGATATACCCAGTCCGCTGGCAGTGTACTACGGGGACCAGCCTATCTGGCTGCCACGCCTGAATGTTTGCAACCGTGGCTGAGCTTGGCAGGCGCATTTGTGCAGCAATGCAAACTGCATAACCTGTCCAAATTTCACGGATGTACAAGAAACCAAGGGGGATTTACAAGGAGATGTTCACCCGGAAGAGCCGGAGGCCTGCCGGCAGCAAGATTCGCGAATTCTTCCTGAGAAGCCTTGAAAGCAGTGAAACGATCCTATGTTGCAATAACTCAGAACCTCATTCTGAGTGTTCCAGGCAGAGGTCATTCGGCTGAACACAACCGTGGACTAATTAGAGCCAGATGTAGGCAGTGCCGTCCATAGTGCTGGATGGACAGTGGTGGCGTGCCAAACAACTGAGCTCTAGTTCTCATCACTTTCACAAAGTGCCATAAGTTGAGGTTCAACTTACTGCTCCGGTTGAGTAGAGTGTAGCCGTGAACGCTGGATTCAGTATCACTCAGGTGAGAAGAACGGGAAGCAGATTTACCCAGTCCGCTGGCAGTGTCCTACGGGGACCAGCCTATCTGGCTGCCAGGCCTGAATGTTTGCAACCGCGGCCGAGCTAGGCAGGCGCAATTGTGCAGCAATGCAAACTGCATAACCTGGCCAAATTTCACGGGTGTACAAGGAACCGCGGGTGATTTACAAGGAGATGTTCACCCGGAACAGCCGGAGGCCTGCTGGCAGCAAGATTCCGGAATTCTTCCTGGGAAGCCTTGAAAGCAATGAAACGCTCCTATGTTGCAATAACTCAGAACCTCATTCTGAGTGTTCCCGGCAGAGGTCATTCGGCTGAACACAACCATGGACTAATTAGAGCCAGATGTAGGCAGTGCCGTCCATAGTGCTGGATGGACAGTGGTGGCTTGCCAAACAACTGAGCTCTAGTTCTCAACAGTTTCACAAAGTGCCCTAAGTTGAGGTTCAACTTACTGCTCCGGTTGAGTAGAGTGTAGCGGTCAATCCTGGAATCAGTAGCACTCAGGTGAGAAGAACGGGAAGCAGATATACCCAGTCCGCTGGCAGTGTCCTACGGGGACCAGCCTATCTGGCTGAAACACCTGAATGTTTGAAACCGCGGCCGAGCTAGGCAGGCGCAATTGTGCAGCAATGCAAACTGCATAACCTAGCCAGATTTCATGGGTGTACAAGAAACCACGGGGGATTTACAAGGAGATGTTCACCCGGAACAGCCGGAGGCCTGCCAGCAGCAAGATTCCGGAATTCTTCCTGAGAAGCCTTGAAAGCAGTGAAACGCTCCTATGTTGCAATAACTCAGATCCTCATTCTGAGTGTTCCCGGCAGAAATCATTCGGCTGAACACAACCGTGGACTAATTAGAGCCAGATGTAGGCAGTGCCGTCCATAGTGCTGGATGGAGAGTGGTGGCTTGCCAAACAACTGAGCTCTAGTTCTCAACATTTTCACAAAGTGCCATAAGTTGAGGTTCAACTTACTGCTCCGGTTGAGTAGAGTCGAGCTATCAAAGCTGGAATCAGTAGCACTCAGGTGAGAAGAACGGGAAGCAGATATACCCAGTCCCCTGGCAGTGTCCTACGGGGACCAGCCAATCTGGCTGCCACGCCTGAATGTTTGCAACCCCGGCCGAGCTAGGCAGGCGCAATTGTGCAGCATTGCAAACTGCATAACCTGGCCAAATTTCACGGGTGTACAAGAAATCACGGGGGATTTACAAGGAGATGTTCACCCGGAACAGCCGGACGCCGGCGGGCAGCAAGATTCCGGAACTCTTCCTGAGAAGCCATGAAAGCAGTGAAACGCTCCTATGTTGCAATAACTCAGAACCTCATTCTGAGTGTTACCGACAGAGGTCATTTGGCTGAACACAACCGTGGACTAATTAGAGCCAGATGTAGGCAGTGCCGTCCATAGTGCTGGATGGAGAGTGGTGGCGTGCCAAACAACTGAGCTCTAGTTCTCAACACTTTCACAAAGTGCCATAAGTTGAGGTTCAACTTATTGCTCGGGTTGAGTAGAGTGTAGCCGTCAAAGCTGGAATCAGTAGCACTCAGGTGAGAAGAACGGGAAGCAGATGTACCCAGTCCGCTGGCAGTGTCCTGCAGGGACCAGCCTATCTGGCTTGCACGCCTGAATGTTTGCAACCGCGGCCGAGCTAGGCAGGCCCAATTGTGCAGCAATTCAAACTGCATAACCTGGACAGATTTCACGGGTGTACAAGAAACCTCGGCGGATTTACAAGGAGATGTTCACCCGGAACTGCAGGAGGCCTGCCGGCAGCAAGATTCCGGAATTCTTCCTGAGAAGCCTTGAAAGCAGTGAAACGCTCCTATGTTGCAATAACTCAGAACCTCATTCTGAGTATTCCCCGCAGAGGTCATTCGTCTGAACACAACCGTCGACTAATTAGAGCCAGATGTAGGCAGTGCAGACCATAGTGCTGGATGGACAGTGGTGGCGTGCCAAACAACTGAGCTCTAGTTCTCATCACTTTCACAAAATTCCATAAGATGAAGTTCAACTTACTGCTCCGGTTGAGTAGAGTATAGCCGTCAAAGGTGGAATCAGTAGCACTCAGGTGAGAAGAACGGGAAGCAGATATACCCAGTCCGCTGGCAGTGTCCTACGGGGACCAGCCTATCTGGCTGCCACGCCTGAATGTTTGCAACCGTGGCCGAGCTAGGCAGGCGCAATTGTGCAGCAATGCAAACTGCATAACCTGGCCAAATTTCACGGGTGTACAAGAAACCACGGGGGATTTACAAGGAGATATTCACCCGGAACAGCCGGAGGCCTGCCGGCAGCAAGGTTCCGGAATTCTTCCTGAGAAGCCTTGAAAGCAGTGAAACGCTCCTATGTTGCAATAACTCAGAACATCATTCTGAGTGTTCCCGGCAGAGGTCATTCGGCTGAACACAACCATGGACTAATTAGAGCCAGATGTAGGCAGTGCCGTCCATAGTGCTGGATGGACAGTGGTGGCGTGCCAAACAACTGAGCTCTAGTTCTCATCACTTTCACAAAGTGCCATAAGTTGAGGTTCAACTTACTGCTCCGGTTGAGTAGAGTGTAGCCGTCAAAGCTGGAATCAGTAGCACTCAGGTGAGAAGAACGGGAAGCAGATATACCCAGTCCGCTTGCAGTGTCCTACGGGGACCAGCCTATCTGGCTGCCACGCCTGAATGTTTGCAACCGCGGCCGAGCTAGGCAGGTGCAATTGTGCAGCAATGCAAACTGCATAACCTGGACAGATTTCACGGGTGTACAAGAAACCACGGGGGATTTACAAGGAGATGTTCACCCGGAACAGCCGGAGGCCTGCCGGCAGCAAGATTCCGGAATTCTTCCTGAGAAGCCTTGAAAGCAGTGAAACGCTCCTATGTTGCAATAACTCAGAACCTCATTCTGAGTGTTCCCGGCAGAACTCATTCCGCTGAACACAACCGTGGACTAATTAGAGCCAGATGTAGGCAGTGCCGTCCATAGTGCTGGATGGACAGTGGTGGCGTGCCAAACAACTGAGCTCTAGTTCTCAACAGTTTCACAAAGTGCCATAAGTTGAGGTTCAACTTACTGCTCCGGTTGAGTAGAGTGTAGCCGTCAAAGCTGGAATCAGTAGCACTCAGGTGAGAAGAACGGGAAGCAGATATACCCAGTCCGCTGGCAGGGTCCTAGGGGACCAGCCTATGTGGCTGCCACGCCTGAATGTTTGCAACCGCTGCTGTGCTTGGCAGGCGCAATTGTGCCGCAATGCAAACTGCATATCCTGGCAAAATTTCACGGGTGTACAAGAAACCACGGGGGATTTACAAGGAAATGTTCACCCGGAACAGCCGGAGGCCTGCCTGCAGCAAGATTCCGGAATTCTTCCTGAGAAGCCTTGAAATCAGTGAAACGCTCCTATGTTGCAATAACTCAGAACCTCATTCTGAGTGTTCCTGGCAGAGGTCATTGTGTTGAACACAACCGTGGACTAATTAGAGACAGATGTATGCAGTGCCGTCCATAGTGCTGGATGGAGAGTGGTGGCGTGCCAAACAACTGAGCTCTAGTTCTCAACATTTTCACAAAGTGCCATAAGTTGAGGTTCAACTTACTGCTCCGGTTGAGTAGAGTGTAGCCGTCAAAGCTGGAATCAGTAGCACTCAGGTGAGAAGAACGGGAAGCAGATATACCGAGTCCGCTGGCAGTGTCGTACGGGGACCAGCCTATGTGGCTGCCACGGTTTAATGTTTGTAACCGCGGCCAAGCTAGGCAGGCGCAATTGTGCAGCAATGCAAACTGCATAACCAAGCCAAATTTCACGGGTGTACAAGAAACCACGGGGGATTTACAAGGAGATGTTCACCCGGAACAGCCGGAGGCCTGCCGGCAGCAAGATTCCGGAATTCTTCCTGAGAAGCCTTGAAGGCAGTGAAACGCTCCTATGTTGCAATAACTCAGAACCTCATTCTGAGTGTTCCCGGCAGAGGTCATTCGGCTGAACACAACCGTGGACTAATTAGAGCCAGATGTAGGCAGTGCCGTCCATAGTGCTGGATGGACAGTGGTGGCGTGCCAAACAACTGAGCTCTAGTTCTCAACAGTTTCACAAAGTGCCCTAAGTTGAGGTTCAACTTACTGCTCCGGTTGAGTAGAGTGTAGCCGTCAAGGCTGGAATCAGTAGCACTCAGGTGAGAAGAACGGGAAGCAGATATACCCAGTCGGCTGGCAGAGTCCTACGGGGACCAGCCTATCTGGCTGCCACGCCTGAATGTTTGCAACCGCGGCCGAGCTAGGCAGCACAATTGTGCAGCAATGCAAACTGCATAACCTGGCCACATTTCACGGGTGTACAAGAAACCACGGGGGATTTACAAGGAGATGTTCAGCCGGAACAGCCGGCGGCCTTCCGGCACCAAGATTCCGGAATTCTTCCTGAGAAGCCTTGAAAGCAGTGAAACGCTCCAGTGTTACAATAACTCAGAACCTCATTCTGAGTGTTGCCGGCAGAGGTCATTCGGCTGAACACAACCGTGGACTAATTAGAGCCAGATGTAGGCAGTTCCGTCCATAGTGCTGGATGGACATTGGTATCGTGCCAAACAACTGAGCTCTAGTTCTCAACAGTTTCACAAAGTGCCATAAGTTGAGGTTCAACTAACTGCTCCGGTTGAGTAGAGTGTAGCCTTCAAGGCTGAAATCAGTAGCACTCAGGTGAGAAGAACGGGAACCAGATATACACAGTCCGCTGGCAGAGTCCTACGGGGACCAGACTATCCGGCTGTCACGCCTGAATGTTTGCAACCGCGGGCTAGCTAGGCAGCGCAATTGTGCAGCAATGCAAACTGCATAACCTGGCCACATTTCACGGGTGTACAAGAAATCAAGGGGGATTTACAAGGAGATGTTCACCGGAACAGCCAGAGGCCTGCCGGCAGCAAGATTCCGGAATTCTTCCTTAGAAGCCTTGAAAGCAGTGAAACGCTCCTATGTTGCAATAACTCAGAACCGCATTCTGAGTATTCCCGGCAGAGGTCATTCGGCTGAACACAACTGTGGACTAATTAGAGCCAGATGTAGGCAGTGCCGTCCATAGTGCTGGATGGAGAGTGGTGGTGTGCCAAACAACTGAGCTCTAGTTCTC
Source organism: Dipodomys merriami (assembly GCF_024711535.1). Classification (NCBI taxonomy): domain Eukaryota; kingdom Metazoa; phylum Chordata; class Mammalia; order Rodentia; family Heteromyidae; genus Dipodomys; species Dipodomys merriami. The sequence goes on from NW_027204481.1 coordinate 1,016,982, forward strand.
AACAGTTTCACAAAGTGCCATAAGTAGAGGTTCAACTTAATGTTCCGGTTGAGTAGACTGTAGCCGTCAAAGCTGGAATCAGTAGCACTCAGGTGAGAAGAACGGGAAGCAGATATATCCAGTCCGCTGGCAAAGTCCTACGGGGACCAGCCTATCTGGCAGCCACGCCTGAATATTTGCAACCGCGGCCGAGCTAGGCAGGCCCAATTGTGCAGCAATGCAAACTGCATAAAATGGCCACATTTCACTGGTGTACAAGAAACCACGGGGGATTTACAAGGAGATGTTCACCCGGAACAGCAGGAGGCCTGCCGGCAGCAAGATTCCGGAATTCTTCCTGAGAAGCCTTGAAAGCAGTGAAACGCTCCTATGTTGCAATAACTCAGAACCTCATTCTGAGTGTTCCCGGCAGAGGTCATTCGGCTGAACACAATCGTGGACTAATTAGAGCCAGATGTACGGAGTTACGTCCATAGTGCTGGATGCACAGTGGTGGCGTGCCAAACAACTTAGATCTAGTTTTCAACAGTTTCACAAAGTGCCATAAGTTGAGGTTCAAATTACTACTCCGGTGGAGTAGAGTGTAGCCGTCAAAGCTGGAATCAGTAGCACTCAGGTGAGAAGAACGGGAAGCAGATATACCCAGTCCGCTGTCAGAGTCCTATGGGGACCAGCCTATCTGGCTGCCATGCCTTAATGTTTGCAACTGCGGCCGACCTAGGCAGGCGCAATTGTGCAGCAATGCAAACTGCATAACCTGGCCAAATTTCACGGGTGTACAAGAAACCACGGGGGATTTACAAGGAGATGTTCACCCGGAACAGCCGGAGGCATGCCGGCAGCAAGATTCCGGAATTCTTCCTGAGAAGCCTTGAAAGCAGTGAAACCCTCCTATGTTGCAATAACTCAGAACCTCATTCTGAGGGTTCCCGCAGAGGTCATTCGGCTTAACACAACCGTGGACTAATTAGAGCCAGATGTAGGCAGTGCCGTCCATAGTGATGGATGGACAGTGGTGGCGTGCCAAACAACTGAGCTCTAGTTCTCAACAGTTTCACAAAGTGCCATAAGTAGAGGTTCAACTTAATACTCCGGTTGAGTAGAGTGTAGCGGTCAAAGCTGGAATCAGTAGCACTCAGGTGAGAAGAACGGGAAGCAGATATACCCAGTCCGCTGGCAGAGTCTTACGGGGACCAGCCTATCTGGCTGTCACGCCTGAATGTTTGCAACCGCGGCCGAGCTAGGCAGGCGCAATTGTGCAGTAATGCAAACTACATAACCTGGCCAAATTTCACGGGTGTACAAGAAACCACGGGGGATTTACAAGGAGATGTTCAGCCGGAACAGCCGGCGGCCTTCCGGCACCAAGATTCCGGAATTCTTCCTGAGAAGCCTTGAAAGCAGTGAAACGCTCCTGTGTTACAATAACTCAGAACCTCATTCTGAGTGTTGCCGGCAGAGGTCATTCGGCTGAACACAACCGTGGACTAATTAGAGCCAGATGTAGGCAGTGCCGTCCATAGTGCTGGATGGACAGTGGTGGTGTGCCAAACAACTGAGCTCTAGTTCTCAACAGTTTCACAAAGTGCCATCAGTTGAGGTTCAACTTACTGCTCTGCTTGAGTAGAGTGCAGCCGTCAAAGCTGAAATCAGTAGCACTCAGGTGAGAAGAACGGGAAGCAGATACACCCAGTCCGCTGGTAGAGTCCTACGGGGACAAGCCTATCTGGCTGCCACGCCTGAATGTTTGTAACCGCGGCCGAGCTAGGCAGGGGCAATTGTGCAGAAATGCAAACTGCATAACCTGGCCAAATTTCGCGGGTGTACAAGAAACCACGGGGGATTTACAAGGAGATGTTCACCCGGAACAGCCGGAGGCCTGCCGTCAGCAAGATTCCAGAATTCTTCCTGAGAAGCCTTGAAAGCAGTGAAACGCTCCTATGTTGCAATAACTCAGAACCTCAATCTGAGTGTTCCCAGCAGAGGTCATTCGGCTGAACACAATCGTGGACTAATTAGAGCCAGATGTAGGCAGTTCCGTCCATAGTGCTGGATGGACAATGGTATCGTGCCAAACAACTGAGCTCTAGTTCTCAACAGTTTCACAAAGGGCCATAAGTTGAGGTTCAACTTACTGCTCCGGTTGAGTAGAGTGTAGCCGTCAAAGCTGGAATCAGTAGCACTCAGGTGAGAAGAACGGGAAGCAGATATACCCAGTCCGCTGGTAGAGTCCTACGGGGACCAGCCTATCTGGCTGCCACGCCTGAATGTTTGCAACCGCGGCCGAGCTAGGCAGGCACAATTGTGCAGCCATGCAAACTGCATAACCTGTCCAAATTTCACGGATGTACAAGAAACCACGGGGGATTTACAAGGAGATGTTCACCCGGAACAGCCGGAGGCCTGCCGGCAGCAAGATTCCGGAATTCTTCCTGAGAAGCCTTGAAAGCAGTGAAACGCTCCTATGTTGCAATAACTCAGAACCTCATTCTGAGTGTTCCCAGCAGAGGTCATTCGGCTGAACACAACCGAGGACTAATTAGAGCCAGATGTAGGCAGTGCCGTCCATAGTGCTGGATGGACAGTGGTGGCGTGCCAAACAACTGAGCTCTAGTTCTCAACAGTTTCACAAAGTGCCATAAGTTGAGGTTCAACTTAATGCTCCGGTTGAGTAGAGTGTAGCCGTCAAAGCTGGAATCAGTAGCACTCAGGTGAGAAGAACGGGAAGCAGATATACCGAGTCCGCTGGAAGGGTCCTAGGGGACCAGCCTATCTGGCTGCCACGCCTGAATGTTTGCAACCGCTGCTGTGCTTGGCAGGCGCAATTGTGCAGCAATGCAAACTGCATATCCTGGCAAAATTTCACGGGTGTACAAGAAACCACGGGGGATTTACAAGGAGATGTTCACCCGGAACAGCCGGAGGCCTGCCGGCAGCAAGATTCCGGAACTCTTCCTGAGAAGCCTTGAAAGCAGTGAAACGCTCCTATGTTGCAATAACTCAGAACCTCATTCTGAGTGTTCCTGGCAGACGTCATTCGACTGAACACAACCGTGGACTAATTAGAGCCAGATGTAGGCAGTGCCGTCCATAGTGCTGGATGGACAGTGGTGGCGTGCCAAACAACTGAGCTCTAGTTCTCAACACTTTCACAAAGTGCCATAAGTTGAGGTTCAACTTACGGCTCCGGTTGAGTAGAGTGTAGCCGTCAAAGCTGGAATCAGTAGCACTCAGGTGAGAAGAACGGGAAGCAGATATACCCAGTCCGCTGGCAGAGTCCTACGGGGACCAGCCAATCTGGCTGCCACGCCTGAATGTTTGCAACCGCGGCCGAGCTAGGCAGTCGCAGTTGTGCAGCAATGCAAACTGCATAACCTGGCCAAATTTCGCGGGTGTACAAGAAACCACGGGGGATTTACAAGGAGATGTTCACCCGGAAGAGCCGGAGGCCTGTCGGCAGCAAGATTCCGGAATTCTTCCTGAGAAGCCTTGAAAGCAGTGAAACTCTCCTATGTTGCAATAACTCAGAACCTCAATCTGAGTGTTCCCAGCAGAGGTCATTCGGCTGAACACAATCCTGGACTAATTAGAGCCAGATGTAGGCAATTCCGTCCATAGTGCTGGATGGACAATGGTATCGTGCCAAACAACTGAGCTCTAGTTCTCAACAGTTTCACAAAGTGCCATAAGTTGAGGTTCAACTTACTGCTCCGGTTGAGTAGAGTGTAGCCGTCAAAGCTGAAATCAGTAGCACTCAGGTGAGAAGAACGGGAAGCAGATATACCCAGTCCGCTGGCAGAGTCCTACGGGGACCAGCCTATCTGGCTGCTACTCCTGAATGTTTGCAACCGGGGCCGAGCTAGGCAGGGGCAATTGTGCAGCAATGCAAACTGCATAACCTGGCCAAATTTCACGGGTGTACAAGAAACCACGGGGGATTTACAAGGAGATGTTCACCCGGAACAGCAGGAGGCCTGCCGGCAGCAAGATTCCGGAATTCTTCCTGAGAAGCCTTGAAAGCAGTGAAACGCTCCTATGTTGCAATAACTCAGAACCTCATTCTGAGTGTTGTCGGCAGAGGTCATTCGGCTGAACACAATCGTGGACTAATTAGAGCCAGAAGTAGGCAGTGCCGTCCATAGTGCTGGATGGACAGTGTTGGCGTGCCAAACAACTGAGCTCTAGTTCTCAACATTTTCACAAAGTGCCATAAGTTGAGGTTCAACTTACTGCTCCGGTTGAGTAGAGTGTAGCCGTCAAAGCTGAAATCAGTAGCACTCAGGTGAGAAGAACGGGAAGCAGATACACCAAGTCCGCTGGCAGAGTCCTACGGGGACCAGCCTATCTGGCTGCCACGCCTGAATGTTTGTAACCGCGGCCGAGCTAGGCAGGGGCTATTATGCAGCAATGCAAACTGCATAACCTGGCCAAATTTCGTGGGTGTACAAGAAACCACGGGGGATTAACAAGGAGATGTTCACCCGGAACAGCCGGAGGCCTGCGGGCATCAAGATTCCGGAATTCTTCCTGAGAAGCCTTGAAAGCAGTGAAACGCTCCTATGTTGCAATAACTCAGAACCTCAATCTGAGTGTTCCCAGCAGAGGTCATTCGGCTGAACAAAATCGTGGACTAATTAGAGCCAGATGTAGGCAGTTCCGTCCATAGTGCTGGATGGACAATGGTATCGTGCCAAACAACTGAGCTCTAGTTCTCAACAGTTTCACAAAGTGCCATAAGTTGAGGTTCAACTTACTGCTCCGGTTGAGTAGAGTGTAGCCGTCAAAGTTGGAATCAGTAGCACTCAGGTGAGAAGAACGGGAAGCAGATATACCGAGTCCGCTGGCATGGTCCTAGGGGACCAGCCTATCTGGCTGCCACGCCTGAATGTTTGCAACCGCTGCTGTGCTTGGCAGGCGCAATTGTGCAGCAATGCAAACTGCATATCCTGGCAAAATTTCACGGGTGTACAAGAAACCACGGGGGATTTACAAGGAGATGTTCACCCGGAACAGCCGGAGGCCTGCCGGCAGCAAGATTCCGGAACTCTTCCTGAGAAGCCTTGAAAGCAGTGAAACGCTCCTATGTTGCAGTAACTCAGAACCTCATTCTGAGTGTTCCTGGCAGACGTCATTCGACTGAACACAACCGTGGACTAATTAGAGCCAGATGTAGGCAGTGCCGTCCATAGTGCTGGATGGACAGTGGTGGCGTGCCAAACAACTGAGCTCTAGTTCTCAACACTTTCACAAAGTGCCATAAGTTGAGGTTCAACTTACGGCTCCGGTTGAGTAGAGTGTATCCGTCAAAGCTGGAATCAGTAGCACTCAGTTGAGAAGAACGGGAAGCAGATATACACAGACCGCTGGCAGAGTCCTACGGGGGCCAGCCTATCTGGCTGCCACGCCTGAATGTTTGCAACCGCGGCCGAGCTAGGCAGTCGCAGTTGTGCAGCAATGCAAACTGCATAACCTGGCCAAATTTCACGGGTGTACAAGAAACCACGGGGGATTTACAAGGAGATGTTCACCCGGAACAGCCGGAGGCCTGCCGGCAGCAAGATTCCGGAATTCTTCCTGAGAAGCCTTGTAAGCAGTGAAACGCTCCTATGTTGCAATAACTCAGAACCTCAATCTGAGTGTTCCCAGCAGAGGTCATTCGGCTGAACACAATCCTGGACTAATTAGAGCCAGATGTAGGCAATTCCGTCCATAGTGCTGGATGGACAATGGTATCGTGCCAAACAACTGAGCTCTAGTTCTCAACAGTTTCACAAGTGCCATAAGTTGAGGTTCAACTTACTGCTCCGGTTGAGTAGAGTGTAGCCGTCAAAGCTGAAATCAGTAGCACTCAGTTGAGAAGAACGGGAAGCAGATACACCAAGTCCGCTGGCAGAGTCCTACGGGGACCAGCCTATCTGGCTGCCACATCTGAATGTTTGTAACCGCGGCCGAGCTAGGCAGGGGCTATTGTGCAGCAATGCAAACTGTATAACCTGGCCAAATTTCGCGGGTGTACAAGAAACCACGGGGGATTAACAAGGAGATGTTCACCCGGAACAGCCGGAGGCCTGCTGGCATCAAGATTCCGGAATTCTTCCTGAGAAGCCTTGAAAGCAGTGAAACGCTCCTATGTTGCAGTAACTCAGAACCTCAATCTGAGTGTTCCCAGCAGAGGTCATTCGGCTGAACACAATCGTGGACTAATTAGAGCCAGATGTAGGCAGTGCCGTCCATAGTGCTGGATGGACAGTGGTGGCGTGCCAAACAACTGAGCTCTAGTTCTCAACAGTTTCACAAAGTGCCATAAGTTGAGGTTCAACTTACTGCTCCGGTTGAGTAGAGTGTAGCCTTCAAAGCTGAAATCGGTAGCACTCAGGTGAGAAGAACGATAACCAGATATACCCAGTCCGCTGGCAGAGTCCTACGGGGACCAGACTATACGGCTGTCACACCTGAATGTTTGCAACCGCGGCCGAGGTAGGCAGGGGCAATTGTGCAGCAATGCAAACTGCATAACCTGTCCAAATTTCACGGGTGTAGAAGAAACCACGGGGGATTTACAAGGAGATGTTCACCCGGAACAGCCGGAAGCCTGCCGGCAACAAGATTCCGGAATTCTTCCTGAGAAGCCTTGAAAGCAGTGAAAAGCTTCTATGTTGCAATAACTCCGAACCTCAATCTGAGTGTTCCCAGCAGAGGTCATTCGACTGAACACAATCGTGGACTAATTAGAGCCCGATGAAGGCAGTTCGGTCCATAGTGCTGGATGGACAATGGTATCATGCCAAACAACTGAGCTCTAGTTCTCAACAGTTTCACAAAGTGCCATAAGTTGAGGTTCAACTTACTGCTCCGGTTGAGTAGAGTGTAGCCGTCAAAGCTGAAATCAGTAGCACTCAGGTGAGAAGAACGGGAAGCAGATATACCTAGTCCGCTGGCAGAGTCCTACGGGGGCCAGCCTATCTGGCTGCCACGCCTGAATGTTTGCAACCGCGGCCGAGCTAGGCAGGCACAATTGTGCAGCAATGCAAACTGCATAACCTGGCCAAATTTCACGGGTGTACAAGAAACCACGGGGGATTTACAAGGAGATGTTCACCCGGAACAGCCGGAGGCCTGCCGGCAGCAAGATTCCAGAATTCTTCCTGAGAAGAATTGAAAGCAGTGAAACGCTCCTATGTTGCAATAACTCAGAACATCATTCTGAGTATTCCCGGTACAGGTCATTAGGCTGAACACAACCGTGGACTAATTAGAGCCAGATGTAGGCAGTGCCGTCCATATTGCTGGATGGATAGTGGTGGCGTTCCAAACAACTGAGCACTATTTCTCAACAGTTTCACAAAGTGCCATAAGTTGAGGTTCAACTTACTGCTCCGGTTGAGTAGAGTGTAGCCGTCAAAGCTAGAATCAGTAGCACTCAGGTGAGAAGAACGGGAAGCAGATATACCCAGTCCCCTGGCAGAGTCCTACGGGGACCAGGCTATCTGGCTGCTACGCCTGAATGTTTGCAACCGCGGCCGAGCTAGGCAGGCTCAATTGTGCAGCAATGCAAACTGCATAACCTGGAAAAATTTCACGGGTGTACAAGAAACCACGGGGGATTTACAAGGAGATGTTCACCCGGAACAGCCGGAGGCTTGCCGTCAGCAAGATTCCAGAATTCTTCCTGAGAAGCCTTGAAAGCAGTGAAACGCTCCTATGTTGCAATAACTCAGAACCTCAATCTGAGTGTTCCCAGCAGAGGTCATTCGGCTGAACAAAATCGTGGACTAATTAGAGCCAGATGTAGGCAGTTCCGTCCATAGTGCTGGATGGACAATGGTATCGTGCCAAACAACTGAGCTCTAGTTCTCAACAGTTTCACAAAGGGCCATAAGTTGAGGTTCAACTTACTGCTCCGGTTGAGTAGAGTGTAGCCGTCAAAGCTGGAATCAGTAGCACTCAGTTGAGAAGAACGGGAAGCAGATATACCCAGTCCGCTGGCAGAGTCCTACGGGGACCAGCCTATCTGGCTGCCACGCCTGAATGTTTGCAACCGCGGCCGAGCTAGGCAGTCGCAGTTGTGCAGCAATGCAAACTGCATAACCTGGCCAAATTTCGCGGGTGTACAAGAAACCACGGGGGATTTACAAGGAGATGTTCACCCGGAACAGCCGGAGGCATGCCGGCAGCAAGATTCCGGAATTCTTCCTGAGAAGCCTTGAAAGCAGTGAAACGCTCCTATGTTGCAATAACTCAGAACCTCATTCTGAGTGTTCCCGGCAGAGGTCATTCGGCTGAAAACAACCGTGAACTAATTAGAGACAGATGTAGGCACTGCCGTCCATAGTGCTGGATGGACAGTGGTGGCGTGCCAAACAACTGAGCTCTAGTTCTCAACAGTTTCACAAAGTGCCATAAGTAGAGGTTCAACTTAATACTCCGGTTGAGTAGAGTGTAGCGGTCAAAGCTGGAATCAGTAGCACTCAGGTGAGAAGAACGGGAAGCAGATATACCCAGTCAGCTGGCAGAGTCTTACGGGGACCAGCCTATCTGGCTGTCACGCCTGAATGTTTGCAACCGCGGCCGAGCTAGGCAGGCGCAATTGTGCAGTAATGCAAACTACATAACCTGGCCAAATTTCACGGGTGTACAAGAAACCACGGGGGATTTACAAGGAGATGTTCAGCCGGAACAGCCGGCGGCCTTCCGGCACCAAGATTCCGGAATTCTTCCTGAGAAGCCTTGAAAGCAGTGAAACGCTCCTGTGTTACAATAACTCAGAACCTCATTCTGAGTGTTGCCGGCAGAGGTCATTCGGCTGAACACAACCGTGGACTAATTAGAGCCAGATGTAGGCAGTGCCGTCCATAGTGCTGGATGGACAGTGGTGGTGTGCCAAACAACTGAGCTCTAGTTCTCAACAGTTTCACAAAGTGCCATCAGTTGAGGTTCAACTTACTGCTCTGCTTGAGTAGAGTGCAGCCGTCAAAGCTGAAATCAGTAGCACTCAGGTGAGAAGAACGGGAAGCAGATACACCCAGTCCGCTGGTAGAGTCCTACGGGGACAAGCCTATCTGGCTGCCACGCCTGAATGTTTGTAACCGCGGCCGAGCTAGGCAGGGGCAATTGTGCAGAAATGCAAACTGCATAACCTGGCCAAATTTCGCGGGTGTACAAGAAACCACGGGGGATTTACAAGGAGATGTTCACCCGGAACAGCCGGAGGCCTGCCGTCAGCAAGATTCCAGAATTCTTCCTGAGAAGCCTTGAAAGCAGTGAAACGCTCCTATGTTGCAATAACTCAGAACCTCAATCTGAGTGTTCCCAGCAGAGGTCATTCGGCTGAACAAAATCGTGGACTAATTAGAGCCAGATGTAGGCAGTTCCGTCCATAGTGGTGGATGGACAATGGTATCGTGCCAAACAACTGAGCTCTAGTTCTCAACAGTTTCACAAAGGGCCATAAGTTGAGGTTCAACTTACTGCTCCGGTTGAGTAGAGTGTAGCCGTCAAAGCTAGAATCAGTAGCACTCAGGTGAGAAGAACGGGAAGCAGATATACCCAGTCCCCTGGCAGAGTCCTACGGGGACCAGGCTATCTGGCTGCCACGCCTGAATGTTTGCAACCGCGGCCGAGCTAGGCAGGCTCAATTGTGCAGCAATGCAAACTGCATAACCTGGAAAAATTTCACGGGTGTACAAGAAACCACGGGGGATTTACAAGGAGATGTTCACCCGGAACAGCCGGAGGCTTGCCGTCAGCAAGATTCCAGAATTCTTCCTGAGAAGCCTTGAAAGCAGTGAAACGCTCCTATGTTGCAATAACTCAGAACCTCAATCTGAGTGTTCCCAGCAGAGGTCATTCGGCTGAACAAAATCGTGGACTAATTAGAGCCAGATGTAGGCAGTTCCGTCCATAGTGCTGGAAGGACAATGGTATCGTGCCAAACAACTGAGCTCTAGTTCTCAACAGTTTCACAAAGGGCCATAAGTTGAGGTTCAACTTACTGCTCCGGTTGAGTAGAGTGTAGCCGTCAAAGCTGGAATCAGTAGCACTCAGGTGAGAAGAACGGGAAGCAGATATACCCAGTCCGCTGGCAGAGTCCTACGGGGACCAGCCTATCTGGCTGCCACGCCTGAATGTTTGCAACCGCGGCCGAGCTAGGCAGGCACAATTGTGCAGCCATGCAAACTGCATAACCTGTCCAAATTTCACGGGTGTACAAGAAACCACGGGGGATTTACAAGGAGATGTTCACCCGGAACAGCCGGAGGCCTGCCGGCAGCAAGATTCCGGAATTCTTCCTGAGAAGCCTTGAAAGCAGTGAAACGCTCCTATGTTGCAATAACTCATAACCTCATTCTGAGTGTTCCCAGCAGAGGTCATTCGGCTGAACACAACCGTGGACTAATTAGAGCCAGATGTAGGCAGTGCCGTCCATAGTGCTGGATGGACAGTGGTGGCGTGCCAAACAACTGAGCTCTAGTTCTCAACAGTTTCACAAAGTGCCATAAGTTGAGGTTCAACTTACTGCTCCGGTTGAGTAGAGTGTAGCCGTCAAAGCTGGAATCAGTAGCACTCAGGTGAGAAGAACGGGAAGCAGATATGCCGAGTCCGCTGGCAGGGTCCTAGGGGACCAGCCTATCTGGCTGCCACGCCTGAATGTTTGCAACCGCTGCTGTGCTTGGCAGGCGCAATTGTGCAGCAATGCAAACTGCATATACTGGCAAAATTTCACGGGTGTACAAGAAACCACGGGGGATTTACAAGGAGATGTTCACCCGGAACAGCCGGAGGCCTGCCGGCAGCAAGATTCCGGAACTCTTCCTGAGAAGCCTTGAAAGCAGTGAAACGCTCCTATGTTGCAATAACTCAGAACATCATTCTGAGTGTTCCTTGCAGACGTCATTCGACTGAACACAACCGTGGACTAATTAGATCCAGATGTAGGCAGTGCCGTCCATAGTGCTGGATGGACAGTGGTGGCGTGCCAAACAACTGAGCTCTAGTTCTCAACACTTTCACAAAGTGCCATAAGTTGAGGTTCAACTTACGGCTCCGGTTGAGTAGAGTGTAGCCGTCAAAGCTGGAATCAGTAGCACTCAGTTGAGAAGAACGGGAAGCAGATATACCCAGTCCGCTGGCAGAGTCCTACGGGGGCCAGCCTATCTGGCTGCCACGCCTGAATGTTTGCAACCGCGGCCGAGCTAGGCAGTCGCAGTTGTGCAGCAATGCAAACTGCATAACCTGGCCAAATTTCACCTGTGTACAAGAAACCACGGGGGATTTACAAGGAGATGTTCACCCGGAACAGCCGGAGGCCTGCCGGCAGCAAGATTCCGGAATTCTTCCTGAGAAGCCTTGAAAGCAGTGAAACGCTCTTATGTTGCAATAACTCATAACCTCAATCTGAGTGTTCCCAGCAGAGGTCATTCGGCTGAACACAATCCTGGACTAATTAGAGCCAGATGTAGGAAATTCCGTCCATAGTGCTGGATGGACAATGGCATCGTGCCAAACAACTGAGCTCTAGTTCTCAACAGTTTCACAAAGTGCCATAAGTTGAGGTTCAACTTACTGCGCCGGTTGAGTAGAGTGTAGCCGTCAAAGCTGAAATCAGTAGCACTCAGGTGAGAAGAACGGGAAGCAGATATACCCAGTCCGCTGGCAGAGTCCTACGGGGACCTGCCTATCTGGCTGCCACTCCTGAATGTTTGCAACCGCGGCCAAGCTAGGCAGGGGCAATTGTGCAGCAATGCAAACTGCATAACCTGGCCAAATTTCACGGGTGTACAAGAAACCACGGGGGATTTACAAGGAGATGTTCACCCGGAACAGCAGGAGGCCTGCCGGCAGCAAGATTCCGGAATTCTTCCTGAGAAGCCTTGAAAGCAGTGAAACGCTCCTATGTTGCAATAACTCAGAACCTCATTCTGAGTGTTGCCGGCAGAGGTCATTCGGCTGAACACAATCGTGGACTAATTAGAGCCAGAAGTAGGCAGTGCCGTCCATAGTGCTGGATGGACAGTGGTGGCGTGCAAAACAACTGAGCTCTAGTTCTCAACATTTTCACAAAGTGCCATAACTTGAGGTTCAACTTACTGCTCCGGTTGAGTAGAGTGTAGCCGTCAAAGCTGAAATCAGTAGCACTCAGGTGAGAAGAACGGGAAGCAGATACACCAAGTCCGCTGGCAGAGTCCTACGGGGACCAGCCTATCTGGCTGCCACATCAGAATGTTTGTAACCGCGGCCGAGCTAGGCAGGGGCTATTGTGCAGCAATGCAAACTGCATAACCTGGCCAAATTTCGCGGGTGTACAAGAAACCACGGGGGATTAACAAGGAGATGTTCACCCGGAACAGCCGGAGGCCTGCGGGCATCAAGATTCCGGAATTCTTCCTGAGAAGCCTTGAAAGCAGTGAAACGCTCCTATGTTGCAGTAACTCAGAACCTCAATCTGAGTGTTCCCAGCAGAGGTCATTCGGCTGAACACAATCGTGGACTAATTACAGCCAAATGTAGGCAGTTCCGTCCATAGTGCTGGATGGACATTGGTATCGTTCCAAACAACTGAGCTCTAGTTCTCAACAGTTTCAAAAAGTGCCATAAGTTGAGGTTCAACTTACTGCTCCGGTTGAGTAGAGTGTAGCCTTCAAAGCTGAAATCAGTAGCACTCAGGTGAGAAGAACCATAACCAGATATACCCAGTCCGCTGGCAGAGTCCTACGGGGACCAGACTATACGGCTGTCACACCTGAATGTTTGCAACCGCGGCCGAGGTAGGCAGGGGCAATTGTGCAGCAATGCAAACTGCATAACCTGTCCAAATTTCACGGGTGTACAAGAAACCACGGAGGATTTACAAGGAGATGTTCACCCGGAACAGCCGGAGGCCTGCCGGCAGCAAGATTCCGGAATTCTTCCTGAGAAGCCTTGAAAGCAGTGAAAAGCTCCTATGTTGCAATAACTCAGAACCTCAATCTGAGTGTTCCCAGCAGAGGTCATTCGACTGAACACAATCGTGGACTAATTAGAGCCCTATGAAGGCAGTTCCGTCCATAGTGCTGGATGGACAATGGTATCATGCCAAACAACTGAGCTCTAGTTCTCAACAGTTTCACAAAGTGCCATAAGTTGAGGTTCAACTTACTGCTCCGGTTGAGTAGAGTGTAGCCGTCAAAGCTGAAATCAGTAGCACTCAGGTGAGAAGAACGGGAAGCAGATATACCTAGTCCGCTGGCAGAGTCCTACGGGGGCCAGCCTATCTGGCTGCCACGCCTGAATGTTTGCAACCGCGGCCGAGCTAGGCAGGCGCAATTGTGCAGCAATGCAAACTGCATAACCTGGCCAAATTTCACGGGTGTACAAGAAACCACGGGGGATTTACAAGGAGATGTTCACCCGGAACAGCCGGAGGCCTGCCGGCAGCAAGATTCCAGAATTCTTCCTGAGAAGCCTTGAAAGCAGTGAAACGCTCCTATGTTGCAATAACTCAGAACATCATTCTGAGTGTTCCCGGTAGAGGTCATTAGGCTGAACACAACCGTAGACTAATTAGAGCCAGATGTAGGCAGTGCCGTCCATATTGCTGGATGGATAGTGGTGGCGTTCCAAACAACTGAGCACTATTTCTCAACAGTTTCACAAAGTGCCATAAGTTGAGGTTCAACTTACTGCTCCGGTTGAGTAGAGTGTAGCCGTCAAAGCTAGAATCAGTAGCACACAGGTGAGAAGAACGGGAAGCAGATATACCCAGTCACCTGGCAGAGTCCTACGGGGACCAGGCTATCTGGCTGCCACGCCTGAATGTTTGCAACCGCGGCCGAGCTAGGCAGGCTCAATTGTGCAGCAATGCAAACTGCATAACCTGTCCAAATTTCACGGATGTACAAGAAACCACGGGGGATTTACAAGGAGATGTTCACCCGGAACAGCCGGAGGCCTGCCGGCAGCAAGATTCCGGAATTCTTCCTGAGAAGCCTTGAAAGCAGTGAAACGCTCCTATGTTGCAATAACTCAGAACCTCATTCTGAGTGTTCCCAGCAGAGGTCATTCGGCTGAACACAACCGAGGACTAATTAGAGCCAGATGTAGGCAGTGCCGTCCATAGTGCTGGATGGACAGTGGTGGCGTGCCAAACAACTGAGCTCTAGTTCTCAACAGTTTCACAAAGTGCCATAAGTTGAGGTTCAACTTAATGCTCCGGTTGAGTAGAGTGTAGCCGTCAAAGCTGGAATCAGTAGCACTCAGGTGAGAAGAACGGGAAGCAGATATACCGAGTCCGCTGGAAGGGTCCTAGGGGACCAGCCTATCTGGCTGCCACGCCTGAATGTTTGCAACCGCTGCTGTGCTTGGCAGGCGCAATTGTGCAGCAATGCAAACTGCATATCCTGGCAAAATTTCACGGGTGTACAAGAAACCACGGGGGATTTACAAGGAGATGTTCACCCGGAACAGCCGGAGGCCTGCCGGCAGCAAGATTCCGGAACTCTTCCTGAGAAGCCTTGAAAGCAGTGAAACGCTCCTATGTTGCAATAACTCAGAACCTCATTCTGAGTGTTCCTGGCAGACGTCATTCGACTGAACACAACCGTGGACTAATTAGAGCCAGATGTAGGCAGTGCCGTCCATAGTGCTGGATGGACAGTGGTGGCGTGCCAAACAACTGAGCTCTAGTTCTCAACACTTTCACAAAGTGCCATAAGTTGAGGTTCAACTTACGGCTCCGGTTGAGTAGAGTGTAGCCGTCAAAGCTGGAATCAGTAGCACTCAGTTGAGAAGAACGGGAAGCAGATATACCCAGTCCGCTGGCAGAGTCCTACGGGGACCAGCCAATCTGGCTGCCACGCCTGAATGTTTGCAACCGCGGCCGAGCTAGGCAGTCGCAGTTGTGCAGCAATGCAAACTGCATAACCTGGCCAAATTTCGCGGGTGTACAAGAAACCACGGGGGATTTACAAGGAGATGTTCACCCGGAAGAGCCGGAGGCCTGTCGGCAGCAAGATTCCGGAATTCTTCCTGAGAAGCCTTGAAAGCAGTGAAACTCTCCTATGTTGCAATAACTCAGAACCTCAATCTGAGTGTTCCCAGCAGAGGTCATTCGGCTGAACACAATCCTGGACTAATTAGAGCCAGATGTAGGCAATTCCGTCCATAGTGCTGGATGGACAATGGTATCGTGCCAAACAACTGAGCTCTAGTTCTCAACAGTTTCACAAAGTGCCATAAGTTGAGGTTCAACTTACTGCTCCGGTTGAGTAGAGTGTAGCCGTCAAAGCTGAAATCAGTAGCACTCAGGTGAGAAGAACGGGAAGCAGATATACCCAGTCCGCTGGCAGAGTCCTACGGGGACCAGCCTATCTGGCTGCTACTCCTGAATGTTTGCAACCGGGGCCGAGCTAGGCAGGGGCAATTGTGCAGCAATGCAAACTGCATAACCTGGCCAAATTTCACGGGTGTACAAGAAACCACGGGGGATTTACAAGGAGATGTTCACCCGGAACAGCAGGAGGCCTGCCGGCAGCAAGATTCCGGAATTCTTCCTGAGAAGCCTTGAAAGCAGTGAAACGCTCCTATGTTGCAATAACTCAGAACCTCATTCTGAGTGTTGTCGGCAGAGGTCATTCGGCTGAACACAATCGTGGACTAATTAGAGCCAGAAGTAGGCAGTGCCGTCCATAGTGCTGGATGGACAGTGTTGGCGTGCCAAACAACTGAGCTCTAGTTCTCAACATTTTCACAAAGTGCCATAACTTGAGGTTCAACTTACTGCTCCGGTTGAGTAGAGTGTAGCCGTCAAAGCTGAAATCAGTAGCACTCAGGTGAGAAGAACGGGAAGCAGATACACCAAGTCCGCTGGCAGAGTCCTACGGGGACCAGCCTATCTGGCTGCCACGCCTGAATGTTTGTAACCGCGGCCGAGCTAGGCAGGGGCTATTATGCAGCAATGCAAACTGCATAACCTGGCCAAATTTCGTGGGTGTACAAGAAACCACGGGGGATTAACAAGGAGATGTTCACCCGGAACAGCCGGAGGCCTGCGGGCATCAAGATTCCGGAATTCTTCCTGAGAAGCCTTGAAAGCAGTGAAACGCTCCTATGTTGCAATAACTCAGAACCTCAATCTGAGTGTTCCCAGCAGAGGTCATTCGGCTGAACAAAATCGTGGACTAATTAGAGCCAGATGTAGGCAGTTCCGTCCATAGTGCTGGATGGACAATGGTATCGTGCCAAACAACTGAGCTCTAGTTCTCAACAGTTTCACAAAGGGCCATAAGTTGAGGTTCAACTTACTGCTCCGGTTGAGTAGAGTGTAGCCGTCAAAGTTGGAATCAGTAGCACTCAGGTGAGAAGAACGGGAAGCAGATATACCGAGTCCGCTGGCATGGTCCTAGGGGACCAGCCTATCTGGCTGCCACGCCTGAATGTTTGCAACCGCTGCTGTGCTTGGCAGGCGCAATTGTGCAGCAATGCAAACTGCATATCCTGGCAAAATTTCACGGGTGTACAAGAAACCACGGGGGATTTACAAGGAGATGTTCACCCGGAACAGCCGGAGGCCTGCCGGCAGCAAGATTCCGGAACTCTTCCTGAGAAGCCTTGAAAGCAGTGAAACGCTCCTATGTTGCAGTAACTCAGAACCTCATTCTGAGTGTTCCTGGCAGACGTCATTCGACTGAACACAACCGTGGACTAATTAGAGCCAGATGTAGGCAGTGCCGTCCATAGTGCTGGATGGACAGTGGTGGCGTGCCAAACAACTGAGCTCTAGTTCTCAACACTTTCACAAAGTGCCATAAGTTGAGGTTCAACTTACGGCTCCGGTTGAGTAGAGTGTATCCGTCAAAGCTGGAATCAGTAGCACTCAGTTGAGAAGAACGGGAAGCAGATATACACAGACCGCTGGCAGAGTCCTACGGGGGCCAGCCTATCTGGCTGCCATGCCTGAATGTTTGCAACCGCGGCCGAGCTAGGCAGTCGCAGTTGTGCAGCAATGCAAACTGCATAACCTGGCCAAATTTCACGGGTGTACAAGAAACCACGGGGGATTTACAAGGAGATGTTCACCCGGAACAGCCGGAGGCCTGCCGGCAGCAAGATTCCGGAATTCTTCCTGAGAAGCCTTGTAAGCAGTGAAACGCTCCTATGTTGCAATAACTCAGAACCTCAATCTGAGTGTTCCCAGCAGAGGTCATTCGGCTGAACACAATCCTGGACTAATTAGAGCCAGATGTAGGCAATTCCGTCCATAGTGCTGGATGGACAATGGTATCGTGCCAAACAACTGAGCTCTAGTTCTCAACAGTTTCACAAGTGCCATAAGTTGAGGTTCAACTTACTGCTCCGGTTGAGTAGAGTGTAGCCGTCAAAGCTGAAATCAGTAGCACTCAGTTGAGAAGAACGGGAAGCAGATACACCAAGTCCGCTGGCAGAGTCCTACGGGGACCAGCCTATCTGGCTGCCACATCTGAATGTTTGTAACCGCGGCCGAGCTAGGCAGGGGCTATTGTGCAGCAATGCAAACTGTATAACCTGGCCAAATTTCGCGGGTGTACAAGAAACCACGGGGGATTAACAAGGAGATGTTCACCCGGAACAGCCGGAGGCCTGCGGGCATCAAGATTCCGGAATTCTTCCTGAGAAGCCTTGAAAGCAGTGAAACGCTCCTATGTTGCAGTAACTCAGAACCTCAATCTGAGTGTTCCCAGCAGAGGTCATTCGGCTGAACACAATCGTGGACTAATTACAGCCAAATGTAGGCAGTGCCGTCCATAGTGCTGGATGGACAGTGGTGGCGTGCCAAACAACTGAGCTCTAGTTCTCAACAGTTTCACAAAGTGCCATAAGTTGAGGTTCAACTTACTGCTCCGGTTGAGTAGAGTGTAGCCTTCAAAGCTGAAATCGGTAGCACTCAGGTGAGAAGAACGATAACCAGATATACCCAGTCCGCTGGCAGAGTCCTACGGGGACCAGACTATACGGCTGTCACACCTGAATGTTTGCAACCGCGGCCGAGGTAGGCAGGGGCAATTGTGCAGCAATGCAAACTGCATAACCTGTCCAAATTTCACGGGTGTAGAAGAAACCACGGGGGATTTACAAGGAGATGTTCACCCGGAACAGCCGGAAGCCTGCCGGCAACAAGATTCCGGAATTCTTCCTGAGAAGCCTTGAAAGCAGTGAAAAGCTTCTATGTTGCAATAACTCCGAACCTCAATCTGAGTGTTCCCAGCAGAGGTCATTCGACTGAACACAATCGTGGACTAATTAGAGCCCGATGAAGGCAGTTCGGTCCATAGTGCTGGATGGACAATGGTATCATGCCAAACAACTGAGCTCTAGTTCTCAACAGTTTCACAAAGTGCCATAAGTTGAGGTTCAACTTACTGCTCCGGTTGAGTAGAGTGTAGCCGTCAAAGCTGAAATCAGTAGCACTCAGGTGAGAAGAACGGGAAGCAGATATACCTAGTCCGCTGGCAGAGTCCTACGGGGGCCAGCCTATCTGGCTGCCACGCCTGAATGTTTGCAACCGCGGCCGAGCTAGGCAGGCACAATTGTGCAGCAATGCAAACTGCATAACCTGGCCAAATTTCACGGGTGTACAAGAAACCACGGGGGATTTACAAGGAGATGTTCACCCGGAACAGCCGGAGGCCTGCCGGCAGCAAGATTCCAGAATTCTTCCTGAGAAGAATTGAAAGCAGTGAAACGCTCCTATGTTGCAATAACTCAGAACATCATTCTGAGTATTCCCGGTACAGGTCATTAGGCTGAACACAACCGTGGACTAATTAGAGCCAGATGTAGGCAGTGCCGTCCATATTGCTGGATGGATAGTGGTGGCGTTCCAAACAACTGAGCACTATTTCTCAACAGTTTCACAAAGTGCCATAAGTTGAGGTTCAACTTACTGCTCCGGTTGAGTAGAGTGTAGCCGTCAAAGCTAGAATCAGTAGCACTCAGGTGAGAAGAACGGGAAGCAGATATACCCAGTCCCCTGGCAGAGTCCTACGGGGACCAGGCTATCTGGCTGCTACGCCTGAATGTTTGCAACCGCGGCCGAGCTAGGCAGGCTCAATTGTGCAGCAATGCAAACTGCATAACCTGGAAAAATTTCACGGGTGTACAAGAAACCACGGGGGATTTACAAGGAGATGTTCACCCGGAACAGCCGGAGGCTTGCCGTCAGCAAGATTCCAGAATTCTTCCTGAGAAGCCTTGAAAGCAGTGAAACGCTCCTATGTTGCAATAACTCAGAACCTCAATCTGAGTGTTCCCAGCAGAGGTCATTCGGCTGAACAAAATCGTGGACTAATTAGAGCCAGATGTAGGCAGTTCCGTCCATAGTGCTGGATGGACAATGGTATCGTGCCAAACAACTGAGCTCTAGTTCTCAACAGTTTCACAAAGGGCCATAAGTTGAGGTTCAACTTACTGCTCCGGTTGAGTAGAGTGTAGCCGTCAAAGCTGGAATCAGTAGCACTCAGTTGAGAAGAACGGGAAGCAGATATACCCAGTCCGCTGGCAGAGTCCTACGGGGACCAGCCTATCTGGCTGCCACGCCTGAATGTTTGCAACCGCGGCCGAGCTAGGCAGTCGCAGTTGTGCAGCAATGCAAACTGCATAACCTGGCCAAATTTCGCGGGTGTACAAGAAACCACGGGGGATTTACAAGGAGATGTTCACCCGGAACAGCCGGAGGCATGCCGGCAGCAAGATTCCGGAATTCTTCCTGAGAAGCCTTGAAAGCAGTGAAACGCTCCTATGTTGCAATAACTCAGAACCTCATTCTGAGTGTTCCCGGCAGAGGTCATTCGGCTGAAAACAACCGTGAACTAATTAGAGACAGATGTAGGCACTGCCGTCCATAGTGCTGGATGGACAGTGGTGGCGTGCCAAACAACTGAGCTCTAGTTCTCAACAGTTTCACAAAGTGCCATAAGTAGAGGTTCAACTTAATACTCCGGTTGAGTAGAGTGTAGCGGTCAAAGCTGGAATCAGTAGCACTCAGGTGAGAAGAACGGGAAGCAGATATACCCAGTCAGCTGGCAGAGTCTTACGGGGACCAGCCTATCTGGCTGTCACGCCTGAATGTTTGCAACCGCGGCCGAGCTAGGCAGGCGCAATTGTGCAGTAATGCAAACTACATAACCTGGCCAAATTTCACGGGTGTACAAGAAACCACGGGGGATTTACAAGGAGATGTTCAGCCGGAACAGCCGGCGGCCTTCCGGCACCAAGATTCCGGAATTCTTCCTGAGAAGCCTTGAAAGCAGTGAAACGCTCCTGTGTTACAATAACTCAGAACCTCATTCTGAGTGTTGCCGGCAGAGGTCATTCGGCTGAACACAACCGTGGACTAATTAGAGCCAGATGTAGGCAGTGCCGTCCATAGTGCTGGATGGACAGTGGTGGTGTGCCAAACAACTGAGCTCTAGTTCTCAACAGTTTCACAAAGTGCCATCAGTTGAGGTTCAACTTACTGCTCTGCTTGAGTAGAGTGCAGCCGTCAAAGCTGAAATCAGTAGCACTCAGGTGAGAAGAACGGGAAGCAGATACACCCAGTCCGCTGGTAGAGTCCTACGGGGACAAGCCTATCTGGCTGCCACGCCTGAATGTTTGTAACCGCGGCCGAGCTAGGCAGGGGCAATTGTGCAGAAATGCAAACTGCATAACCTGGCCAAATTTCGCGGGTGTACAAGAAACCACGGGGGATTTACAAGGAGATGTTCACCCGGAACAGCCGGAGGCCTGCCGTCAGCAAGATTCCAGAATTCTTCCTGAGAAGCCTTGAAAGCAGTGAAACGCTCCTATGTTGCAATAACTCAGAACCTCAATCTGAGTGTTCCCAGCAGAGGTCATTCGGCTGAACAAAATCGTGGACTAATTAGAGCCAGATGTAGGCAGTTCCGTCCATAGTGGTGGATGGACAATGGTATCGTGCCAAACAACTGAGCTCTAGTTCTCAACAGTTTCACAAAGGGCCATAAGTTGAGGTTCAACTTACTGCTCCGGTTGAGTAGAGTGTAGCCGTCAAAGCTAGAATCAGTAGCACTCAGGTGAGAAGAACGGGAAGCAGATATACCCAGTCCCCTGGCAGAGTCCTACGGGGACCAGGCTATCTGGCTGCCACGCCTGAATGTTTGCAACCGCGGCCGAGCTAGGCAGGCTCAATTGTGCAGCAATGCAAACTGCATAACCTGGAAAAATTTCACGGGTGTACAAGAAACCACGGGGGATTTACAAGGAGATGTTCACCCGGAACAGCCGGAGGCTTGCCGTCAGCAAGATTCCAGAATTCTTCCTGAGAAGCCTTGAAAGCAGTGAAACGCTCCTATGTTGCAATAACTCAGAACCTCAATCTGAGTGTTCCCAGCAGAGGTCATTCGGCTGAACAAAATCGTGGACTAATTAGAGCCAGATGTAGGCAGTTCCGTCCATAGTGCTGGAAGGACAATGGTATCGTGCCAAACAACTGAGCTCTAGTTCTCAACAGTTTCACAAAGGGCCATAAGTTGAGGTTCAACTTACTGCTCCGGTTGAGTAGAGTGTAGCCGTCAAAGCTGGAATCAGTAGCACTCAGGTGAGAAGAACGGGAAGCAGATATACCCAGTCCGCTGGCAGAGTCCTACGGGGACCAGCCTATCTGGCTGCCACGCCTGAATGTTTGCAACCGCGGCCGAGCTAGGCAGGCACAATTGTGCAGCCATGCAAACTGCATAACCTGTCCAAATTTCACGGGTGTACAAGAAACCACGGGGGATTTACAAGGAGATGTTCACCCGGAACAGCCGGAGGCCTGCCGGCAGCAAGATTCCGGAATTCTTCCTGAGAAGCCTTGAAAGCAGTGAAACGCTCCTATGTTGCAATAACTCAGAACCTCATTCTGAGTGTTCCCAGCAGAGGTCATTCGGCTGAACACAACCGTGGACTAATTAGAGCCAGATGTAGGCAGTGCCGTCCATAGTGCTGGATGGACAGTGGTGGCGTGCCAAACAACTGAGCTCTAGTTCTCAACAGTTTCACAAAGTGCCATAAGTTGAGGTTCAACTTACTGCTCCGGTTGAGTAGAGTGTAGCCGTCAAAGCTGGAATCAGTAGCACTCAGGTGAGAAGAACGGGAAGCAGATATGCCGAGTCCGCTGGCAGGGTCCTAGGGGACCAGCCTATCTGGCTGCCACGCCTGAATGTTTGCAACCGCTGCTGTGCTTGGCAGGCGCAATTGTGCAGCAATGCAAACTGCATATACTGGCAAAATTTCACGGGTGTACAAGAAACCACGGGGGATTTACAAGGAGATGTTCACCCGGAACAGCCGGAGGCCTGCCGGCAGCAAGATTCCGGAACTCTTCCTGAGAAGCCTTGAAAGCAGTGAAACGCTCCTATGTTGCAATAACTCAGAACATCATTCTGAGTGTTCCTTGCAGACGTCATTCGACTGAACACAACCGTGGACTAATTAGATCCAGATGTAGGCAGTGCCGTCCATAGTGCTGGATGGACAGTGGTGGCGTGCCAAACAACTGAGCTCTAGTTCTCAACACTTTCACAAAGTGCCATAAGTTGAGGTTCAACTTACGGCTCCGGTTGAGTAGAGTGTAGCCGTCAAAGCTGGAATCAGTAGCACTCAGTTGAGAAGAACGGGAAGCAGATATACCCAGTCCGCTGGCAGAGTCCTACGGGGGCCAGCCTATCTGGCTGCCACGCCTGAATGTTTGCAACCGCGGCCGAGCTAGGCAGTCGCAGTTGT
Source organism: Dipodomys merriami (assembly GCF_024711535.1). Classification (NCBI taxonomy): domain Eukaryota; kingdom Metazoa; phylum Chordata; class Mammalia; order Rodentia; family Heteromyidae; genus Dipodomys; species Dipodomys merriami. The sequence goes on from NW_027204481.1 coordinate 1,039,716, forward strand.
GCAGCAATGCAAACTGCATAACCTGGCCAAATTTCACCTGTGTACAAGAAACCACGGGGGATTTACAAGGAGATGTTCACCCGGAACAGCCGGAGGCCTGCCGGCAGCAAGATTCCGGAATTCTTCCTGAGAAGCCTTGAAAGCAGTGAAACGTTCTTATGTTGCAATAACTCATAACCTCAATCTGAGTGTTCCCAGCAGAGGTCATTCGGCTGAACACAATCCTTGACTAATTAGAGCCAGATGTAGGAAATTCCGTCCATAGTGCTGGATGGACAATGGCATCGTGCCAAACAACTGAGCTCTAGTTCTCAACAGTTTCACAAAGTGCCATAAGTTGAGGTTCAACTTACTGCGCCGGTTGAGTAGAGTGTAGCCGTCAAAGCTGAAATCAGTAGCACTCAGGTGAGAAGAACGGGAAGCAGATATACCCAGTCCGCTGGCAGAGTCCTACGGGGACCTGCCTATCTGGCTGCCACTCCTGAATGTTTGCAACCGCGGCCAAGCTAGGCAGGGGCAATTGTGCAGCAATGCAAACTGCATAACCTGGCCAAATTTCACGGGTGTACAAGAAACCACGGGGGATTTACAAGGAGATGTTCACCCGGAACAGCAGGAGGCCTGCCGGCAGCAAGATTCCGGAATTCTTCCTGAGAAGCCTTGAAAGCAGTGAAACGCTCCTATGTTGCAATAACTCAGAACCTCATTCTGAGTGTTGCCGGCAGAGGTCATTCGGCTGAACACAATCGTGGACTAATTAGAGCCAGAAGTAGGCAGTGCCGTCCATAGTGCTGGATGGACAGTGGTGGCGTGCAAAACAACTGAGCTCTAGTTCTCAACATTTTCACAAAGTGCCATAACTTGAGGTTCAACTTACTGCTCCGGTTGAGTAGAGTGTAGCCGTCAAAGCTGAAATCAGTAGCACTCAGGTGAGAAGAACGGGAAGCAGATACACCAAGTCCGCTGGCAGAGTCCTACGGGGACCAGCCTATCTGGCTGCCACATCAGAATGTTTGTAACCGCGGCCGAGCTAGGCAGGGGCTATTGTGCAGCAATGCAAACTGCATAACCTGGCCAAATTTCGCGGGTGTACAAGAAACCACGGGGGATTAACAAGGAGATGTTCACCCGGAACAGCCGGAGGCCTGCGGGCATCAAGATTCCGGAATTCTTCCTGAGAAGCCTTGAAAGCAGTGAAACGCTCCTATGTTGCAGTAACTCAGAACCTCAATCTGAGTGTTCCCAGCAGAGGTCATTCGGCTGAACACAATCGTGGACTAATTACAGCCAAATGTAGGCAGTTCCGTCCATAGTGCTGGATGGACATTGGTATCGTTCCAAACAACTGAGCTCTAGTTCTCAACAGTTTCAAAAAGTGCCATAAGTTGAGGTTCAACTTACTGCTCCGGTTGAGTAGAGTGTAGCCTTCAAAGCTGAAATCAGTAGCACTCAGGTGAGAAGAACGATAACCAGATATACCCAGTCCGCTGGCAGAGTCCTACGGGGACCAGACTATACGGCTGTCACACCTGAATGTTTGCAACCGCGGCCGAGGTAGGCAGGGGCAATTGTGCAGCAATGCAAACTGCATAACCTGTCCAAATTTCACGGGTGTACAAGAAACCACGGAGGATTTACAAGGAGATGTTCACCCGGAACAGCCGGAGGCCTGCCGGCAGCAAGATTCCGGAATTCTTCCTGAGAAGCCTTGAAAGCAGTGAAAAGCTCCTATGTTGCAATAACTCAGAACCTCAATCTGAGTGTTCCCAGCAGAGGTCATTCGACTGAACACAATCGTGGACTAATTAGAGCCCTATGAAGGCAGTTCCGTCCATAGTGCTGGATGGACAATGGTATCATGCCAAACAACTGAGCTCTAGTTCTCAACAGTTTCACAAAGTGCCATAAGTTGAGGTTCAACTTACTGCTCCGGTTGAGTAGAGTGTAGCCGTCAAAGCTGAAATCAGTAGCACTCAGGTGAGAAGAACGGGAAGCAGATATACCTAGTCCGCTGGCAGAGTCCTACGGGGGCCAGCCTATCTGGCTGCCACGCCTGAATGTTTGCAACCGCGGCCGAGCTAGGCAGGCGCAATTGTGCAGCAATGCAAACTGCATAACCTGGCCAAATTTCACGGGTGTACAAGAAACCACGGGGGATTTACAAGGAGATGTTCACCCGGAACAGCCGGAGGCCTGCCTGCAGCAAGATTCCAGAATTCTTCCTGAGAAGCCTTGAAAGCAGTGAAACGCTCCTATGTTGCAATAACTCAGAACATCATTCTGAGTGTTCCCGGTAGAGGTCATTAGGCTGAACACAACCGTAGACTAATTAGAGCCAGATGTAGGCAGTGCCGTCCATATTGCTGGATGGATAGTGGTGGCGTTCCAAACAACTGAGCACTATTTCTCAACAGTTTCACAAAGTGCCATAAGTTGAGGTTCAACTTACTGCTCCGGTTGAGTAGAGTGTAGCCGTCAAAGCTAGAATCAGTAGCACACAGGTGAGAAGAACGGGAAGCAGATATACCCAGTCACCTGGCAGAGTCCTACGGGGACCAGGCTATCTGGCTGCCACGCCTGAATGTTTGCAACCGCGGCCGAGCTAGGCAGGCTCAATTGTGCAGCAATGCAAACTGCATAACCTGGAAAAATTTCACGGGTGTACAAGAAACCACGGGGGATTTACAAGGAGATGTTCACCCGGAACAGCCGGAGGCTTGCCGTCAGCAAGATTCCAGAATTCTTCCTGAGAAGCCTTGAAAGCAGTGAAACGCTCCTATGTTGCAATAACTCAGAACCTCAATCTGAGTGTTCACAGCAGAGGTCATTCGGCTGAACAAAATCGTGGACTAATTAGAGCCAGATGTAGGCAGTTCCGTCCATAGTGCTGGATGGACAATGGTATCGTGCCAAACAACTGAGCTCTAGTTCTCAACAGTTTCACAAAGGGCCATAAGTTGAGGTTCAACTTAGTGCTCCGGTTGAGTAGAGTGTAGCCGTCAAAGCTGGAATCAGTAGCACTCAGGTGAGAAGAACGGGAAGCAGATATACCCAGTCCGCTGGCAGAGTCCTACGGGGACCAGCCTATCTGGCTGCCACGCCTGAATGTTTGCAACCGCGGCCGAGCTAGGCAGGCACAATTGTGCAGCCATGCAAACTGCATAACCTGTCCAAATTTCACGGGTGTACAAGAAACCACGGGGGATTTACAAGGAGATGTTCACCCGGAACAGCCGGAGGCCTGCCGGCAGCAAGATTCCGGAATTCTTCCTGAGAAGCCTTGAAAGCAGTGAAACGCTCCTATGTTGCAATAACTCAGAACCTCATTCTGAGTGTTCCCAGCAGAGGTCATTCGGCTGAACACAACCGTGGACTAATTAGAGCCAGATGTAGGCAGTGCCGTCCATAGTGCTGGATGGACAGTGGTGGCATGCCAAACAACTGAGCTCTAGTTCTCAACAGTTTCACAAAGTGCCATAAGTTGAGGTTCAACTTACTGCTCCGGTTGAGTAGAGTGTAGCCGTCAAAGCTGGAATCAGTAGCACTCAGGTGAGAAGAACGGGAAGCAGATATACCGAGTCCGCTGGCAGGGTCCTAGGGGACCAGCCTCTCTGGCTGCCACGCCTGAATTTTTGCAACCGCTGCTGTGCTTGGCAGGCGCAATTGTGCAGCAATGCAAACTGCATATCCTGGCAAAATTTCACGGGTGTACAAGAAACCACGGGGGATTTACAAGGAGATGTTCACCCGGAACAGCCAGAGGCCTGCCGGCAGCAAGATTCCGGAACTCTTCCTGAGAAGCCTTGAAAGCAGTGAAACGCTCCTATGTTGCAATAACTCAGAACCTCATTCTGAGTGTTCCTGGCAGACGTCATTCGACTGAACACAACCGTGGACTAATTAGAGCCAGATGTAAGCAGTGCCGTCCATAGTGCTGGATGGACAGTGGTGGCGTGCCAAACAACTGAGCTCTAGTTCTCAACAGTTTCACAAAGTGCCCTAAGTTGAGGTTCATCTTACGGCTCCGGTTGAGTAGAGTGTAGCGGTCAAAGCTGGAATCAGTAGCACTCAGGTGAGAAGAACGGGAAGCAGATATACCCAGTCACCTGGCAGAGTCCTACGGGGACCAGGCTATCTGGCTGCCACGCCTGAATGTTTGCAACCGCGGCCGAGCTAGGCAGGCTCAATTGTGCAGCAATGCAAACTGCATAACCTGGAAAAATTTCACGGGTGTACAAGAAACCACGGGGGATTTACAAGGAGATGTTCACCCGGAACAGCCGGAGGCTTGCCGTCAGCAAGATTCCAGAATTCTTCCTGAGAAGCCTTGAAAGCAGTGAGACGCTCCTATGTTGCAATAACTCAGAACCTCAATCTGAGTGTTCACAGCAGAGGTCATTCGGCTGAACAAAATCGTGGACTAATTAGAGCCAGATGTAGGCAGTTCCGTCCATAGTGCTGGATGGACAATGGTATCGTGCCAAACAACTGAGCTCTAGTTCTCAACAGTTTCACAAAGGGCCATAAGTTGAGGTTCAACTTAGTGCTCCGGTTGAGTAGAGTGTAGCCGTCAAAGCTGGAATCAGTAGCACTCAGGTGAGAAGAACGGGAAGCAGATATACCCAGTCCGCTGGCAGAGTCCTACGGGGACCAGCCTATCTGGCTGCCACGCCTGAATGTTTGCAACCGCGGCCGAGCTAGGCAGGCACAATTGTGCAGCCATGCAAACTGCATAACCTGTCCAAATTTCACGGGTGTACAAGAAACCACGGGGGATTTACAAGGAGATGTTCACCCGGAACAGCCGGAGGCCTGCCGGCAGCAAGATTCCGGAATTCTTCCTGAGAAGCCTTGAAAGCAGTGAAACGCTCCTATGTTGCAATAACTCAGAACCTCATTCTGAGTGTTCCCAGCAGAGGTCATTCGGCTGAACACAACCGTGGACTAATTAGAGCCAGATGTAGGCAGTGCCGTCCATAGTGCTGGATGGACAGTGGTGGCATGCCAAACAACTGAGCTCTAGTTCTCAACAGTTTCACAAAGTGCCATAAGTTGAGGTTCAACTTACTGCTCCGGTTGAGTAGAGTGTAGCCGTCAAAGCTGGAATCAGTAGCACTCAGGTGAGAAGAACGGGAAGCAGATATACCGAGTCCGCTGGCAGGGTCCTAGGGGACCAGCCTCTCTGGCTGCCACGCCTGAATTTTTGCAACCGCTGCTGTGCTTGGCAGGCGCAATTGTGCAGCAATGCAAACTGCATATCCTGGCAAAATTTCACGGGTGTACAAGAAACCACGGGGGATTTACAAGGAGATGTTCACCCGGAACAGCCAGAGGCCTGCCGGCAGCAAGATTCCGGAACTCTTCCTGAGAAGCCTTGAAAGCAGTGAAACGCTCCTATGTTGCAATAACTCAGAACCTCATTCTGAGTGTTCCTGGCAGACGTCATTCGACTGAACACAACCGTGGACTAATTAGAGCCAGATGTAAGCAGTGCCGTCCATAGTGCTGGATGGACAGTGGTGGCGTGCCAAACAACTGAGCTCTAGTTCTCAACAGTTTCACAAAGTGCCATAAGTTGAGGTTCAACTTAATACTCCGGTTGAGTAGAGTGTAGCCGTCAAAGCTGGAATCAGTAGCACTCAGTTGAGAAGAACGGGAAGCAGATATACCCAGTCCGCTGGCAGAGTCCTACGGGGACCAGCCTATCTGGCTGCCACGCCTGAATGTTTGCAACCGTGGCCGAGCTAGGCAGTCGCAGTTGTGCAACAATGCAAACTGCATAACCTGGCCAAATTTCGCGGGTGTACAAGAAAACACGGGGGATTTACAAGGAGATGTTCACCCGGAACAGACGGAGGCCTGCCGGCAGCAAGATTTAGGAATTCTTCCTGAGAAGCCTTGAAAGCAGTGAAACGCTCCTATGTTGCAATAACACAGAACCTCAATCTGAGTGTTCCCAGCAGAGGTCATTCGGCTGAACACAATCCTGGACTAATTAGAGCCAGATGTAGGCAATTCCGTCCATAGTGCTGGATGGACAATGGTATCGTGCCAAACAACTGAGCTCTAGTTCTCAACAGTTTCACAAAGTGCCATAAGTTGAGGTTCAACTTACTGCTCCGGTTGAGTAGAGTGTAGCCGTCAAAGCTGAAATCAGTAGCACTCAGGTGAGAAGAACGGGAAGCAGATATACCCAGTCCGCTGGCAGAGTCCTACCGGGACCAGCCTATCTGGCTGCCACTCCTGAATGTTTGCAACCGCGGCCGAGCTAGGCAGGGGCAATTGTGCAGCAATGCAAACTGCATAACCTGGCCAAATTTCACGGGTGTACAAGAAACCACGGGGGATTTACAAGGAGATGTTCACCCGGAACAGCAGGAGGCCTGCCGGCAGCAAGATTCCGGAATTCTTCCTGAGAAACCTTGAAAGCAGTGAAACGCTCTTATGTTGCAATAACTCAGAACATCATTCTGAGTGTTCCCGGCAGAGGTCATTCGGCTGAACACAACCGTGGACTAATTAGAGACAGATGTAGGCAGTGCCGTCCATAGTGCTGGATGGAGAGTGGTGGCGTGCCAAACAACTGAGTTCTAGTGCTCAACACTTTCACAAATTGCCATAAGTTGAGGTTCAATTTAATGCTCCGGTTGAGTAGAGTGTAGCCGTCAAAGCTGGAATCAGTAGCACTCAGGTGAGAAGAACGGGAAGCAGATATACCCAGTCCGCAGGCAGTGTGGTAAGGGGACCAGCCTATCTGGCTGCCACGGCTTAATGTTTGTAACCGCGGCGGAGCTAGGCAGGCGCAATTGTGCAGCAATGCAAACTGCATAACCTATCCAAATTTCACGGGTGTACAAGAAACCACGGGGGATTTACAAGGAGATGTTCACCCGGACCAGCCGGAAGTCTGCCGGCAGCAAGATTCCGGAATTCTTCCTGAGAAGCCTTGAAGGCAGTGAAACGCTCCTATGTTGCAATAACTCAGAACCTCATTCTGAGTGTTGCCGGCAGAGGTCATTCGGCTGAACACAACCGTGGACTAATTAGAGCCAGATGTAGGCAGTGCCGTCCATAGTGCTGGATGGACAGTGGTGGTGTGCCAAACAACTGAGCTCTAGTTCTCAACAGTTTCACAAAGTGCCATCAGTTGAGGTTCAACTTACTGCTCTGCTTGAGTAGAGTGCAGCCGTCAAAGCTGAAATCAGTAGCACTCAGGTGAGAAGAACGGGAAGCAGATACACCCAGTCCGCTGGTAGAGTCCTACGGGGACAAGCCTATCTGGCTGCCACGCCTGAATGTTTGTAACCGCAGCCGAGCTAGGCAGGGGCAATTGTGCAGAAATGCAAACTGCATAACCTGGCCAAATTTCGCGGGTGTACAAGAAACCACGGGGGATTTACAAGGAGATGTTCACCCGGAACAGCCGGAGGCCTGCCGTCAGCAAGATTCCAGAATTCTTCCTGAGAAGCCTTGAAAGCAGTGAAACGCTCCTATGTTGCAATAACTCAGAACCTCAATCTGAGTGTTCCCAGCAGAGGTCATTCGGCTGAACAAAATCGTGGACTAATTAGAGCCAGATGTAGGCAGTTCCGTCCATAGTGGTGGATGGACAATGGTATCGTGCCAAACAACTGAGCTCTAGTTCTCAACAGTTTCACAAAGGGCCATAAGTTGAGGTTCAACTTACTGCTCCGGTTGAGTAGAGTGTAGCCGTCAAAGCTAGAATCAGTAGCACTCAGGTGAGAAGAACGGGAAGCAGATATACCCAGTCCCCTGGCAGAGTCCTACGGGGACCAGGCTATCTGGCTGCCACGCCTGAATGTTTGCAACCGCGGCCGAGCTAGGCAGGCTCAATTGTGCAGCAATGCAAACTGCATAACCTGGAAAAATTTCACGGGTGTACAAGAAACCACGGGGGATTTACAAGGAGATGTTCACCCGGAACAGCCGGAGGCTTGCCGTCAGCAAGATTCCAGAATTCTTCCTGAGAAGCCTTGAAAGCAGTGAAACGCTCCTATGTTGCAATAACTCAGAACCTCAATCTGAGTGTTCCTAGCAGAGGTCATTCGGCTGAACAAAATCGTGGACTAATTAGAGCCAGATGTAGGCAGTTCCGTCCATAGTGCTGGAAGGACAATGGTATCGTGCCAAACAACTGAGCTCTAGTTCTCAACAGTTTCACAAAGGGCCATAAGTTGAGGTTCAACTTACTGCTCCGGTTGAGTAGAGTGTAGCCGTCAAAGCTGGAATCAGTAGCACTCAGGTGAGAAGAACGGGAAGCAGATATACCCAGTCCGCTGGCAGAGTCCTACGGGGACCAGCCTATCTGGCTGCCACGCCTGAATGTTTGCAACCGCGGCCGAGCTAGGCAGGCACAATTGTGCAGCCATGCAAACTGCATAACCTGTCCAAATTTCACGGGTGTACAAGAAACCACGGGGGATTTACAAGGAGATGTTCACCCGGAACAGCCGGAGGCCTGCCGGCAGCAAGATTCCGGAATTCTTCCTGAGAAGCCTTGAAAGCAGTGAAACGCTCCTATGTTGCAATAACTCATAACCTCATTCTGAGTGTTCCCAGCAGAGGTCATTCGGCTGAACACAACCGTGGACTAATTAGAGCCAGATGTAGGCAGTGCCGTCCATAGTGCTGGATGGACAGTGGTGGCGTGCCAAACAACTGAGCTCTAGTTCTCAACAGTTTCACAAAGTGCCATAAGTTGAGGTTCAACTTACTGCTCCGGTTGAGTAGAGTGTAGCCGTCAAAGCTGGAATCAGTAGCACTCAGGTGAGAAGAACGGGAAGCAGATATGCCGAGTCCGCTGGCAGGGTCCTAGGGGACCAGCCTATCTGGCTGCCACGCCTGAATGTTTGCAACCGCTGCTGTGCTTGGCAGGCGCAATTGTGCAGCAATGCAAACTGCATATACTGGCAAAATTTCACGGGTGTACAAGAAACCACGGGGGATTTACAAGGAGATGTTCACCCGGAACAGCCGGAGGCCTGCCGGCAGCAAGATTCCGGAACTCTTCCTGAGAAGCCTTGAAAGCAGTGAAACGCTCCTATGTTGCAATAACTCAGAACATCATTCTGAGTGTTCCTTGCAGACGTCATTCGACTGAACACAACCGTGGACTAATTAGATCCAGATGTAGGCAGTGCCGTCCATAGTGCTGGATGGACAGTGGTGGCGTGCCAAACAACTGAGCTCTAGTTCTCAACACTTTCACAAAGTGCCATAAGTTGAGGTTCAACTTACGGCTCCGGTTGAGTAGAGTGTAGCGGTCAAAGCTGGAATCAGTAGCACTCAGTTGAGAAGAACGGGAAGCAGATATACCCAGTCCGCTGGCAGAGTCCTACGGGGGCCAGCCTATCTGGCTGCCACGCCTGAATGTTTGCAACCGCGGCCGAGCTAGGCAGTCGCAGTTGTGCAGCAATGCAAACTGCATAACCTGGCCAAATTTCACCTGTGTACAAGAAACCACGGGGGATTTACAAGGAGATGTTCACCCGGAACAGCCGGAGGCCTGCCGGCAGCAAGATTCCGGAATTCTTCCTGAGAAGCCTTGAAAGCAGTGAAACGCTCTTATGTTGCAATAACTCATAACCTCAATCTGAGTGTTCCCAGCAGAGGTCATTCGGCTGAACACAATCCTGGACTAATTAGAGCCAGATGTAGGAAATTCCGTCCATAGTGCTGGATGGACAATGGCATCGTGCCAAACAACTGAGCTCTAGTTCTCAACAGTTTCACAAAGTGCCATAAGTTGAGGTTCAACTTACTGCGCCGGTTGAGTAGAGTGTAGCCGTCAAAGCTGAAATCAGTAGCACTCAGGTGAGAAGAACGGGAAGCAGATATACCCAGTCCGCTGGCAGAGTCCTACGGGGACCTGCCTATCTGGCTGCCACTCCTGAATGTTTGCAACCGCGGCCAAGCTAGGCAGGGGCAATTGTGCAGCAATGCAAACTGCATAACCTGGCCAAATTTCACGGGTGTACAAGAAACCACGGGGGATTTACAAGGAGATGTTCACCTGGAACAGCAGGAGGCCTGCCGGCAGCAAGATTCCGGAATTCTTCCTGAGAAGCCTTGAAAGCAGTGAAACGCTCCTATGTTGCAATAACTCAGAACCTCATTCTGAGTGTTGCCGGCAGAGGTCATTCGGCTGAACACAATCGTGGACTAATTAGAGCCAGAAGTAGGCAGTGCCGTCCATAGTGCTGGATGGACAGTGGTGGCGTGCCAAACAACTGAGCTCTAGTTCTCAACATTTTCACAAAGTGCCATAACTTGAGGTTCAACTTACTGCTCCGGTTGAGTAGAGTGTAGCCGTCAAAGCTGAAATCAGTAGCACTCAGGTGAGAAGAACGGGAAGCAGATACACCAAGTCCGCTGGCAGAGTCCTACGGGGACCAGCCTATCTGGCTGCCACATCAGAATGTTTGTAACCGCGGCCGAGCTAGGCAGGGGCTATTGTGCAGCAATGCAAACTGCATAACCTGGCCAAATTTCGCGGGTGTACAAGAAACCACGGGGGATTAACAAGGAGATGTTCACCCGGAACAGCCGGAGGCCTGCGGGCATCAAGATTCCGGAATTCTTCCTGAGAAGCCTTGAAAGCAGTGAAACGCTCCTATGTTGCAGTAACTCAGAACCTCAATCTGAGTGTTCCCAGCAGAGGTCATTCGGCTGAAAACAATCGTGGACTAATTACAGCCAAATGTAGGCAGTTCCGTCCATAGTGCTGGATGGACATTGGTATCGTGCCAAACAACTGAGCTCTAGTTCTCAACAGTTTCAAATAGTGCCATAAGTTGAGGTTCAACTTACTGCTCCGGTTGAGTAGAGTGTAGCCTTCAAAGCTGAAATCAGTAGCACTCAGGTGAGAAGAACGATAACCAGATATACCCAGCCCGCTGGCAGAGTCCTACGGGGACCAGACTATACGGCTGTCACACCTGAATGTTTGCAACCGCGGCCGAGGTAGGCAGGGGCAATTGTGCAGCAATGCAAACTGCATAACCTGTCCAAATTTCACGGGTGTACAAGAAACCACGGGGGATTTACAAGGAGATGTTCACCCGGAACAGCCGGAGGCCTGCCGGCAGCAAGATTCCGGAATTCTTCCTGAGAAGCCTTGAAAGCAGTGAAAAGCTCCTATGTTGCAATAACTCAGAACCTCAATCTGAGTGTTCCCAGCAGAGGTCATTCGACTGAACACAATCGTGGACTAATTAGAGCCCTATGAAGGCAGTTCCGTCCATAGTGCTGGATGGACAATGGTATCATGCCAAACAACTGAGCTCTAGTTCTCAACAGTTTCACAAAGTGCCATAAGTTGAGGTTCAACTTACTGTTCCGGTTGAGTAGAGTGTAGCCGTCAAAGCTGAAATCAGTAGCACTCAGGTGAGAAGAACGGGAAGCAGATATACCTAGTCCGCTGGCAGAGTCCTACGGGGGCCAGCCTATCTGGCTGCCACGCCTGAATGTTTGCAACCGCGGCCGAGCTAGGCAGGCGCAATTGTGCAGCAATGCAAACTGCATAACCTGGCCAAATTTCACGGGTGTACAAGAAACCACGGGGGATTTACAAGGAGATGTTCACCCGGAACAGCCGGAGGCCTGCCGGCAGCAAGATTCCAGAATTCTTCCTGAGAAGCCTTGAAAGCAGTGAAACGCTCCTATGTTGCAATAACTCAGAACATCATTCTGAGTGTTCCCGGTAGAGGTCATTAGGCTGAACACAACCGTAGACTACTTAGAGCCAGATGTAGGCAGTGCCGTCCATATTGCTGGATGGATAGTGGTGGCGTTCCAAACAACTGAGCACTATTTCTCAACAGTTTCACAAAGTGCCATAAGTTGAGGTTCAACTTACTGCTCCGGTTGAGTAGAGTGTAGCCGTCAAAGCTAGAATCAGTAGCACACAGGTGAGAAGAACGGGAAGCAGATATACCCAGTCCCCTGGCAGAGTCCTACGGGGACCAGGCTATCTGGCTGCCACGCCTGAATGTTTGCAACCGCGGCCGAGCTAGGCAGGCTCAATTGTGCAGCAATGCAAACTGCATAACCTGGAAAAATTTCACGGGTGTACAAGAAACCACGGGGGATTTACAAGGAGATGTTCACCCGGAACAGCCGGAGGCTTGCCGTCAGCAAGATTCCAGAATTCTTCCTGAGAAGCCTTGAAAGCAGTGAAACGCTCCTATGTTGCAATAACTCAGAACCTCAATCTGAGTGTTCACAGCAGAGGTCATTCGGCTGAACAAAATCGTGGACTAATTAGAGCCAGATGTAGGCAGTTCCGTCCATAGTGCTGGATGGACAATGGTATCGTGCCAAACAACTGAGCTCTAGTTCTCAACAGTTTCACAAAGGGCCATAAGTTGAGGTTCAACTTAGTGCTCCGGTTGAGTAGAGTGTAGCCGTCAAAGCTGGAATCAGTAGCACTCAGGTGAGAAGAACGGGAAGCAGATATACCCAGTCCGCTGGCAGAGTCCTACGGGGACCAGCCTATCTGGCTGCCACGCCTGAATGTTTGCAACCGCGGCCGAGCTAGGCAGGCACAATTGTGCAGCCATGCAAACTGCATAACCTGTCCAAATTTCACGGGTGTACAAGAAACCACGGGGGATTTACAAGGAGATGTTCACCCGGAACAGCCGGAGGCCTGCCGGCAGCAAGATTCCGGAATTCTTCCTGAGAAGCCTTGAAAGCAGTGAAACGCTCCTATGTTGCAATAACTCAGAACCTCATTCTGAGTGTTCCCAGCAGAGGTCATTCGGCTGAACACAACCGTGGACTAATTAGAGCCAGATGTAGGCAGTGCCGTCCATAGTGCTGATGGACAGTGGTGGCATGCCAAACAACTGAGCTCTAGTTCTCAACAGTTTCACAAAGTGCCATAAGTTGAGGTTCAACTTACTGCTCCGATTGAGTAGAGTGTAGCCGTCAAAGCTGGAATCAGTAGCACTCAGGTGAGAAGAACGGGAAGCAGATATACCGAGTCCGCTGGAAGGGTCCTAGGGGACCAGCCTCTCTGGCTGCCACGCCTGAATTTTTGCAACCGCTGCTGTGCTTGGCAGGCGCAATTGTGCAGCAATGCAAACTGCATATCCTGGCAAAATTTCACGGGTGTACAAGAAACCACGGGGGATTTACAAGGAGATGTTCACCCGGAACAGCCAGAGGCCTGCCGGCAGCAAGATTCCGGAACTCTTCCTGAGAAGCCTTGAAAGCAGTGAAACGCTCCTATGTTGCAATAACTCAGAACCTCATTCTGAGTGTTCCTGGCAGACGTCATTCGACTGAACACAACCGTGGACTAATTAGAGCCAGATGTAGGCAGTGCCGTCCATAGTGCTGGATGGACAGTGGTGGCGTGCCAAACAACTGAGCTCTAGTTCTCAACAGTTTCACAAAGTGCCATAAGTTGAGGTTCAACTTACGGCTCCGGTTGAGTAGAGTGTAGCCGTCAAAGCTGGAATCAGTAGCACTCAGTTGAGAAGAACGGGAAGCAGATATACCCAGTCCGCTGGCAGAGTCCTACGGGGACCAGCCTATCTGGCTGCCACGCCTGAATGTTTGCAACCGTGGCCGAGCTAGGCAGTCGCAGTTGTGCAACAATGCAAACTGCATAACCTGGCCAAATTTCGCGGGTGTACAAGAAACCACGGGGGATTTACAAGGAGATGTTCACCCGGAACAGCCGGAGGCCTGCCGGCAGCAAGATTTAGGAATTCTTCCTGAGAAGCCTTGAAAGCAGTGAAACGCTCCTATGTTGCAATAACACAGAACCTCAATCTGAGTGTTCCCAGCAGAGGTCATTCGGCTGAACACAACCGTGGACTAATTAGAGACAGATGTAGGCAGTGCCGTCCATAGTGCTGGATGGAGAGTGGTGGCGTGCCAAACAACTGAGTTCTAGTGCTCAACACTTTCACAAATTGCCATAAGTTGAGGTTCAATTTAATTCTCCTGTTGAGTAGAGTGTAGCCGTCAAAGCTGGAATCAGTAGCACTCAGGTGAGAAGAACGGGAAGCAGATATACCCAGTCCGCAGGCAGTGTGGTAAGGGGACCAGCCTATCTGGCTGCCACGGCTTAATGTTTGTAACCGCGGCGGAGCTAGGCAGGCGCAATTGTGCAGCAATGCAAACTGCATAACCTATCCAAATTTCACGGGTGTACAAGAAACCACGGGGGATTTACAAGGAGATGTTCACCCGGACCAGCCGGAGGTCTGCCGGCAGCAAGATTCCGGAATTCTTCCTGAGAAGCCTTGAAGGCAGTGAAACGCTCCTATGTTGCAATAACTCAGAACCTCATTCTGAGTGTTGCCGGCAGAGGTCATTCGGCTGAACACAATCGTGGACTAATTAGAGCCAGAAGTAGGCAGTGCCGTCCATAGTGCTGGATGGACAGTGGTGGCGTGCCAAACAACTGAGCTCTAGTTCTCAACAGTTTCACAAAGTGCCATAACTTGAGGTTCAACTTACTGCTCCGGTTGAGTAGAGTGTAGCCGTCAAACCTGAAATCAGTAGCACTCAGGTGAGAAGAACGGGAACCAGATATACCCAGTCCGCTGGCAGAGTCCTACGGGGACCAGACTATCCGGCTGTCACACCTGAATGTTTGCAACCGCGGCCGAGGTAGGCAGGGGCAATTGTGCAGCAATGCAAACTGCATAACCTGTCCAAATTTCACGGGTGTACAAGAAACCACGGGGGATTTACAAGGAGATGTTCACCCGGAACAGCCGGAGGCCTGCCAGCAGCAATATTCCGGAATTCTTCCTGAGAAGCCTTGAAAGCAGTGAAACGCTCCTATGTTGCAATAACTCGGAACCTCATTCTGAGTGTTCCTGGCAGAGGTCATTCGGCTGAACACAACCGTGGACTAATTAGTGCCAGATGTAGGCAGTGCCGTCCATAGTGCTGGATAGAGAGTGGTGGCGTGCCAAACAACTGAGCTCTAGTTCTCAACAGTTTCACAAAGTGCCATAAGTTGAGGTTCAACTTACTGCTCCGGTTGAGTAGAGTGTAGCCGTCAAAGCTGGAATCAGTAGCACTCAGGTGAGAAGAACGGGAAGCAGATATACCCAGTCCGCTGGCAGAGTCCTACGGGGACCAGCCTATCTGGCTGCCACGCCTGAATGTTTGCAACCGCGGCCGAGCTAGGCAGGCACAATTGTGAAGCCATGCAAACTGCATAACCTGTCCAAATTTCACGGGTGTACAAGAAACCACGGGGGATTTACAAGGAGATGTTCACCCGGAACAGCCGGAGGCCTGCCGGCAGCAAGATTCCGGAATTCTTCCTGAGAAGCCTTGAAAGCAGTGAAACGCTCCTATGTTGCAATAACTCAGAACCTCATTCTGAGTGTTCCCAGCAGAGGTCATTCGGCTGAACACAACCGTGGACTAATTAGAGCCAGATGTAGGCAGTGCCGTCCATAGTGCTGGATGGACAGTGGTGGCGTGCCAAACAACTGAGCTCTAGTTTTCAACAGTTTCACAAAGTGCCATAAGTTGAGGTTCAACTTACTGCTCCGGTTGAGTAGAGTGTAGCCGTCAAAGCTGGAATCAGTAGCACTCAGGTGAGAAGAACGGGAAGCAGATATACCGAGTCCGCTGGCAGGGTCCTAGGGGACCAGCCTATCTGGCTGCCACGCCTGAATGTTTGCAACCGCTGCTGTGCTTGGCAGGCACAATTGTGCAGCAATGCAAACTGCATATCCTGGCAAAATTTCACGGGTGTACAAGAAACCACGGGGGATTTACAAGGAGATGTTCACCCGGAACAGCCGGAGGCCTGCCGGCAGCCAGATTCCGGAACTCTTCCTGAGAAGCCTTGAAAGCAGTGAAACGCTCCTATGTTGCAATAACTCAGAACCTCATTCTGAGTGTTCCTGGCAGACGTCATTCGACTGAACACAACCGTGGACTAATTAGAGCCAGATGTAGGCAGTGCCGTCCATAGTGCTGGATGGACAGTGGTGGCGTGCCAAACAACTGAGCTCTAGTTCTCAACATTTTCACAAAGTGCCATAACTTGAGGTTCAACTTACTGCTCCGGTTGAGTAGAGTGTAGCCGTCAAAGCTGAAATCAGTAGCACTCAGGTGAGAAGAACGGGAAGCAGATATACCCAGTCCGCTGGCAGAGTCCTACCGAGACCAGCCTATCTGGCTGCCACTCCTGAATGTTTGCAACCGCGGCCGAGCTAGGCAGGGGCAATTGTGCAGCAATGCAAACTGCATAACCTGGCCAAATTTCACGGGTGTACAAGAAACCACGGGGGATTTACAAGGAGATGTTCACCCGGAACAGCAGGAGGCCTGCCGGCAGCAAGATTCCGGAATTCTTCCTGAGAAGCCTTGAAAGCAGTGAAACGCTCCTATGTTGCAATAACTCAGAACATCATTCTGAGTGTTCCCGGCAGAGGTCATTCGGCTGAACACAACCGTGGACTAATTAGAGACATATGTAGGCAGTGCCGTCCATAGTGCTGGATGGAGAGTGGTGGCGTGCCAAACAACTGAGTTCTAGTGCTCAACACTTTCACAAATTGCCATAAGTTGAGGTTCAACTTAATGCTCCGGTTGAGTAGAGTGTAGCCGTCAAAGCTGGAATCAGTAGCACTCAGGTGAGAAGAACGGGAAGCAGATATACCCAGTCCGCAGGCAGTGTCGTACGGGGACCAGCCTATCTGGCTGCCAGGGTTTAATGTTTGTAACCGCGGCGGAGCTAGGCAGGCGCAATTGTGCAGCAATGCAAACTGCATAACCTGGCCAAATTTCACGGGTGTACAAGAAACCACGGGGGATTTACAAGGAGATGTTCACCCGGACCAGCCGGAGGTCTGCCGGCAGCAAGATTCCGGATTTCTTCCTGAGAAGCCTTGAAAGCAGTGAAACGCTCCTATGTTGCAATAACTCAGAACCTCATTCTGAGTGTTGCCGGCAGAGGTCATTCGGCTGAACACAATCGTGGACTAATTAGAGCCAGAAGTAGGCAGTGCCGTCCATAGTGCTGGATGGACAGTGGTGGCGTGCCAAACAACTGAGCTCTAGTTCTCAACATTTTCACAAAGTGCCATAACTTGAGGTTCAACTTACTGCTCCGGTTGAGTAGAGTGTAGCCGTCAAACCTGAAATCAGTAGCACTCAGGTGAGAAGAACGGGAAGCAGATACACCCAGTCCGCTGGCAGAGTCCTACGGGGACCAGCCTATCTGGCTGCCACGCCTGAATGTTTGTAACCGCGGCCGAGCTAGGCAGGGGCAATTGTGCAGCAATGCAAACTGCATAACCTGGCCAAATTTCGCGGGTGTACAAGAAACTACGGGGGATTAACAAGGAGATGTTCACCCGGAACAGCCGGAGGCGTGCGGGCATCAAGATTCCGGAATTCTTCCTGAGAAGCCTTGAAAGCAGTGAAACGCTCCTATGTTGCAGTAACTCAGAACCTCAATCTGAGTGTTCCCAGCAGAGGTCATTCGGCTGAACACAATCGTGGACTAATTACAGCCAGATGTAGGCAGTTCCGTCCATAGTGCTGGATGGACATTGGTATCGTGCCAAACAACTGAGCTCTAGTTCTCAACAGTTTCACAAAGTGCCATAAGTTGAGGTTCAACTTACTGCTCCGGTTGAGTAGAGTGTAGCCTTCAAAGCTGAAATCAGTAGCACTCAGGTGAGAAGAACGGGAACCAGATATACCCAGTCCGCTGGCAGAGTCCTACGGGGACCAGACTATCCGGCTGTCACACCTGAATGTTTGCAACCGCGGCCGAGGTAGGCAGGGGCAATTGTGCAGCAATGCAAACTGCATAACCTGTCCAAATTTCACGGGTGTACAAGAAACCACGGGGGATTTACAAGGAGATGTTCACCCGGAACAGCCGGAGGCCTGCCAGCAGCAAGATTCCGGAATTCTTCCTGAGAAGCCTTGAAAGCAGTGAAACGCTCCTATGTTGCAATAACTCGGAACCTCATTCTGAGTGTTCCTGGCAGAGGTCATTCGGCTGAACACAACCGTGGACTAATTAGTGCCAGATGTAGGCAGTGCCGTCCATAGTGCTGGATAGAGAGTGGTGGCGTGCCAAACAACTGAGCTCTAGTTCTCAACAGTTTCACAAAGTGCCATAAGTTGAGGTTCAACTTACTGCTCCGGTTGAGTAGAGTGTAGCCGTCAAAGCTGGAATCAGTAGCACTCAGGTGAGAAGAACGGGAAGCAGATATACCCAGTCCGCTGGCAGAGTCCTACGGGGACCAGCCTATCTGGCTGCCACGCCTGAATGTTTGCAACCGCGGCCGAGCTAGGCAGGCACAATTGTGAAGCCATGCAAACTGCATAACCTGTCCAAATTTCACGGGTGTACAAGAAACCACGGGGGATTTACAAGGAGATGTTCACCCGGAACAGCCGGAGGCCTGCCGGCAGCAAGATTCCGGAATTCTTCCTGAGAAGCCTTGAAAGCAGTGAAACGCTCCTATGTTGCAATAACTCAGAACCTCATTCTGAGTGTTCCCAGCAGAGGTCATTCGGCTGAACACAACCGTGGACTAATTAGAGCCAGATGTAGGCAGTGCCGTCCATAGTGCTGGATGGACAGTGGTGGCGTGCCAAACAACTGAGCTCTAGTTTTCAACAGTTTCACAAAGTGCCATAAGTTGAGGTTCAACTTACTGCTCCGGTTGAGTAGAGTGTAGCCGTCAAAGCTGGAATCAGTAGCATTCAGGTGAGAAGAACGGGAAGCAGATATACCGAGTCCGCTGGCAGGGTCCTAGGGGACCAGCCTATCTGGCTGCCACGCCTGAATGTTTGCAACCGCTGCTGTGCTTGGCAGGCACAATTGTGCAGCAATGCAAACTGCATATCCTGGCAAAATTTCACGGGTGTACAAGAAACCACGGGGGATTTACAAGGAGATGTTCACCCGGAACAGCCGGAGGCCTGCCGGCAGCCAGATTCCGGAACTCTTCCTGAGAAGCCTTGAAAGCAGTGAAACGCTCCTATGTTGCAATAACTCAGAACCTCATTCTGAGTGTTCCTGGCAGACGTCATTCGACTGAACACAACCGTGGACTAATTAGAGCCAGATGTAGGCAGTGCCGTCCATAGTGCTGGATGGACAGTGGTGGCGTGCCAAACAACTGAGCTCTAGTTCTCAACATTTTCACAAAGTGCCATAACTTGAGGTTCAACTTACTGCTCCGGTTGAGTAGAGTGTAGCCGTCAAAGCTGAAATCAGTAGCACTCAGGTGAGAAGAACGGGAAGCAGATATACCCAGTCCGCTGGCAGAGTCCTACCGGGACCAGCCTATCTGGCTGCCACTCCTGAATGTTTGCAACCGCGGCCGAGCTAGGCAGGGGCAATTGTGCAGCAATGCAAACTGCATAACCTGGCCAAATTTCACGGGTGTACAAGAAACCACGGGGGATTTACAAGGAGATGTTCACCCGGAACAGCAGGAGGCCTGCCGGCAGCAAGATTCCGGAATTCTTCCTGAGAAGCCTTGAAAGCAGTGAAACGCTCCTATGTTGCAATAACTCAGAACATCATTCTGAGTGTTCCCGGCAGAGGTCATTCGGCTGAACACAACCGTGGACTAATTAGAGACAGATGTAGGCAGTGCCGTCCATAGTGCTGGATGGAGAGTGGTGGCGTGCCAAACAACTGAGTTCTAGTGCTCAACACTTTCACAAATTGCCATAAGTTGAGGTTCAACTTAATGCTCCGGTTGAGTAGAGTGTAGCCGTCAAAGCTGGAATCAGTAGCACTCAGGTGAGAAGAACGGGAAGCAGATATACCCAGTCCGCAGGCAGTGTCGTACGGGGACCAGCCTATCTGGCTGCCAGGGTTTAATGTTTGTAACCGCGGCGGAGCTAGGCAGGCGCAATTGTGCAGCAATGCAAACTGCATAACCTGGCCAAATTTCACGGGTGTACAAGAAACCACGGGGGATTTACAAGGAGATGTTCACCCGGACCAGCCGGAGGTCTGCCGGCAGCAAGATTCCGGATTTCTTCCTGAGAAGCCTTGAAAGCAGTGAAACGCTCCTATGTTGCAATAACTCAGAACCTCATTCTGAGTGTTCCTGGCAGACGTCATTCGACTGAACACAACCGTGGACTAATTAGAGCCAGATGTAGGCAGTGCCGTCCATAGTGCTGGATGGACAGTGGTGGCGTGTCAAACAACTGAGCTCTAGTTCTCGACAGTTTCACAAAGTGCCATAAGTTGAGGTTCAACTTACTGCTCCGGTTGAGTAGAGTGCAGCCGTCAAAGCTGGAATCAGTAGCACTCAGGTGAGAAGAACGGGAAGCAGATACACCCAGTCCGCTGGCAGAGTCCTACGGGGACCAGCCTATCTGGCTGCCACGCCTGAATGTTTGTAACCGCGGCCGAGCTAGGCAGGGGCAATTGTGCAGCAATGCAAACTGCATAACCTGGCCAAATTTCACGGGTGTACAAGAAACCCCGGGGGATTAACAAGGAGATGTTCACCTGGAACAGCCGGAGGCCTGCGGGCATCAAGATTCCGGAGTTCTTCCTGAGAAGCCTTGAAAGCAGTGAAACGCTCCTATGTTGCAGTAACTCAGAACCTCAATCTGAGTGTTCCCAGCAGAGGTCATTCGGCTGAACACAATCGTGGACTAATTACAGCCAGATGTAGGCAGTTCCGTCCATAGTGCTGGATGGACATTGGTATCGTGCCAAACAACTGAGTTCTAGTTCTCAACAGTTTCACAAAGTGCCATAAGTTGAGGTTCAACTTACTGCTCCGGTTGAGTAGAGTGTAGCCGTCAAAGCTGGAATCAGTAGCACTCAGGTGAGAAGAACGGGAAGCAGATATACCCAGTCGGCTGGCAGAGTCCTACGGGGACCAGCCTATCTGGCTGCCACGCCTGAATATTTGCAAGCACGGCCGAGCGAGGCAGGCCCAATTGTGCAGCAATGCAAACTGCATAACCTGGCCAAATTTCATGGGTGTACAAGAAACCACGGGGGATTTACAAGGAGATGTTCACCCGGAACAGCTGGAGGCCTGCCGGCAGCAAGATTCCGGAATTCTTCCTGAGAAGCCTTGAAAGCAGTGAAACGCTCCTATGTTGCAATAACTCAGAACCTCATTCTGAGTGTTCCTGGCAGAGGTCATTCGGCTGAACACAACCGTGGACTAATTAGAGCCAGATGTAGGCAGTGCCGTCCATAGTGCTGGATGGAGAGTGGTGCCGTGCCAAACAACTGAGCTCTAGTTCTCAACAGTTTCACAAAGTGCCATAAGTTGAGGTTCAACTTACTGCTCCGGTTGAGTAGAGTGTAGCCGTCAAAGCTGGAATCAGTAGCACTCAGGTGAGAAGAACGGGAAGCAGATATACCCAGTCGGCTGGCAGAGTCCTACGGGGACCAGCCTATCTGGCTGCCACGCCTGAATGTTTGCAACCGCGGCCGAGCTAGGCAGGCGCAATTGTGCAGCAATGCAAACTGCATAACCTGGCCGCACTTCACGGGTGTACAAGAAACCACGGAGGATTTACAAGGAGATGTTCACCCGGAAGAGACGGAGGCCTGCCGGCAGCAAGATTCCGGAATTCTTCCTGAGAAGCCTTGAAAGCAGTGAAACGCTCCTATGTTGCAATAACTCAGAACCTCATTCTGAGTGTTCCCGGCAGAGGTCATTCGGCAGAATACAACCGTGGACTAATTAGAGCCAGAAGTAGCCAGTGCCGTCCATAGTGCTGGATGGACAGTGGTGGCGTGCCAAACAACTGAGTTCTAGTTCTCAACAGTTTCACAAAGTGCCCTAAGTTGAGGTTCAACTTACTGCTCTGCTTGAGTAGAGTGCAGCCGTCAAAGCTGAAATCAGTAGCACTCAGGTGAGAAGAACGGGAAGCAGATATACCCAGTCCGATGGCAGACTCCTACGGGGACCAGCCTATCTGGCTGCCACGCCTGAATGTTTGTAACCGCGGCCGAGCTAGGCAGGCGCAATTGTGCAGCAATGCAAACTGCATAACCTGGCCAAATTTCGCGGGTGTACAAGAAACCACGGGGGATTTACAAGGAGATGTTCACCCGGAACAGCCGGAGGCCTGCCGGCAGCAAGATTCCGGAATTCTTCCTGAGAAGCCTTGAAAGCAGTGAAACGCTCCTATGTTGCAATAACTCAGAACCTCATTCTGAGTGTTCCCGGCAGAGGTCATTCGGCTGAACACAACCGTGGACTAATTAGAGCCAGATGTAGGCAGTGCCGTCCATAGTGCTGGATGGACAGTGGTGGCGTGCCAAACAACTGAGCTCTAGTTCTCAACATTTTCACAAAGTGCCATAAGTTGAGGTTCAACTTACTACTCCGGTGGAGTAGAGTGTAGCCGTCAAAGCTGGAATCAGTAGCACTCACGTGAGAAGAACGGGAAGCAGATATACCCAGTCCGCTGGCAGAGTCCTACGGGGACCAGCCTATCTGGCTGCCAGGTCTGAATGTTTGCAACTGCGGCAGAGCTAGGCAGGCGCAATTGTGCAGCAATGCAAACTGCATAACCTGGCCAAATTTCACGGGAGTACAAGAAACCACGGGGGATTTACAAGGAGATGTTCACCCGGAACAGCCGGAGGTCTGCGGGCAGGAAGATTCCGGAATTCTTCCTGAGAAGCCTTGAAAGCAGTGAAACGCTCCTATGTTGCAATAACTCAGAACCTCAATCTGAGTGTTCCCAGCAGAGGTCATTCGGCTGAACACAATCGTGGACTAATTAGAGCCAGATGTAGGCAGTTCCGTCCTTAGTGCTGGATGGACAATGGTATCGTGCCAAACAACTGAGCTCTAGTTCTCAACAGTTTCACAAAGTGCCATGAGTTGAGGTTCAACTTACTGCTCCGGTTGAGTAGAGTGTAGCCGTCAAAGATGAAATCAGTAGCACTCAGGTGAGAAGAACGGGAAGCAGATATACCCAGTCCGCTGGCAGAGTCCTACGGGGGCCAGCCTATCTGGCTGCCAGGCCTGAATGTTTGCAACCGCGGCGGAGCTAGGCAGGGGCAATTGTGCAGCAATGCAAACTGCATAACCTGTCCAAATTTCACGGGTGTACAAGAAACCACGGGGGATTTACAAGGAGATGTTCACCCGGAACAGCCGGAGGCCTGCCGGCAGCAAGATTCCAGAATTCTTCCTGAGAAGCCTTGAAAGCAGTGAAACGCTCCTATGTTGCAATAACTCAGAACATCATTCTGAGTGTTCCCGGTAGAGGTCATTAGGCTGAACACAACCGTGGACTAATTAGAGCCAGATGTAGGCAGTGTCGTCCATATTGCTGGATAGATAGTGGTGGCGTTCCAAACAACTGAGCACTATTTCTCAACAGTTTCACAAAGTGCCATAAGTTGAGGTTCAACTTACTGCTCCGGTTGAGTAGAGTGCAGCCGTCAAAGCTAGAATCAGTAGCACTCAGGTGAGAAGAACGGGAAGCAGATATACCCAGTCCCCTGGCAGAGTCCTACGGGGACCAGGCTATCTGGCTGCCACGCCTGAATGTTTGCAACCGCGGCCGAGCTAGGCAGGCCAAATTGTGCAGCAATGCAAACTGCATAACCTGGCCAAATTTCACGGGTGTACAAGAAACCACGGGGGATTTACAAGGAGATGTTCACCCGGAACAGCAAGAGGCCTGCTGGCCGCAAGATTCCAGAATTCTTCCTGAGAAGCCTTGAAAGCAGTGAAACGCTCCTATGTTGCAATAACTCAGAACCTCATTCTGAGTGTTCCCGGCAGAGGTCATTCGGCTGAACACAACCGTGGACTAATTAGAGCCAGATGTAGGCAGTTCCGTCCACAGTGCTGGATGGACTGTGGTGGCCTGCCAAACAACTGAGCTCTAGTTCTCAACAGTTTCACAAAGGGCCATAAGTTGAGGTTCAACTTACTGCTCCGGTTGAGTAGAGTGTAGCCGTCAAAGTTGGAATCAGTAGCACTCAGGTGAGAAGAACGGGAAGCAGATATACCCAGTCCGCTGGCAGAGTCCTACGGGGACCAGCCTATATGGCTGCCACGCCTGAATGTTTGCAACCGCGGCCGAGCTAGGCAGGCGCAATTGTGCAGCAATACAAACTGCATAACCTGGCCAAATTTCGCGGGTGTACAAGAAAACACGGGGGATTTACAAGGAGATGTTCACCCGGAACAGCCGGAGGCCTGCCGGCAGGAAGATTCCGGAATTCTTCCTGAGAAGCCTTGAAAGCAGTGAAACGCTCCTGTGTTGCAATAACTCAGAACCTCATTCTGAGTGTTCCCAGCAGAGGTCATTCGGCTGAACACAATCATGGACTAATTAGAGCCCGATGTAGGCAGTTCCGTCCATAGTGCTGGATGGACAATGGTATCGTGCCCAACAATTGAGCTCTAGTTCTCAACAGTTTCACAAAGTGCCATAAGTTGAGGTTCAACTTACTGCTCCGGTTGAGTAGAGTGTAGCCGTCAAAGCTGAAATCAGTAGCACTCAGGTGAGAAGAACGGGAAGCAGATATACCCAGTCCGCTGGCAGAGTCCTAGGGGGCCAGCCTATCTGGCTGCCACGCCTGAATGTTTGCAACCGCGGCCGAGCTAGGCAGTCGCAGTTGTGCAGCAATGCAAACTGCATAACCTGGCCAAATTTCGCGGGTGTACAAGAAACCACGGGGGATTTACAAGGAGATGTTCACCCGGAACAGCCGGAGGCCTGCCGGCAGGAAGATTCCGGAATTCTTCCTGAGAAGCCTTGAAAGCAGTGAAACGCTCCTATGTTGCAATAACTCAGAACCTCAATCTGAGTATTCCCAGCAGAGGTCATTCGGCTGAACACAATCCTGGATTAATTAGAGCCAGATGTAGGCAGTTCCGTCCATAGTGCTGGATGGACAATGGTATCGTGCCAAACAACTGAGCTCTAGTTCTCAACAGTTTCACAAAGTGCCATAAGTTGAGGTTCAACTTACTGCTCCGGTTGAGTAGAGTGTAGCCGTCAAAGCTGAAATCAGTAGCACTCAGGTGAGAAGAACGGGAAGCAGATATACCCAGTCCGCTGGCAGAGTCCTACGGGGACCAGCCTATCTGGCTGCCACGCCTGAATGTTTGCAACCGCGGCCGAGCTAGGCAGGGGCAATTGTGCAGCAATGCAAACTGCATAACCTGGCCAAATTTCACGGGTGTACAAGAAACCACGGGGGATTTACAAGGAGATGTTCACCCGGAACAGCCAGAGGCCTGCCGACAGCAAGATTCCGGAATTCTTCCTGAGAAGCCTTGAAAGCAGTGAAACGCTCCTATGTTGCAATAACTCAGAACCTCATTCTGAGTATTCCCGGCAGAGGTCATTCGGCTGAACACAACTGTGGACTAATTATAGCCAGATGTAGGCAGTGCCGTCCATAGTGCTGGATGGACAGTGTTGGCGTGCCAAACAACTGAGCTCTAGTTCTCAACAGTTTCACAAAGTGCCATAAGTAGAGGTTCAACTTAATGCTCCGGTTGAGTAGACTGTAGCCGTCAAAGCTGGAATCAGTAGCACTCAGGTGAGAAGAACGGGAAGCAGATATACCCAGTCCGCTGGCAGAGTCTTACGGGGACCAGCCTATCTGGCTGCCACGCCTGAATGTTTGCAACCGCGGCCGAGCTAGGCAGGCGCAATTGTGCAGTAATGGAAACTGCATAACCTGGCCAAATTTCGCGGGTGTACAAGAAACCACGGGGGATTTACAAGGAGATGTTCACCCGGAACAGCCGGAGGCCTGCCGGCATTAAGATTCCTGAATTCTTTATGAGAAGCCTTGAAAGCAGTGAAACGCTCCTATGTTGCAGTAACTCAGAACCTCAATCTGAGTGTTCCCAGCAGAGGTCATTCGGCTGAACACAATCGTGGACTAATTAGAACCAGATGTAGGCAGTTCCGTCCATAGTGCTGGATGGACAGTGGTACCGTGCCAAACAACTGAGTTCCAGTTCTCAACAGTTTCACAAAGTGCCATAAGTTGAGGTTCAACTTACTGCTCCGGTTGAGTAGAGTGTAGCCGTCAAAGCTGAAATCAGTAGCACTCAGGTGAGAAGAACGGGAAGCAGATATACCCAGTCGGCTGGCAGATTCCTACGGGGACCAGCCTATCTGGCTGCCACGCCTGAATGTTTGCAACCGCGGCCGAGCTAGCAGGGGCAATTGTGCAGAAATGCAAACTGCATAACCTGTCCAAATTTCACGGGTGTACAAGAAACCACGGCTGATTTACAAGGAGATGTTCACCCGGAAAAGCCGGAGGCCTGCCGGCAGCAAGATTCCGGAATTCTTCCTGAGAAGCCTTGAAAGCAGTGAAACGCTCCTATGTTGCAATAACTCAGAACCTCATTCTGAGTGTTCGTGGCAGAGGTCATTCGGCTGAACACAACCATGGACTAATTAGAGCCAGATGAAGGCAGTGCCGTCCATAGAGCTGGATGGACAGTGGTGGCGTGCCAAACAACTGAGCTCTAGTTCTCAACACTTTCACCAAGTGCCATAAGTTTAGGTTCAACTTACTGCTCTGGTTGAGTAGAGTGTAGCCGTCAAAGCTGGAATCAGTAGCACTCAGGTGAGAAGAACGGGAAGCAGATATACCCAGTCCGCTGGCAGTGTCCTACGGGGACCAGCCTATCTGGCTGCCACTCCCGAATGTTTGTAACCGCGGCCGAGATAGGCAGGTGCAATTGAGCAGCAATGCAAACTGCATAACCTGTCCAAATTTCACGAGTGTACAAGAAACCACGGGGGATTTACAAGGAGATGTTCACCCGGAACAATCGGAGGCCTGCCGGCAACAAGATTCCGGAATTCTTCCTGAGAAGCCTTGAAAGCAGTGAAACGCTCCTGTGTTGCAATAACTCAGAACCTCATTCTGAGTGTTCCCGGCAGAGGTCATTCGGCTGAACACAATCGTGGACTAATTAGAGCCAGATGTGGGCAGTGCCGTCCATAGTACTGGATGGACAGTGGTGGCGTGCCAAACAACTGAGCTCTAGTTCTCAACACTTTCACCAAGTGCCATAAGTTGAGGTTCAACTTACTGCTCCGGTTGAGTAGAGTGTAGCCGTCAAAGCTGGAATCAGTAGCACTCAGGTGAGAAGAACGGGAAGCAGATATACCCAGTCCGCTGGCAGTGTCCTACGGGGACCAGCCTATCTGGCTGCCACGCCTGAATGTTTGCAACCGCTGCCGAGCTTGGCAGGGGCAATTGTGCAGCAATGCAAACTGCATAACCTGTCCAAATTTCACGGGTGTACAAGAAACCACGGGGGATTTACAAGGAGATGTTCACCCGGAACAGCCGGAGGCCTGCCGGCAGCAAGATTCCGGAATTCTTTCTGAGAAGCCTTGAAAGCAGTGAAACGCTCCTATGTTGCAATAACTCAGAACCTCATTCTGAGTGTTCCCGGCAGAGGTCATTCGGCAGAACACAACCATGGACTAATTAGAGCCAGAAGTAGGCAGTGCCGTCCATAGTGCTGGATGGACAGTGGTGGCGTGCCAAACAACTGAGTTCTAGTTCTCAACACTTTCACAAAGTGACATAAGTTGAGGTTCAACTTAATGCTCCGGTTGAGTAGAGTGTAGCCGTCAAAGCTGGAATAAGTAGCACTCAGGTGAGAAGAACGGGAAGCAGATATACCCAGTCCGCTGGCAGTGTCCTACGGGGACCAGCCTATCTGGCTGCCAAGCCTGAATGTTTGCAACCGCGGCCGAGCTAGGCAGGCGCAATAGTGCAGCAATGCAAACTGCATAACCTGGCCAAATTTCACGGGAGTACAAGAAACCACGGGGGATTTACAAGGAGATGTTCACCCGGAACAGCCGGAGGTCTGCGGGCAGGAAGATTCCGGAATTCTTCCTGAGAAGCCTTGAAAGCAGTGAAACGCTCCTATGTTGCAATAACTCAGAACCTCAATCTGAGTGTTCCCAGCAGAGGTCATTCGGCTGAACACAATCGTGGACTAATTAGAGCCAGATGTAGGCAGTTCCGTCCTTAGTGCTGGATGGACAATGGTATCGTGCCAAACAACTGAGCTCTAGTTCTCAACAGTTTCACAAAGTGCCATGAGTTGAGGTTCAACTTACTGCTCCGGTTGAGTAGAGTGTAGCCGTCAAAGATGAAATCAGTAGCACTCAGGTGAGAAGAACGGGAAGCAGATATACCCAGTCCGCTGGCAGAGTCCTACGGGGGCCAGCCTATCTGGCTGCCAGGCCTGAATGTTTGCAACCGCGGCGGAGCTAGGCAGGGGCAATTGTGCAGCAATGCAAACTGCATAACCTGGCCAAATTTCACGGGTGTACAAGAAACCACGGGGGATTTACAAGGAGATGTTCACCCGGAACAGCCGGAGGCCTGCCGGCAGCAAGATTCCAGAATTCTTCCTGAGAAGCCTTGAAAGCAGTGAAACGCTCCTATGTTGCAATAACTCAGAACATCATTCTGAGTGTTCCCGGTAGAGGTCATTAGGCTGAACACAACCGTGGACTAATTAGAGCCAGATGTAGGCAGTGTCGTCCATATTGCTGGATAGATAGTGGTGGCGTTCCAAACAACTGAGCACTATTTCTCAACAGTTTCACAAAGTGCCATAAGTTGAGGTTCAACTTACTGCTCCGGTTGAGTAGAGTGCAGCCGTCAAAGCTAGAATCAGTAGCACTCAGGTAAGAAGAACGGGAAGCAGATATACCCAGTCCCCTGGCAGAGTCCTACGGGGACCAGGCTATCTGGCTGCCACGCCTGAATGTTTGCAACCGCGGCCGAGCTAGGCAGGCCAAATTGTGCAGCAATGCAAACTGCATAACCTGGCCAAATTTCACGGGTGTACAAGAAACCACGGGGGATTTACAAGGAGATGTTCACCCGGAACAGCAAGAGGCCTGCTGGCCGCAAGATTCCAGAATTCTTCCTGAGAAGCCTTGAAAGCAGTGAAACGCTCCTATGTTGCAATAACTCAGAACCTCATTCTGAGTGTTCCCGGCAGAGGTCATTCGGCTGAACACAACCGTGGACTAATTAGAGCCAGATGTAGGCAGTTCCGTCCACAGTGCTGGATGGACTGTGGTGGCCTGCCAAACAACTGAGCTCTAGTTCTCAACAGTTTCACAAAGGGCCATAAGTTGAGGTTCAACTTACTGCTCCGGTTGAGTAGAGTGTAGCCGTCAAAGTTGGAATCAGTAGCACTCAGGTGAGAAGAACGGGAAGCAGATATACCCAGTCCGCTGGCAGAGTCCTACGGGGACCAGCCTATATGGCTGCCACGCCTGAATGTTTGCAACCGCGGCCGAGCTAGGCAGGCGCAATTGTGCAGCAATACAAACTGCATAACCTGGCCAAATTTCGCGGGTGTACAAGAAAACACGGGGGATTTACAAGGAGATGTTCACCCGGAACAGCCGGAGGCCTGCCGGCAGGAAGATTCCGGAATTCTTCCTGAGAAGCCTTGAAAGCAGTGAAACGCTCCTGTGTTGCAATAACTCAGAACCTCATTCTGAGTGTTCCCATCAGAGGTCATTCGGCTGAACACAATCATGGACTAATTAGAGCCCGATGTAGGCAGTTCCGTCCATAGTGCTGGATGGACAATGGTATCGTGCCCAACAATTGAGCTCTAGTTCTCAACAGTTTCACAAAGTGCCATAAGTTGAGGTTCAACTTACTGCTCCGGTTGAGTAGAGTGTAGCCGTCAAAGCTGAAATCAGTAGCACTCAGGTGAGAAGAACGGGAAGCAGATATACCCAGTCCGCTGGCAGAGTCCTAGGGGGCCAGCCTATCTGGCTGCCACGCCTGAATGTTTGCAACCGCGGCCGAGCTAGGCATTCGCAATTGTGCAGCAGTGCAAACTGCATAACCTGGACAAATTTCACGGGTGTACAAGAAACCACGGGGGATTTACAAGGAGATGTTCACCTGGAACAGCCGGAGGCCTGCCGGCAGCAAGATTCCGGAATTCTTCCTGAGGAGCCTTGAAAGCAGTGAAACGCTCCTATGTTGCAATAACTCAGAACCTCATTCTGAGTGTTCCCGGCAGAGGTCATTCGGGTGAACACAACCGTGGACTAATTAGAGCCAGATGTAGGCAGTGCCGTCCATAGTGCTGGATGGACAGTGGTGGCGTGCCAAACAACTGAGCTCTAGTTCTCAACATTTTCACAAAGTGCCATAAGTTGAGGTTCAACTTACTGCTCCGGTTGAGTAGAGTGTAGCCGTCAAAGCTGGAATCAGTAGCACTCAGGTGAGAAGAACGTGAAGCAGATATACCCAGTCCGCTGGCAGAGTCCTACGGGGACCAGCCTATCTGGCTGCCACGCCTGAATGTTTGCAACCGCGGCCGAGCTAGGCAGTCGCAGTTGTGCAGCAATGCAAACTGCATAACCTGGCCAAATTTCGCGGGTGTACAAGAAACCACGGGGGATTTACAAGGAGATGTTCACCCGGAACAGCCGGAGGCCTGCCGGCAGGAAGATTCCGGAATTCTTCCTGAGAAGCCTTGAAAGCAGTGAAACGCTCCTATGTTGCAATAACTCAGAACCTCAATCTGAGTATTCCCAGCAGAGGTCATTCGGCTGAACACAATCCTGGATTAATTAGAGCCAGATGTAGGCAGTTCCGTCCATAGTGCTGGATGGACAATGGTATCGTGCCAAACAACTGAGCTCTAGTTCTCAACAGTTTCACAAAGTGCCATAAGTTGAGGTTCAACTTACTGCTCCGGTTGAGTAGAGTGTAGCCGTCAAAGCTGAAATCAGTAGCACTCAGGTGAGAAGAACGGGAAGCAGATATACCCAGTCCGCTGGCAGAGTCCTACGGGGACCAGCCTATCTGGCTGCCACGCCTGAATGTTTGCAACCGCGGCCGAGCTAGGCAGGGGCAATTGTGCAGCAATGCAAACTGCATAACCTGGCCAAATTTCACGGGTGTACAAGAAACCACGGGGGATTTACAAGGAGATGTTCACCCGGAACAGCCGGAGGCCTGCCGGCAACAAGATTCCGGAATTCTTCCTGAGAAGCCTTGAAAGCAGTGAAACGCTCCTATGTTGCAATAACTCAGAACCTCATTTTGAGTGTTCCCGGCAGAGGTCATTCGGCTGAACACAACCGTGGACTAATTAGAGACAGATGTAGGCATTGCCGTCCATAGTGCTGGATGGAGAGTGGTGGCGTGCCAAACAACTGAGTTCTAGTGCTCAACACTTTCACAAATTGCCATAAGTTGAGGTTCAACTTAATGCTCCGGTTGAGTAGAGTGTAGCCGTCAAAGCTGGAATCAGCAGCACTCAGGTGAGAAGAACGGGAAGCAGATATACCCAGTCCGCAGGCAGTGTCATACTGGGACCAGCCTATCTGGCTGCCACGGCTCAATGTTTGTAACCGCGGCCGAGCTAGACAGGCGCAATTGTGCAGCAATGCAAACTGCATAACCTGGCCAAATTTCACGGGTGTACAAGAAACCACGGGGGATTTACAAGGAGATGTTCACCCGGAACAGCCAGAGGCCTGCCGACAGCAAGATTCCGGAATTCTTCCTGAGAAGCCTTGAAAGCAGTGAAACGCTCCTATGTTGCAATAACTCAGAACCTCATTCTGAGTATTCCCGGCAGAGGTCATTCGGCTGAACACAACTGTGGACTAATTATAGCCAGATGTAGGCAGTGCCGTCCATAGTGCTGGATGGACAGTGTTGGCGTGCCAAACAACTGAGCTCTAGTTCTCAACAGTTTCACAAAGTGCCATAAGTAGAGGTTCAACTTAATGCTCCGGTTGAGTAGACTGTAGCCGTCAAAGCTGGAATCAGTAGCACTCAGGTGAGAAGAACGGGAAGCAGATATACCCAGTCCGCTGGCAGAGTCTTACGGGGACCAGCCTATCTGGCTGCCACGCCTGAATGTTTGCAACCGCGGCCGAGCTAGGCAGGCGCAATTGTGCAGTAATG
Organism: Dipodomys merriami; assembly: GCF_024711535.1. Taxonomy (NCBI): domain Eukaryota; kingdom Metazoa; phylum Chordata; class Mammalia; order Rodentia; family Heteromyidae; genus Dipodomys; species Dipodomys merriami. Next base: position 1,071,679 of record NW_027204481.1, read on the forward strand.
GAAACTGCATAACCTGGCCAAATTTCGCGGGTGTACAAGAAACCACGGGGGATTTACAAGGAGATGTTCACCCGGAACAGCCGGAGGCCTGCCGGCATTAAGATTCCTGAATTCTTTCTGAGAAGCCTTGAAAGCAGTGAAACGCTCCTATGTTGCAGTAACTCAGAACCTCAATCTGAGTGTTCCCAGCAGAGGTCATTCGGCTGAACACAATCGTGGACTAATTAGAGCCAGATGTAGGCAGTTCCGTCCATAGTGCTGGATGGACATTGGTATCATGCCAAACAACTGAGCTCTAGTTCTCAACAGTTTCACAAAGTGCCATAAGTTGAGGTTCAACTTACTGCCCCGGTTGAGTAGAGTGTAGCCGTCAAAGCTGAAATCAGTAGCACTCAGGTGAGAAGAACGGGAACCAGATATACCCAGTCCACTGGCAGAGTCCTACGGGGACCAGACTCTCCGGCTGCCACGCCTGAATGTTTGCAACCGCGGCCGAGCTAGGCAGGGGCAATTGTGCAGCAATGCAAACTGCATAACCTGGCCAAATTTCACGGGTGTACAAGAAACCACGGGGGATTTACAAGGAGATGTTCACCCGGAATAGCCGGAGTCCTGCCGGCAGCAAGATTCCGGAATTCTTCCTGAGAAGCCTTGAAAGCAGTGAAACGCTCCTATGTTGCAATAACTCAGAACCTCATTCTGAGTGTTGCCGGCATAGGTCATTCGGCTGAACACAACCGTGGACTAATTAGAGCCAGATGTAGGCAGTGCCGTCCATAGTGCTGGATGGACAGTGTTGGCGTGCCAAACAACTGAGCTCTAGTTCTCAACAGTTTCACAAAGTGCCATAAGTTGAGGTTCAACTTACTGCTCTGCTTGAGTAGAGTGCAGCCGTCAAAGCTGAAATCAGTAGCACTCAGGTGAGAAGAACGGGAAGCAGATATACCCAGTCCGCTGGCAGAGTCCTACGGGGACCAGCCTATCTGGCTGCCACGCCTGAATGTTTGTAACCGCGGCCGAGCTAGGCAGGGACAATTGTGCAGCAATGCAAACTGCATAACCTGGCCAAATTTCACGGGTGTACAAGAAATCACGGGGGAATTACAAGGAGATGTTCACCCGGAAAAGCCGGAGGCCTGCCGGCAGCAAGATTCCGGAATTCTTCCTGAGAAGCCTTGAAAGCAATGAAACGCTCCTATGTTGCAGTAACTTAGAACCTCAATCTGAGTGTTCCCAGCAGAGGTCAGTCGGCTAAACACAACCGTGGACTAATTAGAGAAAGATGTAGGCAGTGCCGTCCATAGTGCTGGATGGAGCGTGGTGGCGTGCCAAACAACTGAGTTCTAGTTCTCAACAGTTTCACACAGTGCCATAAGTTGAGGTTCAACTTACTGCTCCGGTTGAGTAGAGTGTAGCCGTCAAAGCTGGAATCAGTAGCACTCAGGTGAGAAGAACGGGAAGCAGATATACCCAGTCGGCTGGCAGAGTCCTACGGGGACCAGCCTATCTGGCTGCCGCGCCTGAATGTTTGCAACCGCGGCCGAGCTAGGCAGGCGCAATTGTGCAGCAATGCAAACTGCATAACCTGGCAGCACTTCCCGGGTGTACAAGAAACCACGGGGGATTTACAAGGAGATGTTCACCCGGAACAGCCGGAGGCCTGCCGGCAGCAAGATTCCGGAATTCTTCCTGAGAAGCCTTGAAAGCAGTGAAACGCTCCTATGTTGCAATAACTCAGAACCTCATTCTGAGTGTTGACGACAGAGGTCATTCGACTGAACACAATCGTGGACTAATTAGAGCCAGATGTAAGCAGTGCCGTCCATAGTGCTGGATGGACAGTGGTGGCGTGCCAAACAACTGAGCTCTAGTTCTCAACATTTTCACAAAGTGTAATAACTTGAGGTTCAACTTACTGCTCCGGTTGAGTAGAGTGTAGCCGTCAAAGCTGGAATCAGTAGCACTCAGGTGAGAAGAACGGGAAGCAGATATACCCAGTCCGCTGGCAGAGTCCTACGGGGGCCATCCTATATGGCTGCCACGCCTGAATGTTTGCAACCGCGGCCGAGCTTGGCAGGCGCAATTGTGCAGCAATGCAAACTGCATAACCTGTCCAAATTTCACGGGTGTACAAGAAACCGCGGGGGATTTACAAGGAGATGTTCACCGGAACAGCCGGAGGCCTGCCGGCAGCATGATTCCGGTATTCTTCCTGAGAAGCCTTGAAAGCAGTGAAACGCTCCTATGTTGCAGTAACTCAGAACCTCAATCTGAGTGTTCCCAGCAGAGGTCATTCGGCTGAACACAATCGTGGACTAATTAGAACCAGATGTAGGCAGTTCCGTCCATAGTGCTGGATGGACAGTGGTACCGTGCCAAACAACTGAGTTCCAGTTCTCAACAGTTTCACAAAGTGCCATAAGTTGAGGTTCAACTTACTGCTCCGGTTGAGTAGAGTGTAGCCGTCAAAGCTGAAATCAGTAGCACTCAGGTGAGAAGAACGGGAAGCAGATATACCCAGTCGGCTGGCAGATTCCTACGGGGACCAGCCTATCTGGCTGCCACGCCTGAATGTTTGCAACCGCGGCCGAGCTAGCAGGGGCAATTGTGCAGAAATGCAAACTGCATAACCTGTCCAAATTTCACGGGTGTACAAGAAACCACGGCTGATTTACAAGGAGATGTTCACCCGGAAAAGCCGGAGGCCTGCCGGCAGCAAGATTCCGGAATTCTTCCTGAGAAGCCTTGAAAGCAGTGAAACGCTCCTATGTTGCAATAACTCAGAACCTCATTCTGAGTGTTCGTGGCAGAGGTCATTCGGCTGAACACAACCATGGACTAATTAGAGCCAGATGAAGGCAGTGCCGTCCATAGAGCTGGATGGACAGTGGTGGCGTGCCAAACAACTGAGCTCTAGTTCTCAACACTTTCACCAAGTGCCATAAGTTTAGGTTCAACTTACTGCTCTGGTTGAGTAGAGTGTAGCCGTCAAAGCTGGAATCAGTAGCACTCAGGTGAGAAGAACGGGAAGCAGATATACCCAGTCCGCTGGCAGAGTCCTACGGGGACCAGCCTATGTGGCTGCCACGCCTGAATGTTTGTAACCGCGGCCGAGCTAGGCAGGGGCAAATGTGCAGCAATGAAAACTGCATAACCTGGCCAAATTTCACGGGTGTACAAGAAACCACGGGGGATTTACAAGGAGATGTTCACCCGGAACAGCCGCAGGCCTGCCGGAAGGAAGATTCCGGAATTCTTCCTGAGAAGCCTTGAAAGCAGTGAAACGCTCCTATGTTGCAGTAACTCAGAACCTCAATCTGAGTGTTCCCAGCAGAGGTCATTAGGCTGAACACAATCGTGGACTAATTAGAGCCAGATGTAGGCAGTTCCGTCCATAGTGCTGGATGGACAGTGGTATCGTGCTAAACAACTGAGTTCTAGTTCTCAACAGTTTCACAAAGTGCCATAAGTTGAGGTTCAACTTACTGCTCCGGTTGAGTAGAGTGTCGCCGTCAAAGCTGAAATCAGTAGCACTCAGGTGAGAAGAACGGGAAGCAGATATACCCAGTCGGCTGGCAGAGTCCTACGGGGACAAGCCTATCTGGCTGCCACGCCTGAATGTTTGCAACCGAGGCCGAGCTAGCAGGGGCATTTGTGCAGAAATGCAAACTGCATAACCTGTCCAAATTTCACGGGTGTACAAGAAACCACGGGGGATTTACAAGGAGATGTTCACCCGGAAGAGCCGGAGGCCTGCCGGCAGCAAGATTCCGGAATTCTTCCTGAGATGCCTTGAAAGCAGTGAAACGCTCTTATGTTGCAATAACTCAGAACCTCATTCTGAGTGTTCGTGGCAGAGGTCATTCGGCTGAACACAACCGTGGACTAATTAGAGCCAGATGTAGGCAGTGCCGTCCATAGTGCTGGATGGACAGTGGTGGCGTGCCAAACAACTGAGCTCTAGTTCTCAACAGTTTCACAAAGTGCCATAAGTTGAGGTTCAACTTACTGCTCCGGTTGAGTAGAGTGTAGCCGTCAAACCTGGAATCAGTAGCACTCAGGTGAGAAGAACGGGAAGCAGATATACCCAGACAGCTGGCAGTGTCCTACGGGGACCAGCCTATCTGGCTGCCACGCCTGAATGTTTGCAACCGCGGCCGAGCTAGGCAGGCGCAATTGTGCAGCAATGAAAACTGCATAACCTGGCCAAATTTCACGGGTGTACAAGAAACCAGGGGGGATTTACAAGGAGATGTTCACCCGGTAGAGCCGGTGGCCTGCCGGCAGCAAGATTCCTTAATTCTTCCTAAGAAGCCTTGAAAGCAGTGAAACGCTCCTATGTTGCAATAACTCAGAACCTCATTCTTAGTGTTGCCGGCATAGGTCATTCGGCTGAACACAACCGTGGACTAATTAGAGCCAGATGTAGGCAGTTCCGTCCATAGTGCTGGATGGACAGTGTTGGCGTGCCAAACAACTGAGCTCTAGTTCTCAACAGTTTCACAAAGTGCCATAAGTTGAGGTTCAACTTACTGCTCTGCTTGAGTAGAGTGCAGCCGTCAAAACTGAAATCAGTAGCACTCAGGTGAGAAGAACGGGAAGCAGATATACCCAGTCGGCTGGCAGAGTCCTACGGGGACCAGCCTATCTGGCAGCCACGCCTGAATGTTTGCAACCGCGGCTGAGCTAGGCAGGCGCAATTGTGCAGCAATGCAAACTGCATAACCTGGCCACATTTCACGGGTGTACAAGAAACCACGGGGGATTTACAAGGAGATGTTCACCCGGAACAGCCGGAGGCCTGCTGGCAGCAAGATTCCGGAATTCTTCCTGAGAAGCCTTGAAAGCAGTGAAACGCTCCTATGTTGCAATAACTCAGAACCTCATTCTGAGTGTTGCCGGCAGAGGTCATTCGGCTGAACACAACCGTGGACTAATTAGAGGCAGATGTAGGCAGTGCCGTCCATAGTGCTGGATGGAGAGTGGTGGCGTGCCAAACAACTGAGCTCTAGTTCTCAACAGTTTCACAAAGTGCCATAAGTTGAGGTTCAACTTACTGCTCTGCTTGAGTAGAGTGCAGCCGTCAAAGCTGAAATCAGTAGCACTCAGGTGAGAAGAACGGGAAGCAGATATACCCAGTCCGCTGGCAGAGTCCTACGGGGACCAGCCTATGTGGATGCCACGCCTGAATGTTTGTAACCGCGGCCGAGCTCGGCAGGGACAATTGTGCAGCAATGCAAACTGCATAACCTGGCCAAATTTCACGGGTGTACAAGAAACCACGGGGGATTTACAAGGAGATGTTCACCCGGAACAGCCGGAGGCCTGCCGGCAGCAAGATTCCGGAATTCTTCCTGAGATGCCTAGAAAGCAGTGAAACGCTCTTATGTTGCAATAACTCAGAACCTCATTCTGAGTGTTCGTGGCAGAGGTCATTCGGCTGAACACAACCGTGGACTAATTAGAGCCAGATGTAGGCAGTGCCGTCCATAGTGCTGGATGGACAGTGGTGGCGTGCCAAACAACTGAGCTCTAGTTCTCAACAGTTTCACAAAGTGCCATAAGTTGAGGTTCAACTTACTGCTCCGGTTGAGTAGAGTGTAGCCGTCAAACCTGGAATCAGTAGCACTCAGGTGAGAAGAACGGGAAGCAGATATACCCAGACAGCTGGCAGTGTCCTACGGGGACCAGCCTATCTGGCTTCCACGCCTGAATGTTTGCAACCGCGGCCGAGCTAGGCAGGCGCAATTGTGCAGCAATGAAAACTGCATAACCTGGCCAAATTTCACGGGTGTACAAGAAACCACGGGGGATTTACAAGGAGATGTTCACCCGATAGAGCCGGTGGCCTGCCGGCAGCAAGATTCCTTAATTCTTCCTAAGAAGCCTTGAAAGCAGTGAAACGCTCCTATGTTGCAATAACTCAGAACCTCATTCTTAGTGTTGCCGGCATAGGTCATTCGGCTGAACACAACCGTGGACTAATTAGAGCCAGATGTAGGCAGTGCCGTCCATAGTGCTGGATGGACAGTGTTGGCGTGCCAAACAACTCAGCTCTAGTTCTCAACAGTTTCACAAAGTGCCATAAGTTGAGGTTCAACTTACTGCTCTGCTTGAGTAGAGTGCAGCCGTCAAAGCTGAAATCAGTAGCACTCAGGTGAGAAGAACGGGAAGCAGATATACCCAGTCCGCTGGCAGAGTCCTACGGGGACCAGCCTATCTGGCTGCCACGCCTGAATGTTTGCAACTGCGGCCGAGCTAGCAGGGGCAATTGTGCAGAAATAAAAACTGCATAACCTGGCCAAATTTCACGGGTGTACAAGAAACCACGGGGGATTTACAAGGACATGTTCACCCGAAAGAGCCGGAGGCCTGCCGACAGCAAGATTCCGGAATTCTTCCTGAGAAGCCTTGAAAGCAGTGAAACGCTCCTGTGTTGCAATAACTCAGAACCTCATTCTGAGTGTTCCCGGCAGAGGTCATTCGGCTGAACACAATCGTGGACTAATTAGAGCCAGATGTAGGCAGTGCCGTCCATAGTACTGGATGGACAGTGGTGGCGTGCCAAACAACTGAGCTCTAGTTCTCAACAGTTTCACAAAATGCCGTAAGTTGAGGTTCAACTTAATGCTCCGGTTGAGTAGAGTGTAGCCGTCAAAGCTGGAATCAGTAGCACTCAGGTGAGAAGAACGGGAAGCAGATATACCCAGTCCCCTGGCAGTGTCCTACGGGGACCAGCCTATCTGGCTGCCACGCCCAAATGTTTGTAACCGCGGCCGAGATAGGCAGGCGCAATTGAGCAGCAATGCAAACTGCATAACCTGTCCAAATTTCACGGGTGTACAAGAAACCACGGGGGATTTACAAGGAGATGTTCACCCGGAACAGCCGGAGGCCTGCCGGCAGCAAGATTCGGGAATTCTTCCTGAGAAGCCTTGAAAGCAGTGAAACGCTCCTATGTTGCAATAACTCAGAACCTCATTCTGAGTGTTCCCGGCAGAGGTCATTCGACTGAACACAACCGTGGACTAATTAGAGACAGATGTAGGCAGTGCCGTCCATAGTGCTGGATGGAGAGTGGTGGCGTGCCAAACAAGTCAGCTCTAGTTCTCAACACTTTCACAAAGTGCCATAAGTTGAGGTTCAACTTAATGCTCCGGTTGAGTAGAGTGTAGCCGTCAAAGCTGGAATCAGTAGCACTCAGTTGAGAAGAACGGGAAGCAGATATACCCAGTCCGCAGGCAGTGTCGTACGGGGACCAGCCTATCTGGATGCCACGGCTTAATGTTTGTAACCGCGGCCGAGCTAGGCAGGCGCAATTGTGCAGCAATTCAAACTGCATAACCTGGCCAAATTTCACGGGTGTACAAGAAACCACGGGGGATTTACAAGGAGATGTTCACCCGGAACAGCCGGAGGCCTGCCGGCAGCAAGATTCCGGAATTCTTCCTGAGAAGCCTTGAAGGCAGTGAAACGCTCCTATGTTGCAATAACTCAGAACCTCATTCTGAGTGTTGCCGGCAGAGGTCATTCGGCTGAACACAATCGTGGACTAATTAGAGCCAGAAGTAGGCAGTCCCGTCCATAGTGCTGGATGGACAGTGGTGGCGTGCCAAACAACTGAGCTCTAGTTCTCAACATTTTCACAAAGTGCCATAAGTTGAGGTTCAACTTACTGCTCCGGTTGAGCAGAGTGTAGCCGTCAAAGCTGGAATCAGTAGCACTCAGGTGAGAAGAACGGGAAGCAGATATACCCAGTCCACTGGCAGAGTCTTATGGGGACCAGCCTATCTGGCTGCCACTCCTGAATGTTTGCAACCGCGGCCGAGCTAGGCAGGGGCAATTGTGCAGCAATGCAAACTGCATAACCTGTCCAAATTTCACGGGTGTACAAGAAACCACGGGGGATTTACAAGGAGATGGTCACCCGGAACAGCCGGAGGCCTGCCGGCAGCAAGATTCCGGAATTCTTCCTGAGAAGCCTTGAAAGCAGTGAAACGCTCCTATGTTGCAATAACTCAGAACTTCATTCTCAGTGTTCCCGGCAGAGGTCATTCGGATGAACACAACCGTGGACTAATTAGAGCCCGATGTAGGCAGTGCGGTCCATAGTGCTGGATGGACAGTGTTGTTGTGCCAAACAACTGAGCTCTAGTTCTCAACAGTTTCACAAAGTGCCATAAGTTGAAGTTCAACTTACTGCTCGGGTTGAGTAGAGTGTAGCCGTCAAAGCTGGAATCAGTAGCACTCAGGTGAGAAGAACGGGAAGCAGATATAACCAGTCCGCTGGCAGTGTCCTATGGGGACCAGTCTATCTGTCTTCCACGCCTGAATGTTTGCAACGGCGGCCGAGTTAGGCAGGCGCAATTGTGCAGCAATGCAAACTGCATAACCTGGCCAAATTTCACGGGTGTACAAGAAACCAAGGGGAATTACAAGGAGATGTTCACCCGGAACAGCTGGAGGCCTGCCGGCAGCAAGATTCCGGAATTCTTCCTGAGAAGCCTTGAAAGCAGTGAAACGCTCCTATGTTGCAATAACTCAGAACCTCATTCTGAGTGTTCCCGGCAGAGGTCATTCGGCTGAACACAACCGTGGACTAATTAGAGCCAGATGTAGGCAATGCTGTCCATAGTGCTGGATGGACAGTGGTCGCGTGCCAAACAACGGAGCTCTACTTCTCCACACTTTCACAAAGTGCCATAAGTTGAGGTTCAACTTTCGGCTCCGGTTCAGTAGAGTGTAGCCGTCAAAGCTGGAATCAGTAGCACTCAGGTGAGAAGAACGGGAAGCAGGTATCCCCAGTCCGCTGGCAGATGTTACGGGGACCAGCCTATCTGGCTGCCACGCCTGAATGTTTGCAACCGCGGCCAAGCTACGCAGGCGGAATTGTGCAGCAATGTAAACTGCATAACCTGTCCAAATTTCACGGGTGTACAAAAAAACCACGGGGGATTTACAAGGAGATGTTCACCCGGAACTGCCGGAGGCCTGCCGGCAGCAAGATTCCAGAATTCTTCCTGAGAAGCATTGAAAGCAGTGAAACGCTCCTATGTTGCAATAACTCAGAACCTCATTCTGAGTGTTCCAGGCAGAGGTCATTCGGCTGAACACAACCGTGGACTAATTAGAGCCCGATGTAGGCAGTGCCGTCCATAGTGCTGGATGGACAGTGGTGGCGTGCCAAACAACTGAGCTCTAGTTCTCATCACTTTCACAAAGTGCCATAAGTTGAGGTTCAACTTACTGCTCCGGTTGAGTAGAGTGTAGCCGTCAAAGGTGGAATCAGTAGCACTCAGGTGAGAAGAACGGGAAGCAGATATACCCAGTCCGCTGGCAGTGTACTACGGGGACCAGCCTATCTGGCTGCCAAGCCTGAATGTTTGCAACCGCGGCCGAGCTAGGCAGGCGCAATTGTGCAGCAATGCAAACTGCATAACCTGGCCAAATTTCACGGGTGTACAAGGAACCGCGGGTGATTTACAAGGAGATGTTCACCCGGAACAGCCGGAGGCCTGCTGGCAGCAAGATTCCGGAATTCTTCCTGAGAAGCCTTGAAAGCAATGAAACGCTCCTATGTTGCAATAACTCAGAACCTCATTCTGAGTGTTCCCGGCAGAGGTCATTCGGCTGAACACAACCATGGACTAATTAGAGCCAGATGTAGGCAGTGCCGTCCATAGTGCTGGATGGACAGTGGTGGCGTGCCAAACAACTGAGCTCTAGTTCTCAACAGTTTCACAAAGTGCCCTAAGTTGAGGTTCAACTTACTGCTCCGGTTGAGTAGAGTGTAGCGGTCAAACCTGGAATCAGTACCACTCAGGTGAGAAGAACGGGAAGCAGATATACCCAGTCCGCTGGCAGTGTCCTACGGGGACCAGCCTATCTGGCTGGAACACCTGAATGTTTGAAACCGCGGCCGAGCTAGGCAGGCGCAATTGTGCAGCAATGCAAACTGCATAACCTAGCCAGATTTCATGGGTGTACAAGAAACCACGGGGGATTTACAAGGAGATGTTCACCCGGAACAGCCGGAGGCCTGCCGACAGCAAGATTCCGGAATTCTTCCTGAGAAGCCTTGAAAGCAGTGAAACGCTCCTATGTTGCAATAACTCAGAACCTCATTCTGAGTATTCCCGGCAGAAATCATTCGGCTGAACACAACCGTTGACTAATTAGAGCCATATGTAGGGAGTGCCGTCCATAGTGCTGGATGGAGAGTGGTGGCGTGCCAAACAAGTGAGCTCTAGTTCTCAACACTTTCACAAAGTGCAATAAGTTGAGGTTCAACTTACTGCTCCGGTTGAGTAGAGTCTAGCTATCAAAGCTGGAATCAGTAGCACTCAGTTGAGAAGAACGGGAAGCAGATATACCCAGTCCGCTGGCAGTGTCCTACGGGGACCAGCCTATCTGGCTGCCACGCCTGAATGTTTGCAACCCCGGCCGAGCTAGGCAGGCGCAATTGTGCAGCAATGCAAACTGCATAACCTGGCCAACTTTCACGGGTGTACAAGAAACCACGGGGGATTTACAAGGAGATGTTCACCAGGAACAGCCGGACGCCGGAGGGCAGCAAGATTCCGGAACTCTTCCTGAGAAGCCTTGAAAGCAGTGAAACACTCCTATGTTTCAATAACTCAGAACCTCATTCTGAGTGTTACCGACAGAGGTCATTTGGCTGAACACAACCGTCGACTAATTAGAGCCAGATGTAGGCAGAGCCGTCCATAGTGCTGGATGGACACTGGTGGCATGCCAAACAATTAAGCTCTAATTCTCAACACTTTCACAAAGTCCCATAAGTTGAGGTTCAACTTAGTGCTCCGGTTGAGTAGAGTGTAGCCGTCAAAGCTGGAATCAGGAGCACTCCGGTGAGAAGAACGGGAAGCAGATATACCCAGTCCGCTGGCAGTGTCCTACGGGGATCAGCCTATCTGGTTGCCACGCCTGAATGTTTGCAACCGCGGCAGAGCTAGGCAGGCCCAATTGTGCAGCAATGAAAACTGCATAAGCTGGCCAAATTTCACGGGTGTACAAGAAACCACCGGGGATTTACAAGGAGATGTTCACCCGGAACAGCCGGAGGCCTGCCCGCAGCAACATTCTGGAATCCTTCCTAATAAGCCTTGAAAGCAGCGAAACGCTCCTATGTTGAAATAACTCAGAACCTCATTCTGAGTGTTCCCTGCAGAGGTCATTCGGCTGAACACAACCCTGGACTAATTAGAGGCAGATGGAGTAAGTGTTCTCCATAGTGCTGGATGGACAGTGGTGGCGTGCCAAACAACAAAACTCTAGTTCTCAACACTTTCCGAAAGTGCCATAAGTTGAGGTTCAACTTACTGCTCGGGTTGAGTAGAGTGTAGCCGTCAAAGCTGGAATCAGGAGCACTCAGGTGAGAAGAATGGGAAGCAGATATACCCAGTCCGCTGTCAGTGTCCTACGGGGACCAGCCGTTCTGGCTGCAACGCCTGAATGTTTGCAACCGCGGCAGAGCTAGCCAGTAGCAATTGTGCAGCAATGCAAATTGCATAACCTGGCCAAATTTCACGGATGTACAAGATAAAAAGGGGGATTTACAAGGAGATGTTCACCCGGAACAGCCGGAGGCCTGCCGGCAGCAACATTCCAGAATCAATCATGAGAAGCCTAGAAAGGAGTGAAACGCTTCTATGTTGCAATAACTCAGAACCTCATTCTGAGTGTTCCCGGCAGAGGTGATTAGGCTGAACACAACCGTGGACTAATTAGAGCCAGATGTCAGCAGTGCTGTCCTTAGTGCTGGATGGCGAGTGGTGGCGTGCCAAACAACTGAGCTCTAGTTCTCAACAGTTTCACAAAGTGCCATAAGTTGAGGTTCAACTTACTGCTCCGGTTGAGTAGAGTGTAGCGGTCAAAGCAGGAATCAGGAGCACGCAGGTGAGAAGAATGGGAAGTAGAAATACCAGTCCGCTTGCAGTGTCCTACTGGGTCCAGCCTATCTGGCTGCCACGACTGAATGTTTGGAACCTCGGCAGAGCTAGGCAGGCACAATTGTGCAGCAATGCAAACTGCATATCCTGGCAAAATTTCACGGGTGTACAAGAAACCACGGGGGATTTACAAGGAGATGTTCAACCGGAGCTGCCGGAGGCCTGCCGGCAGCAAGATTCGGGAATTCTTCCTGAGAAGCGTTGAAAGCATTGAAACGCTCCTATGTGGGAAGAACTCAGAACCTCATTCTGAGTGTTCCCGGCAGAGGTCATTCGGCTGAACACAACCGTGGACTAATTAGAACCAGATGTAGGCAGTGACGTCCATAGTGCTGGATGGACAGTGGTGGCGTGCCAAACAACTGAGCTCTAGTTCTCAACACTTTCACAAAGTGCCATAAATTGAGGTTCAACTTACTGCTCCGGTTGAGTAGAGTGTAGCCGTCAAAGCTGGAATCAGTAGCACTCAGGTGAGAAGAACGGGAAGTAGATATACCCAGTCCGCTGGCAGAGTCCTACGGGGACCAGCCTCTATGGCTGCCACGCCTGAATGTTTGCAACCGGGGCCGAGCTAGACAGGCGCAATTGTGCAGCAATGCAAACTGCATAACCTGTCCAAATTTCACGGGTGTACAAGAAACCACGGGGGATTTACAAGGAGATGTTCACCCGGAACAGCCGGAGGCCTGCCGGCAGCAAGATTCCGGAACTCTTCCTGAGAAGCCTTGAAAGCAGTGAAACGCTCCTATGTTTCAATAACTCAGAACCTCATTCTGAGTGTTCCTGGCAGAGGTCATTCGGCTGAACACAATCGTGGACTAATTAGAGCCCGATGAAGGCATTTCCATCCATAGTGCTGGATGGACAATGTTATCATGCCAAACAACTGAGCTCTAGTTCTCAACAGTTTCACAAAGTGCCATAAGTTGAGGTTCAACTTACTGCTCCGGTTGAGTAGAGTGTAGCCGTCAAAGCTGAAATCAGTAGCACTCAGGTGAGAAGAACGGGAAGCAGATATACCCAGTCCGCTGGCAGAGTCCTACGGGGCCAGCCTATCTGGCTGCCACGCCTGAATGTTTGCAACCGCGGCCGAGCTAGGCAGGGGCAATTGTGCAGCAATGCAAACTGCATAACCTGGCCAAATTTCACAGGTGTACAAGAAACCACGGGGGATTTACAAGGAGATGTTCACCCGGAACAGCCGGAGGCCTGCCGGCAGCAAGATTCCAGAATTCTTCCTGAGAAGCCTTGAAAGCAGTGAAACGCTCCTATGTTGCAATAACTCAGAACATCATTCTGAGTGTTCCCGGTAGAGGTCATTCGGCTGAACACAACCGTGGACTAATTAGAGCCAGATGTAGGCAGTGCCGTCCATATTGCTGGATGGATAGTGGTGGCGTTCCAAACAACTGAGCACTATTTCTCAACAGTTTACAAAGTGCCATAAGTTGAGGTTCAACTTACTGCTACGGTTGAGTAGAGTGTAGCCGTCAAAGCTAGAATCAGTAGCACTCAGGTGAGAAGAACGGGAAGCAGATATACCCAGTCCCCTGGCAGAGTCCTACGGGGACCAGGCTATCTAGCTGCCACGCCTTAATGTTTGCAACCGTGGCCGAGCTAGGCAGGCCCAATTGTGCAGCAATGCAAACTGCATAACCTGGCCAAATTTCGCGGGTGTACAAGAAACCACGGGGGATTTACAAGGAGATGTTCACCCGGAACAGCCGGAGGCCTGCCGGCAGCAAGATTCCAGAATTCTTCTTGAGAAGCCTTGAAAGCAGTGAAACGCTCCTATGTTGCAATAACTCAGAAACTCATTCTGAGTGTTCTCGGCAGAGGTCATTCGGCTGAACACAACCGTGGACTAATTAGAGCCAGATGTAGGCAGTTCCGTCCATAGTGCTGGATGGACTGTGGTGGCGTGCCAAACAACTGAGCTCTAGTTCTCAACAGTTTCACAAAGGGCCATAAGTTGAGGTTCAACTTACTGCTCCGGTTGAGTAGAGTGTAGCCGTCAAAGCTGGAATCAGTAGCACTCAGGTGAGAAGAACGGGAAGCAGATATACCCAGTCCGCTGGCAGAGTCCTACGGGGACCAGCCTATCTGGCTGCCACGCCTGAATGTTTGCAACTGCGGCCGAGCTAGGCAGGCACAATTGTGCAGCCATGCAAATTGCATAACCTGTCCAAATTTCACGGGTGTACAAGAAACCTCGGGGGATTTACAAGGAGATGTTCACCCGGAACAGCCGGAGGCCTGCCGGCAGCAAGATTCCGGAATTCTTCCTGAGAAGCCTTGAAAGCAGTGAAACGCTCCTATGTTGCAATAACTCAGAACCTCATTCTGAGTGTTCCCGGCAGAGGTCATTCGGCTGAACACAATCGTGGACTAATTAGAGCCAGATGTACGGAGTGCCGTCCATAGTGCTGGATGCACAGTGGTGGCGTGCCAAACAACTTACCTCTAGTTTTCAACAGTTTCACAAAGTTCCATAAGTTGAGGTTCAACTTACTACTCCGGTGGAGTAGAGTGTAGCCGTCAAAGCTGGAATCAGTAGCACTCAGGTTAGAAGAACGGGAAGCAGATATACCCAGTCCGCTGTCAGAGTCCTACGGGGACCATCCTATCTGGCTGCCAGGTCTGAATGTTTGCAACTGCGGCCGAGCTAGGCAGGCGCAATTGTGCAGCAATGCAAACTGCATAACCTGGCCAAATTTCACGGGAGTACAAGAAACCACGGGGGATTTACAAGGAGATGTTCACCCGGAACAGCCGGAGGCCTGCCGGCAGCAAGATTCCGGAATTCTTCCTGAGAAGCCTAGAAAGCAGTGAAACGCTCCTATGTTGCAATAACTCAGAACCTCATTCTGAGTGTTGCCGGCAGAGGTCATTCAGCTGAACACAACCGTGGACTAATTAGAGCCAGATGTAGGCAGTGCCGTCCATAGTGCTGGATGGACAGTGGTGGCGTGCCAAACAACTGAGCTCTAGTTCTCAACACTTTCACAAAGTGCCATAAATTGAGGTTCAACTTACTGCTCCGGTTGAGTAGAGTGTAGCCGTCAAAGCTGGAATCAGTAGCACTCAGGTGAGAAGAACGGGAAGCAGATATACCAGTCCGCTGGCAGAGTCCTACGGGGACCAGCCTATCTGGCTGCCACGCCTGAATGTTTGCAACCGCGGCCGAGCTAGGCAGGCGCAATAGTGCAGCAACGCAAACTGCCTAACCTGGCCAAATTTCGCGGGCGTACAAGAAACCAAGGGGGATTTACAAGGAGATGTTCACCCGGAACAGCCGGAGGCCTGCCGGCAGCAAGATTCCGGAATTCTTCCTGAGAAGCCTTGAAAGCAGTGAAACGCTCCTATGTTGCAATAACTCAGAACCTCATTCTGAGTGTTCCCAGCAGAGGTCATTCGGCTGAACACAATCGTGGACTAATTAGAGCCCGATTTAGGCAGTTCCGTCCATAGTGCTGGATGGACAATGGTATAGTGCCAAACAACTGAGCTCTAGTTATCAACAGTTTCACAAAGTGCCATAAGTTGAGGTTCAAATTACTGCTCCGGTTGAGTAGAGTGTAGCCGTCAAAGCTGAAATCAGTAGCACTCAGGTGAGAAGAACGGGAAGCAGATATACCCAGTCCGCTGGCAGAGTCCTAGGGGGCCAGCCTATCTGGCTGCCACGCCCGAATGTTTGCAACCGCGGCCGAGCTAGGCAGGCGCAATTGTGCAGCAATGCAAACTGCATAACCTGGCCAAATTTCACGGGTGTACAAGAAACCACGGGGGAATTACAAGGAGATGTTCACCTGGAACAGCCGGAGGCCTGCCAGCAGCAAGATTCCGGAATTCTTCCTGAGAAGCCTTGAAAGCAGTGAAACGCTCCTATGTTGCAATAACTCAGAACCTCATTCTGAGTGTTCCCGGCAGAGGTCATTCGGCTGAACACAACCGTGGACTAATTAGAGCCCGATGAAGGCAGTTCCATCCATAGTGCTGGATGGACAATGGTATCATGCCAAACAACTGAGCTCTAGTTCTCAAAAGTTTCACAAATTGCCATAAGTTGAGGTTCAACTTACTGCTCCGGTTGAGTAGAGTGTAGCCGTCAAAGCTGAAATCAGTAGCACTCAGGTGAGAAGAACGGGAAGCAGATATACCCAGTCCGCTGGCAGAGTCCTACGGGGGCCAGCCTATCTGGCTGCCACGCCTGAATGTTTGCAACCGCGGCCGAGCTAGGCAGGGGCAATTGTGCAGCAATGCAAACTGCATAACCTGGCCAAATTTCGCGGGTGTACAAGAAACCACGGGGGATTTACAAGGAGATGTTCACCCGGAACAGCCGGAGGCCTGCCGGCAGCAAGATTCCAGAATTCTTCCTGAGAAGCCTTGAAAGCAGTGAAACGCTCCTATGTTGCAATAACTCAGAACATCATTCTGAGTGTTCCCGGTAGAGGTCATTCGGCTGAACACAACCGTGGACTAATTAGAGCCAGATGTAGGCAGTGCCGTCCATATTGCTGGATGGATAGTGGTGGCGTTCCAAACAACTGAGCACTATTTCCCAACAGTTTCACAAAGTGCCATAAGTTGAGGTTCAACTTACTGCTCCGGTTGAGTAGAGTGTAGCCGTCAAAGCTAGAATCAGTAGCACTCAGGTGAGAAGAACGGGAAGCAGATATACCCAGTCCCCTGGCAGAGTCCTACGGGGACCAGGCTATCTGGCTGCCACGCCTGAATGTTTGCAACCGCGGCCGAGCTAGGCAGGCCCAATTGTGCAGCAATGCAAACTGCATAACCTGGCCAAATTTCACGGGTGTACAAGAAACCACGGGGGATTTACAAGGAGATGTTCACCCGGAACAGCCGGAGGCCTGCCGGCAGCAAGATTCCAGAATTCTTCCTGAGAAGCCTTGAAAGCAGTGAAACGCTCCTATGTTGCAATAACTCAGAACCTCATTCTGAGTGTTCCCGGCAGAGGTCATTCGGCTGAACACAACAGTGGCCTAATTAGAGCCAGATGTAGGCAGTTCCGTCCATAGTGCTGGATGGACTGTGGTGGCATGCTAAACAACTGAGCTCTAGTTCTCAACAGTTTCACAAAGTGCCATAAGTTGAGGTTCAACTTACTGCTCCGGTTGAGTAGAGTGTAGCCGTCAAAGCTGGAATCAGTAGCACTCAGGTGAGTAGAACGGGAAGCAGATATACCCAGTCCGCTGGCAGAGTCCTACGGGGACCAGCCTATCTGGCTGCCACGCCTGAATGTTTGCAACCGCGGCCGAGCTACGCAGGCACTATTGTGCAGCCATGCAAACTGCATAACCTGTCCAAATTTCACGGGTGTACAAGAAACCACGGGGGATTTACAAGGAGATGTTCACCCGGAACAACCGGAGGCCTGCCGGCAGCAAGATTCGGGAATTCTTCCTGAGAAGCCTTGAAAGCAGTGAAACGCTCCTATGTTGCAATAACTCAGAACCTCATTCTGAGTGTTCCCAGCAGAGGTCATTCAGCTGAACACAACCGTGGACTAATTAGAGCCAGATGTAGGCAGTGCCGTCCATAGTGCTGGATGGATAGTGGTGGCGTGACAAACAACTGAGCTCTAGTTCTCAACAGTTTCACAAAGTGCCATAAGTTGAGGTTCAACTTACTGCTCCGGTTGAGTAGAGTGTAGCCGTCAAAGCTGGAATCAGTAGCACTCAGGTGAGAAGAACGGGAAGCAGATATACCGAGTCCGCTGGCAGGGTCCTAGGGGACCAGCCTATCTGGCTGCCACGCCTGAATGTTTGCAACCGCTGCTGTGCTTGGCAGGCGCAATTGTGCAGCAATGCAAACTGCATATCCTGGCAAAATTTCACGGGTGTACAAGAAACCACGGGGGATTTACAAGGAGATGTTCACCCGGAACAGCCGGAGGCCTGCCGGCAGCAAGATTCCGGAATTCTTCCTGAGAAGCCTTGAAAGCAGTGAAAAGCTCCTATGTTGCAATAACTCAGAACCTCAATCTGAGTGTTCCCAGCAGAGGTCATTCAGCTGAACACAATCGTGGACTAATTAGATCCAGATGTAGGCAGTTCCGTCCATAGTGCTGGATGGACAATGGTATCGTGCCAAACAACTGAGCTCTAGTTCTCAACAGTTTCACAAAGTGCCATAAGTTGAGGTTCAACTTACTGCTCCGGTTGAGTAGAGTGTAGCCGTCAAAGCTGGAATCAGTAGCACTCAGGTGAGAAGAACGGGAAGCAGATATACCCAGTCCGCTGGCAGAGTCCTACGGGGACAGCCTATCTGGCTGCCACGCCTGAATGTTTGCATCCGCGGCCGAGCTAGGCAGAGGCAATTGTGCAGCAATGCAAACTGCATAACCTTGCCAAATTTCACGGGTGTACAAGAAACCACGGGGGATTTACAAGGAGATGTTCACCCGGAACAGCCGGAGGCCTGCCGGCAGCAAGATTCCGGAATTCTTCCTGAGAAACCTTGAAAGCAGTGAAACGCTCCTATGTTGCAATAACTCAGAACTTCATTCTGAGTGTTCCCGGCAGAGGTCATTCGGCTGAACACAACCGTGGACTAATTAGAGCCAGATGTAGGCAGTTCCGTCCATAGTGCTGGATGGACAGTGGTGCGTGCCAAACAACTGAGCTCTAGTTCTCAACAGTTTCACAAAGTGCCATAAGTAGAGGTTCAACTTAATGCTCCGGTTGAGTAGACTGTAGCCGTCAAAGCTGGAATCAGTAGCACTCAGGTGAGAAGAACGGGAAGCAGATATACCCAGTCCGCTGGCAAAGTCCTACGGGGACCAGCCTATCGGGCAGCCACGCCTGAATGTTTGTAACCGCGGCCCAGCTAGGCAGCGCAATTGTGCAGCAATGAAAACTGCATAACCTGGCCACATTTCACGGGTGTACAAGAAACCACGGGGGATTTACAAGGAGATGTTCACCCGGAACAGCCAGAGGCCTGCCGGCAGCAAAATTCCGGAATTCTTCCTTAGAAGCCTTGAAAGCAGTGAAGCGCTCCTATGTGGCAATAACTCAGAACCTCATTCTGAGTATTCCCGGCAGAGGTCATTCGCCTGAACACAACTGTGGACTAATTAGAGCCAGATGTAGGCAGTGCCGTCCATAGTGCTGGATGCACAGAGGTGGCGTGCCAAACAACTTAGCTCTAGTTTTCAACACTTTCACAAAGTGCCATAAGTTGAGGTTCAACCTACGGCTCCGGTTGAGTAGAGTGTAGCCGTCAAAGCTGGAATCAGTAGCACTCAGGTGAGAAGAACGGGAAGCAGATATACCCAGTCCGCTGGCAGAGTCCTACGGGGACCAGCCTATCTGGCTGCCACGCCTGAATGTTTGCAACCGCGGCCGAGCTAGGCAGGCGCAATTGTGCAGCAATGCAAACTGCATAACCTGGCCAAATTTCGCGGGTGTACAAGAAACCACGGGGGATTTACAAGGAGATGTTCACCCGGAACAGCCGGAGGCCTGCCGGCAGCAAGATTCCGGAATTCTTCGTGAGAAGCCTTGAAAGCAGTGAAAAGCTCCTATGTTGCAATAACTCAGAACCTCAATCTGAGTGTTCCCAGCAGAGGTCATTCGGCTGAACACAATCGTGGACTAATTAGAGCCCGATGAAGGCAGTTCCGTCCATAGTGCTGGATGGACAATGGTATCATGCCAAACAACTGAGCTCTAGTTCTCAACAGTTTCACAAAGTGCCATAAGTTGAGGTTCAACTTACTGCTCCGGTTGAGTAGAGTGTAGCCGTCAAAGCTGAAATCAGTAGCACTCAGGTGAGAGGAACGGGAAGCAGATATACCCAGTCCGCTGGCAGAGTCCTACGGGGGCCAACCTATCTGGCTGCCACGCCTGAATGTTTGCAACCGCGGCCCAGCTAGGCAGCGCAATTGTGCAGCAATGCAAACTGCATAACCTGGCCACATTTCACGGGTGTACAAGAAACCACGGGGGATTTACAAGGAGATGTTCACCCGGAACAGCCAGAGGCCTGCCGGCAGCAAAATTCCGGAATTCTTCCTTAGAAGCCTTGAAAGCAGTGAAACGCTCCTATGTTGCAATAACTCAGAACCGCATTCTGAGTATTCCCGTCAGAGGTCATTCGGCTGAATACAACTGTGGACTAATTAGAGCCAGATGTAGGCAGTGCCGTCCATAGTGCTGGATGGACAGTGGTGGCGTGCCAAACAACTGAGCTCTAGTTCTCAACAGTTTCACAAAGTGCCATAAGTCGAGGTTCAACTTAATGCTCCGGTTGAGTAGACTGTAGCCGTCAAAGCTGGAATCAGTAGCACTCAGGTGAGAAGAACGGGAAGCAGATATACCCAGTCCGCTGGCAAAGTCCTACGGGGACCAGCCTATCTGGCAGCCATGCCTGAATGTTTGCAACCGCGGCCGAGCTAGGCAGCCCCAATTGTGAAGCAATGCAAACCTCATAACCTGGCCACATTTCAATGGTGTACAAGAAACCACGGGGGATTTACAAGGAGATGTTCACCCGGAACAGCAGGAGGCCTGCCGGCAGCAAGATTCCGGAATTCTTCCTGAGAAGCCTTGAAAGCAGTGAAACGCTCCTATGTTGCAATAACTCAGAACCTCATTCTGAGTGTTCCCGGCAGAGGTCATTCGGCTGAACACAATCGTGGACTAATTAGAGCCAGATGTACGGAGTGCCGTCCATAGTGCTGGATGCACAGTGGTGGCGTGCCAAACAACTTAGCTCTAGTTTTCAACAGTTTCAAAAAGTGCCATAAGTTGAGGTTCAACTTACTACTCCGGTGGAGTAGAGTGTAGCCGTCAAAGCTGGAATCAGTAGCACTCAGGTGAGAAGAACGGGAAGCAGATATACCCAGTCCGCTGTCAGAGTCTTAATGGGACCAGCCTATCTGGCTGCCATGCCTGAATGTTTGCAACTGCGGACGAACTAGGCAGGCGCAATTGTGCAGCAATGCAAACTGCATAACCTGGCCAAATTTCACGGGTGTACAAGAAACCACGGGGGATTTACAAGGAGATGTTCACCCGGAACAGCCGGAGGCCTTCCGGCAGCAAGATTCCGGAATTCTTCCTGAGAAGCCTTGAAAGCAGTGAAACGCTCCTATGTTGCAATAACTCAGAACCTCAATCTGAGTGTTCTCAGCAGAGGTCATTCGGCTGAACACAATCGTGGACTAATTAGAGCCAGATGTAGGCAGTTCCGTCCATAGTGCTAGATGGACAATGGTATCGTGCCAAACAACTGAGCTCTAGTTCTCAACATTTTCACAAAGTGCCATAAGTTGAGGTTCAACTTACTGCTCCGGTTGAGTAGAGTGTAGCCGTCAAAGCTGGAATCAGTAGCACTCAGGTGAGAAGAACGGGAAGCAGATATACCCAGTCCGCTGGCAGAGTCCTACGGGGACCAGCCTATCTGGCTGCCACGCCTGAATGTTTGCAACCGCGGCCGAGCTAGGCAGGCGCAATTGTGCAGCAATGCAAACTGCATAACCTGGCCAAATTTACGGGTGTACAAGAAACCACGGGGGATTTACAAGGAGATGTTCACCCGGAACAGCCGGAGGCCTGCCGGCAGGAAGATTCCGGGATTCTTCCTGAGAAGCCTTGAA
The DNA here is from genome assembly GCF_024711535.1 of Dipodomys merriami. NCBI lineage: Eukaryota > Metazoa > Chordata > Mammalia > Rodentia > Heteromyidae > Dipodomys > Dipodomys merriami. The sequence continues at coordinate 1,093,279 of NW_027204481.1, forward strand.
AGCAGTGAAAAGCTCCTATGTTGCAATAACTCAGAACCTCAATCTGAGTGTTCCCAGCAGAGGTCATTCGGCTGAACACAATCGTGGACTAATTAGAGCCGGATGAAGGCAGTTCCGTCCATAGTGCTGGATGGACAATGGTATCATGCCAAACAACTGAGCTCTAGTTCTCAACAGTTTCACAAAGTGCCATAAGTTGAGGTTCAACTTACTGCTCCGGTTGAGTAGAGTGTAGCCGTCAAAGCTGGAATCAGTAGCACTCAGGTGAGAAGAACGGGAAGCAGATATACCCAGTCGGCTGGCAGAGTCCTACGGGGACCAGCCTATCTGGCTGCCACGCCTGAATGTTTGCAACCGCGGCCGAGCTAGGCAGGCGCAATTGTGCAGCAAAGCAAACTGCATACCCTGGCCGTACTTCACGGGTGTACAAGAAACCACGGGGGATTTACAAGGAGATGTTCGCCCGGAACAGCCGGAGGCCTGCCGGCAGCAAGATTCCGGTACTCTTCCTGAGAAGCCTTGAAAGCAGTGAAACGCTCCTATGTTGCAGTAACTAAGAACCTCAATCTGAGTGTTCCCAGCAGAGGTCATTCGGCTGAACACAATTGTGGACTAATTAGAGCCAGATGTAGGCAGTTCCGTCCATAGTGCTGGATGGACAGTGGTATCGTGCCAAACAACTGAGTTCTAGTTCTTAACAGTTTCACAAAGTGCCATAAGTTGAGGTTCAACTTACTGCTCCGGTTGAGTAGAGTGTAGCCGTCAAAGCTGAAATCAGTAGCACTCAGGTGAGAAGAACGGGAAGCAGATATACCCAGTTCGCTGGCAGAGTCCTACGGGGGCCAGCCTATATGGCTGCCACGCCTGAATGTTTGCAACCGCGGCCGAGCTAGGCAGGCGCAATTGTGCAGCATTGCAAACTGCATAACCTGGCCAAATTTCACGGGTGTACAAGAAACCACGGGGGATTTACAAGGAGATGTTCACCCGGAACAGCCGGAGGCCTGCCGGCAGCAAGATTCCGGTATTCTTCCTGAGAAGCCTTGAAAGCAGTGAAACGCTCCTATGTTGCAGTAACTCAGAACCTCAATCTGAGTGTTCCCAGCAGAGGTCATTCGGCTGAACACAATCGTGGACTAATTAGAGCCAGATGTAGGCAGTTCCGTCCATAGTGCTGGATGGACAGTTGTATCGTGCCAAACAACTGAGTTCTAGTTCTCAACAGTTTCACAAAGTGCCATAAGTTGAGGTTCAACTTACTGCTCCGGTTGAGTAGAGTGTAGCCGTCAAAGCTGAAATCAGTAGCACTCAGGTGAGAAGAACGGGAAGCAGATATACCCAGTCGGCTGGCAGAGTCCTACGGGGACCAGCCTATCTGGCTGCCACGCCTGAATGTTTGCAACCGTGGCCGAGCTAGTAGGGGCAATTGTGCAGAAATGCAAACTGCATAACCTGTCCAAATTTCACGGGTGTACAAGAAACCACGGGGGATTTACAAGGAGATGTTCACCCGGAAAAGCTGGAGGCCTGCCTGCAGCAAGATTCCGGAATTCTTCCTGAGAAGCCTTGAAAGCAGTGAAACACTCCTATGTTGCAATAACTCAGAACCGCATTCTGAGTGTTGCCGGCAGAGGTCATTCGGCTGAACACAACCGTGGACTAATTAGAGCCAGATGTAGGCAGTGCCGTCCATAGTGCTGGATGGACAGTGGTGGCGAGCCAAACAACTGAGCTCTAGTTCTCAACATTTTCACAAAGTGCCATAAGTTGAGGTTCAACTTACTGCTCTGCTTGAGTAGAGTGCAGCCGTCAAAGCTGAAATCAGTAGCACTCAGGTGAGAAGAACGGGAAGCAGATATACCCAGTCCGCTGGCAGAGTCCTACGGGGGCCAGCCTATATGGCTGCCACGCCTGAATGTTTGCAACCGCGGCCGAGCTAGGCAGGCGCAATTGTGCAGCAATGCAAACTGCATAACCTGGCCAAATTTCACGGGTGTACAAGAAACCACGGGGGATTTATAAGGAGATGTTCACTCGGAAGAGCCGGAGGCCTGCCGGCATCAAGACTCCGGAATTCTTCCTGAGAAGCCTTGCAATCAGTGAAACGCTCCTATGTTGCAATAACTCAGAACCTCATTCTGAGTGTTGCCGGCAGAGGTCATTCCGCTGAACACAACCGTGGACTAATTAGAGCCAGATGTAGGCAGTGCCGTCCATAGGGCTGGATGGACAATGGTGGCGTGCCAAACAACTGAGCTCTAGTTCTCAACAGTTTCACAAAGTGCCATAAGTTGAGGTTCAACTTACTGCTCCGGTTGAGTAGAGTGTAGCCGACAAAGCTGGAATCAGTAGCACTCAGGTGAGAAGAACGGGAAGCAGATATACCCAGTCGGCTGGCAGAGTCCTACGGGGACCAGCCTATCTGGTTGCCAAGCCTGAATGTTTGCAACCGCGGCCGAGCTAGGCAGCGCAATTGTGCAGCAATGCAAACTGCATAACCTGGCCACATTTCACGGGTGTACAAGAAACCACGGGGGATTTACAAGGAGATGTTCACCCGGAACAGCCAGAGGCCTGCCGGCAGCAAGATTCCGGAATTCTTCCTGAGAAGCCTTGAAAGCAGTGAAACGCTCCTATGTTGCAATAACTCAGAACCTCATTCTGAGTATTCCCGGCAGAGGTCATTCGGCTGAACACAACTGTGGACTAATTAGAGCCAGATGTAGGCAATGCCGTCCATAGTGCTGGATGGACAGTGCTTGAGTGCCAAACAACTGAGCTCTAGTTCTCAACAGTTTCACAAAGTGCCATAAGTAGAGGTTCAACTTAATGCTCCGGTTGAGTAGACTGTAGCCGTCAAAGCTGGAATCAGGAGCACTCAGGTGAGAAGAACGGGAAGCAGATATACCTAGTCCGCCGGCAGAGTGTTACGGGGACCAGCCTATCTGGCTGCCACGCCTGAATGGTTGCAACCGCGGCCGAGCTAGGCAGGCGCAATTGTGCAGTAATGCAAACTGCATAACCTGGCCAAATTTCACGGGTGTACAAGAAACCACGAGGGATTTACAAGGAGATGTTCAGCCGGAACAGCCGGCGGCCTTACGGCACCAAGATTCCGGAATTCTTCCTGAGAAGCCTTGAAAGCAGTGAAACGCTCCTGTGTTACAATAACTCAGAACCTCATTCTGAGTGTTCCCGGCAGAGGTCATTCGGCTGAACACAACCGTGGACTAATTAGAGCCAGATGTAGGCAGTGCCGTCCATAGTTCTGGATGGAGAGTGGTGGCGTGCCAAACAACTGAGCGCTAGTTCTCAACAGTTTCACAAAGTGCCATAAGTTGAGGTGCAACTTAATGCTCCGGTTGAGTAGAGTGTAGCCGTCAAAGCTGGAGTCAGTAGCACTCAGGTGAGAAGAACGGGAAGCAGATACACCCAGTCCGCTGGCAGAGTCCTACGGGGACAAGCCTATCTGGCTGCCACGCCTGAATGTTTGTAACCGTGGCCGAGCTAGGCAGGGGCAATTGTGCAGCAATGCAAACTGCATAACCTGGCCAAATTTCGCGGGTGTACAAGAAACCACGGGGGATTTACAAGGAGATGTTCACCCGGAACAGCCGGAGACCTGCGGGCATCAAGATTCCGGAATTCTTCCTGAGAAGCCTTGAAAGCAGTGAAACGCTCGTATGTTGCAGTAACTCAGAACCTCAATCTGAGTGTTCCCAGCAGAGGTCATTCGGCTGAACACAATCGTGGACTAATTAGAGCCAGATGTAGGCAGTTCCGTCCATAGTGCTGGATGGACATTGGTATCGTGCCAAACAACTGAGCTCTAGTTCTCAACAGTTTCACAAAGTGCCATAAGTTGAGGTTCAACTTACTGCTCCGGTTGAGTAGAGTGTAGCCTTCAAAGCTGAAAACAGTAGCACTCAGGTGAGAAGAACGGGAAGCAGATATACCCAGTCCGCTGGCAGAGTCCTACGGGGACCAGCCTATCTGGCTGCCACCCCTGAATGTTTGCAACCGCGGCCGAGCTAGCAGGGGCAATTGTGCAGAAAAGCAAACTGAATAACCTGTCCAAATTTCACGGGTGTACAAGAAACCACGGGGGATTTACAAGGAGATGTTCACCCGGAAAAGCGGAGGCCTGCCGGCAGCAAGATTCCGGAATTCTTCCTGAGAAGCCTTGAAAGCAATGAAACGCTCCTATGTTGCAATAACTCAGAACCTCATTCTGAGTGTTGCCGGCAGAGGTCATTCGGCTGAACACAACCGTGGACTAATTAGAGCCAGATGTAGGCAGTGCCGTCCATAGTGCTGGATGGACAGTGGTGGCGTGCCAAACAACTGAGCTCTAGTTCTCAACAGTTTCACAAAGTGCCATAAGTTGAGGTTCAACTTACTGCTCTGCTTGAGTAGAGTGCAGCCGTCAAAGCTAAAATCAGTAGCACTCAGGTGAGAAGAACGGGAAGCAGATATACCCAGTCCGCTGGCAGAGACCTACGGGGACCAGCCTATCTGGCTGCCACGCCTGAATGTTTGCAACCGCGGCCGAGCTAGGCAGGGGCAATTGTGCAGCAATGCAAACTGCATAACTTGGCCAAATTTCACGGGTGTACAAGAAACCACGGAGGATTTACAAGGAGATGTTCACCCGGAACAGCCGGAGGCTTGCCGGCAGCAAGATTCGGGAATTCTTCCTGAGAAGCCTTGAAAGCAGTGAAACGCTCTTATGTTGCAATAACTCAGAACCTCATTCTGAGTGTTGCCGGCAGAGGTCATTCGACTGAACACAATCGTGGACTAATTAGAGCCAGATGTAAGCAGTGCCGTCAATAGTGCTGGATGGACAGTGGTGGCGTGCCAAACAACTGAGCTCTAGTTCTCAACATTTTCACAAAGTGCCATAAGTTGAGGTTCAACTTACTGCTCCGGTTGAGTAGAGTGTAGTCGTCAAAGCTGGAATCAGTAGCACTCAGGTGAGAAGAACGGGAAGCAGATATACCCAGTCCGCTGGCAGAGTCCTACAGGGACCAGACTATCCGGCTGCCACGCCTGAATGTTTGCAACCGCGGGCGAGCAAGGCAGGCGCAATTGTGCAGCAATGCAAACTGCATAACCTGTCCAAATTTCACGGGTGTACAAGAAACCACAGGGGATTTACAAGGAGATGTTCACCCGGAACAGCCGGAGGCCTGCGGGTAGCAAGATTCCGGAATTCTTCCTGAGAAGCCTTGAAAGCACTGAAACGCTCCTATGTTGCAATAACTCAGAACCTCATTCTGAGTGTTCCTGGCAGAGGTCATTCGGCTGAACACAACCGTGGACTAATTAGAGCCAGATGTAGGCAGTGCCGTCCATAGTGCTGGATGGACAGTGGTGGCGAGCCAAACAACTGAGCTCTAGTTCTCAACAGTTTCACAAAGTGCCATAAGTTGAGGTTCAACTTACTGCTCCGGTTGAGTAGAGTGTAGCCGTCAAAGCTGGAATCAGTAGCACTCAGGTGAGAAGAACGGGAAGCAGATATACCCAGTCGGCTAGCAGAGTCTTACGGGGACCAGCCTATCTGGCTGCCACGCCTGAATGTTTGCAACCGCGGCAGAGCTAGGCAGGCGCAATTGTGCAGCAATGCAAACTGCATAACCTGGCCGCACTTCACGGGTGTACAAGAAACCACGGGGGATTTACAAGGAGATGTTCACCCGGAAGAGCCGGAGGCCTGCCGGCAGCAAGATTCCGGAATTCTTCCTGAGAAGCCTTGAAAGAAGTGAAACGCTCCTGTGTTGCAATAACTCAGAACCTCATTCTGAGTGTTCCCGGCAGAGGTCATTCGTCTGAACACAACCGTGGACTAATTAGAGCCAGATGTAGGCAGTGCCGCCCATAGTGCTGGATGGACAGTGGTGGCGTGCCAAACAACTGAGCTCTAGTTCTCAACAGTTTCACAAAGTGCCATATGTTGAGGTTCAACTTACTGCTCTACTTGAGTAGAGTGCAGCCGTCAAAGCTGAAATCAGTAGCACTCAGGTGAGAAGAACTGGAAGCAGATATACCCAGTCGGCTGGCAGAGTCCTACGTGGGCCAGCCTATCTGGCTGCCACTCCCGAATGTTTGTAACCGCGGCCGAGATAGGCAGGCGCAATTGAGCAGCAATGCAAACTGCATAACCTGTCCCAATTTCATGGGTGTACAAGAAACCACGGGGGATTTACAAGGAGATATTCACCCGGAACAGCCGGAGGCCTGCCGGCAACAAGATTCGTGAATTCTTCCTGAGAAGCCTTGAAAGCAGTGAAACGCTCCTATGTTGCAATAACTCAGAACCTCATTCTGAGTGTTCCCGGCAGAGGTCATTTGGCTGAACACAACCGTGGACTAATTAGAGACAGATGTAGGCAGTGCCGTCCATAGTGCTGGATGGAGAGTGGTGGCGTGCCAAACAACTGAGTTCTAGTGCTCAACACTTTCACAAAGTGCCATAAGTTGAGGTTCAACTTAATGCTCGGGTTGAGTAGAGTGTAGCCGTCAAAGCTGGAATCAGTAGCACTCAGGTGAGAAGAACGGGAAGCAGATATACCCAGTCCGCAGGCAGTGTCGTACGGGGACCAGCCTATCTGGCTGCCACGGCTTAATGTTTGTAACCGCGGCCGAGCTAGGCAGGCGCAATTGTGCAGCAATGCAAACTGCATAACCTGGCCAAATTTCACGGGTGTACAAGAAACCACGGTGGATTTACAAGGAGATGTTCACCCGGAATAGCCGGAGTCCTGCCGGCAGCAAGATTCCGGAATTCTTCCTGAGAAGCCTTGAAAGCAGTGAAACGCTCCTATGTTGCAATAACTCAGAACCTCATTCTGAGTGTTCCCGGCAGAGGTCATTCGGCAGAACACAACCGTGGACTAATTAGAGCCAGAAGTAGGCAGTGCCGTCCATAGTGCTGGATGGAGAATGGTGGCGTGCCAAACAACTGAGTTCTAGTTCTCAACAGTTTCACAAAGTGCCATAAGTTGAGGTTCAACTTACTGCTCCGGTTGAGTAGAGTGTAGCCGTCAAACCTGGAATCAGTAGCACTCAGGTGAGAAGAACCGGAAGCAGATATACCCAGACAGCTGGCAGTGTCCTACGGGGACCAGTCTATCTGGCAGCCACGCCTGAATGTTTGCAACCGCGGCCGAGCTAGGCAGGCGCAATTGTGCAGCAATGAAAACTGCATAACCTGGCCAAATTTCACGGGTGTACAAGAAACCACGGGGGATTTACAAGGAGATGTTCACCCGGAAGAGCCGGAGGCCTGCCGGCAGCAAGATTCCGGAATTCTTCCTAAGAAGCCTTGAAAGCAGTGAAACGCTCCTATGTTGCAATAACTCAGAACCTCATTCTGAGTGTTCCTGGCAGAGGTCATTCGGCTGAACACAACTGTGGACTAATTAGAGCCAGATGTAGGCAGTGCCGTCCATAGTGCTGGATGGACAGTGGTGGCGTGCCAAACAACTGAGCTCTAGTTCTCAACAGTTTCACAAAGTGCTATAAGTTGAGGTTCAACTTACTGCTATGCTTGAGTAGAGTGCAGCCGTCAAAGCTGAAATCAGTAGCACTCAGGTGAGAAGAACGGGAAGCAGATATACCCAGTCCGCTGGCAGAGTCCTACGGGGACCATCCTATCTGGCTGCCACGCCTGAATGTTTGCAACCGCGACCGAGCTAGGCAGGGGCAATTGTGCAGCAATGCAAACTGCATAACCTGGCCAAATTTCACGGGTGTACAAGAAACCACGGGGGATTTACAAGGAGATGTTCACCCGGAAGAGCCGGAGGCTTGCCGGCAGCAAGATTCGGGAATTCTTCCTGAGAAGCCTTGAAAGCAGTGAAACGCTCCTATGTTGCAATAACTCAGAACCTCAATCTGAGTGTTCCCGGCAGAGGTCATTCGGCTGAACACAACCGTGGACTAATTAGAGCCAGATGTAGGTAGTGCCGTCCATAATGCTGGATGGACAGTGTTGGCGTGCCAAACAACTGAGTTCTAGTTCTCAACACTTTCACAAAGTGCCATAAGTTGAGGTTCAACTTACTGCTCCGGTTGAGTAGATTGTAGCCGTCAAAGCTGGAATCAGTAGCACTCAGGTGAGAAGAACGGGAAGCAGATATACCCAGTCCGCAGGCAGTTTCGTACGGGGACTAGCTTATCTGGCTGCCACGCCTGAATATTTGTAAACGCGGCCGAGCTAGGCAGGCGCAATTGTGCAGCAATGCAAACTGCATAACCTGTCCACATTTCACGGGTGTACAAGAAACCACGGGGGATTAACAAGGAGATGTTCACCCGGAACAGCCGGAGGACTGCCGGCAGCAAGATTCCGGATTTCTTCCTGAGAAGCCTTGATAGCAGTGAAATGCTCGTATGTTGCAATAACTCAGAACCTCATTTTGAGTGTTGCCGGCAGAGGTCATTCGACTGAACACAATCGTGGACTAATTAGAGCCAGATGTAGGCAGTGCCGTCCATAGTGCTGGATCGACAGTGGTGGCGTGCCAAACAACTGAGCTCTAGTTCTCAACATTTTCACAAAGTGCCATAAGTTGAGGTTCAACTTACTGCTCCGGTTGAGTAGAGTGTAGCTGTCAAAGCTGGAATCAGTAGCACTCAGTTGAGAAGAACGGGAAGCAGATATACCCAGTCCGCTGGCAGAGTCCTACGGGGACCAGCGTATCTGGCTGCCACGCCTGAATGTTTGCAACTGCGGCCGAGCTAGGCAGGCGCAATTGTGCAGCAATGCAAACTGCATAACCTGTCCAAATTTCACGGGTGTACAAGAAACCACGGGGGATTTATAAGGAGATGTTCACTCGGAAGAGCCGGAGGCCTGCCGGCATCAAGACTCCGGAATTCTTCCTGAGAAGCCTTGAAAGCTATGAAACGCTCCTATGTTGCAATAACTCAGAACCTCATTCTGAGTGTTGCCGGCAGAGGTCATTCGGCTGAACACAACCGGGGACTAATTAGAGCCAGATGTAGGCAGTGCCGTCCATATTGCTGGATGGAGAGTGGTGGTGTGCCAAACAACTGAGCTCTAGTTCTCAACATTTTCACAAAGTGCCATAAGTTGAGGTTCAACTTACTGCTCCGGTTGAGTAGAGTGTAGCCGTCAAAGCTGGAATCAGTAGCACTCAGGTGAGAAGAACGGGAAGCAGATATATCCAGTCGGCTGGGAGTGTTCTACGGGGACCAGCCAATCTGGCTGCCACGCCTGAATGTTTGTAACCGCGGCCGAGCTAGGCAGGCGCAATTGTGCAGCAATGCAAACTGCATAACCTGGCCAAATTTCACGGGTGTACAAGAAACCACGGGGGATTTACAAGGAGATGTTCAGCCGGAACAGCCGGCGGCCTTCCGGCAGCAAGATTCCGGAATTCTTCCTGAGAAGCCTTGAAAGCAGTGAAACGCTCCTATGTTGCAATAACTCAGAACCTCATTCTGAGTGTTGCCGGCAGAGGTCATTCGACTGAACACAATCGTGGACTAATTAGAGCCAGATGTAAGCAGTGCCGTCCATAGTGCTGGATGGACAGTGGTGGCTTGCCAAACAACTGAGCTCTAGTTCTCAACATTTTTACAAAGTGTAATAAGTTGAGGTTCAACATACTGCTCCGGTTGAGTAGAGTGTAGCCGTCAAAGCTGGAATCAGTAGCACTCAGGTGAGAAGAACGGGAAGCAGATATACCCAGTCTGCTGACAGAGTCCTACGGGGACCAGCCTATCTGGCTGACACGCCTGAATGTTTGCAACCGCGGCCGAGCTAGGCAGGCGCAATTGTGCAGCAATGCAAACTGCATAACCTGGCCAAATTTCACGGGTGTACAAGAAACCACGGGGGATTTACAAGGAGATGTTCACTCGGAACAGCCGGAGGCCTTATGGCAGCAAGATTCCGGAATTCTTCCTGAGAAGCCTTGAAGGCAGTGAAACGCTCCTATGTTGCAATAACTCAGAACCTCATTCTGAGTGTTGCCGGCAGAGGTCATTCGGCTGAACACAATCGTGGACAAATTAGAGCCAGAATTAGGCAGTGCCGTCCATAGTGCTGGATGGACAGTGGTGGCGTGCCAAACAACTGAGCTCTAGTTCTCAACATTTTCACAAAGTGCCATAAGTTGAGGTTCAACTTACTGCTCCGGTTGAGTAGAGTGTAGCCGTCAAAGCTGGAATCAGTAGCACTCAGGTGAGAAGAACGGGAAGCAGATATACCCAGTCCGCTGGCAGAGTCCTACGGGGACCAGACTATTCGGCTGCCACGCCTGAATGTTTGCAACCGCGGCCGAGCTAGGCAGGGGCAATTGTGCAGCAATGCAAACTGCATAACCTGTCCAAATTTCACGGGTGTACAAGAAACCACGGGGGATTTACAAGGAGATGTTCACCCGGAATAGCCGGAGTCCTGCCGGCAGCAAGATTCCGGAATTCTTCCTGAGAAGCCTTGAAAGCAGTGAAACGCTCCTATGTTGCAATAACTCAGAACCTCATTCTGAGTGTTCCCGGCAGAGGTCATTCGGCAGAACACAACCGTGGACTAATTAGAGCCAGAAGTAGGCAGTGCCGTCCATAGTGCTGGATGGAGAGTGGTGGCGTGCCAAACAACTGAGTTCTAGTTCTCAACACTTTCACAAAGTGCCATAAGTTGAGGTTCAACTTACTGCTCCGGTTGAGTAGAGTGTAGCCGTCAAACCTGGAATCAATAGCACTCAGGTGAGAAGAACCGGAAGCAGATATACCCAGACAGCTGGCAGTGTCCTACGGGGACCAGTCTATCTGGCAGCCACGCCTGAATGTTTGCAACCGCGGCCGAGCTAGGCAGGCGCAATTGTGCAGCAATGAAAACTGCATAACCTGGTCAAATTTCACGGGTGTACAAGAAACCACGGGGGATTAACAAGGAGATGTTCACCCGGAACAACCGGAGGACTGCCGGCAGCAAGATTCCGGAATTCTTCCTGAGAAGCCTTGAAAGGAGTGAAACGCTCCTATGTTGCAATAACTCAGAACCTCATTTTGAGTGTTGCCGGCAGAGGTCATTCGACTGAACACAATCGTGGACTAATTAGAGCCAGATGTAGGCAGTGCCGTCCATAGTGCTGGATGGACAGTGGTGGCGTGCCAAACAACTGAGCTCTAGTTCTCAACATTTTCACAAAGTGCCATAAGTTGAGGTTCAACTTACTGCTCCGGTTGAGTAGAGTGTAGCTGTCAAAGCTGGAATCAGTAGCACTCAGGTTTGAAGAACGGGAAGCAGATATACCCAGTCTGCTGGCAGAGTCCTAAGGGGGCCAGCCTATATGGCTTCCACGCCTGAATGTTTGCAACTGCGGCCGAGCTAGGCAGGCGCAATTGTGCAGCAATGCAAACTGCATAACCTGTCCAAATTTCACGGGTGTACAAGAAACCACGGGGGATTTATAAGGAGATTTTCACTCGGAAGAGCCGGAGGCCTGCCGGCATCAAGACTCCGGAATTCTTCCTGAGAAGCCTTGAAAGCTATGAAACGCTCCTATGTTGCAATAACTCAGAACCTCATTCTGAGTGTTGCCGGCAGAGGTCATTCGGCTGAACACAACCGTGGACTAATTAGAGCCAGATGTAGGCAGTGCCGTCCATAGTGCTGGATGGACAGTGGTGGCGTGCCAAACAACTGAGCTCTATTTCTCAACAGTTTCACAAAGTGCCATAAGTAGAGGTTCAATTTAATGCTCCGGGTGAGTAGACTGTAACCGTCAAAGCTGGAATCAGTAGCACTCAGGTGAGAAGAACGGGAAGCAGATATACCCAGTCCGCTTGCAGAGTCCTACGGGGACCAGCCTATCTGGCTGCCACGCCTGAATGTTTGCAACCGCGCCCGAGCTAGGCAGGCGCAATTGTGCAGTAATGCAAACTGCATAACCTGGCCAAATTTTACGGGTGTACAAGAAACCACGGGGGATTTACAAGGAGATGTTCACCTGGAACAGCCGGCGGCCTTCCGGCAGCAAGATTCCGGAATTCTTCCTGAGAAGCCTTGAAAGCAGTGAAACGCTCCTGTGTTGCAATAACTCAGAACCTCATTCTGAGTGTTGCCGGCAGAGGTCATTCGGCTGAACACAACCGTGGACTAATTAGAGCCAGATGTAGGCAGTGACGTCCATAGTGCTGGATGGACAGTGGTGGCGTGCCAAACAACTGAGCTCTAGTTCTCAACAGTTTCACAAAGTGCCATAAGTTGAGGTTCAACTTACTGCTCTGCTTGAGTAGAGTGCAGCCGTCAAACTGAAATCAGTAGCACTCAGGTGAGAAGAACGGGAAGCAGATATACCCAGTCCGCTGGCAGAGTCCTACGGGTACAGCCTATCAGGCTGCCACGCTTGAATGTTTGCATCCGCGGCCGAGCGAGGCAGGCGCAATTGTGCAGCAATGCAAACTGCATAACCTGTCCAAATTTCACGGGTGTACAAGAAACCACGGGGGATTTACAAGGAGATGTTCACCCGGAACAGCCAGAGGCCTGCCCTCAGCACGATTCCGGAATTCTTCCTGAGAAGCCTTGAAAGCAGTGAAACGCTCCTATGTTGCAATAACTCAGAACATCATTCTGAGTGTCCCCGGCAGAGGTCATTCGGCTGAACACAATCGTGGACTAATTAGAGCCAGATGTAAGCAATGCCGTCCATAGTGCTGGATGGACAGTGGTGGCGTGCCAAACAACTGAGCTCTAGTTCTCAACAGTTTCACAAAGTGCCATAAGTTGAGGTTCAACTTACTGCTCCGGTTGAGTAGAGTGTAGCCGTCAAAGCTGGAATCAGTAGCACTCAGGTGAGAAGAACGGGAAGCAGATATACCCAGACCGCTGGCAGTGTCCTACGGGGACCAGCCTATCTGGCTGCCACGCCTGAATGTTTGTAACCACGGCCGAGCTAGGCAGGCGCAATTGTGCAGCAATGCAAACTGCATAACCTGGCCAAATTTCACGGGTGTACAAGAAACCACGGGGGATTTACAAGGAGATGTTCACCCGGAACAGCCGGAGGCCTGCCCGCAGCAAGATTCTTGAATTCTTCCTGAGAAGCCTTGAAAGCAGTGAAACGCTCCTATGTTGCAATAACTCAGAACCTCATTCTGAGTGTTCCTGGCAGAGGTCATTCGGCTGAACACAACCGTGGACTAATTAGAGCCAGATGTAGGCAATGTCTTCCATAGTATTGGATGGACAGTGGTGGCATGCCAAACATCTGAGCTCTAGTTCTCAACACTTTCACAAAGTGCCATAAGTTGAGGTTCAACTTACTGCTCCGGTTGAGTAGAGTGTAGCCGTCAAAGCTGGAATCAGTAGCACTCAGGTGAGAAGAACGGGAAGCAGATATACCCAGTCCGCTGGCAGTGTCCTACGGGGACCAGTCCATGTGGCTGCCACGCCTGAATGTTTGTAACCGCGGCCGAGCTAGGCAGGCGCAATTGTGCAGCAATGCAAACTGCATAACCTGGTCAAATTTCACGGGTGTACAAGAAACCACGGGGTATTTACAAGGAAATGTTCAACCGGAACAGCCGGAGGCCTGCCGGCATCAAGATTCCGGAATTCTTCCTGAGAAGCCTAGAAAGCAGTGAAACGCTCCTATGTTGCAATAACTCAGAACCTCATTCTGAGTGTTCCCGGCAGAAGTCATTCGGCTGAACACAACCGTGGACTAATTAGAGCCAGATGTAGGGAGTGCCGTCCATAGTGCTGGATGAACAGTGGTGGCGTGCCAAACAACTGAGTTCTAGTTCTCAACAGTTTCACAAAGTGCCATAAGTTGAGGTTCAACTTACTGCTCCGGTTGAGTAGAGTGTAGCCGTCAAAGCTGAAATCAGTAGCACTCAGGTGAGAAGAACGGGAAGCAGATATACCCAGTCCGCTGGCAGAGTCCTACAGGGCCAGCCTATCTGGCTGCCACGCCTGAATATTTGCAACCGCGGCCGAGCTAGGCAGGAGCAATTGTGCAGCAATGTAAACTGCATAACCTGGCCAAATTTCACGGGTGTACAAGAAACCACGGGGGATTTACAAGGAGATGTTCACCCGGAACAGCCAGAGGCCTGCCGGCAGCAAGATTCAGGAATTCTTCCTGAGAAGCCTTGAAAGCAGTGAAACGCTCCTATGTTGCAATAACTCAGAACCTCATTCTGAGTGTTGCCGGCAGAGGTCATTCGGCTGAACACAACCGTGGACTAATTAGAGCCAGATGTAGGCAGTGACGTCCATAGTGCTGGATGGACAGTGGTGGCGTGCCAAACAACTGAGCGCTAGTTCTCAACAGTTTCACAAAATGCCATAAGTTGAGGTTCAACTTAATGCTCCGGTTGATTAGAGTGTAGCCGTCAACGCTGGAATCAGTAGCACTCAGGTGAGAAGAACGGGAAGCAGATATACCCAGTCCGCTGGCAGTGTCCTACGGGTACAGTCTATCAGGCTGCCACGACTGAATGTTTGCAACCGCGGCCGAGCGAGGCAGGCGCAATTGTGCAACAATGCAAACTGCATAACCTGTCCAAATTTCACGGGTGTAGAAGAAACCACGGGGGATTTACAAGGAGATGTTCACCTGGAACAGCCAGAGGCCTGCCGGCAGCAAGATTCCGGAATTCTTCCTGAGAAGCCTTGAAAGCAGTGAAACGCTCCTAAGTTGCAAGAACTCAGAACCTCATTCTGAGTATTCTCTGTAGAGGTCATTCGGCTGAACACAACCGTGGACTAATTAGAGCCAGATGTAGGCAGTGCCGTCCATAGTGCTGGATTGACAGTGGTGGCGTGCCAAACAACTGAGCTCTAGTTCTCAACAGTTTCACAAAGTGCCATAAGTAGAGGTTCAACTTAATGCTCCAGTTGAGTAGACTGTAGCCGTCAAAGCTGGAATCAGTAGCACTCAGGTGAGAAGAAAGGGAAGCAGATATACCCAGTCCGCTGGGAGAGTCCTACGGGGACCAGCCTATCTGGCTGCCACGCCTGAATGTTTGCCACCGCGGCCGAGCTAGGCAGGCGCAATTGTGCAGTAATGCAAACTGCATAACCTGGCCAAATTTCACGGGTGTACAAGAAACCACGGGGGATTTACAAGGAGATGTTCACCCGGAACAGCCGGAGGCCTGCCGGCAGCAAGATTCCGGAATTCTTCCTGAGAAGACTTGAAAGCAGTGAAATGCTCCTATGTTGCAATAACTCAAAACCTCATTCTGAGTGTTCCCGGCAGAGGTCATTCGGCTGAACACAATCGTGGACTAATTAGAGCCAGATGTAGGCAGTGCCGTCCATAGTGCTGGATGGACAGTGGTGGCGTGCCAAACAACTGAGCTGTAGTTCTCAACAGTTTCACAAAGTGCCATAAGTTGAGGTTCAACTTTCAGCTTCGGTTGAGTAGAGTGTAGCCGTCAAAGCTGGAATCATTAGCATTCAGGTGAGGAGAACGGGAAGCAGATATACTCAGTCTGCTGGCAGTGTCCTACGGGGACCAGCCTATCTGGCTGCCACGCCTGAATGTTTGTAACCGCAGCCGAGCTAGGCAGGCGCAATGGTGCAGCAATGCAAACTGCATAACCTGGCCAAATTTCACGGGTGTACAAGAAACCACGGGGGATTTACAAGGAGTTGTTCACCCGGAACAGCCGGAGGCCTGCCGGCAGCAAGATTCCGGAATTCTTCCTGAGAAGCCTTGAAAGCAGTGAAACGCTCCTATGTTGCAATAACTCAGAACCGCATTCTGAGTATTCCCAGCAGAGGTCATTCGGCTGAACACAATAGTGGACTAATTAGAGCCAGATGTAGGCAGTGCCGTCCATAGTGCTGGATGGACAGTGGTGGCGTGCCAAACAACTGAGCTCTAGTTCTCAACAGTTTCACAAAGTGCCATAAGTAGAGGTTCAATTTAATGCTCCGGTTGAGTAGACTGTAGCCGTCAAAGCTGGAATCAGTAGCACTCAGGTGAGAAGAACGGGAAGCAGATATACCCAGTCCGCTTGCAGAGTCCTACGGGGACCAGCCTATCTGGCTGCCACGCCTGAGTGTTTGCAACCGCGAGCGATCTAGGCAGGCGCAATTGTGCAGCAATGCAAACTGCATAACCTGGCCAAATTTCACGGGTGTACAAGAACCCACGGGGGATTTACAAGGAGATGTTCACCCGGAAGAGCCGGAGGCCTGCCGGCAGGAAGATTCCGGAATTCTTCCTGGGAAGCCTTGAAAGCAGTGAAACGCTCCTCTGTTGCAGTACCTCAGAACCTCAATCTGAGTGTTCCCAGCAGAGGTCATTCGGCTGAACACAATCGTGGACTAATTAGAGCCAGATGTAGGCAGTTCCGTCCATAGTGCTGGATGGACAGTGGTATCGTGCCAAACAACTGAGCTCTAGTTCTCAACAGTTTCACAAAGTGCCATAAGTTGAGGTTCAACTTACTGGTCCGGTTGAGTAGAGTGTACCCGTCAAAGCTGAAATCAGTAGCACTCAGGTGAGAAGAACGGGAAGCAGATATACCCAGTCGGCTGGCAGAGTCCTACGGGGACCAGCCTATCTGGCTGCCACGCCTGAATGTTTGCAACCGCGGACGAGCTAGGCAGGGGCAATTGTGCAGCAATGCAAACTGCATAACCTGTCCAAATTTCACGGGTGTACAAGAAACCACGGGGGATTTAGAAGGAGATGTTCACCCGAAAGAGCCGGAGGCCTGCCGGCAGCAAGATTCCGGAATTCTTCCTGAGAAGCCTTGAAAGCAGTAAAACGCTCCTATGTTGCAATAACTAAGAACCTCATTCTGAGTGTTCCTGGCAGAGGTCATTCGGCTGAACACAACCGTGGACTAATTAGAGCCAGATCTAGGCAGTGCCGTCCATAGTGCTGGATGGACAGTGGTGGCGTGCCAAACAACTGAGCTCTAGTTCTCAACAGTTTCACAAAGTGCCATAAGTTGAGGTTCAACTTACTGCTCCGGTTGAGTAGAGTGTAGCCGTCAAAGCTGGAATCAGTAACACTCAGGTGAGAAGAACGGGAAGCAGATATACCCAGTCGGCTCGCAGAGTCCTACGGGGACCAGCCTATCTGCCTGCCACGCCTGAATGTTTGCAACCGCGGCCGAGCTAGGCAGGCGCAATTGTGCAGCAATGCAAACTGCATAACCTGGCTGTACTTCACGGGTGTACAAGAAACCACGGGGGATTTACAAGGAGATGTTCACCCGGAACAGCCAGAGGCCTGCTGGCAGCAAGATTCCGGAATTCTTCCTGAGAAGCCTTGAAAGCAGTGAAACGGTCCTATGTTGGAATAACTCAGAACCTCATTCTGAGTGTTGCCGGCAGAGGTCATTTGGCTGAACACAACCGTGGACTAATTAGAGCCAGATGTAGGCAGTGCCGTCCATAGTGCTGGATGGACAGTGGTGGCGTGCCAAACAACTGAGCTCTAGTTCTCAACAGTTTCACAAAGTGCCATAAGTTGAGGTTCAACTTACTGCTCTGCTTGAGTAGAGTGCAGCCGTCAAACTGAAATCAGTAGCACTCAGGTGAGAAGAACGGGAAGCAGATATACCCAGTCCGCTGGCAGAGTCCCACGGGGACGAGCCTATCTGGCTGCCACGCCTGATTGTTTGCAACCGCGGCCGAGATAGGCAGGGGCAATTGTGCAGCAATGCAAACTGCATAACCTGGCCAAATTTCACGGGTGTACAAGAAACCACGGGGGATTTACAAGGAGATGTTCACCCGGAACAGCCTGAGGCCTGCCGGCAGCAAGATTCCGGAATTCTTCCTGAGAAGCCTTGAAAGCAGTGAAACGCTCCTGTGTTGCAATAACTCAGAACCTCATTCTGAGTGTTCCCGGCAGAAGTCATTTGGCTGAACACAACCGTGGACTAATTAGAGCCAGATGTAGGCAGTGCCGTCCATAGTGTTGGATGGACAGTGGTGTCGTGCCAAACAACTGAGCGCTAGTTCTCAACAGTTTCACAAAATGCCATAAGTTGAGGTTCAACTTAATGCTCCGGTTGATTAGAGTGTAGCCGTCAAAGCTGGAATCAGTAGCACTCAGGTGAGAAGAACGGGAAGCAGATATACCCAGTCCGCTGGCAGTGTCCTACGGGTACAGCCTATCAGGCTGCCACGCCTGAATGTTTGCATCCGCGGCCGAGCGAGGCAGGCGCAATTGTGCAACAATGCAAACTGCATAACCTGGCCAAATTTCACGGGTGTACAAGAAACCACGGGGGATTTACAAGGAGATGTTCACCCGGAACAGCCAGAGGCCTGCCCGCAGCAAGATTCCGGAATTCTTCCTGAGAAGCCTTGAAAGCAGTGAAACGCTCCTATGTATCAATAACTCAGAACCTCATTCTAGTATTCCCGGTAGAGGTCATTCGGCTGAACACAACCGTGGACTAATTAGAGCCAGATGTAGGCAGTGCCGTCCATAGTGCTGGATGGACAGTGGTGGGGTGCCAAACAACTGAGCTCTAGTTCTCAACAGTTTCACAAAGTGCCATAAGTAGAGGTTCAACTTAATGCTCCGGTTGAGTAGACTGTAGCCGTCAAAGCTGGAATCAGTAGCACTCAGGTGAGAAGAACGGGAAGCAGATATACCCAGTCCGCTGGGAGAGTCCTACGGGGACCAGCCTATCTGGCTGCCACGCCTGAATGTTTGCAACCGCGGCCGAGCTAGGCAGGCGCAATTGTGCAGTAATGCAAACTGCATATCCTGGCCAAATTTCACGGATGTACAAGAACCACGGGGGATTTACAAGGAGATGTTCACCCGGAACAGCCGGAGGCCTGCTGGCAGCAAGATTCCGGAATTCTTCCTGAGAAGCCTTGAAAGCAGTGAAACGCTCCTATGTTGCAATAACTCAAAACCTCATTCTGAGTGTTCCCGGCAGAGGTCATTCGGCTGAACACAACCGTGGACTAATTAGAGCCAGATGTAGGCAGTGCCGTCCATAGTGCTGGATGGACAGTGGTGGCGTGCCAAACAACTGAGCTGTAGTCCTCAACAGTTTCACAAAGTGCCATAAGTTGAGGTTCAACTTACTGCTCCGGTTGAGTAGAGTGTAGCCGTCAAAGCTGGAATCAGTAGCAATCAGGTGAGAAGAACGGGAAGCAGATAAACCCAGTCCGCAGGCAGTGTCCTACGGGGACCAGCCTATCTGGCTGCCACGGCTTAATGTTTGTAACCGTGGCCGAGCTAGGCAGGCGCAATTGTGCAGCAATGCAAACTGCAAAACCTGGCCAAATTTCACGGGTGTACAAGAAACCACGGGGGATTTACAAGGAGATGTTCACCCGGAACAGCCGGAGGCCTGCCGGCAGGAAGATTCCGGAATTCTTCCTGAGAAGCCTTGAAGGCAGTGAAACGCTCCTATGTTGCAATAACTCAGAACGTCATTCTGAGTGTTGCCGGCAGAGGTCATTCGGCTGAACACAATCGTGGACTAATTAGAGCCAGAAGTAGGCAGTGCCGTCCATAGTGCTGGATGGACAGTGGTGGCGTGCCAAACAACTGAGCTCTAGTTCTCAACATTTTCACAAAGTGCCATAAGTTGAGGTTCAACTTACTGCTCCGGTTGAGTAGAGTGTAGCCGTCAAAGCTGGAATCAGTAGCACTCAGGTGAGAAGAACGGGAACCAGATATACCCAGTCCGCTGGCAGAGTCCTACGGGGACCAGACTATCCGGCTGCCACGCCTGAATGTTTGCAACTGCGGCCGAGCTAGGCAGGGGCAAATGTGCAGCAATACAAACTGCATAACCTGTCCAAATTTCACGGGTGTACAAGAAACCACGGGGGATTTACAAGGAGATGTTCACCCGGTAGAGCCGGTGGCCTGCCGGCAGCAAGATTCTGGAATTCTTCCTAAGAAGCCTTGAAAGCAGTGAAACGCTCCTATGTTGCAATAACTCAAAACCTCCTTCTGAGTGTTCCCGGCAGAGGTCATTCGGCTGAACACAACCGTGGACTAATTAGAGCCAGATGTAGGCAGTGCCGTCCATAGTGCTGGATGGACAGTGGTGGCGTGCCAAACAACTGAGCTCTAGTTCTCAACAGTTTCACAAAGTGCCATAAGTTGAGGTTCAACTTACTGCTCCGGTTGAGTAGAGTGTAGCCGTCAAAGCTGGAATCAGTAGCACTCAGGTGAGAAGAACGGGAAGCAGATATACCCAGTCGGCTGGCAGAGTCCTACGGGGACCAGCCTATCTGCCTGCCACGCCTGAATGTTTGCAACCGCGGCCGAGCTAGGCAGGCGCAATTGTGCAGCAATGCAAACTGCATAACCTGGCTGCACTTCACGGCTGTACAAGAAACCACGGGGGATTTACAAGGAGATGTTCACCCGGAACAGCCAGAGGCCTGCTGGCAGCAAGATTCCGGAATTCTTCCTGAGAAGCCTTGAAAGCAGTGAAACGCTCCTATGTTGGAATAACTCAGAACCTCATTCTGAGTGTTGCCGGCAGAGGTCATTCGGCTGAACACAACCGTGGACTAATTAGAGCCAGATGTAGGCAGTGCCGTCCATAGTGCTGGATGGACAGTGGTGGCGTGCCAAACAACTGAGCTCTAGTTCTCAACAGTTTCACAAAGTGCCATAAGTTGAGGTTCAACTTACTGCTCTGCTTGAGTAGAGTGCAGCCGTCAAACTGAAATCAGTAGCACTCAGGTGAGAAGAACGGGAAGCAGATATACCCAGTCCGCTGGCAGAGTCCCACGGGGACGAGCCTATCTGGCTGCCACGCCTGATTGTTTGCAACCGCGGCCGAGATAGGCAGGGGCAATTGTGCAGCAATGCAAACTGCATAACCTGGCCAAATTTCACGGGTGTACAAGAAACCACGGGGGATTTACAAGGAGATGTTCACCCGGAACAGCCTGAGGCCTGCCGGCAGCAAGATTCCGGAATTCTTCCTGAGAAGCCTTGAAAGCAGTAAAACGCTCCTGTGTTGCAATAACTCAGAACCTCATTCTGAGTGTTCCCGGCAGAAGTCATTTGGCTGAACACAACCGTGGACTAATTAGAGCCAGATGTAGGCAGTGCCGTCCATAGTGTTGGATGGACAGTGGTGGCGTGCCAAACAACTGAGCGCTAGTTCTCAACAGTTTCACAAAATGCCATAAGTTGAAGTTCAACTTAATGCTCCGGTTGATTAGAGTGTAGCCGTCAAAGCTGGAATCAGTAGCACTCAGGTGAGAAGAACGGGAAGCAGATATACCCAGTCCGCTGGCAGTGTCCTACGGGTACAACCTATCAGGCTGCCACGCCTGAATGTTTGCATCCGCGGCCGAGCGAGGCAGGCGCAATTGTGCAACAATGCAAACTGCATAACCTGGCCAAATTTCACGGGTGTACAAGAAACCACGGGGGATTTACAAGGAGATGTTCACCCGGAACAGCCAGAGGCCTGCCCGAAGCAAGATTCCGGAATTCTTCCTGAGAAGCCTTGAAAGCAGTGAAACGCTCCTATGTATCAATAACTCAGAACCTCATTCTAGTATTCCCGGTAGAGGTCATTCGGCTGAACACAACCGTGGACTAATTAGAGCCAGATGTAGGCAGTGCCGTCCATAGTGCTGGATGGACAGTGGTGGCGTGCCAAACAACTGAGCTCTAGTTCTCAACAGTTTCACAAAGTGCCATAAGTAGAGGTTCAACTTAATGCTCCGGTTGAGTAGACTGTAGCCGTCAAAGCTGGAATCAGTAGCACTCAGGTGAGAAGAACGGGAAGCAGATATACCCAGTCCGCTGGGAGAGTCCTACGGGGACCAGCCTATCTGGCTGCCACGCCTGAATGTTTGCAACCGCGGCCGAGCTAGGTAGGCGCAATTGTGCAGCAAGGCAAACTGCATAACCTGGCCAAATTTCACGGTTGTACAAGAAACCAGAAGGATTTACAAGGAGATGTTCACCCGGAACAGCCGGAGGCCTGCCAGCAGCAAGATTCCGGAATTCTTCCTGAGAAGCCTTGAAAGCAGTGAAACACTCCTATGTTGCAATAACTCAGAACCTCATTCTGAGTGTTCCAGGCATAGGTCATTCGGCTTAACACAACCGTGGACTAATTAGAGCCAGATGTAGGCAGTGCCGTAAATAGTGCTGGATGGAGATTGGTGGCGTGCCAAACAACTGGGTTCTAGTTCTCAACAGTTTCACAAAGTGCCATAAGTTGAAGTTCAACTTACTGCTCCGGTTTAGTAGAGTGTAGCCGTCAAAGCTGGAATCATTAGCACTCAGGTGAGAAGAAAGGGAAGCAGATATACCCAGTCCGCTGGCACAGTCCTACAGGGACCAGCCTATCTGGGTGCCACGCCTGAATGTTTGCAACCGCAGCCGAGCTAGGCAGGCGCAATTGTGCAGCAATGCAAACTGCATAACCTGTCCAAATTTCACGGGTGTACAAGAAACCACGGGGGATTTACAAGGAGATTTTCACCCGGAACAGCCGGAGGCCTGCCGGCAGCAAGATTCCGAAATTCTTCCTTAGAAGCCTTGAAAGCAGTGAAACACTCCTGTGTTGAAATAACTCAGAACCTCATTCTGAGTGTTCCCGGCAGAGGTCATTCGGCTGAACACAACCGTGGACTAATTAGAGCCAGATGTAGGCAGTGCCGTCCATAGTGCTGGATGGAGTTTGGGGGCGTGGCAAACAACTGAGCGCTAGTTCTCAACAGTTTCACAAAGTGCCATAAGTTGAGGTGCAACTTAATGCTCCCGTTGAGGAGAGTGTAGCCGTCAAAGGTGGAATCAGTAGCACTCAGGTGAGAAGAACGGGAAGCAGATATACCCAGTCCGCTGGCAGTGTCCTACGGGGACCAGCCTATCTGGCTTCCACGCCTGAAGGTTTGTAACCGCGGCCCAGCTAGGCAGGCGCAATCGTGCAGCAATGCAAACTGCATAACCTGGCCAAATTTCACGGGTGTACAAGAAACCACGGGGGATTTACAAGGAGATGTTCACCCGGAACAGCCGGAGGCCTGCCGGCAGCAAGATTCCAATATTCTACCTGAGAAGCCTTGAAAGCAGTGAAACGCTCCTATCTTGCAATAACTCAGAACCTCATTCTGAGCCTTGCCGGCAGAGGTCTTTCGGCTGAACACAACCGTGGACTAATTAGAGCCAGATGTAGGCAGTGCCGTCCATAGTGCTGGATGGACAGTGGTGGCGTGCCAAACAACTGAGCTCTAGTTCTCAACAGTTTCACAAAGTGCCATAAGTTGAGGTTCAACTTACTGCTCCGGTTGAGTAGAGTGTAGCCGTCAAAGCTGGAATCAGTAGCACTCAGGTGAGAAGAACGGGAAGCAGATATACCCAGTCCGCTGGCAGTGTCCTACGGGGACCAGCCTATCTGGCTGCCACGCCTGAATGTTTGCAACCGCGGCCGAGCTAGGCAGGCGCAATTGTGCAGTAATGCAAACTGCATAACCTGGCCAAATTTCACGGATGTACAAGAACCACGGGGGATTTACAAGGAGATGTTCACCCGGAACAGCCGGAGGCCTGCTGGCAGCAAGATTCCGGAATTCTTCCTGAGAAGCCTTGAAAGCAGTGAAACGCTCCTATGTTGCAATAACTCAAAACCTCATTCTGAGTGTTCCCGGCAGAGGTCATTCGGCTGAACACAACCGTGGACTAATTAGAGCCAGATGTAGGCAGTGCCGTCCATAGTGCTGGATGGACAGTGGTGGCGTGCCAAACAACTGAGCTGTAGTCCTCAACAGTTTCACAAAGTGCCATAAGTTGAGGTTCAACTTACTGCTCCGGTTGAGTAGAGTGTAGCCGTCAAAGCTGGAATCAGTAGCAATCAGGTGAGAAGAACGGGAAGCAGATATACCCAGTCCGCAGGCAGTGTCCTACGGGGACCAGCCTATCTGGCTGCCACGGCTTAATGTTTGTAACCGAGGCCGAGCTAGACAGGCGCAATTGTGCAGCAATGCAAACTGCATAACCTGGCCAAATTTCACGGGTGTACAAGAAACCACGGGGGATTTACAAGGAGATGTTCACCCGGAACAGCCGGAGGCCTGCCGGCAGGAAGATTCCGGAATTCTTCCTGAGAAGCCTTGAAGGCAGTGAAACGCTCCTATGTTGCAATAACTCAGAACGTCATTCTGAGTGTTGCCGGCAGAGGTCATTCGGCTGAACACAATCGTGGACTAATTAGAGCCAGAAGTAGGCAGTGCCGTCCATAGTGCTGGATGGACAGTGGTGGCGTGCCAAACAACTGAGCTCTAGTTCTCAACATTTTCACAAAGTGCCATAAGTTGAGGTTCAACTTACTGCTCCGGTTGAGTAGAGTGTAGCCGTCAAAGCTGGAATCAGTAGCACTCAGGTGAGAAGAACGGGAACCAGATATACCCAGTCCGCTGGCAGAGTCCTACGGGGACCAGACTATCCGGCTGCCACGCCTGAATGTGTGCAACTGCGGCCGAGCTAGGCAGGGGCAAATGTGCAGCAATACAAACTGCATAACCTGTCCAAATTTCACGGGTGTACAAGAAACCACGGGGGATTTACAAGGAGATGTTCACCCGGTAGAGCCGGTGGCCTGCCGGCAGCAAGATTCTGGAATTCTTCCTAAGAAGCCTTGAAAGCAGTGAAACGCTCCTATGTTGCAATAACTCAGAACCTCATTCTGAGCCTTGCCGGCAGAGGTCTTTCGGCTGAACACAACCGTGGACTAATTAGAGCCAGATGTAGGCAGTGCCGTCCATAGTGCTGTATGGAGAGTGGTGGCGTGCCAAACAACTGAGCTCTAGTTTTCAACAGTTTCACAAAGTGCCATAAGTTGAGGTTCAACTTACTGCTCCGGTTGAGTAGAGTGTAGCCGTCAAAGCTGGAATCAGTAGCACTCAGGTGAGAAGAACGGGAAGCAGATATACCCAGTATGCTGGCAGTGTCCTACGGGGACCATTCTATCTGGCTGCCACGCCTGAATGTTTGCAACCGCGGCCGAGCTAGTCAGGCGCAATTGTGCAGCAATGCAAACTGCATAACCTGGCCAAATTTCACGGGTGTACAAGAAACCACGTGGGATTTACAAGGAGATGTTCACCCGGAACAGCCAGAGGCCTGCCGGCAGCAAGATTCCGGAATTCTTCCTGAGAAGCCTTGAAAGCAGTGAAACGCTCCTATGTTGCAATAACTGAGAACCTCATTCTGAGTGTTCCTGGCAGAGGTCATTCGGCTGAACACAACCGTGGACTAATTAGAGCCAGATGTAGGCAGTGCCGTCCATAGTGCTGGATGGACAGTGGTGGCGTGCCAAACAACTGAGCTCTAGTTCCCAACAGTTTCACAAAGTGCCATAAGTAGAGCTTCAACTTACTGCTTCGGTTGAGTAGAGTGTAGCCGTCAAAGCTGAAATCAGTAGCACTCAGGTGAGAAGAACGGGAAGCAGATATACTCAGTCCGCTGGCAGAGTCCTATGTGGCCCAGCCTATCTGGCTGCCACGCCTGAATGTTTGCAACCGTGGCCGAGCTAGGCAGGCGCAATTGTGCAGCAAGGCAAACTGCATAACCTGGCCAAATTTCACGGGTGTACAAGAAACCACGGGGGATTTACAAGGAGATGTTCACCCGGAACAGCCGGAGGCCTGCCGGCAGCAGTTTCCGGAATTCTTCCAGAAAAGCCATGAAAGCAGTGAAACGCTCCTATGTTGCAATAATTCAGAACATCATTCTGAGTGTCCCCGGCAGAGGTCATTCGGCTGAACACAATCGTGGACTAATTAGAGCCAGATGTAGGCAGTGCCGTCCATAGTGCTGGATGGAGAGTGGTGGCGTGCCAAACAACTGAGCTCTAGTTTTCAACAGTTTCACAAAGTGCCATAAGTTGAGGTTCAACTTACTGCTCCGGTTGAGTAGAGGGTAGCCGTCAAAGCTGGAATCAGTAGCACTCAGGTGAGAAGAACGGGAAGCAGATATACCCAGTCCGCTGGCAGAGTCCTTCGGGGACCAGCCAATCTGGCTGCCACGCCTGAATGTTTGCAACCGCGGCCGAGCTAGGCAGGCGCAATTGTGCAGCAATGCAAACTTAATAACCTGGCCAAATTTCACGGGTGTACAAGAAACCACGGGGGATTTACAAGGAGATGTTCACCCGGAACAGCCGGAGGCCTGCCCGCAGCAAGATTCCGGAATTCTTCGTGAGAAGCCTTGAAAGCAGTGAAAAGCTCCTATGTTGCAATAACTCAGAACCTCATTCTGAGTGTTCCCAGCAGTGGTCATTCGGCTGAACACAACCGTGGACTAATTAGAGCCAGATGTAGGCAATGTCTTCCATAGTACTGGATGGACAGTGGTGGCATGCCAAACATCTGAGCTCTAGTTCTCAACACTTTCACAAAGTGCCATGAGTTGAGGTTCAACTTACTGCTACGGTTGAGTAGAGTGTAGCCGTCAAAGCTGGAATCAGTAGCACTCAGGTGAGAAGAACGGGAAGCAGATATACCCAGTCCAATGGCAGTGTCCTACGGGGACCAGCCTATCTGGCTGCCACGCCTGAATGTTTGCAACCGCGGCCGAACTAGGCAGGGGAAATTGTGCAGCAATGCAAACTGCATAACCTGGCCAAATTTCACGGGTGTACAAGAAACCACGGGGGATTTACAAGGAGATGTTCACCCGGAACAGCCGGAGGCCTGCCGGCAGCAAGATTCCGGAATTCTTCCTGAGAAGCCTTGAAAGCAGTGAAACGCTCCTATGTTGCAATAACTCAGAACCTCATTCTGAGTGTTGCCGGCAGAGGTCATTCGGCTGAACACAACCGTGGACTAATTAGAGCCAGATGTAGGCAGTGCCGTCCATAGTGTTGGATGGACAGTGGTGGCGTGCCAAACAACTGAGTTCTAATTCTCAACAGTTTCACAAAGTGCCATAAGTTGAGGTTCAACTTAATGCTCCGGTTGAGTAGAGTGTAGCCGTCAAAGCTGGAATCAGTAGCACTCAGGTGAGAAGGACGGGAAGCAGATATACCCAGACCGCTGGCAGTGTCCTACGGGGACCATTCTATCTGGCTGCCACGCCTGAATGTTTGCAACCGCGGCCGAGCTAGTCAGGCGCAATTGTGCAGCAATGCAAACTGCATAACCTGGCCAAATTTCACGTGTGTACAAGAAACCACGTGGGATTTACAAGGAGATGTTCACCCGGAACAGCCAGAGGCCTGCCGGCAGCAAGATTCCGGAATTCTTCCTGAGAAGCCTTGAAAGCAGTGAAACGATCCTATGTTGCAATAACTCAGAACCTCATTCTGAGTATTCCCGGCAGAGGTCATTCGGCTGAACACAAACGTGGACTAATTAGAGCCAGATGTAGGCAGTGCCGTCCATAGTGCTGGATGGACAGTGGTGGCGTGTCAAACAACTGAGTTCTAGTTCCCAACAGTTTCACAAAGTGCCATAAGTAGAGCTTCAACTTACTGCTCCGGTTGAGTAGAGTGTAGCCGTCAAAGCTGGAATCAGTAGCACTCAGGTGAGAAGAACGGGAAGCAGATATACCCAGTCCGCTGGCAGAGTCCCATGGGGCCCAGCCTATCTGGATGCCACGCCTGAATGTTTGCAACCCCGGCCGAGCTAGGCAGGCGCAATTGTGCAGCAAGGCAAACTGCATAACCTGGCCAAATTTCACGGGTGTACAAGAAACCACGGAGGATTTACAAGGAGATGTTCACCCGGAACAGCCGGAGGACTGCCGGCAGCAAGATTCCGGAATTATTCCTGAGAATCCTTGAAAGCAGTGAAACACTCCTATGTTGCAATAACTCAGAACCTCATTCTGAGTGTTCCAGGCATAGGTCATTCGGCTTAACACAACCGTGGAATAATTAGAGCCAGATGTAGGCAGTGCCGTCCATAGTGCTGGATGGAGATTGGTGGCGTGCCAAACATCTGAGCTCTACTTCTCAACACTTTCACAAAGTGCCATAAGTTGAGGTTCAACTTACTGCTCCGGTTGAGTAGAGTGTAGCCGTCAAAGCTGGAATCAGTAGCACTCAGGTGAGAAGAACGGGAAGAAGATATACCCAGTCCGCTGGCAGTGTCCTACGGGGACCAGCCTATCTGGCTGACACGCCTGAATGTTTGTAACCGCGGCCGAGCTAGGCAGGCGCAATTGTGCAGCAATGCAAACTGCATGACCTGGCCAAATTTCACGGGTGTACAAGAAACCACGAGAGTTTACAATGAGATGTTCAGCCGGAACAGCCGGGGGCCTGCCGGCAGCAAGATTCCGGAATTCTTCCTGAGAAGCCTTGAAAGCAGTGAAACGCTCCTATGTTGAATTAACTCAGAACCTCATTCTGAGTGTTCCCGGCAGAGGTCATTCGGCTGAACACAACCGTGGACTAATTAGAGCCAGATGTATTTAGTGCCGTCCATAATGCTGGACGGACAGTGGTGGCGTGCCAAACAACTGAGCTCAAGTTATCAACAGTTCCACAAAGTGCCATAAGTTGAGGTTCAACATACTGCTCCGGTTGAGTAGAGTGTAGCCGTCAAAGCTGGAATCAGTAGCACTCAGGTGAGAAGAACGGGAAGCAGATATACCCAGTCCGCTGGCAGTGTCCTACGGGGACCAGCCTATCTGGCTGCCACGCCTGAATGTTTTAACCGCGGCCGAGCTAGGCAGGCGCAATTGTGCAGCAATGCAAACTGCATAACCTGGCCAAATTTCACGGGTGTACAAGAAACCACGGCGGATTTACAAGGAGATGTTCACCCGGAACAGCCGGAGGCCTGCCGGCAGCATGATTCTTGAATTCTTCCTGAGAATCCTTGAAAGCAGTGAAACGCTCCTATGTTGAAATAACTCAGAACCTCATTCTGAGTGTTCCCGGCAGAGGTCATTCGGCTGAACACAACCGTGGACTAATTAGAGCCAGATGTAGGCAATGTCTTCCATAGTACTGGGTGGACAGTGGTGGCATGCCAAACATCTGAGCTCTAGTTCTCAACACTTTCACAAAGTGCCATAAGTTGAGGTTCAACTTACTGCTCCGGTTGAGTAGAGTGTAGCCGTCAAAGCTGGAATCAGTAGCACTCAGGTGAGAAGAACAGGAAGCAGATATACCCAGTCCGCTGGCAGTGTTCTACGGGGACCAGCCTATCTGGCTGCCACGCCTGAATGTTTGTTACCGCGGCCGAGCTAGGCAGGCGCAATTGTGCAGCAATGCAAACTGCATAACCTGTCCAAATTTCACGGGTGTACAAGAAACCACAGGGGATTTACAAGGAGATGTTCACCCGGAACAGCCAGAGGCCTGCCGGCAGCAAGATTCCAGAATTCTTCCTGAGAAGCCATGAAAGCAGTGAAACGCTCCTATATTGCGATAACTCAGAACCTCATTCTCAGTGTTCCCGGCAGAGGTCATTCGGCTGAACACAACCGAGGACTAATTAGAGCCAGATGTAGGCAGTGCCGTCCATAGTGCTGGATGGACAGTGGTGGCGTGCCAAACAACTGAGTTCTAATTCTCAACAGTTTCACAAAGTGCCATAAGTTGAGGTTCAACTTAATGCTCCGGTTGAGTAGAGTGTAGCCGTCAAAGCTGGAATCAGTAGCACTCAGGTGAGAAGAACCGGAAGCAGATATACCCAGACCGCTGGCAGTGTCCTACGGGGACCAGCCTATCTGGCTGCCACGCCTGAATGTTTGTAACCACGGCCGAGCTAGGCAGGCGCAATTGTGCAGCAATGCAAACTGCATAACCTGGCCAAATTTCACGGGTGTACAAGAAACCACGGGGGATTTACAAGGAGATGTTCACCCGGAACAGCCGGAGGCCTGCCGGCAGCAAGATTCTTGAATTCTTCCTGAGAAGCCTTGAAAGCAGTGAAACGCTCCTATGTTGCAATAACTCAGAACCTCATTCTGAGTTTTCCTTGCAGAGGTCATTCGGCTGAACACAACCCTGGATTAATTAGAGCCAGATGTAGGCAATGTCTTCCATAGTACTGGATGGACAGTGGTGGCATGCCAAACATCTGAGCTCTAGATCTCAACACTTTCACAAAGTGCCATAAGTTGAGGTTCAACTTACTGCTCTGGTTGAGTAGAGTGTAGCTGTCAAAGCTGGAATCAGCAGCACTCAGGTGA
Organism: Dipodomys merriami; assembly: GCF_024711535.1. NCBI lineage: Eukaryota > Metazoa > Chordata > Mammalia > Rodentia > Heteromyidae > Dipodomys > Dipodomys merriami. The sequence goes on from NW_027204481.1 coordinate 1,123,395, forward strand.
GAAGAACGTGAAGCAGATATACCCAGTCCGCTGGCAGTGTCCTACGGGGACCAGTCCATGTGGCTGCCACGCCTGAATGTTTGTAACCGCGGCCGAGCTAGGCAGGCGCAATTGTGCAGCATTGCAAACTGCATAACCTGGCCAAATTTCACGGGTGTACAAGAAACCACGGGGGATTTACAAGGAGATGTTCACCTGGAACAGCCGGAGGCCTGCCGGCAGCAAGATTCCGGAATTCTTCCTGAGAAGCCTTGAAAGCAGTGAAACGCTCCTATGTTGCAATAACTCAGAACCTCATTCTGAGTGTTCCCGGCAGAGGTCATTCAGCTGAACACAACCGTGGACTAATTAGAGCCAGATGTACGCAATGTCGTATATAGTACTGGATGGACAGTGGTGGCGTGCCAAACATCTGAGCTCTACTTCTCAACACTTTCACACAGTGCCATAAGTTGAGGTTCAACTTACTGCTCCGGTTGAGTAGAGTGTAGCCGTCAAAGCTGGAATCAGTAGCACTCAGGTGAGAAGAACGGGAAGCAGATATACCTAGTCCGCTGGCAGTGTCCTACGGGGACTAGCCTATCTGGCTGCCACGCCTGAATGTTTGTAACCGCGGCCGATCTAGGCAGGCGCAATTGTGCAGCAATGCAAACTGCATAACCTGGCCAAATCTCACGGGTGTACAAGAAACCACGGGGGATTTACAAGGACATGTTCACCCGGAACAGCCGGGGGCCTGCCGGCAGCAAAATTCCGGAATTCTTCCTGAGAATCCTTGAAAGCAGTGAAACGCTCCTATGTTGCAATAATTCAGAACATCATTCTGAGTGTCCCCGGCAGAGGTCATTCGGCTGAATACAATCGTGGAATAATTAGAGCCAGATGTAGGCAGTGCCGTCCATAGTGCTGGATGGAAAGTGGTGGCGTGCCAAACAACTGAGCTCTAGTTTTCAACAGTTTCACAAAGTGCCATAAGTTGAGGTTCAACTTACTGCTCCGGTTGAGTAGAGTGTAGCCGTCAAAGCTGGAATCAGTAGCACTCAGGTGAGAAGAACGGGAAGCAGATATACCCAGTATGCTGGCAGTGTCCTACGGGGACCATTCTATCTGGCTGCCACGCCTGAATGTTTGCAACCGCGGCCGAGCTAGTCAGGCGCAATTGTGCAGCAATGCAAACTGCAAAACCTGGCCAAATTTCACGGGTGTACAAGAAACCACGTGGGATTTACAAGGAGATGTTCACCCGGAACAGCCAGAGGCTTGCCGGCAGCAAGATTCCGGAATTCTTCCTGAGAAGCCTTGAAAGCAGTGAAACGCTCCTATGTTGCAATAACTCAGAACCTCATTCTGAGTGTTCCTGGCAGAGGTCATTCGGCTGAACACAACCGTGGACTAATTAGAGCCAGATGTAGGCAGTGCCGTCCATAGTGCTGGATGGACAGTGGTGGCGTGTCAAACAACTGAGCTCTAGTTCCCAACAGTTTCACAAAGTGCCATAAGTAGAGCTTCAACTTACTGCTTCGGTTGAGTAGAGTGTAGCCGTCAAAGCTGAAATCAGTAGCACTCAGGTGAGAAGAACGGGAAGCAGATATACCCAGTCCGCTGGCAGAGTCCTATGTGGCCCAGCCTATCTGGCTGCCACGCCTGAATGTTTGCAACCGTGGCCGAGCTAGGCAGGCGCAATTGTGCAGCAAGGCAAACTGCATAACCTGGCCAAATTTCACGGGTGTACAAGAAACCACGGGGGATTTACAAGGAGATGTTCACCCGGAACAGCCGGAGGCCTGCCGGCAGCAAGTTTCCGGAATTCTTCCTGAGAAGCCATGAAAGCAGTGAAACGCTCCTATGTTGCAATAATTCAGAACATCATTCTGAGTGTCCCCGGCAGAGGTCATTCGGCTGAACACAATCGTGGACTAATTAGAGCCAGATGTAGGCAGTGCCGTCCATAGTGCTGGATGGACAGTGGTGGCGTGCCAAACAACTGAGCTGTAGTCCTCAACAGTTTCACAAAGTGCCATAAGTTGAGGTTCAACTTACTGCTCCGGTTGAGTAGAGTGTAGCCGTCAAAGCTGGAATCAGTAGCAATCAGGTGAGAAGAACGGGAAGCAGATAAACCCAGTCCGCAGGCAATGTCCTACGGGGACCAGACTATCTGGCTGCCACGGCTTAATGTTTGTAACCGAGGCCGAGCTAGGCAGGCGCAATTGTGCAGCAATGCAAACTGCATAACCTGGCCAAATTTCACGGGTGTACAAGAAACCACGGGGGATTTACAAGGAGATGTTCACCCGGAACAGCCGGAGGCCTGCCGGCAGGAAGATTCCGGAATTCTTCCTGAGAAGCCTTGAAGGCAGTGAAACGCTCCTATGTTGCAATAACTCAGAACGTCATTCTGAGTGTTGCCGGCAGAGGTCATTCGGCTGAACACAATCGTGGACTAATTAGAGCCAGAAGTAGGCAGTGCCGTCCATAGTGCTGGATGGACAGTGGTGGCGTGCCAAACAACTGAGCTCTAGTTCTCAACATTTTCACAAAGTGCCATAAGTTGAGGTTCAACTTACTGCTCCGGTTGAGTAGAGTGTAGCCGTCAAAGCTGGAATCAGTAGCACTCAGGTGAGAAGAACGGGAACCAGATATACCCAGTCCGCTGGCAGAGTCCTACGGGGACCAGACTATCCGGCTGCCACGCCTGAATGTTTGCAACTGCGGCCGAGCTAGGCAGGGGCAAATGTGCAGCAATACAAACTGCATAACCTGTCCAAATTTCACGGGTGTACAAGAAACCACGGGGGATTTACAAGGAGATGTTCACCCGGTAGAGCCGGTGGCCTGCCGGCAGCAAGATTCTGGAATTCTTCCTAAGAAGCCTTGAAAGCAGTGAAACGCTCCGATGTTGCAATAACTCAGAACCTCATTCTGAGCCTTGCCGGCAGAGGTCTTTCGGCTGAACACAACCGTGGACTAATTAGAGCCAGATGTAAGCAGTGCCGTCCATAGTGCTGAGTTGGAGAGTGGTGGCGTGCCAAACAACTGAGCTCTAGTTTTCAACAGTTTCACAAAGTGCCATAAGTTGAGGTTCAACTTACTGCTCCGGTTGAGTAGAGTGTAGCCGTCAAAGCTGGAATCAGTAGCACTCAGGTGAGAAGAACGGGAAGCAGATATACCCAGTATGCTGGCAGTGTCCTACGGGGACCATTCTATCTGGCTGCCACGCCTGAATGTTTGCAACCGCGGCCGAACTAGGCAGGGGAAATTGTGCAGCAATGCAAACTGCATAACCTGGCCAAATTTCACGGGTGTACAAGAAACCACGGGGGATTTACAAGGAGATGTTCACCCGGAACAGCCGGAGGCCTGCCGGCAGCAAGATTCCGGAATTCTTCCTGAGAAGCCTTGAAAGCAGTGAAACGCTCCTATGTTGCAATAACTCAGAACCTCATTCTGAGTGTTGCCGGCAGAGGTCATTCGGCTGAACACAACCGTGGACTAATTAGAGCCAGATGTAGGCAGTGCCGTCCATAGTGTTGGATGGACAGTGGTGGCGTGCCAAACAACTGAGTTCTAATTCTCAACAGTTTCACAAAGTGCCATAAGTTGAAGTTCAACTTAATGCTACGGTTGAGTAGAGTGTAGCCGTCAAAGCTGGAATCAGTAGCACTCAGGTGAGAAGGACGGGAAGCAGATATACCCAGACCGCTGGCAGTGTCCTACGGGGACCATTCTATCTGGCTGCCACGCCTGAATGTTTGCAACCGCGGCCGAGCTAGTCAGGCGCAATTGTGCAGCAATGCAAACTGCATAACCTGGCCAAATTTCACGTGTGTACAAGAAACCACGTGGGATTTACAAGGAGATGTTCACCCGGAACAGCCAGAGGCCTGCCGGCAGCAAGATTCCGGAATTCTTCCTGAGAAGCCTTGAAAGCAGTGAAACGATCCTATGTTGCAATAACTCAGAACCTCATTCTGAGTATTCCCGGCAGAGGTCATTCGGCTGAACACAAACGTGGACTAATTAGAGCCAGATGTAGGCAGTGCCGTCCATAGTGCTGGATGGACAGTGGTGGCGTGTCAAACAACTGAGTTCTAGTTCCCAACAGTTTCACAAAGTGCCATAAGTAGAGCTTCAACTTACTGCTCCGGTTGAGTAGAGTGTAGCCGTCAAAGCTGGAATCAGTAGCACTCAGGTGAGAAGAACGGGAAGCAGATATACCCAGTCCGCTGGCAGAGTCCCATGGGGCCCAGCCTATCTGGATGCCACGCCTGAATGTTTGCAACCCCGGCCGAGCTAGGCAGGCGCAATTGTGCAGCAAGGCAAACTGCATAACCTGGCCAAATTTCACGGGTGTACAAGAAACCACGGAGGATTTACAAGGAGATGTTCACCCGGAACAGCCGGAGGACTGCCGGCAGCAAGATTCCGGAATTATTCCTGAGAATCCTTGAAAGCAGTAAAACACTCCTATGTTGCAATAACTCAGAACCTCATTCTGAGTGTTCCAGGCATAGGTCATTCGGCTTAACACAACCGTGGAATAATTAGAGCCAGATGTAGGCAGTGCCGTCCATAGTGCTGGATGGAGATTGGTGGCGTGCCAAACATCTGAGCTCTACTTCTCAACACTTTCACAAAGTGCCATAAGTTGAGGTTCAACTTACTGCTCCGGTTGAGTAGAGTGTAGCCGTCAAAGCTGGAATCAGTAGCACTCAGGTGAGAAGAACGGGAAGAAGATATACCCAGTCCGCTGGCAGTGTCCTACGGGGACCAGCCTATCTGGCTGACACGCCTGAATGTTTGTAACCGCGGCCGAGCTAGGCAGGCGCAATTGTGCAGCAATGCAAACTGCATGACCTGGCCAAATTTCACGGGTGTACAAGAAACCACGAGAGTTTACAATGAGATGTTCAGCCGGAACAGCCGGGGGCCTGCCGGCAGCAAGATTCCGGAATTCTTCCTGAGAAGCCTTGAAAGCAGTGAAACGCTCCTATGTTGAATTAACTCAGAACCTCATTCTGAGTGTTCCCGGCAGAGGTCATTCGGCTGAACACAACCGTGGACTAATTAGAGCCAGATGTATTTAGTGCCGTCCATAATGCTGGACGGACAGTGGTGGCGTGCCAAACAACTGAGCTCAAGTTATCAACAGTTCCACAAAGTGCCATAAGTTGAGGTTCAACATACTGCTCCGGTTGAGTAGAGTGTAGCCGTCAAAGCTGGAATCAGTAGCACTCAGGTGAGAAGAACGGGAAGCAGATATACCCAGTCCGCTGGCAGTGTCCTACGGGGACCAGCCTATCTGGCTGCCACGCCTGAATGTTTTAACCGCGGCCGAGCTAGGCAGGCGCAATTGTGCAGCAATGCAAACTGCATAACCTGGCCAAATTTCACGGGTGTACAAGAAACCACGGCGGATTTACAAGGAGATGTTCACCCGGAACAGCCGGAGGCCTGCCGGCAGCATGATTCTTGAATTCTTCCTGAGAATCCTTGAAAGCAGTGAAACGCTCCTATGTTGAAATAACTCAGAACCTCATTCTGAGTGTTCCCGGCAGAGGTCATTCGGCTGAACACAACCGTGGACTAATTAGAGCCAGATGTAGGCAATGTCTTCCATAGTACTGGGTGGACAGTGGTGGCATGCCAAACATCTGAGCTCTAGTTCTCAACACTTTCACAAAGTGCCATAAGTTGAGGTTCAACTTACTGCTCCGGTTGAGTAGAGTGTAGCCGTCAAAGCTGGAATCAGTAGCACTCAGGTGAGAAGAACAGGAAGCAGATATACCCAGTCCGCTGGCAGTGTCCTACGGGGACCAGCCTATCTGGCTGCCACGCCTGAATGTTTGCAACTGCGGCAGAGCTAGGCAGGCGCAATTGTGCAGCAATGCAAACTGCATAACCTGTCCAAATTTCACGGGTGTACAAGAAACCACAGGGGATTTACAAGGAGATGTTCACCCGGAACAGCCGGAGGCCTGCCGGCAGCAAGATTCCAGAATTCTTCCTGAGAAGCCATGAAAGCAGTGAAACGCTCCTATATTGCGATAACTCAGAACCTCATTCTCAGTGTTCCCGGCAGAGGTCATTCGGCTGAACACAACCGAGGACTAATTAGAGCCAGATGTAGGCAGTGCCGTCCATAGTGCTGGATGGACAGTGGTGGCGTGCCAAACAACTGAGTTCTAATTCTCAACAGTTTCACAAAGTGCCATAAGTTGAGGTTCAACTTAATGCTCCGGTTGAGTAGAGTGTAGCCGTCAAAGCTGGAATCAGTAGCACTCAGGTGAGAAGAACGGGAAGCAGATATACCCAGACCGCTGGCAGTGTCCTACGGGGACCAGCCTATCTGGCTGCCACGCCTGAATGTTTGTAACCACGGCCGAGCTAGGCAGGCGCAATTGTGCAGCAATGCAAACTGCATAACCTGGCCAAATTTCACGGGTGTACAAGAAACCACGGGGGATTTACAAGGAGATGTTCACCCGGAACAGCCGGAGGCCTGCCGGCAGCAAGATTCTTGAATTCTTCCTGAGAAGCCTTGAAAGCAGTGAAACGCTCCTATGTTGCAATAACTCAGAACCTCATTCTGAGTTTTCCTTGCAGAGGTCATTCGGCTGAACACAACCCTGGATTAATTAGAGCCAGATGTAGGCAATGTCTTCCATAGTACTGGATGGACAGTGGTGGCATGCCAAACATCTGAGCTCTAGTTCTCAACACTTTCACAAAGTGCCATAAGTTGAGGTTCAACTTACTGCTCCGGTTGAGTAGAGTGTAGCTGTCAAAGCTGGAATCAGCAGCACTCAGGTGAGAAGAACGTGAAGCAGATATACCCAGTCCGCTGGCAGTGTCCTACGGGGACCAGTCCATGTGGCTGCCACGCCTGAATGTTTGTAACCGCGGCCGAGCTAGGCAGGCGCAATTGTGCAGCATTGCAAACTGCATAACCTGGCCAAATTTCACGGGTGTACAAGAAACCACGGGGGATTTACAAGGAGATCTTCACCTGGAACAGCCGGAGGCCTGCCGGCAGCAAGATTCCGGAATTCTTCCTGAGAAGCCTTGAAAGCAGTGAAACGCTCCTATGTTGCAATAACTCAGAACCTCATTCTGAGTGTTCCCGGCAGAGGTCATTCAGCTGAACACAACCGTGGACTAATTAGAGCCAGATGTACGCAATGTCGTATATAGTACTGGATGGACAGTGGTGGCGTGCCAAACATCTGAGCTCTAGTTCTCAACACTTTCACACAGTGCCATAAGTTGAGGTTCAACTTACTGCTCCGGTTGAGTAGAGTGTAGCCGTCAAAGCTGGAATCAGTAGCACTCAGGTGAGAAGAACGGGAAGCAGATATACCTAGTCCGCTGGCAGTGTCCTACGGGGACTAGCCTATCTGGCTGCCACGCCTGAATGTTTGTAACCGTGGCCGAGCTAGGCAGGCGCAATTGTGCAGCAATGCAAACTGCATAACCTGGCCAAATCTCACGGGTGTACAAGAAACCACGGGGGATTTACAAGGACATGTTCACCCGGAACAGCCGGAGGCCTGCCGGCAGCAAAATTCCGGAATTCTTCCTGAGAATCCTTGAAAGCAGTGAAACGCTCCTATGTTGCAATAATTCAGAACATCATTCTGAGTGTCCCCGGCAGAGGTCATTCGGCTGAACACAATCGTGGAATAATTAGAGCCAGATGTAGGCAGTGCCGTCCATAGTGCTGGATGGAAAGTGGTGGCGTGCCAAACAACTGAGCTCTAGTTTTCAACAGTTTCACAAAGTGCCATAAGTTGAGGTTCAACTTACTGCTCCGGTTGAGTAGAGTGTAGCCGTCAAAGCTGGAATCAGTAGCACTCAGGTGAGAAGAACGGGAAGCAGATATACCCAGTATGCTGGCAGTGTCCTACGGGGACCATTCTATCTGGCTGCCACGCCTGAATGTTTGCAACCGCGGCCGAGCTAGTCAGGCGCAATTGTGCAGCAATGCAAACTGCATAACCTGGCCAAATTTCACGGGTGTACAAGAAACCACGTGGGATTTACAAGGAGATGTTCACCCGGAACAGCCAGAGGCCTGCCGGCAGCAAGATTCCGGAATTCTTCCTGAGAAGCCTTGAAAGCAGTGAAACGCTCCTATGTTGCAATAACTCAGAACCTCATTCTGAGTGTTCCTGGCAGAGGTCATTCGGCTGAACACAACCGTGGACTAATTAGAGCCAGATGTAGGCAGTGCCGTCCATAGTGCTGGATGGACAATGGTGGCGTGTCAAACAACTGAGCTCTAGTTCCCAACAGTTTCACAAAGTGCCATAAGTAGAGCTTCAACTTACTGCTTCGGTTGAGTAGAGTGTAGCCGTCAAAGCTGAAATCAGTAGCACTCAGGTGAGAAGAACGGGAAGCAGATATACCCAGTCCGCTGGCAGAGTCCTATGTGGCCCAGCCTATCTGGCTGCCACGCCTGAATGTTTGCAACCGTGGCCGAGCTAGGCAGGCGCAATTGTGCAGCAAGGCAAACTGCATAACCTGGCCAAATTTCACGGGTGTACAAGAAACCACGGGGGATTTACAAGGAGATGTTCACCCGGAACAGCCGGAGGCCTGCCGGCAGCAAGTTTCCGGAATTCTTCCTGAGAAGCCATGAAAGCAGTGAAACGCTCCTATGTTGCAATAATTCAGAACATCATTCTGAGTGTCCCCGGCAGAGGTCATTCGGCTGAACACAATCGTGGACTAATTAGAGCCAGATGTAGGCAGTGCCGTCCATAGTGCTGGATGGAGAGTGGTGGCGTGCCAAACAACTGAGCTCTAGTTTTCAACAGTTTCACAAAGTGCCATAAGTTGAGGTTCAACTTACTGCTCCGGTTGAGTAGAGTGTAGCCGTCAAAGCTGGAATCAGTAGCACTCAGGTGAGAAGAACGGGAAGCAGATATACCCAGTCCGCTGTCAGAGTCCTTCGGGGACCAGCCAATCTGGCTGCCACGCCTGAATGTTTGCAACCGCGGCCGAGCTAGGCAGGCGCAATTGTGCAGCAATGCAAACTTAATAACCTGGCCAAATTTCACGGGTGTACAAGAAACCACGGGGGATTTACAAGGAGATGTTCACCCGGAACAGCCGGAGGCCTGCCCGCAGCAAGATTCCGGAATTCTTCGTGAGAAGCCTTGAAAGCAGTGAAAAGCTCCTATGTTGCAATAACTCAGAACCTCATTCTGAGTGTTCCCAGCAGTGGTCATTCGGCTGAACACAACCGTGGACTAATTAGAGCCAGATGTAGGCAATGTCTTCCATAGTACTGGATGGACAGTGGTGGCATGCCAAACATCTGAGCTCTAGTTCTCAACACTTTCACAAAGTGCCATGAGTTGAGGTTCAACTTACTGCTACGGTTGAGTAGAGTGTAGCCGTCAAAGCTGGAATCAGTAGCACTCAGGTGAGAAGAACGGGAAGCAGATATACCCAGTCCGCTGGCAGAGTCCCATGGGGCCCAGCCTATCTGGATGCCACGCCTGAATGTTTGCAACCCCGGCCGAGCTAGGCAGGCGCAATTGTGCAGCAAGGCAAACTGCATAACCTGGCCAAATTTCACGGGTGTACAAGAAACCACGGAGGATTTACAAGGAGATGTTCACCCGGAACAGCCGGAGGACTGCCGGCAGCAAGATTCCGGAATTATTCCTGAGAATCCTTGAAAGCAGTGAAACACTCCTATGTTGCAATAACTCAGAACCTCATTCTGAGTGTTCCAGGCATAGGTCATTCGGCTTAACACAACCGTGGAATAATTAGAGCCAGATGTAGGCAGTGCCGTCCATAGTGCTGGATGGAGATTGGTGGCGTGCCAAACATCTGAGCTCTACTTCTCAACACTTTCACAAAGTGCCATAAGTTGAGGTTCAAATTACTGCTCCGGTTGAGTAGAGTGTAGCCGTCAAAGCTGGAATCAGTAGCACTCAGGTGAGAAGAACGGGAAGAAGATATACCCAGTCCGCTGGCAGTGTCCTACGGGGACCAGCCTATCTGGCTGCCACGCCTGAATGTTTGTTACCGCGGCCGAGCTAGGCAGGCGCAATTGTGCAGCAATGCAAACTGCATAACCTGTCCAAATTTCACGGGTGTACAAGAAACCACAGGGGATTTACAAGGAGATGTTCACCCGGAACAGCCGGAGGCCTGCCGGCAGCAAGATTCCAGAATTCTTCCTGAGAAGCCATGAAAGCAGTGAAACGCTCCTATATTGCGATAACTCAGAACCTCATTCTCAGTGTTCCCGGCAGAGGTCATTCGGCTGAACACAACCGAGGACTAATTAGAGCCAGATGTAGGCAGTGCCGTCCATAGTGCTGGATGGACAGTGGTGGCGTGCCAAACAACTGAGTTCTAATTCTCAACAGTTTCACAAAGTGCCATAAGTTGAGGTTCAACTTAATGCTCCGGTTGAGTAGAGTGTAGCCGTCAAAGCTGGAATCAGTAGCACTCAGGTGAGAAGAACGGGAAGCAGATATACCCAGACCGCTGGCAGTGTCCTACGGGGACCAGCCTATCTGGCTGCCACGCCTGAATGTTTGTAACCACGGCCGAGCTAGGCAGGCGCAATTGTGCAGCAATGCAAACTGCATAACCTGGCCAAATTTCACGGGTGTACAAGAAACCACGGGGGATTTACAAGGAGATGTTCACCCGGAACAGCCGGAGGCCTGCCGGCAGCAAGATTCTTGAACTCTTCCTGAGAAGCCTTGAAAGCAGTGAAACGCTCCTATGTTGCAATAACTCAGAACCTCATTCTGAGTGTTCCTGGCAGAGGTCATTCGGCTGAACACAACCGTGGACTAATTAGAGCCAGATGTAGGCAGTGCCGTCCATAGTGCTGGATGGACAATGGTGGCGTGTCAAACAACTGAGCTCTAGTTCCCAACAGTTTCACAAAGTGCCATAAGTAGAGCTTCAACTTACTGCTTCGGTTGAGTAGAGTGTAGCCGTCAAAGCTGAAATCAGTAGCACTCAGGTGAGAAGAACGGGAAGCAGATATACCCAGTCCGCTGGCAGAGTCCTATGTGGCCCAGCCTATCTGGCTGCCACGCCTGAATGTTTGCAACCGTGGCCGAGCTAGGCAGGCGCAATTGTGCAGCAAGGCAAACTGCATAACCTGGCCAAATTTCACGGGTGTACAAGAAACCACGGGGGATTTACAAGGAGATGTTCACCCGGAACAGCCGGAGGCCTGCCGGCAGCAAGTTTCCGGAATTCTTCCTGAGAAGCCATGAAAGCAGTGAAACGCTCCTATGTTGCAATAATTCAGAACATCATTCTGAGTGTCCCCGGCAGAGGTCATTCGGCTGAACACAATCGTGGACTAATTAGAGCCAGATGTAGGCAGTGCCGTCCATAGTGCTGGATGGACAGTGGTGGCGTGCCAAACAACTGAGCTCTAGTTTTCAACAGTTTCACAAAGTGCCATAAGTTGAGGTTCAACTTACTGCTCCGGTTGAGTAGAGTGTAGCCGTCAAAGCTGGAATCAGTAGCACTCAGGTGAGAAGAACGGGAAGCAGATATACCCAGTCCGCTGGCAGAGTCCTTCGGGGACCAGCCAATCTGGCTGCCACGCCTGAATGTTTGCAACCGCGGCCGAGCTAGGCAGGCGCAATTGTGCAGCAATGCAAACTTAATAACCTGGCCAAATTTCACGGGTGTACAAGAAACCACGGGGGATTTACAAGGAGATGTTCACCCGGAACAGCCGGAGGCCTGCCCGCAGCAAGATTCCGGAATTCTTCGTGAGAAGCCTTGAAAGCAGTGAAAAGCTCCTATGTTGCAATAACTCAGAACCTCATTCTGAGTGTTCCCAGCAGTGGTCATTCGGCTGAACACAACCGTGGACTAATTAGAGCCAGATGTAGGCAATGTCTTCCATAGTACTGGATGGACAGTGGTGGCATGCCAAACATCTGAGCTCTAGTTCTCAACACTTTCACAAAGTGCCATGAGTTGAGGTTCAACTTACTGCTACGGTTGAGTAGAGTGTAGCCGTCAAAGCTGGAATCAGTAGCACTCAGGTGAGAAGAACGGGAAGCAGATATACCCAGTCCGCTGGCAGAGTCCCATGGGGCCCAGCCTATCTGGATGCCACGCCTGAATGTTTGCAACCCCGGCCGAGCTAGGCAGGCGCAATTGTGCAGCAAGGCAAACTGCATAACCTGGCCAAATTTCACGGGTGTACAAGAAACCACGGAGGATTTACAAGGAGATGTTCACCCGGAACAGCCGGAGGACTGCCGGCAGCAAGATTCCGGAATTATTCCTGAGAATCCTTGAAAGCAGTGAAACACTCCTATGTTGCAATAACTCAGAACCTCATTCTGAGTGTTCCAGGCATAGGTCATTCGGCTTAACACAACCGTGGAATAATTAGAGCCAGATGTAGGCAGTGCCGTCCATAGTGCTGGATGGAGATTGGTGGCGTGCCAAACATCTGAGCTCTACTTCTCAACACTTTCACAAAGTGCCATAAGTTGAGGTTCAAATTACTGCTCCGGTTGAGTAGAGTGTAGCCGTCAAAGCTGGAATCAGTAGCACTCAGGTGAGAAGAACGGGAAGAAGATATACCCAGTCCGCTGGCAGTGTCCTACGGGGACCAGCCTATCTGGCTGCCACGCCTGAATGTTTGTAACCGCGGCCGAGCTAGGCAGGCCCAATTGTGCAGCAATGCAAACTGCATGACCTGGCCAAATTTCACGGGTGTACAAGAAACCACGAGAGTTTACAATGAGATGTTCAGCCGGAACAGCCGGAGGCCTGCCGGCAGCAAGATTCCGGAATTCTTCCTGAGAAGCCTTGAAAGCAGTGAAACGCTCCTATGTTGAATTAACTCAGAACCTCATTCTGAGTGTTCCCGGCAGAGGTCATTCGGCTGAACACAACCGTGGACTAATTAGAGCCAGATGTATTTAGTGCCGTCCATAATGCTGGACGGACAGTGGTGGCGAGCCAAACAACTGAGCTCAAGTTATCAACAGTTCCACAAAGTGCCATAAGTTGAGGTTCAACATACTGCTCCGGTTGAGTAGAGTGTAGCCGTCAAAGCTGGAATCAGTAGCACTCAGGTGAGAAGAACGGGAAGCAGATATACCCAGTCCGCTGGCAGTGTCCTACGGGGACCAGCCTATCTGGCTGCCACGCCTGAATGTTTTAACCGCGGCCGAGCTAGGCAGGCGCAATTGTGCAGCAATGCAAACTGCATAACCTGGCCAAATTTCACGGGTGTACAAGAAACCACGGCGGATTTACAAGGAGATGTTCACCCGGAACAGCCGGAGGCCTGCCGGCAGCATGATTCTTGAATTCTTCCTGAGAATCCTTGAAAGCAGTGAAACGCTCCTATGTTGAAATAACTCAGAACCTCATTCTGAGTGTTCCCGGCAGAGGTCATTCGGCTGAACACAACCGTGGACTAATTAGAGCCAGATGTAGGCAATGTCTTCCATAGTACTGGGTGGACAGTGGTGGCATGCCAAACATCTGAGCTCTAGTTCTCAACACTTTCACAAAGTGCCATAAGTTGAGGTTCAACTTACTGCTCCGGTTGAGTAGAGTGTAGCCGTCAAAGCTGGAATCAGTAGCACTCAGGTGAGAAGAACGGGAAGCAGATATACCCAGTCCGCTGGCAGTGTCCTACGGGGACCAGCCTATCTGGCTGCCACGCCTGAATGTTTGTTACCGCGGCCGAGCTAGGCAGGCGCAATTGTGCAGCAATGCAAACTGCATAACCTGTCCAAATTTCACGGGTGTACAAGAAACCACAGGGGATTTACAAGGAGATGTTCACCCGGAACAGCCGGAGGCCTGCCGGCAGCAAGATTCCAGAATTCTTCCTGAGAAGCCATGAAAGCAGTGAAACGCTCCTATATTGCGATAACTCAGAACCTCATTCTCAGTGTTCCCGGCAGAGGTCATTCGGCTGAACACAACCGAGGACTAATTAGAGCCAGATGTAGGCAGTGCCGTCCATAGTGCTGGATGGACAGTGGTGGCGTGCCAAACAACTGAGTTCTAATTCTCAACAGTTTCACAAAGTGCCATAAGTTGAGGTTCAACTTAATGCTCCGGTTGAGTAGAGTGTAGCCGTCAAAGCTGGAATCAGTAGCACTCAGGTGAGAAGAACGGGAAGCAGATATACCCAGACCGCTGGCAGTGTCCTACGGGGACCAGCCTATCTGGCTGCCACGCCTGAATGTTTGTAACCACGGCCGAGCTAGGCAGGCGCAATTGTGCAGCAATGCAAACTGCATAACCTGGCCAAATTTCACGGGTGTACAAGAAACCACGGGGGATTTACAAGGAGATGTTCACCCGGAACAGCCGGAGGCCTGCCGGCAGCAAGATTCTTGAATTCTTCCTGAGAAGACTTGAAAGCAGTGAAACGCTCCTATGTTGCAATAACTAACCTCATTCTGAGTTTTCCTTGCAGAGGTCATTCGGCTGAACACAACCCTGGATTAATTAGAGCCAGATGTAGGCAATGTCTTCCATAGTACTGGATGGACAGTGGTGGCATGCCAAACATCTGAGCTCTAGTTCTCAACACTTTCACAAAGTGCCATAAGTTGAGGTTCAACTTACTGCTCCGGTTGAGTAGAGTGTAGCTGTCAAAGCTGGAATCAGCAGCACTCAGGTGAGAAGAACGTGAAGCAGATATACCCAGTCCGCTGGCAGTGTCCTACGGGGACCAGTCCATGTGGCTGCCACGCCTGAATGTTTGTAACCGCGGCCGAGCTAGGCAGGCGCAATTGTGCAGCATTGCAAACTGCATAACCTGGCCAAATTTCACGGGTGTACAAGAAACCACGGGGGATTTACAAGGAGATGTTCACCTGGAACAGCCGGAGGCCTGCCGGCAGCAAGATTCCGGAATTCTTCCTGAGAAGCCTTGAAAGCAGTGAAACGCTCCTATGTTGCAATAACTCAGAACCTCATTCTGAGTGTTCCCGGCAGAGGTCATTCAGCTGAACACAACCTTGGACTAATTAGAGCCAGATGTACGCAATGTCGTATATAGTACTGGATGGACAGTGGTGGCGTGCCAAACATCTGAGCTCTAGTTCTCAACACTTTCACACAGTGCCATAAGTTGAGGTTCAACTTACTGCTCCGGTTGAGTAGAGTGTAGCCGTCAAAGCTGGAATCAGTAGCACTCAGGTGAGAAGAACGGGAAGCAGATATACCTAGTCCGCTGGCAGTGTCCTACGGGGACTAGCCTATCTGGCTGCCACGCCTGAATGTTTGTAACCGCGGCCGAGCTAGGCAGGCGCAATTGTGCAGCAATGCAAACTGCATAACCTGGCCAAATTTCACGGGTGTACAAGAAACCACGGCGGATTTACAAGGAGATGTTCACCAGGAACAGCCGGAGGCCTGCCGGCAGCAAGATTCTTGAATTCTTCCTGAGAAGCCTTGAAAGCAGTGAAACGCTCCTATGTTGAAATAACTCAGAACCTCATTCTGAGTGTTCCCGGCAGAGGTCATTCGGCTGAACACAACCGTGGACTAATTAGAGCCAGATGTAGGCAATTTCTTCCATAGTACTGGATGGACAGTGGTGGCATGCCAAACATCTGAGCTCTAGTTCTCAACACTTTCACAAAGTGCCATAAGTTGAGGTTCAACTTACTGCTCCGGTTGAGTAGAGTGTAGCCGTCAAAGCTGGAATCAGTAGCACTCAGGTGAGAAGAACGGGAAGCAGATATACCCAGTCCGCTGGCAGCGTCCTACGGGGACCAGCCTATCTGGCTGTCAAGATTGAATGTTTGCAACCGCGGCCGAGCTAGGCTGGCGCAATTGTGCAGCAATGCAAACTGCATAACCTGGCCAAATTTCACGGGTGTACAAGAAACCACGGAGGATTTACAAGGAGATGTTCACCCGGAACAGCCGGAGGCCTGCCGGCAGCAAGATTCCGGAATTCTTCCTGAGAAGCCTTGAAAGCAGTGAAACGCTCCTATGTTGCAATAACTCAGAACCTCATTCTGAGTGTTCCCGGCAGAGGTCATTCGGCTGAACACAACCGTGGACTAATTAGAGCCAGATGTAGGCAATGTCGTATATAGTACTGGATGGACAGTGGTGGCGTGCCAAACATCTGAGCTCTAGTTCTCAACACCTTCACAAAGTGCCATAAGTTGAGGTTCAACTTACTGCTCCGGTTGAGTAGAGTGTAGCCGTCAATGCTGGAATCAGTAGCACTCAGGTGAGACGAACGGGAAGCAGATATACCCAGTCCGATGGCAGTGTCCTACGGGGACCAGTCCATCTGCTGCCACGTCTGAATGTTTGCAACCGCGGCCGAGCTAGGCAGGCGCAATTGTGCAGCAATGCAAACTGCATAACCTGGCCAAATTTCACGGGTGTACAAGAAACCACGGGGGATTTACAAGGAGATGTTCACCCGGAACAGCCGGAGGCCTGCCGGCAGCAAGATTGCGGAATTCTTCCTGAGAAGCCTTGAAAGCAGTGAAACGCTCCTATATTGCAATAACTCAGAACCTCATTCTGATTGTTCCCGGCAGAGGTCATTCGGCTGAACACAATCGTGGACTAATTAGAGCCAGATGTAGGCAGTGCCGTCCATAGTGCTGGATGGACAGTGGTGGCGTACCAAACAACTGAGCTCAAGTTATCAACAGTTTCACAAGTGCCATAAGTTGAGGTTCAACATACTGCTCCGGTTGAGTAGAGTGTAGCCGTCAAAGCTGGAGTCAGTAGCACTCAGGTGAGAAGAACGGGAAGCAGATATACCCAGTCCGCTGGCAGTGTCCTACGGGGACCAGCCTATCTGGCTGCCACGCCTGAATGTTTGTAACTGCGGCCGAGCTAGGCAGGCGCAATTGTGCAGCAATGCAAACTGCACAACCTGGCCAAATTTCACGGGTGTACAAGAAACCACCGGGGATTTACAAGGAGATGTTCACCCGGAACAGCCGGAGGCCTGCCGGCAGCAAGATTCCGAAATTCTTCCTGAGAAGCCTTGAAAGCAGTGAAACGCTCCTGTGTTGCAATAACTCAGAACCTCATTCTGAGTGTTCCCGGCAGAGGTCATTCGGCTGAACACAACCGTGGACTAATTAGAGCCAGATGTAGGCAGTGCCGTCCATAGTGCTGGATGGAGATTGGTGGCGTGCCAAACAACTGAGCGCTAGTTCTCAACAGTTTCACAAAGTGCCATAAGTTGAGGTGCAACTTACAGCTCCGGTTGAGTAGAGTGTATCCGTCAAAGCTGGAATCAGTAGCACTCAGGTGAGAAGAACGGGAAGCAGATATACCCAGTCCGCTGGCAGTGTCCTACGGGGAGCAGCCTATCTGGCTGCCACGCCTGAATGTTTGCAACCTCGGCTGTGCTTGGCATGCGCAATTGTGCAGCAATACAAACTGCATAACCTGGCCAAATGTCACGGGTGTACAAGAAACCACGGGGGATTTACAAGGAGATGTTCACCCGGAAGAGCCGGAGGCCTGCTGGCAGCAAGATTCGGGAATTCTTCCTGAGAAGCCTTGAAAGCAGTGAAACGCTCCTATGTTGCAATAACTCAGAACCGCATTCTGAGTATTCCCAGCAGAGGTCATTCGGCTGAACACAATCGTGTACTAATTAGAGCCAGATGTAGGCAGTTCCGTCCATAGTACTGGATGGAGAGTGTTGGCGTGCCAAACAACTGAGCTCTAGTTCTCAACAGTTTCAAAAAGTGCCATAAGTTGAGGTTCAACTTACTGCTCCGATTGAGTAGAGTGTAGCCGTCAAATCTGGAATCAGTAGCACTCAGGTGAGAAGAACGGGAAGCAGATATACTCAGTCTGCTGGCAGTGTCCTACGGGGACCAGCCTATCTGGCTGCCAGGCCTGAATGTTTGTAACCGCGGCCGAGCTAGGCAGACACAATTGTGTAGCAATGCAAACTGCATAACCTGTCCAAATTTCACGGGTGTACTAGAAACCATGGGGGATTTACAAGGAGATGTTCACCCGGAACAGCCGGAGGCATGTCGGCAGCAAAATTCCGGAATTCTTCCTGAGAATCCTTGAAAGCAGTGAAACGCTCCTATGTTGCAATAACTCAGAACCTCATTCTGAGTGTTCCCGGCAGAGGTCATTCGGCTGATCACAACCGTGGACTAATTAGAGCCAGATGTAGGCAGTGCCGTCCATAGTGCTGGATGGACAATGGTGGCGTGTCAAACAACTGAGCTCTAGTTCCCAACAGTTTCACAAAATGCCATAAGTAGAGCTTCAACTTACTGCTCCGGTTGAGTAGAGTGTAGCCGTCAAAGCTGGAATCAGTAGCACTCAGGTGAGAAGAACGGGAAGCAGATATACCCAGCCCGCTGGCAGAGTCCTATGGGGCCCAGCCTATCTGGCTGCCACGCCTGAATGTTTGCAACCGCGGCCGAGCTAGGTAGGCGCAATTGTGCAGCAAGGCAAACTGCATAACCTGGCCAAATTTCACGGGTGTACAAGAAACCACGGGGGATTTACAAGGAGATGTTCACCCGGAACAGCCGGAGGCCTGCCGGCATCAAGATTCCGGAATTCTTCCTGAGAAGCCTTGAAAGCAGTGAAACACTCCTATGTTGCAATAACTCAGAACCTCATTCTGAGTGTTCCAGGCATAGGTCATTCGGCTTAACACAACCGTGGACTAATTAGAGCCAGATGTAGGCAGTGCCGTCCATAGTGCTGGATGGAGAGTGGTGGCGTGCCAAACAACTGTGCTCAAGTTATCAACAGTTTCACAAGTGCCATAAGTTGAGGTTCAACATACTGCTCCGGTTGAGTAGAGTGTAGCCGTCAAAGCTGGAATCAGTAGCACTCAGGTGAGAAGAACGGGAAGCAGATATACCTAGTCCGCTGGCAGTGTCCTACGGGGACCAGCCTATCTGGCTGCCACGCCTGAATGTTTGTAACTGCGGCCGAGCTAGGCAGCCGCAATTGTGCAGCAATGCAAACTGCATAACCTGGCCAAATTTCACGGGTGTACAAGAAACCACGGGGGATTTACAAGGAGATGTTCACCCGGAACAGCCGGAGGCCTGCCGGCAGCAAGATTCCGGAATTCTTCCTGAGAAGCCTTGAAAGCAGTGAAACGCTCCTATGTTGCAATAACTCAGAACATCATTCTGAGTGTCCCCGGCAGAGGTCATTCGGCTGAACACAATCGTGGACTAATTAGAGCCAGATGTAGGCAGTGCCGTCCATAGTGCTGGATGGACAGTGGTGGCGTGCCAAACAACTGAGCTCTAGTTCTCAACAGTTTCACAAAGTGCCATAAGTTGAGGTTCAACTTACTGCTCCGGTTGAGTAGAGTGTAGCCGTCAAAGCTGGAATCAGTAGCACTCAGGTGAGAAGAACGGGAAGCAGATATACCCAGACCGCTGGCAGTGTCCTACGGGGACCAGCCTATCTGGCTGCCACGCCTGAATGTTTGTAACCACGGACGAGCTAGGCAGGCGCAATTGTGCAGCAAGGCAAACTGCATAACCTGGCCAAATTTCACGGGTGTACAAGAAACCACGGGGGATTTACAAGGAGATGTTCACCCGGAACAGCCGGAGGCCTGCCGGCATCAAGATTCCGGAATTCTTCCTGAGAAGCCTTGAAAGCAGTGAAACGCTCCTATGTTGCAATAACTCAGAACCTCATTCTGAGTGTTCCAGGCAGAGGTCATTCGGCTGAACACAACCGTGGACTAATTAGAGCCAGATGTAGGCAATGTCTTCCATAGTATTGGATGGACAGTGGTGGCATGCCAAACATCTGAGCTCTAGTTCTCAACACTTTCACAAAGTGCCATAAGTTGAGGTTCAACTTACTGCTCCGGTTGAGTAGAGTGTAGCCGTCAAAGCTGGAATCAGTAGCACTCAGGTGAGAAGAACGGGAAGCAGATATACCCAGTCCGCTGGCAATGTCCTACGGGGACCAGTCCATCTGGCTGCCACGCCTGAA
Source organism: Dipodomys merriami (assembly GCF_024711535.1). Classification (NCBI taxonomy): domain Eukaryota; kingdom Metazoa; phylum Chordata; class Mammalia; order Rodentia; family Heteromyidae; genus Dipodomys; species Dipodomys merriami. The sequence continues at coordinate 1,143,375 of NW_027204481.1, forward strand.
TGTTTGCAACCGTGACCGAGCTAGGCAGGCGCAATTGTGCAGCAATGCAAACTGCATAACCTGGCCAAATTTCACGGGTGTACAAGAAACCACAGGGGATTTACAAGGAGATGTTCACCCGGAACAGCCGGAGGCCTGCCGGGAGCAAGATTCCGGAATTCTTCCTGAGAAGCCTTGAAAGCAGTGAAACGCTCCTACGTTGCTATAACTCAGAACCTCATTCTGAGTGTTCCCAGTAGAGGTCATTCGGCTGAACACAACCGTGGACTAATTAGAGCCAGATGTAGGGAGTGCCGTCCATAGTGCTGGATGGACAGTGGTGGCATGCCAAACAACTGAGCTCTAGTTCTCAACACTTTCACAAAGTGCCATAAGTTGAGGTTCAACTTAATGCTCCGTTTGAGTAGAGTGTAGCGGTCAAAGCTGGAATCAGTAGCACTCAGATGAGAAGAACGGGAAGCAGATATACCCAGTCCGCTGGCAGTGTCTTACGGGGACCAGTCCATCTGGCTGCCACGCCTTAATATTTGCAACCGCGGTCGAGCTAGGCAGGCGCTGTTGTGCAGCAATGCAAACTGCATAACCTGGCCAAATTTCACGGGTGTACAAGAAACCACGGGGGATTTACAAGGAGATGTTCACCCGGAACAGCCGGAGGCCTGCCCGCAGCAAGATTCCGGAATTCTTCCTGAGAAGCCTTGAAAGCAGTGAAACGCTCCTATGTTGCAATAACTCAGAACATCATTCTGAGTGTTCCCGGCAGAGGACATTCGGCTCAACAGAACCGTGGACTAATTAGAGCCAGATGTAGGCAGTGCCGTCCATAGTGCTGGATGGACAGTGGTGGCGTGCCAAACAAATGAGCTCTAGTTCTCATCACTTTCAAAAAGTGCCATAAGTTGAGGTTCAACTTAATGCTCCGGGTGAGTAGAGTGTAGAGGTCAAACCTGGAATCAGTAGCACTCAGGTGAGAAGAACCGCAAACAGATATACCCAGTCCGCTGGCAGTGTCCTACGGGGACTAGCCTATCTGGCTGCCATTCCTGAATGTTTGCAACCGCCCCCAAGCTAGGCAGGCGGAATTGTGCAGAAATGCAAACTGCATAACCTGGCCAAATTTCACGGGTGTACAAGAAACCACGGGGGATTTACAAGGAGATGTTCACCCGGAACAGCCGGAGGCCTGCCGGCAGCAAGATTCCGGAATTCTTCCTGGAAGCCTTGAAAGCAGTGAAACGCTCCTATGTTGCAATAACTCAGAACCTCATTCTGAGTGTTCCCACCAGAGGTCATTCGGCTGAACACAAGCGTCGACTAATTAGAGCCACATGTAGGCAGTGCCGTCCATAGTGCTGGATGGACAGTGGTGGCGTGCCAAACAAATGAGCTCTAGTTCTCATCACTTTCACAAAGTGCCATAAGTTGAGGTTCAACTTACTTCTCCGGTTGAGTAGAGTGTATTGGTCAAACCTGGAATCAGTAGTACTCAGGTGAGAAGAACGTGAAGCAGATATACCCAGTCCGCTGGCAGTGTCCTACGGGGACCAGCCTATCTGGCTGCCACGCCTGAATGTTTGCAACCGCGGCCGAGCTAGGCAGGAGCAATTGTGCAGCAATGCAAACTGCATAACCTGGCCAAATTTCACGGGTGTACAAGAAACCACGGGGGATTTACAAGGAGATGTTCACCCGGAACAGCCGGAGGCCTGCCGGCAGCAAGATTACGGAATTCTTCCTGAGAAGCCTTGAAAGCAGTGGAACGCTCCTATGTTGCAATAACTCAGAACCTCATTCTGAGTGTTCCCAGCAGAGGTCATTCGGCTGAACACAACCGTCGACTAATTAGTGCCAGATGTAGGCAGTGCCGTCCATAGTGCTGGATGGACAGTGGTGGCGTGCCAAACAACTGAGCTATAGTTCTCATCACTTTCACAAAGTGCCATAAGTTGAGGTTCATCTCACTGCTCCGGTTGAGTAGTGTTTAGCGGTCAAAGCTGGAATCAGTAGCACTCAGGTGAGAAGAACGGGAAGCAGATATACCCAGTCCACTGGCAGTGTCCTACGGGAACCAGTCTATCTGGCTGCCACGCCTGAATGTTTGCAAACGCGGCCGAGCTAGGCAGGCGCAATTGTGCAGCAATGCAAACTGCATAACCTGGTCAAATTTCAAGTGTGTACAAGAAACGACGGGAGATTTACAAGGAGATGTTCACCATGAACTGCCGGAGGCCTGCCGGCAGCAAGATTCGGGAACTCTTTCTGAGAAGCCTTGAAAGCAGTGAAACGCTCCTATGTTGCAATAACTCAGAACCTCATTCTGAGTGTTCCCGACAGAGGTCATTCGGCTGAACACAACCGTCGACTAATTAGAGCCAGATGTAGGCAGTGCCGTCCATAGTGCTGGATGGACAGTGGTGGCGTGGCAAACAACTGAGCTCTAGTTCTCAACACTTTCACAAAGTGCCATAAGTTGAGGTTCAACTTACTGCTCCGGTTTAGTAGAGTGTAGTCGTCCAAGCTGCAATCAGTAGCACTCAGGTGAGAAGAACGGGAAGCAGATATACCCAGTCCGCTGGCAGACTCCTACGGGGGCCAGCCTATCTGGCTGCCACGCCTGAATGTTTGCAACCGCGGCCGAGCTAGGCAGGGGCAATTGTGCAGCAATGCAAACTGCATAACCTGGCCAAATTTCACGGGTGTACAAGAAACCAAGGGGGATTTACAAGGAGATGTTCACCCGGAACAGCCGGAGGCCTGCCGGCAGCACGATTCCAGAATTCTTCCTGAGAAGCCTTGAAAGCAGTGAAACGCTCCTATGTTGCAATAACTCAGAACATCATTCTGAGTGTTCCCGGTAGAGGTCATTAGGCTGAACACAACCGTGGACTAATTAGAGCCAGATGTAGGCACTGCCGTCCATATTGCTGGATGGATAGTGGTGGCGTTCCAAACAACTGAGCACTATTTCTCAACAGTTTCACAAAGTGCCATAAGTTGAAGTTCAACATACTGCTCCGGTTGAGTAGAGTGTAGCCGTCAAAGCTAGAATCAGTAGCACTCAGGTGAGAAGAACGGGAAGCAGATATACCCAGTCCCCTGGCAGAGTCCTACGGGGACCAGGCTATCTGGCTGCCACGCCTGAATGTTTGCAAACGCGGCCGAGCTAGGCAGGCCCAATTGTGCAGCAATGCAAACTGCATAACCTGGCCAAATTTCACGGGTGTACAAGAAACCACGGGGGATTTACAAGGAGATGTTCACCCGGAACAGCCGGAGGCCTGCCGGCAGCAAGATTTGGGAATTCTTCCTGAGAAGCCTTGAAAGCAGTGAAACGCTCCTATGTTGCAATAACTCAGAACCTCATTTTGAGTGTTCCCAGCAGAGGTCATTCGGCTGAACACAACCGTGGACTAATTAGAGCCAGATGTAGGCAGTGCCATCCATAGTGCTGGATGGACAGTGGTGGCGTGCCAAACAACTGAGCTCTAGTTCTCAACAGTTTCACAAAGTGCCATAAGTTGAGGTTCAACTTACTGCTCCGGTTGAGTAGAGTGTAGCCGTCAAAGCTGGAATCAGTAGCACTCAGGTGAGAAGAACGGGAAGCAGATATACCGAGTCCGCTGGCAGGGTCCTAGGGGACCAGCCTATCTGGCTGCCACGCCTGAATGTTTGCAACCGCTGCTGTGCTTGGCAGGCGCAATTGTGCAGCAATACAAACTGCATATCCTGGCAAAATTTCACGGGTGTACAAGAAACTACGGGGGATTTACAAGGAGATGTTCACCCGGAACAGTCGGAGGCCTGCCGGCAGCAAGATTCGGGAATTCTTCCTGAGACGCCTTGAAAGCAGTGGAAAGCTCCTATGTTGCAATAACTCAGAACCGCATTCTGAGTATTCCCAGCAGAGGTCATTCGGCTGAACACAATCGTGGATTAATTAGAGCCAGATGTAGGCAGTTCCGTCCATAGTGCTGGATGGACAGTGGTGGCGTGCCAAACAACTGAGCTCTAGTTCTCAATATTTTACAAAGTGCCATAAATTGAGGTTCAACTTACTGCTCCGGTTGAGTAGAGTGTAGCCGTCAAAGCTGGAATCAGTAGCACTCAGGTGAGAAGAAAGGGAAGCAGATATACTCAGTCCGCTGGCAGAGTCCTACGGGGACCAGCCTATCTGGCTGCCACGCCTGAATGTTTGCAACCGCGGCCGAGCTAGGCAGGCGCAATTGTGCAGCAATGCAAACTGCATAACCTGGCCAAATTTCGCGGGTGTACAAGAAACCACGGGGGATTTACAAGGAGATGTTCACCCGGAACAGCCGGAGGCCTGCCGGCAGGAAGATTCGGGAATTCTTCCTGAGAAGCCTTGAAAGCAGTGAAACGCTCCTATGTTGCAATAACTCAGAACCTCATTCTGAGTGTTCCCGGCAGAGGTCATTCGGCTGAACACATTCGTGGACTAATTAGAGCCCGATGTAGGCAGTTCCGTCCATAGTGCTGGATGGACAATGGTATCGTGCCAAACAACTGAGCTCTAGTTCTCAACAGTTTCACAAAATGCCATAAGTTGAGGTTCAACTTACTGCTCCGGTTGAGTAGAGTGTAGCCGTCAAAGCTGAAATCAGTAGCACTCAGGTGAGAAGAACGGGAGGCAGATATACCCAGTCCGCTGGCAGAGTCCTACGGGGACCAGCGTATATGGCTGCCACGCCTGAATGTTTGCAACCAGGGGCGAGCTAGAGAGGCGCAATTGTGCAGCAATACAAACTGCATAACCTGGCCAAATGTCACGGGTGTACAAGAAACCACGGGGGATTTACAAGGAGATGTTCACCCGGAAGAGCCGGAGGCCTGCTGGCAGCAAGATTCGGGAATTCTTCCTGAGAAGCCTTGAAAGCAGTGAAACGCTCCTATGTTGCAATAACTCAGAACCGCATTCTGAGTATTCCCAGCAGAGGTCATTCGGCTGAACACAATCGTGTACTAATTAGAGCCAGATGTAGGCAGTTCCGTCCATAGTACTGGATGGAGAGTGTTGGCGTGCCAAACAACTGAGCTCTAGTTCTCAACAGTTTCAAAAAGTGCCATAAGTTGAGGTTCAACTTACTGCTCCGATTGAGTAGAGTGTAGCCGTCAAATCTGGAATCAGTAGCACTCAGGTGAGAAGAACGGGAAGCAGATATACTCAGTCTGCTGGCAGTGTCCTACGGGGACCAGCCTATCTGGCTGCCAGGCCTGAATGTTTGTAACCGCGGCCGAGCTAGGCAGACACAATTGTGTAGCAATGCAAACTGCATAACCTGTCCAAATTTCACGGGTGTACTAGAAACCATGGGGGATTTACAAGGAGATGTTCACCCGGAACAGCCGGAGGCATGTCGGCAGCAAAATTCCGGAATTCTTCCTGAGAATCCTTGAAAGCAGTGAAACGCTCCTATGTTGCAATAACTCAGAACCTCATTCTGAGTGTTCCCGGCAGAGGTCATTCGGCTGAACACAACCGTGGACTAATTAGAGCCAGATGTAGGCAGTGCCGTCCATAGTGCTGGATGGACAATGGTGGCGTGTCAAACAACTGAGCTCTAGTTCCCAACAGTTTCACAAAATGCCATAAGTAGAGCTTCAACTTACTGCTCCGGTTGAGTAGAGTGTAGCCGTCAAAGCTGGAATCAGTAGCACTCAGGTGAGAAGAACGGGAAGCAGATATACCCAGCCCGCTGGCAGAGTCCTATGGGGCCCAGCCTATCTGGCTGCCACGCCTGAATGTTTGCAACCGCGGCCGAGCTAGGTAGGCGCAATTGTGCAGCAAGGCAAACTGCATAACCTGGCCAAATTTCACGGGTGTACAAGAAACCACGGGGGATTTACAAGGAGATGTTCACCCGGAACAGCCGGAGGCCTGCCGGCATCAAGATTCCGGAATTCTTCCTGAGAAGCCTTGAAAGCAGTGAAACACTCCTATGTTGCAATAACTCAGAACCTCATTCTGAGTGTTCCAGGCATAGGTCATTCGGCTTAACACAACCGTGGACTAATTAGAGCCAGATGTAGGCAGTGCCGTCCATAGTGCTGGATGGAGAGTGGTGGCGTGCCAAACAACTGTGCTCAAGTTATCAACAGTTTCACAAGTGCCATAAGTTGAGGTTCAACATACTGCTCCGGTTGAGTAGAGTGTAGCCGTCAAAGCTGGAATCAGTAGCACTCAGGTGAGAAGAACGGGAAGCAGATATACCTAGTCCGCTGGCAGTGTCCTACGGGGACCAGCCTATCTGGCTGCCACGCCTGAATGTTTGTAACTGCGGCCGAGCTAGGCAGCCGCAATTGTGCAGCAATGCAAACTGCATAACCTGGCCAAATTTCACGGGTGTACAAGAAACCACGGGGGATTTACAAGGAGATGTTCACCCGGAACAGCCGGAGGCCTGCCGGCAGCAAGATTCCGGAATTCTTCCTGAGAAGCCTTGAAAGCAGTGAAACGCTCCTATGTTGCAATAACTCAGAACATCATTCTGAGTGTCCCCGGCAGAGGTCATTCGGCTGAACACAATCGTGGACTAATTAGAGCCAGATGTAGGCAGTGCCGTCCATAGTGCTGGATGGACAGTGGTGGCGTGCCAAACAACTGAGCTCTAGTTCTCAACAGTTTCACAAAGTGCCATAAGTTGAGGTTCAACTTACTGCTCCGGTTGAGTAGAGTGTAGCCGTCAAAGCTGGAATCAGTAGCACTCAGGTGAGAAGAACGGGAAGCAGATATACCCAGACCGCTGGCAGTGTCCTACGGGGACCAGCCTATCTGGCTGCCACGCCTGAATGTTTGTAACCACGGACGAGCTAGGCAGGCGCAATTGTGCAGCAAGGCAAACTGCATAACCTGGCCAAATTTCACGGGTGTACAAGAAACCACGGGGGATTTACAAGGAGATGTTCACCCGGAACAGCCGGAGGCCTGCCGGCATCAAGATTCCGGAATTCTTCCTGAGAAGCCTTGAAAGCAGTGAAACGCTCCTATGTTGCAATAACTCAGAACCTCATTCTGAGTGTTCCAGGCAGAGGTCATTCGGCTGAACACAACCGTGGACTAATTAGAGCCAGATGTAGGCAATGTCTTCCATAGTATTGGATGGACAGTGGTGGCATGCCAAACATCTGAGCTCTAGTTCTCAACACTTTCACAAAGTGCCATAAGTTGAGGTTCAACTTACTGCTCCGGTTGAGTAGAGTGTAGCCGTCAAAGCTGGAATCAGTAGCACTCAGGTGAGAACAACGGGAAGCAGATATACCCAGTCCGCTGGCAGTGTCCTACGGGGACCAGTCCATCTGGCTGCCACGCCTGAATGTTTGCAACCGTGACCGAGCTAGGCAGGCGCAATTGTGCAGCAATGCAAACTGCATAACCTGGCCAAATTTCACGGGTGTACAAGAAACCACAGGGGATTTACAAGGAGATGTTCACCCGGAACAGCCGGAGGCCTGCCGGGAGCAAGATTCCGGAATTCTTCCTGAGAAGCCTTGAAAGCAGTGAAACGCTCCTACGTTGCTATAACTCAGAACCTCATTCTGAGTGTTCCCGGTAGAGGTCATTCGGCTGAACACAACCATGGACTAATTAGAGCCAGATGTAGGGAGTGCCGTCCATAGTGCTGGATGGACAGTGGTGGCGTGCCAAACAAGTGAGCTCTAGTTCTCAACAGTTTCACAAAGTGCCATAAGTTGAGGTTCAACTTAATGCTCCGTTTGAGTAGAGTGTAGCGGTCAAAGCTGGAATCAGTAGCACTCAGATGAGAAGAACGGGAAGCAGATATACCCAGTCCGCTGGCAGTGTCTTACGGGGACCAGTCCATCTGGCTGCCACGCCTTAATATTTGCAACCGCGGTCGAGCTAGGCAGGCGCTGTTGTGCAGCAATGCAAACTGCATAACCTGGCCAAATTTCACGGGTGTACAAGAAACCACGGGGGATTTACAAGGAGATGTTCACCCGGAACAGCCGGAGGCCTGCCCGCAGCAAGATTCCGGAATTCTTCCTGAGAAGCCTTGAAAGCAGTGAAACGCTCCTATGTTGCAATAACTCAGAACATCATTCTGAGTGTTCCCGGCAGAGGACATTCGGCTGAACAGAACCGTGGACTAATTAGAGCCAGATGTAGGCAGTGCCGTCCATAGTGCTGGATGGACAGTGGTGGCGTGCCAAACAAATGAGCTCTAGTTCTCATCACTTTCAAAAAGTGCCATAAGTTGAGGTTCAACTTAATGCTCCGGGTGAGTAGAGTGTAGAGGTCAAACCTGGAATCAGTAGCACTCAGGTGAGAAGAACCGCAAACAGATATACCCAGTGCGCTGGCAGTGTCCTACGGGGACTAGCCTATCTGGCTGCCATTCCTGAATGTTTGCAACCGCCCCCAAGCTAGGCAGGCGGAATTGTGCAGAAATGCAAACTGCATAACCTGGCCAAATTTCACGGGTGTACAAGAAACCACGGGGGATTTACAAGGAGATGTTCACCCGGAACAGCCGGAGGCCTGCCGGCAGCAAGATTCCGGAATTCTTCCTGGAAGCCTTGAAAGCAGTGAAACGCTCCTATGTTGCAATAACTCAGAACCTCATTCTGAGTGTTCCCACCAGAGGTCATTCGGCTGAACACAAGCGTCGACTAATTAGAGCCACATGTAGGCAGTGCCGTCCATAGTGCTGGATGGACAGTGGTGGCGTGCCAAACAAATGAGCTCTAGTTCTCATCACTTTCACAAAGTGCCATAAGTTGAGGTTCAACTTACTTCTCCGGTTGAGTAGAGTGTATTGGTCAAACCTGGAATCAGTAGTACTCAGGTGAGAAGAACGTGAAGCAGATATACCCAGTCCGCTGGCAGTGTCCTACGGGGACCAGCCTATCTGGCTGCCACGCCTGAATGTTTGCAACCGCGGCCGAGCTAGGCAGGAGCAATTGTGCAGCAATGCAAACTGCATAACCTGGCCAAATTTCACGGGTGTACAAGAAACCACGGGGGATTTACAAGGAGATGTTCACCCGGAACAGCCGGAGGCCTGCCGGCAGCAAGATTACGGAATTCTTCCTGAGAAGCCTTGAAAGCAGTGGAACGCTCCTATGTTGCAATAACTCAGAACCTCATTCTGAGTGTTCCCAGCAGAGGTCATTCGGCTGAACACAACCGTCGACTAATTAGTGCCAGATGTAGGCAGTGCCGTCCATAGTGCTGGATGGACAGTGGTGGCGTGCCAAACAACTGAGCTATAGTTCTCATCACTTTCACAAAGTGCCATAAGTTGAGGTTCATCTCACTGCTCCGGTTGAGTAGTGTTTAGCGGTCAAAACTGGAATCAGTAGCACTCAGGTGAGAAGAACGGGAAGCAGATATACCCAGTCCACTGGCAGTGTCCTACGGGAACCAGTCTATCTGGCTGCCACGCCTGAATGTTTGCAAACGCGGCCGAGCTAGGCAGGCGCAATTGTGCAGCAATGCAAACTGCATAACCTGGTCAAATTTCAAGTGTGTACAAGAAACGACGGGAGATTTACAAGGAGATGTTCACCATGAACTGCCGGAGGCCTGCCGGCAGCAAGATTCGGGAACTCTTTCTGAGAAGCCTTGAAAGCAGTGAAACGCTCCTATGTTGCAATAACTCAGAACCTCATTCTGAGTGTTCCCGACAGAGGTCATTCGGCTGAACACAACCGTCGACTAATTAGAGCCAGATGTAGGCAGTGCCGTCCATAGTGCTGGATGGACAGTGGTGGCGTGGCAAACAACTGAGCTCTAGTTCTCAACACTTTCACAAAGTGCCATAAGTTGAGGTTCAACTTACTGCTCCGGTTTAGTAGAGTGTAGTCGTCCAAGCTGCAATCAGTAGCACTCAGGTGAGAAGAACGGGAAGCAGATATACCCAGTCCGCTGGCAGACTCCTACAGGGGCCAGCCTATCTGGCTGCCACGCCTGAATGTTTGCAACCGCGGCCGAGCTAGGCAGGGGCAATTGTGCAGCAATGCAAACTGCATAACCTGGCCAAATTTCACGGGTGTACAAGAAACCAAGGGGGATTTACAAGGAGATGTTCACCCGGAACAGCCGGAGGCCTGCCGGCAGCACGATTCCAGAATTCTTCCTGAGAAGCCTTGAAAGCAGTGAAACGCTCCTATGTTGCAATAACTCAGAACATCATTCTGAGTGTTCCCGGTAGAGGTCATTAGGCTGAACACAACCGTGGACTAATTAGAGCCAGATGTAGGCACTGCCGTCCATATTGCTGGATGGATAGTGGTGGCGTTCCAAACAACTGAGCACTATTTCTCAACAGTTTCACAAAGTGCCATAAGTTGAAGTTCAACTTACTGCTCCGGTTGAGTAGAGTGTAGCCGTCAAAGCTAGAATCAGTAGCACTCAGGTGAGAAGAACGGGAAGCAGATATACCCAGTCCCCTGGCAGAGTCCTACGGGGACCAGGCTATCTGGCTGCCACGCCTGAATGTTTGCAAACGTGGCCGAGCTAGGCAGGCCCAATTGTGCAGCAATGCAAACTGCATAACCTGGCCAAATTTCACGGGTGTACAAGAAACCACGGGGGATTTACAAGGAGATGTTCACCCGGAACAGCCGGAGGCCTGCCGGCAGCAAGATTTGGGAATTCTTCCTGAGAAGCCTTGAAAGCAGTGAAACGCTCCTATGTTGCAATAACTCAGAACCTCATTTTGAGTGTTCCCAGCAGAGGTCATTCGGCTGAACACAACCGTGGACTAATTAGAGCCAGATGTAGGCAGTGCCATCCATAGTGCTGGATGGACAGTGGTGGCGTGCCAAACAACTGAGCTCTAGTTCTCAACAGTTTCACAAAGTGCCATAAGTTGAGGTTCAACTTACTGCTCCGGTTGAGTAGAGTGTAGCCGTCAAAGCTGGAATCAGTAGCACTCAGGTGAGAAGAACGGGAAGCAGATATACCGAGTCCGCTGGCAGGGTCCTAGGGGACCAGCCTATCTGGCTGCCACGCCTGAATGTTTGCAACCGCTGCTGTGCTTGGCAGGCGCAATTGTGCAGCAATACAAACTGCATATCCTGGCAAAATTTCACGGGTGTACAAGAAACTACGGGGGATTTACAAGGAGATGTTCACCCGGAACAGTCGGAGGCCTGCCGGCAGCAAGATTCGGGAATTCTTCCTGAGACGCCTTGAAAGCAGTGGAAAGCTCCTATGTTGCAATAACTCAGAACCGCATTCTGAGTATTCCCAGCAGAGGTCATTCGGCTGAACACAATCGTGGATTAATTAGAGCCAGATGTAGGCAGTTCCGTCCATAGTGCTGGATGGACAGTGGTGGCGTGCCAAACAACTGAGCTCTAGTTCTCAATATTTTACAAAGTGCCATAAATTGAGGTTCAACTTACTGCTCCGGTTGAGTAGAGTGTAGCCGTCAAAGCTGGAATCAGTAGCACTCAGGTGAGAAGAAAGGGAAGCAGATATACTCAGTCCGCTGGCAGAGTCCTACGGGGACCAGCCTATCTGGCTGCCACGCCTGAATGTTTGCAACCGCGGCCGAGCTAGGCAGGCGCAATTGTGCAGCAATGCAAACTGCATAACCTGGCCAAATTTCGCGGGTGTACAAGAAACCACGGGGGATTTACAAGGAGATGTTCACCCGGAACAGCCGGAGGCCTGCCGGCAGGAAGATTCGGGAATTCTTCCTGAGAAGCCTTGAAAGCAGTGAAACGCTCCTATGTTGCAATAACTCAGAACCTCATTCTGAGTGTTCCCGGCAGAGGTCATTCGGCTGAACACATTCGTGGACTAATTAGAGCCCGATGTAGGCAGTTCCGTCCATAGTGCTGGATGGACAATGGTATCGTGCCAAACAACTGAGCTCTAGTTCTCAACAGTTTCACAAAATGCCATAAGTTGAGGTTCAACTTACTGCTCCGGTTGAGTAGAATGTAGCCGTCAAAGCTGAAATCAGTAGCACTCAGGTGAGAAGAACGGGAGGCAGATATACCCAGTCCGCTGGCAGAGTCCTACGGGGACCAGCGTATATGGCTGCCACGCCTGAATGTTTGCAACCAGGGGCGAGCTAGAGAGGCGCAATTGTGCAGCAATTCAAACTGCATAACCTGTCCAAATTTCACGGGTGTACAAGAAACCACGGGGGATTTACAAGGAGATGTTCACCCGGAACAGCCTGAGGCCTGCCGGCAGCAAGATTCCGGAACTCTTCCTGAGAAGCCTTGAAAGCAGTGAAACGCTCCTATGTTGCAATAACTCAAAACCTCATTCTGAGTGTTCCTGGCAGAGGTCATGCGACTGAACACAACCGTGGACTAATTAGAGCCAGATGTAGGCAGTGCCGTCCATAGTGCTGGATGGACAGTGGTGACGTGCCAAACAACTGAGCTCTAATTCTCAACACTTTCACAAAGTGCCATAAGTTGAGATTCAACTTACGGCTCCGGTTGAGTAGAGTGTAGCCTTCAAAGCTGGAATCAGTAGCACTCAGGTGAGAAGAACGGGAAGCAGATATACCCAGTCCGCTGGCAGAGTCCTACGGGGACCAACCTATCTGGCTGCCACGCCTGAATGTTTGCAACCGCGGCCGAGCTAGGCAGTCGCAGATGTGCAGCAATGCAAACTGCATAACCTGGCCAAATTTCGCGGGTGTACAAGAAACCACGGGGGATTTACAAGGAGATGTTCACCCGGAACAGCTGGAGGCCTGCCGGAAGGAAGATTCCGGAATTCTTCCTGAGAAGCCTTGAAAGCAGTGAAAAGCTCCTATGTTGCAATAACTCAGAACCTCAATCTGAGTGTTCCCAGCAGAGGTCATTCGGCTGAACACAATCGTGGACTAATTAGAGCCCGATGAAGGCAGTTCCGTCCATAGTGCTGGATGGACAATGGTATCATGCCAAACAACTGACCTCTAGTTCTCAACAGTTTCACAAAGTGCCATAAGTTGAGGTTCAACTTACTGCTCCGTTTGAGTAGAGTGTAGCGGTCAAAGCTGGAATCAGTAGCACTCAGATGAGAAGAACGGGAAGCAGATATACCCAGTCCGCTGGCAGTGTCTTACGGGGACCAGTCCATGTGGCTGCCACGCCTTAATGTTTGCAACCGCGGTCGAGCTAGGCATGCGCTGCTGTGCAGCAATGCAAACTGCATAACCTGGCCAAATTTCACGGGTGTACAAGAAACCACGGGGGATTTACAAGGAGATGTTCACCCGGAACAGCCGGAGGCCTGCCGGCAGCAAGATTCCGGAATTCTTCCTGAGAAGCCTTGAAAGCAGTGAAACGCTCCTATGTTGCAATAACTCAGAACATCATTCTGAGTGTTCCCGGCAGAGGACATTCGGCTGAACAGAACCGTGGACTAATTAGAGCCAGATGTAGGCAGTGCCGTCCATAGTGCTGGATGGACAGTGGTGGCGTGCCAAACAAATGAGCTCTAGTTCTCATCACTTTCAAAAAGTGCCATAAGTTGAGGTTCAACTTAATGCTCCGGGTGAGTAGAGTGTAGAGCTCAAACCTGGAATCAGTAGCACTCAGGTGAGAAGAACCGCAAACAGATATACCCAGTCCGCTGGCAGTGTCCTACGGGGACTAGCCTATCTGGCTGCCATTCCTGAATGTTTGCAACCGCCCCCAAGCTAGGCAGGCGGAATTGTGCAGAAATGCAAACTGCATAACCTGGCCAAATTTCACGGGTGTACAAGAAACCACGGGGGATTTACAAGGAGATGTTCACCCGGAACAGCCGGAGGCCTGCCGGCAGCAAGATTCCGGAATTCTTCCTGGAAGCCTTGAAAGCAGTGAAACGCTCCTATGTTGCAATAACTCAGAACCTCATTCTGAGTGTTCCCACCAGAGGTCATTCGGCTGAACACAAGCGTCGACTAATTAGAGCCACATGTAGGCAGTGCCGTCCATAGTGCTGGATGGACAGTGGTGGCGTGCCAAACAAATGAGCTCTAGTTCTCATCACTTTCACAAAGTGCCATAAGTTGAGGTTCAACTTACTTCTCCGGTTGAGTAGAGTGTATTGGTCAAACCTGGAATCAGTAGTACTCAGGTGAGAAGAACGTGAAGCAGATATACCCAGTCCGCTGGCAGTGTCCTACGGGGACCAGCCTACCTGGCTGCCACGCCTGAATGTTTGCAACCGCGGCCGAGCTAGGCAGGAGCAATTGTGCAGCAATGCAAACTGCATAACCTGGCCAAATTTCACGGGTGTACAAGAAACCACGGGGGATTTACAAGGAGATGTTCACCCGGAACAGCCGGAGGCCTGCCGGCAGCAAGATTACGGAATTCTTCCTGAGAAGCCTTGAAAGCAGTGGAACGCTCCTATGTTGCAATAACTCAGAACCTCATTCTGAGTGTTCCCAGCAGAGGTCATTCGGCTGAACACAACCGTCGACTAATTAGTGCCAGATGTAGGCAGTGCCGTCCATAGTGCTGGATGGACAGTGGTGGCGTGCCAAACAACTGAGCTATAGTTCTCATCACTTTCACAAAGTGCCATAAGTTGAGGTTCAACTTACTGCTCCGGTTGAGTAGAGTGTAGCCGTCATAGCTGGAATCAGTAGCACTCAGGTGAGAAAAACGGGAAGCAGATATACCCAGTCCGCTGGCAGAGTCTTACTGGGACCAGCCTATCTGGCTGCCACGCCTGAATGTTTGCAACCGCGGCCGAGCTAGGCAGGCGCAATTGTGCAGTAATGCAAACTGCATAACCTGGCCAAATTTCACGGGTGTACAAGAAACCATTGGGGATTTACAAGAAGATGTTCAGCCGGAACAGCCGGAGACCTTCCGGCACCAAGATTCCGGAATTCTTCCTGAGAAGCCTTGAAAGCAGTGAAACGCTCCTATGTTGCAATAACTCAGAACCTCATTCTGAGTATTCCCGGCAGAAGTCATTCGGCTGAACACAACTGTGGACTAATTAGAGCCAGATGTAGGCAGTGCCGTCCAAAGTGCTGGATGGACTGTGGTGGCGTGCCAAACAACTGAGCTCTAGATCTCAACAGTTTCACAAAGTGCCATCAGTTGAGGTTCAACTTACTGCTCTGCTTGAGTAGAGTGCAGCCGTCAAAGCTGAAATCAGTAGCACTCAGGTGAGAAGAACGGGAAGCAGATACACCCAGTCCGCTGGCAGAGTCCTACGGGGACCAGCCTATCTGGCTGCCACGCCTGAATGTTTGTAACCGCGGCCGAGCTAGGCAGGGGCAATTGTTTAGCAATGCAAACTGCATAACCTGGCCAAATTTCGGGGGTGTACAAGAAACCACGGGGGATTTATAAGGAGATGTTCACTCGGAAGAGCCGGAGGCCTGCCGGCATCAAGACTCCGGAATTCTTCCTGAGAAGCCTTGAAAGCAGTGAAACGCTCCTATGTTGCAATAACTCAGAACCTCATTCTGAGTGTTGCCGGCAGAGGTCATTCGGCTGAACACAACCGTGGACTAATTAGAGCCAGGTGTAGGCAGTGCCGCCCATAGTGCTGGATGGACAGGGGTGGCGTGCCAAACAACTGAGCTCTAGTTCTCAACACTTTCACCAAGCGCCATAAGTTGAGGTTCAACTTACTGCTCCGGTTGAGTAGAGTGTAGCCGTCAAAGCTGGAATCAGTAGCACTCAGGTGAGAAGAACGGGAAGCAGATACACCCAGTCCGCTGGCAGTGTCCTACGGGGACCAGCCTATCTGGCTGCCACTCCCGAATGTTTGTAACCGCGGCCGAGATAGGCAGGCGCAATTGAGCAGCAATGCAAACTGCATAACCTGGCCAAATTTCATGGGTGTACAAGAAACCACGGGGGATTTACAAGGAGATGTTCACCCGGAACAGCCGGAGGCCTGCCGGCAGCAAGATTCCGGAATTCTTCCTGAGAAGCCTTGAAAGCAGTGAAACGCTCCTATGTTGCAGTAACTCAGAACCTCAATCTGAGTGTTCCCAGCAGAGGTCATTCCGCTGAACACAATCGTGGACTAATTAGAGCCAGATGTAGGCAGTTCCGTCCATAGTGCTGGATGGACATTGGTATCGTGCCAAACAACTGAGCTCTAGTTCTCAACAGTTTCACAAAGTGCCATAAGTTGAGGTTCAACTTACTGCTCCGGTTGAGTAGAGTGTAGCCTTCAAAGCTGAAATCAGTAGCACTCAGGTGAGAAGAACGGGAACCAGATATACCCAGTCCGCTGGCAGAGTCCTACGGGGACCAGACTATCCGGCTGTCACGCCTGAATGTTTGCAACCGCGGCCGAGCTAGGCAGGGGCAATTGTGCAGCAATGCAAACTGCATAACCTGTCCAAATTTCACGGGTGTACAAGAAACCACGGGGCATTTACAAGGAGATGTTCACCCGGAACAGCCGGAGGCCTGCCGGCAGCAAGATTCCGGAATTCTTCCTGAGAAGCCTTGAAAGCAGTGAAATGCTCCTATGTTGCAATAACTCAGAAACTCATTCTGAGTGTTCCTGGCAGAGGTCATTCGGCTGAACACAACCGTGGACTAATTAGAGCCAGATGTAGGCACTGCCGTCCATAGTACTGGATGGACAGTGGTGGCGTGCCAAACAACTGGGCGCTAGTTCTCAACAGTTTCACAAAATGCCGTAAGTTGAGGTTCAACTTAATGCTCCGGTTGAGTAGAGTGTAGCCGTCAAAGCTGGAATCAGTAGCACTCAGGTGAGAAGAACGGGAAGCAGATATACCCAGTCTGCTGGCAGTGTCCTACGGGGACCAGCCTATCTGGCTGCCACGCCCGAATGTTTGTAACCGTGGCCGAGATAGGCAGGCGCAATTGAGCAGCAATGCAAACTGCATAACCTGTCCAAATTTCACGGGTGTACAAGAAACCACGGGGGATTTACAAGGAGATGTTCACCCGGAAGAGCCGGAGGCCTGCCGGCAGCAAGATTCCGGAATTCTTCCTGAGAAGCCTTGAAGGCAGTGAAACGCTCCTATGTTGCAATAACTCAGAACCTCATTCTGAGTGTTGCCGGCAGAGGTCTTTCGGCTGAACACAATCGTGGACTAATTAGAGCCAGAAGTAGGCAGTGCCGTCCATAGTGCTGGCTGGACAGTGGTGGCGTGCCAAACAACTGAGCTCTAGTTCTCAACATTTTCACAAAGTGCCATAAGTTGAGGTTCAACTTACTGCTCCGGTTGAGTAGAGTGTAGCCGTCAAAGCTGAAATCAGTAGCACTCAGGTGAGAAGAACGGGAAGCAGATACACGCAGTCCGCCGGCAGAGTCCTACGGGGACCAGCCTATCTGGCTGCCACGCCTGAATGTTTGTAACCGCGGCCGAGCTAGGCAGGCACAATTGTGCAGCAATGCAAACTGCATAACCTGGCCAAATTTCACGGGTGTACAAGAAACCACGGGGGATTTACAAGGAGATGTTCACCCGGAACAGCTGGAGACCTGCCGGCAGCAAGATTCCGGAATTCTTCCTGAGAAGCCTTGAAAGCAGTGAAACGCTCCTATGTTGCAGTAACTCAGAACCTCAATCTGAGTGTTCCCAGCAGAGGTCATTCCGCTGAACACAATCGTGGACTAATTAGAGCCAGATGTAGGCAGTTCCGTCCATAGTGCTGGATGGACATTGGTATCGTGCCAAACAACTGAGCTCTAGTTCTCAACAGTTTCACAAAGCGCCATAAGTTGAGGTTCAACTTACTGCTCCGGTTGAGTAGTGTGTAGCCTTCAAAGCTGAAATCAGTAGCACTCAGGTGAGAAGTACGGGAAGCAGATATACCCAGTCCGCTGGCAGAGCCCTACGGGGACCAGACTATCCGGCTGTCACGCCTGAATGTTTGCAACCGCGGCCGAGCTAGGCAGGGGCAATTGTGCAGCAATGCAAACTGCATAACCTGTCCAAATTTCACGGGTGTACAAGAAACCACGGGGGATTTACAAGGAGATGTTCACCCGGAACAGCCGGAGGCCTGCCGGCAGCAAGATTCCGGAATTCTTCCTGAGAAGCCTTGAAAGCAGTGAAATGCTCCTATGTTGCAATAACTCAGAAACTCATTCTGAGTGTTCCTGGCAGAGGTCATTCGGCTGAACACAACCGTGGACTAATTAGAGCAAGATGTAGGCACTTCCGTCAATAGTGCTGAGAGTGGTGGCGTGCCAAACAACTGAGCTCTAGTTCTCAACAGTTTCACAAAGTGCCATAAGTTGAGGTTCAACTTACTGCTCCGGTTGAGTAGAGTGTAGCCGTCAAAGCTGGAATCAGTATCACTCAGGTGAGAAGAACGGGAACCAGATATACCCAGTCGGCTGGCAGAGTCCTACGGGGACCAGCCTATCTGGCTGCCACGCCTGAATGTTTGCAAGCGCGGCCGAGTGAGGCAGGCCCAATTGTGCATCAATGCAAACTGCATAACCTGGCCAAATTTCACGGGTGTACAAGAAACCACGGGGGATTTACAAGGAGATGTTCACCCGGAACAGGTGGAGACCTGCCGGCAGCAAGATTCCGGAATTCTTCCAGAGAAGCCTTGAAAGCAGTGAAACGCTCCTATGTTCCAATAACTCAGAACCTCATTCTGAGTGTTCCTGGCAGAGGTCATTCGGCTGAACACAACCGTGGACTAATTAGAGCCAGATGTAGGCAGTGCCGTCCATAGTGCTGGATGGACAGTGGTGGCGTGCCAAACAACTGAGCTCTAGTTCTCAACAGTTTCACAAAGTGCCATAAGTTGAGGTTCAACTTACTGCTCCGGTTGAGTAGAGTGTAGCCCTCAAAGCTGGAATCAGTAGTACTCAGGTGAGAAGAACGGGAAGCAGATATACCCAGTCGGCTGGCAGAGTCCTACGGGGACCAGCCTATCTGGCTGCCACGCCTGAATGTTTGCAACCGCGGCCGAGCTTGGCAGGCGCAATTGTGCAGCAATGCAAACTGTATAACCTGGCCGCAATTCACGGGTGTACAAGAAACCACGGGGGATTTACAAGGAGATGTTCACCCGGAAGAGCCGGAGGCCTGCCGGCAGCAATATTCCGGAATTCTTCCTGAGAAGCCTTGAAAGCAGTGAAACGCTCCTATGTTGCAATAACTCAGAACCTCATTCTGAGTGTTCACGGCAGAGGTCATTCGGCAGAATACAACCGTGGACTAATTAGAGCCAGAAGTAGCCAGTGCCGTCCATAGTGCTGGATGGAGAGTGGTGGCGTGCCAAACAACTGAGTTCTAGTTCTCAACAGTTTCACAAAGTGCCATAAGTTGAGGTTCAACTTACTGCTCCGGTTGAGTAGAGTGTAGCCGTCAAAGCTGAAATCAGTAGCACTCAGGTGAGAAGAACGGGAAGCAGATATACCCAGTCCGCTGGCAGAGTCCTAGGGGGCCAGTCTATCTGGCTGCCACGCCTGAATGTTTGCAAACGCGGCCGAGCTAGGCAGGCGCAATTGTGCAGCAATGCAAACTGCATAACCTGGCCAAATTTCACGGGTGTACAAGAAACCACGGGGGATTTACAAGGAGATGTTCACCCGGAACAGCCGGAGGCCTGCCGGCAGCAAGATTCCAGAATCCTTCCTGAGAAGCCTTGAAAGCAGTTAAACGCTCCTATGTTGCAATAACTCAGAACATCATTCTTAGTGTTCCCGGTAGAGGTCATTAGGCTGAACACAACCGTGGACTAATTAGAGCCAGATGTAGGCAGTGCCGTCCATATTGCTGGATGGATAGTGGTGGCGTTCCAAACAACAGAGCACTATTTCTCAACAGTTTCACAAAGTGCCATAAGTTGAGGTTCAACTTACTGCTCCGGTTGAGTAGAGTGTAGCCGTCAAAGCTAGAATCAGTAGCACTCAGGTGAGAAGAACGGGAAGCAGATATACCCAGTCGGCTGGCAGAGTCCTACGGGGACCAGCCTATCTGGCTGCCACGCCTGAATGTTTGCAAGGGCGGCCGAGCGAGGCAGGCCCAATTGTGCAGCAATGCAAACTGTATAACCTGGCCGCAATTCACGGGTGTACAAGAAACCACGGGGGATTTACAAGGAGATGTTCACCCGGAAGAGCCGGAGGCCTGCCGGCAGCAATATTCCGGAATTCTTCCTGAGAAGCCTTGAAAGCAGTGAAACGCTCCTATGTTGCAATAACTCAGAACCTCATTCTGAGTGTTCACGGCAGAGGTCATTCGGCAGAATACAACCGTGGACTAATTAGAGCCAGAAGTAGCCAGTGCCGTCCATAGTGCTGGATGGAGAGTGGTGGCGTGCCAAACAACTGAGTTCTAGTTCTCAACAGTTTCACAAAATGCCGTAAGTTGAGGTTCAACTTAATGCTCCGGTTGAGTAGAGTGTAGAAGTCAAAGCTGGAATCAGTAGCACTCAGGTGAGAAGAACGGGAAGCAGATATACCCAGTCTGCTGGCAGTGTCCTACGGGGACCAGCCTATCTGGCTGCCACGCCCGAATGTTTGTAACCGTGGCCGAGATAGGCAGGCGCAATTGAGCAGCAATGCAAACTGCATAACCTGTCCAAATTTCACGGGTGTACAAGCAACCACGGGGGATTTACAAGGAGATGTTCACCCGGAACAGCCGGAGGCCTGCCGGCAGCAAGATTCCGGAATTCTTCCTGAGAAGCCTTGAAGGCAGTGAAACACTCCTATGTTGCAATAACTCAGAACCTCATTCTGAGTGTTGCCGGCAGAGGTCATTCGGCTGAACACAACCGTGGACTAATTAGAGCCAGATGTAGGCAGTTCCGTCCATAGTGCTGGATGGACATTGGTATCGTGCCAAACAACTGAGCTCTAGTTCTCAACAGTTTCACAAAGTGCCATAAGTTGAGGTTCAACTTACTGCTCCGGTTGAGTAGTGTGTAGCCTTCAAAGCTGAAATCAGTAGCACTCAGGTGAGAAGAACGGGAACCAGATATACCCAGTCCGCTGGCAGAGTCCTACGGGGACCAGACTATCCGGCTGTCACGCCTGAATGTTTGCAACCGCGGCCGAGCTAGGCAGGGGCAATTGTGCAGCAATGCAAACTGCATAACCTGTCCAAATTTCACGGGTGTACAAGAAACCACGGGGGATTTACAAGGAGATGTTCACCCGGAACAGCCGGAGGCCTGCCGGCAGCAAGATTCCGGAATTCTTCCTGAGAAGCCTTGAAAGCAGTGAAATGCTCCTATGTTGCAATAACTCAGAAACTCATTCTGAGTGTTCCTGGCAGAGGTCATTCGGCTGAACACAACCGTGGACTAATTAGAGCCAGATGTAGGCACTGCCGTCAATAGAGCTGGATAGAGAGTGGTGGCGTGCCAAACAACTGAGCTCTAGTTCTCAACAGTTTCACAAAGTGCCATAAGTTGAGGTTCAACTTACTGCTCCGGTTGAGTAGAGTGTAGCCGTCAAAGCTGGAATCAGTAGCACTCAGGTGAGAAGAACGGGAACCAGATATACCCAGTCGGCTGGCAGAGTCCTACGGGGACCAGCCTATCTGGCTGCCACGCCTGAATGTTTGCAAGCGCGGCCGAGTGAGGCAGGCCCAATTGTGCAGCAATGCAAACTGCATAACCTGGCCAAATTTCACGGGTGTACAAGAAACCACGGGGGATTTACAAGGAGATGTTCACCCGGAACAGCTGGAGACCTGCCAGCAGCAAGATTCCGGAATTCTTCCAGAGAAGCCTTGAAAGCAGTGAAACGCTCCTATGTTCCAATAACTCAGAACCTCATTCTGAGTGTTCCTGGCAGAGGTCATTCGGCTGAACACAACCGTGGACTAATTAGAGCCAGATGTAGGCAGTGCCGTCCATAGTGCTGGATGGAGAGTGGTGGCGTGCCAAACAACTGAGCTCTAGTTCTCAACAGTTTCACAAAGTGCCATAAGTTGAGGTTCAACTTACTGCTCCGGTTGAGTAGAGTGTAGCCGTCAAAGCTGGAATCAGTAGCACTCAGGTGAGAAGAACGGGAAGCAGATATACCCAGTCGGCTGGCAGAGTCCTACGGGGACCAGCCTATCTGGCTGCCACGCCTGAATGTTTGCAACCGCGGCCGAGCTAGGCAGGCGCAATTGTGCAGCAATGCAAACTGTATAACCTGGCCGCAATTCACGGGTGTACAAGAAACCACGGGGGATTTACAAGGAGATGTTCACCCGGAAGAGCCGGAGGCCTGCCGGCAGCAATATTCCGGAATTCTTCCTGAGAAGCCTTGAAAGCAGTGAAACGCTCCTATGTTGCAATAACTCAGAACCTCATTCTGAGTGTTCACGGCAGAGGTCATTCGGCAGAATACAACCGTGGACTAATTAGAGCCAGAAGTAGCCAGTGCCGTCCATAGTGCTGGATGGAGAGTGGTGGCGTGCCAAACAACTGAGTTCTAGTTCTCAACAGTTTCACAAAGTGCCATAAGTTGAGGTTCAACTTACTGCTCCGGTTGAGTAGAGTGTAGCCGTCAAAGCTGAAATCAGTAGCACTCAGGTGAGAAGAACGGGAAGCAGATATACCCAGTCCGCTGGCAGAGTCCTAGGGGGCCAGCCTATCTGGCTGCCACGCCTGAATGTTTGCAACCGCGGCCGAGCTAGGCAGGCGCAATTGTGCAGCAATGCAAACTGCATAACCTGGCCAAATTTCACGGGTGTACAAGAAACCACGGGGGATTTACAAGGAGATGTTCACCCGGAACAGCCGGAGGCCTGCCGGCAGCAAGATTCCGGAATTCTTCCTGAGAAGCATTGAAAGCAGTGAAACGCTCCTATGTTGCAATAACTCAGAACCTCATTATGAGTGTTCCTGGCAGAGGTCATTCGACTGAACACAATCGTGGACTAATTAGAGCCAGATGTAGGCAGTGCCGTCCATAGTGCTGGATGGACAGTGGTGGCGTGCCAAACAACTGAGCTCTAGTTCTCAACACTTTCACAAAGTGCCATAAGTTGAGGTTCAACTTACGGCTCCGGTTGAGTAGAGTGTAGCCGTCAAAGCTGGAATCAGTAGCACTCAGGTGAGATGAACGGGAAGCAGATATACCCAGTCCGCTGGCAGAGTCCTACGGGGGCCAGCCTATCTGGCTGCCACGCCTGAATGTTTTCAACCGTGGCCGAGCTAGGCAGGGGCAATTGTGCAGCAATGCAAACTGCATAACCTGGCCAAATTTCACGGGTGTACAAGAAACCACGGGGGATTTACAAGGAGATGTTCACCCAGAACAGCCGGAGGCCTGCCGGCAGCAAGATTCCAGAATTCTTCCTGAGAAGCCTTGAAAGCAGTTAAACGCTCCTATGTTGCAATAACTCAGAACATCATTCTGAGTGTTCCCGGTAGAGGTCATTAGGCTGAACACAACCGTGGACTAATTAGAGCCAGATGTAGGCAGTGCCGTCCATATTGCTGGATGGATAGTGGTGGCGTTCCAAACAACAGAGCACTATTTCTCAACAGTTTCACAAAGTGCCATAAGTTGAGGTTCAACTTACTGCTCCGGTTGAGTAGAGTGTAGCCGTCAAAGCTAGAATCAGTAGCACTGAGGTGAGAAGAACGGGAAGCAGATATACCCAGTCCCCTGGCAGAGTCCTACGGGGACCAGGCTATCTGGCTGCCACGCCTGAATGTTTGTAACCGCGGCCGAGCTAGGCAGGGGCAATTGTGCAGCAACGCAAACTGCATAAACTGGCCAAATTTCGCGGGTGTACAAGAAACTTGGGGGATTTACAAGGAGATGTTCACCCGGAACAGCCGGAGGCCTGCCGGCATCAAGATTCCGGAATTCTTCCTGAGAAGCCTTGAAAGCAGTGAAACGCTCCTATGTTGCAGTAACTCAGAACCTCAATCTGAGTGTTCCCAGCAGAGGTCATTCGGCTGAACACAATCGTGGACTAATTAGAGCCAGATGTAGGCAGTGCCGTCCATAGTGCTGGATGGAGTGTGGTGGCGTGCCAAACAACTGAGTTCTAGTTCTCAACAGTTTCACAAAGTGCCATAAGTTGAGGTTCAACTTACTGCTCCGGTTGAGTAGAGTGTAGCCATCAAAGCTGGAATCAGTAGCACTCAGGTGAGAAGAACGGGAAGCAGATATACCCAGTCGGCTGGCAGAGTCCTACGGGGACCAGGCTATCTGGCTGCCACGCCTGAATATTTGCAAGGGCGGCCGAGCGAGGCAGGCCCAATTGTGCAGCAATGCAAACTGTATAACCTGGCCGCAATTCACGGGTGTACAAGAAACCACGGGGGATTTACAAGGAGATGTTCACCCGGAAGAGCCCGAGGCATGCCGGCAGCAATATTCCGGAATTCTTCCTGAGAAGCCTTGAAAGCAGTGAAACGCTCCTATGTTGCAATAACTCAGAACCTCATTCTGAGTGTTCACGGCAGAGGTCATTCGGCAGAATACAACCGTGGACTAATTAGAGCCAGAAGTAGCCAGTGCCGTCCATAGTGCTGGATGGAGAGTGGTGGCGTGCCAAACAACTGAGTTCTAGTTCTCAACAGTTTCACAAAGTGCCATAAGTTGAGGTTCAACTTACTGCTCCGGTTGAGTAGAGTGTAGCCGTCAAAGCTGAAATCAGTAGCACTCAGGTGAGAAGAACGGGAAGCAGATATACCCAGTCCGCTGGCAGAGTCCTAGGGGGCCAGCCTATCTGGCTGCCACGCCTGAATGTTTGCAACCGCGGCCGAGCTAGGCAGGCGCAATTGTGCAGCAATGCAAACTGCATAACCTGGCCAAATTTCACGGGTGTACAAGAAACCACGGGGGATTTACAAGGAGATGTTCACCCGGAACAGCCGGAGGCCTGCCGGCAGCAAGATTCCGGAATTCTTCCTGAGAAGCATTGAAAGCAGTGAAACGCTCCTATGTTGCAATAACTCAGAACCTCATTATGAGTGTTCCTGGCAGAGGTCATTCGACTGAACACAATCGTGGACTAATTAGAGCCAGATGTAGGCAGTGCCGTCCATAGTGCTGGATGGACTGTGGTGGCGTGCCAAACAACTGAGCTCTAGTTCTCAACAGTTTCACAAAGTGCCATAAGTTGAGGTTCAACTTACAGCTCCGGTTGAGTAGAGTGTAGCCGTCAAAGCTGGAATCAGTAGCACTCAGGTGAGATGAACGGGAAGCAGATATACCCAGTCCGCTGGCAGAGTCCTACGGGGGCCAGCCTATCTGGCTGCCACGCCTGAATGTTTTCAACCGTGGCCGAGCTAGGCAGGGGCAATTGTGCAGCAATGCAAACTGCATAACCTGGCCAAATTTCACGGGTGTACAAGAAACCACGGGGGATTTACAAGGAGATGTTCACCCGGAACAGCCGGAGGCCTGCCGGCAGCAAGATTCCAGAATTCTTCCTGAGAAGCCTTGAAAGCAGTTAAACGCTCCTATGTTGCAATAACTCAGAACATCATTCTGAGTGTTCCCGGTAGAGGTCATTAGGCTGAACACAACCGTGGACTAATTAGAGCCAGATGTAGGCAGTGCCGTCCATATTGCTGGATGGATAGTGGTGGCGTTCCAAACAACAGAGCACTATTTCTCAACAGTTTCACAAAGTGCCATAAGTTGAGGTTCAACTTACTGCTCCGGTTGAGTAGAGTGTAGCCGTCAAAGCTAGAATCAGTAGCACTGAGGTGAGAAGAACGGGAAGCAGATATACCCAGTCCCCTGGCAGAGTCCTACGGGGACCAGGCTATCTGGCTGCCACGCCTGAATGTTTGTAACCGCGGCCGAGCTAGGCAGGGGCAATTGTGCAGCAACGCAAACTGCATAAACTGGCCAAATTTCGCGGGTGTACAAGAAACTTGGGGGATTTACAAGGAGATGTTCACCCGGAACAGCCGGAGGCCTGCCGGCATCAAGATTCCGGAATTCTTCCTGAGAAGCCTTGAAAGCAGTGAAACGCTCCTATGTTGCAGTAACTCAGAACCTCAATCTGAGTGTTCCCAGCAGAGGTCATTCGGCTGAACACAATCGTGGACTAATTAGAGCCAGATGTAGGCAGTGCCGTCCATAGTGCTGGATGGAGTGTGGTGGCGTGCCAAACAACTGAGTTCTAGTTCTCAACACTTTCACAAAGTGCCATAAGTTGAGGTTCAACTTACTGCTCCGGTTGAGTAGAGTGTAGCCATGAAAGCTGGAATCAGTAGCACTCAGGTGAGAAGAACGGGAAGCAGATATACCCAGTCGGCTGGCAGAGTCCTACGGGGACCAGGCTATCTGGCTGCCACGCCTGAATATTTGCAAGGGCGGCCGAGCGAGGCAGGCCCAATTGTGCAGCAATGCAAACTGTATAACCTGGCCGCAATTCACGGGTGTACACGAAACCACGGGGGATTTACAAGGAGATGTTCACCCGGAAGAGCCCGAGGCATGCCGGCAGCAATATTCCGGAATTCTTCCTGAGAAGCCTTGAAAGCAGTGAAACGCTCCTATGTTGCAATAACTCAGAACCTCATTCTGAGTGTTCACGGCAGAGGTCATTCGGCAGAATACAACCGTGGACTAATTAGAGCCAGAAGTAGCCAGTGCCGTCCATAGTGCTGGATGGACAGTGGTGGCGTGCCAAACAACTGAGCTCTAGTTCTCAACATTTTCACAAAGTGCCATAAGTTGACGTTCAACTTACTGCTCCGGTTGAGTAGAGTGTAGCCGTCAAAGCTGGAATCAGTAGCACTCAGGTGAGAAGATCGGGAAGCAGATATACCCAGTCCGCTGGCAGAGTCCTACGGGGACAAGCCTATCTGGCTGCCACGCCTGAATGTTTGTAACCGCGGCCGAGCTAGGCAGGGGCAATTGTGCAGCAATGCAAACTGCATTAACTGGCCAAATTTCGCGGGTGTACAAGAAACCACGGGGGATTTACAAGGAGATGTTCACCCGGAACAGCCGGAGGCCTGCCGGCATCAAGATTCCGGAATTCTTCCTGAGAAGCCTTGAAAGCAGTGAAACGCTCCTATGTTGCAATAACTCAGAACCTCATTCTGAGTGTTCCCTGCAGAGGTCATTCGGCAGAACACAACCGTGGACTAATTAGAGCCAGAAGTAGGCAGTGCCGTCCATAGTGCTGGTTGGAGAGTGGTGGCGTGCCAAACAACTGAGTTCTAGTTCTCAACAGTTTCACAAAGTGCCATAAGTTGAGGTGCAACTTACTGCTCCGGTTGAGTAGAGTGTAGCCCTCAAACCTGGAATCAGTAGCACTCAGGTGAGAAGAACGGGAAGCAGATATACCCAGACAGCTGGCAGTATCCTACGGGGACCAGAATATCTGGCTACCACGCCTGAATGTTTGCAACCGCGGCCGAGCTAGGCAGGCGCAATTGTGCAGCAATGAAAACTGCATAACCTGGCCAAATTTCACGGGTGTACAAGAAACCACGGGGGATTTACAAGGAGTTGTTCACCCGGTAGAGACGGTGGCCTGCCGGCAGCAAGATTCCGTAATTCTTCCTAAGAAGCATTGAAAGCAGTGAAACGCTCCTATGTTGCAATAACTCAGAACCTCATTCTGAGTGTTGCCGGCATAGGTCATTCGGCTGAACACAACCGTGGACTAATTAGAGCCAGATGTAGGCAGTGCCGTCCATAGTGCTGGATGGACAGTGGTGGCGTGCCAAACAACTGAGCTCTAGTTCTCAACAGTTTCACAAAGTGCCATAAGTTGAGGTTCAACTTACTGCTCTGCTTGAGTAGAGTGCAGCCGTCAAAGCTGAAATCAGTAGCACTCAGGTGAGAAGAACGGGAAGCAGATATACCCAGTCGGCTGGCAGAGTCCTACGAGGACCAGCCTATCTGGCAGCCACGCCTGAATGTTTGCAACCGCGGCTGAGCTAGGCAGGAGCAATTGTGCAGCAATGCAAACTGCATAACCTGGCCACATTTCACGGGTGTACAAGAAACCACGGGGGATTTACAAGGAGATGTTCACCCAGAACAGCCAGAGGCCTGCTGCCAGCAAGATTGCGGAATTCTTCCTGAGAAGCCTTGAAAGCAGTGAAACGCTCCTATGTTGCAATAACTCAGAACCTCATTCTGAGTGTTGCCGGCAGAGGTCATTCGGCTGAACACAACCGTGGACTAATTAGAGCCAGATGTAGGCAGTGCCGTCCATAGTGCTGGATGGACAGTGGTGGCGTGCCAAACAACTGAGCTCTAGTTCTCATCACTTTCACAAAGTGCCATAAGTTGAGGTTCAACTTACTGCTCCGGTTGAGTAGAGTGCAGGCGTCAAAGCTGAAATCAGTAGCACTCAGGTGAGAAGAACGGGAAGCAGATATACCCAGTCGGCTGGCAGAGTCCTACGGGGACCAGCCTATCAGGCTGCCACGACTGAATGTTTGCAACCGCGGCCGAGCTAGGCAGGGGCACTTGTGCAGCAATGCAAACTGCATAACCTGGCCAAATTTCACGGGTGTACAAGAAACCACGGGGGATTTACAAGGAGATGTTCACCCGGAACAGCCGGAGGACTGCCGGCAGCAAGATTCCGGAATTCTTCCTGAGAAGCCTTGAAAGCAGTGAAACGCTCCTATGTTGCAATAACTCAGAACCTCATTTTGAGTGTTGCCGGCAGAGGTCATTCGACTGAACACAATCGTGGACTAATTAGAGCCAGATGTAGGCAGTGCCGTCCATAGTGCTGGATGGACAGTGGTGGCGAGCCAAACAACTGAGCTCTAGTTCTCAACATTTTCACAAAGTGCCATAAGTTGAGGTTCAACTTACTGCTCCGGTTGAGTAGAGTGTAGCCGTCAACGCTGGAATCAGTAGCACTCAGGTGAGAAGAACGGGAAGCAGATATACCCAGTCCGCTGGCAGAGTCCTACGGGGGCCAGCCTATATGGCTGCCACGCCTGAATGTTTGCAACCGCGGCCGAGCTAGGCAGGCGCAATTGTGCAGCAATGCAAACTGCATAACCTGTCCAAATTTCACGGGTGTACAAGAAACCACGGGGGATTTACAAGGAGATGTTCACCCGGAACAGCCGGAATCCTGCCGGCAGCAAGATTCCGGTATTCTTCCTGAGAAGCCTTGAAAGCAGTGAAACGCTCCTATGTTGCAGTAACTCAGAACCTCAATCTGAGTGTTCCCAGCAGAGGTCATTCGGCTGAAGACAATCGTGGACTAATTAGAGCCAGATGTAGGCAGTTCCGTCCATAGTGCTGGATGGACAGTGGTATCGTGCCAAACAACTGAGTTCTAGTTCTCAACAGTTTCACAAAGTGCCATAAGTTGAGGTTCAACTTACTGCTCCGGTTGAGTAGAGTGTAGCCGTCAAAGGTGAAATCAGTAGCACTCAGGTGAGAAGAACGGGAAGCAGATATACCCAGTCGGCTGGCAGAGTCCTACGGGGACCAGCCTATCTGGCTGCCACGCCTGAATGTTTGCAACCGTGGCCAAGCTAGCAGGGGCAATTGTGCAGAAATGCAAACTGCATAACCTGTCCAAATTTCAAGGGTGTACAAGAAACCACGGGGGATTTACAAGATGTTCACCCGGAAAAGCCGGAGGCCTGCCGGCAGCAAGATTCCGGAATTCTTCCTGAGAAGCCTTGAAAGCAGTGAAACGCTCCAATGTTGCAATAACTCAGAACCTCATTCTGAGTGTTGCCGGCAGAGGTCATTCGGCTGAACACAACCGTGGACTAATTAGAGCCAGATGTAGGCAGTGCCGTCCATAGTGCTGGATGGACAGTGGTGGCGTGCCAAACAACTGAGCTCTAGTTCTCAACAGTTTCACAAAGTGCCATAAGTTCAGGTTCAACTTACTGCTCTGCTTGAGTAGAGTGCAGCCGTCAAACCTGAAATCAGTAGCACTCAGGTGAGAAGAACGGGAAGCAGATATACCCAGTCCGCTGGCAGAGTCCTACGGGCCCAGCCTTTATGGCTGCCACGCCTGAATGTTTGCAACCGCGGCCGAGCTAGGCAGGCGCAATTGTGCAGCAATGCAAACTGCATAACCTGGCCAAATTTCACGGGTGTACAAGAAACCACGGGGGATTTACAAGGAGATGTTCACCCGGAACAGCCGGAGGCCTGCCGGCAGCAAGATTCCGGAATTCTTCCTGAGAAGCCTTGAAGGCAGTGAAACGCTCCTATGTTGCAATAACTCAGAACATCATTCTGAGTGTCCCCGGCAGAGGTCATTCGGCTGAAGACAATCGTGGACTAATTAGAGCCAGAAGTAGGCAATGCCGTCCATAGTGCTGGATGGAGACTGGTGGCGTGCCAAACAACTGAGCTCTAGTTCTCAACATTTTCACCAAGTGCCATAAGTTGAGGTTCAACTTACTGCTCCGGTTGAGTAGAGTGTAGCCGTTAAAGCTGAAATCAGTAGCACTCAGCTGAGAAGAACGGGAAGCAGATACACCCAGTCCGCTGGCAGAGTCCTACGGGGACCAGCCTATCTGGCTGCCACGCCTGAATGTTTTTAACCGTGGCCGAGCTAGGCAGGGGCAATTGTGCAGCAATGCAAACTGCATAACCTGGCCAAATTTCGCGGGTGTACAAGAAACCACGGGGTTTTACAAGGAGATGTTCACCCGGAACAGCCGGAGGCCTGCCGGCATCAAGATTCCGGAATTCTTCCTGAGAAGCCTTGAAAGCAGTGAAACGCTCCTATGTTGCAGTAACTCAGAACCTCAATCTGAGTGTTCCCAGCAGAGGTCATTCCGCTGAACACAATCGTGGACTAATTAGAGCCAGATGTAGGCAGTTCCGTCCATAGTGCTGGATGGACATTGGTATCGTGCCAAACAACTGAGCTCTAGTTCTCAACAGTTTCACAAAGTGCCATAAGTTGAGGTTCAACTTACTGCTCCGGTTGAGTAGAGTGTATCCTTTAAAGCTGAAATCAGTAGCACTCAGGTGAGAAGAACGAGAACCAGATATACCCAGTCCCCTGGCAGAGTCCTAGGGGGACCAGACTATCCGGCTGTCACGCCTGAATGTTTGCAACCGCGGCCGAGCTAGGCAGGGGCAATTGTGCAGCAATGCAAACTGCATAACCTGGCCAAATTTCACGGGTGTACAAGAAACCACGGGGGATTTACAAGGAGATGTTCACCCGGAACAGCTGGAGGCCTGCCGGCAGCAAGATTCCGGAATTCTTCCTGAGAAGCCTTGAAAGCAGTGAAACGCTCCTATGTTGCAATAACTCAGAACCTCATTCTGAGTGTTCCTGGCAGAGGTCATTAGGCTGAACACAACCGTGGACTAATTAGAGCCAGATGTAGGCAGTGCCGTCCATAGTGCTGGATGGAGAGTGGTGGCGTGCCAAACAACTGAGCTCTAGTTCTCAACAGTTTCACAAAGTGCCATAAGTTGAGGTTCAACTTACTGCTCCGGTTGAGTAGAGTGTAGCCGTCAAAGCTGGAAGCAGTAGCACTCAGGTGAGAAGAACGGGAAGCAGATATACCCAGACGGCTGGCAGAGTCCTACGGGGACCAGCCTATCTGGCTGCCACGCCTGAATGTTTGCAACCGCGGCCGAGCTAGGCAGGCGCAATTGTGCAGCAATGCAAACTGCATAACCTGGCCGCACTTCACGGGTGTACAAGAAACCACGGGGGATTTACAAGGAGATGTTCACCCGGAAGAGCCCGAGGCCTGCCGGCAGCAAGATTCCGGAATTCTTCCTGAGAAGCCTTGAAAGCAGTGAAACGCTCCTATCTTGCAATAACTCAGAACCTCATTCTGAGTGTTCCTGGCAGAGGTCATTCGGCAGAATACAACCGTGGACTAATTAGAGCCAGAAGTAGCCAGTGCCGTCCATAGTGCTGGATGGAGAGTGGTGGCGTGCCAAACAACTGAGTTCTAGTTCTCAACAGTTTCACAAAGTGCCATCAGTTGAGGTTCAACTTACTGCTCTGCTTGAGTAGAGTGTAGCCGTCAAAGCTGGAATCAGTAGCACTCAGGTGAGAAGAACGGGAAGCAGATATACCCAGTCCGCTGGCAGAGTCCTACGGGGACCAGCTTATCTGGCTGCCACGACTGAATGTTTGTAACCGCGGCCGAGCTAGGCAGGGAGAATTGTGCAGCAATGCAAACTACATAACCTGGCCAAATTTCACGGGTGTACAAGAAACCACGGGGGATTTACAAGGAGATGTTCACCCGGAACAGCCGGAGGCCTGCCGGCAGCAAGATTCCGGTATTCTTCCTGAGAATCCTTGAAAGCAGTGAAACGCTCCTTTGTTGCAGTAACTCAGAACCTCAATCTGAGTGTTCCCAGCAGAGGTCATTCGGCTGAACACAATCGTGGACTAATTAGAGCCAGATGTAGGCAGTTCCGTCCATAGTGCTGGATGGACAGTGGTATCGTGCCAAACAACTGAGTTCTAGTTCTCAACAGTTTCACAAAGTGCCATAAGTTGAGGTTCAACTTACTGCTCCGGTTGAGTAGAGTGTAGCCGTCAAAGCTGAAATAAGTAGCACTCAGGTGAGAAGAACGGGAAGCAGATATACCCAGTCGGCTGGCAGAGTCCTACGGGGACCAGCCTATCTGGCTGCCACGCCTGAATGTTTGCAACCGCGGCCGAGGTAGCAGGGGCAAATGTGCAGAAATGCAAACTGCATAACCTGTCCAAATTTCACGGGTGTACAAGAAACCACGGTGGATTTACAAGGAGATGTTCACCCGGAAAAGCCGGAAGCCTACCGGCAGCAAGATTCTTGAATTCTTCCTGAGAAGCCTTGAAAGCAGTGAAAAGCTCCTATGTTGCAATAACTCAGAACCTCATTCTGAGTGTTGCCGGCAGAGGTCATTCGGCTGAACACAACCGTGGACTAATTAGAGCCAGATGTAGGCAGTGCCGTCCATAGTGCTGGATGGACAGTGGTGGCGTGCCAAACAACTGAGCTCTAGTTCTCAACAGTTTCACAAAGTGCCATAAGTTGAGGTTCAACTTACTGCTCTGCTTGAGTAGAGTGCAGCCGTCAAAGCTGAAATCAGTAGCACTCAGTTGAGAAGAACGGGAAGCAGATATACCCAGTCGGCTGGCAGAGTCCTACGGGGGCCAGCCTATATGGTTGCCTCGCCTGAATGTTTGCAACCGCGGCCGAACTAGGCAGGCGCAATTGTGCAGCAATGCAAACTGCATAACCTGTCCAAATTTCACGGGTGTACAAGAAACCACGGGGGATTTACAAGGAGATGTTCACCCGGAACAGCCGGAGGCCTGCCGGAAGCAAGATTCCTGTATTCTTCCTGAGAAGCCTTGAAAGCAGTGAAAGGCTCCTATGTTGCAGTAACTCAGAACCTCAATCTGAGTGTTCCCAGCAGAGGTCATTCGGCTGAACACAATCGTGGACTAATTAGAGCCAGATGTAGGCAGTTCCGTCCATAGTGCTGGATGGACAGTGGTATCGTGCCAAACAACTGAGTTCTAGTTCTCAACAGTTTCACAAAGTGCCATAAGTTGAGGTTCAACTTACTGCTCCGGTTGAGTAGAGTGTAGCCGTCAAAGCTGAAATCAGTAGCACTCAGGTGAGAAGAACGGGAAGCAGATATACCCAGTCGGCTGGCAGAGTCCTACGGGGACCAGCCTATCTGGCTGCCACGCCTGAATGTTTGCAACCGCGGCCAAGCTAGCAGGGGCAATTGTGCAGAAATTCAAACTGCATAACCTGTCCAAATTTCAAGGGTGTACAAGAAACCACGGGGGATTTACAAGGAGATGTTCACCCGGAAAAGCCGGAGGCCTGCCGGCAGCAAGATTCCGGAATTCTTCCTGAGAAGCCTTGAAAGCAGTGAAACGCTCCTATGTTGCAATAACTCAGAACCTCATTCTGAGTGTTGCCGGCAGAGGTCATTCGGCTGAACACAACCGTGGACTAATTAGAGCCAGATGTAGGCAGTGCCGTCCATAGTGCTGGATGGACAGTGGTGGCGTGCCAAACAACTGAGCTCTAGTTCTCAACAGTTTGACAAAGTGCCATAAGTTGAGGTTCAACTTACTGCTCTGCTTGAGTAGAGTGCAGCCGTCAAAGCTGAAATCAGTAGCACTCAGGTGAGAAGAACGGGAAGCAGATATACCTAGTCCGCTGGCAGAGTCCTACGGGGACCAGCTTATTTGGCTGCCACGACTGAATGTTTGTAACCGCGGCCGAGCTAGGCAGGGACAATTGTGCAGCAATGCAAACTGCATAACCTGTCCAAATTTCACGGGTGTACAAGAAACCACGGGGGATTTACAAGGAGATGTTCACCCGGAACAGCCGGAGGCCTGCCGGCAGCAAGATTCCGGAATTCTTCCTGAGAAGCCTTGAAAGCAGTGAAACGCTCCTATGTTGCAATAACTCAGAACCTCATTCTGAGTGTTCCTGGCAGAGGTCATTCGGCTGAACACAACGGTGGACTAATTAGAGCCAGATGTAGGCAGTGCCGTCCATAGTGCTGGATAGAGAGTGGTGGCGTGCCAAACAACTGAGCTCTAGTTCTCAACAGTTTCACAAAGTTCCATAAGTTGAGGTTCAACTTACTGCTCCGGTTGAGTAGAGTGTAGCCGTCAAAGCTGGAATCAGTAGCACTCAGGTGAGAAGAACGGGAAGCAGATATACCCAGTCGGCTGGCAGAGTCCTACGGGGACCAGCCTATATGGCTGCCACGCCTGAATGTTTGCAAGCGCGGCCGAGCGAGGCAGGCCCAATTGTGCAGCAATGCAAACTGCATAACCTGGCCAAATTTCACGGGTGTACAAGAAACCACGGGGGATTTACAAGGAGATGTTCACCCGGAAGAGCCGGAGGCCTGCCGGCAGCAATATTCCGGAATTCTTCCTGAGAAGCCTTGAAAGAAGTGAAACGCTCCTATGTTGCAATAACTCAGAACCTCATTCTGAGTGTTCCTGGCAGAGGTCATTCGGCTGAACACAACCGTGGACTAATTAGAGCCAGATGTAGGCAGTGCCGTCCATAGTGCTGGATGGCCAGTGGTGGCGTGCCAAACAACTGAGCTCTAGTTCTCATCACTTTCACAAAATGCCATAAGTTGAGGTTCAACTTACTGCTCCGGTTGAGTAGAGTGCAGCCGTCAAAGCTGAAATCAGTAGCACTCAGGTGAGAAGAACGGGAAGCAGATATACCCAGTCCGCTGGCAGAGTCCTACGGGGACCAGCCTATCTGGCTGCCACGCCTGAATGTTTGCAACCGCGGCCGAGCTAGGCAGGGGCAATTGTGCAGCAATGCAAACTGCATAACCTGGCCAAATTTCACGGGTGTACAAGAAACCACGGGGGATTTACAAGGAGATGTTCACCCGGAAGAGCCGGAGGCTTGCCGGCAGGAAGATTCGGGAATTCTTCCTGAGAAGCCTTGAAAGCAGTGAAACGCTCCTATGTTGCAATAACTCAGAACCTCATTCTGAGTGATCCTGGCAGAGGTCATTCGGCTGAACACAACCGTGGACTAATTAGAGCCAGATATAGGCCGTGCCGTCCATAGTGCTGGATGGAGAGTGGTGGCGTGCCAAACAACTGAGCTCTAGTTCTCAACAGTTTCACAAAGTGCCATAAGTTGAGGTTCAACTTACTGCTCCGGTTGAGTAGAGTGTAGCCGTCAAAGCTGGAATCAGTAGCACTCAGGTGAGAAGAACGGGAAGCAGAAATACCCAGTCGGCTGGCAGAGTCCTACGGGGACCAGCCTATCTGGCTGCCACGCCTGAATGTTTGCAACCGCGGCCGAGCTAGGCAGGCGCAATTGTTCAGCAATGCAAACTGCATAACCTGGCCGCACTTCACCGGTGTACAAGAAACCACGGGGGATTTACAAGGAGATGTTCACCCGGAATAGCCGGAGTCCTGCCGGCAGCAAGATTCCGGAATTCTTCCTGAGAAGCCTTGAAATCAGTGAAACGCTCCTATGTTGCAATAACTCAGAACCTCATTCTGAGTGTTGCCGGCATAGGTCATTCGGCTGAACACAACCGTGGACTAATTAGAGCCAGATGTAGGCAGTGCCGTCCATAGTGCTGGATGGACAGTGGTGGCGTGCCAAACAACTGAGCTCTAGTTCTCAACAGTTTCACAAAGTGCCATAAGTTGAGGTTCAACTTACTGCTCTGCTTGAGTAGAGTGCAGCCGTCAAAGCTGAAATCAGTAGCACTCAGGTGAGAAGAACGGGAAGCAGATATACCCAGTCGGCTGGCAGAGTCCTACGAGGACCAGCCTATCTGGCAGCCACGCCTGAATGTTTGCAACCGCGGCTGAGCTAGGCAGGCGCAATTGTGCAGCAATGCAAACTGCATAACCTGGCCACATTTCACGGGTGTACAAGAAACCACGGGGGATTTACAAGGAGATGTTCACCCGGAACAGCCAGAGGCCTGCTGGCAGCAAGATTGCGGAATTCT
Source organism: Dipodomys merriami (assembly GCF_024711535.1). NCBI lineage: Eukaryota > Metazoa > Chordata > Mammalia > Rodentia > Heteromyidae > Dipodomys > Dipodomys merriami. The sequence continues at coordinate 1,179,667 of NW_027204481.1, forward strand.
TCCTGAGAAGCCTTGAAAGCAGTGAAACGCTCCTATGTTGCAATAACTCAGAACCTCATTCTGAGTGTTGCCGGCAGAGGTCATTCGGCTGAACACAACCGTGGACTAATTAGAGCCAGATGTAGGCAGTGCCGTCCATAGTGCTGGATGGACAGTGGTGGCGTGCCAAACAACTGAGCTCTAGTTCTCAACAGTTTCACAAAGTGCCATAAGTTGAGGTTCAACTTTCTGCTGTGCTTGAGTAGAGTGCAGCCGTCAAAGCTGAAATCAGTAGCACTCAGGTGAGAAGAACGGGAAGCAGATATACCCAGTCCGCTGGCAGAGTCCTACGGGGACCAGCCTATCTGGCTGCCACGCCTGAATGTTTGTAACCGCGGCCGAGCTAGGCAGCGAAAATTGTGCAGCAATGCAAACTGCATAACCTGGCCAAATTTCACGGGTGTACAAGAAACCACGGGGGATTTACAAGAAGATGTTCACCCGGTCGGGCCGGTGGCCTGCCGGCCACAAGATTCCGGAATTCTTCCTAAGAAGCATTGAAAGCAGTGAAACGCTCCTATGTTGCAATAACTCAGAACCTCATTCTGAGTGTTGCCGGCATAGGTCATTCGGCTGAACACAACCGTGGACTAATTAGAGCCAGATGTAGGCAGTGCTGTCCATAGTGCTGGATGGACAGTGGTGGCGTGCCAAACAACTGAGCTCTAGTTCTCAACAGTTTCACAAAGTGCCATAAGTTGAGGTTCAACTTACTGCTCTGCTTGAGTAGAGTGCAGCCGTCAAAGCTGAAATCAGTAGCACTCAGGTGAGAAGAACGGGAAGCAGATATACCCAGTCGGCTGGCAGAGTCCTACAAGGACCAGCCTATCTGGCAGCCACGTCTGAATGTTTGTAACCGCGGCCGAGCTAGGCAGGGACAATTGTGCAGCAATGCAAACTGCATAACCTGGCCAAACTTCACGGGTGTACAAGAAACCACGGGGGATTTACAAGGAGATGATCACCCGGAACAGCCGGAGGCCTGCCGGTAGCAAGATTCCGGAATTCTTCCTGAAAAGCCTTGAAAGCAGTGAAACGCTCCTATGTTGCAGTAACTCAGAACCTCAATCTGAGTGTTCCCAGCAGAGGTAATTCGGCTGAACACAATCGTGGACTAATTAGAGCCAGATGTAGGCAGTTCCGTCCATCGTGCTGGATGGACAGTGGTATCGTGCCAAACAACTGAGTTCTAGTTCTCAACAGTTTCACAAAGTGCCATAAGTTGAGGTTCAACTTACTGCTCCGGTTGAGTAGAGTGTAGCCGTCAAAGCTGAAATCAGTAGCACTCAGGTGAGAAGAACGGGAAGCAGATATACCCAGTCCGCTGGCAGAGTCCTACGGGGACCAGCCTATCTGGCTGCCACGCCTGAATGTTTGCAACCGCGGCCGAGCTAGCAGGGGCAATTGTGCAGAAATGCAAACTGCATAACCTGTCCAAATTTCACGGGTGTACAAGAAACCACGGGGGATTTACAAGGAGATGTTCACCTGGAACAGCCGGAGGCCTGCCGGCAGCAAGATTCCGGAATTCTTCCTGAGAAGCCTTGAAAGCAGTGAAACGCTCCTATGTTGCAATAACTCAGAACCTCATTCTGAGTGATCCTGGCAGAGGTCATTCGGCTGAACACAACCGTGGACTAATTAGAGCCAGATGTAGGCAGTGCCGTCCATAGTGCTGGATGGACAGTGGTGGCGTGCCAAACAACTGAGCTCTAGTTCTCATCACTTTCACTAAGTGCCATAAGTTGAGGTTCAACTTACTGCTCCGGTTGAGTAGAGTGCAGCCGTCAAAGCTGAAATCAGTAGCACTCAGGTGAGAAGAACGGGAAGCAGATATACCCAGTCGGCTGGCAGAGTCCTACGGGGACCAGCCTATCAGGCTGCCACGACTGAATGTTTGCAACCGCGGCCCAGCTAGGCAGGCCCAATTGTGCAGCAATGCAAACTGCATAACCTGGCCAAATTTCACGGGTGTACAAGAAACCACGGGGGATTTACAAGGAGATGTTCACCCGGAAGAGCCGGAGGCTTGCCGGCAGCAAGATTCGGGAATTCTTCCTGAGAAGCCTTGAAAGCAGTGAAACGCTCCTATGTTGCAATAACTCAGAACCTCAATCTGAGTGTTCCCGGCAGAGGTCATTCGGCTGAACACAACCGTGGACTAATTAGAGCCAGATGTAGGCAGTGCCTTCCATAGTGCTGGATGGACAGTGGTGGCGTGCCAAACAACTGAGCTCTTGTTCTCAACAGTTTCACAAAGTGCCATAAGTTCAGGTTCAACTTACTGCTCTGCTTGAGTAGAGTGCAGCCGTCAAACCTGAAATCAGTAGCACTCAGGTGAGAAGAACGGGAAGCAGATATACCCAGTCCGCTGGCAGAGTCCTACGGGCCCAGCCTTTATGGCTGCCACGCCTGAATGTTTGCAACCGCGGCCGAGCTAGGCAGGCGCAATTGTGCAGCAATGCAAACTGCATAACCTGGCCAAATTTCACGGGTGTACAAGAAACCACGGGGGATTTACAAGGAGATGTTCACCCGGAACAGCCGGAGGCCTGCCGGCAGCAAGATTCCGGAATTCTTCCTGAGAAGCCTTGAAGGCAGTGAAACGCTCCTATGTTGCAATAACTCAGAACCTCATTCTGAGTGTTGCCGGCAGAGGTCATTCGGCTGAACACAATCGTGGACTAATTAGAGCCAGAAGTAGGCAATGCCGTCCATAGTGCTGGATGGAGAGTGGTGGCGTGCCAAACAACTGAGCTCTAGTTCTCAACATTTTCACAAAGTGCCATAAGTTGAGGTTCAACTTACTGCTCCGGTTGAGTAGAGTGTAGCCGTCAAAGCTGAAATCAGTAGCACTCAGGTGAGAAGAACGGGAAGCAGATACACCCAGTCCGCTGGCAGAGTCCTACGGGGACCAGCCTATCTGGCTGCCACGCCTGAATGTTTTTAACCGTGGCCGAGCTAGGCAGGGGCAATTGTGCAGCAATGCAAACTGCATAACCTGGCCAAATTTCGCGGGTGTACAAGAAACCACGGGGTTTTACAAGGAGATGTTCCCCCGGAACAGCCGGAGGCCTGCCGGCATCAAGATTCCGGAATTCTTCCTGAGAAGCCTTGAAAGCAGTGAAACGCTCCTATGTTGCAGTAACTCAAAACCTCAATCTGAGTGTTCCCAGCAGAGGTCATTCGGCTGAACACAATCGTGGACTAATTAGAGCCAGATGTAGGCAGTTCCGTCCATAGTGCTGGATGGACATTGGTATCGTGCCAAACAACTGAGCTCTAGTTCTCAACAGTTTCACAAAGTGCCATAAGTTGAGGTTCAACTTACTGCTCCGGTTGAGTAGAGTGTATCCTTCAAAGCTGAAATCAGTAGCACTCAGGTGAGAAGAACGGGAACCAGATATACCCAGTCCCCTGGCAGAGTCCTACGGGGACCAGACTATCCGGCTCTCACGCCTGAATGTTTGCAACCGCGGCCGAGCTAGGCAGGGGCAATTGTGCAGCAATGCAAACTGCATAACCTGGCCAAATTTCACGGGTGTACAAGAAACCACGGGGGATTTACAAGGAGATGTTCACCCGGAACAGCTGGAGGCCTGCCGGCAGCAAGATTCCGGAATTCTTCCTGAGAAGCCTTGAAAGCAGTGAAACGCTCCTATGTTGCAATAACTCAGAACCTCATTCTGAGTGTTCCTGGCAGAGGTCATTAGGCTGAACACAACCGTGGACTAATTAGAGCCAGATGTAGGCAGTGCCGTCCATAGTGCTGGATGGAGAGTGGTGGCGTGCCAAACAACTGAGCTCTAGTTCTCAACAGTTTCACAAAGTGCCATAAGTTGAGGTTCAACTTACTGCTCCGGTTGAATAGAGTGTAGCCGTCAAAGCTGGAATCAGTAGCACTCAGGTGAGAAGAACGGGAAGCAGATATACCCAGACGGCTGGCAGAGTCCTACGGGGACCAGCCTATCTGGCTGCCACGCCTGAATGTTTGCAACCGCGGCCGAGCTAGGCAGGCGCAATTGTGCAGCAATGCAAACTGCATAACCTGGCCGCACTTCACGGGTGTACAAGAAACCACGGGGGATTTACAAGGAGATGTTCACCCGGAACAGCTGGAGGCCTGCCGGCAGCAAGATTCCGGAATTCTTCCTGAGAAGCCTTGAAAGCAGTGAAACGCTCCTATCTTGCAATAACTCAGAACCTCATTCTGAGTGTTCCTGGCAGAGGTCATTCGGCAGAATACAACCGTGGACTAATTAGAGCCAGAAGTAGCCAGTGCCATCCATAGTGCTGGATGGAGAGTGGTGGCCTGCCAAACAACTGAGTTCTAGTTCTCAACAGTTTCACAAAGTGCCATAAGTTCAGGTTCAACTTACTGCTCTGCTTGAGTAGAGTGCAGCCGTCAAAGCTGAAATCAGTAGCACTCAGGTGAGAAGAACGCGAAGCAGATATAACCAGTCGGCTGGCAGAGTCCTACGGGGACCAGCTTATCTGGCTGCCACGACTGAATGTTTGTAACCGCGGCCGTGCTAGGCAGGGACAATTGTGCAGCAATGCAAACTACATAACCTGGCCAAATTTCACGGGTGTACAAGAAACCACGGGGGATTTACAAGGAGATGTTCACCCGGAACAGCCGGAGGCCTGCCGGCAGCAAGATTCCGGTATTCTTCCTGAGAAGCCTTGAAAGCAGTGAAACGCTCCTTTGTTGCAGTAACTCAGAACCTCAATCTGAGTGTTCCCAGTAGAGGTCATTCGGCTGAACACAATCGTGGACTAATTAGAGCCAGATGTAGGCAGTTCCGTCCATAGTGCTGGATGGACAGTGGTATCGTGCCAAACAACTGAGTTCTAGTTCTCAACAGTTTCACAAAGTGCCATAAGTTGAGGTTCAACTTACTGCTCCGGTTGAGTAGAGTGTAGCCGTCAAAGCTGAAATCAGTAGCACTCAGGTGAGAAGAACGGGAAGCAGATATACCCAGTCGGCTGGCAGAGTCCTACAGGGACCAGCCTATCTGGCTGCCACGCCTGAATGTTTGCAACCGCGGCCGAGCTAGCAGGGGCAAATGTGCAGAAATGCAAACTGCATAACCTATCCAAATTTCACGGGTGTACAAGAAACCACGGGGGATTTACAAGGAGATGTTCACCCGGAAAAGCCGGAAGCCTGCCTGTAGCAAGATTCTGGAATTCTTCCTGAGAAGCCTTGAAAGCAGTGAAACGCTCCTATGTTGCAATAACTCAGAACCTCATTCTGAGTGTTGCCGGCAGAGGTCATTCGGCTGAACACAACCGTGGACTAATTAGAGCCAGATGTAGGCAGTGCCGTCCATAGTGCTGGATGGACAGTGGTGGCGTGCCAAACAACTGAGCTCTAGTTCTCAACAGTTTCACAAAGTGCCATAAGTTGAGGTTCAACTTACTGCTCTGCTTGAGTAGAGTGCAGCCGTCAAAGCTGAAATCAGTAGCACTCAGGTGAGAAGAACGGGAAGCAGAAATACCCAGTCGGCTGGCAGAGTCCTACGGGGACCAGCCTATCTGGCTGCCACGCCTGAATGTTTGCAACCGCGGCCGAGCTAGGCAGGCGCAATTGTGCAGCAATGCAAACTGCATAACCTGGCCGCACGTTTCCGGTGTACAAGAAACCACGGGGGATTTTCAAGGAGATGTTCACCCGGAATAGCCGGAGTCCTGCCGGCAGCAAGATTCCGGAATTCTTCCTGAGAAGCCTTGAAAGCAGTGAAACGCTCCTATGTTGCAATAACTCAGAACCTCATTCTGAGTGTTCCCGGCAGAGGTCATTCGGCAGAACACAACCGTGGACTAATTAGAGCCAGAAGTAGGCAGTGCCGTCTATAGTGCTGGATGGAGAGTGGTGGCGTGCCAAACAACTGAGTTCTAGTTCTCAACAGTTTCACAAAGTGCCATAAGTTGAGGTTCAACTTACTGCTCCGGTTGAGTAGAGTGTAGCCCTCAAACCTGGAATCAGTAGCACTCAGGTGAGAAGAACGGGAAGCAGATATACCCAGTCCGCTGGCAGATTCCTACGGGCCCAGCCTATCTGGCTGCCACGCCTGAATGTTTGTAACCGCGGCCGAGCTAGGCAGGGAAAATTGTGCAGCAATGCAAACTGCATAAGCTGGCCAAATTTCACGGGTGTACAAGAAACCACGGGGGATTTACAAGGAGATGTTCACCCGGAACAGCCAGAGGCCTGCTGGCAGCAAGATTGCGGAATTCTTCCTGAGAAGCCTTGAAAGCAGTGAAACGCTCCTATGTTGCAATAACTCAGGACCTCATTCTGAGTGTTGCCGGCAGAGGTCATTCGGCTGAACACAACCGTGGACTAATTAGAGCCAGATGTAGGCAGTGCCGTCCATAGTGCTGGATGGAGAGTGGTGGCGTGCCAAACAACTGAGCTCTAGTTCTCATCACTTTCACAAAGTGCCATAAGTTGAGGTTCAACTTACTGCTCCGGTTGAGTAGAGTGCAGCCGTCAAAGCTGAAATCAGTAGCACTCAGGTGAGAAGAACGGGAAGCAGATATACCCAGTCGGCTGGCAGAGTCCTACGGGGACCAGCCTATCAGGCTGCCACGACTGAATGTTTGCAACCGCGGCCGAGCTAGGCAGGCCCAATTGTGCAGCAATGCAAACTGCATAACCTGGCCAAATTTCACGGGTGTACAAGAAAACACGGGGGATTTACAAGGAGATGTTCACCCGGAAGAGCCGGAGGCTTGCCGGCAGCAAGATTCAGGAATTCTTCCTGAGAAGCCTTGAAAGCAGTGAAACGCTCCTATGTTGCAATAACTCAGAACCTCAATCTGAGTGTTCCGGGCAGAGGTCATTCGGCTGAACACAACCGTGGACTAATTAGAGCCAGATGTAGGCAGTGCCGTCCATAGTGCTGGAAGGACAGTGGTGGCGTGCCAAACAACTGAGCTCTAGTTCTCAACAGTTTCACAAAGTGCCATAAGTTGAGGTTCAACTTAATGCTCCGGTTGAGTAGAGTGTAGCCGTCAAAGCTGGAATCAGTAGCACTCAGGTGAGAAGAACGGGAAGCAGATATACCCAGTCCGCAGGCAGTGTCGTACGGGGACCAGCCTATCTGGCTGCCACGGCTTAATGTTTGTAACCGGGGCCGAGCTAGGCAGGTGCAATTGGGCAGCAATGCAAACTGCATAACCTGGCCAAATTTCACGGGTGTACAAGAAACCACGGGGGATTTACAAGGAGATGTTCACCCGGAACAGCCGGAGTCCTGCCGGCAGCAAGATTCCGGAATTCTTCCTGAGAAGCCTTGAAGGCAGTGAAACGCTCCTATGTTGCAATAACTCAGAACCTCATTCTGAGTGTTGCCGGCAGAGGTCATTCGGCTGAACACAATCGTGGACTAATTAGAGCCAGAAGTAGGCAATGCCGTCCATAGTGCTGTATGGAGAGTGGTGGCGTGCCAAACAACTGAGCTCTAGTTCTCAACATTTTCACAAAGTGCCATAAGTTGAGGTTAAACTTACTGCTCCTGTTGAGTAGAGTGTAGCCGTCAAAGCTGAAATCAGTAGCACTCAGGTGAGAAGAACGGGAAACAGATACACCCAGTCCGCTGGCAGAGTCCTACGGGGACCAGCCTATCTGGCTGCCACGCCTGAATGTTTTTAACCGTGGCCGAGCTAGGCAGGGGCAATTGTGCAGCAATGCAAACTGCATAACCTGGCCAAATTTCGCGGGTGTACAAGAAACCACGGGGTTTTACAAGGAGATGTTCACCCGGAACAGCCGGAGGCCTGCCGGCATCAAGATTCCGGAATTCTTCCTGAGAAGCCTTGAAAGCAGTGAAACGCTCCTATGTTGCAGTAACTAAGAACCTCAATCTGAGTGTTCCCAGCAGAGGTCATTCGGCTGAACACAATCGTGGACTAATTAGAGCCAGATGTAGGCAGTTCCGTCCATAGTGCTGGATGGACATTGGTATCGTGCCAAACAACTGAGCTCTAGTTCTCAACAGTTTCACAAAGTGCCATAAGTTGAGGTTGAACTTACTGCTCCGGTTGAGTAGAGTGTATCCTTCAAAGCTAAATCAGTAGCCCTCAGGTGAGAAGAACGGGAACCAGATATACCCAGTCCCCTGGCAGAGTCCTACGGGGACCAGACTTTCCGGCTGTCACGCCTGAATGTTTGCAACCGCGGCCGAGCTAGGCAGGGGCAATTGTGCAGCAATGCAAACTGCATAACCTGGCCAAATTTCACGGGTGTACAAGAAACCACGGGGGATTTACAAGGAGATGTTCACCCGGAACAGCCGGAGGCCTGCCGGCAGCAAGATTCCGGTATTCTTCCTGAGAAGCCTTGAAAGCAGTGAAACGCTCCTTTGTTGCAGTAACTCAGAACCTCAATCTGAGTGTTCCCAGCAGAGGTCATTCGGCTGAACACAATCGTGGACTAATTAGAGCCAGATGTAGGCAGTTCCGTCCATAGTGCTGGATGCACAGTGGTATCGTGCCAAACAACTGAGTTCTAGTTCTCAACAGTTTCACAAAGTGCCATAAGTTGAGGTTCAACTTACTGCTCCGGTTGAGTAGAGTGTAGCCGTCAAAGCTGAAATCAGTAGCACTCAGGTGAGAAGAACGGGAAGCAGATATACCCAGTCGGCTGGCAGAGTCCTACGGGGACCAGCCTATCTGGCTGCCACGCCTGAATGTTTGCAACTGCGGCCGAGCTAGCAGGGGCAAATGTGCAGAAATGCAAACTGCATAACCTGTCCAAATTTCACGGGTGTACAAGAAACCACGGGGGATTTACAAGGAGATGTTCACCCGGAAAAGCATGAAGCCTGCCGGCAGCAAGATTCTGGACTTCTTCCTGAGAAGCCTTGAAAGCAGTGAAACGCTCCTATGTTGCAATAACTCAGAACCCCATTCTGAGTGTTGCCGGCAGAGGTCATTCGGCTGAACACAACCGTGGACTAATTAGAGCCAGATGTAGGCAGTGCCGTCCATAGTGCTGGATGGACAGTGGTGGCGTGCCAAACAACTGAGCTCTAGTTCTCAACAGTTTCACAAAGTGCCATAAGTTGAGGTTCATCTTACTGCTCTGCTTGAGTAGAGTGCAGCTGTGAAAGCTGAAATCAGTAGCACTCAGGTGAGAAGAACAGGAAGCAGATATACCCAGTCCGCTGGCAGAGTCCTACGGGGGCCAGCCTATATGGCTGCCACGCCTGAATGTTTGAAACCGCGGCTGAGCTAGGCAGGGGCAATTGTGCAGCAATGCAAACTGCATAACCTGTCCAAATTTCACGGGTGTACAAGAAACCACGGGGGATTTATAAGGAGATGTTCACTCGGAAGGGCCGGAGGCCTGCCGGCATCAAGACTCCGGAATTCTTCCTGAGAAGCCTTGAAAGCAGTGAAACGCTCCTATGTTGCAATAACTCAGAATTTCATTCTGAGTGTTCCCGGCAGAGGTCATTCGGCTGAACACAACCGTGGACTAATTAGAGCCAGATGTAGGCAGTGCCGTCCATAGTGCTGGATGGACAGTGGTGGCGTGCCAAACAACTGAGCTCTAGTTCTCAACACTTTCACCTAGTGCCATAAGTTGAGGTTCAACTTACTGCTCCGGTTGAGTAGAGTGTAGCCGTCAAAGCTGGAATCAGTAGCACTCAGGTGAGAAGAACGGGAAGCAGATATACCCAGTCGGCTGGCATAGTCCTACGAGGACCAGCCTATCTGGCTGCCACGCCTGAATGTTTGCAACCGCGGCCGAGCTAGGCAGGCGCAATTGTGCAGCAATGCAAACTGCATAACCTGGCCGCACTTCACGGGTGTACAAGAAACCACGGGGGATTTACAAGGAGATGTTCACCCGGAATAGCCGGAGTCCTGCCGGCAGCAAGATTCCGGAATTCTTCCTGAGAAGCCTTGAAAGCAGTGAAACGCTCCTATGTTGCAATAACTCAGAACCTCATTCTGAGTGTTCCCGGCAGAGGTCATTCGGCAGAACACAACCGTGGACTAATTAGAGCCAGAAGCAGGCAGTGCCGTCTATAGTGCTGGATGGAGAGTGGTGGCGTGCCAAACAACTGAGTTCTAGTTCTCAACAGTTTCACAAAGTGCCATAAGTTGAGGTTCAACTTACTGCTCCGGTTGAGTAGAGTGTAGCCCTCAAACCTGGAATCAGTAGCACTCAGGTGAGAAGAACGGGAAGCAGATATACCCAGACAGCTGGCAGTGTCCTACGGGGACCAGCCTATCTGGCTGCCACGCCTGAATGTTTGCAACCACGGCAGAGCTAGGCAGGGGCAATTGTGCAGCAATGCAAACTGCATAACCTGGCCAAATTTCACGGGTGTACAAGAAACCACGGGGGATTTACAAGGAGATGTTCACCCGGTAGAGCCGGTGGCCTGCCGGCAGCAAGATTCCGGAATTCTTCCTAAGAAGCATTGAAAGCAGTGAAACGCTCCTATGTTGCAATAACTCAGAACCTCATTCTGAGTGTTGCCGGCATAGGTCATTCGGCTGAACACAACCGTGGACTAATTAGAGCCAGATGTAAGCAGTGCCGTCCATAGTGCTGGATGGAGAGTGGTGGCGTGCCAAACAACTGAGCTCTAGTTCTCAACAGTTTCACAAAGTGCCATAAGTTGAGGTTCAACTTACTGCTCTGCTTGAGTAGAGTGCAGCCGTCAAATCTGAAATCAGTAGCACTCAGGTGAGAAGAACGGGAAGCAGATATACCCAGTCGGCTGGCAGAGTCCTACGAGGATCAGCCTATCTGGCAGCCACGCCTGAATGTTTGCAACCGCGGCTGAGCTAGGCAGGCGCAATTGTGCAGCAATGCAAACTGCATAACCTGGCCACATTTCACGGGTGTACAAGAAAACACGGGGGATTTACAAGGAGATGTTCACCCGGAAGAGCCGGAGGCTTGCCGGCAGCAAGATTCAGGAATTCTTCCTGAGAAGCCTTGAAAGCAGTGAAACGCTCCTATGTTGCAATAACTCAGAACCTCATTCTGAGTGTTGCCAGCAGAGGTCATTCGGCTGAACACAACCGTGGACTAATTAGAGCCAGATGTAGGCAGTGCCGTCCATAGTGCTGGATGGACAGTGGTGGCGTGCCAAACAACTGAGCTCTAGTTCTCAACAGTTTCACAAAGTGCCATAAGTTGAGGTTCAACTTACTGCTGTGCTTGAGTAGAGTGCAGCCGTCAAAGCTGAAATCAGTAGCACTCAGGTGAGAAGAACGGGAAGCAGATATAACCAGTCGGCTGGCAGAGTCCTACGGGGACCAGCCTATCTGGCTGCCACGCCTGAATGTTTGTAACCGCGGTCGAGCTAGGCAGGGACAATTGTGCAGCAATGCAAACTGCATAACCTGGCCAAATTTCACGGGTGTACAAGAAACCACGGGGGATTTACAAGGAGATGTTCACCCGGAACAGCCGGAGGCCTGCCGGTAGCAAGATTCCGGAATTGTTCCTGAGAAGCCTTGGAAGCAGTGAAACGCTCCTATGTTGCAGTAACTCAGAACCTCAATCTGAGTGTTCCCAGCAGAGGTCATTCGGCTGAACACAATCGTGGACTAATTAGAGCCAGATGTAGGCAGTTCCGTCCATAGTGCTGGATGGACAGTGGTATCGTGCCAAACAACTGAGTTCTAGTTCTCAACAGTTTCACAAAGTGCCATAAGTTGAGGTTCAACTTACTGCTCCGGTTGAGTAGAGTGTAGCCGTCAAAGCTGAAATCAGTAGCACTCAGGTGAGAAGAACGGGAAGCAGATATACCCAGTCGGCTGGCAGAGTCCTACGGGGACCAGCCTATCTGGGTGCCACTCCTGAATATTTGCAACCGCGGCCGAGCTAGCAGGGGCAATTGTGCAGAAATGCAAACTGCATAACCTGTCCAAATTTCACGGGTGTACAAGAAACCACGGGGGATTTACAAGGAGATGTTCACCCGGAAGAGCCGGAGGCCTGCCGGCAGCAAGATTCCGGAATTCTTCCTGAGAAGCCTTGAAAGCAGTGAAACGCTCCTATGTTGCAATAACTCAGAACCTCATTCTGAGTGTTCCTGGCAGAGGTCATTCGGCTGAACACAACCGTGGACTAATTAGAGCCAGATGTAGGCAGTGCCGTCCATAGTGCTGGATGGCCAGTGGTGGCGTGCCAAACAACTGAGCTCTAGTTCTCATCACTTTCACAAAGTGCCATAAGTTGAGGTTCAACTTACTGCTCCGGTTGAGTAGAGTGCAGCCGTCAAAGCTGAAATCAGTAGCACTCAGGTGAGAAGAACGGGAAGCAGATATACCCAGTCCGCTGGCAGAGTCCTACGGGGACCAGCCTATCTGGCTGCCACGCCTGAATGTTTGCAACCGTGGCCGAGCTAGGCAGGGGCAATTGTGCAGCAATGCAAACTGCATAACCTGGCCAAATTTCACGGGTGTACAAGAAACCACGGGGGATTTACAAGGAGATGTTCACCCGGAAGAGCCGGAGGCTTGCCGGCAGCAAGATTCGGGAATTCTTCCTGAGAAGCCTTGAAAGCAGTGAAACGCTCCTATGTTGCAATAACTCAGAACCTCAATCTGAGTGTTCCCGGCAGAGGTCATTCGGCTGAACACAACCGTGGACTAATTAGAGCCAGATGTAGGCAGTGCCGTCCATAGTGCTGGATGGACAGTGTTGGCGTGCCAAACAACTGAGTTCTAGTTCTCAACACTTGCACAAAGTGCCATAAGTTGAGGTTCAACTTACTGCTCCGGTTGAGTAGAGTGTAGCCGTCAAAGCTGGAATCAGCAGCACTCAGGTGAGAAGAACGGGAAGCAGATATACCCAGTCCGCTGGCAGTGTCCTACTGGGACCAGCCTATCTGGCTGCCACGCCTGAATATTTGTAAACGCGGCCGAGCTAGGCAGGCGCAATTGTGCAGCAATGCAAACTGCATTACCTGGCCAAATTTCACGGGTGTACAAGAAACCACGGGGGATTTACAAGGAGATGTCCACCCGGAACAGCCGGAGGACTGCCGGCAGCAAGATTCCGGAATTCTTCCTGAGAAGCCTTGAAAGCAGTGAAAAGTTCCTATGCTGCAATAACACAGAACCTCATTTTGAGTGTTGCCGGCAGAGGTCATTCGACTGAACACAATCGTGGACTAATTAGAGCCAGATGTAGACAGTGCCGTCCATAGTGCTGGATGGACAGTGGTGGCGTGCCAAACAACTGAGATCTAGTCCTCAACACTTTCACCAAGTGCCATAAGTTGAGGTTCAACTTATTGCTCCGGTTGAGTTGAGTGTAGCCGTCAAAGCTGGAATCAGTAGCACTCAGGTGAGAAGAACGGGAAGCAGATATACCCAGTCCGCTGGCAGTGTCCTACGGGGACCAGCCTATCTGGCTGCCACGCCCGAATATTTGTAACCGCCCCCGAGATAGGCAGGCGCAATTAAGCAGCAATGCAAACTGCATAACCTGTCCAAATTTCACGGGTGTACAAGAAACCACGTGGGATTTACAAGGAGATGTTCACCCGGAACAGCCGGAGGCCTGCCGGCAGCAAGATTCCGGAATTCTTCCTGAGAAGCCTTGAAAGCAGTGAAACGCTCCTATGTTGCAGTAACTCAGAACCTTAATCTGAGTGTTCCCAGCAGAGGTCATTCGGCTGAACACAATCGTGGACTAATTAGAGCCAGATGTAGGCAGTTCCGTCCATAGTGATGGATGGACAGTGGTATCGTGCCAAACAACTGAGTTCTAGTTCTCAACAGTTTCACAAAGTGCCATAAGTTGAGGTTCAACTTACTGCTCCGGTTGAGTAGAGTGTAGCCGTCAAAGCTGGAATCAGTAGCACTCAGGTGAGAAGAACGGGAAGCAGATATACCCAGTCTGCTGGCAGAGTCCTACGGGGACCGGCCTATCTGGCTGCCACTCCTGAATGTTTGCAACCGCGGCCGAGCTAGCAGGGGCAATTGTGCAGAAATGCAAACTGCATAACCTGTCCAAATTTCACGGGTGTACAAGAAACCACGGGGAATTTACAAGGAGATGTTCACCCGGAAGAGCCGGAGGCCTGCCGGCAGCAAGATTCCGGAATTCTTCCTGAGAAGCCTTGAAAGCAGTGAAACGCTCCTATGTTGCAATAACTCAGAACCTCATTCTGAGTGTTCCTGGCAGAGGTCATTCGGCTGAACACAACCGTGGATTAATTAGAGCCAGATGTAGGCAGTGCCGTCCATAGTGCTGGATGGACAGTGGTGGCGTGCCAAACAACTGAGCTCTAGTTCTCAACAGTTTCACAAAGTGCCATAAGTTGAGGTTCAACTTAATGCTCCGGTTGAGTAAAGTGTAGCCGTCAAAGCTGGAATCAGTAGCACTCAGGTGAGAAGAACGGAAAGCCGATATACCTAGTCTGCAGGCAGTTTCGTACGGGGACCAGCCTATCTGGCTGCCACGCCTGAATATTTGTAAACACGTCCGAGCTAGGCAGGCGCAATTGTGCAGCAATGCAAACTGCATAACCTGGCCAAATTTCACGGGTGTACAAGAAACCACGGGGGATTTACAAGGAGATGTTCACCGGGAACAGCCGGAGGACTGCCGGCAGCAAGATTCCGGAATTCTTCCTGAGAAGCCTTGAAAGCAGTGAAACGCTCCTATGTTGCAATAACTCAGAACCTCATTTTGAGTGTTGCCGGCAGAGGTCATTCGCCTGAACACAATCGTGGACTCATTAGAGCCAGATGTAGGCAGTGCCGTCCATAGTGCTGGATGGACAGTGGTGGCGTGCCAAACAACTGAGCTCTAGTTCTCAACATTTTCACAAAGTGCCATAAGTTGAGGTTCAACTTACTGCTCCGGTTGAGTAGAGTGTAGCCGTCAAAGCTGGAATCAGTAGCACTCAGGTGAGAAGAACGGGAAGCAGATATACCCAGTCCGCTGGCAGAGTCCTACGGGGGCCAGCCTATCTGGCTGCCACGCCTGAATGTTTGCAACCGCGGCCGAGCTAGGCAGGCGCAATTGTGCAGCAATGCAAACTGCATACCCAAATTTCACGGGTGTACAAGAAACCACGGGGGATTTATAAGGAGATGTTCACTCGGAAGAGCCGGAGGCCTGCCGGCATCAAGACTCCGGAATTCTTCCTGAGAAGCCTTGACAGTAGTGAAACGCTCCTATGTTGCAATAACTCAGAACCTCATTCTGAGTGTTGCCAGCAGAGGTCATTCGGCTGAACACAACCGTGGACTAATTAGAGCCAGATGTAGGCAGTGCCGTCCATAGTGCTGGATGGACAGTGGTGGTGTACCAAACAACTGAGCTCTAGTTCTCAACAGTTTCACAAAGTGCCATAAGTTGAGGTTCAACTTAATGCTCCGGTTGAGTAGACTGTAGCCGTCAAAGCTGGAATCAGTAGCACTCAGGTGAGAAGAACGGGAAGCAGATATACCCAGTCCGCTGGGAGAGTCCTACGGGGACCAGCCTATCTGGCTGCCACGCCTGAATGTTTGCAACCGCGGCCGAGCTAGGCAGGCGCAATTGTGCAGCAATGCAAACTGCATAACCTGGCTGCACTTCACGGGTGTACAAGAAACCACGGGGGATTTACAAGGAGATGTTCACCCGGAACAGCCAGAGGCCTGCTGGCAGCAAGATTCCGGAATTCTTCCTGAGAAGCCTTGAAAGCAGTGAAACGCTCCTATGTTGCAATAACTCAGAACCTCATTCTGAGTGTTGCCGGCAGAGGTCATTCGGCTGAACACAACCGTGGACTAATTAGAGCCAGATGTAGGCAGTGCCGTCCATAGTGCTGGATGGACAGTGGTGGCGTGCCAAACAACTGAGCTCTAGTTCTCAACAGTTTCACAAAGTGCCATAAGTTGAGGTTCAACTTACTGCTCTGCTTGAGTAGAGTGCAGCCGTCAAAGCTGAAATCAGTAGCACTCAGGTGAGAAGAACGGGAAGCAGATATACCCAGTCCGCTGGCAGAGTCCTACGGGGACCAGCCTATCTGGCTGCCACGCCTGAATGTTTGTAACCGCGGCCGAGCTAGACAGGGACAATTGTGCAGTAATGCAAACTGCATAACCTGGCCAAATTTCACGGGTGTACAAGAAACCACGGGGGATTTACAAGGAGATGTTCACCCGGAACAGCCGGAGGCCTGCCGGCAGCAAGGTTCCGGAATTCTTCCTGAGAAGCCTTGAAAGCAGTGAAACGCTCCTATGTTGCAGTAACTCAGAACTTCAATCTGAGTGTTCCCAGCAGAGGTCATTCGGCTGAACACAATCGTGGACTAATTAGAGCCAGATGTAGGCAGTTCCGTCCATAGTGCTGGATGGACAGTGGTATCGTGCCAAACAACTGAGTTCTAGTTCTCAACAGTTTCACAAAGTGCCATAAGTTGAGGTTCAACTTACTCCTCCGGTTGAGTAGAGTGTAGCCGTCAAAGCTGAAATAAGTAGCACTCAGGTGAGAAGAACGGGAAGCAGATATACCCAGTCGGCTGGCAGAGTCCTACGGGGACCAGCCTATCTGGCTGCCACGCCTGAATGTTTGCAACCACGGCCGAGCTAGCAGGGGCAATTGTGCAGAAATGCAAACTGCATAACCTGTCCAAATTTCAAGGGTGTACAAGAAACCACGGGGGATTTACAAGGAGATGTTCACCCAGAAGAGCCGGAGGCCTGCCGGCAGCAAGATTCCGGAATTCTTCCTGAGAAGCCTTGAAAGCAGTGAAACGCTCCTATGTTGCAATAACTCAGAACCGCATTCTGAGTATTCCCAGCAGAGGTCATTCGGCTGAACACAATAGTGGACTAATTAGAGCCAGATGTAGGCAGTGCCGTCCATAGTGCTGGATGGACAGTGGTGGCGTGCCAAACAACTGAGCTCTAGTTCTCAACACTGTCACCAAGTGCCATGAGTTGAGGTTCAACTTACTGCTCCGGTTGAGTAGAGTGTAGCCGTCAAAGCTGGAATCAGTAGCACTCAGGTGAGAAGAACGGGAAGCAGATATACCCAGTCCGCTGGCAGTGTCCTAGGGGGACCAGCCTATCTGGCTGCCACGCCCGAATGTTTGTAACCGCGGCCGAAATAGGCAGGCGCAATTGAGCAGCAATGCAAACTGCATAACCTGTCCAAATTTCACGGGTGTACAAGCAACCACGGGGGATTTACAAGGAGATGTTCACCCGGAACAGCCGGAGGCCTGCCGGCAGCAAGTTTCCGGAATTCTTCCTGAGAAGCCTTGAAAGCAGTGAAACGCTCCTATGTTGCAATAACTCAGAACCTCATTCTGAGTATTCCCGGCAGAGGTCATTCGGCTGAACACAACCGTGGACTAATTAGAGCCAGATGTAGGCAGTGCCGTCCATAGTGCTTGATGGACAGTGGTGGCGTGCCAAACAACTGAGCGCTAGTTCTCAACAGTTTCACAAAATGCCGTAAGTTGAGGTTCAACTTAATGCTCCGTTTGAGTAGAGTGTAGCCGTCAAAGCTGGAATCAGTAGCACTCAGGTGAGAAGAACGGGAAGCAGATATACCCAGTCCGTTGGCAGTGTCCTACGGGTACAGCCTATCTGGCTGCAACTCCTGAATGTTTGCAACCGCGGCCGAGCGAGTCAGGCCTAATTGTGCAGCAATGCAAACTGCATAACCTGTCCAAATTTCACGGGTGTACAAGAAACCACGGGGGATTTACAAGGAGATGTTCACCCGGAACAGCCAGAGGCCTGCCGGCAGCAAGTTTCCGGAATTCTTCCTGAGAAGCCTTGAAAGCAGTGAAACGCTCCTATGTTGCAATAACTCAGAACCTCATTCTGAGTATTCCCGGCAGAGGTCATTCGGCTGAACACAACCGTGGACTAATTAGAGCCAGATGTAGGCAGTGCCGTCCATAGTGCTGGATGGACAGTGGTGGCGTGCCAAACAACTGAGCTCTAGTTCTCAACAGTTTCACAAAGTGCCATACGTAGAGGTTCAACTTAATGCTCCGGTTGAGTAGACTGTAGCCGTCAACGCTGGAATCAGTAGCACTCAGGTGAAAAGAATGGTAAGCAGATATACCCAGTCCGCTGGCAGTGTCCTATGGGGACCAGCCTATCTGGCTGCCACGCCTGAATGTTTGTAACCGCGGCCGAGCTAGGCAGGCGTAATTGTGCAGCAATGCAAACTGCATAACCTGGCCAAATTTCACATGTGTACAAGAACCCACGGGGGATTTACAAGGAGATGTTCACCCGGAAGAGCCGGAGGCCTGCCGGCAGCAAGATTCCGGAATTCTTCCTGAGAAGCCTTGAAAGCAGTGATACGCTCCTATGTTGCAGTAACTCAGAACCTCATTCTGAGTGTTGCCGGCAGAGGTCATTCGGCTAAACACAACCGTGGACTAATTAGAGCCAGATGTAGGCAGTGCCGTCCATAGTGCTGGATGGACAGTGGTGGCGTGCCAAACAACTGAGCTCTAGTTCTCAACAGTTTCACAAAGTGCCATAAGTAGAGGTTCAACTTAATGCTCCGGTTGAGTAGACTGTAGCCGTCAAAGCTGGAATCAGTAGCACTCAGGTGAGAAGAACGGGAAGCAGATATACCCAGTCCGCTGGGAGAGTCCTATGGGGACCAGCCTATCTGGCTGCCACGCCTGAATGTTTGCAACCGCGGCCGAGCTAGGCAGGCGCAATTGTGCAGTAATGCAAACTGCATAACCTGGCCAAATTTCACGGGTGTACAAGAAACCACGGGGGATTTACAAGGAGATGTTCACCCGGAACAGCCGGGGGCCTGCCGGCAGCAAGATTCCGGAATTCTTCCTGAGAAGCCTTGAAAGCAGTGAAACGCTCCTATGTTGCAATAACTCAAAACCTCATTCTGAGTGTTCCCGGCAGAGGTCATTCGGCTGAACACAACCGTGGACTAATTAGAGCCAGATGTAGGTAGTGCCCTACATAGTGCTGGATGGACAGTGGTGGCGTGCCAAACAACTGAGCTGTAGTTCTCAACAGTTTCACAAAGTGCCATAAGTTGAGGTTCAACTTACTGCTCCGGTTGAGTAGAGTGTAGCCGTCAAAGCTGGAATCATTAGCACTCAGGTGAGAAGAACGGGAAGCAGATGTACCCAGTCCGCTGGCAGAGTCCTACAGGGACCAGCCTATCTGGCTGCCACGCCTGAATGTTTACAACCGCAGCCGAGCTAGGCAGGCGCAATTGTGCAGCAATGCAAACTGCATAACCTGTCCAAATTTCAAGGGTGTACAAGAAACCACGGGGGATTTACAAGGAGATGTTCACCCGGAACAGCCAGAGGCCTGCCGGCAGCAAGATTCCGAAATTCTTCCTTAGAAGCCTTGAAAGCAGTGAAAAGCTCCTGTGTTGCAATAACTCAGAACCTCATTCTGAGTGTTCCCGGCAGAGGTCATTCGGCTGAACACAACCGTGGACTAATTAGAGCCAGATGTAGGCAGTGCCGTCCATAGTGCTGGATGGAGATTGGTGGCGTGCCAAACAATTGAGCGCTAGTTCTCAACACTTTCACAAAGTGCCATAAGTTGAGGTGCAACTTACTGCTCTGGTTTAGTAGAGTTTAGCGGTCAAAGCTGGAATCAGTAGCACTCACGTGAGAAGAACGCGAAGCAGATATACCCAGTCCGCTGGCAGTGTCCTACGGGGACCAGCCTATCTGGCTGCCACGCCTGAATGTTTGCAACCTCGGCTGTGCTTGGCAGGCGCAATTGTGCAGCAATACAAACTGCATAAACTGGGCAAATATCACGGGTGTACAAGAAACCACGGGGGATTTACAAGGAGATGTTCACCCGGAACAGCCGGAGGCCTGCTGGCATCAAGATTCCGGAATTCTTCCTGAGAAGCCTTGAAAGCAGTGAAACGCTCCTATGTTGCAATAACTCAAAACCGCATTCTGAGTATTCCCAGCAGATGTCATGCGGCTGAACACAATCGTGGACTAATTAGAGCCAGATGTAGGCAGTTCCGTCCATAGTACTGGATGGACAGTGTTGGCGTGCCAAAGAACTGAGCTCTAGTTCTCAACAGTTTCACAAAGTGCCATAAGTTGAGGTTCAGCTTACTGCTCGGATTGAGTAGAGTGTATCCGTCGAATCTGGAATCAGTAACACTCAGGTGAGAAGAACGGGAAGTTGATATACTCAGTCTGCTGGCAGTGTCTTACGGGGACCAGTTTATCTGGCTGCCACGCCTGAATGTTTGTTACCGCGGCCGAGCTAGGCAGGCACAATTGTGCAGCAATGCAAACTGCATAACCTGGCCAAATTTCACGGGTGTACAAGAAACCACGGGGGATTTACAAGGAGATGTTCACCCGGAACAGCCGGAGGCCTGCCGGCAGCAAAATTCCGGAATTCTTCCTGAGAATCCTTGAAAGCAGTGAAAAGCTCCTATGTTGCAATAACTCAGAACCTCATTCTGATTGTTCCCGGCAGAGGTCATTCGGCTGAACACAATCATGGACTAATTAGAGCCAGATGTAGGCAGTTCCGTCCATAGTGCTGGATGGACAGTCGTGCGGTGCCAAACAACTGAGCCTTAGTTCTCAACAGTTTCACAAAGTGCCATAAGTTGAGGTGCAACTTAATGCTCCGGTTGAGTAGAGTGTAGCCGTCAAAGCTGGAATCAGTAGCACTCAGGTGAGAAGAATCGGAAGCAGATATACCCAGTATGCTGGCAGTGTCCTACGGGGACCATTCTATCTGGCTGCCATGCCTGAATGTTTGCAACCGCAGCCGAGCTCGTCAGGCGCAATTGTGCAGCAATGCAAACTGCATAACCTGGCCAAATTTCACGGGTGTACAAGAAACCACGTGGGATTTACAAGGAGATTTTCACCCGGAACAGCCAGAGGCCTGCCGACAGCAAGATTCCGGAATTCTTCCTGAGAAGCCGTGTAAGCAGTGAAACGATCCTATGTTGCAATAACTCAGAACCTCATTCTGAGTATTCCCGGCAGAGGTCATTCAGCTGAACACAACCGTGGACTAATTAGAGCCAGATGTAGGCAGTGCCGTCCATAGTGCTGGATGGAGATTGGTGGCGTGCCAAACAACTGAGCTCTAGTTCTCAACAGTTTCACAAAGTGCCATATGTAGAGCTTCAACTTACTGCTCTGGTTGAGTAGAGTGTAGCCATCAAAGCTGGAATCAGTAGCACTCAGGTGAGAAGAACGGGAAGCAGATATACCCAGTCCGCTGGCAGAGTCTTATGGGGCCCAGCCTATCTGGCTGCCACGCCTGAATGTTTGCAACCGCGGCCGAGCTAGGCAGGCACAATTGTGCAGCAAGGCAAACTGCATAACCTGGCCAAATTTCACGGTTGTACAAGAAACCACGGGGGATTTACAAGGAGATGTTCACCCGGAACAGCCGGAGGCCTGCCAGCAGCAAGATTCCGGAATTCTTCCTGAGAAGCCTTGAAACCAGTGAAACACTCCTATGTTGCAATAACTCAGAACCTCATTCTGAGTGTTCCAGGCATAGGTCATTCGGCTTAACACAATCGTGGACTAATTAGAGCCAGATGTAGGCAGTGCCGTCCATAGTGCTGGATGGACAGTGGTGGCGTGCTAAACAACTGAGCGCTAGTTCTCAACAGTTTCACAAAGTGCCATAAGTTGAGGTTCAACTTACTGCTCCGGTTGAATAGAGTGTAGCCGTCAAAGCTGGAATCAGTAGCACTCAGGTGAGAAGAACGGGAAGCAGATATACCCAGTCCGCTGGCAGCGTCCTACGGGGACCAGCCTATCTGGCTGGCACGCCTGAATGTCTGCAACCGCGGCCGAGCTAGGCTGGCGCAATTGTGCAGCAATGCAAACTGCATAACCTGTCCAAATTTCATGGGTGTACTAGAAACCACGGGGGATTTACAAGGAGATGTTCACCCGGAACAGCCGGAGGCCTGCCGGCAACAAGATTCCGGAATTCTTCCTCAGAAGCCGTGAAAACAGTGAAACGCTCCTGGGTTGCAATAACTCAGAACCTCATTCTGAGTGTTGCCGGCAGAGGTCATTCGGCTGAACACAACCGTGGACTAATTAGAGCCAGATGTAGGCAGTGCCGTCCATAGTGCTGGATGGAGAGTGGTGGCGTGCCAAACAACTGAGCTCAAGTTATCAACAGTTTCACAAGTGCCATAAGTTGAGGTTCAACATACTGCTCCGCTTGAGTAGAGTGTAGCCGTCAAAGCTGGAATCAGTAGCACTCAGTTGAGAAGAACGGGAAGCAGATATACCCAGTCCGCTGGGAGTGTCCTACGGGGACCAGCCTATCTGGGTGCCACGCCTGAATGTTTGCAACCGCAGCCGAGCTAGGCAGGCGCAATTGTGCAGCAATGCAAACTGCATAACCTGGCCAAATTTCACGGGTGTACAAGAAACCACGGGGGATTTCCAAGGAGATGTTCACCCGGAACAGCCGGAGGCCTGCCGGCAGGAAGATTCCGAAATTCTTCCTGAGAAGCCTTGAAAGCAGTGAAACGCTCCTGTGTTGCAATAACTCAGAACCTCATTCTGAGTGTTCCCGGCAGAGGTCATTCGGCTGAACACAACCGTGGACTAATTAGAGCCAGATGTAGGCAGTGCCGTCCATAGTGCTGGATGGAGATTGGTGGCGTGACAAACAACTGAGCGCTAGTTCTCAACAGTTTCACAAAGTGCCATAAGTTGAGGTGCAACTTAATGCTCCCGTTGAGTAGAGTGTAGCCGTCAAAGCTGGAATCAGTAGCACTCAGGTGAGAAGAACGGGAAGCAGATATACCCAGTCCGCTGGCAGTGTCCTACGGGGACCAGCCTATCTGGCTTCCACGCCTGAATGTTTGTAACCACGGCCGAGCTAGGCAGGTGCAATCGTGCAGCAATGCAAACTGCATAACCTGGCCAAATTTCATGGGAGTACAAGAAACCACAGGGGATTTACAAGGAGATGTTCACCGGGAACAGCCGGAGGCCTGCCGGCAGCAAGATTCCAATATTCTACCTGAGAAGCCTTGAAAGCAGTGAAACGCTCCTATCTTGCAATAACTCAGAACCTCATTCTGAGTGTTTCCAGCAGAGGTCATTCGGCTGAACACAACCGTGGACTAATTAGAACCAGATGTAGGCAGTGCCGTCCATAGTGCTGGATGGACAGTGGTGGCGTGTCAAACAACTCAGCTCTAGTTCCCAACAGTTTCACAAAGTGCCATAAGTTGAGGTTCAACTTACTGCTCCGGTTGAGTAGAGTGTAGCCGTCAAAGCTGGAATCAGTAGCACTCAGGTGAGAAGAACGGGAAGCAGATATACCCAGTCCGCTGGCAGAGTCCTATGGGGCCCAGCCTATCTGGCTGCCACGCCTGAATGCTTGCAACCGCGGCCGAGCTAGGCAGGCGCAATTGTGCAGCAAGGCAAACTGCATAACCTGGCTAAATTTCACGGGTGTACAAGAAACCACGGGGGATTTACAAGGAGATGTTCACCCGGAACAGCCGGAGGACTGCCGGCAGCAAGATTCCGGAATTCTTCCTGAGAAGCCTTGAAAGCAGTGAAACACTCCTATGTTGCAATAACTCAGAACCTCATTCTGATTGTTCCAGGCATAGGTCATTCGGCTTAACACAACCGTGGACTAATTAGAGCCAGATGTAGGCAGTGCCGTTCATAGTTCTGGATGGAGATTGGTGGCGTGCCAAACATCTGAGCTCTACTTCTCAACACTTTCACAAAGTGCCATAAGTTGAGGTTCAACTTACTGCTCCGGTTGAGTAGAGTGTAGCCGTCAAAGCTGGAATCAGTAGCACTCAGGTGAAGAGAACGGGAACCAGATATACCCAGTCTGCTGGCAGCGTCCTACGGGGACCAGCCTATCTGGCTGTCAAGATTGAATGTTTGCAACCGCGGCCGAGCTAGGCTGGCGCAATTGTGCAGCAATGCAAATTGCATAACCTGGCCAAATTTCACGGGTGTACAAGAAACCACGGAGGATTTAAAAGGAGATGTTCACCCGGAACAGCCGGAGGCCTGCCGGCAGCAAGATTGCGGAATTCTTCCTGAGAAGCCTTGAAAGCAGTGAAACGCTCCTATGTTGCAATAACTCAGAACCTCATTCTGATTGTTCCCGGCAGAGGTCATTCGGCTGAACACAATCGTGGACTAATTAGAGCCAGATGTAGGCAGTGCCGTCCATAGTGCTGGATGGACAGTGGTGGCGTGCTAAACAACTGAGCTCTAGTTCTCAACAGTTTCACAAAGTGCCATAAGTTGAGGTTCAACTTAATGCTCCGGTTGAGTAGAGTGTAGCCGTCAAAGCTGGAATCAGTAGCACTCAGGTGAAGAGAACGGGAACCAGATATACCCAGTCCGCTGGCAGTGTCCTACGGGGACCAGCCTATCTGGCTGCCACGCCTGAATGTTTGCAACCGCGGCCGAACTAGGCAGGGGAAATTGTGCAGCAATGCAAACTGCATAACCTGGCCAAATTTCACGGGTGTACAAGAAACCACGGGGGATTTACAAGGAGATGTTCACCCGGAACAGCCGGAGGCCTGCCGGCAGCAAGATTCCGGAATTCTTCCTGAGAAGCCTTGAAAGCAGTGAAACACTCCTATGTTGCAATAACTCAGAACCTCATTCTGAGTGTTCCAGGCATAGGTCATTCGGCTTAACACAACCGTGGACTAATTAGAGCCAGATGTAGGCAGTGCCGTCCATAGTGCTGGATGGAGACTGGTGTCGTGCCAAACATCGGAGCTCTACTTCTCAACACTTTCACAAAGTGCCATAAGTTGAGGTTCAACTTACTGCTCCTGTTGAGTAGAGTGTAGCCGTCAAAGCTGGAATCAGTAGCACTCAGGTGAGAAGAACGGGAAGCAGATATACCCAGTCCGCTGGCAGTGTCCTATGGGGACCAGCCTATCTGGCTGCCACGCCTGAATGTTTGTAACCGCGGCCGAGCTAGGCAGGCGCAATTGTGCAGCAATGCAAACTGCATAACCTGTCCAAATTTCACGGGTGTACAAGAAACCACGGGGGTTTACAATGAGATGTTCAGCCGGAACAGCCGGGGGCCTGCCGGCAGCAAGATTCCGGAATTCTTCCTGAGACGCCTTGAAAGCAGTGAAACGCTCCTATGTTGCAATAACTCAGAACCTCATTCTGAGTGTTCCCGGCAGAGGTCATTCGGCTGAACACAACCGTGGACTAATTAGAGCCAGATGTAGGCAGTGCCGTCCATAGTGCTGGATGGACAGTGGTGGCGTGCCAAACAACTGAGCTCAAGTTATCAACAGTTTCACAAGTGCCATAAGTTGAGGTTAGACATACTGCTTCGGTTGAGTAGAGTGTAGCCGTCAAAGCTGGAATCAGTAGCACTCAGGTGAGAAGAACGGGAAGCAGATATACCCAGTCCGCTGGCAGTGTCGTACGGGGACCAGCCTATCTGGCTGCCACGCCTGAATGTTTGCAACCTCGGCTGTGCTTGGCATGCGCAATTGTGCAGCAATACAAACTGCATAACCTGGCCAAATGTCACGGGTGTACAAGAAACCACGGGGGATTTACAAGGAGATGTTCAACCGGAAGAGCAGGAGGCCTGCTGGCAGGATGATTCGGGAATTCTTCCTGAGAAGCCTTGAAAGCAGTGAAACGCTACTATGTTGCAATAACTCAGAACCGCATTCTGAGTATTCCCAGCAGAGGTCATTCGGCTGAACACAATCGTGGACTAATTAGAGCCAGATGTAGGCAGTTCCATCCATAGTACTGGATGGACAGTGTTGGCGTGCCAAACAACTGAGCTCTAGTTCTCAACAGTTTCACAAAGTGCCATAAGTTGAGGTTCAACTTACTGCTCCGATTGAGTAGAGTGTAGCCATCAAATCTGGAATCAGTAGCACTCAGGTGAGAAGAACGGGAAGCAGATATACTCAGTCTGCTGGCAGTGTCCTATGGGGACCAGCCTATCTGGCTGCCACGCCTGAATGTTTGTAACCGCGGCCGAGCTAGGCAGGCACAATTGTGCAGCAATGCAAACTGCATAACCTGGCCAAATTTCACGGGTGTACTAGAAACCATGGGGGATTTACAAGGAGATGTTCACCCGGAACAGCCGGAGGCATGCCGGCAGCAAAATTCCGGAATTCTTCCTGAGAATCCTTGAAAGCAGTGAAACGCTCCTATGTTGCAATAACTCAGAACCTCATTCTGAGTGTTGCCGGCAGAGGTCATTCGGCTGAACACAACCGTGGACTAATTAGAGCCAGATGTAGGCAGTGCCGTCCATAGTGCTGGATGGACAGTGGTGGCGTGCCAAACAACTGAGCTCAAGTTCTCAACAGTTTCACAAGGTGCCATAAGTTGAGCTTCAACATACTGCTCCGGTTGAGTAGAGTGTAGCCGTCAAACTGGAATCAGTAGCACTCAGGTGAGAAGAACGGGAAGCAGATATACCCAGTCCGCTGGCAGTGTCCTACGGTGCCAGCCTATCTGGCTGCCACGCCTGAATGTTTGTAACCGCGGCCGAGCTAGGCAGGCGCAATTGTGCAGCAATGCAAACTGCATAACCTGGCCAAATTTCACGCGTGTACAAGAAACCACGGGGGATTTACAAGGAGATGTTCACCCGGAACAGCCGGAGGCCTGCCGGCAGCAAGATTCCGGAATTCTTCCTGAGAAGCCTTGAAAGCAGTGAAACGCTCCTATGTTGCAATAACTCAGAACCTCATTCTGAGTGTTGCCGGCAGAGGTCATTCGGCTGAACACAACCGTGGACTAATTAGAGCCAGATGTAGGCAATGTCGTATATAGTACTGCATGGACAGTGGTGGCGTGCCAAACATCTGAGCTCTAGTTCTCAACACTTTCACAAAGTGCCATAACTTGAGGTTCAACTTACTGCTCCGGTTGAGTAGAGTGTAGCCGTCAAAGCTGGAATCAGTAGCACTCAGGTGAGAAGAACGGGAAGCAGATATACCCAGTCCGCTGGCAGAGTCCTACGGGGACCAGCCTATCTGGCTGCCACGCCTGAATATTTGTAACCACGGCCGAGGTAGGCAGGCGCAATTGTGCAGCAATGCAAACTGCATATCCTGGCCAAATTTCACGGGTGTACAAGAAACCACGGGGGATTTACAAGGAGATGTTCACCCGGAACAGCCGGAGGCCTGCCGGCAGCAAGATTCCGGAATTCTTCCTGAGAAGCCTTGAAAGCAGTGAAACGCTCCTATGTTGCAATAACTCAGAACCTCATTCTCAGTGTTCCCGGCAGAGGTCATTCGGCTGAACACAACCGTGGACTAATTAGAGCCAGATGTAGGCAATGCCGTCCATAGTGCTGGATGGAGAGTGGTGGCGTGCCAAACAACTGAGTTCTAATTCTCAACAGTTTCACAAAGTGCCATAAGTTGAGGTTCAAATTAATGCTCCGGTTGAGTAGAGTGTAGCCGTCAAAGCTGGAATCAGTAGCACTCAGGTGACAAGGACGGGAAGCAGATATACCCAGACCGCTGGCAGTGTCCTACGGGGACCATTCTATCTGGCTGCCACGCCTGAATGTTTGCAACCGCGGCCGAGCTAGTGAGGCGCAATTGTGCAGCAATGCAAACTGCATAACCTGGCCAAATTTCACGGGTGTACAAGAAACCACGTGGGATTTACAAAGAGATGTTCACCCGGAACAGCCAGAGGCCTGCCGGCAGCAAGATTCCGGAATTCTTCCTGAGAAGCCTTGAAAGCAGTGAAACGATCCTATGTTGCAATAACTCAGAACCTCATTCTGAGTATTCCCGGCAGAGGTCATTCGGCTGAACACAACCGTGGACTAATTAGAGCCAGATGTAGGCAGTGCCGTCCATAGTGCTGGATGGACAGTGGTGGGGTGCCAAACAACTGAGCTCTAGTTCTCAACAGTTTCAAAAAGTGTCATAAGTTGAGGTTCAACTTACTGCTCCGGTTGAGTAGAGTGTAGCCGTCAAAGCTGGAATCAGTAGCACTCAGGTGAGAAGAACGGGAAGCAGATATACCCAGTCCGCTGGCAGAGTCCTTCGGGGACCAGCCTATCTGGCTGCCACGCCTGAATGTTTGCAACCGCGGCCGAGCTAGGCAGGCGCAATTGTGCAGCAATGCAAACTGAATATCCTGGCCAAATTTCACGGGTGTACAAGAAACCACGGGGGATTTACAAGGAGATGTTCACCCGGAACAGCCGGAGGCCTGCCGGCAGCAAGATTCCGGAATTCTTCCTGAGAAGCCTTGAAAGCAGTGAAACGTTCCTATGTTGCAATAACTCAGAACCTCATTCTGAGAGTTCCTGGCAGAGGTCATTCGGCTGAACACAATCGTGGACTAATTAGAGCCAGATGTAGTCAGTGCCATCCATAGTGCTGTATGGAGAGTGGTGGGGTGCCAAACAACTGAGCTCTAGTTCTCAACAATTTCACAAAGTGCCATAAGTTGAGGTTCAACTTACTGCTCCGGTTGAGTAGAATGTAGCCGTCAAAGCTGGAATCAGTAGCACTCTGGTGAGAAGAACGGGAAGCAGATATACCCAGTCCGCTGGCAGCGTCCTACGGGGACCAGCCTATCTGGCTGTCAAGATTGAATGTTTGCAACCGCGGCCGAGCTAGGCTGGCGCAATTGTGCAGCAATGCAAACTGCATAACCTGGTCAAATTTCACGGGTGTACAAGAAACCACGGAGGATTTAAAAGGAGATGTTCACCCGGAACAGCCGGAGGCCTGCCGGAAGCAAGATTCCGGAATTCTTCCTGAGAAGACTTGAAAGCAGTGAAACGCTCCTATGTTGCAATAACTCAGAACCTCATTCTGAGTGTTCCCGGCAGAGGTCATTCGGCTGAACACAACCGTGGACTAATTAGAGCCAGATGTAGGCAATGTCGTATATAGTACTGCATGGATAGTGGTGGCGTGCCAAACATCTGAGCTCTAGTTCTCAACACTTTCACAAAGTGCCATAAGTTGAGGTTCAACTTACTGCTCCGGTTGAGTAGAGTGTAGCCGTCAAAGCTGGAATCAGTAGCACTCAGGTGAGAAGAACGGGAAGCAGATATACCCAGTCCGCAGGCAGTTTCGTAGGGGCACCAGCCTATCTGGCTGTCACGCCTGAATATTTGTAAACGCGGCTGAGCTAGGCAGGCGCAATTGTGCAGCAATGCAAACTGCATAACCTGGCCAAATTTCACGGGTGTACAAGAAACCACGGGGGATTTACAAGGAGATGTTCACCCGGAACAGCCGGAGGCCTGCCGGCAGCAAGATTCCGGAATTCTTCCTGAGAAGCCTTGAAAGCAGTGAAACGCTCCTATGTTGCAATAACTCAGAACCTCATTCTGAGTGTTCCCGGCAGAGGTCATTCGGATGAACACAACCGTGGACTAATTAGAGCCAGATGTAGGCAGTGCCGTCCATAGTGTTGGATGGACAGTGGTGGCGTGCCAAACAACTGAGCTCAAGTTATCAACAGTTTCACAAGTGCCATAAGTTGAGGTTCAACATACTGCTCCGGTTGAGTAGAGTGTAGCCGTCAAAGCTGGAATCAGTAGCACTCAGGTGAGAAGAACGGGAAGCAGATATACCCAGTCCGCTGGCAGTGTCCTACGGGGACCAGCCTATCTGGCTGCCACGCCTGAATGTTTGCAACCTCGGCTGTGCTTAGCATGCGCAATTGTGCAGCAATACAAACTGTATAACCTGGCCAAATGTCACGGGTGTACAAGAAACCACGGGGGATTTACAAGGAGATGTTCACCCGGAACAGCCGGAGGCCTGCCGGCAGCAAGATTCCGGAATTCTTCCTGAGAAGCCTTAAAAGAAGTGAAACACTCCTATGTTGCAATAACTCAGAACCTCATTCTGAGTGTTCCAGGCATAGGTCATTCGGCTTAACACAACCGTGGACTAATTAGAGCCAGATGTAGGCAGTGCCGTCCATAGTGCTGGATGGAGATTGGTGTCGTGCCAAACATCTGAGCTCTACTTCTCAACACTTTCACAAAGTGCCATAAGTTGAGGTTCAACTTAATGCTCCGGTTGAGTAGAGTGTAGCCGTCAAAGCTGGAATCAGTAGCACTCAGGTGAGAAGAACGGGAAGCAGATATACCCAGTCCGCTGGCAGAGTCATACGGGGACCAGCCTATCTGGCTGCCACGCCTGAATGTTTGTAACCGCGGCCGAGCTAGGCAGGCGCAATTGTGCAGCAATGCAAACTGCATAACCTGGCCAAATTTCACGGGTGTACAAGAAACCACGGGGGTTTACAATGAGATGTTCAGCCGGAACAGCCGGGGGCCTGCCGGCAGCAAGATTCCGGAATTCTTCCTAAGATGCCTTGAAAGTAGTGAAAGGCTCCTATGTTGCAATAACTCAGAACCTCATTCTGAGTGTTCCCGGCAGAAGTCATTCGGCTGAACACAACCGTGGACTAATTAGAGAAAGATGTAGGCAGTGCCGTCCATAGTGCTGGATGGACAGTGGTGGCGTGCCAAACAACTGAGCTCTAGTTCTCAACAGTTTCACAAAGTGCCATAAGTTGAGGTTCAACATACTGCTCGGGTTGAGTAGAGTGTAGCCGTCAAACTGGAATCAGTAGCACTCAGGTGAGAAGAATGGGAAGCAGATATACCCAGTCCGCTGGCAGTGTCCTACGGTGCCAGCCTATCTGGCTGCCACGCCTGAATGTTTGTAACCGCGGCCGAGCTAGTCAGGCGCAATTGTGCAGCAATGCAAACTGCATAACCTGGCCAAATTTCACGCGTGTACAAGAAACCACGGGGGATTTACAAGGAGATGTTCATCCGGAACAGCCGGAGGCCTGCCGGCAGCAAGATTCCGGAATTCTTCCTGAGAAGCCATGAAAGCAGTGAAACGCTCCTATGTTGTAATAACTCAGAACATCATTCTGAGTGTCCCCGGCAGAGGTCATTCGGCTGAACACAATCGTGGACTAATTAGAGCCAGATGTAGGCAGTGCCGTCCATAGTGCTGGATGGACAGTGGTGGCGTGCCAAACAACTGAGCTCTGGTTCTCAACAGTTTCACAAAGTGCCATAAGTTGAGGTTCAACTTACTGCTCCAGTAAAGTAGAGTGTAGCCCTCAAAGCTGGAATCAGTAGCACTCAGGTGAGAAGAACGGGAAGCAGATATACCCAGACCGCTGGCAGTGTCCTACGGGGACCAGTCCATCTGGCTGCCACGCCTGAATGTTTGTAACCACGGCCGAGCTAGGCAGGCGCAATTGTGCAGCAATGCAAACTGCATAACCTGGCCAAATTTCACGGGTGTACAAGAAACCACGGGGGATTTACAAGGAGATGTTCACCCGGAACAGCCGGAGGCCTGCGGGCAGCAAGATTCTTGAATTCTTCCTGAGAAGCCTTGAAAGCAGTGAAACGCTCCTATGTTGCAATAACTCAGAACCTCATTCTGATTGTTCCTGGCAGAGGTCATTCGGCTGAACACAACCGTGGATTAATTAGAGCCAGATGTAGGCAATGTCTTCCATAGTACTGGATGGACAGTGGTGGCATGCCAAACATCTGAGCTCTAGTTCTCAACACTTTCACAAAGTGCCATAAGTTGAGGTTCAACTTAGTGCTCCGGTTGAGTAGAGTGTAGCCGTCAAAGCTGGAATCAGCAGCACTCAGGTGAGAAGAACGGGAAGCAGATATACCCAGTCCGCTGGCAGCGTCCTACGGGGACCAGCCTATCTGGCTGTCAAGATTGAATGTTTGCAACCGCGGCCGAGCTAGGCTGGCGCAATTGTGCAGCAATGCAAACTGCATAACCTGGCCAAATTTCACGGGTGTACAAGAAACCACGGAGGATTTACAAGGAGATGTTCACCCGGAACAGCCGGAGGCCTGCCGGCAGCAAGATTCCGGAATGCTTCCTGAGAAGCCTTGAAAGCAGTGTAACGCTCCTATGTTGCAATAACTCAGAACCTCATTCTGAGTGTTCCCGGGAGAGGTCATTCGGCTGAACACAACCGTGGACTAATTAGAGCCAGATGTAGGCAATATCGTATATAGTACTGCATGGACAGTGGTGGCGTGCCAAACATCTGAGCTCTAGTTCTCAACACTTTCACAAAGTGCCATAAGTTGAGGTTCAACTTTCTGCTCCGGTTGAGTAGAGTGTAGCCGCCAAAGCTGGAATCAGTAGCACTCAGGTGAGAAGAACGGGAAGCAGATATACCCAGTCCGCTGGCAGAGTCCTATGGGGCCCAGCCTATCTGGCTGCCACGCCTGAATGCTTGCAACCGCGGCCGAGCTAGGCAGGTGCAATTGTGCAGCAAGGCAAACTGCATAACCTGGCCAAATTTCACGGGTGTACAAGAAACCACGGGGGATTTACAAGGAGATGTTCACCCGGAACAGCCGGAGGCCTGCCGGCAGCAAGATTCCGGAATTCTTCCTGAGAAGCCTTGAAAGCAGTGAAACGCTCCTATGTTGCAATAACTCAGAACCTCATTCTGAGTATTCCCGGCAGAGGTCATTCGGCTGAACACAACCGTGGACTAATTAGAGCCAGATGTAGGCAGTGCCGTCCATAGTGCTGGATGGACAGTGGTGGGGTGCCAAACAACTGAGCTCTAGTTCTCAACAGTTTCAAAAAGTGTCATAAGTTGAGGTTCAACTTACTGCTACGGTTGAGTAGAGTGTAGCCGTCAAAGCTGGAATCAGTAGCACTCAGGTGAGAAGAACGGGAAGCAGATATACCCAGTCCGTTGGCAGAGTCCTTCGGGGACCAGCCTATCTGGCTGCCACGCCTGAATGTTTGCAACCGCGGCCGAGCTAGGCAGGCGCAATTGTGCAGCAATGCAAACTGAATATCCTGGCCAAATTTCACGGGTGAACAAGAAACCACGGGGGATTTACAAGGAGATGTTCACCCGGAACAGCCGGAGGCCTGCCGGCAGCAAGATTCCGGAATTCTTCCTGAGAAGCCTTGAAAGCAGTGAAACGCTCCTATGTTGCAATAACTCAGAACCTCATTCTGAGTGTTCCCGGCAGAGGTCATTCGGCTGAACACAACCGTGGACTAATTAGTGACAGATGTAGGCAGTGCCGTCCATAGTGCTGGATGGAGAGTGGTGGCGTGCCAAACAACTGAGTTCTAATTCTCAACAGTTTCACAAAGTGCCATAAGTTGAGGTTCAACTTAATGCTCCGGTTGAGTAGAGTGTAGCCGTCAAAGCTGGAATCAGTAGCACTCAGGTGAGAAGAACGGGAAGCAGATATACCCAGTCCGCTGGCAGTGTCCTACCGGGACCAGTCCATGTGGCTGCCACGCCTGAATGTTTGTAACCAAGGCCGAGCTAGGCAGGCGCAATTGTGCAGCATTGCAAACTGCATAACCTGGCCAAATTTAACGGGTGTACAAGAAACCACGGGGGATTTACAAGGAGATGTTCACCCGGAACAGCCGGAGGCCTGCCGGCAGCAAGATTCCGGAATTCTTCCTGAGAAGCCTTGAAAGCAGTGAAACGCTCCTATGTTGCAATAACTCAGAACCTCATTCTGAGTGTTCCTGGCAGAGGTCATTCGGCTAAACACAATCGTGGAATAATTAGAGCCAGATGTAGTCAGTGCCGTCCATAGTGCTGTATGGAGAGTGGTGGCGTGCCAAACAACTGAGCTCTAGTTCTCAACAGTTTCACAAAGTGCCATAAGTTGAGGTTCAACTTACTGCTCCGGTTGAGTAGAGTGTAGCCGTCAAAGCTGGAATCAGTAGCACTCAGGTGAGAAGAACGGGAAGCAGATATACCCAGTCCGCTGGCAGCGTCCTACGGGGACCAGCCTATCTGGCTGTCAAGATTGAATGTTTGCAATCGCGGCCGAGCTAGGCTGGCGCAATTGTGCAGCAATGCAAACTGCATAACCTGGCCAAATTTCACGGGTGTACAAGAAACCACGGAGGATTTACAAGGAGATGTTCACCCGGAACATCCGGAGGCCTGCCGGCAGCAAGATTCCATAATTCTTCCTGAGAAGCCTTGAAAGCAGTGAAACGCTCCTATGTTGCAATAACTCAGAACCTCATTCTGAGTGTTCCCGGCAGAGGTCATTCGGCTGAACACAACCGTGGACTAATTAGAGCCAGATGTAGGCAGTGCCGTCCATAGTCCTGGATGGACAGTGGTGGCATGCCAAACAACTGAGCTCAAGTTATCAACAGTTTCACAAAGTGCCATAAGTTGAGGTTCAACATACTGCTCCGGTTGAGTAGAGTGTAGCCGTGAAAGCTGGAATCAGTAGCACTCAGGTGAGAAGAACGGGAAGCAGATATACCCAGTCTGCTGGCAGTGTCCTACGGGGACCAGCCTATCTGGCTGCCACGCCTGAATGTTTGCACCCTCGGCTGTGCTTGGCAGGCGCAATTGTGCAGCAATACAAACTGCATAACCTGGGCAAATATCACGGGTGTATAAGAAACCACGGGGGATTTACAAGGAGATGTTCACCCGGAACAGCCGGAGGCCTGCTGGCATCAAGATTCCGGAATTCTTTCTGAGAAGCCTTGAAAGCATTGAAACGCTCCTATGTTGCAATAACTCAGAACCGCATTCTGAGTATTCCCAGCAGATGTCATGCGGCTGAACACAATCGTGGACTAATTAGAGCCAGATGTAGGCAGTTCCGTCCATAGTACTGGATGGACAGTGTTGGCGTGCCAAACAACTGAGCTCTAGTTCTGAACAGTTTCACAAAGTGCCATAAGTTGAGGTTCAACTTACTGCTCCGATTGAGTAGAGTGTAGCCGTCAAATCTGGAATCAGTAGCACTCAGGTGAGAAGAACAGGAAGCAGATATACTCAGTCTGCTGGCAGTGTCCTACGGGGACCAGCCTATCTGGCTGCCACGCCTGAATGTTTGTAACCGCGGCCGAGCTAGGCAGGCACAATTGTGCAGCAATGCAAACTGCATAACCTGGCCAAATTTCACGGGTGTACTAGAAAACATGGGGGATTTACAAGGAGATGTTCACCCGGAACAGCCGGAAGCATGCCGGCAGCAAAATTCCGGAATTCTTCCTGAGAATCCTTGAAAGCAGTGAAACGCTCCTATGTTGCAATAACTCAGAACCTCATTCTGAGTGTTCCCGGCAGAGGTCATTCGGCTGAACACAACCGTGGACTAATTAGAGCCAGATGTAGGCAGTGCCGTCCATAGTGCTGGATGGACAGTGGTGGCGTGTCAAACAACTGAGCTCTAGTTCTCAACAGTTTCACAAAATGCCATAAGTAGAGCTTCAAATTACTGCTCCGGTTGAGTAGAGTGTAGCCGTCAAAGCTGGAATCAGTAGCACTCCGGTGAGATGAACGGGAAGCAGATATACCCAGTCCCCTGGCAGAGTCCTTCGGGGACCAGCCTATCTGGATGCCACGCCTGAATGTTTGCAACCGCGGCCGAGCTAGTCAGGCGCAGTTGTGCAGCAATGAAAACTGAATAACCTGGCCAAATTTCACGGGTGTCCAAGAAACCACGGGGGATTTACAAGGAGATGTTCACCCGGAACAGCCGGAGGCCTACTGGCAGCAAGATTCCGGAATTCTTCCTGAGAAGCCTTGAAAGCAGTGAAACGCTCCTATGTTGCAATAACTCAGAACCTCATTCTGAGTGTTCCCGGCAGAGGTCATTCGGCTGAACACAACCGTGGACTAATTAGAGCCAGATGTAGGCAGTGCCGTCCATAGTGCTGGATGGACAGTGGTGGCGTGCCAAACAACTGAGTTCTAATTCTCAACAGTTTCACAAAGTGCCATAAGTTGAGGTTCAACTTAATGCTCCGGTTGAGTAGAGTGTAGCCGTCAAAGCTGGAATCAGTAGCACTCAGGTGAGAAGAACGGGAAGCAGATATACCCAGACCGCTGGCAGTGTCCTACGGGGACCAGCCTATCTGGCTGCCACGCCTGAATGTTTGTAACCACGGCCGAGCTAGGCAGGCGCAATTGTGCAGCAATGCAAACTGCATAACCTGGCCAAATGTCACGGGTGTACAAGAAACCACGGGGGATTTACAAGGAGATGTTCACCCGGAACAGCCGGAGGCCTGCCGGCAGCAAGATTCCGGAATTCTTCCTGAGAAGCCTTGAAAGCAGTGAAACGCTCCTATGTTGCAATAACTCAGAACCTCATTCTGATTGTTCCCGGCAGAGGTCATTCGGCTGAACACAATAGTGGACTAATTAGAGCCAGATGTAGGCAGTGCCGTCTATAGTGCTGGATGGACAGTAGTGGCGTGCTAAACAACTGAGCTCTAGTTCTCAACAGTTTCACAAAGTGCCATAAGTTGAGGTTCAACTTAATGCTCCGGTTGAGTAGAGTGTAGCCGTCAAAGCTGGAATCAGTAGCACTCAGGTGAGAAGAACGGGAACCAGATATACCCAGTCCGCAGGCAGTTTCGTACGGGGACCAGCCTATCTGGCTGCCACGCCTGAATGTTTGCAACCTCGGCTGTGCTTAGCATGCGCAATTGTGCAGCAATACAAACTGCATAACCTGGCCAAATGTCACGGGTGTACAAGAAACCACGGGGGATTTACAAGGAGATGTTCAACCGGGAGAGCCGGAGGCCTGCTGGCAGCAAGATTCGGGAATTCTTCCTGAGAAGCCTTGGAAGCAGTGAAACGCTCCTATGTTGCAATAACTCAGAACCTCATTCTGAGTGTTCCTGGCAGAGGTCATTCGGCTGAACACAACCGTGGATTAATTAGAGCCAGATGTAGGCAATGTCTTCCATAGTACTGGATGGACAGTGGTGGCATGCCAAACATCTGAGCTCTAGTTCTCAACACTTTCACAAAGTGCCATAAGTTGAGGTTCAACTTACTGCTCCGGTTGAGTAGAGTGTAGCCGTCAAAGCTGGAATCAGCAGCACTCAGGTGAGAAGAACGGGAAGCAGATATACCCAGTCCGCTGGCAGTGTCCTACGGGGACCAGTCCATGTGGCTGCCAAGCCTGAATGTTTGTAACCGCGGCCGAGCTAGGCAGGCGCAATTGTGCAGCATTGCAAACTGCATAACCTGGCCAAATTTCACGGGTGTACAAGAAACCACGGGGGATTTACAAGGAGATGTTCACCCGGAACAGCCGGAGGCCTGCCGGCAGCAAGATTCCGGAATTCTTCCTGAGAAGCCTTGAAAGCAGTGAAACGCTCCTATGTTGCAATAACTCAGAACCTCATTCTGAGTGTTCCCGGCAGAGGTCATTCGGCTGAACACAACCGTGGACTAATTAGAGCCAGATGTACGCAATGTCGTATATAGTACTGGATGGACAGTGGTGGCGTACCAAACATCTGAGCTCTAGTTCTCAACACTTTCACAAAGTGCCATAAGTTGAGGTTCAACTTACTGCTCCGGTTGAGTAGAGTGTAGCCGTCAAAGCTGGAATCAGTAGCACTCAGGTGAGAAGAACCGGAAGCAGATATACCCAGTCCGATGGCAGTGTCCTACGTGGACCAGTCAATCTGGCTGCCACGTCTGAATGTTTGCAAGCGCGGCCGAGCTAGGCAGGCGCAATTGTGCAGCAATGCAAACTGCATAACCTGGCCAAATTTCACGGGTGTACAAGAAACCACGGGGGATTTACAAGGAGATGTTCACCCGGAACAGCCGGAGGCCTGCCGGCAGCAAGATTCCGGAATTCTTCCTGAGAAGCCTTGAAAGCAGTGAAACGCTCCTATGTTGCAATAACTCAGAACCTCATTCTGAGTGTTCCCGGCAGAGGTCATTCGGCTGAACACAATCGTGGACTAATTAGAGCCAGATGTAGTCAGTGCCGTCCATAGTGCTGTATGGAGAGTGGTGGCGTGCCAAACAACTGAGCTCTAGTTTTCAACAGTTTCACAAAGTGCCATAAGTTGAGGTTCAACTTACTGCTCCGGTTGAGTAGAGTGTAGCCGTCAAAGCTGGAATCAGTAGCACTCAGGTGAGAAGAACGGGAAGCAGATATACCCAGTCCGCTGGCAGCGTCCTACCGGGACCAGCCTATCTGGCTGTCAAGATTGAATGTTTGCAACCGCGGCCGAGCTAGGCTGGCGCAATTGTGCAGCAATGCAAACTGCATAACCTGGCCAAATTTCACGGGTGTACAAGAAACCACGGAGGATTTACAAGGAGATGTTCACCCGGAACATCCTGAGGCCTGCCGGCAGCAAGATTCCGGAATTCTTCCTGAGAAGCCTTGAAAGCAGTGAAACGCTCCTATGTTGCAATAACTCAGAACCTCATTCTGAGTGTTCCCGGCAGAGGTCATTCGGCTGAACACAACCGTGGACTAATTAGAGCCAGATGTAGGCAGTGCCGTCCATAGTGCTGGATGGACAGTGGTGGCGTGCCAAACAACTGAGCTGAAGTTATCAACAGTTTCACAAAGTGCCATAAGTTGAGGTTCAACATACTGCTCCGGTTGAGTAGAGTGTAGCCGTCAAAGCTGGAATCAGTAGCACTCAGGTGAGAAGAACGGGAAGCAGATATACCCAGTCTGCTGGCAGTGTCCTACGGGGACCAGCCTATCTGGCTGCCACGCCTGAATGTTTGCAACCTCGGCTGTGCTTGGCATGCGCAATTGTGCAGCAATACAAACTGCATAACCTGGCCTAATGTCACGGGTGTACAAGAAACCACGGGGGATTTACAAGATGTTCAACCGGAAGAGCCGGAGGCCTGCTGGCAGCAAGATTCGGGAATTCTTCCTGAGAAGCCTTGAAAGCAGTGAAACGCTACTATGTTGCAATAACTCAGAACCGCATTCTGAGTATTCCCAGCAGAGGTCATTCGGCTGAACACAATCGTGGACTAATTAGAGCCAGATGTAGGCAGTTCCGTCCATAGTGCTGGATGGAGAGTGGTGGCGTGCCAAACAACTGAGCTCTAGTTCTCAACAGTTTCACAAAGTGCCATAAGTTGAGGTTCAACTTACTGCTCCGATTGAGTAGAGTGTAGCCGTCAAATCTGGAATCAGTAGCACTCAGGTGAGAAGAACGGGAAGCAGATATACTCAGTCTGCTGGCAGTGTCCTACGGGGACCAGCCTATCTGGCTGCCACGCCTGAATGTTTGTAACCGCGGCCGAGCTAGGCAGGCACAATTGTGCAGCAATGCAAACTGCATAACCTGGCCAAATTTCACGGGTGTACTAGAAAACATGGGGGATTTACAAGGAGATGTTCACCCGGAACATCCGGAGGCCTGCCGGCAGCAAGATTCCGGAATTCTTCCTGAGAAGCCTTGAAAGCAGTGAAACGCTCCTATGTTGCAATAACTCAGAACCTCATTCTGAGTGTTCCCGGCAGAGGTCATTCGGCTGAACACAACCGTGGACTAATTAGAGCCAGATGTAGGCAGTGCCGTCCATAGTGCTGGATGGACAGTGGTGGCGTGCCAAACAACTGAGCTGAAGTTATCAACAGTTTCACAAAGTGCCATAAGTTGAGGTTCAACATACTGCTCCGGTTGAGTAGAGTGTAGCCGTCAAAGCTGGAATCAGTAGCACTCAGGTGAGAAGAACGGGAAGCAGATATACCCAGTCTGCTGGCAGTGTCCTACGGGGACCAGCCTATCTGGCTGCCACGCCTGAATGTTTGCAACCTCGGCTGTGCTTGGCATGCGCAATTGTGCAGCAATACAAACTGCATAACCTGGCCTAATGTCACGGGTGTACAAGAAACCACGGGGGATTTACAAGGAGATGTTCAACCGGAAGAGCCGGAGGCCTGCTGGCAGCAAGATTCGGGAATTCTTCCTGAGAAGCCTTGAAAGCAGTGAAACGCTACTATGTTGCAATAACTCAGAACCGCATTCTGAGTATTCCCAGCAGAGGTCATTCGGCTGAACACAATCGTGGACTAATTAGAGCCAGATGTAGGCAGTTCCGTCCATAGTGCTGGATGGAGAGTGGTGGCGTGCCAAACAACTGAGCTCTAGTTCTCAACAGTTTCACAAAGTGCCATAAGTTGAGGTTCAACTTACTGCTCCGATTGAGTAGAGTGTAGCCGTCAAATCTGGAATCAGTAGCACTCAGGTGAGAAGAACGGGAAGCAGATATACTCAGTCTGCTGGCAGTGTCCTACGGGGACCAGCCTATCTGGCTGCCACGCCTGAATGTTTGTAACCGCGGCCGAGCTAGGCAGGCACAATTGTGCAGCAATGCAAACTGCATAACCTGGCCAAATTTCACGGGTGTACTAGAAAACATGGGGGATTTACAAGGAGATGTTCACCCGGAACAGCCGGAGGCATGCCGGCAGCAAAATTCCGGAATTCTTCCTGAGAATCCTTGAAAGCAGTGAAACGCTCCTATGTTGCAATAACTCAGAACCTCATTCTGAGTGTTCCCGGCAGAGGTCATTCGGCTGAACACAACCGTGGACTAATTAGAGCCAAATGTAGGCAGTGCCGTCCATAGTGCTGGATGGACAGTGGTGGCGTGTCAAACAACTGAGCTCTAGTTCTCAACAGTTTCACAAAATGCCATAAGTAGAGCTTCAACTTACTGCTCGGGTTGAGTAGAGTGTAGCCGTCAAAGCTGGAATCAGTAGCACTCCGGTGAGAAGAACGGGAAGCAGATATACCCAGTCCCCTGGCAGAGTCCTTCGGGGACCAGCCTATCTGGATGCCACGCCTGAATGTTTGCAACCGCGGCCGACCTAGTCAGGCGCAGTTGTGCAGCAATGCAAACTGAATAACCTGGCCAAATTTCACGGGTGTACAAGAAACCACGGGGGATTTACAAGGAGATGTTCACCCGGAACAGCCGGAGGCCTGCCGGCAGCAAGATTCCGGAATTCTTCCTGAGAAGCCTTGAAAGCAGTGAAACGCTCCTATGTTGCAATAACTCAGAACCTCATTCTGAGTGTTCCCGGCAGAGGTCATTCGGCTGAACACAACCGTGGACTAATTAGAGCCAGATGTAGGCAGTGCCGTCCATAGTGCTGGATGGAGAGTGGTGGCGTGCCAAACAACTGAGTTCTAATTCTCAACAGTTTCACAAAGTGCCATAAGTTGAGGTTCAACTTAATGCTCCGGTTGAGTAGAGTGTAGCCGTCAAAGCTGTAATCAGTAGCACTCAGGTGAGAAGAACGGGAAGCAGATATACCCAGACCGCTGGCAGTGTCGTACGGGGACCAGCCTATCTGGCTGCCACGCCTGAATGTTTGTAACCACGGCCGAGCTAGGCAGGCGCAATTGTGCAGCAATGCAAACTGCATAACCTGGCCAAATTTCACGGGTGTACAAGAAACCACGGGGGATTTACAAGGAGATGTTCACCCGGAAAAGCCGGAGGCCTGCGGGCAGCAAGATTCTTGAATTCTTCCTGAGAAGCCTTGAAAGCAGTGAAACGCTCCTATGTTGCAATAACTCAGAACATCATTCTGAGTGTTCCTGGCAGAGGTCATTCGGCTGAACACAACCGTGGATTAATTAGAGCCAGATGTAGGCAATGTCTTCCATAGTACTGGATGGACAGTGGTGGCATGCCAAACATCTGAGCTCTAGTTCTCAACAGTTTCACAAAGTGCCATAAGTTGAGGTTCAACTTACTGCTCCGGTTGAGTAGAGTGTAGCCGTCAAAGCTGGAATCAGCAGCACTCAGGTGAGAAGAACGGGAAGCAGATATACCCAGTCCGCTGGCAGTGTCCTACGGGGACCAGTGCATGTGGCTGCCACGCCTGAATGTTTGTAACCGCGGCCGAGCTAGGCAGGCGCAATTGTGCAGCATTGCAAACTGCATAACCTGGCCAAATTTCACGGGTGTACAAGAAACCACGGGGGATTTACAAGGAGATGTTCACCCGGAACATCCGGAGGCCTGCCGGCAGCAAGATTCCGGAATTCTTCCTGAGACGCCTTGAAAGCAGTGAAACGCTCCTATGTTGCAATAACTCAGAACCTCATTCTGAGTGTTCCCGGCAGAGGTCATTCGGCTGAACACAACCGTGGACTAATTAGAGCCAGATGTAGGCAGTGCCGTCCATAGTGCTGGATGGACAGTGGTGGCGTGCCAAACAACTGAGCTCAAGTTATCAACAGTTTCACAAGTGCCATAAGTTGAGGTTAGACATACTGCTTCGGTTGAGTAGAGTGTAGCCGTCAAAGCTGGAATCAGTAGCACTCAGGTGAGAAGAACGGGAAGCAGATATACCCAGTCCGCTGGCAGTGTCGTACGGGGACCAGCCTATCTGGCTGCCACGCCTGATTGTTTGCAACCTCGGCTGTGCTTGGCATGCGCAATTGTGCAGCAATACAAACTGCATAACCTGGCCAAATGTCACGGGTGTACAAGAAACCACGGGGGATTTACAAGGAGATGTTCAACCGGAAGAGCAGGAGGCCTGCTGGCAGGATGATTCGGGAATTCTTCCTGAGAAGCCTTGAAAGCAGTGAAACGCTACTATGTTGCAATAACTCAGAACCGCATTCTGAGTATTCCCAGCAGAGGTCATTCGGCTGAACACAATCGTGGACTAATTAGAGCCAGATGTAGGCAGTTCCGTCCATAGTACTGGATGGACAGTGTTGGCGTGCCAAACAACTGAGCTCTAGTTCTCAACAGTTTCACAAAGTGCCATAAGTTGAGGTTCAACTTACTGCTCCGATTGAGTAGAGTGTAGCCATCAAATCTGGAATCAGTAGCACTCAGGTGAGAAGAACGGGAAGCAGATATACTCAGTCTGCTGGCAGTGTCCTATGGGGACCAGCCTATCTGGCTGCCACGCCTGAATGTTTGTAACCGCGGCCGAGCTAGGCAGGCACAATTGTGCAGCAATGCAAACTGCATAACCTGGCCAAATTTCACGGGTGTACTAGAAACCATGGGGGATTTACAAGGAGATGTTCACCCGGAACAGCCGGAGGCATGCCGGCAGCAAAATTCCGGAATTCTTCCTGAGAATCCTTGAAAGCAGTGAAACGCTCCTATGTTGCAATAACTCAGAACCTCATTCTGAGTGTTGCCGGCAGAGGTCATTCGGCTGAACACAACCGTGGACTAATTAGAGCCAGATGTAGGCAGTGCCGTCCATAGTGCTGGATGGACAGTGGTGGCGTGCCAAACAACTGAGCTCAAGTTCTCAACAGTTTCACAAGGTGCCATAAGTTGAGCTTCAACATACTGCTCCGGTTGAGTAGAGTGTAGCCGTCAAACTGGAATCAGTAGCACTCAGGTGAGAAGAACGGGAAGCAGATATACCCAGTCCGCTGGCAGTGTCCTACGGTGCCAGCCTATCTGGCTGCCACGCCTGAATGTTTGTAACCGCGGCCGAGCTAGGCAGGCGCAATTGTGCAGCAATGCAAACTGCATAACCTGGCCAAATTTCACGCGTGTACAAGAAACCACGGGGGATTTACAAGGAGATGTTCACCCGGAACAGCCGGAGGCCTGCCGGCAGCAAGATTCCGGAATTCTTCCTGAGAAGCCTTGAAAGCAGTGAAATGC
Organism: Dipodomys merriami; assembly: GCF_024711535.1. Classification (NCBI taxonomy): domain Eukaryota; kingdom Metazoa; phylum Chordata; class Mammalia; order Rodentia; family Heteromyidae; genus Dipodomys; species Dipodomys merriami. The sequence continues at coordinate 1,223,157 of NW_027204481.1, forward strand.
TCCTATGTTGCAATAACTCAGAACCTCATTCTGAGTGTTGCCGGCAGAGGTCATTCGGCTGAACACAACCGTGGACTAATTAGAGCCAGATGTAGGCAATGTCGTATATAGTACTGCATGGACAGTGGTGGCGTGCCAAACATCTGAGCTCTAGTTCTCAACACTTTCACAAAGTGCCATAACTTGAGGTTCAACTTACTGCTCCGGTTGAGTAGAGTGTAGCCGTCAAAGCTGGAATCAGTAGCACTCAGGTGAGAAGAACGGGAAGCAGATATACCCAGTCCGCTGGCAGAGTCCTACGGGGACCAGCCTATCTGGCTGCCACGCCTGAATATTTGTAACCGCGGCCGAGGTAGGCAGGCGCAATTGTGCAGCAATGCAAACTGCATATCCTGGCCAAATTTCACGGGTGTACAAGAAACCACGGGGGATTTACAAGGAGATGTTCACCCGGAACAGCCGGAGGCCTGCCGGCAGCAAGATTCCGGAATTCTTCCTGAGAAGCCTTGAAAGCAGTGAAACGCTCCTATGTTGCAATAACTCAGAACCTCATTCTCAGTGTTCCCGGCAGAGGTCATTCGGCTGAACACAACCGTGGACTAATTAGAGCCAGATGTAGGCAATGCCGTCCATAGTGCTGGATGGAGAGTGGTGGCGTGCCAAACAACTGAGTTCTAATTCTCAACAGTTTCACAAAGTGCCATAAGTTGAGGTTCAAATTAATGCTCCGGTTGAGTAGAGTGTAGCCGTCAAAGCTGGAATCAGTAGCACTCAGGTGACAAGGACGGGAAGCAGATATACCCAGACCGCTGGCAGTGTCCTACGGGGACCATTCTATCTGGCTGCCACGCCTGAATGTTTGCAACCGCGGCCGAGCTAGTGAGGCGCAATTGTGCAGCAATGCAAACTGCATAACCTGGCCAAATTTCACGGGTGTACAAGAAACCACGTGGGATTTACAAAGAGATGTTCACCCGGAACAGCCAGAGGCCTGCCGGCAGCAAGATTCCGGAATTCTTCCTGAGAAGCCTTGAAAGCAGTGAAACGATCCTATGTTGCAATAACTCAGAACCTCATTCTGAGTATTCCCGGCAGAGGTCATTCGGCTGAACACAACCGTGGACTAATTAGAGCCAGATGTAGGCAGTGCCGTCCATAGTGCTGGATGGACAGTGGTGGGGTGCCAAACAACTGAGCTCTAGTTCTCAACAGTTTCAAAAAGTGTCATAAGTTGAGGTTCAACTTACTGCTCCGGTTGAGTAGAGTGTAGCCGTCAAAGCTGGAATCAGTAGCACTCAGGTGAGAAGAACGGGAAGCAGATATACCCAGTCCGCTGGCAGAGTCCTTCGGGGACCAGCCTATCTGGCTGCCACGCCTGAATGTTTGCAACCGCGGCCGAGCTAGGCAGGCGCAATTGTGCAGCAATGCAAACTGAATATCCTGGCCAAATTTCACGGGTGTACAAGAAACCACGGGGGATTTACAAGGAGATGTTCACCCGGAACAGCCGGAGGCCTGCCGGCAGCAAGATTCCGGAATTCTTCCTGAGAAGCCTTGAAAGCAGTGAAACGTTCCTATGTTGCAATAACTCAGAACCTCATTCTGAGAGTTCCTGGCAGAGGTCATTCGGCTGAACACAATCGTGGACTAATTAGAGCCAGATGTAGTCAGTGCCATCCATAGTGCTGTATGGAGAGTGGTGGGGTGCCAAACAACTGAGCTCTAGTTCTCAACAGTTTCACAAAGTGCCATAAGTTGATGTTCAACTTACTGCTCCGGTTGAGTAGAATGTAGCCGTCAAAGCTGGAATCAGTAGCACTCTGGTGAGAAGAACGGGAAGCAGATATACCCAGTCCGCTGGCAGCGTCCTACGGGGACCAGCCTATCTGGCTGTCAAGATTGAATGTTTGCAACCGCGGCCGAGCTAGGCTGGCGCAATTGTGCAGCAATGCAAACTGCATAACCTGGCCAAATTTCACGGGTGTACAAGAAACCACGGAGGATTTAAAAGGAGATGTTCACCCGGAACAGCCGGAGGCCTGCCGGAAGCAAGATTCCGGAATTCTTCCTGAGAAGACTTGAAAGCAGTGAAACGCTCCTATGTTGCAATAACTCAGAACCTCATTCTGAGTGTTCCAGGCAGAGGTCATTCGGCTGAACACAACCGTGGACTAATTAGAGCCAGATGTAGGCAATGTCGTATATAGTACTGCATGGATAGTGGTGGCGTGCCAAACATCTGAGCTCTAGTTCTCAACACTTTCACAAAGTGCCATAAGTTGAGGTTCAACTTACTGCTCCGGTTGAGTAGAGTGTAGCCGTCAAAGCTGGAATCAGTAGCACTCAGGTGAGAAGAACGGGAAGCAGATATACCCAGTCCGATGGCAGTGTCCAACGGGGACCAGTCCATCTGGCTGCCACGCCTGAATGTTTGCAACCGCGGCCGAGCTAGGCAGGCGCAATTGTGCAGCAATGCAAACTGCATAACCTGGCCAAATTTCACGGGTGTACAAGAAACCACGGGGGATTTACAAGGAGATGTTTACCCGGAACTGCCGGAGGCCTGCCGGCAGCAAGATTGCGGAATTCTTCCTGAGAAGCCTTGAAAGCAGTGAAACGCTCCTATGTTGCAATAACTCAGAACCTCATTCTGATTGTTCCCGGCAGAGGTCATTCGGCTGAACACAATCGTGGACTAATTAGAGCCAGATGTAGGCAGTGCCGTCCATAGTGCTGGATGGACAGTGGTGGCGTGCTAAACAACTGAGCTCTAGTTCTCAACAGTTTCACAAAGTGCAATAAGTTGAGGTTCAACTTAATGCTCCGGTTGAGTAGAGTGTAACCGTCAAAGCTGGAATCAGTAGCACTCAGGTGAGGAGAACGGGAACCAGATATACCCAGTCCGCTGGCAGTGTCCTACGGGGACCAGCCTATCTGGCTGCTACGCCTGAATGTTTGCAACCGCGGCCGAACTAGTCAGGGGAAATTGTGCAGCAATGCAAACTGCATAACCTGGCCAAATTTCACGGGTGTACAAGAAACCACGGGGGATTTACAAGGAGATGTTCACCCGGAACATCCAGAGGCCTGCCGGCAGCAAGATTCCGGAATTCTTCCTGAGAAGCCTTGAAAGCAGTGAAACGCTCCTATGTTGCAATAACTCAGAACCTCATTCTGAGTGTTCCCGGCAGAGGTCATTCGGCTGAACACAGCCGTGGACTAATTAGAGCCAGATGTAGGCAGTGCCGTCCATAGTGTTGGATGGACAGTGGTGGCGTGCCAAACAACTGAGCTCAAGTTATGAACAGTTTCACAAGTGCCATAAGTTGAGGTTCAACATACTGCTCCGGTTGAGTAGAGTGTAGCCGTCAAAGCTGGAATCAGTAGCACTCAGGTGAGAAGAACGGGAAGCAGATATACCCAGTCCGCTGGCAGTGTCCTACGGGGACCAGCCTATCTGGCTGCCACGCCTGAATGTTTGCAACCTCGGCTGTGCTTGGCATGCGCAATTGTGCAGCAATACAAACTGTATAACCTGGCCAAATGTCACGGGTGTACAAGAAACCACGGGGGATTTACAAGGAGATGTTCACACGGAACAGCCGGAGGCCTGCCGGCAGCAAGATTCGGGAATTCTTCCTGAGAAGCCTTGAAAGCAGTGAAACACTGCTATGTTGCAATAACTCAGAACCTCATTCTGAGTGTTCCAGGCATAGGTCATTCGGCTTAACACAACTGTGGACTAATTAGAGCCAGATGTAGGCAGTGCCGTCCATAGTGCTGGATGGAGACTGGTGTCGTGCCAAACATCTGAGCTCTACTTCTCAACACTTTCACAAAGTGCCATAAGTTGAGGTTCAACTTACTGCTCCTGTTGAGTAGAGTGTAGCCGTCAAAGCTGGAATCAGTAGCACTCAGGTGAGAAGAACGGGAAGCAGATATACCCAGTCCGCAGGCAGTTTCGTAGGGGCACCAGCCTATCTGGCTGTCACGCCTGAATATTTGTAAACGCGGCTGAGCTAGGCAGGCGCAATTGTGCAGCAATGCAAACTGCATAACCTGGCCAAATTTCACGGGTGTACAAGAAACCACGGGGGATTTACAAGGAGATGTTCACCCGGAACAGCCGGAGGCCTGCCGGCAGCAAGATTCCGGAATTCTTCCTGAGAAGCCTTGAAAGCAGTGAAACGCTCCTATGTTGCAATAACTCAGAACCTCATTCTGAGTGTTCCCGGCAGAGGTTATTCGGATGAACACAACCGTGGACTAATTAGAGCCAGATGTAGGCAGTGCCGTCCATAGTGTTGGATGGACAGTGGTGGCGTGCCAAACAACTGAGCTCAAGTTATCAACAGTTTCACAAGTGCCATAAGTTGAGGTTCAACATACTGCTCCGGTTGAGTAGAGTGTAGCCGTCAAAGCTGGAATCAGTAGCACTCAGGTGAGAAGAACGGGAAGCAGATATACCCAGTCCGCTGGCAGTGTCCTACGGGGACCAGCCTATCTGGCTGCCACGCCTGAATGTTTGCAACCTCGGCTGTGCTTAGCATGCGCAATTGTGCAGCAATACAAACTGTATAACCTGGCCAAATGTCACGGGTGTACAAGAAACCACGGGGGATTTACAAGGAGATGTTCACCCGGAACAGCCGGAGGCCTGCCGGCAGCAAGATTCCGGAATTCTTCCTGAGAAGCCTTAAAAGAAGTGAAACACTCCTATGTTGCAATAACTCAGAACCTCATTCTGAGTGTTCCAGGCATAGGTCATTCGGCTTAACACAACCGTGGACTAATTAGAGCCAGATGTAGGCAGTGCCGTCCATAGTGCTGGATGGAGATTGGTGTCGTGCCAAACATCTGAGCTCTACTTCTCAACACTTTCACAAAGTGCCATAAGTTGAGGTTCAACATACTGCTCGGGTTGAGTAGAGTGTAGCCGTCAAACTGGAATCAGTAGCACTCAGGTGAGAAGAACGGGAAGCAGATATACCCAGTCCGCTGGCAGTGTCCTACGGTGCCAGCCTATCTGGCTGCCACGCCTGAATGTTTGTAACCGCGGCCGAGCTAGTCAGGCGCAATTGTGCAGCAATGCAAACTGCATAACCTGGCCAAATTTCACGCGTGTACAAGAAACCACGGGGGATTTACAAGGAGATGTTCATCCGGAACAGCCGGAGGCCTGCCGGCAGCAAGATTCCGGAATTCTTCCTGAGAAGCCATGAAAGCAGTGAAACGCTCCTATGTTGTAATAACTCAGAACATCATTCTGAGTGTCCCCGGCAGAGGTCATTCGGCTGAACACAATCGTGGACTAATTAGAGCCAGATGTAGGCAGTGCCGTCCATAGTGCTGGATGGACAGTGGTGGCGTGCCAAACAACTGAGCTCTGGTTCTCAACAGTTTCACAAAGTGCCATAAGTTGAGGTTCAACTTACTGCTCCAGTAAAGTAGAGTGTAGCCCTCAAAGCTGGAATCAGTAGCACTCAGGTGAGAAGAACGGGAAGCAGATATACCCAGACCGCTGGCAGTGTCCTACGGGGACCAGTCCATCTGGCTGCCACGCCTGAATGTTTGTAACCACGGCCGAGCTAGGCAGGCGCAATTGTGCAGCAATGCAAACTGCATAACCTGGCCAAATTTCACGGGTGTACAAGAAACCACGGGGGATTTACAAGGAGATGTTCACCCGGAACAGCCGGAGGGCTGCGGGCAGCAAGATTCTTGAATTCTTCCTGAGAAGCCTTGAAAGCAGTGAAACGCTCCTATGTTGCAATAACTCAGAACCTCATTCTGATTGTTCCTGGCAGAGGTCATTCGGCTGAACACAACCGTGGATTAATTAGAGCCAGATGTAGGCAATGTCTTCCATAGTACTGGATGGACAGTGGTGGCATGCCAAACATCTGAGCTCTAGTTCTCAACACTTTCACAAAGTGCCATAAGTTGAGGTTCAACTTAGTGCTCCGGTTGAGTAGAGTGTAGCCGTCAAAGCTGGAATCAGCAGCACTCAGGTGAGAAGAACGGGAAGCAGATATACCCAGTCCGCTGGCAGCGTCCTACGGGGACCAGCCTATCTGGCTGTCAAGATTGAATGTTTGCAACCGCGGCCGAGCTAGGCTGGCGCAATTGTGCAGCAATGCAAACTGCATAACCTGGCCAAATTTCACGGGTGTACAAGAAACCACGGAGGATTTACAAGGAGATGTTCACCCGGAACAGCCGGAGGCCTGCCGGCAGCAAGATTCCGGAATGCTTCCTGAGAAGCCTTGAAAGCAGTGTAACGCTCCTATGTTGCAATAACTCAGAACCTCATTCTGAGTGTTCCCGGGAGAGGTCATTCGGCTGAACACAACCGTGGACTAATTAGAGCCAGATGTAGGCAATATCGTATATAGTACTGCATGGACAGTGGTGGCGTGCCAAACATCTGAGCTCTAGTTCTCAACACTTTCACAAAGTGCCATAAGTTGAGGTTCAACTTTCTGCTCCGGTTGAGTAGAGTGTAGCCGCCAAAGCTGGAATCAGTAGCACTCAGGTGAGAAGAACGGGAAGCAGATATACCCAGTCCGCTGGCAGAGTCCTATGGGGCCCAGCCTATCTGGCTGCCACGCCTGAATGCTTGCAACCGCGGCCGAGCTAGGCAGGTGCAATTGTGCAGCAAGGCAAACTGCATAACCTGGCCAAATTTCACGGGTGTACAAGAAACCACGGGGGATTTACAAGGAGATGTTCACCCGGAACAGCCGGAGGCCTGCCGGCAGCAAGATTCCGGAATTCTTCCTGAGAAGCCTTGAAAGCAGTGAAATGCTCCTATGTTGCAATAACTCAGAACCTCATTCTCAGTGTTCCCGGCAGAGGTCATTCGGCTGAACACAACCGTGGACTAATTAGAGCCAGATGTAGGCAGTGCCGTCCATAGTGCTGGATGGAGAGTGGTGGCGTGCCAAACAACTGAGTTCTAATTCTCAACAGTTTCACAAAGTGCCATAAGTTGAGGTTCAACTTAATGCTCCGGTTGAGTAGAGTGTAGCTGTCAACGCTGGAATCAGTAGCACTCAGGTGACAAGGACGGGAAGCAGATATACCCAGACCGCTGGCAGTGTCCTACGGGGACCATTCTATCTGGCTGCCACGCCTGAATGTTTGCAACCGCGGCCGAGCTAGTGAGGCGCAATTGTGCAGCAATACAAACTGCATAACCTGGCCAAATTTTACGGGTGTACAAGAAACCACGTGGGATTTACAAGGAGATGTTCACCCGGAACAGCCAGAGGCCTTCCGGCAGCAAGATTCCGGAATTCTTCCTGAGAAGCCTTGAAAGCAGTGAAACGATCCTATGTTGCAATAACTCAGAACCTCATTCTGAGTATTCCCGGCAGAGGTCATTCGGCTGAACACAACCGTGGACTAATTAGAGCCAGATGTAGGCAGTGCCGTCCATAGTGCTGGATGGACAGTGGTGGGGTGCCAAACAACTGAGCTCTAGTTCTCAACAGTTTCAAAAAGTGTCATAAGTTGAGGTTCAACTTACTGCTACGGTTGAGTAGAGTGTAGCCGTCAAAGCTGGAATCAGTAGCACTCAGGTGAGAAGAACGGGAAGCAGATATACCCAGTCCGTTGGCAGAGTCCTTCGGGGACCAGCCTATCTGGCTGCCACGCCTGAATGTTTGCAACCGCGGCCGAGCTAGGCAGGCGCAATTGTGCAGCAATGCAAACTGAATATCCTGGCCAAATTTCACGGGTGAACAAGAAACCACGGGGGATTTACAAGGAGATGTTCACCCGGAACAGCCGGAGGCCTGCCGGCAGCAAGATTCCGGAATTCTTCCTGAGAAGCCTTGAAAGCAGTGAAACGCTCCTATGTTGCAATAACTCAGAACCTCATTCTGAGTGTTCCCGGCAGAGGTCATTCGGCTGAACACAACCGTGGACTAATTAGTGACAGATGTAGGCAGTGCCGTCCATAGTGCTGGATGGAGAGTGGTGGCGTGCCAAACAACTGAGTTCTAATTCTCAACAGTTTCACAAAGTGCCATAAGTTGAGGTTCAACTTAATGCTCCGGTTGAGTAGAGTGTAGCCGTCAAAGCTGGAATCAGTAGCACTCAGGTGAGAAGAACGGGAAGCAGATATACCCAGTCCGCTGGCAGTGTCCTACCGGGACCAGTCCATGTGGCTGCCACGCCTGAATGTTTGTAACCAAGGCCGAGCTAGGCAGGCGCAATTGTGCAGCATTGCAAACTGCATAACCTGGCCAAATTTAACGGGTGTACAAGAAACCACGGGGGATTTACAAGGAGATGTTCACCCGGAACAGCCGGAGGCCTGCCGGCAGCAAGATTCCGGAATTCTTCCTGAGAAGCCTTGAAAGCAGTGAAACGCTCCTATGTTGCAATAACTCAGAACCTCATTCTGAGTGTTCCTGGCAGAGGTCATTCGGCTAAACACAATCGTGGAATAATTAGAGCCAGATGTAGTCAGTGCCGTCCATAGTGCTGTATGGAGAGTGGTGGCGTGCCAAACAACTGAGCTCTAGTTCTCAACAGTTTCACAAAGTGCCATAAGTTGAGGTTCAACTTACTGCTCCGGTTGAGTAGAGTGTAGCCGTCAAAGCTGGAATCAGTAGCACTCAGGTGAGAAGAACGGGAAGCAGATATACCCAGTCCGCTGGCAGCGTCCTACGGGGACCAGCCTATCTGGCTGTCAAGATTGAATGTTTGCAACCGCGGCCGAGCTAGGCTGGCGCAATTGTGCAGCAATGCAAACTGCATAACCTGGCCAAATTTCACGGGTGTACAAGAAACCACGGAGGATTTACAAGGAGATGTTCACCCGGAACATCCGGAGGCCTGCCGGCAGCAAGATTCCATAATTCTTCCTGAGAAGCCTTGAAAGCAGTGAAACGCTCCTATGTTGCAATAACTCAGAACCTCATTCTGAGTGTTCCCGGCAGAGGTCATTCGGCTGAACACAACCGTGGACTAATTAGAGCCAGATGTAGGCAGTGCCGTCCATAGTCCTGGATGGACAGTGGTGGCATGCCAAACAACTGAGCTCAAGTTATCAACAGTTTCACAAAGTGCCATAAGTTGAGGTTCAACATACTGCTCCGGTTGAGTAGAGTGTAGCCGTGAAAGCTGGAATCAGTAGCACTCAGGTTTGAAGAACGGGAAGCAGATATACCCAGTCTGCTGGCAGTGTCCTACGGGGACCAGCCTATCTGGCTGCCACGCCTGAATGTTTGCACCCTCGGCTGTGCTTGGCAGGCGCAATTGTGCAGCAATACAAACTGCATAACCTGGGCAAATATCACGGGTGTATAAGAAACCACGGGGGATTTACAAGGAGATGTTCACCCGGAACAGCCGGAGGCCTGCTGGCATCAAGATTCCGGAATTCTTTCTGAGAAGCCTTGAAAGCATTGAAACGCTCCTATGTTGCAATAACTCAGAACCGCATTCTGAGTATTCCCAGCAGATGTCATGCGGCTGAACACAATCGTGGACTAATTAGAGCCAGATGTAGGCAGTTCCGTCCATAGTACTGGATGGACAGTGTTGGCGTGCCAAACAACTGAGCTCTAGTTCTCAACAGTTTCACAAAGTGCCATAAGTTGAGGTTCAACTTACTGCTCCGATTGAGTAGAGTGTAGCCGTCAAATCTGGAATCAGTAGCACTCAGGTGAGAAGAACAGGAAGCAGATATACTCAGTCTGCTGGCAGTGTCCTACGGGGACCAGCCTATCTGGCTGCCACGCCTGAATGTTTGTAACCGCGGCCGAGCTAGGCAGGCACAATTGTGCAGCAATGCAAACTGCATAACCTGGCCAAATTTCACGGGTGTACTAGAAAACATGGGGGATTTACAAGGAGATGTTCACCCGGAACAGCCGGAAGCATGCCGGCAGCAAAATTCCGGAATTCTTCCTGAGAATCCTTGAAAGCAGTGAAACGCTCCTATGTTGCAATAACTCAGAACCTCATTCTGAGTGTTCCCGGCAGAGGTCATTCGGCTGAACACAACCGTGGACTAATTAGAGCCAGATGTAGGCAGTGCCGTCCATAGTGCTGGATGGACAGTGGTGGCGTGTCAAACAACTGAGCTCTAGTTCTCAACAGTTTCACAAAATGCCATAAGTAGAGCTTCAAATTACTGCTCCGGTTGAGTAGAGTGTAGCCGTCAAAGCTGGAATCAGTAGCACTCCGGTGAGATGAACGGGAAGCAGATATACCCAGTCCCCTGGCAGAGTCCTTCGGGGACCAGCCTATCTGGATGCCACGCCTGAATGTTTGCAACCGCGGCCGAGCTAGTCAGGCGCAGTTGTGCAGCAATGAAAACTGAATAACCTGGCCAAATTTCACGGGTGTACAAGAAACCACGGGGGATTTACAAGGAGATGTTCACCCGGAACAGCCGGAGGCCTGCCGGCAGCAAGATTCCGGAATTCTTCCTGAGAAGCCTTGAAAGCAGTGAAACGCTCCTATGTTGCAATAACTCAGAACCTCATTCTGAGTGTTCCCGGCAGAGGTCATTCGGCTGAACACAACCGTGGACTAATTAGAGCCAGATGTAGGCAGTGCCGTCCATAGTCCTGGATGGACAGTGGTGGCATGCCAAACAACTGAGCTCAAGTTATCAACAGTTTCACAAAGTGCCATAAGTTGAGGTTCAACATACTGCTCCGGTTGAGTAGAGTGTAGCCGTGAAAGCTGGAATCAGTAGCACTCAGGTGAGAAGAACGGGAAGCAGATATACCCAGTCTGCTGGCAGTGTCCTACGGGGACCAGCCTATCTGGCTGCCACGCCTGAATGTTTGCACCCTCGGCTGTGCTTGGCAGGCGCAATTGTGCAGCAATACAAACTGCATAACCTGGGCAAATATCACGGGTGTATAAGAAACCACGGGGGATTTACAAGGAGATGTTCACCCGGAACAGCCGGAGGCCTGCTGGCATCAAGATTCCGGAATTCTTTCTGAGAAGCCTTGAAAGCATTGAAACGCTCCTATGTTGCAATAACTCAGAACCGCATTCTGAGTATTCCCAGCAGATGTCATGCGGCTGAACACAATCGTGGACTAATTAGAGCCAGATGTAGGCAGTTCCGTCCATAGTACTGGATGGACAGTGTTGGCGTGCCAAACAACTGAGCTCTAGTTCTCAACAGTTTCACAAAGTGCCATAAGTTGAGGTTCAACTTACTGCTCCGATTGAGTAGAGTGTAGCCGTCAAATCTGGAATCAGTAGCACTCAGGTGAGAAGAACAGGAAGCAGATATACTCAGTCTGCTGGCAGTGTCCTACGGGGACCAGCCTATCTGGCTGCCACGCCTGAATGTTTGTAACCGCGGCCGAGCTAGGCAGGCACAATTGTGCAGCAATGCAAACTGCATAACCTGGCCAAATTTCACGGGTGTACTAGAAAACATGGGGGATTTACAAGGAGATGTTCACCCGGAACAGCCGGAAGCATGCCGGCAGCAAAATTCCGGAATTCTTCCTGAGAATCCTTGAAAGCAGTGAAACGCTCCTATGTTGCAATAACTCAGAACCTCATTCTGAGTGTTCCCGGCAGAGGTCATTCGGCTGAACACAACCGTGGACTAATTAGAGCCAGATGTAGGCAGTGCCGTCCATAGTGCTGGATGGACAGTGGTGGCGTGTCAAACAACTGAGCTCTAGTTCTCAACAGTTTCACAAAATGCCATAAGTAGAGCTTCAAATTACTGCTCCGGTTGAGTAGAGTGTAGCCGTCAAAGCTGGAATCAGTAGCACTCCGGTGAGATGAACGGGAAGCAGATATACCCAGTCCCCTGGCAGAGTCCTTCGGGGACCAGCCTATCTGGATGCCACGCCTGAATGTTTGCAACCGCGGCCGAGCTAGTCAGGCGCAGTTGTGCAGCAATGAAAACTGAATAACCTGGCCAAATTTCACGGGTGTACAAGAAACCACGGGGGATTTACAAGGAGATGTTCACCCGGAACAGCCGGAGGCCTGCCGGCAGCAAGATTCCGGAATTCTTCCTGAGAAGCCTTGAAAGCAGTGAAACGCTCCTATGTTGCAATAACTCAGAACCTCATTCTGATTGTTCCCGGCAGAGGTCATTCGGCTGAACACAATAGTGGACTAATTAGAGCCAGATGTAGGCAGTGCCGTCTATAGTGCTGGATGGACAGTAGTGGCGTGCTAAACAACTGAGCTCTAGTTCTCAACAGTTTCACAAAGTGCCATAAGTTGAGGTTCAACTTAATGCTCCGGTTGAGTAGAGTGTAGCCGTCAAAGCTGGAATCAGTAGCACTCAGGTGAGAAGAACGGGAACCAGATATACCCAGTCCGCAGGCAGTTTCGTACGGGGACCAGCCTATCTGGCTGCCACGCCTGAATGTTTGCAACCTCGGCTGTGCTTAGCATGCGCAATTGTGCAGCAATACAAACTGCATAACCTGGCCAAATGTCACGGGTGTACAAGAAACCACGGGGGATTTACAAGGAGATGTTCAACCGGGAGAGCCGGAGGCCTGCTGGCAGCAAGATTCGGGAATTCTTCCTGAGAAGCCTTGGAAGCAGTGAAACGCTCCTATGTTGCAATAACTCAGAACCTCATTCTGAGTGTTCCTGGCAGAGGTCATTCGGCTGAACACAACCGTGGATTAATTAGAGCCAGATGTAGGCAATGTCTTCCATAGTACTGGATGGACAGTGGTGGCATGCCAAACATCTGAGCTCTAGTTCTCAACACTTTCACAAAGTGCCATAAGTTGAGGTTCAACTTACTGCTCCGGTTGAGTAGAGTGTAGCCGTCAAAGCTGGAATCAGCAGCACTCAGGTGAGAAGAACGGGAAGCAGATATACCCAGTCCGCTGGCAGTGTCCTACGGGGACCAGTCCATGTGGCTGCCAAGCCTGAATGTTTGTAACCGCGGCCGAGCTAGGCAGGCGCAATTGTGCAGCATTGCAAACTGCATAACCTGGCCAAATTTCACGGGTGTACAAGAAACCACGGGGGATTTACAAGGAGATGTTCACCCGGAACAGCCGGAGGCCTGCCGGCAGCAAGATTCCGGAATTCTTCCTGAGAAGCCTTGAAAGCAGTGAAACGCTCCTATGTTGCAATAACTCAGAACCTCATTCTGAGTGTTCCCGGCAGAGGTCATTCGGCTGAACACAACCGTGGACTAATTAGAGCCAGATGTACGCAATGTCGTATATAGTACTGGATGGACAGTGGTGGCGTACCAAACATCTGAGCTCTAGTTCTCAACACTTTCACAAAGTGCCATAAGTTGAGGTTCAACTTACTGCTCCGGTTGAGTAGAGTGTAGCCGTCAAAGCTGGAATCAGTAGCACTCAGGTGAGAAGAACCGGAAGCAGATATACCCAGTCCGATGGCAGTGTCCTACGTGGACCAGTCAATCTGGCTGCCACGTCTGAATGTTTGCAAGCGCGGCCGAGCTAGGCAGGCGCAATTGTGCAGCAATGCAAACTGCATAACCTGGCCAAATTTCACGGGTGTACAAGAAACCACGGGGGATTTACAAGGAGATGTTCACCCGGAACAGCCGGAGGCCTGCCGGCAGCAAGATTCCGGAATTCTTCCTGAGAAGCCTTGAAAGCAGTGAAACGCTCCTATGTTGCAATAACTCAGAACCTCATTCTGAGTGTTCCCGGCAGAGGTCATTCGGCTGAACACAATCGTGGACTAATTAGAGCCAGATGTAGTCAGTGCCGTCCATAGTGCTGTATGGAGAGTGGTGGCGTGCCAAACAACTGAGCTCTAGTTTTCAACAGTTTCACAAAGTGCCATAAGTTGAGGTTCAACTTACTGCTCCGGTTGAGTAGAGTGTAGCCGTCAAAGCTGGAATCAGTAGCACTCAGGTGAGAAGAACGGGAAGCAGATATACCCAGTCCGCTGGCAGCGTCCTACCGGGACCAGCCTATCTGGCTGTCAAGATTGAATGTTTGCAACCGCGGCCGAGCTAGGCTGGCGCAATTGTGAAGCAATGCAAACTGCATAACCTGGCCAAATTTCACGGGTGTACAAGAAACCACGGAGGATTTACAAGGAGATGTTCACCCGGAACATCCGGAGGCCTGCCGGCAGCAAGATTCCGGAATTCTTCCTGAGAAGCCTTGAAAGCAGTGAAACGCTCCTATGTTGCAATAACTCAGAACCTCATTCTGAGTGTTCCCGGCAGAGGTCATTCGGCTGAACACAACCGTGGACTAATTAGAGCCAGATGTAGGCAGTGCCGTCCATAGTGCTGGATGGACAGTGGTGGCGTGCCAAACAACTGAGCTGAAGTTATCAACAGTTTCACAAAGTGCCATAAGTTGAGGTTCAACATACTGCTCCGGTTGAGTAGAGTGTAGCCGTCAAAGCTGGAATCAGTAGCACTCAGGTGAGAAGAACGGGAAGCAGATATACCCAGTCTGCTGGCAGTGTCCTACGGGGACCAGCCTATCTGGCTGCCACGCCTGAATGTTTGCAACCTCGGCTGTGCTTGGCATGCGCAATTGTGCAGCAATACAAACTGCATAACCTGGCCTAATGTCACGGGTGTACAAGAAACCACGGGGGATTTACAAGGAGATGTTCAACCGGAAGAGCCGGAGGCCTGCTGGCAGCAAGATTCGGGAATTCTTCCTGAGAAGCCTTGAAAGCAGTGAAACGCTACTATGTTGCAATAACTCAGAACCGCATTCTGAGTATTCCCAGCAGAGGTCATTCGGCTGAACACAATCGTGGACTAATTAGAGCCAGATGTAGGCAGTTCCGTCCATAGTGCTGGATGGAGAGTGGTGGCGTGCCAAACAACTGAGCTCTAGTTCTCAACAGTTTCACAAAGTGCCATAAGTTGAGGTTCAACTTACTGCTCCGATTGAGTAGAGTGTAGCCGTCAAATCTGGAATCAGTAGCACTCAGGTGAGAAGAACGGGAAGCAGATATACTCAGTCTGCTGGCAGTGTCCTACGGGGACCAGCCTATCTGCCTGCCACGCCTGAATGTTTGTAACCGCGGCCGAGCTAGGCAGGCACAATTGTGCAGCAATGCAAACTGCATAACCTGGCCAAATTTCACGGGTGTACTAGAAAACATGGGGGATTTACAAGGAGATGTTCACCCGGAACAGCCGGAGGCATGCCGGCAGCAAAATTCCGGAATTCTTCCTGAGAATCCTTGAAAGCAGTGAAACGCTCCTATGTTGCAATAACTCAGAACCTCATTCTGAGTGTTCCCGGCAGAGGTCATTCGGCTGAACACAACCGTGGACTAATTAGAGCCAAATGTAGGCAGTGCCGTCCATAGTGCTGGATGGACAGTGGTGGCGTGTCAAACAACTGAGCTCTAGTTCTCAACAGTTTCACAAAATGCCATAAGTAGAGCTTCAACTTACTGCTCGGGTTGAGTAGAGTGTAGCCGTCAAAGCTGGAATCAGTAGCACTCCGGTGAGAAGAACGGGAAGCAGATATACCCAGTCCCCTGGCAGAGTCCTTCGGGGACCAGCCTATCTGGATGCCACGCCTGAATGTTTGCAACCGCGGCCGACCTAGTCAGGCGCAGTTGTGCAGCAATGCAAACTGAATAACCTGGCCAAATTTCACGGGTGTACAAGAAACCACGGGGGATTTACAAGGAGATGTTCACCCGGAACAGCCGGAGGCCTGCCGGCAGCAAGATTCCGGAATTCTTCCTGAGAAGCCTTGAAAGCAGTGAAACGCTCCTATGTTGCAATAACTCAGAACCTCATTCTGAGTGTTGCCGGCAGAGGTCATTCGGCTGAACACAACCGTGGACTAATTAGAGCCAGATGTAGGCAGTGCCGTCCATAGTGCTGGATGGAGAGTGGTGGCGTGCCAAACAACTGAGTTCTAATTCTCAACAGTTTCACAAAGTGCCATAAGTTGAGGTTCAACTTAATGCTCCGGTTGAGTAGAGTGTAGCCGTCAAAGCTGTAATCAGTAGCACTCAGGTGAGAAGAACGGGAAGCAGATATACCCAGACCGCTGGCAGTGTCGTACTGGGACCAGCCTATCTGGCTGCCACGCCTGAATGTTTGTAACCACGGCCGAGCTAGGCAGGCGCAATTGTGCAGCAATGCAAACTGCATAACCTGGCCAAATTTCACGGGTGTACAAGAAACCACGGGGGATTTACAAGGAGATGTTCACCCGGAAAAGCCGGAGGCCTGCGGGCAGCAAGATTCTTGAATTCTTCCTGAGAAGCCTTGAAAGCAGTGAAACGCTCCTATGTTGCAATAACTCAGAACCTCATTCTGAGTGTTCCTGGCAGAGGTCATTCGGCTGAACACAACCGTGGATTAATTAGAGCCAGATGTAGGCAATGTCTTCCATAGTACTGGATGGACAGTGGTGGCATGCCAAACATCTGAGCTCTAGTTCTCAACACTTTCACAAAGTGCCATAAGTTGAGGTTCAACTTACTGCTCCGGTTGAGTAGAGTGTAGCCGTCAAAGCTGGAATCAGCAGCACTCAGGTGAGAAGAACGGGAAGCAGATATACCCAGTCCGCTGGCAGTGTCCTACGGGGACCAGTGCATGTGGCTGCCACGCCTGAATGTTTGTAACCGCGGCCGAGCTAGGCAGGCGCAATTGTGCAGCATTGCAAACTGCATAACCTGGCCAAATTTCACGGGTGTACAAGAAACCACGGGGGATTTACAAGGAGATGTTCACCCGGAAAAGCCGGAGGCCTGCCGGCAGCAAGATTCCGGAATTCTTCCTGAGAAGCCTTGAAAGCAGTGAAACGCTCCTATGTTGCAATAACTCAGAACCTCATTCTGAGTGTTCCCGGCAGAGGTCATTCGGCTGAACACAACCGTGGACTAATTAGAGCCAGATGTAGGCAGTGCCTTCCATAGTGCTGGATGGACAGTGGTGGCGTGCTAAACAACTGAGCTCTAGTTCTCAACAGTTTCACAAAGTGCCATAAGTTGAGGTTCAACTTAATGCTTCGGTTGAGTAGAGTGTAGCCGTCAAAGCTGGAATCAGTAGCACTCAGGTGAGAAGAACGGGAACCAGATATACCCAGTCCGCTGGCAGCGTCCTACGGGGACCAGCCTATCTGGCTGCCACGCCTGAATGTTTGCAACCGCGGCCGAGCTAGGCTGTCGCAATTGTGCAGCAATGCAAACTGCATAACCTGTCCAAATTTCACGGGTGTACAAGAAACCACGGGGGATTTACAAGGAGATGTTCACCCGGAACAGCCGGAGACCTGCCGGCAGCAAGATTCCGGAATTCTTCCTGAGAAGCCTTGAAAGCAGTGAAACGCTCCTATGTTGCAATAACTCAGAACCTCATTCTGAGTGTTCCCGGCAGAGGTCATTCGGCTGAACACAACCGTGGACTAATTAGAGCCAGATGTAGGCAGTGCCGTCCATAGTGCTGGATGGACAGTGGTGGGTGCCAAACAACTGAGCTCAAGTTATGAACAGTTTCACAAGTGCCATAAGTTGAGGTTCAACATACTGCTCCGGTTGAGTAGAGTGTAGCCGTCAAAGCTGGAATCAGTAGCACTCAGGTGAGAAGAACGGGAAGCAGATATACCCAGTCCGCTGGCAGTGTCCTACGGGGACCAGCCTATCTGGCTGCCACGCCTGAATGTTTGCAACCTCGGCTGTGCTTGGCATGCGCAATTGTGCAGCAATACAAACTGCATAACCTGGCCAAAGGTCACGGGTGTACAAGAAACCACGGGGGATTTACAAGGAGATGTTCAACCGGAAGAGCCGGAGGCCTGCTGGCAGCAAGATTCGGGAATTCTTCCTGAGAAGCCTTGAAAGCAGTGAAACGCTACTATGTTGCAATAACTCAGAACCGCATTCTGAGTATTCCCAGCAGAGGTCATTCGGCTGAACACAACCGTGGACTAATTAGAGCCAGATGTAGGCAGTGCCGTCCATAGTGCTGGATGGACAGTGGTGGCGTGCCAAACAACTTAGCTCAAGTTATCAACAGTTTCACAAAGTGCCATAAGTTGAGGTTCAACATACTGCTCCGGTTGAGTAGAGTGTAGCCGTCAAACTGGAATCAGTAGCACTCAGGTGAGAAGAACGGGAAGCAGATATACCCAGTCCGCTGGCAGTGTCCTACGGTGCCAGCCTATCTGGCTGCCACGCCTGAATGTTTGTAACCGCGGCCGAGCTAGGCAGGCGCAATTGTGCAGCAATGCAAACTGCATAACCTGGCCAAATTTCATGCGTGTACAAGAAACCACGGGGGATTTACTAGGAGATGTTCACCCGGAACAGCGGGAGGCCTGCCGGCAGCAAGATTCCGGAATTCTTCCTGAGAAGCCATGAAAGCAGTGAAACGCTCCTATGTTTTAATAACTCAGAACATCATTCTGAGTGTCCCCAGCAGAGGTCATTCGGCTGAACACAATCGTGGACTAATTAGAGCCAGATGTAGGCAGTGCCGTCCATAGTGCTGGATGGACAGTGGTGGCGTGCCAAACAACTGAGCTTTAGTTCAAAACAGTTTCACAAAGTGCCATAAGTTGAGGTTCAACTTACTGCTCCGGTTGAGTAGAGTGTAGCCGTCAAAGCTGGAATCAGTAGCACTCAGGTGAGAAGAACGGGAAGCAGATATACCCAGTCCGCAGGCAGAGTCCTTCAGGGACCAGCCTATCTGGCTGCCACGCCTGAATGTTTGCAACCGCGGCCGAGCTAGTCAGGTGCAATTGTGCAGCTATGCAAACTGAATAACCTGGCCAAATTTCACGGGTGTACAAGAAACCACGGGGGATTTACAAGGAGATGTTCACCCGGAACAGCCGGAGGCCTGCCGGCAGCAAGAATCCGGAATTCTTCCTGAGAAGCCTTGAAAGCAGTGAAACGCTCCTATGTTGCAATAACTCAGAACCTCATTCTGAGTGTTGCCGGCAGAGGTCATTCGGCTGAACACAACCGTGGACTAATTAGAGCCAGATGTAGGCAGTGCCGTCCATAGTGCTGGATGGACAGTGGTGGCGTGCCAAACAACTGAGTTCTAGTTCTCAACAGTTTCACAAAGTGCCTTAAGTTGAGGTTCAACTTAATGCTCCGGTTGAGTAGAGTGTAGCCGTCAAAGCTGGAATCAGTAGCACTCAGGTGAGAAGAACGGGAAGCAGATATACCCAGACCGCTGTCAGTGTCCTACGGGGACCAGCCTATCTGGCTGCCACGCCTGAATGTTTGTAACCACGGCCGAGCTAGGCAGGCGCAATTGTGCAGCATTGCAAACTGCATAACCTGGCCAAATTTCACGGGTGTACAAGAAACCACGGGGGATTTACAAGGAGATGTTCACCCGGAACAGCCGGAGGCCTGCCGGCAGCAAGATTCCGGAATTCTTCCTGAGAAGCCTTGAAAGCAGTGAAACGCTCCTATGTTGCAATAACTCAGAACCTCATTCTGAGTGTTCCCGGCAGAGGTCATTCGGCTGAACACAACCGTGGACTAATTAGAGCCAGATGTACGCAATGTCGTATATAGTACTCGATGGACAGTGGTGGCGTACCAAACATCTGAGCTCTAGTTCTCAACACTTTCACAAAGTGCCATAAGTTGAGGTTCAACTTACTGCTCCGGTTGAGTAGAGTGTAGCCGTCAAAGCTGGAATCAGCAGCACTCAGGTGAGAAGAACGGGAAGCAGATATACCCAGTCCGATGGCAGTGTCCTACGTGGACCAGTCCATCTGGCTGCTACGTCTGAATGTTTGCAACCGCGGCCGAGCTAGGCAGGCGCAATTGTGCAGCAATGCAAACTGCATAACCTGGCCAAATTTCACGGGTGTACAAGAAACCACGGGGGATTTACAAGGAGATGTTCACCCGGAACAGCCGGAGGCCTGCCGGCAGCAAGATTGCGGAATTCTTCCTGAGAAGCCTTGAAAGCAGTGAAACGCTCCTATGTTGCAATACCTCAGAACCTCATTCTGATTGTTCCCGGCAGAGGTCATTCGGCTGAACACAATCGTGGACTAATTAGAGCCAGATGTAGGCAGTGCCGTCCATAGTGCTGGATGGACAGTGGTGGCGTGCTAAACAACTGAGCTCTAGTTCTCAACAGTTTCACAAAGTGCCATAAGTTGAGGTTCAACTTAATGCTCCGGTTGAGTAGAGTGTAGCCGTCAAAGCTGGAATCAGTAGCACTCAGGTGAGAAGAACGGGAACCAGATATACCCAGTCCGCTGGCAGCGTCTTACGGGGACCAGCCTATCTGGCTGCCACGCCTGAATGTTTGCAACCGCGGCCTACCTAGGCAGGCGCAATTGTGCAGCAATGCAAACTGAATAACCTGGCCAAATTTCACGGGTGTACAAGAAACCATGGGGGATTTACAAGGAGATATTCACCCGGAACAGCCGGAGGCCTGCCGGCAGCAAGATTCCGGAATTCTTCCTGAGAAGCCTTGAAAGCAGTGAAACGCTCCTATGTTGCAATAACTCAGAACCTCATTCTGAGTGTTGCCGGCAGAGGTCATTCGGCTGAACACCACCGTGGACTAATTAGAGCCAGATGTAGGCAGTGCCGTCCATAGCGCTGGATGGAGAGTGGTGGCGTGCCAAACAAATGAGTTCTAATTCTCAACAGTTTCACAAAGTGCCATAAGTTGAGGTTCAACTTAATGCTCCGGTTGAGTAGAGTGTAGCGGTCAAAGCTGGAATCAGTAGCACTCAGGTGAGAAGAACGGGAAGCAGATATACCCAGACCGCTGGCAGTGTCCTACGGGGGCCAGCCTATCTGGCTGCCACGCCTGAATGTTTGCAACCGCGGCCGAGCTAGGCAGGAGCAATTGTGCAGCAATGTAAACTGCATAACCTGGCCAAATTTCTCGGGTGTACAAGAAACCACGGGAGATTTACAAGGAGATGTTCACCCGGAACAGCCGGAGGCCAGCCGGCAGCAAGATTCCGGAATTCTTCCTGAGAAGCCTTGAAAGCAGTGAAACGCTCCTATGTTGCAATAACTCAGAACCTCATTCTGAGTGTTGCCGGCAGAGGTCATTCGGCTGAACACAATCGTGGACTAATTAGAGCCAGAAGTAGGCAGTGCCGTCCATAGTGCTGGATGGACAGTGGTGGTGTGCCAAACAACTGAGCTCTAGTTCTCAACATTTTCACAAAGTGCCATAAGTTGAGGTTCAACTTACTGCTCCGGTTGAGTAGAGTGTAGCTGTCAAAGGTGGAATCAGTAGCACTCAGGTGAGAAGAACGGGAAGCAGATATACCCAGTCCGCTGGCAGAGTCCTACGGGGACCAGCCTATATGGCTGCCACGCCTGAATGTTTGCAACCGCGGCCGAACTAGGCAGGTGCAATTGTGCAGCAATGCAAACTGCATAACCTGTCCAAATTTCACGGGTGTACAAGAAACCACGGGGGATTTACAAGGAGATGTTCACCCGGAACAGCCGGAGGCCTACCGGCAGCAAGATTCCGAAATTCTTCCTGAGAAGCCTTGAAAACAGTGAAACGCTCCTATGTTGCAATAACTCAGAACCTCATTCTCAGTGTTTCAAGCAGAGGTCATTCGGCTGAACACAACCGTGGACTAATTAGAGGCAGATGTAGGCAGTGCCATCCATAGTGCTGGATGGACAGTGGTGGCGTGCCAAACAACTGAGCTCTAGTTCTCAACAGTTTCACAAAGTGCCATAAGTTGAGGTTCAACTTAATGCTCCGGTTGAGTAGAGTGTAGCCGTCAAAGCTGGAATCAGTAGTACTCAGGTGAGAAGAACGGGAAGCAGATATACCCAGTCCGCTGGCAGTGTCCTACGGGGACCAGCCTATCTGACTGCTACGCCTGAATATTTGCATCCGCGGCAGAGCTATGCAGGCGCAATTGTGCAGCAAGGCAAACTGCATAACCTGGCCAAATTTCACGGGTGTACAAGAAACCACGGGGGATTTACAAGGAGATGTTCACCCGGAACAGCCGGAGGCCTGCCGGCAGCAAGATTCCGGAATTCTTCCTGAGAAGCCTTGAAAGCAGTGAAACGCTCCTATGTTGCAATAACTCAGAACCTCATTCTGAGTGTTCCCGGCAGAGGTCATTCGGCTCAACACAACCGTGGACTAATTAGAGCCAGATGTAGGCAGTGCCGTCCATAGTGCTGGATGGAGAGTGGTGGCGTGCCAAACAACTGAGTTCTAGTTCTCAACAGTTTCACAAAGTGCCATAAGTTGAGGTTCAACTTAATGCTCCGGTTGAGTAGAGTGTAGCCGTCAAAGCTGGAACCAGTAGCACTCAAGTGAGAAGAACGGGAAGCAGATATACCCAGTCCACGGCAGAGTCCTACGGGGACCAGCCTATCTGGCTGCCACGCCTGAATGTTTGCAACCGCGGCCTAGCTAGGCAGGCGCAATTGTGCAGCAATGCAAACTGCATAACCTGTCCAAATTTCACGGGTGTACAAGAAACCACGGGGGATTTCCAAGGAGATGTTCACCCGGAAAAGCCGGAAGCTTCCCTGCAGCAAGATTCCGGAATTCTTCCTGAGAAGCCTTGAAAGCAGTGAAACGCTCCTATGTTGCAATAACTCAGAACCTCATTCTGAGTGTTGCCGGCAGAGGTCATTCGGCTGAACACAACCGTGGACTAATTAGAGCCAGCTGTAGGCAGTGCCGTCCATAGTGCTGGATGGACAGTGGTGGCGTGCCAAACAAGTGAGCTCTAGTTCTCAACAGTTTCACAAAGTGCCATAAGTTGAGGTTCAACTTACTGCTCTGCTTGAGTAGAGTGCAGCCGTCAAAGCTGAAATCAGTAGCACTCAGGTGAGAAGAACGGGAAGCAGATATACCCAGTCGGCTGGCAGAGTCCTACGGGGACCAGCCTATCTGGCTGCCACGCCTGAATGTTTGCAAGGGCGGCCGAGCGATGCAGGCCCAATTGTGCAGCAATGCAAACTGCATAACCTGGCCAAATTTCACGGGTGTACAAGAAACCACGGGGGATTTACAAGGAGATGTTCACCCGGAACAGCCGGAGGCCTGCGGGCAGCAAGATTCCGGAATTCTTCCTAAGAAGCATTGAAAGCAGTGAAACGCTCCTATGTTGCAATATCTCAGAACCTCATTCTGAGTGTTGCCGGCATAGGTCATTCGGCTGAACACAACCGTGGACTAATTAGAGCCAGATGTAGGCAGTGCCTTCCATAGTGCTGGATGGAGAGTGGTGGTGTGCCAAACAACTGAGCTCTAGTTCTCAACAGTTTCACAAAGTGCCATAAGTTGAGGTTCAACTTACTGCTCTGCTTGAGTAGAGTGCAGCCGTCAAAGCTGAAATCAGTAGCACTCAGGTGAGAAGAACGGGAAGCAGATATACCCAGTTGGCTGGCAGAGTCCTACGAGGACCAGCCTATCTGGCAGCCACGCCTGAATGTTTGCAACCGCGGCTGAGCTAGGCAGGCGCAATTGTGCAGCAATGCAAACTGCATAACCTGGCCACATTTCACGGGTGTACAAGAAACCACGGGGGATTTACAAGGAGATGTTCACCCGGAACAGCCAGAGGCCTGCTGGCAGCAAGATTGCGGAATTCTTCCTGAGAAGCCTTGAAAGCATTGAAACGCTCCTATGTTGCAATAACTCAGAACCTCATTCTGAGTGTTGCCGGCAGAGGTCATTCGGCTGAACACAACCGTGGACTAATTAGAGCCAGATGTAGGCAGTGCCGTCCATAGTGCTGGATGGACCGTGGTGGCGTGCCAAACAACTGAGCTCTAGTTCTCAACAGTTTCACAAAGTGCCATAAGTTGAGGTTCAACTTACTGCTGTGCTTGAGTAGAGTGCAGCCGTCAAAGCTGAAATCAGTAGCACTCATTTGAGAAGAACGGGAAGCAGATATACCCAGTCCGCTGGCAGAGTCCTACGGGGACCAGCCTATCTGGCTGCCACGTCTGAATGTTTGTAACCGCGGCCGAGCTAGGCAGGGACAATTGTGCAGCAATGCAAACTGCATAACCTGGCCAAACTTCACGGGTGTACAAGAAACCACGGGGGATTTACAAGGAGATGTTCACCCGGAACAGCCGGAGGCCTGCCGGTAGCAAGATTCCGGAATTCTTCCTGAAAAGCCTTGAAAGCAGTGAAACGCTCCTATGTTGCAGTAACTCAGAACCTCAATCTGAGTGTTCCCAGCAGAGGTCATTCGGCTGAACACAATCGTGGACTAATTAGAGCCAGATGTAGGCAGTTCCGTCCATCGTGCTGGATGGACAGTGGTATCATGCCAAACAACTGAGTTCTAGTTCTCAACAGTTTCACAAAGTGCCATAAGTTGAGGTTCAACTTACTGCTCCGGTTGAGTAGAGTGTAGCCGTCAAAGCTGAAATCAGTAGCACTCAGGTGAGAAGAACGGGAAGCAGATATACCCAGTCGGCTGGCAGAGTCCTACGGGGACCAGCCTATCTGGCTGCCACGCCTGAATGTTTGCAACCGCGGCCGAGCTAGCAGAGGCAATTGTGCAGAAATGCAAACTGCATAACCTTTCCAATTTCACGGGTGTACAAGAAACCACGGGGGATTTACAAGGAGATGTTCACCAGTAACAGCCGGAGGCCTGCCGGCAGCAAGATTCCGGAATTCTTCCTGAGAAGCCTTGAAAGCAGTGAAACGCTCCTATGTTGCAATAACTCAGAACCTCATTCTGAGTGTTCCTGGCAGAGGTCATTCGGCTGAACACAACCGTGGACTAATTAGAGCCAGATGTAGGCAGTGCCGTCCATAGTGCTGGATGGACAGTGGTGGCGTGCCAAACAACTGAGCTCTAGTTCTCATCACTTTCACAAAGTGCCATAAGTTGAGGTTCAACTTACTGCTCCGATTGAGTAGAGTGCAGCCGTCAAAGCTGAAATCAGTAGCACTCAGGTGAGAAGAACGGGAAGCAGATATACCCAGTCGGCTGGCAGAGTCCTACGGGGACCAGCCTATCAGGCTGCCACGACTGAATGTTTGCAACCGCGGCCGAGCTAGGCAGGGTCACTTGTGCAGCAATGCAAACTGCATAACCTGGCCAAATTTCACGGGTGTACAAGAAACCACGGGGGATTTATAAGGAGATGTTCACCCGGAACAGCCGGAGGCTTGCCGGCAGCAAGATTCGGGAATTTTTCCTGAGAAGCCTTGAAAGCAGTGAAACGCTCCTATGTTGCAATAACTCAGAACCTCAATCTGAGTGTTCCCGGCAGAGGTCATTCGGCTGAACACAACCGTGGACTGATTAGAGCCAGATGTAGGCAGTGCCGTCCATAGTGCTGGATGGACAGTGTTGGCGTGCCAAACAACTTAGTTCTAGTTCTCAACACTTGCACAAAGTGCCATAAGTTGAGGTTCAACTTAATGCTCCGGTTGAGTAGAGTGTAGCCGTCAAAGCTGGAATCAGTAGCACTCAGGTGAGAAGAACGGGAAGCAGATATACCCAGTCCGCAGGCAGTTTCGTACGGGGACCAGCCTATCTGGCTGCCACGCCTGAATATTTGTAAACGCGGCTGAGCTAGGCAGGCGCAATTGTGCAGCAATGCAAACTGCATAACATGGCCAAATTTCACGGGTGTCCAAGAAACCACGGGGGATTTACAAGGAGATGTTCACCCGGAACAGCCAGTGGCCTGCCGGCAGCAAGATTCCGGAATTCTTGCTGAGAAGCCTTGAAGGCAGTGAAACGCTCCTATGTTGCAATAACTCAGAACCTCATTCTGAGTGTTGCCGGCAGAGGTCATTCGGCTGAACACAATCGTGGACTAATTAGAGCCAGAAGTAGGCAATGCCGTCCATAGTGCTGGATGGAGACTGGTGGCGTGCCAAACAACTGAGCTCTAGTTCTCAACATTTTCACCAAGTGCCATAAGTTGAGGTTCAACTTACTGCTCCGGTTGAGTAGAGTGTAGCCGTCAAAGCTGGAATCAGTAGCACTCAGGTGAGAAGAACGGGAAGCAGATATACCCAGACGGCTGGCAGAGTCCTACGGGGACCAGCCTATCTGGCTGCCACGCCTGAATGTTTGCAACCGCGGCCGAGCTAGGCAGGCGCAATTGTGCAGCAATGCAAACTGCATAACCTGGCCGCACTTCACGGGTGTACAAGAAACCACGGGGGATTTACAAGGAGATGTTCACCCGGAAGAGCCCGAGGCCTGCCGGCAGCAAGGTTCCGGAATTCTTCCTGAAAAGCCTTGAAAGCAGTGAAACGCTCCTATGTTGCAATAACTCAGAACCTCATTCTGAGTGTTCCTGGCAGAGGTCATTCGGCAGAATACAACCGTGGACTAATTAGAGCCAGAAGTAGCCAGTGCCGTCCATAGTGCTGGATGGAGAGTGGTGGCGTGCCAAACAACTGAGTTCTAGTTCTCAACAGTTTCACAAAGTGCCATAAGTTGAGGTTCAACTTACTGCTCTGCTTGAGTAGAGTGCAGCCGTCAAAGCTGAAATCAGTAGCACTCAGGTGAGAAGAACGGGAAGCAGATATACCCAGTCCGCTGGCAGAGTCCTACGGGGACCAGCTTATCTGGCTGCCACGACTGAATGTTTGTAACCGCGGCCGAGCTAGGCAGGCGCAATTGTGCAGCAATGCAAACTGCATAACCTGGCCGCACTTCACGGGTGTACAAGAAAACACGGGGGATTTTCAAGGAGATGTTCACCCGGAACAGCCGGAGGCCTGCCGGCAGCAAGATTCCGGTATTCTTCCTGAGAAGCCTTGAAAGCAGTGAAACGCTCCTTTGTTGCAGTAACTCAGAACCTCAATCTGAGTGTTCCCAGCAGAGGTCATTCGGCTGAACACAATCGTGGACTAATTAGAGCCAGATGTAGGCAGTTCCGTCCATAGTGCTGGATGGACAGTGGTATCGTGCCAAACAACTGAGTTCTAGTTCTCAACAGTTTCACAAAGTGCCATGAGTTGAGGTTCAACTTACTGCTCCGGTTGAGTAGAGTGTAGCCGTCAAAGCTGAAATCAGTAGCACTCAGGTGAGAAGAACGGGAAGCAGATATACCCAGTCGGCTGGCAGAGCCCTACGGGGACCAGCCTATCTGGCTGCCACGCCTGAATGTTTGCAACCGCGGCCGAGCTAGCAGGGGCAAATGTGCAGAAATGCAAACTGCATAACCTGTCCAAATTTCACGGGTGTACAAGAAACCACGGGGGATTTACAAGGAGATGTTCATCCGGAAAAGCCGGAAGCTTGCCGGCAGCAAGATTCTGGAATTCTTCCTGAGAAGCCTTGAAAGCAGTGAAACGCTCCTATGTTGCAATAACTCAGAACCTCATTCTGAGTGTTGCCGGCAGAGGTCATTCGGCTGAACACAACCGTGGACTAATTAGAGCCAGATGTAGGCAGTGCCGTCCATAGTGCTGGATGGACAGTGGTGGCGTGCCAAACAACTGAGCTCTAGTTCTCAACAGTTTCACAAAGTGCCATAAGTTGAGGTTCAACTTACTGCTCTGCTTGAGTAGAGTGCAGCCGTCAAAGCTGAAATGAGTAGCACTCAGGTGAGAAGAACAGGAAGCAGATATACCCAGTCCGCTGGCAGAGTCCTACGGGGGCCAGCCTATATGGCTGCCACGCCTGAATGTTTGCAACCGCGGCCGATCTAGGCAGGCGCAATTGTGCAGCAATGCAAACTGCATAACCTGGCCAAATTTCACGGGTGTACAAGAAACCACGGGGGATTTACAAGGAGATGTTCACCCGGAACAGCCGGAGGCCTGCCGGAAGCAAGATTCCTGTATTCTTCCTGAGAAGCCTTGAAAGCAGTGAAACGCTCCTATGTTGCAGTAACTCAGAACCTCAATCTGAGTGTTCCCAGCAGAGGTCATTCGGCTGAACACAATCGTGGACTAATTAGAGCCAGATGTAGGCAGTTCCGTCCATAGTGCTGGATGGACAGTGGTGGCGTGCCAAACAACTGAGTTCTAGTTCTCAACAGTTTCACAAAGTGCCATAAGTTGAGGTTCAACTTACTGCTCCGGTTGAGTAGAGTGTAGCCGTCAAAGCTGAAATCAGTAGCACTCAGGTGAGAAGAACGGGAAGCAGATATACCCAGTCGGCTGGCAGAGTCCTACGGGGACCAGCCTATCTGGCTGCCACGCCTGAATGTTTGCAACCGCGGCCGAGCTAGCAGGGGCAATTGTGCAGAAATGCAAACTGCATAACCTGTCCAAATTTCAAGGGTGTACAAGAAACCACGGGGGATTTATAAGGAGATGTTCACCCGGAAAAGCCGGAATCCTGCCGGCAGCAAGATTCCGGAATTCTTCCTGAGAAGCCTTGAAAGCAGTGAAACGCTCCTATGTTGCAATAACTCAGAACCTCATTCTGAGTGTTGCCGGCAGAGGTCATTCGGCTGTACACAACCGTGGACTAATTAGAGCCAGATGTAGGCAGTGCCGTCCATAGTGCTGGATGGAGAGTGGTGGCGTGCCAAACAACTGAGCTCTAGTTCTCAACAGTTTCACAAAGTGCCATAAGTTGAGATTCATCTTACTGCTCTGCTAGAGTAGAGTGCAGCCGTCAAAGCTGAAATCAGTAGCACTCAGGTGAGAACAACGGGAAGCAGATATACCCAGTCCGCTGGCAGAGTCCTACGGGGGCCAGCCTATATGGCTGCCACGCCTGAATGTTTGCAACCGCGGCCGAGCTAGGCAGGGGCAATTGTGCAGCAATGCAAACTGCATAACCTGTCCAAATTTCACGGGTGTACAAGAAACCACGGGGGATTTATAAGGAGATGTTCACTCGGAAGAGCCGGAGGCCTGCCGGCATCAAGACTCCGGAATTCTTCCTGAGAAGCCTTGAAAGCAGTGAAATGCTCCTATGTTGCAATAACTCAGAACCTCATTCTGAGTGTTGCCGGCAGAGGTCATTCGGCTGTACACAACCGTGGACTAATTAGAGCCAGATGTAGGCAGTGCCGTCCATAGTGCTGGATGGACAGTGGTGGCGTGCCAAACAACTGAGCTCTAGTTCTCAACACTTTCACCAAGTGCCATAAGTTGAGGTTCAACTTACTGCTCCCGTTGAGTAGCGTGTAGCCGTCAAAGCTGTAATCAGTAGCACTCAGGTGAGAAGAACGGGAAGCAGATATACCCAGTCGGCTGGCAGAGTCCTACGGGGACCAGCCTATCTGGCTGCCACGCCTGAATGTTTGCAACCGCGGCCGAGCTAGGCAGGCGCAATTGTGCAGCAATGCAAACTGCATAACCTGGCCGCACTTCACGGGTGTACAAGAAACCACGGGGGATTTACAAGGAGATGTTCACCCGGAATAGCCGGAGCCCTGCCGGCAGCAAGATTCCGGAATTCTTCCTGAGAAGCCTTGGAAGCAGTGAAACGCTCCTATGTTGCAGTAACTCAGAACCTCAATCTGAGTGTTCCCAGCAGAGGTCATTCGGCTGAACACAATCGTGGACTAATTAGAGCCAGATGTAGGTAGTTCCGTCCATAGTGCTGGATGGACAGTGGTATCGTGCCAAAAAACTGAGTTCTAGTTCTCAACAGTTTCACAAAGTGCCATAAGTTGAGGTTCAACATACTGCTCCGGTTGAGTAGAGTGTAGCCGTCAAAGCTGAAATCAGTAGCACTCAGGTGAGAAGAACGGGAAGCAGATATACCCAGTCCGCTGGCAGAGTCCTACGGGGACCAGCCTATCTGGCTGCCACGCCTGAATGTTTGCAACCGCGGCCGAGCTAGCAGGGGCAATTGTGCAGAAATGCAAACTGCATAACCTGTCCAAATTTCACGGGTGTACAAGAAACCACGGGGGATTTACAAGGAGATGTTCACCCGGAAGAGCCGGAGGCCTGCCGGCAGCAAAATTCCGGAATTCTTCCTGAGAAGCCTTGAAAGCAGTGAAACGCTCCTATGTTGCAATAACTCAGAACCTCATTCTGAGTGTTCCTGGCAGAGGTCATTCGGCTGAACACAACCGTGGACTAATTAGAGCCAGATGTAGGCAGTGCCGTCCATAGTGCTGGATGGCCAGTGGTGGCGTGCCAAACAACTGAGCTCTAGTTCTCATCACTTTCACAAAGTGCCATAAGTTGAGGTTCAACTTACTGCTCCGGTTGAGTAGAGTGCAGCCATCAAAGCTGAAATCAGTAGCACTCAGGTGAGAAGAACGGTAAGCAGATATAACCAGTCCGCTGGCAGAGTCCTACGGGGACCAGCCTATCTGGCTGCCACGCCTGAATGTTTGCAACCGCGGCCGAGCTAGGCAGGGGCAATTGTGCAGCAATGGAAACTGCATAACCTGGCCAAATTTCACGGGTGTACAAGAAACCACGGGGGATTTACAAGGAGATGTTCACCCGGAAGAGCCGGAGGCTTGCCGGCAGCAAGATTCCGGAATTCTTCCTGAGAAGCCTTGAAAGCAGTGAAACGCTCCTATGTTGCAATAACTCAGAACCTCAATCTGAGTGTTCCCGGCAGAGGTCATTCGGCTGAACACAACCGTGGACTAATTAGAGCCAGATGTAGGCAGTGCCGTCCATAGTGCTGGATGGACAGTGTTGGCGTGCCAAACAACTGAGTTCTAGTTCTCAACACTTGCACAAAGTGCCATAAGTTGAGGTTCAACTTAATGCTCCGGTTGAGTAGAGTGTAGCCGTCAAAGCTGGAATCAGTAGCACTCAGGTGCGAAGAACGGGAAGCAGATATACCCAGTCCGCTGGCAGTGTCCTACGGGGACCAGCCTATCTGGCTGCCACTCCCGAATGTTTGTAACCGCGGCCGAGATAGGCAGGCGCAATTGAGCAGCAATGGAAACTGCATAACCTGTCCAAATTTCACGGGTGTACAAGAAACCACGGGGGATTTACAAGGAGATGTTCACCCGGAACAGCAGGAGGCCTGCCGGCAGCAAGATTCCGGAATACTTCCTGAGAAGCCTTGAAAGCAGTGAAACGCTCCTGTGTTGCAATAACTCAGAACCTCATTCTGAGTGTTCCCGGCAGAGGTCATTCGGCTGAACACAATCGTGGACTAATTAGAGCCAGATGTAGGCAGTGCCGTCCATAGTACTGGATGGACAGTAGTGGCGTGCAAAACAACTGAGCGCTAGTTCTCAACAGTTTCACAAAATGCCGTAAGTTGAGGTTCAACTTAATGCTCCGGTTGAGTAGAGTGTAGCCGTCAAAGCTGGAATCAGTAGCACTCAGGTGAGAAGAATGGGAAGCATATATACCCAGTCCGCTGGCAGTGTCCTACGGGGACCAGCCTATCTGGCTGCCACGCCCGAATGTTTGTAACAGCGGCCGAGATAGGCAGGCGCAATTGAGCAGCAATGCAAACTGCATAACCTGTCCAAATTTCACGGGTGTACAAGAAACCACGTGGGATTTACAAGGAGATGTTCACCCGGAACAGCCGGAGGCCTGCCGGCAGCAAGATTCCGGAATTCTTCCTGAGAAGCCTTGAAAGCAGTGAAACGCTCCTCTGTTGCAATAACTCAGAACCTCATACTGAGTGTTCCCGGCAGAGGTCATTCGGCTGAACACAACCGTGGACTAATTAGAGACAGATGTAGGCAGTGCCGTCCATAGTGCTGGATGGAGAGTGGTGGCGTGCCAAACAACTGAGTTCTAGTGCTCAACACTTTCACAAAGTGCCAGAAGTTGAGGTTCAACTTAATGCTCCGGATGAGTAGAGTGTAGCCGTCAAAGCTGGAATCAGTAGCACTCAGGTCAGAAGAACGGGAAGCAGATACACCCAGTCCGCTGGCAGAGTCCTACGGGGACCAGCCTATCTGGCTGCCACGCCTGAATGTTTGTAACCGTGGCCGAGCTAGGCAGGGGCAATTGTGCAGCAATGCAAACTGCATAACCTGGCCAAATTTCGCGGGTGTACAAGAAACCACGGGGGATTTACAAGGAGATGTTCACCCGGAACAGCCGGAGGCCTGCCGGCATCAAGATTCCGGAATTCTTCCTGAGAAGCCTTGAAAGCAGTGAAACGCTCCTATGTTGCAGTAACTCAAAACCTCAATCTAGGTGTTCCCAGCAGAGGTCATTCGGCTGAACACAATCTTTGACTAATTAGAGCCAGATGTAGGCAGTTCCGTCCATAGTGCTGGATGGACATTGGTATCGTGCCAAACAACTGATCTCTAGTTCTCAACCGTTTCACAAAGTGCCATAAGTTGAGGTTCAACTTACTGCTCCGGTTGAGTAGAGTGTAGCCTTCAAAGCTGAAATCAGTAGCACTCAGGTGAGAAGAACGGGAACCAGATATACCCAGTCCCATGGCAGAGTCCTACGGGGACCAGACTATCCGGCTGTCACGCCTGAATGTTTGCAACCGCGGCCGAGCTAGGCAGGGGCAATTGTGTAACAATGCAAACTGCATAACCTGTCCAAATTTCACGGGTGTACAAGAAACCACGGGGGATTTACAAGGAGATGTTCACCCGGAACAGCCGGAGACCTGCCGGCAGCAAGATTCCGGAATTCTTCCTGAGAAGCCTTGAAAGCAGTGAAACGCTCCTATGTTGCAATAACTCAGAACCTCATTCTGAGTGTTCCTGGCAGAGGTCATTCGGCTGAACACAACGGTGGACTAATTAGAGCCAGATGTAGGCAGTGCCGTCCATAGTGCTGGATAGAGAGTGGTTGCGTGCCAAACAACTGAGCTCTAGTTCTCAACAGTTTCACAAAGTTCCATAAGTTGAGGTTCAACTTACTGCTCCGGTTGAGTAGAGTGTAGCCGTCAAAGCTGGAATCAGTAGCACTCAGGTGAGAAGAACGGGAAGCAGATATACCCAGTGGGCTGGCAGAGTCCTACGGGGACCAGCCTATCTGGCTTCCACGCCTGAATGTTTGCAAACGCGGCCGAGCGAGGCAGGCCCAATTGTGCAGCAATGCAAACTGCATAACCTGGCCAAATTTCACGGGTGTACAAGAAACCACGGGGGATTTACAAGGAGATATTCACCCGGAACAGCTGGAGGCCTGCCGGCAGCAAGATTCCGGAATTCTTCCTGAGAAGCCTTGAAAGCAGTGAAACGCTCCTTTGTTGCAGTAACTCAGAACCTCAATCTGAGTGTTCCCAGCAGAGGTCATTCGGCTGAACACAATCGTGGACTAATTAGAGCCAGATGTAGGCAGTTCCGTCCATAGTGCTGGATGGACAGTGGTATCGTGCCAAACAACTGAGTTCTAGTTCTCAACAGTTTCACAAAGTGCCATGAGTTGAGGTTCAACTTACTGCTCCGGTTGAGTAGAGTGTAGCCGTCAAAGCTGAAATCAGTAGCACTCAGGTGAGAAGAACGGGAAGCAGATATACCCAGTCGGCTGGCAGAGCCCTACGGGGACCAGCCTATCTGGCTGCCACGCCTGAATGTTTGCAACCGCGGCCGAGCTAGCAGGGGCAAATGTGCAGAAATGCAAACTGCATAACCTGTCCAAATTTCACGGGTGTACAAGAAACCACGGGGGATTTACAAGGAGATGTTCATCCGGAAAAGCCGGAAGCTTGCCGGCAGCAAGATTCTGGAATTCTTCCTGAGAAGCCTTGAAAGCAGTGAAACGCTCCTATGTTGCAATAACTCAGAACCTCATTCTGAGTGTTGCCGGCAGAGGTCATTCGGCTGAACACAACCGTGGACTAATTAGAGCCAGATGTAGGCAGTGCCGTCCATAGTGCTGGATGGACAGTGGTGGCGTGCCAAACAACTGAGCTCTAGTTCTCAACAGTTTCACAAAGTGCCATAAGTTGAGGTTCAACTTACTGCTCTGCTTGAGTAGAGTGCAGCCGTCAAAGCTGAAATGAGTAGCACTCAGGTGAGAAGAACAGGAAGCAGATATACCCAGTCCGCTGGCAGGGTCCTACGGGGGCCAGCCTATATGGCTGCCACGCCTGAATGTTTGCAACCGCGGCCGATCTAGGCAGGCGCAATTGTGCAGCAATGCAAACTGCATAACCTGGCCAAATTTCACGGGTGTACAAGAAACCACGGGGGATTTACAAGGAGATGTTCACCCGGAACAGCCGGAGGCCTGCCTGAAGCAAGATTCCTGTATTCTTCCTGAGAAGCCTTGAAAGCAGTGAAACGCTCCTATGTTGCAGTAACTCAGAACCTCAATCTGAGTGTTCCCAGCAGAGGTCATTCGGCTGAACACAATCGTGGACTAATTAGAGCCAGATGTAGGCAGTTCCGTCCATCGTGCTGGATGGACAGTGGTATCGTGCCAAACAACTGAGTTCTAGTTCTCAACAGTTTCACAAAGTGCCATAAGTTGAGGTTCAACTTACTGCTCCGGTTGAGTAGAGTGTAGCCGTCAAAGCTGAAATCAGTAGCACTCAGGTGAGAAGAACGGGAAGCAGATATACCCAGTCCGCTGGCAGAGTCCTACGGGGACCAGCCTATCTGGCTGCCACGCCTGAATGTTTGCAACCGCGGCCGAGCTAGCAGGGGCAATTGTGCAGAAATGCAAACTGCATAACCTGTCCAAATTTCAAGGGTGTACAAGAAACCACGGGGGATTTACAAGGAGATGTTCACCCGGAAAAGCCGGAATCCTGCCGGCAGCAAGATTCCGGAATTCTTCCTGAGAAGCCTTGAAAGCAGTGAAACGCTCCTATGTTGCAATAACTCAGAACCTCATTCTGAGTGTTGCCGGCAGAGGTCATTCGGCTGTACACAACCGTGGACTAATTAGAGCCAGATGTAGGCAGTGCCGTCCATAGTGCTGGATGGAGAGTGGTGGCGTGCCAAACAACTGAGCTCTAGTTCTCAACAGTTTCACAAAGTGCCATAAGTTGAGGTTCATCTTACTGCTCTGCTTGAGTAGAGTGCAGCCGTCAAAGCTGAAATCAGTAGCACTCAGGTGAGAAGAACGGGAAGCAGATATACCCAGTCCGCTGGCAGAGTCCTACGGGGGCCAGCCTATATGGCTGCCACGCCTGAATGTTTGCAACCGCGGCCGAGCTAGGCAGGGGCAATTGTGCAGCAATGCAAACTGCATAACCTGTCCAAATTTCACGGGTGTACAAGAAACCACGGGGGATTTATAAGGAGATGTTCACTCGGAAGAGCCGGAGGCCTGCCGGCATCAAGACTCCGGAATTCTTCCTGAGAAGCCTTGAAAGCAGTGAAACGCTCCTATGTTGCAATAACTCAGAACCTCATTCTGAGTGTTGCCGGCAGAGGTCATTCGGCTGTACACAACCGTGGACTAATTAGAGCCAGATGTAGGCAGTGCCGTCCATAGTGCTGGATGGACATTGGTATCGTGCCAAACAACTGATCTCTAGTTCTCAACCGTTTCACAAAGTGCCATAAGTTGAGGTTCAACTTACTGCTCCGGTTGAGTAGAGTGTAGCCTTCAAAGCTGAAATCAGTAGCACTCAGGTGAGAAGAACGGGAACCAGATATACCCAGTCCCATGGCAGAGTCCTACGGGGACCAGACTATCCGGCTGTCACGCCTGAATGTTTGCAACCGCGGCCGAGCTAGGCAGGGGCAATTGTGCAGCAATGCAAACTGCATAACCTGTCCAAATTTCACGGGTGTACAAGAAACCACGGGGGATTTACAAGGAGATGTTCACCCGGAACAGCCGGAGACCTGCCGGCAGCAAGATTCCGGAATTCTTCCTGAGAAGCCTTGAAAGCAGTGAAACGCTCCTATGTTGCAATAACTCAGAACCTCATTCTGAGTGTTCCTGGCAGAGGTCATTCGGCTGAACACAACGGTGGACTAATTAGAGCCAGATGTAGGCAGTGCCGTCCATAGTGCTGGATAGAGAGTGGTGGCGTGCCAAACAACTGAGCTCTAGTTCTCAACAGTTTCACAAAGTTCCATAAGTTGAGGTTCAACTTACTGCTCCGGTTGGGTAGAGTGTAGCCGTCAAAGCTGGAATCAGTAGCACTCAGGTGAGAAGAACGGGAAGCAGATATACCCAGTGGGCTGGCAGAGTCCTACGGGGACCAGCCTATCTGGCTGCCACGCCTGAATGTTTGCAAACGCGGCCGAGCGAGGGAGGCCCAATTGTGCAGCAATGCAAACTGCATAACCTGGCCAAATTTCACGGGTGTACAAGAAACCACGGGGGATTTACAAGGAGATATTCACCCGGAACAGCTGGAGGCCTGCCGGCAGCAAGATTCCGGAATTCTTCCTGAGAAGCCTTGAAAGCAGTGAAACGCTCCTATGTTGCAATAACTCAGAACCTCATTCTGAGTGTTCCTGGCAGAGGTCATTCGGCTGAACACAACCGTGGACTAATTAGAGCCAGATGTAGGCCGAGCCGTCCATAGTGCTGGATGGAGAGTGGTGGCGTGCCAAACAACTGAGCTCTAGTTCTCAACAGTTTCACAAAGTGCCATAAGTTGAGGTTCAACTTACTGCTCCGGTTGAGTAGAGTGTAGCCGTCAAAGCTGGAATCAGTAGCACTCAGGTGAGAAGAACGGGAAGCAGAAATACCCAGTCGGCTGGCAGAGTCCTACGGGGACCAGCCTATCTGGCTGCCACGCCTGAATGTTTGCAACCGCGGCCGAGCTAGGCAGGCGCAATTGTGCAGCAATGCAAACTGCATAACCTGGCCGCACTTCACCGGTGTACAAGAAACCACGGGGGATTTACAAGGAGATGTTCACCCGGAATAGCCAGAGTCCTGCCGGCAGCAAGATTCCGGAATTCTTCCTGAGAAGCCTTGAAAGCAGTGAAACGCTCCTATGTTGCAATAACTCAGAACCTCATTCTGAGTGTTCCCAGCAGAGGTCATTCGGCAGAACACA
The DNA here is from genome assembly GCF_024711535.1 of Dipodomys merriami. NCBI lineage: Eukaryota > Metazoa > Chordata > Mammalia > Rodentia > Heteromyidae > Dipodomys > Dipodomys merriami. The sequence continues at coordinate 1,259,888 of NW_027204481.1, forward strand.
ACCGTGGACTAATTAGAGCCAGAAGTAGGCAGTGCCGTCTATAGTGCTCGATGTGCTGGCGTGCCAATCAACTGAGTTCTAGTTCTCAACAGTTTCACAAAGTGCTGTAAGTTGAGGTTCAACTTACTGCTCCGGTTGAGTAGAGTGTAGCCCTCAAACCTGGAATCAGTAGCACTCAGGTGAGAAGAACGGGAAGCAGATATACCCAGACAGCTGGCAGTGTCCTACGGGGACCAGCCTATCTGGCTGCCACGCCTGAATGTTTGCAACCGCGGCCGAGCTAGGCAGGCGCAATTGTGCAGCAATGAAAACTGCATAACCTGGCCAAATTTCACGGGTGTACAAGAAACCACGGGGGATTTACAAGGAGATGTTCACCCGGTAGAAACGGTGGCCTGCCGGCAGCAAGATTCGGGAATTCATCCTAAGAAGCATTGAAAGCAGTGAAACGCTCCTATGTTGCAATAACTCAGAACCTCATTCTGAGTGTTGCCGGCATAGGTCATTCGGCTGAACACAAGCGTGGACTAATTAGAGCCAGATGTAGGCAGTGCCGTCCATAGTGCTGGATGGACAGTGGTGGCGTGCCAAACAACTGAGCTCTAGTTCTCAACAGTTTCACAAAGTGCCATAAGTTGAGGTTCAACTTACTGCTCTGCTTGAGTAGAGTGCAGCCGTCAAAGCTGAAATCAGTAGCACTCAGGTGAGAAGAACGGGAAGCAGATATACCCAGTCCGCTGGCAGAGACCTACGGGGACCAGCCTATCTGGCTGCCACGCCTGAATGTTTGTAACCGCGGCCGAGCTAGACAGGGAAAATTGTGCAGCAATGCAAACTGCATAACCTGGCCAAATTTCACGGGTGTACAAGAAACCACGGGGGATTTACAAGGAGATGTTCACCCGGTAGAGCCGGTGGCCTGCCGGCCGCAAGATTCCGGAATTCTTCCTAAGAAGCATTGAAAGCAGTGAAACGCTCCTATGTTGCAATCACTCAGAACCTCATTCTGAGTGTTGCCGGCAGAGGTCATTCGGCTGAACACAACCGTGGACTAATTAGAGCCAGATGTAGGCAGTGCCGTCCATAGTGCTGGATGGACAGTGGTGGCGTGCCAAACAACTGAGCTCTAGTTCTCAACAGTTTCACAAAGTGCCATAAGTTGAGGTTCAACTTACTGCTCTGCTTGAGTAGAGTGCAGCCGTCTAAGCTGAAATCAGTAGCACTCAGATGAGAAGAACGGGAAGCAGATATACCCAGTCGGCTGGCAGAGTCCTACGAGGACCAGCCTATCTGGCAGCCACGCCTGAATGTTTGCAACCGCGGCTGAGCTAGGCAGGCGCAATTGTGCAGCAATGCAAACTGCATAACCTGGCCACATTTCACTGGTGTACAAGAAACCACGGGGGATTTACAAGGAGATGTTCACCCGGAACAGCCAGAGGCCTCCTGGCAGCAAGATTGCGGAATTCTTCCTGAGAAGCCTTGAAAGCAGTGAAACGCTCCTATGTTGCAATAACTCAGAACCTCATTGTGAGTGTTGCCGGCAGAGGTCATTCGGCTGAACACAACCGTGGACTAATTAGAGCCAGATGTAGGCAGTGCCGTCCATAGTGCTGGATGGACAGTGGTGGCGTGCCAAACAACTGAGCTCTAGTTCTCAACAGTTTCACAAAGTGCCATAAGTTGAGGTTCAACTTACTGCTGTGCTTGAGTAGAGTACAGCCGTCAAAGCTGAAATCAGTAGCACTCAGGTGAGAAGAACGGGAAGCAGATATACCCAGTGGGCTGGCAGAGTCCTACGGGGACCAGCCTATCTGGCTGACACGTCTGAATGTTTGTAACCGCGGCCGAGCTAGGCAGGGACAATTGTGCAGCAATGCAAACTGCATAACCTGGCCAAACTTCACGGGTGTACAAGAAACCACGGGGGATTTACAAGGAGATGTTCACCCGGAACAGCCGGAGGCCTGCGGGTAGCAAGATTCCGGAATTCTTCCTGAAAAGCCTTGAAAGCAGTGAAACGCTCCTATGTTGCAGTAACTCAGAACCTCAATCTGAGTGTTCCCAGCAGAGGTCATTCGGCTGAACACAATCGTGGACTAATTAGAGCCAGATGTAGGCAGTGCCGTCCATAGTGCTGGATGGACAGTGGTGGCGTGCCAAACAACTGAGCTCTAGTTCTCATCACTTTCACAAAGTGCCATAAGTTGAGGTTCAACTTACTGCTCCGGTTGAGTAGAGTGCAGTCGTCAAAGCTGAAATCAGTAGCACTCAGGTGAGAAGAACGGGAAGCAGATATACCCAGTCGGCTGGCAGAGTCCTACGGGGACCAGCCTATCAGGCTGCCACGACTGAATTTTTGCAACCGCGGCCGAGCTAGGCAGGCCCAATTGTGCAGCAATGCAAACTGCATAACCTGGCCAAATTTCACGGGTGTACAAGAAACCACGGGGGATTTACAAGGAGATGTTTACCCGGAAGAGCCGGAGGCTTGCCGGCAGCAAGATTCGGGAATTCTTCCTGAGAAGCCTTGAAAGCAGTGAAACGCTCCTATGTTGCAATAACTCAGAACCTCAATCTGAGTGTTCCCGGCAGAGGTCATTCGGCTGAACACAACCGTGGACTAATTAGAGCCAGATGTAGGCAGTGCCGTCCATAGTGCTGGATGGACAGTGGTGGCGTGCCAAACAACTGAGTTCTTGTTCTCAACACTTGCACAAAGTGCCATAAGTTGAGGTTCAACTTAATGCTCCGGTTGAGTAGAGTGTAGCCGTCAAAGCTGGAATCAGTAGCACTCAGGTGAGAAGAAGGGGAAGCAGATATACCCAGTCCGCAGGCAGTTTCGTAGGGGCACCAGCCTATCTGGCTGTCACGCCTGAATATTTGTAAACGCGGCTGAGCTAGGCAGGCGCAATTGTGCAGCAATGCAAACTGCATAACCTGGCCAAATTTCACGGGTGTACAAGAAACCACGGGGGATTTACAAGGAGATGTTCACCCGGAACAGCCGGAGGACTGCCGGCAGCAAGATTCCGGAATTCTTCCTGAGAAGCCTTGAAAGCAGTGAAACGCTCCTATGTTGCAATAACTCAGAACCTCATTTTGAGTGTTGCCGGCAGAGGTCATTCGACTGAACACAATCGTGGACTAATTAGAGCCAGATGTAGGCAGTGCCGTCCATAGTGATGGATGGACAGTGGTGGCGTGCCAAACAACTGAGCTCTAGTTCTCAACAGTTTCACAAAGTGCCATAAGTTGAGGTTCAACTTACTGCTCCGGTTGAGTAGAGTGTAGCCGTCAACGCTGGAATCAGTAGCACTCAGGTGAGAAGAACGGGAAGCAGATATACCCAGTCCGCTGGCAGAGTCCTACGGGGGCCAGGCTATATGGCTGCCACGCCTGAATGTTTGCAACCTCGGCCGAGCTAGGCAGGCGCAATTGTGCAGCAATGCAAACTGCATAACCTGTCCAAATTTCACGGGTGTACAAGAAACCACGGGGGATTTACAAGGAGATGTTCACCCGGAACAGCCGAAGGCCTGCCGGCAACAAGATTCCGGAATTCTTCCTGAGAAGCCTTGAAAGCAGTGAAACGCTCCTATGTTGCAATAACTCAGAACCTCATTCTGAGTGTTGCCGGCAGAGGTCATTCGGCTGAACACAACCGTGGACTAATTAGAGCCAGATGTAGGCAGTGCCGTCCATAGTGCTGGATGGACAGTGGTGGCATGCCAAACAACTGAGCTCTAGTTCTCAACAGTTTCACAAAGTGCCATAAGTTGAGGTTCAACTTACTGCTGTGCTTGAGTAGAGTGCAGCCGTCAAAGCTGAAATCAGTAGCACTCAGGTGAGAAGAACGGGAAGCAGATATACCCAGTGGGCTGGCAGAGTCCTACGGGGACCAGCCTATCTGGCTGCCACGTCTGAATGTTTTTAACCGCGGCCGAGCTAGGCAGGGACAATTGTGCAGCAATGCAAACTGCATAACCTGGCCAAACTTCACGGGTGTACAAGAAACCACGGGGGATTTACAAGGAGATGTTCACCCGGAACAGCCGGAGGCCTGCGGGTAGCAAGATTCCGGAATTCTTCCTGAAAAGCCTTGAAAGCAGTGAAACGCTCCTATGTTGCAGTAACTCAGAACCTCAATCTGAGTGTTCCCAGCAGAGGTCATTCGGCTGAACACAATCGTGGACTAATTAGAGCCAGATGTAGGCAGTGCCGTCCATCGTGCTGGATGGACAGTGGTATCGTGCCAAACAACTGAGTTCTAGTTCTCAACAGTTTCACAAAGTGCCATAAGTTGAGGTTCAACTTACTGCTCCGGTTGAGTAGAGTGTAGCCGTCAAAGCTGAAATCAGTAGCACTCAGGTGAGAAGAACGGGAAGCAGATATACCCAGTCGGCTGGCAGAGTCCTACGGGGACCAGCCTATCTGGCTGCCACGCCTGAATGTTTGCAACCGCGGCCGAGCTAGCAGGGGCAATTGTGCAGAAATGCAAACTGCATAACCTGTCCAAATTTCACGGGTGTACAAGAAACCACGGGGGATTTACAAGGAGATGTTCACCCGGAAGAGCCGGAGGCCTGCCGGCAGCAAGATTCCGGAATTCTTCCTGAGAAGCCTTGAAAGCAGTGAAACGCTCCTATGTTGCAATAACTCAGAACCTCATTCTGAGTGTTCCTGGCAGAGGTCATTCGGCTGAACACAACCGTGGACTAATTAGAGCCAGATGTAGGCAGTGCCGTCCATAGTGCTGGATGGACAGTGGTGGCGTGCCAAACAACTGAGCTCTAGTTCTCATCACTTTCACAAAGTGCCATAAGTTGAGGTTCAACTTACTGCTCCGGTTGAGTAGAGTGCAGCCGTCAAAGCTGAAATCAGTAGCACTCAGGTGAGAAGAACGGGAAGCAGATATACCCAGTCGGCTGGCAGAGTCCTACGGGGACCAGCCTATCAGGCTGCCACGACTGAATGTTTGCAACCGCGGCCGAGCTAGGCAGGCCCAATTGTGCAGCAATGCAAACTGCATAACCTGGCCAAATTTCACGGGTGTACAAGAAACCACGGGGGATTTACAAGGAGATGTTCACCCGGAAGAGCCGGAGGCTTGCCGGCAGCAAGATTCGGGAATTCTTCCTGAGAAGCCTTGAAAGCAGTGAAACGCTCCTATGTTGCAATAACTCAGAACCTCAATCTGAGTGTTCCCGGCAGAGGTCATTCGGCTGAACACAACCGTGGACTAATTAGAGCCAGATGTAGGCAGTGCCGTCCATAGTGCTGGATGGACAGTGTTGGCGTGCCAAACAACTGAGTTCTAGTTCTCAACACTTGCACAAAGTGCCATAAGTTGAGGTTCAACTTAATGCTCCGGTTGAGTAGAGTGTAGCCGTCAAAGCTGGAATCAGTAGCACTCAGGTGAGAAGAACGGGAAGCAGATATACCCAGTCCGCAGGCAGTTTCGTAGGGGCACCAGCCTATCTGGCTGTCACGCCTGAATATTTGTAAACGCGGCTGAGCTAGGCAGGCGCCATTGTGCAGCAATGCAAACTGCATAACCTGGCCAAATTTCACGGGTGTACAAGAAACCACGGGGGATTTACAAGGAGATGTTCACCCGGAACAGCCGGAGGACTGCCGGCAGCAAGATTCCGGAATTCTTCCTGAGAAGCCTTGAAAGCAGTGAAACGCTCCTATGTTGCAATAACTCAGAACATCATTTTGAGTGTTGCCGGCAGAGGTCATTCGACTGAACACAATCGTGGACTAATTAGAGCCAGATGTAGGCAGTGCCGTCCATAGTGATGGATGGACAGTGGTGGCGTGCCAAACAAGTGAGCTCTAGTTCTCAACATTTTCACAAAGTGCCATAAGTTGAGGTTCAACTTACTGCTCCGGTTGAGTAGAGTGTAGCCGTCAACGCTGGAATCAGTAGCACTCAGGTGAGAAGAACGGGAAGCAGATATACCCAGTCCGCTGGCAGAGTCCTACGGGGGCCAGCCTATATGGCTGCCACGCCTGAATGTTTTCAACCGCGCCCGAGCTAGGCAGGCGCAATTGTGCAGCAATGCAAACTGCATAACCTGTCCAAATTTCACGGGTGTACAAGAAACCACGGGGGATTTACAAGGAGATGTTCACCCGGAACAGCCGGAGGCCTGCCGGCAACAAGATTCCGGAATTCTTCCTGAGAAGCCTTGAAAGCAGTGAAACGCTCCTATGTTGCAGTAACTCAGAACCTCAATCTGAGTGTTCCCAGCAGAGGTCATTCGGCTGAAGACAATCGTGGACTAATTAGAGCCAGATGTAGGCAGTTCCGTCCATAGTGCTGGATGGACAGTGGTATCGTGCCAAACAACTGAGTTCTAGTTCTCAACAGTTTCACAAAGTGCCATAAGTTGAGGTTCAACTTACTGCTCCGGTTGAGTAGAGTGTAGCCGTCAAAGCTGAAATCAGTAGCACTCAGGTGAGAAGAACGGGAAGCAGATATACCCAGTCGGCTGGCAGAGTCCTACGGGGACCAGCCTATATGGCTGCCACGCCTGAATGTTTGCAACCGCGGCCGAGCTAGCAGGGGCAATTGTGCAGAAATGCAAACTGCATAACCTGTCCAAATTTCAAGGGTGTACAAGAAACCACGGGGGATTTACAAGGAGATGTTCACCCGGAAAAGCCGGAGGCCTGCCGGCAGCAAGAGTCCGGAATTCTTCCTGAGAAGCCTTGAAAGCAGTGAAACGCTCCTATGTTGCAATAACTCAGAACCTCATTCTGAGTGTTGCCGGCAGAGGTCATTCGGCTGAACACAACCGTGGACTAATTAGAGCCAGATGTAGGCAGTGCCGTCCATAGTGCTGGATGGACAGTGGTGGCGTGCGAAACAACTGAGCGCTAGTTCTCAACAGTTTCACAAAATGCCGTAAGTTGAGGTTCAACTTAATGCTCCGGTTGAGTAGAGTGTAGCCGTCAAAGCTGGAATCAGTAGCACTCAGGTGAGAAGAACGGGAAGCAGATATACCCAGTCCGCTGGCAGTGTCCTACGGGGACCAGACTATCTGGCTGCCACGCCCGAATGTTTGTAACCGCGGCCGAGATAGGCAGGCGCAATTGAGCAGTAATGCAAACTGCATAACCTGTCCAAATTTCACGGGTGTACAAGAAATCACGGGGGATTTACAAGGAGATGTTCACCCAGAACAGCCGGAGGCCTGCCGGCAGCAAGATTCCGGTATTCTTCCTGAGAAGCCTTGAAAGCAGTGAAACGCTCCTATGTTGCAATAACTCAGAACCTCATTCTGAGTGTTCCCGGCAGAGGTCATTCGGCTGAACACAACCGTGGACTAATTAGAGACAGATGTAGGCAGTGCCGTCCATAGTGCTGGATGGAGAGAGGTGGCGTGCCAAACAACTGAGTTCTAGTGCTCAACACTTTCACAAAGTGCCATAAGTTGAGGTTCAACTTAATGCTCCGGTTGAGTAGAGTGTAGCCGTGAAAGGTGGAATCAGTAGCACTCAGGTGAGAAGAACGGGAAGCAGATATACCCAGTCCGCAGGCACTGTCGTACGGGGACCAGCCTATCTGGCTGCCACGGCTTAATGTTTGTAACCGCGGCCGAGCTAGGCAGGTGCAATTGTGCAGCAATGCAAACTGCATAACCTGGCCAAATTTCACGGGTGTACAAGAAACCACGGGGGATTTACAAGGAGATGTTCACCCGGAACAGCCGGAGGCCTGCCGGCAGCAAGATTCCGGAATTCTTCCTGAGAAGCCTTGAAAGCAGTGAAACGCTCCTTTGTTGCAGTAACTCAGAACCTCAATCTGAGTGTTCCCAGCAGAGGTCATTCGGCTGAACACAATCGTGGACTAATTAGAGCCAGATGTAGGCAGTTCCGTCCATAGTGCTGGATGGACATTGGTATCGTGCCAAACAACTGAGCTCTAGTTCTCAACAGTTTCACAAAGTGCCATAAGTTGAGGTTCAACTTACTGCTCCGGTTGAGTAGAGTGTATCCTTCAAAGCTGAAATCAGTAGCACTCAGGTGAGAAGAACGGGAACCAGATATACCCAGTCCCCTGGCAGAGTCCTACGGGGACCAGACTTTCCGGCTGTCACGCCTGAATGTTTGCAACCGCGGCCGAGCTAGGCAGGGGCAATTGTGCAGCAATGCAAACTGCATAACCTGGCCAAATTTCACGGGTGTACAAGAAACCACGGCGGATTTACAAGGAGATGTTCACCCGGAACAGCTGGAGGCCTGCCGGCAGCAAGATTCCGGAATTCTTTCTGAGAAGCCTTGAAAGCAGTGAAACGCTCCTATGTTGCAATAACTCAGAACCTCATTCTGAGTGTTCCTGGCAGAGGTCATTAGGCTGAACACAACCGTGGACTAATTAGAGCCAGATGTAGGCAGTGCCGTCCATAGTGCTGGATGGAGAGTGGTGGCGTGCCAAACAACTGAGCTCTAGTTCTCAACAGTTTCACAAAGTGCCATAAGTTGAGGTTCAACTTACTGCTCCGGTTGAGTAGAGTGTAGCCGTCAAAGCTGGAATCAGTAGCACTCAGGTGAGAAGAACGGGAAGCAGATATACCCAGACGGCTGGCAGAGTCCTACGGGGACCAGCCTATCTGGCTGCCATGCCTGAATGTTTGCAACCGCGGCCGAGCTAGGCAGGCGCAATTGTGCAGCAATGCAAACTGCATAACCTGGCCGCACTTCACGGGTGTACAAGAAACCACGGGGGATTTACAAGGAGATGTTCACCCGGAAGAGCCCGAGGCCTGCCGGCAGCAAGATTCCGGAATTCTTCCTGAGAAGCCTTGAAAGCAGTGAAACGCTCCTATGTTGCAATAACTCAGAACCTCATTCTGAGTGTTCCTGGCAGAGGTCATTCGGCAGAATACAACCGTGGACTAATTAGAGCCAGAAGTAGCCAGTGCCGTCCATAGTGCTGGATGGAGAGTGGTGGCGTGCCAAACAACTGAGTTCTAGTTCTCAACAGTTTCACAAAGTGCCATAAGTTGAGGTTCAACTTATTGCTCTGCTTGAGTAGAGTGCAGCCGTCAAAGCTGAAATCAGTAGCACTCAGGTGAGAAGAACGGGAAGCAGATATACCTAGTCCGCTGGCAGAGTCCTACGGGGACCAGCTTATCTGGCTGCCACGACTGAATGTTTGTAACCGCGGCCGAGCTAGGCAGGGACAATTGTGCAGCAATGCAAACTTTATAACCTGGCCAAATTTCACGGGTGTACAAGAAACCACGGGGGATTTACAAGGAGATGTTCCCCGGGAACAGCCGGAGGCCTGCCGGCAGCAAGATTCCGGTATTCTTCCTGAGAAGCCTTGAAAGCAGTGAAACGCTCCTTTGTTGCAGTAACTCAGAACCTCAATCTGAGTGTTCCCAGCAGAGGTCATTCGGCTGAACACAATCGTGGACTAATTAGAGCCAGATGTAGGCAGTTCCGTCCATAGTGCTGGATGGACAGTGGTATCGTGCCAAACAACTGAGTTCTAGTTCTCAACAGTTTCACAAAGTGCCATAAGTTGAGGTTCAACTTACTGCTCCGGTTGAGTAGAGTGTAGCCTTCAAAGCTGAAATCAGTAGCACTCAGGTGAGAAGAACGGGAACCAGATATAACCAGTCCCATGGCTGAGTCCTACGGGGACCAGACTATCCGGCTGTCACGCCTGAATGTTTGCAACCGCGGCCGAGCTAGGCAGGGGCAATTGTGCAGCAATGCAAACTGCATAACCTGGCCAAATTTCACGGGTGTACAAGAAACCACGGGGGATTTACAAGGAGATGTTCACCCGGAAGAGCCGGAGGCTTGCCGGCAGCAAGTTTCGGGAATTCTTCCTGAGAAGCCTTGAAAGCAGTGAAACGCTCCTATGTTGCAATAACTCAGAACCTCATTCTGAGTGTTCCTGGCAGAGGTCATTCGGCTGAACACAACCGTGGACTAATTAGAGCCAGATGTAGGCCGTGCCGTCCATAGTGCTGGATGGAGAGTGGTCGCGTGCCAAACAACTGAGCTCTAGTTCTCAACAGTTTCACAAAGTGCCATAAGTTGAGGTTCAACTTACTGCTCCGGTTGAGTAGAGTGTAGCCGTCAAAGCTGGAATCAGTAGCACTCAGGTGAGAAGAACGGGAAGCAGAAATACCCAGTCGGCTGGCAGAGTCCTACGGGGACCAGCCTATCTGGCTGCCACGCCTGAATGTTTGCAACCGCGGCCGAGCTAGGCAGGCGCAATTGTGCAGCAATGCAAACTGCATAACCTGGCCGCACTTCACCGGTGTACAAGAAACCAAGGGGGATTTACAAGGAGATGTTCACCCGGAATAGCCGGAGTCCTGCCGGCAGCAAGATTCCGGAATTCTTCCTGAGAAGCCTTGAAATCAGTGAAACGCTCCTATGTTGCAATAACTCAGAACCTCATTCTGAGTGTTCCCGGCAGAGGTCATTCGGCAGAACACAACCGTGGACTAATTAGATCCAGAAGTAGGCAGTGCCGTCTATAGTGCTGGATGGAGAGTTGTGGTGAGCCAAACAACTGAGTTCTAGTTCTCAACAGTTTCACAAAGTGCCATAAGTTGAGGTTCAACTTACTGCTCTGCTTGAGTAGAGTGCAGCCGTCAAAGCTGAAATCAGTAGCACTCAGGTGAGAAGAACGGGAAGCAGATATACCCAGTCCGCTGGCAGAGTCCTACGGGGACCAGCCTATCTGGCTGCCACGCCTGAATGTTTGCAACCGCGGCCGAGCTAGGCAGGCGCAATTGTGCAGCAATGAAAACTGCATAACCGGGCCAAATTTCCCGGGTGTACAAGAAACCACGGGGGATTTACAAGGAGATGTTCACCCGGTAGAGACGGTGGCCTGCCGGCAGCAAGATTCCGGAATTCTTCCTGAGAAGCATTGAAAGCAGTGAAACGCTCCTATGTTGCAATAACTCAGAACCTCATTCTGAGTGTTGCCGGCATAGGTCATTCGTCTGAACACAACCGTGGACTAATTAGAGCCAGATGTAGGCAGTGCCGTCCATAGTGCTGGATGGACAGTGGTGGCGTGCCAAACAACTGAGCTCTAGTTCTCAACAGTTTCACAAATTGCCATAAGTTGAGGTTCAACTTACTGCTCTGCTTGAGTAGAGTGCAGCCGTCAAAGCTGAAATCAGTAGCACTCAGGTGAGAAGAACGGGAAGCAGATATACCCAGTCCGCTGGCAGAGTCCTACGGGGACCAGCCTATCTGGCTGCCACGCCTGAATGTTTGTAACCGCGGCCGAGCTAGGCAGGGAAAATTGTGCAGCAATGCAAACTGCATAACCTGGCCAAATTTCACGGGTGTACAAGAAACCACGGGGGATTTACAAGGAGATGTTTACCCGGTAGAGACGGTGGCCTGCCGGCCACAAGATTCCGGAATTCTTCCTAAGAAGCATTGAAAGCAGTGAAACGCTCCTATGTTGCAATAACTCAGAACCTCATTCTGAGTGTTGCCGGCATAAGTCATTCGGCTGAACACAACCGTGGACTAATTAGAGCCAGATGTAGGCAGTGCCGTCCATAGTGCTGGATGGACAGTGGTGGCGTGCCAAACAACTGAGCTCTAGTTCTCAGCAGTTTCACAAAGTGCCATAAGTTGAGGTTCAACTTACTGCTCTGCTTGAGTAGAGTGCAGCGGTCAAAGCTGAAATCAGTAGCACTCAGGTGAGAAGAACGGGAAGCAGATATACCCAGTCGGCTGGCAGAGTCCTATGAGGACCAGCCTATCTGGCAGCCACGCCTGAATGTTTGCAACCGCGGCTGAGCTAGGCAGGCGCAATTGTGCAGCAATGCAAACTGCGTAACCTGGCCACATTTCACGGGTGTACAAGAAACCACGGGGGATTTACAAGGAGATGTTCACCCGGAACAGTCAGAGGCCTGCTGGCAGCAAGATTGCGGAATTCTTCCTGAGAAGCCTTGAAAGCAGTGAAACGCTCCTATGTTGCAATAACTCAGGACCTCATTCTGAGTGTTGCCGGCAGAGGTCATTCGGCTGAACACAACCGTGGACTAATTAGAGCCAGATGTAGGCAGTGCCGTCCATAGTGCTGGATGGACAGTGGTGGCGTGCCAAACAACTGAGCTCTAGTTCTCAACAGTTGCACAAAGTGCCATAAGTTGAGGTTCAACTTACTGCTGTGCTTGAGTAGAGTGCAGCCGTCAAAGCTGAAATCAGTAGCACTCAGGTGAGAAGAACGGGAAGCAGATATACCCAGTCCGCTGGCAGAGTCCTACGGGGACCAGCCTATCTGGCTGCCACGTCTGAATGTTTGTAACCGCGGCCGAGCTAGGCAGGGACAATTGTGCAGCAATGCAAACTGCATAACCTGGCCAAACTTCACGGGTGTACAAGAAACCACGGGGGATTTACAAGGAGATGTTCACCCGGAACAGCCGGAGGCCTGCCGGTAGCAAGGTTCCGGAATTCTTCCTGAAAAGCCTTGAAAGCACTGAAACGCTCCTATGTTGCAGTAACTCAGAACCTCAATCTGAGTGTTCCCAGCAGAGGTCATTCGGCTGAACACAATCGTGGACTAATTAGAGCCAGATGTAGGCAGTTCCGTCCATCGTGCTGGATGGACAGTGGTATCGTGCCAAACAACTGAGTTCTAGTTCTCAACAGTTTCACAAAGTGCCATAAGTTGAGGTTCAACTTACTGCTCCGGTTGAGTAGAGTGTAGCCGTCAAAGCTGAAATCAGAAGCACTCAGGTGAGAAGAACGGGAAGCAGATATACCCAGTCGGCTGGCAGAGTCCTACGGGACCAGCCTATCTGGCTGCCACGCCTGAATGTTTGCAACCGCGGCTGAGCTAGGCAGGCGCAATTGTGCAGAAATGCAAACTGCATAACCTGGCCAAATTTCACGGGTGTACAAGAAACCACGGGGGATTTACAAGGAGATGTTCACCCGGAAGAGCCGGAGGCCTGCCGGCAGCAAGATTCCGGAATTCTTCCTGAGAAGCCTTGAAAGCAGTGAAACGCTCCTATGTTGCAATAACTCAGAACCTCATTCTGAGTGTTCCTGGCAGAGGTCATTCGGCTGAACACAACCGTGGACTAATTAGAGCCAGATGTAGGCAGTGCCGTCCATAGTGCGGGATGGCCAGTGGTGGCGTGCCAAACAACTGAGCTCTAGTTCTCATCACTTTCACAAAGTGCCAAAATTGAGGTTCAACTTACTGCTCCGGTTGAGTAGAGTGCAGCCGTCAAAGCTGAAATCAGTAGCACTCAGGAGAGAAGAACGGGAAGCAGATATACCCAGTCCGCTGGCAGAGTCCTACGGAGACCAGGCTATCTGGCTGCCACGCCTGAATGTTTGCAACCGCGGCCGAGCTAGGCAGGGGCAATTGTGCAGCAATGCAAACTGCATAACCTGGCCAAATTTCACGGGTGTACAAGAAACCACGGGGGATTTACAAGGAGATGTTCACCCGGAAGAGCCGGAGGCTTGCCGGCAGCAAGATTCGGGAATGCTTCCTGAGAAGCCTTGAAAGCAGTGAAACGCTCCTATGTTGCAATAACTCAGAACCTCAATCTGAGTTTTCCCGGCAGAGGTCATTCGGCTGAACACAACCGTGGACTAATTAGAGCCATATGTAGGCAGTGCCGTCCATAGTGCTGGATGGACAGTGTTGGCGTGCCAAACAACTGAGTTCTAGTTCTCAACACTTGCACAAAGTGCCATAAGTTGAGGTTCAACTTAATGCTCCGGTTGAGTAGAGTGTAGCCGTCAAAGCTGGAATCAGTAGCACTCAGGTGAGAAGAACGGGAAGCAGATATACCCAGTCCGCTGGCAGTGTCCTACGGGGACCAGCCTATCTGGCTGCCACTCCCGAATGTTTGTAACCGCGGCCGAGATAGGCAGGCCCAATTGAGCAGCAATGCAAACTGCATAACCTGTCCAAATTTCACGGGTGTACAAGAAACCATGGGGGATTTACAAGGAGATGTTCACCCGGAACAGCCGGAGGCCTGCCGGCAGCAAGATTCCGGAATTCTTCCTGAGAAGCCTTGAAAGCAGTGAAACGCTCCTGTGTTGCAATAACTCAGAACCTCATTCTGAGTGTTCCCGGCAGAGGTCATTCGGCTGAACACAATCGTGGACTAATTAGAGCCAGATGTAGGCAGTGCCGTCCATAGTACTGGATGGACAGTGGTGGCGTGCCAAACAACTGAGCGCTAGTTCTCAACAGTTTCACAAAATGCCGTAAGTTGAGGTTCAACTTAATGCTCCCGTTGAGTAGAGTGTAGCCGTCAAAGCTGGAATCAGTAGCACTCAGGTCAGAAGAATGGGAAGCATATATACCCAGTCCGCTGGCAGTGTCCTACGGGGATCAGCCTATCTGGCTGCCACGCCCGAATGTTTGTAACCGCGGCCGAGATAGGCAGGCGCAATTGAGCAGCAAGGCAAACTGCATAACTTGTCCAAATTTCACGGGTGTACAAGAAACCACGTGGGATTTACAAGGAGATGTTCACCCGGAACAGCCGGAGGCCTGCCGGCAGCAAGATTCCGGAATTCTTCCTGAGAAGCCTTGAAAGCAGTGAAACGCTCCTATGTTGCAATAACTCAGAACCTCATTCTGAGTGTTCCTGGCAGAGGTCATTCGGCTGAACACAACCGTGGACTAATTAGAGCCAGATGTAGGCCGTGCCGTCCATAGTGCTGGATGGAGAGTGGTGGCGTGCCAAACAACTGAGCTCTAGTTCTCAACAGTTTCACAAAGTGCCATAAGTTGAGGTTCAACTTACTGCTCCGGTTGAGTAGAGTGTAGGCGCCAAAGCTGGAATCAGTAGCACTCAGGTGAGAAGAACGGGAAGCAGAAATACCCAGTCGGCTGGCAGAGTCCTACGGGGACCAGCCTATCTGGCTGCCACGCCTGAATGTTTGCAACCGCGGCCGAGCTAGGCAGGCGCAATTGTGCAGCAATGCAAACTGCATAACCTGGCTGCACTTCACCGGTGTACAAGAAACCACGGGGGATTTACAAGGAGATGTTCACCCGGAATAGCCGGAGTCCTGCCGGCAGCAAGATTCCGGAATTCTTCCTGAGAAGCCTTGAAAGCAGTGAAACGCTCCTATGTTGCAATAACTCAGAACCTCATTCTGAATGTTCCCGGCAGAGGTCATTCGGCAGAACACAACCGTGGACTAATTAGAGCCAGAAGTAGGCAGTGCCGTCTATAGTGCTGGATGGAGAGTGGTGGCGTGCCAAACAACTGAGTTCTAGTTCTCAACAGTTTCACAAAGTGCCATAAGTTGAGGTTCAACTTACTGCTCCGGTTGAGTAGAGTGTAGCCCTCAAACCTGGAATCAGTAGCACTCAGGTGAGAAGAACGGGAAGCAGATATACCCAGTCCGCTGGCAGAGTCCTACGGGGACCACCCTATCTGGCTGCCACGCCTGAATGTTTGTAACCGCGGCCGAGCTAGGCAGGGAAAATTGTGCAGCAATGCAAACTGCATAACCTGGCCAAATTTCACGGGTGTACAAGAAACCACGGGGGATTTACAAGGAGATGTTCACCCGGTAGAGCCGGTGGCCTGCCGGCCGCAAGATTCCGGAATTCTTCCTAAGAAGCATTGAAAGCAGTGAAACGCTCCTATGTTGCAATAACTCAGAACCTCATTCTGAGTGTTGCCGGCATAGGTCATTCGGCTGAACACAACCGTGGACTAATTAGAGCCAGATGTAGGCAGTGCCGTCCATAGTGCTGGATGGAGAGTGGTGGCATGCCAAACATCTGAGCTCTAGTTCTCAACAGTTTCACAAAGTGCCATAAGTTGAGGTTCAACTTACTGCTCTGCTTGAGTAGAGTGCAGCCGTCAAAGCTGAAATCAGTAGCACTCAGGTGAGAAGAACGGGAAGCAGATATACCCAGTCGGCTGGCAGAGTCCTACGAGGACCAGCCTATCTGGCAGCCACGCCTGAATGTTTGCAACCGCGGCTGAGCTAGGCAGGCGCAATTGTGCAGCAATGCAAACTGCATAACCTGGCCACATTTCACGGGTGTACAAGAAACCACGGGGGATTTACAAGGAGATGTTCACCCGGAACAGCCAGAGGCCTGCTGGCAGCAAGATTGCGGAATTCTTCCTGAGAAGCCTTGAAAGCAGGGAAACGCTCCTATGTTGCAATAACTCAGGACCTCATTCTGAGTGTTGCCGGCAGACGTCATTCGGCTGAACACAACCGTGGACTAATTAGAGCCAGATGTAGGCAGTGCCGTCCATAGTGCTGGATGGACAGTGGTGGCGTGCCAAACAACTGAGCTCTAGTTCTCAACAGTTTCACAAAGTGCCATAAGTTGAGGTTCAACTTACTGCTGTGCTTGAGTAGAGTGCAGCCGTCAAAGCTGAAATCAGTAGCACTCAGGTGAGAAGAACGGGAAGGAGATATACCCAGTCCGCTGGCAGAGTCCTACGGGGACCAGCCTATCTGGCTGCCACGTCTGAATGTTTGTAACCGCGGCCGAGCTAGGCAGGGACAATTGTGCAGCAATGCAAACTGCATAACCTGGCCAAACTTCACGGGTGTACAAGAAACCACGGGGGATTTACAAGGAGATGTTCACCCGGAACAGCCGGAGGCCTGCCGGCAGCAAGATTCCGGAATTCTTCCTGAGAAGCCTTGAAGGCAGTGAAACGCTCCTATGTTGCAGTAACTCAGAACCTCAACCTCAGTGTTCCCAGCAGAGGTCATTCGGCTGAACACAATCGTGGACTAATTAGAGCCAGATGTAGGCAGTTCCGTCCATCGTGCTGGATGGACAGTGGTATCGTGCCAAACAACTGAGTTCTAGTTCTCAACAGTTTCACAAAGTGCCATAAGTTGAGGTTCAACTTACTGCTCCGGTTGAGTAGAGTGTAGCCGTCAAAGCTGAAATCAGTAGCACTCAGGTGAGAAGAACGGGAAGCAGATATACCCAGTCGGCTGGCAGAGTCCTACGGGGACCAGCCTATCTGGCTGCCACGCCTGAATGTTTGCAACCTCGGCCGAGCTAGCAGGGGCAATTGTGCAGCAATGCAAACTGCATAACCTGTCAAATTTCACGGGTGTACAAGAAACCACGGGGGATTTACAAGGAGATGTTCACCCGGAACAGCCGGAGGCCTGCCGGCAGCAAGATTCCGGAATTCTTCCTGAGAAGCCTTGAAAGCAGTGAAACGCTCCTATGTTGCAATAACTCAGAACCTCATTCTGAGTGTTCCTGGCAGAGGTCATTCGGCTGAACACAACCGTGGACTAATTAGAGCCAGATGTAGGCAGTGCCGTCCATAGTGCTGGATGGACAGTGGTGGCGTGCCAAACAACTGAGCTCTAGTTCTCATCACTTTCACAAAGTGCCATAAGTTGAGGTTCAACTTACTGCTGTGCTTGAGTAGAGTGCAGCCGTCAAATCTGAAATCAGTAGCACTCCGGTGAGAAGAACGGGAAGCAGATATACCCAGTCGGCTGGCAGAGTCCTACGGGGACCAGCCTATCAGGCTGCCACGACTGAATGTTTGCAACCGCGGCCGAGCTAGGCAGGCCCAATTGTGCAGCAATGCAAACTGCATAACCTGGCCAAATTTCACGGGTGTACAAGAAACCACGGGGGATTTAAAAGGAGATGTTCACCCGGTAGAGCCGGAGGCTTGCCGGCAGCAAGATTCGGGAATTCTTCCTGAGAAGCCTTGAAAGCAGTGAAACTCTCCTATGTTGCAATAACTCAGAACCTCAATCTGAGTGTTCCCGGCAGAGGTCATTCGGCTGAACACAACCGTGGACTAATTAGAGCCAGATGTAGGCAGTGCCGTCCATAGTGCTGGATGGACAGTGTTGGCGTGCCAAACAACTTTGTTCTAGTTCTCAACACTTGCACAAAATGCCATAAGTTGAGGTTCAACTTAATGCTCCGGTTGAGTAGAGTGTAGCCGTCAAAGCTGGAATCAGTAGCACTCAGGTGAGAAGAACGGGAAGCAGATATACCCAGTCCGCAGGCAGTTTCATACGGGGACCAGCCTATCTGGCTGTCACGCCTGAATATTTGTAAACGCGGCTGAGCTAGGCAGGCGCAATTGTGCAGCAATGCAAACTGCATAACCTGGCCAAATTTCACGGGTGTACAAGAAACCACGGGAGATTTGCAAGGAGATGTTCACCCGGAACAGCCGGAGGACTGCCGGCAGCAAGATTCCGGAATTCTTCCGGAGAAGCCTTGAAAGCAGTGAAACGCTCCTATGTTGCAATAACTGAGAACCTCATTTTGAGTGTTGCCGGCAGAGGTCATTCGACTGAACACAATCGTGGACTAATTAGAGCCAGATGTAGGCAGTGCCGTCCATAGTGCTGGATGGACAGTGGTGGCGTGCCAAACAAGTGAGCTCTAGTTCTCAACATTTTCACAAAGTGCCATAAGTTGAGGTTCAACTTACTGCTCCGGTTGAGTAGAGTGTAGCCGTCAAAGCTGGAATCAGTAGCACTCAGGTGAGAAGAACGGGAAGCAGATATACCCAGTCCGCTGGCAGAGTCCTACGGGGGCCAGCCTATATGGCTGCCACGCCTGAATGTTTGCAACGGCGGCCGAGCTAGGCAGGCGCAATTGTGCAGCAATGCAAACTGCATAACCTGTCCAAATTTCACGGGTGTACAAGAAACCACGGGGGATTTACAAGGAGATGTTCACCCGGAACAGCCGGAGGCCTGCCGGCAGCAAGATTCCGGTATTCTTCCTGAGAAGCCTTGAAAGCAGTGAAACGCTCCTATGTTGCAGTAACTCAGAACCTCAATCTGAGTGTTCCCAGCAGAGGTCATTCGGCTGAAGACAATCGTGGACTAATTAGAGCCAGATGTAGGCAGTTCCGTCCATAGTGCTGGATGGACAGTGGTATCGTGCCAAACAACTGAGTTCTAGTTCTCAATAGTTTCACAAAGTGCCATAAGTTGAGGTTCAACTTACTGCTCCGGTTGAGTAGAGTGTAGCCGTCAAAGCTGAAATCAGTAGCACTCAGGTGAGAAGAACGGGAAGCAGATATACCCAGTCCGCTGGCAGAGTCATACGGGGGCCAGCCTATATGGCTGCCACGCCTGAATGTTTGCAACCGCGGCCGAGCTAGCAGGGGCAATTGTGCAGAAATGCAAACTGCATAACCTGTCCAAATTTCAAGGGTGTACAAGAAACCACGGGGGATTTACAAGGAGATGTTTACCCGGAAAACCCGGAGGCCTGCCGGCAGCAAGATTCCGGAATTCTTCCTGAGAAGCCTTGAAAGCAGTGAAACGCTCCTATGTTGCAATAACTCAGAACCTCATTCTGAGTGTTGCCGGCAGAGGTCATTCGGCTGAACACAACCGTGGACTAATTAGAGCCAGATGTAGGCAGTGCCGTCCATAGTGCTGGATGGACAGTGGTGGCGTGCCAAACAACTGAGTGCTAGTTCTCAACAGTTTCACAAAATGCCGTAAGTTGAGGTTCAACTTAATGCTCCGGTTGAGTAGAGTGTAGCCGTCAAAGCTGGAATCAGTAGCACTCAGGTGAGAAGAACGGGAAGCAGATATACCCAGTCCGCTGGCAGTGTCCTACGGGGACCAGACTATCTGGCTGCCACGCCCGAATGTTTGTAACCGCGGCCGAGCTACGCAGGCACAATTGAGCAGCAATGCAAACTGCATAACCTGTCCAAATTTCACGGGTGTACAAGAAACCACGGGGGATTTACAAGGAGATGTTCACCCGGAACAGCCGGAGGCCTGCCGGCAGCAAGATTCCGGAATTCTTCCTGAGAAGCCTTGAAAGCAGTGAAACGCTCCTATGTTGCAATAACTCAGCACCTCATTCTGAGTGATCCCGGCAGAGGTCATTCGGCTGAACACAACCGTGGACTAATTAGAGACAGATGTAGGCAGTGCCGTCCATAGTGCTGGATGGAGAGTGGTGGCGTGCCAAACAACTGAGTTCTAGTGCTCAACACTTTCACAAAGTGCCATAAGTTGAGGTTCAACTTAATGCTCCGGTTGAGTAGAGTGTAGCCGTCAAAGCTGGAATCAGTAGCACTCAGGTGAGAAGAACGGGAAGCAGATATACCCAGTCCGCAGGCAGTGTCGTACGGGGACCAGCCTATCTGGCTGCCGCGGCTTAATGTTTGTAACCGCGGCCGAGCTAGGCAGGCGCAATTGTGCAGCAATGCAAACTGCATAACCTGGCCAAATTTCATGGGTGTACAAGAAACCACGGGGGATTTACAAGGAGATGTTCACCCGGAACAGCCGGAGGCCTGCCGGAAGCAAGATTCCGGAATTCTTCCTGAGAAGCCTTGAAGGCAGTGAAACGCTCCTATGTTGCAATAACTCAGAACCTCATTCTGAGTGTTGCCGGCAGAGGTCATTCGGCTGAACACAATCGTGGACTAATTAGAGCCAGAAGTAGGCAATGCCGTCCATAGTGCTGGATGGAGAGTGGTGGCGTGATAAACAACTGAGCTCTAGTTCTCAACATTTTCACAAAGTGCCATAAGTTGAGGTTCAACTTACTGCTCCGGTTGAGTAGAGTGTAGCCGTCAAAGCTGAAATCAGTAGCACTCAGGTGAGAAGAACGGGAAGCAGATATACCCAGTCGGCTGGCAGAGTCCTACGGGGACCAGCCTATCTGGCTGCCACGACTGAATGTTTTTAACCGTGGCCGAGCTAGGCAGGGGCAATTGTGCAGCAATGCAAACTGCATAACCTGGCCAAATTTCGCGGGTGTACAAGAAACCACGGGGTTTTACAAGGAGATGTTCACCCGGAACAGCCGGAGGCCTGCCGGCATCAAGATTCCGGAATTCTTCCTGAGAAGCCTTGAAAGCAGTGAAACGCTCCTATGTTGCAGTAACTCAGAACCTCAATCTGAGTGTTCCCAGCAGAGGTCATTCGGCTGAACACAATCGTGGACTAATTAGAGCCAGATGTAGGCAGTTCCGTGCATAGTGCTGGAAGGACATTGGTATCGTGCCAAACAACTGAGCTCTAGTTCTCAACAGTTTCACAAAGTGCCATAAGTTGAGGTTCAACTTACTGCTCCGGTTGAGTAGAGTGTATCCTTCAAAGCTGAAATCAGTAGCACTCAGGTGAGAAGAACGGGAACCAGATATACCCAGTCCCCTAGCAGAGTCCTACGGGGACCAGACTTTCCGGCTGTCACGCCTGAATGTTTGCAACCGCGGCCGAGCTAGGCAGGGGCAATTGTGCAGCAATGCAAACTGCATAACCTGGCCAAATTTCACGGGTGTACAAGAAACCACGGGGGATTTACAAGGAGATGTTCACCCGGAACAGCTGGAGGCCGGCCGGCAGCAAGATTCCGGAATTCTTCCTGAGAAGCCTTGAAAGCAGTGAAACGCTCCTATGTTGCAATAACTCAGAACCTCATTCTGAGTGTTCCTGGCAGAGGTCATTAGGCTGAACACAACCGTGGACTAATTAGAGCCAGATGTAGGCAGTGCCGTCCATAGTGCTGGATGGAGAGTGGTGGCGTGCCAAACAACTGAGCTCTAGTTCTCAACAGTTTCACAAAGTGCCATAAGTTGAGGTTCAACTTACTGCTCCGGTTGAGTAGAGTGTAGTCGTCAAAGCTGGAATCAGTAGCACTCAGGTGAGAAGAACGGGAAGCAGATATACCCAGTCGGCTGGCAGAGTCCGACGGGGACCAGCCTATCTGGCTGCCACGCCTGAATGTTTGCAACCGCGGCCGAGCTAGCAGGGGCAAATGTGCAGAAATGCAAACTGCATAACCTGTCCAAATTTCACGGGTGTACAAGAAACCACGGGGGATTTACAAGGAGATGTTCACCCGGAAAAGCCGGAAGCCTGCCGGCATCAAGATTCTGGAATTCTTCCTGAGAAGCCTTGAAAGCAGTGAAACGCTCCTATGTTGCAATAACTCAGAACCTCATTCTGAGTGTTGCCGGCAGAGGTCATTCGGCTGAACACTACCGTGGACTAATTAGAGCCAGATGTAGGCAGTGCCGTCCATAGTGCTGGATGGACAGTGGTGGCGTGCCAAACAACTGAGCTCTAGTTCTCAACAGTTTCACAAAGTGCCATAAGTTGAGGTTCAACTTACTGCTCTGCTTGAGTAGAGTGCAGCCGTCAAAGCTGAAATCAGTAGCACTCAGGTGAGAAGAACGGGAAGCAGATATACCCAGTCCGCTGGCAGAGTCCTACGGGGGCCAGCCTATATGGCTGCCACGCCTGAATGTTTGCAACCGCGGCCGAGCTAGGCAGGCGCAATTGTGCAGCAATGCAAACTGCATAACCTGGCCAAATTTCACGGGTGTACAAGAAACCACGGGGGATTTACAAGGAGATGTTCACCCGGAACAGCCGGAGGCCTGCCGGAAGCAAGATTCCTGTATTCTTCCTGAGAAGCCTTGAAAGCAGTGAAACGCTCCTATGTTGCAGTAACTCAGAACCTCAATCTGAGTGTTCCCAGCAGAGGTCATTCCGCTGAACACAATCGTGGACTAATTAGAGCCAGATGTAGGCAGTTCCGTCCATAGTGCTGGATGGACAGTGGTATCGTGCCAAACAACTGAGTCTAGTTCTCAACAGTTTCACAAAGTGCCATAAGTTGAGGTTCAACTTACTGCTCCGGTTGAGTAGAGTGTAGCCGTCAAAGCTGAAATCAGTAGCACTCAGGTGAGAAGAACCGGAAGCAGATATACCCAGTCGGCTGGCAGAGTCCTACGGGGACCAGCCTATCTGGCTGCCACGCCTGAATGTTTGCAACCGCGGCCGAGCTAGCAGGGACAATTGTGCAGAAATGCAAACTGCATAACCTGTCCAAATTTCAAGGGTGTACAAGAAACCACGGGGGATTTACAAGGAGATGTTCACCCGGAAAAGCCGGAATCCTGCCGGCAGCAAGATTCCGGAATTCTTCCTGAGAAGCCTTGAAAGCAGTGAAACGCTCCTATGTTGCAATAACTCAGAACCTCATTCTGAGTGTTGCCGGCAGAGGTCATTCGGCTGTACACAACCGTGGACTAATTAGAGCCAGATGTAGGCAGTGCCGTCCATAGTGCTGGATGGACAGTGGTGGCGTGCCAAACAACTGAGCTCTAGTTCTCAACAGTTTCACAAAGTGCCATAAGTTGAGGTTCATCTTACTGCTCTGCTTGAGTAGAGTGCAGCCGTCAAAGCTGAAATCAGTAGCACTCAGGAGAGAAGAACGGGAAGCAGATATACCCAGTCCGCTGGCAGAGTCCTACGGGGGCCAGCCTATATGGCTGCCACGCCTGAATGTTTGCAACCGCGGCTGAGCTAGGCAGGGGCAATTGTGTAGCAATGCAAACTGCATAACCTGTCCAAATTTCACGGGTGTACAAGAAACCACGGGGGATTTATAAGGAGATGTTCACTCGGAAGAGCCGGAGGCCTGCCGGCATCAAGACTCCGGAATTCTTCCTGAGAAGCCTTGAAAGCAGTGAAACGCTCCTATGTTGCAATAACTCAGAACCTCATTCTGAGTGTTGCCGGCAGAGGTCATTAGGCTGAACACAACCGTGGACTAATTAGAGCCAGATGTAGGCAGTGCCGTCCATAGTGCTGGATGGACAGTGGTGGCGTGCCAAACAACTGAGCTCTAGTTCTCAACACTTTCACCAAGTGCCATAAGTTGAGGTTCAACTTACTGCTCCGGTTGAGTAGAGTGTAGCCGTCAAAGCTGTAATCAGTAGCACTCAGGTGAGAAGAACGAGAAGCAGATATACCCAGTCGGCTGGCATAGTCCTACGGGGACCAGCCTATCTGGCTGCCACGCCTGAATGTTTGCAACCGCGGCCGAGCTAGGCAGGCGCAATTGTGCAGCAATGCAAACTGCATAACCTGGCCGCACTTCACGGGTGTACAAGAAACCACGGGGGATTTACAAGGAGATGTTCACCCGGAACAGCCAGAGGCCTGCTGGCAGCAAGATTCCGGAATTCTTCCTGAGAAGCCTTGAAAGCAGTGAAACGCTCCTATGTTGCAATAACTCAGAACCTCATTCTGAGTGTTGCCGGCAGAGGTCATTCGGCTGAACACAACCGTGGACTAATTAGAGCCAGATGTAGGCAGTGCCGTCCATAGTGCTGGATGGACAGTGGTGGCTTGCCAAACAAGTGAGCTCTAGTTCTCAACATTTTCACAAAGTGCCATAAGTTGAGCTTCAACTTACTGCTCCGCTTGAGTAGAGTGTAGCCGTCAACGCTGGAATCAGTAGCACTCAGGTGAGATGTACGGGAAGCAGATATACCCAGTCCGCTGGCAGAGTCCTACGGGGGCCAGCCTATATGGCTGCCACGCCTGAATGTTTGCAACCGCGGCCGAGCTAGGCAGGCGCAATTGTGCAGCAATGCAAACTGCATAACCTGTCCAAATTTCACGGGTGTACAAGAAACCACGGGGGATTTACAAGGAGATGTTCACCCGGAACAGCCGGAGGCCTGCCGGCAGCAAGATTCCGGTATTCTTCCTGAGAAGCCTTGAAAGCAGTGAAACGCTCCTATGTTGCAGTAACTCAGAACCTCAATCTGAGTGTTCCCAGCAGAGGTCATTCGGCTGAAGACAATCGTGGACTAATTAGAGCCAGATGTAGGCAGTTCCGTCCATAGTGCTGGATGGACAGTGGTATCGTGCCAAACAACTGAGTTCTAGTTCTCAACAGTTTCACAAAGTGCCATAAGTTGAGGTTCAACTTACTGCTCCGGTTGAGTAGAGTGTAGCCGTCAAAGCTGAAATCAGTAGCACTCAGGTGAGAAGAACCGGAAGCAGATATACCCAGTCGGCTGGCAGAGTCCTACGGGGACCAGCCTATCTGGCTGCCACGCCTGAATGTTTGCAACCGCGGCCGAGCTAGCAGGGGCAATTGTGCAGAAATTCAAACTGCATAACCTGTCCAAATTTCAAGGGTGTACAAGAAACCACGGGGGATTTACAAGGAGATGTTCACCCGGAAAAGTTGGAGGCCTGCCGGCAGCAAGATTCCGGAATTCTTCCTGAGAAGCCTTGAAAGCAGTGAAACGCTCCTATGTTGCAATAACTCAGAACCTCATTCTGAGTGTTGCCGGCAGAGGTCATTCGGCTGAACACAACCGTGGACTAATTAGAGCTAGATGTAGGCAGTGCCGTCCATAGTGCTGGATGGACAGTGGTGGCGTGCCAAACAACTGAGCGCTAGTTCTCAACATTTTCACAAAATGCCGTAAGTTGAGGTTCAACTTAATGCTCCGGTTGAGTAGAGTGTAGCCGTCAAAGCTGGAATCAGTAGCACTCAGGTGAGAAGAACGGGAAGCAGCTATACCCAGTCCGCTGGCAGTGTCCTACGGGGACCAGACTATCTGGCTGCCACGCCCGAATGTTTGTAACCGCGGCCGAGCTAGGCAGGCGCAATTGAGCAGCAATGCAAACTGCATAACCTGTCCAAATTTCACGGGTGTACAAGAAACCACGGGGGATTTACAAGGAGATGTTCACCCGGAACAGCCGGAGGCCTGCCGGCAGCAAGATTCCGGAATTCTTCCTGAGAAGCCTTGAAAGCAGTGAAACGCTCCTGTGTTGCAATAACTCAGAACCTCATTCTGAGTGTTCCCGGCAGAGGTCATTCGGCTGAACACAATCGTGGACTAATTAGAGCCAGATGTAGGCAGTGCCGTCCATAGTACTGGATGGACAGTGGTGGCGTGCCAAACAACTGAGCGCTAGTTCTCAACAGTTTCACAAAATGCCGTAAGTTGAGGTTCAACTTAATGCTCCGGTTGAGTAGAGTGTAGCCGTCAAAGCTGGAATCAGTAGCACTCAGGTCAGAAGAATGGGAAGCATATATACACAGTCCGCTGGCAGTGTCCTACGGGGATCAGCCTATCTGGCTGCCACGCCCGAATGTTTGTAACCGCGGCCGAGATAGGCAGGCGCAATTGAGCAGCAATGCAAACTGCATAACCTGTCCAAATTTCACGGGTGTACAAGAAACCACGTGGGATTTACAAGGAGATGTTCACCCGGAACAGCCGGAGGCCTGCCGGCAGCAAGATTCCGGAATTCTTCCTGAGAAGCCTTGAAAGCAGTGAAACGCTCCTATGTTGCAATAACTCAGAACCTCATTCTGAGTGTTCCTGGCAGAGGTCATTCGGCTGAACACAACCGTGGACTAATTAGAGCCAGATGTATGCCGTGCCGTCCATAGTTCTGGATGGAGAGTGGTGGCGTGCCAAACAACTGAGCTCTAGTTCTCAACAGTTTCACAAAGTGCCATAAGTTGAGGTTCAACTTACTGATCCGGTTGAGTAGAGTGTAGGCGCCAAAGCTGGAATCAGTAGCACTCAGGTGAGAAGAACGGGAAGCAGAAATACCCAGTCGGCTGGCAGTGTCCTACGGGGACCAGCCTATCTGGCTGCCACGCCTGAATGTTTGCAACCGCGGCCGAGCTAGGCAGGCGCAATTGTGCAGCAATGCAAACTGCATAACCTGGCCGCACTTTACCGGTGTACAAGAAACCACGGGGGATTTACAAGGAGATGTTCACCCGGAATAGCCGGAGTCCTGCCGGCAGCAAGATTCCGGAATTCTTCCTGAGAAGCCTTGAAAGCAGTGAAACGCTCCTATGTTGCAATAACTCAGAACCTCATTCTGAATGTTCCCGGCAGAGGTCATTCGGCAGAACACAACCGTGGACTAATTAGAGCCAGAAGTAGGCAGTGCCGTCTATAGTGCTGGATGGAGAGTGGTGGCGTGCCAAACAACTGAGTTCTAGTTCTCAACAGTTTCACAAAGTGCCATAAGTTGAGGTTCAACTTACTGCTCCGGTTGAGTAGAGTGTAGCCCTCAAACCTGGAATCAGTAGCACTCAGGTGAGAAGAACGGGAAGCAGATATACCCAGTCCGCTGGCAGAGTCCTACGGGGACCAGCCTATCTGGCTGCCACGCCTGAATATTTGTAACCGCGGCCGAGCTAGGCAGGGAAAATTGTGCAGCAATGCAAACTGCATAACCTGGCCAAATTTCACGGGTGTACAAGAAACCACGGGGGATTTACAAGGAGATGTTCACCCGGTAGAGCCGGTGGCCTGCCGGCCGCAAGATTCCGGAATTCTTCCTAAGAAGCATTGAAAGCAGTGAAACGCTCCTGTGTTGCAATAACTCAGAACCTCATTCTGAGTGTTGCCGGCATAGGTCATTGGTCTGAACACAACCGTGGACTAATTAGAGCCAGATGTAGGCAGTGCCGTCCATAGTGCTGGATGGAGAGTGGTGGCGTGCCAAACAACTGAGCTCTAGTTCTCAACAGTTTCACAAAGTGCCATAAGTTGAGGTTCAACTTACTGCTCTGCTTGAGTAGAGTGCAGCCGTCAAAGCTGAAATCAGTAGCACTCAGGTGAGAAGAACGGGAAGCAGATATACCCAGTCGGCTGGCAGAGTCCTACGAGGACCAGCCTATCTGGCAGCCACGCCTGAATGTTTGCAACCGCGGCTGAGCTAGGCAGGCGCAATTGTGCAGCAATGCAAACTGCATAACCTGGCCACATTTCACGGGTGTACAAGAAACCACGGGGGATTTACAAGGAGATGTTCACCCGGAACAGCCAGAGGCCTGCTGGCAGCAAGATTGCGGAATTCTTCCTGAGAAGCCTTGAAAGCAGTGAAACGCTCCTATGTTGCAATAACTCAGGACCTCATTCTGAGTGTTGCCGGCAGAGGTCATTCGGCTGAACACAACCGTGGACTAATTAGAGCCAGATGTAGGCAGTGCCGTCCATAGTGCTGGATGGACAGTGGTGGCGTGCCAAACAACTGAGCTCTAGTTCTCAACAGTTTCACAAAGTGCCATAAGTTGAGGTTCAACTTACTGCTGTGCTTGAGTAGAGTGCAGCCGTCAAAGCTGAAATCAGTAGCACTCAGGTGAGAAGAACGGGAAGCAGATATACCCAGTCCGCTGGCAGAGTCCTACGGGGACCAGCCTATCTGGCTGCCACGTCTGAATGTTTGTAACCGCGGCCAAGCTAGGCAGGGACAATTGTGCAGCAATGCAAACTGCATAACCTGGCCAAACTTCACGGGTGTACAAGAAACCACGGGGGATTTACAAGGAGATGTTCACCCGGAACAGCCGGAGGCCTGCCGGCAGCAAGATTCCGGAATTCTTCCTGAGAAGCCTTGAAGGCAGTGAAACGCTCCTATGTTGCAGTAACTCAGAACCTCAACCTGAGTGTTCCCAGCAGAGGTCATTCGGCAGAACACAACCGTGGACTAATTAGAGCCAGAAGTAGGCAGTGCCGTCTATAGTGCTGGATGGAGAGTGGTGGCGTGCCAAACAACTGAGTTCTAGTTCTCAACAGTTTCACAAAGTGCCATAAGTTGAGGTTCAACTTACTGCTCCGGTTGAGTAGAGTGTAGCCGTCAAAGCTGAAATCAGTAGCACTCAGGTGAGAAGAACGGGAAGCAGATATACCCAGTCGGCTGGCAGAGTCCTACGGGGACCAGCCTATCTGGCTGCCACGCCTGAATGTTTGCAACCGCGGCCGAGCTAGCAGGGGCAATTGTGCAGAAATGCAAACTGCATAACCTGTCAAATTTCACGGGTGTACAAGAAACCACGGGGGATTTACAAGGAGATGTTCACCCGGAAGAGCCCGAGGCCTGCCGGCAGCAAGATTCCGGAATTCTTCCTAAGAAGCCTTGAAAGCAGTGAAACGCTCCTATGTTGCAATAACTCAGAACCTCATTCTGAGTGTTCCTGGCAGAGGTCATTCGACTGAACACAACGGTGGACTAATTAGAGCCAGATGTAGGCAGTGCCGTCCATAGTGCTGGATGGACAGTGGTGGCGTGCCAAACAACTGAGCTCTAGTTCTCATCACTTTCACAAAGTGCCATAAGTTGAGGTTCAACTTACTGCTCCGGTTGAGTAGAGTGCAGCCGTCAAAGCTGAAATCAGTAGCACTCAGGTGAGAAGAACGGGAAGCAGATATACCCAGTCGGCTGGCAGAGTCCTACGGGGACCAGCCTATCAGGCTGCCACGACTGAATGTTTGCAACCGCGGCCGAGCTAGGCAGGCCCAATTGTGCAGCAATGCAAACTGCATAACCTGGCCAAATTTCACGGGTGTACAAGAAACCACGGGGGATTTACAAGGAGATGTTCACCCGGAAGAGCCGGAGGCCTGCCGGCAGCAAGATTCCGGAATTCTTCCTGAGAAGCCTTGAAAGCAGTGAAACGCTCCTATGTTGCAATAACTCAGAACCTCATTCTGAGTGTTCCTGGCAGAGGTCATTCGGCTGAACACAACCGTGGACTAATTAGAGCCAGATGTAGGCAGTGCCGTCCATAGTGCTGGATGGACAGTTGTGGCGTGCCAAACAACTGAGATCTAGTTCTCATCACTTTCACAAAGTGCCATAAGTTGAGGTTCAACTTACTGCTCCGGTTGAGTAGAGTGCAG
Organism: Dipodomys merriami; assembly: GCF_024711535.1. Taxonomy (NCBI): domain Eukaryota; kingdom Metazoa; phylum Chordata; class Mammalia; order Rodentia; family Heteromyidae; genus Dipodomys; species Dipodomys merriami. The sequence continues at coordinate 1,289,368 of NW_027204481.1, forward strand.
CCGTCAAAGCTGAAATCAGTAGCACTCAGGTGAGAAGAACGGGAAGCAGATATACCCAGTCCGCTGGCAGAGTCCTACGGGGACCAGCCTATCAGGCTGCCACGACTGAATGTTTGCAACCGCGGCCGAGCTAGGCAGGCCCAATTGTGCAGCAATGCAAACTGCATAACCTGGCCAAATTTCACGGGTGTACAAGAAACCACGGGGGATTTACAAGGAGATGTTCACCCGGAAGAGCCGGAGGCTTGCCGGCAGCAAGATTCGGGAATTCTTCCTGAGAAGCCTTGAAAGCAGTGAAACGCTCCTATGTTGCAATAACTCAGAACCTCAATCTGAGTGTTCCCGGCAGAGGTCATTTGGCTGAACACAACCGTGGACTAATTAGAGCCAGATGTAGGCAGTGCCGTCCATAGTGCTGGATGGACAGTGTTGGCGTGCCAAACAACTGAGTTCTAGTTCTCAACACTTGCACAAAGTGCCATAAGTTGAGGTTCAACTTAATGCTCCGGTTGAGTAGAGTGTAGCCGTCAAAGCTGGAATCAGTAGCACTCAGGTGAGAAGAACGGGAAGCAGATATACCCAGTCCGCAGGCAGTTTCGTACGGGGACCAGCCTATCTGGCTGCCACGCCTGAATATTTGTAAACGCGGCTGAGCTAGGCAGGCGCAATTGTGCAGCAATGCAAACTGCATAACGTGGCCAAATTTCACGGGTGTACAAGAAACCACGGGGGATTTACAAGGAGATGTTCACCCGGAACAGCCGGAGGACTGCCGGCAGCAAGATTCCGGAATTCTTCCTGAGAAGCCTTGAAAGCAGTGAAACGCTCCTATGTTGCAATAACTCAGAACCTCATTTTGACTGTTGCCGGCAGAGGTCATTCGACTGAACACAATCGTGGACTAATTAGAGCCAGATGTAGGCAGTGCCGTCCATAGTGCTGGATGGACAGTGGTGGCGTGCCAAACAACTGAGCTCTAGTTCTCAATATTTTCACAAAGTGCCATAAGTTGAGGTTCAACTTACTGCTCCGGTTGAGTAGAGTGTAGCCGTCAACGCTGGAATCAGTAGCACTCAGGTGAGAAGAACGGGAAGCAGATATACCCAGTCCGCTGGCAGAGTCCTACGGGGGCCAGCCTATATGGCTGCCACGCCTGAACGTTTGCAACCGCGGCCGAGCTAGGCAGGCGCAATTGTGCAGCAATGCAAACTGCATAACCTGTCCAAATTTCACGGGTGTACAAGAAACCACGGGGGATTTACAAGGAGATGTTCACCCCGAACAGCCGGAGGCCTGCCGGCAGCAAGATTCCGGTATTCTTCCTGAGAAGCCTTGAAAGCAGTGAAACGCTCCTATGTTGCAGTAACTCAGAACCTCAATCTGAGTGTTCCCAGCAGAGGTCATTCGGCTGAAGACAATCGTGGACTAATTAGAGCCAGATGTAGGCAGTTCCGTCCATAGTGCTGGATGGACAGTGGTATCGTGCCAAACAACTGAGTTCTAGTTCTCAACAATTTCACAAAGTGCCATAAGTTGAGGTTCAACTTACTGCTCCGGTTGAGTAGAGTGTAGCCGTCAAAGCTGAAATCAGTAGCACTCAGGTGAGAAGAACGGGAAGCAGATATACCCAGTCGGCTGGCAGAGTCCTACGGGGACCAGCCTATCTGGCTGCCACGCCTGAATGTTTGCAACCGCGGCCGAGCTAGCAGGGGCAATTGTGCAGAAATGCAAACTGCATAACCTGTCCAAATTTCAAGGGTGTACAAAAACCACGGGGGATTTACAAGGAGATGTTCACCCGGAATAGCCGGAGGCCGGCCGGCAGCAAGATTCCGGAATTCTTCCTGAGAAGCCTTGAAAGCAGTGAAACGCTCCTATGTTGCAATAACTCAGAACCTCATTCTGAGTGTTCCTGGCAGAGGTCATTCGGCTGAACACAACCGTGGACTAATTAGAGCCAGATGTAGGCAGTGCCGTCCATAGTGCTGGATGGACAGTGGTGGCATGCCAAACAACTGAGCTCTAGTTCTCAACAGTTTCACAAAGTGCCATAAGTTCATGTTCAACTTACTGCTCTGCTTGAGTAGAGTGCAGCCGTCAAAGCTGAAATCAGTAGCACTCAGGTGAGAAGAACGGGAAGCAGATATACCGAGTCCGCTGGCAGAGTCCTACGGGCCCAGTCTTTATGGCTGCCACGCCTGAATGTTTGCAACCGCGGCCGAGCTAGGCAGGCGCAATTGTGCAGCAATGCAAACTGCATAACCTGGCCAAATTTCACGGATGTACAAGAAACCACGGGGAATTTACAAGGAGATGTTCACCCGGAACAGCCGGAGGCCTGCCGGCAGCAAGATTCCGGAATTCTTCCTGAGAAGCCTTGAAGGCAGTGAAACGCTCCTATGTTGCAATAACTCAGAACCTCATTCTGAGTGTTGCCGGCAGAGGTCATTCGGCTGAACACAATCGTCGACTAATTAGAGCCAGAAGTAGGCAATGCCGTCCATAGTGCTGGATGGAGAGTGGTGGCGTGCCAAACAACTGAGCTCTAGTTCTCAACATTTTCACAACGTGCCATAAGTTGAGGTTCAACTTACTGCTCCGGTTGAGTAGAGTGTAGCCGTAAAAGCTGAAATCAGTAGCACTCAGGTGAGAAGAACGGGAAGCAGATACACCCAGTCCCCAGGCAGAGTCCAACGGGACCAGCCTATCTGGCTGCCACGCCTGAATGTTTTTAACCGTGGCCGAGCTAGGCAGGGGCAATTGTGCAGCAATGCAAACTGCATAACCTGGCCAAATTTCGCGGGTGTACAAGAAACCACGGGGTTTTACAAGGAGATGTTCACCCGGAACAGCCGGAGGCCTGCCGGCATCAAGATTCCGGAATTCTTCCTGAGAAGCCTTGAAAGCAGTGAAACGCTCCTATGTTGCAGTAACTCAGAACCTCAATCTGAGTGTTCCCAGCAGAGGTCATTCGGCTGAACACAATCGTGGACTAATTAGAGCCAGATGTAGGCAGTTCCGTCCATAGTGCTGGATGGACATTGGTATCGTGCCAAACAACTGAGCTCTAGTTCTCAACAGTTTCACAAAGTGCCATAAGTTGAGGTTCAACTTACTGCTCCGGTTGAGTAGAGTGTATCCTTCAAAGCTGAAATCAGTAGCACTCAGGTGAGAAGAACGGGAACCAGATATACCCAGTCCCCTGGCAGAGTCCTACGGGGACCAGACTATCCGGCTGTCACGCCTGAATGTTTGCAACCGCGGCCGAGCTAGGCAGGGGCAATTGTGCAGCAATGCAAACTGCATAACCTGGCCAAATTTCACGGGTGTACAAGAAACCACGGGGTATTTACAAGGAGATGTTCACCCGGAACAGCCGGAGGCCTGCCGGCAGCAAGATTCCGGAATTCTTCCTGAGAAGCCTTGAAACCAGTGAAACGCTCCTATGTTGCAATAACTCAGAACCTCATTCTGAGTGTTCCTGGCAGAGGTCATTAGGCTGAACACAACCGTGGACTAATTAGAGCCAGATGTAGGCAGTGCCGTCCATAGTGCTGGATGGAGAGTGGTGGCGTGCCAAACAACTGAGCTCTAGTTCTCAACACTTTCACAAAGTGCCATAAGTTGAGGTTCAACTTACTGCTCCGGTTGAGTAGAGTGTAGCCGTCAAAGCTGGAATCAGTAGCACTCATGTGAGAAGAACGGGAAGCAGATATACCCAGACGGCTGGCAGAGTCCTACGGGGACCAGCCTATCTGGCTGCCACGCCTGAATGTTTGCAACCGCGGCCGAGCTAGGCAGGCGCAATTGTGCAGCAATGCAAACTGCATAACCTGGCCGCACTTCACGGGTGTACAAGAAACCACGGGGGATTTACAAGGAGATGTTCACCCGGAAGAGCCCGAGGCCTGCCGGCAGCAAGATTCCGGAATTCTTCCTGAGAAGCCTTGAAAGCAGTGAAACGCTCCTATGTTGCAATAACTCAGAACCTCATTCTGAGTGTTCCTGGCAGAGGTCATTCGGCAGAATACAACCGTGGACTAATTAGAGCCAGAAGTAGCCAGTGCCGTCCATAGTGCTGGATGGAGAGTGGTGGCGTGCCAAACAACTGAGCTCTAGTTCTCAACAGTTTCACAAAGTGCCATAAGTTGAGGTTCAACTTACTGCTCCGGTTGAGTAGAGTGCAGCCGTCAAAGCTGAAATCAGTAGCACTCAGGTGAGAAGAACGGGAAGCAGATATACCCAGTCCGCTGGCAGAGTCCTACGGGGACCAGCTTATCTGGCTGCCACGACTGAATGTTTGTAACCGCGGCCGAGCTAGGCAGGGACAATTGTGCAGCAATGCAAACTACATAACCTGGCCAAATTTCACGGGTGTACAAGAAACCACGGGGGATTTACAAGGAGATGTTCACCTGGAACAGCCGGAGGCCTGCCGGCCGCAAGATTCCGGTATTCTTCCTGAGAAGCCTTGAAAGCAGTGAAGCGCTCCTTTGTTGCAGTAACTCAGAACCTCAATCTGAGTGTTCCCAGCAGAGGTCATTCGGGTGAACACAATCGTGGACTAATTAGAGCCAGATGTAAGCAGTTCCGTCCATAGTGCTGGAAGGACAGTGGTATCGTGCCAAACAACTGAGTTCTAGTTCTCAACAGTTTCACAAAGTGCCATAAGTTGAGGTTCAACTTACTGCTCAGGTTGAGTAGAGTGTAGCCGTCAAAGCTGAAATCAGTAGCACTCAGGTGAGAAGAACGGGAAGCAGATATACCCAGTCGGCTGGCAGAGTCCTACGGGGACCAGCCTATCTGGCTGCCACGCCTGAATGTTTGCAACCGCGGCCGAGCTAGCAGGGGCAATTTTGCAGAAATACAAACTGCATAACCTGTCCAAATTTCACGGGTGTACAAGAAACCACGGGGGATTTACAAGGAGATGTTCACCCGGAAGAGCCGGAGGCCTGCCGGCAGCAAGATTCCGGAATTCTTCCTGAGAAGCCTTGAAAGCAGTGAAACGCTCCTATGTTGCAATAACTCAGAACCTCATTCTGAGTGTTCCTGGCAGAGGTCATTCGGCTGAACACAACCGTGGACTAATTAGAGCCAGATGTAGGCAGTGCCGTCCATAGTGCGGGATGGCCAGTGGTGGCGTGCCAAACAACTGAGCTCTAGTTCTCATCACTTTCACAAAGTGCCAAAATTGAGGTTCAACTTACTGCTCCGGTTGAGTAGAGTGCAGCCGTCAAAGCTGAAATCAGTAGCACTCAGGAGAGAAGAACGGGAAGCAGATATACCCAGTCCGCTGGCAGAGTCCTACGGAGACCAGGCTATCTGGCTGCCACGCCTGAATGTTTGCAACCGCGGCCGAGCTAGGCAGGGGCAATTGTGCAGCAATGCAAACTGCATAACCTGGCCAAATTTCACGGGTGTACAAGAAACCACGGGGGATTTACAAGGAGATGTTCACCCGGAAGAGCCGGAGGCTTGCCGGCAGCAAGATTCGGGAATTCTTCCTGAGAAGCCTTGAAAGCAGTGAAACGCTCCTATGTTGCAATAACTCAGAACCTCAATCTGAGTGTTCCCGGCAGAGGTCATTCGGCTGAACACAACCGTGGACTAATTAGAGCCATATGTAGGCAGTGCCGTCCATAGTGCTGGATGGACAGTGTTGGCGTGCCAAACAACTGAGTTCTAGTTCTCAACACTTGCACAAAGTGCCATAAGTTGAGGTTCAACTTAATGCTCCGGTTGAGTAGAGTGTAGCCGTCAAAGCTGGAATCAGTAGCACTCAGGTGAGAAGAACGGGAAGCAGATATACCCAGTCCGCTGGCAGTGTCCTACGGGGACCAGCCTATCTGGCTGCCACTCCCGAATGTTTGTAACCGCGGCCGAGATAGGCAGGCCCAATTGAGCAGCAATGCAAACTGCATAACCTGTCCAAATTTCACGGGTGTACAAGAAACCATGGGGGATTTACAAGGAGATGTTCACCCGGAACAGCCGGAGGCCTGCCGGCAGCAAGATTCCGGAATTCTTCCTGAGAAGCCTTGAAAGCAGTGAAACGCTCCTGTGTTGCAATAACTCAGAACCTCATTCTGAGTGTTCCCGGCAGAGGTCATTCGGCTGAACACAATCGTGGACTAATTAGAGCCAGATGTAGGCAGTGCCGTCCATAGTACTGGATGGACAGTGGTGGCGTGCCAAACAACTGAGCGCTAGTTCTCAACAGTTTCACAAAATGCCGTAAGTTGAGGTTCAACTTAATGCTCCCGTTGAGTAGAGTGTAGCCGTCAAAGCTGGAATCAGTAGCACTCAGGTCAGAAGAATGGGAAGCATATATACCCAGTCCGCTGGCAGTGTCCTACGGGGATCAGCCTATCTGGCTGCCACGCCCGAATGTTTGTAACCGCGGCCGAGATAGGCAGGCGCAATTGAGCAGCAATGCAAACTGCATAACTTGTCCAAATTTCACGGGTGTACAAGAAACCACGTGGGATTTACAAGGAGATGTTCACCCGGAACAGCCGGAGGCCTGCCGGCAGCAAGATTCCGGAATTCTTCCTGAGAAGCCTTGAAAGCAGTGAAACGCTCCTATGTTGCAATAACTCAGAACCTCATTCTGAGTGTTCCTGGCAGAGGTCATTCGGCTGAACACAACCGTGGACTAATTAGAGCCAGATGTAGGCCGTGCCGTCCATAGTGCTGGATGGAGAGTGGTGGCGTGCCAAACAACTGAGCTCTAGTTCTCAACAGTTTCACAAAGTGCCATAAGTTGAGGTTCAACTTACTGCTCCGGTTGAGTAGAGTGTAGGCGCCAAAGCTGGAATCAGTAGCACTCAGGTGAGAAGAACGGGAAGCAGAAATACCCAGTCGGCTGGCAGAGTCCTACGGGGACCAGCCTATCTGGCTGCCACGCCTGAATGTTTGCAACCGCGGCCGAGCTAGGCAGGCGCAATTGTGCAGCAATGCAAACTGCATAACCTGGCTGCACTTCACCGGTGTACAAGAAACCACGGGGGATTTACAAGGAGATGTTCACCCGGAATAGCCGGAGTCCTGCCGGCAGCAAGATTCCGGAATTCTTCCTGAGAAGCCTTGAAAGCAGTGAAACGCTCCTATGTTGCAATAACTCAGAACCTCATTCTGAATGTTCCCGGCAGAGGTCATTCGGCAGAACACAACCGTGGACTAATTAGAGCCAGAAGTAGGCAGTGCCGTCTATAGTGCTGGATGGAGAGTGGTGGCGTGCCAAACAACTGAGTTCTAGTTCTCAACAGTTTCACAAAGTGCCATAAGTTGAGGTTCAACTTACTGCTCCGGTTGAGTAGAGTGTAGCCCTCAAACCTGGAATCAGTAGCACTCAGGTGAGAAGAACGGGAAGCAGATATACCCAGTCCGCTGGCAGAGTCCTACGGGGACCACCCTATCTGGCTGCCACGCCTGAATGTTTGTAACCGCGGCCGAGCTAGGCAGGGAAAATTGTGCAGCAATGCAAACTGCATAACCTGGCCAAATTTCACGGGTGTACAAGAAACCACGGGGGATTTACAAGGAGATGTTCACCCGGTAGAGCCGGTGGCCTGCCGGCCGCAAGATTCCGGAATTCTTCCTAAGAAGCATTGAAAGCAGTGAAACGCTCCTATGTTGCAATAACTCAGAACCTCATTCTGAGTGTTGCCGGCATAGGTCATTCGGCTGAACACAACCGTGGACTAATTAGAGCCAGATGTAGGCAGTGCCGTCCATAGTGCTGGATGGAGAGTGGTGGCATGCCAAACATCTGAGCTCTAGTTCTCAACAGTTTCACAAAGTGCCATAAGTTGAGGTTCAACTTACTGCTCTGCTTGAGTAGAGTGCAGCCGTCAAAGCTGAAATCAGTAGCACTCAGGTGAGAAGAACGGGAAGCAGATATACCCAGTCGGCTGGCAGAGTCCTACGAGGACCAGCCTATCTGGCAGCCACGCCTGAATGTTTGCAACCGCGGCTGAGCTAGGCAGGCGCAATTGTGCAGCAATGCAAACTGCATAACCTGGCCACATTTCACGGGTGTACAAGAAACCACGGGGGATTTACAAGGAGATGTTCACCCGGAACAGCCAGAGGCCTGCTGGCAGCAAGATTGCGGAATTCTTCCTGAGAAGCCTTGAAAGCAGGGAAACGCTCCTATGTTGCAATAACTCAGGACCTCATTCTGAGTGTTGCCGGCAGACGTCATTCGGCTGAACACAACCGTGGACTAATTAGAGCCAGATGTACGCAGTGCCGTCCATAGTGCTGGATGGACAGTGGTGGCGTGCCAAACAACTGAGCTCTAGTTCTCAACAGTTTCACAAAGTGCCATAAGTTGAGGTTCAACTTACTGCTGTGCTTGAGTAGAGTGCAGCCGTCAAAGCTGAAATCAGTAGCACTCAGGTGAGAAGAACGGGAAGGAGATATACCCAGTCCGCTGGCAGAGTCCTACAGGGACCAGCCTATCTGGCTGCCACGTCTGAATGTTTGTAACCGCGGCCGAGCTAGGCAGGGACAATTGTGCAGCAATGCAAACTGCATAACCTGGCCAAACTTCACGGGTGTACAAGAAACCACGGGGGATTTACAAGGAGATGTTCACCCGGAACAGCCGGAGGCCTGCCGGCAGCAAGATTCCGGAATTCTTCCTGAGAAGCCTTGAAGGCAGTGAAACGCTCCTATGTTGCAGTAACTCAGAACCTCAACCTCAGTGTTCCCAGCAGAGGTCATTCGGCTGAACACAATCGTGGACTAATTAGAGCCAGATGTAGGCAGTTCCGTCCATCGTGCTGGATGGACAGTGGTATCGTGCCAAACAACTGAGTTCTAGTTCTCAACAGTTTCACAAAGTGCCATAAGTTGAGGTTCAACTTACTGCTCCGGTTGAGTAGAGTGTAGCCGTCAAAGCTGAAATCAGTAGCACTCAGGTGAGAAGAACGGGAAGCAGATATACCCAGTCGGCTGGCAGAGTCCTACGGGGACCAGCCTATCTGGCTGCCACGCCTGAATGTTTGCAACCGCGGCCGAGCTAGCAGGGGCAATTGTGCAGCAATGCAAACTGCATAACCTGTCAAATTTCACCGGTGTACAAGAAACCACGGGGGATTTACAAGGAGATGTTCACCCGGAACAGCCGGAGGCCTGCCGGCAGCAAGATTCCGGAATTCTTCCTGAGAAGCCTTGAAAGCAGTGAAACGCTCCTATGTTGCAATAACTCAGAACCTCATTCTGAGTGTTCCTGGCAGAGGTCATTCGGCTGAACACAACCGTGGACTAATTAGAGCCAGATGTAGGCAGTGCCGTCCATAGTGCTGGATGGACAGTGGTGGCGTGCCAAACAACTGAGCTCTAGTTCTCATCACTTTCACAAAGTGCCATAAGTTGAGGTTCAACTTACTGCTCCGGTTGAGTAGAGTGCAGCCGTCAAAGCTGAAATCAGTAGCACTCCGGTGAGAAGAACGGGAAGCAGATATACCCAGTCGGCTGGCAGAGTCCTACGGGGACCAGCCTATCAGGCTGCCACGACTGAATGTTTGCAACCGCGGCCGAGCTAGGCAGGCCCAATTGTGCAGCAATGCAAACTGCATAACCTGGCCAAATTTCACGGGTGTACAAGAAACCACGGGGGATTTAAAAGGAGATGTTCACCCGGTAGAGCCGGAGGCTTGCCGGCAGCAAGATTCGGGAATTCTTCCTGAGAAGCCTTGAAAGCAGTGAAACGCTCCTATGTTGCAATAACTCAGAACCTCAATCTGAGTGTTCCCGGCAGAGGTCATTCGGCTGAACACAACCGTGGACTAATTAGAGCCAGATGTAGGCAGTGCCGTCCATAGTGCTGGATGGACAGTGTTGGCGTGCCAAACAACTTTGTTCTAGTTCTCAACACTTGCACAAAATGCCATAAGTTGAGGTTCAACTTAATGCTCCGGTTGAGTAGAGTGTAGCCGTCAAAGCTGGAATCAGTAGCACTCAGGTGAGAAGAACGGGAAGCAGATATACCCAGTCCGCAGGCAGTTTCGTACGGGGACCAGCCTATCTGGCTGTCACGCCTGAATATTTGTAAACGCGGCTGAGCTAGGCAGGCGCAATTGTGCAGCAATGCAAACTGCATAACCTGGCCAAATTTCACGGGTGTACAAGAAACCACGGGAGATTTGCAAGGAGATGTTCACCCGGAACAGCCGGAGGACTGCCGGCAGCAAGATTCCGGAATTCTTCCGGAGAAGCCTTGAAAGCAGTGAAACGCTCCTATGTTGCAATAACTGAGAACCTCATTTTGAGTGTTGCCGGCAGAGGTCATTCGACTGAACACAATCGTGGACTAATTAGAGCCAGATGTAGGCAGTGCCGTCCATAGTGCTGGATGGACAGTGGTGGCGTGCCAAACAAGTGAGCTCTAGTTCTCAACATTTTCACAAAGTGCCATAAGTTGAGGTTCAACTTACTGCTCCGGTTGAGTAGAGTGTAGCCGTCAAAGCTGGAATCAGTAGCACTCAGGTGAGAAGAACGGGAAGCAGATATACCCAGTCCGCTGGCAGAGTCCTACGGGGGCCAGCCTATATGGCTGCCACGCCTGAATGTTTGCAACGGCGGCCGAGCTAGGCAGGCGCAATTGTGCAGCAATGCAAACTGCATAACCTGTCCAAATTTCACGGGTGTACAAGAAACCACGGGGGATTTACAAGGAGATGTTCACCCGGAACAGCCGGAGGCCTGCCGGCAGCAAGATTCCGGTATTCTTCCTGAGAAGCCTTGAAAGCAGTGAAACGCTCCTATGTTGCAGTAACTCAGAACCTCAATCTGAGTGTTCCCAGCAGAGGTCATTCGGCTGAAGACAATCGTGGACTAATTAGAGCCAGATGTAGGCAGTTCCGTCCATAGTGCTGGATGGACAGTGGTATCGTGCCAAACAACTGAGTTCTAGTTCTCAACAGTTTCACAAAGTGCCATAAGTTGAGGTTCAACTTACTGCTCCGGTTGAGTAGAGTGTAGCCGTCAAAGCTGAAATCAGTAGCACTCAGGTGAGAAGAACGGGAAGCAGATATACCCAGTCCGCTGGCAGAGTCCTACGGGGGCCAGCCTATATGGCTGCCACGCCTGAATGTTTGCAACCGCGGCCGAGCTAGCAGGGGCAATTGTGCAGAAATGCAAACTGCATAACCTATCCAAATTTCAAGGGTGTACAAGAAACCACGGGGGATTTACAAGGAGATGTTTACCCGGAAAACCCGGAGGCCTGCCGGCAGCAAGATTCCGGAATTCTTCCTGAGAAGCCTTGAAAGCAGTGAAACGCTCCTATGTTGCAATAACTCAGAACCTCATTCTGAGTGTTGCCGGCAGAGGTCATTCGGCTGAACACAACCGTGGAGTAATTAGAGCCAGATGTAGGCAGTGCCGTCCATAGTGCTGGATGGACAGTGGTGGCGTGCCAAACAACTGAGTGCTAGTTCTCAACAGTTTCACAAAATGCCGTAAGTTGAGGTTCAACTTAATGCTCCGGTTGAGTAGAGTGTAGCCGTCAAAGCTGGAATCAGTAGCACTCAGGTGAGAAGAACGGGAAGCAGATATACCCAGTCCGCTGGCAGTGTCCTACGGGGACCAGACTATCTGGCTGCCACGCCCGAATGTTTGTAACCGCGGCCGAGCTACGCAGGCACAATTGAGCAGCAATGCAAACTGCATAACCTGTCCAAATTTCACGGGTGTACAAGAAACCACGGGGGATTTACAAGGAGATGTTCACCCGGAACAGCCGGAGGCCTGCCGGCAGCAAGATTCCGGAATTCTTCCTGAGAAGCCTTGAAAGCAGTGAAACGCTCCTATGTTGCAATAACTCAGAACCTCATTCTGAGTGATCCCGGCAGAGGTCATTCGGCTGAACACAACCGTGGACTAATTAGAGACAGATGTAGGCAGTGCCGTCCATAGTGCTGGATGGAGAGTGGTGGCGTGCCAAACAACTGAGTTCTAGTGCTCAACACTTTCACAAAGTGCCATAAGTTGAGGTTCAACTTAATGCTCCGGTTGAGTAGAGTGTAGCCGTCAAAGCTGGAATCAGTAGCACTCAGGTGAGAAGAACGGGAAGCAGATATACCCAGTCCGCAGGCAGTGTCGTACGGGGACCAGCCTATCTGGCTGCCGCGGCTTAATGTTTGTAACCGCGGCCGAGCTAGGCAGGCGCAATTGTGCAGCAATGCAAACTGCATAACCTGGCCAAATTTCGCGGGTGTACAAGAAACCACGGGGTTTTACAAGGAGATGTTCACCCGGAACAGCCGGAGGCCTGCCGGCATCAAGATTCCGGAATTCTTCCTGAGAAGCCTTGAAAGCAGTGAAACGCTCCTATGTTGCAGTAACTCAGAACCTCAATCTGAGTGTTCCCAGCAGAGGTCATTCGGCTGAACACAATCGTGGACTAATTAGAGCCAGATGTAGGCAGTTTCGTGCATAGTGCTGGAAGGACATTGGTATCGTGCCAAACAACTGAGCTCTAGTTCTCAACAGTTTCACAAAGTGCCATAAGTTGAGGTTCAACTTACTGCTCCGGTTGAGTAGAGTGTATCCTTCAAAGCTGAAATCAGTAGCACTCAGGTGAGAAGAACGGGAACCAGATATACCCAGTCCCCTAGCAGAGTCCTACGGGGACCAGACTTTCCGGCTGTCACGCCTGAATGTTTGCAACCGCGGCCGAGCTAGGCAGGGGCAATTGTGCAGCAATGCAAACTGCATAACCTGGCCAAATTTCACGGGTGTACAAGAAACCACGGGGGATTTACAAGGAGATGTTCACCCGGAACAGCTGGAGGCCTGCCGGCAGCAAGATTCCGGAATTCTTCCTGAGAAGCCTTGAAAGCAGTGAAACGCTCCTATGTTGCAATAACTCAGAACCTCATTCTGAGTGTTCCTGGCAGAGGTCATTAGGCTGAACACAACCGTGGACTAATTAGAGCCAGATGTAGGCAGTGCCGTCCATAGTGCTGGATGGAGAGTGGTGGCGTGCCAAACAACTGAGCTCTAGTTCTCAACAGTTTCACAAAGTGCCATAAGTTGAGGTTCAACTTACTGCTCCGGTTGAGTAGAGTGTAGTCGTCAAAGCTGGAATCAGTAGCACTCAGGTGAGAAGAACGGGAAGCAGATATACCCAGTCGGCTGGCAGAGTCCGACGGGGACCAGCCTATCTGGCTGCCACGCCTGAATGTTTGCAACCGCGGCCGAGCTAGCAGGGGCAAATGTGCAGAAATGCAAACTGCATAACCTGTCCAAATTTCACGGGTGTACAAGAAACCACGGGGGATTTACAAGGAGATGTTCACCCGGAAAAGCCGGAAGCCTGCCGGCAGCAAGATTCTGGAATTCTTCCTGAGAAGCCTTGAAAGCAGTGAAATGCTCCTATGTTGCAATAACTCAGAACCTCATTCTGAGTGTTGCCGGCAGAGGTCATTCGGCTGAACACTACCGTGGACTAATTAGAGCCAGATGTAGGCAGTGCCGTCCATAGTGCTGGATGGACAGTGGTGGCGTGCCAAACAACTGAGCTCTAGTTCTCAACAGTTTCACAAAGTGCCATAAGTTGAGGTTCAACTTACTGCTCTGCTTGAGTAGAGTGCAGCCGTCAAAGCTGAAATCAGTAGCACTCAGGTGAGAAGAACGGGAAGCAGATATACCCAGTCCGCTGGCAGAGTCCTACGGGGGCCAGCCTATATGGCTGCCACGCCTGAATGTTTGCAACCGCGGCCGAGCTAGGCAGGCGCAATTGTGCAGCAATGCAAACTGCATAACCTGGCCAAATTTCACGGGTGTACAAGAAACCACGGGGGATTTACAAGGAGATGTTCACCCGGAACAGCCGGAGGCCTGCCGGAAGCAAGATTCCTGTATTCTTCCTGAGAAGCCTTGAAAGCAGTGAAACGCTCCTATGTTGCAGTAACTCAGAACCTCAATCTGAGTGTTCCCAGCAGAGGTCATTCCGCTGAACACAATCGTGGACTAATTAGAGCCAGATGTAGGCAGTTCCGTCCATAGTGCTGGATGGACAGTGGTATCGTGCCAAACAACTGAGTCTAGTTCTCAACAGTTTCACAAAGTGCCATAAGTTGAGGTTCAACTTACTGCTCCGGTTGAGTAGAGTGTAGCCGTCAAAGCTGAAATCAGTAGCACTCAGGTGAGAAGAACCGGAAGCAGATATACCCAGTCGGCTGGCAGAGTCCTACGGGGACCAGCCTATCTGGCTGCCACGCCTGAATGTTTGCAACCGCGGCCGAGCTAGCAGGGACAATTGTGCAGAAATGCAAACTGCATAACCTGTCCAAATTTCAAGGGTGTACAAGAAACCACGGGGGATTTACAAGGAGATGTTCACCCGGAAAAGCCGGAATCCTGCCGGCAGCAAGATTCCGGAATTCTTCCTGAGAAGCCTTGAAAGCAGTGAAACGCTCCTATGTTGCAATAACTCAGAACCTCATTCTGAGTGTTGCCGGCAGAGGTCATTCGGCTGTACACAACCGTGGACTAATTAGAGCCAGATGTAGGCAGTGCCGTCCATAGTGCTGGATGGACAGTGGTGGCGTGCCAAACAACTGAGCTCTAGTTCTCAACAGTTTCACAAAGTGCCATAAGTTGAGGTTCATCTTACTGCTCTGCTTGAGTAGAGTGCAGCCGTCAAAGCTGAAATCAGTAGCACTCAGGAGAGAAGAACGGGAAGCAGATATACCCAGTCCGCTGGCAGAGTCCTACGGGGGCCAGCCTATATGGCTGCCACGCCTGAATGTTTGCAACCGCGGCTGAGCTAGGCAGGGGCAATTGTGTAGCAATGCAAACTGCATAACCTGTCCAAATTTCACGGGTGTACAAGAAACCACGGGGGATTTATAAGGAGATGTTCACTCGGAAGAGCCGGAGGCCTGCCGGCATCAAGACTCCGGAATTCTTCCTGAGAAGCCTTGAAAGCAGTGAAACGCTCCTATGTTGCAATAACTCAGAACCTCATTCTGAGTTTTGCCGGCAGAGGTCATTAGGCTGAACACAACCGTGGACTAATTAGAGCCAGATGTAGGCAGTGCCGTCCATAGTGCTGGATGGACAGTGGTGGCGTGCCAAACAACTGAGCTCTAGTTCTCAACACTTTCACCAAGTGCCATAAGTTGAGGTTCAACTTACTGCTCCGGTTGAGTAGAGTGTAGCCGTCAAAGCTGTAATCAGTAGCACTCAGGTGAGAAGAACGAGAAGCAGATATACCCAGTCGGCTGGCATAGTCCTACGGGGACCAGCCTATCTGGCTGCCACGCCTGAATGTTTGCAACCGCGGCCGAGCTAGGCAGGCGCAATTGTGCAGCAATGCAAACTGCATAACCTGGCCGCACTTCACGGGTGTACAAGAAACCACGGGGGATTTACAAGGAGATGTTCACCCGGAACAGCCAGAGGCCTGCTGGCAGCAAGATTCCGGAATTCTTCCTGAGAAGCCTTGAAAGCAGTGAAACGCTCCTATGTTGCAATAACTCAGAACCTCATTCTGAGTGTTGCCGGCAGAGGTCATTCGGCTGAACACAACCGTGGACTAATTAGAGCCAGATGTAGGCAGTGCCGTCCATAGTGCTGGATGGACAGTGGTGGCTTGCCAAACAAGTGAGCTCTAGTTCTCAACATTTTCACAAAGTGCCATAAGTTGAGGTTCAACTTACTGCTCCGCTTGAGTAGAGTGTAGCCGTCAACGCTGGAATCAGTAGCACTCAGGTGAGATGTACGGGAAGCAGATATACCCAGTCCGCTGGCAGAGTCCTACGGGGGCCAGCCTATATGGCTGCCACGCCTGAATGTTTGCAACCGCGGCCGAGCTAGGCAGGCGCAATTGTGCAGCAATGCAAACTGCATAACCTGTCCAAATTTCACGGGTGTACAAGAAACCACGGGGGATTTACAAGGAGATGTTCACCCGGAACAGCCGGAGGCCTGCCGGCAGCAAGATTCCGGTATTCTTCCTGAGAAGCCTTGAAAGCAGTGAAACGCTCCTATGTTGCAGTAACTCAGAACCTCAATCTGAGTGTTCCCAGCAGAGGTCATTCGGCTGAAGACAATCGTGGACTAATTAGAGCCAGATGTAGGCAGTTCCGTCCATAGTGCTGGATGGACAGTGGTATCGTGCCAAACAACTGAGTTCTAGTTCTCAACAGTTTCACAAAGTGCCATAAGTTGAGGTTCAACTTACTGCTCCGGTTGAGTAGAGTGTAGCCGTCAAAGCTGAAATCAGTAGCACTCAGGTGAGAAGAACCGGAAGCAGATATACCCAGTCGGCTGGCAGAGTCCTACGGGGACCAGCCTATCTGGCTGCCACGCCTGAATGTTTGCAACCGCGGCCGAGCTAGCAGGGGCAATTGTGCAGAAATTCAAACTGCATAACCTGTCCAAATTTCAAGGGTGTACAAGAAACCACGGGGGATTTACAAGGAGATGTTCACCCGGAAAAGTCGGAGGCCTGCCGGCAGCAAGATTCCGGAATTCTTCCTGAGAAGCCTTGAAAGCAGTGAAACGCTCCTATGTTGCAATAACTCAGAACCTCATTCTGAGTGTTGCCGGCAGAGGTCATTCGGCTGAACACAACCGTGGACTAATTAGAGCCAGATGTAGGCAGTGCCGTCCATAGTGCTGGATGGACAGTGGTGGCGTGCCAAACAACTGAGCGCTAGTTCTCAACATTTTCACAAAATGCCGTAAGTTGAGGTTCAACTTAATGCTCCGGTTGAGTAGAGTGTAGCCGTCAAAGCTGGAATCAGTAGCACTCAGGTGAGAAGAACGGGAAGCAGCTATACCCAGTCCGCTGGCAGTGTCCTACGGGGACCAGACTATCTGGCTGCTACGCCCGAATGTTTGTAACCGCGGCCGAGCTAGGCAGGCGCAATTGAGCAGCAATGCAAACTGCATAACCTGTCCAAATTTCACGGGTGTACAAGAAACCACGGGGGATTTACAAGGAGATGTTCACCCGGAACAGCCGGAGGCCTGCCGGCAGCAAGATTCCGGAATTCTTCCTGAGAAGCCTTGAAAGCAGTGAAACGCTCCTGTGTTGCAATAACTCAGAACCTCATTCTGAGTGTTCCCGGCAGAGGTCATTCGGCTGAACACAATCGTGGACTAATTAGAGCCAGATGTAGGCAGTGCCGTCCATAGTACTGGATGGACAGTGGTGGCGTGCCAAACAACTGAGCGCTAGTTCTCAACAGTTTCACAAAATGCCGTAAGTTGAGGTTCAACTTAATGCTCCGGTTGAGTAGAGTGTAGCCGTCAAAGCTGGAATCAGTAGCACTCAGGTCAGAAGAATGGGAAGCATATATACACAGTCCGCTGGCAGTGTCCTACGGGGATCAGCCTATCTGGCTGCCACGCCCGAATGTTTGTAACCGCGGCCGAGATAGGCAGGCGCAATTGAGCAGCAATGCAAACTGCATAACCTGTCCAAATTTCACGGGTGTACAAGAAACCACGTGGGATTTACAAGGAGATGTTCACCCGGAACAGCCGGAGGCCTGCCGGCAGCAAGATTCCGGAATTCTTCCTGAGAAGCCTTGAAAGCAGTGAAACGCTCCTATGTTGCAATAACTCAGAACCTCATTCTGAGTGTTCCTGGCAGAGGTCATTCGGCTGAACACAACCGTGGACTAATTAGAGCCAGATGTAGGCCGTGCCGTCCATAGTGCTGGATGGAGAGTGGTGGCGTGCCAAACAACTGAGCTCTAGTTCTCAACAGTTTCACAAAGTGCCATAAGTTGAGGTTCAACTTACTGATCCGGTTGAGTAGAGTGTAGGCGCCAAAGCTGGAATCAGTAGCACTCAGGTGAGAAGAACGGGAAGCAGAAATACCCAGTCGGCTGGCAGTGTCCTACGGGGACCAGCCTATCTGGCTGCCACGCCTGAATGTTTGCAACCGCGGCCGAGCTAGGCAGGCGCAATTGTGCAGCAATGCAAACTGCATAACCTGGCCGCACTTTACCGGTGTACAAGAAACCACGGGGGATTTACAAGGAGATGTTCACCCGGAATAGCCGGAGTCCTGCCGGCAGCAAGATTCCGGAATTCTTCCTGAGAAGCCTTGAAAGCAGTGAAACGCTCCTATGTTGCAATAACTCAGAACCTCATTCTGAATGTTCCCGGCAGAGGTCATTCGGCAGAACACAACCGTGGACTAATTAGAGCCAGAAGTAGGCAGTGCCGTCTATAGTGCTGGATGGAGAGTGGTGGCGTGCCAAACAACTGAGTTCTAGTTCTCAACAGTTTCACAAAGTGCCATAAGTTGAGGTTCAACTTACTGCTCCGGTTGAGTAGAGTGTAGCCCTCAAACCTGGAATCAGTAGCACTCAGGTGAGAAGAACGGGAAGCAGATATACCCAGTCCGCTGGCAGAGTCCTACGGGGACCAGCCTATCTGGCTGCCACGCCTGAATATTTGTAACCGCGGCCGAGCTAGGCAGGGAAAATTGTGCAGCAATGCAAACTGCATAACCTGGCCAAATTTCACGGGTGTACAAGAAACCACGGGGGATTTACAAGGAGATGTTCACCCGGTAGAGCCGGTGGCCTGCCGGCCGCAAGATTCCGGAATTCTTCCTAAGAAGCATTGAAAGCAGTGAAACGCTCCTGTGTTGCAATAACTCAGAACCTCATTCTGAGTGTTGCCGGCATAGGTCATTCGTCTGAACACAACCGTGGACTAATTAGAGCCAGATGTAGGCAGTGCCGTCCATAGTGCTGGATGGAGAGTGGTGGCGTGCCAAACAACTGAGCTCTAGTTCTCAACAGTTTCACAAAGTGCCATAAGTTGAGGTTCAACTTACTGCTCTGCTTGAGTAGAGTGCAGCCGTCAAAGCTGAAATCAGTAGCACTCAGGTGAGAAGAACGGGAAGCAGATATACCCAGTCGGCTGGCAGAGTCCTACGAGGACCAGCCTATCTGGCAGCCACGCCTGAATGTTTGCAACCGCGGCTGAGCTAGGCAGGCGCAATTGTGCAGCAATGCAAACTGCATAACCTGGCCACATTTCACGGGTGTACAAGAAACCACGGGGGATTTACAAGGAGATGTTCACCCGGAACAGCCAGAGGCCTGCTGGCAGCAAGATTGCGGAATTCTTCCTGAGAAGCCTTGAAAGCAGTGAAACGCTCCTATGTTGCAATAACTCAGGACCTCATTCTGAGTGTTGCCGGCAGAGGTCATTCGGCTGAACACAACCGTGGACTAATTAGAGCCAGATGTAGGCAGTGCCGTCCATAGTGCTGGATGGACAGTGGTGGCGTGCCAAACAACTGAGCTCTAGTTCTCAACAGTTTCACAAAGTGCCATAAGTTGAGGTTCAACTTACTGCTGTGCTTGAGTAGAGTGCAGCCGTCAAAGCTGAAATCAGTAGCACTCAGGTGAGAAGAACGGGAAGCAGATATACCCAGTCCGCTGGCAGAGTCCTACGGGGACCAGCCTATCTGGCTGCCACGTCTGAATGTTTGTAACCGCGGCCAAGCTAGGCAGGGACAATTGTGCAGCAATGCAAACTGCATAACCTGGCCAAACTTCACGGGTGTACAAGAAACCACGGGGGATTTACAAGGAGATGTTCACCCGGAACAGCCGGAGGCCTGCCGGCAGCAAGATTCCGGAATTCTTCCTGAGAAGCCTTGAAGGCAGTGAAACGCTCCTATGTTGCAGTAACTCAGAACCTCAACCTGAGTGTTCCCAGCAGAGGTCATTCGGCAGAACACAACCGTGGACTAATTAGAGCCAGAAGTAGGCAGTGCCGTCTATAGTGCTGGATGGAGAGTGGTGGCGTGCCAAACAACTGAGTTCTAGTTCTCAACAGTTTCACAAAGTGCCATAAGTTGAGGTTCAACTTACTGCTCCGGTTGAGTAGAGTGTAGCCGTCAAAGCTGAAATCAGTAGCACTCAGGTGAGAAGAACGGGAAGCAGATATACCCAGTCGGCTGGCAGAGTCCTACGGGGACCAGCCTATCTGGCTGCCACGCCTGAATGTTTGCAACCGCGGCCGAGCTAGCAGGGGCAATTGTGCAGAAATGCAAACTGCATAACCTGTCAAATTTCACGGGTGTACAAGAAACCACGGGGGATTTACAAGGAGATGTTCACCCGGAAGAGCCCGAGGCCTGCCGGCAGCAAGATTCCGGAATTCTTCCTAAGAAGCCTTGAAAGCAGTGAAACGCTCCTATGTTGCAATAACTCAGAACCTCATTCTGAGTGTTCCTGGCAGAGGTCATTCGACTGAACACAACCGTGGACTAATTAGAGCCAGATGTAGGCAGTGCCGTCCATAGTGCTGGATGGACAGTGGTGGCGTGCCAAACAACTGAGCTCTAGTTCTCATCACTTTCACAAAGTGCCATAAGTTGAGGTTCAACTTACTGCTCCGGTTGAGTAGAGTGCAGCCGTCAAAGCTGAAATCAGTAGCACTCAGGTGAGAAGAACGGGAAGCAGATATACCCAGTCGGCTGGCAGAGTCCTACGGGGACCAGCCTATCAGGCTGCCACGACTGAATGTTTGCAACCGCGGCCGAGCTAGGCAGGCCCAATTGTGCAGCAATGCAAACTGCATAACCTGGCCAAATTTCACGGGTGTACAAGAAACCACGGGGGATTTACAAGGAGATGTTCACCCGGTAGAGCCGGAGGCTTGCCGGCAGCAAGATTCGGGAATTCTTCCTGAGAAGCCTTGAAAGCAGTGAAACGCTCCTATGTTGCAATAACTCAGAACCTCAATCTGAGTGTTCCCGGCAGAGGTCATTCGGCTGAACACAACCGTGGACTAATTAGAGCCAGATGTAGGCAGTGCCGTCCATAGTGCTGGATGGACAGTGGTGGCGTGCCAAACAACTGAGCTCTAGTTCTCATCACTTTCACAAAGTGCCATAAGTTGAGGTTCAACTTACTGCTCCGGTTGAGTAGAGTGCAGCCGTCAAAGCTGAAATCAGTAGCACTCAGGTGAGAAGAACGGGAAGCAGATATACCCAGTCGGCTGGCAGAGTCCTACGGGGACCAGCCTATCAGGCTGCCACGACTGAATGTTTGCAACCGCGGCCGAGCTAGGCAGGCCCAATTGTGCAGCAATGCAAACTGCATAACCTGGCCAAATTTCACGGGTGTACAAGAAACCACGGGGGATTTACAAGGAGATGTTCACCCGGTAGAGCCGGAGGCTTGCCGGCAGCAAGATTCGGGAATTCTTCCTGAGAAGCCTTGAAAGCAGTGAAACGCTCCTATGTTGCAATAACTCAGAACCTCAATCTGAGTGTTCCCGGCAGAGGTCATTCGGCTGAACACAACCGTGGACTAATTAGAGCCAGATGTAGGCAGTGCCGTCCATAGTGCTGGATGGACAGTGTTGGCGTGCCAAACAACTGAGTTCTAGTTCTCAACACTTTCACAAAGTGCCATAAGTTGAGGTTCAACTTAATGCTCCGGTTGAGTAGAGTGTAGCCGTCAATGCTGGAATCAGTAGCACTCAGGTGAGAAGAACGGGAAGCAGATATACCTAGTCCTCAGGCAGTTTCGTACGGGGACCAGCCTATCTGGCTGTCACGCCTGAATATTTGTAAACGCGGCTGAGCTAGGCAGGCGCAATTGTGCAGCAATGCAAACTGCATAACCTGGCAAAATTTCACGGGTGTACAAGAAACCACGGGGGATTTACAAGGAGATGTTCACCCGGAACAGCCGGAGGACTGCCGGCAGCAAGATTCCGGAATTCTTCCGGAGAAGCCTTGAAAGCAGTGAAACGCTCCTATGTTGCAATAACTCAGAACCTCATTTTGAGTGTTGCCGGCAGAGGTCATTCGACTGAACACAATCGTGGACTAATTAGAGCCAGATGTAGGCAGTGCCGTCCATAGTGCTGGATGGACAGTGGTGGCGTGCCAAACAAGTGAGCTCTAGTTCTCAACATTTTCACAAAGTGCCATAAGTTGAGGTTCAACTTACTGCTCCGGTTGAGTAGAGTGTAGCCGTCAAAGCTGGAATCAGTAGCACTCAGGTGAGAAGAACGGGAAGCAGATACACCCAGTCCGCTGGCAGAGTCCTACGGGGACCAGCCTATCTGGCTGCCACGCCTGAATGTTTTTAACCGTGGCCGAGCTAGGCAGGGGCAATTGTGCAGCAATGCAAACTGCATAACCTGGCCAAATTTCGCGGGTGTACAAGAAACCACGGGGTTTTACAAAGAGATGTTCACCCGGAACAGCCGGAGGCCTGCCGGCATCAAGATTCCGGAATTCTCCCTGAGAAGCCTTGAAAGCAGTGAAACGCTCCTATGTTGCAGTAACTCAGAACCTCAATCTGAGTGTTCCCAGCAGAGGTCATTCGGCTGAACACAATCGTGGACTAATTAGAGCCAGATGTAGGCAGTTCCGTGCATAGTGCTGGAAGGACATTGGTATCGTGCCAAACAACTGAGCTCTAGTTCTCAACAGTTTCACAAAGTGCCATAAGTTGAGGTTCAACTTACTGCTCCGGTTGAGTAGAGTGTATCCTTCAAAGCTGAAATCAGTAGCACTCAGGTGAGAAGAACGGGAACCAGATATACCCAGTCCCCTGGCAGAGTCCTACGGGGACCAGACTTTCCGGCTGTCACGCCTGAATGTTTGCAACCACGGCCGAGCTAGGCAGGGGCAATTGTGCAGCAATGCAAACTGCATAACCTGGCCAAATTTCACGGGTGTACAAGAAACCACGGGGGATTTACAAGGAGATATTCACCCGGAACAGCTGGAGGCCTGCCGGCAGCAAGATTCCGGAATTCTTCCTGAGAAGCCTTGAAAGCAGTGAAACGCTCCTATGTTGCAATAACTCAGAACCTCATTCTGAGTGTTCCGGGCAGAGGTCATTAGGCTGAACACAACCGTGGACTAATTAGAGCCAGATGTAGGCAGTGCCGTCCATAGTGCTGGATGGAGAGTGGTGGCGTGCCAAACAACTGAGCTCTAGTTCTCAACAGTTTCACAAAATGCCGTAAGTTGAGGTTCAACTTACTGCTCCGGTTGAGTAGAGTGTAGTCGTCAAAGCTGGAATCAGTAGCACTCAGGTGAGAAGAACGGGAAGCAGATATACCCAGTCGGCTGGCAGAGTCCGACGGGGACCAGCCTATCTGGCTGCCACGCCTGAATGTTTGCAACCGCGGCCGAGCTAGCAGGGGCAAATGTGCAGAAATGCAAACTGCATAACCTGTCCAAATTTCACGGGTGTACAAGAAACCACGGGGGATTTACAAGGAGATGTTCACCCGGAAAAGCCGGAAGCCTGCCGGCAGCAAGATTCTGGAATTCTTCCTGAGAAGCCTTGAAAGCAGTGAAACGCTCCTATGTTGCAATAACTCAGAACCTCATTCTGAGTGTTGCCGGCAGAGGTCATTCGGCTGAACACAACCGTGGACTAATTAGAGCCAGATGTAGGCAGTGCCGTCCATAGTGCTGGATGGACAGTGGTGGCGTGCCAAACAACTGAGCTCTAGTTCTCAACAGTTTCACAAAGTGCCATAAGTTGAGGTTCACCTTACTGCTCTGCTTGAGTAGAGTGCAGCCGTCAAAGCTGAAATCAGTAGCACTCAGGTGAGAAGAACGGGAAGCAGATATACCCAGTCCGCTGGCAGAGTCCTACGGGGGCCAGCCTATAAGGCTGCCACGCCTGAATGTTTGCAACCGCGGCCGAGCTAGGCAGGCGCAATTGTGCAGCAATGCAAACTGCATAACCTGGCCAAATTTCACGGGTGTACAAGAAACCACGGGGGATTTACAAGGAGATGTTCACCCGGAACAGCCGGAGGCCTGCCGGAAGCAAGATTCCTGTATTCTTCCTGAGAAGCCTTGAAAGCAGTGAAACGCTCCTATGTTGCAGTAACTCAGAACCTCAATCTGAGTGTTCCCAGCAGAGATCATTCCGCTGAACACAATCGTGGACTAATTAGAGCCAGATGTAGGCAGTGCCGTCCATAGTGCTGGATGGACAGTGGTATCGTGCCAAACAACTGAGTCTAGTTCTCAACAGTTTCACAAAGTGCCATAAGTTGAGGTTCAACTTACTGCTCCGGTAGAGTAGAGTGTAGCCGTCAAAGCTGAAATCAGTAGCACTCAGGTGAGAAGAACCGGAAGCAGATATACCCAGTCGGCTGGCAGAGTCCTACGGGGACCAGCCTATCTGGCTGCCACGCCTGAATGTTTGCAACCGCGGCCGAGCTAGCAGGGGCAATTGTGCAGAAATGCAAACTGCATAACCTGTCCAAATTTCAAGGGTGTACAAGAAACCACGGGGGATTTACAAGGAGATGTTCACCCGGAAAAGCCGGAATCCTGCCGGCAGCAAGATTCCGGAATTCTTCCTGAGAAGCCTTGAAAGCAGTGAAACGCTCCTATGTTGCAATAACTCAGAACCTCATTCTGAGTGTTGCCGGCAGAGGTCATTAGGCTGAACACAACCGTGGACTAATTAGAGCCAGATGTAGGCAGTGCCGTCCATAGTGCTGGATGGACAGTGGTGGCGTGCCAAACAACTGAGCTCTAGTTCTCAACACTTTCACCAAGTGCCATAAGTTGAGGTTCAACTTACTGCTCCGGTTGAGTAGAGTGTAGCCGTCAAAGCTGTAATCAGTAGCACTCAGGTGAGTAGAACGAGAAGCAGATATACCCAGTCGGCTGGCATAGTCCTACGGGGACCAGCCTATCTGGCTGCCACGCCTGAATGATTGCAACCGCGGCCGAGCTAGGCAGGCGCAATTGTGCAGCAATGCAAACTGCATAACCTGGCCGCACTTCACGGGTGTACAAGAAACCACGGGGGATTTACAAGGAGATGTTCACCCGGAACAGCCAGAGGCCTGCTGGCAGCAAGATTCCGGAATTCTTCCTGAGAAGCCTTGAAAGCAGTGAAACGCTCCTATGTTGCAATAACTCAGAACCTCATTCTGAGTGTTGCCGGCAGAGGTCATTCGGCTGAACACAACCGTGGACTAATTAGAGCCAGATGTAGGCAGTGCCGTCCATAGTGCTGGATGGACAGTGGTGGCGTGCCAAACAACTGAGCTCTAGTTCTCAACAGTTTCACAAAGTGCCATAAGTTGAGGTTCAACTTACTGCTCTGCTTGAGTAGATTGCAGCCGTCAAACTGAAATCAGTAGCACTCAGGTGAGAAGAACGGGAAGCAGATATACCCAGTCCGCTGGCAGAGTCCTACGGGGACCTTCCAATCTGGCTGCCACGCCTGAATGTTTGCAACCACGGCCGAGCTAGGCAGGGGCAATTGTGCAGCAATGCAAACTGCATAACCTGGCCAAATTTCACGGGTGTACAAGAACCCCGGGGGATTTACAAGGAGATGTTCACCCGGAAGGGCCGGAGGCCTGCCGGCAGCAAGATTCCGGAATTCTTCCTGAGAAGCCTTGAAAGCAGTGAAACGCTCCTATGTTGCAATAACTCAGAACCTCATTCTGAGTGTTCCCGGCAGAGGTCATTCGGCTTAACACAACCGTGGTCTAATTAGAGCCAGATGTAGGCAGTGCCGTCCATAGTGCTGGATGGACAGTGGTGGCGTGCCAAACAACTGAGCTCTAGTTTTCAACATTTTCACAAAGTGCCATAAGTTGAGGTTCAACTTACTGCTCCGGTTGAGTAGAGTGTAGCCGTCAAAGCTGGAATCAGTAGCACTCAGGTGAGAAGAACGGGAAGCAGATATACCCAGTCCGCTGGCAGAGTCCTACGGGGGCCAGCCTATATGGCTGCCACGCCTGAATGTTTGCAACCGCGGCCGAGCTAGGCAGGCGCAATTGTGCAGCAATGCAAACTGCATAACCTGTCCAAACTTCACGGGTGTACAAGAAACCATGGGGGATTTATAAGGAGATGTTCACTCGGAAGAGCCGGAGTCCTGCCGGCATCAAGATTCCGGAATTCTTCCTTAGAAGCCTTGAAAGCAGTGAAACGCTCCTATGTTGCAATAACTCAGAACCTCATTCTGAGTGTTGCCGGCAGAGGTCATTCGGCTGAACACAACCGTGGACTAATTAGAGCCAGATGTAGGCAGTGCCGTCCATAGTGCTAGATGGACAGTGGTGCCGTGCCAAACAACTGAGCTCTAGTTCTCAACAGTTTCACAAAGTGCCATAAGTTGAGGTTCTACTTACTCCTCCGGTTGAGTAGAGTGTTGCCATCAAAGCTGGAATCAGTAGCACTCAGGTGAGAAGAACGGGAAGCAGATATACCCAGTCCGCTGGCAGTGTCCTACGGGGACCAGCCTATCTGGCTGCCACGCCTGAATGTTTGTAACCGCGGCCGAGATAGGCAGGCGCAATTGTGCAGCAATGCAAACTGCATAACCTGTCCAAATTTCACGGGTGTACAAGAAACCACGGGGGATTTACAAGGAGATGTTCACCCGGAACAGCCTGAGGCCTGCTGGCAGCAAGATTCCGGAATTCTTCCTGAGAAGCCTTGAAAGCAGTGAAACGCTCCTATGTTGCAATAACTCAGAACCTCATTCTGAGTGTTCCCGGCAGAGGTCATTCGGCTGAACACAACCGTCGACTAATTAGAGCCAGATGTAGGCAGTGCCGTCCATAGTGCTTGATGGACAGTGGTGGCGTGCCAAACAACTGAGCGCTAGTTCTCAACAGTTTCACAAAATGCCATAAGTTGAGGTTCAACTTAATGCTCCGGTTGATTAGAGTGTAGCCGTCAAAGCTGGAATCAGTAGCACTCAGGTGAGAAGAACGGGAAGCAGATATACCCAGTCCGCTGGCAGTGTCCTACGGGTACAGCCTATCAGGCTGCCACGCCTGAATGTTTGCAACCGCGGCCGATTGAGGCAGGCGCAATTGTGCAACAATGCAAACTGCATAACCTGGCCAAATTTCACGGGTGTACAAGAAACCACGGGGGATTTATAAGGAGATGTTCACCCGGAACAGCCAGAGGTCTGCCGGCAGCAAGATTCCGGAATTCTTCCTGAGAAGCCTTGAAAGCAGTGAAACGCTCCTATGTTGCAATAACTCAGAACCTCATTCTGAGTATTCCCGGTAGAGGTCATTCGGCTGAACACAACCGTGGACTAATTAGAGCCAGCTGTAGGCAGTGCCGTCCATAGTGCTGGATGGACAGTGGTGGCGTGCCAAACAACTGAGCTCTAGTTGTCAACAGTTTCACAAAGTGTCATAAGTAGAGGTTCAACTTAATGCTCCGGTTGAGTAGACTGTAGCCGTCAAAGCTGGAATCAGTAGCACTCAGGTGAGAAGAACGGGAAGCAGATATACCCAGTCCGTTGGGAGAGTCATACGGGGACCAGCCTATCTGGCTGCCACGCCTGAATGTTTGCAACCGCGGCCGAGCTAGGCAGGCGCAATTGTGCAGCAAAGCAAACTGCATAACCTGGCTTCACTTCACGGGTGTACAAGAAACCACGGGGGATTTACAAGGAGATGTTCACCCGGAACAGCCAGAGGCCTGCTGGCAGCAAGATTCCGGAATTCTTCCTGAGAAGCCTTGAAAGCAGTGAAATGCTCCTATGTTGCAATAACTCAGAACCTCATTCTGAGTGTTGCCGGCAGAGGTCATTCGGCTGAACACAACCGTGGACTAATTAGAGCCAGATGTAGGCAGTGCCGTCCATAGTGCTGGATGGACAGTGGTGGCGTGCCAAACAACTGAGCTCTAGTTCTCAACAGTTTCACAAAGTGCCATAAGTTGAGGTTCAACTTACTGCTCTGCTTGAGTAGAGTGCAGCCGTCAAAGCTGAAATCAGTAGCACTCAGGTGAGAAGAACGGGAAGCAGATATACCCAGTCCGCTGGCAGTGTCCTACGGGGACCAGCCTATCTGGCTGCCACGCCTGAATGTTTGTAACCGCGGCCGAGCTAGGCAGGGACAATTGTGCAGTAATGCAAACTGCATAACCTGGCCAAATTTCACGGGTGTACAAGAAACCACGGGGGATTTACAAGGAGATGTTCACCCGGAACAGCCGGAGGCCTGCCGGCAGCAAGATTCCGGAATTCTTCCTGAGAAGCCTTGAAAGCAGTGAAACGCTCCTATGTTGCAGTAACTCAGAACCTCAATCTGAGTGTTCCCAGCAGAGGTCATTCGGCTGAACACAATCGTGGACTAATTAGAGACAGATGTAGGCAGTTCCGTCCATAGTGCTGGATGGACAGTGGTATCGTGCCAAACAACTGAGTTCTAGTTCTCAACAGTTTCACAAAGTGCCATAAGTTGAGGTTCAACTTACTCCTCCGGTTGAGTAGAGTGTAGCCGTCAAAGCTGGAATCAGTAGCACTCAGGTGAGAAGAACGGGAAGCAGATATACCCAGTCGGCTGGCAGAGTCCTACGGGGACCAGCCTATCTGGCTGCCACGCCTGAATGTTTGCAACCGCGGCCGAGCTAGCAGGGGCAATTGTGCAGAAATGCAAACTGCATAACCTGTCAAATTTCACGGGTGTACAAGAAACCACGGGGGATTTACAAGGAGATGTTCACCCGGAAGAGCCGGAGGCCTGCCGGCAGCAAGATTCCGGAATTCTTCCTGAGAAGCCTTGAAAGCAGTGAAACGCTCCTATGTTGCAATAACTCAGAACCTCATTCTGAGTGTTCCTGGCAGAGGTCATTCGGCTGAACACAACCGTGGACTTATTAGAGCCAGATGTAGGCAGTGCCGTCCATAGTGCTGGATGGACAGTGTTGGCGTGCCAAACAACTGAGTTCTAGTTCTCAACACTTGCACAAAGTGCCATAAGTTGAGGTTCAACTTAATGCTCCGGTTGAGTAGAGTGTAGCCGTCAAAGCTGGAATCAGTAGCACTCAGGTGAGAAGAACGGGAAGCAGATATACCCAGTCCGCAGGCAGTTTCGTACGGGGACCAGCCTATCTGGCTGTCACGCCTGAATATTTGTAAACGCGGCTGAGCTAGGCAGGCGCAATTGTGCAGCAATGCAAACTGCATAACCTGGCCAAATTTCACGGGTGTACAAGAAACCACGGGGGATTTACAAGGAGATGTTCACCCGGAACAGCCGGAGGACTGCCGGCAGCAAGATTCCGGAATTCTTCCGGAGAAGCCTCGAAAGCAGTGAAACGCTCCTATGTTGCAGTAACTCAGAACCTCAATCTGAGTGTTCCCAGCAGAGGTCATTCGGCTGAAGACAATCGTGGACTAATTAGAGCCAGATGTAGGCAGTTCCGTCCATAGTGCTGGATGGACAGTGGTATCGTGCCAAACAACTGAGTTCTAGTTCTCAACAGTTTCACAAAGTGCCATAAGTTGAGGTTCAACTTACTGCTCTGCTTGAGTAGAGTGCAGCCGTCAAAGCTGAAATCAGTAGCACTCAGGTGAGAAGAACGGGAAGCAGATATACCCAGTCGGCTGGCAGAGTCCTACGAGGACCAGCCTATCTGGCAGCCACGCCTGAATGTTTGCAACCGCGGCTGAGCTAGGCAGGCGCAATTGTGCAGCAATGCAAACTGCATAACCTGGCCACATTTCACGGGTGTACAAGAAACCACGGGGGATTTACAAGGAGATGTTCACCCGGAACAGCCAGAGGCCTGCTGGCAGCAAGATTGCGGAATTCTTCCTGAGAAGCCTTGAAAGCAGTGAAACGCTCCTATGTTGCAATAACTCAGGACCTCATTCTGAGTGTTGCCGGCAGAGGTCATTCGGCTGAACACAACCGTGGACTAATTAGAGCCAGATGTAGGCAGTGCCGTCCATAGTGCTGGATGGACAGTGGTGGCGTGCCAAACAACTGAGCTCTAGTTCTCAACAGTTTCACAAAGTGCCATAAGTTGAGGTTCAACTTACTGCTGTGCTTGAGTAGAGTGCAGCCGTCAAAGCTGAAATCAGTAGCACTCAGGTGAGAAGAACGGGAAGCAGATATACCCAGTCCGCTGGCAGAGTCTTACGGGGACCAGCCTATCTGGCTGCCACGTCTGAATGTTTGTAACCGCGGCCGAGCTAGGCAGGGACAATTGTGCAGCAATGCAAACTGCATAACCTGGCCAAACTTCACGGGTGTACAAGAAACCACGGGGGATTTACAAGGAGATGTTCACCCGGAACAGCCGGAGGCCTGCCGGCAGCAAGATTCCGGAATTCTTCCTGAGAAGCCTTGAAGGCAGTGAAACGCTCCTATGTTGCAGTAACTCAGAACCTCAACCTGAGTGTTCCCAGCAGAGGTCATTCGGCTGAACACAATCGTGGACTAATTAGAGCCAGATGTAGGCAGTTCCGTCCATCGTGCTGGATGGACAGTGGTATCGTGCCAAACAACTGAGTTCTAGTTCTCAACAGTTTCACAAAGTGCCATAAGTTGAGGTTCAACTTACTGCTCCGGTTGAGTAGAGTGTAGCCGTCAAAGCTGAAATCAGTAGCACTCAGGTGAGAAGAACGGGAAGCAGATATACCCAGTCGGCTGGCAGAGTCCTACGGGGACCAGCCTATCTGGCTGCCACGCCTGAATGTTTGCAACCGCGGCCGAGCTAGCAGGGGCAATTGTGCAGAAATGCAAACTGCATAACCTGTCAAATTTCACGGGTGTACAAGAAACCACGGGGGATTTACAAGGAGATGTTCACCCGGAAGAGCCCGAGGCCTGCCGGCAGCAAGATTCCGGAATTCTTCCTAAGAAGCCTTGAAAGCAGTGAAACGCTCCTATGTTGCAATAACTCAGAACCTCATTCTGAGTGTTCCTGGCAGAGGTCATTCGACTGAACACAACCGTGGACTAATTAGAGCCAGATGTAGGCAGTGCCGTCCATAGTGCTGGATGGACAGTGGTGGCGTGCCAAACAACTGAGCTCTAGTTCTCATCACTTTCACAAAGTGCCATAAGTTGAGGTTCAACTTACTGCTCCGGTTGAGTAGAGTGCAGCCGTCAAAGCTGAAATCAGTAGCACTCAGGTGAGAAGAACGGGAAGCAGATATACCCAGTCGGCTGGCAGAGTCCTACGGGGACCAGCCTATCAGGCTGCCACGACTGAATGTTTGCAACCGCGGCCGAGCTAGGCAGGCCCAATTGTGCAGCAATGCAAACTGCATAACCTGGCCAAATTTCACGGGTGTACAAGAAACCACGGGGGATTTACCAGGAGATGTTCACCCGGTAGAGCCGGAGGCTTGCCGGCAGCAAGATTCGGGAATTCTTCCTGAGAAGCCTTGAAAGCAGTGAAACGCTCCTATGTTGCAATAACTCAGAACCTCAATCTGAGTGTTCCCGGCAGAGGTCATTCGGCTGAACACAACCGTGGACTAATTAGAGCCAGATGTAGGCAGTGCCGTCCATAGTGCTGGAAGGACAGTGGTGGCGTGCCAAACAACTGAGCTCTAGTTCTCATCACTTTCACAAAGTGCCATAAGTTGAGGTTCAACTTACTGCTCCGGTTGAGTAGAGTGCAGCCGTCAAAGCTGAAATCAGTAGCACTCAGGTGAGAAGAACGGGAAGCAGATATACCCAGTCGGCTGGCAGAGTCCTACGGGGACCAGCCTATCAGGCTGCCACGACTGAATGTTTGCAACCGCGGCCGAGCTAGGCAGGCCCAATTGTGCAGCAATGCAAACTGCATAACCTGGCCAAATTTCACGGGTGTACAAGAAACCACGGGGGATTTACAAGGAGATGTTCACCCGGTAGAGCCGGAGGCTTGCCGGCAGCAAGATTCGGGAATTCTTCCTGAGAAGCCTTGAAAGCAGTGAAACGCTCCTATGTTGCAATAACTCAGAACCTCAATCTGAGTGTTCCCGGCAGAGGTCATTCGGCTGAACACAACCGTGGACTAATTAGAGCCAGATGTAGGCAGTGCCGTCCATAGTGCTGGATGGACAGTGTTGGCGTGCCAAACAACTGAGTTCTAGTTCTCAACACTTTCACAAAGTGCCATAAGTTGAGGTTCAACTTAATGCTCCGGTTGAGTAGAGTGTAGCCGTCAATGCTGGAATCAGTAGCACTCAGGTGAGAAGAACGGGAAGCAGATATACCTAGTCCTCAGGCAGTTTGGTACGGGGACCAGCCTATCTGGCTGTCACGCCTGAATATTTGTAAACGCGGCTGAGCTAGGCAGGCGCAATTGTGCAGCAATGCAAACTGCATAACCTGGCCAAATTTCACGGGTGTACAAGAAACCACGGGGGATTTACAAGGAGATGTTCACCCGGAACAGTCGGAGGACTGCCGGCAGCAAGATTCCGGAATTCTTCCGGAGAAGCCTTGAAAGCAGTGAAACGCTCCTATGTTGCAATAACTCAGAACCTCATTTTGAGTGTTGCCGGCAGAGGTCATTCGACTGAACACAATCGTGGACTAATTAGAGCCAGATGTAGGCAGTGCCGTCCATAGTGCTGGATGGACAGTGGTGGCGTGCCAAACAAGTGAGCTCTAGTTCTCAACATTTTCACAAAGTGCCATAAGTTGAGGTTCAACTTACTGCTCCGGTTGAGTAGAGTGTAGCCGTCAAAGCTGGAATCAGTAGCACTCAGGTGAGAAGAACGGGAAGCAGATACACCCAGTCCGCTGGCAGAGTCCTACGGGGACCAGCCTATCTGGCTGCCACGCCTGAATGTTTTTAACCGTGGCCGAGCTAGGCAGGGGCAATTGTGCAGCAATGCAAACTGCATAACCTGGCCAAATTTCGCGGGTGTACAAGAAACCACGGGGTTTTACAAGGAGATGTTCACCCGGAACAGCCGGAGGCCTGCCGGCATCAAGATTCCGGAATTCTTCCTGAGAAGCCTTGAAAGCAGTGAAACGCTCCTATGTTGCAGTAACTCAGAACCTCAATCTGAGTGTTCCCAGCAGAGGTCATTCGGCTGAACACAATCGTGGACTAATTAGAGCCAGATGTAGGCAGTTCCGTGCATAGTGCTGGAAGGACATTGGTATCGTGCCAAACAACTGAGCTCTAGTTCTCAACAGTTTCACAAAGTGCCATAAGTTGAGGTTCAACTTACTGCTCCGGTTGAGTAGAGTGTATCCTTCAAAGCTGAAATCAGTAGCACTCAGGTGAGAAGAACGGGAACCAGATATACCCAGTCCCCTGGCAGAGTCCTACGGGGACCAGACTTTCCGGCTGTCACGCCTGAATGTTTGCAACCACGGCCGAGCTAGGCAGGGGCAATTGTGCAGCAATGCAAACTGCATAACCTGGCCAAATTTCACGGGTGTACAAGAAACCACGGGGGATTTACAAGGAGATGTTCACCCGGAACAGCTGGAGGCCTGCCGGCAGCAAGATTCCGGAATTCTTCCTGAGAAGCCTTGAAAGCAGTGAAACGCTCCTATGTTGCAATAACTCAGAACCTCATTCTGAGTGTTCCTGGCAGAGGTCATTAGGCTGAACACAACCGTGGACTAATTAGAGCCAGATGTAGGCAGTGCCGTCCATAGTGCTGGATGGAGAGTGGTGGCGTGCCAAACAACTGAGCTCTAGTTCTCAACAGTTTCACAAAGTGCCATAAGTTGAGGTTCAACTTACTGCTCCGGTTGAGTAGAGTGTAGTCGTCAAAGCTGGAATCAGTAGCACTCAGGTGAGAAGAACGGGAAGCAGATATACCCAGTCGGCTGGCAGAGTCCGACGGGGACCAGCCTATCTGGCTGCCACGCCTGAATGTTTGCAACCGCGGCCGAGCTAGCAGGGGCAAATGTGCAGAAATGCAAACTGCATAACCTGTCCAAATTTCACGGGTGTACAAGAAACCACGGGGGATTTACAAGGAGATGTTCACCCGGAAAAGCCGGAAGCCTGCCGGCAGCAAGATTCTGGAATTCTTCCTGAGAAGCCTTGAAAGCAGTGAAACGCTCCTATGTTGCAATAACTCAGAACCTCATTCTGAGTGTTGCCGGCAGAGGTCATTCGGCTGAACACAACCGTGGACTAATTAGAGCCAGATGTAGGCAGTGCCGTCCATAGTGCTGGATGGACAGTGGTGGCGTGCCAAACAACTGAGCTCTAGTTCTCAACAGTTTCACAAAGTGCCATAAGTTGAGGTTCAACTTACTGCTCTGCTTGAGTAGAGTGCAGCCGTCAAAGCTGAAATCAGTAGCACTCAGGTGAGAAGAACGGGAAGCAGATATACCCAGTCCGCTGGCAGAGTCCTACGGGGGCCAGCCTATATGGCTGCCACGCCTGAATGTTTGCAACCGCGGCCGAGCTAGGCAGGCGCAATTGTGCAGCAATGCAAACTGCATAACCTGGCCAAATTTCACGGGTGTACAAGAAACCACGGGGGATTTACAAGGAGATGTTCACCCGGAACAGCCGGAGGCCTGCCGGAAGCAAGATTCCTGTATTCTTCCTGAGAAGCCTTGAAAGCAGTGAAACGCTCCTATGTTGCAGTAACTCAGAACCTCAATCTGAGTGTTCCCAGCAGAGATCATTCCGCTGAACACAATTGTGGACTAATTAGAGCCAGATGTAGGCAGTGCCGTCCATAGTGCTGGATGGACAGTGGTATCGTGCCAAACAACTGAGTCTAGTTCTCAACAGTTTCACAAAGTGCCATAAGTTGAGGTTCAACTTACTGCTCCGGTAGAGTAGAGTGTAGCCGTCAAAGCTGAAATCAGTAGCACTCAGGTGAGAAGAACCGGAAGCAGATATACCCAGTCGGCTGGCAGAGTCCTACAGGGACCAGCCTATCTGGCTGCCACGCCTGAATGTTTGCAACCGCGGCCGAGCTAGCAGGGGCAATTGTGCAGAAATGCAAACTGCATAACCTGTCCAAATTTCAAGGGTGTACAAGAAACCACGGGGGATTTACAAGGAGATGTTCACCCGGAAAAGCCGGAATCCTGCCGGCAGCAAGATTCCGGAATTCTTCCTGAGAAGCCTTGAAAGCAGTGAAACGCTCCTATGTTGCAATAACTCAGAACCTCATTCTGAGTGTTGCCGGCAGAGGTCATTCGGCTGTACACAACCGTGGACTAATTAGAGCCAGATGTAGGCAGTGCCGTCCATAGTGCTGGATGGACAGTGGTGGCGTGCCAAACAACTGAGCTCTAGTTCTCAACAGTTTCACAAAGTGCCATAAGTTGAGGTTCATCTTACTGCTCTGCTTGAGTAGAGTGCAGCTGTCAAAGCTGAAATCAGTAGCACTCAGGAGAGAAGAACGGGAAGCAGATATACCCAGTCCGCTGGCAGAGTCCTACGGGGGCCAGCCTATATGGCTGCCACGCCTGAATGTTTGCAACCGCGGCTGAGCTAGGCAGGGGCAATTGTGTAGCAATGCAAACTGCATAACCTGTCCAAATTTCACGGGTGTACAAGAAACCACGGGGGATTTATAAGGAGATGTTCACTCGGAAGAGCCGGAGGCCTGCCGGCATCAAGACTCCGGAATTCTTCCTGAGAAGCCTTGAAAGCAGTGAAACGCTCCTATGTTGCAATAACTCAGAACCTCATTCTGAGTGTTGCCGGCAGAGGTCATTAGGCTGAACACAACCGTGGACTAATTAGAGCCAGATGTAGGCAGTGCCGTCCATAGTGCTGGATGGACAGTGGTGGCGTGCCAAACAACTGAGCTCTAGTTCTCAACACTTTCACCAAGTGCCATAAGTTGAGGTTCAACTTACTGCTCCGGTTGAGTAGAGTGTAGCCGTCAAAGCTGTAATCAGTAGCACTCAGGTGAGTAGAACGAGAAGCAGATATACCCAGTCGGCTGGCATAGTCCTACGGGGACCAGCCTATCTGGCTGCCACGCCTGAATGTTTGCAACCGCGGCCGAGCTAGGCAGGCGCAATTGTGCAGCAATGCAAACTGCATAACCTGGCCGCACTTCACGGGTGTACAAGAAACCACGGGGGATTTACAAGGAGATGTTCACCCGGAACAGCCAGAGGCCTGCTGGCAGCAAGATTCCGGAATTCTTCCTGAGAAGCCTTGAAAGCAGTGAAACGCTCCTATGTTGCAATAACTCAGAACCTCATTCTGAGTGTTGCCGGCAGAGGTCATTCGGCTGAACACAACCGTGGACTAATTAGAGCCAGATGTAGGCAGTGCCGTCCATAGTGCTGGATGGACAGTGGTGGCGTGCCAAACAACTGAGCTCTAGTTCTCAACAGTTTCACAAAGTGCCATAAGTTGAGGTTCAACTTACTGCTCTGCTTGAGTAGATTGCAGCCGTCAAACTGAAATCAGTAGCACTCAGGTGAGAAGAACGGGAAGCAGATATACCCAGTCCGCTGGCAGAGTCCTACGGGGACCTTCCAATCTGGCTGCCACGCCTGAATGTTTGCAACCACGGCCGAGCTAGGCAGGGGCAATTGTGCAGCAATGCAAACTGCATAACCTGGCCAAATTTCACGGGTGTACAAGAACCCCGGGGGATTTACAAGGAGATGTTCACCCGGAAGGGCCGGAGGCCTGCCGGCAGCAAGATTCCGGAATTCTTCCTGAGAAGCCTTGAAAGCAGTGAAACGCTCCTATGTTGCAATAACTCAGAACCTCATTCTGAGTGTTCCCGGCAGAGGTCATTCGGCTTAACACAACCGTGGTCTAATTAGAGCCAGATGTAGGCAGTGCCGTCCATAGTGCTGGATGGACAGTGGTGGCGTGCCAAACAACTGAGCTCTAGTTTTCAACATTTTCACAAAGTGCCATAAGTTGAGGTTCAACTTACTGCTCCGGTTGAGTAGAGTGTAGCCGTCAAAGCTGGAATCAGTAGCACTCAGGTGAGAAGAACGGGAAGCAGATATACCCAGTCCGCTGGCAGAGTCCTACGGGGGCCAGCCTATATGGCTGCCACGCCTGAATGTTTGCAACCGCGGCCGAGCTAGGCAGGCGCAATTGTGCAGCAATGCAAACTGCATAACCTGTCCAAACTTCACGGGTGTACAAGAAACCATGGGGGATTTATAAGGAGATGTTCACTCGGAAGAGCCGGAGTCCTGCCGGCATCAAGATTCCGGAATTCTTCCTTAGAAGCCTTGAAAGCAGTGAAACGCTCCTATGTTGCAATAACTCAGAACCTCATTCTGAGTGTTGCCGGCAGAGGTCATTCGGCTGAACACAACCGTGGACTAATTACAGCCAGATGTAGGCAGTGCCGTCCATAGTGCTAGATGGACAGTGGTGCCGTGCCAAACAACTGAGCTCTAGTTCTCAACAGTTTCACAAAGTGCCATAAGTTGAGGTTCTACTTACTCCTCCGGTTGAGTAGAGTGTTGCCATCAAAGCTGGAATCAGTAGCACTCAGATGAGAAGAACGGGAAGCAGATATACCCAGTCCGCTGGCAGTGTCCTACGGGGACCAGCCTATCTGGCTGCCACGCCTGAATGTTTGTAACCGCGGCCGAGATAGGCAGGCGCAATTGTGCAGCAATGCAAACTGCATAACCTGTCCAAATTTCACGGGTGTACAAGAAACCACGGGGGATTTACAAGGAGATGTTCACCCGGAACAGCCTGAGGCCTGCTGGCAGCAAGATTCCGGAATTCTTCCTGAGAAGCCTTGAAAGCAGTGAAACGCTCCTGTGTTGCAATAACTCAGAACCTCATTCTGAGTGTTCCCGGCAGAGGTCATTCGGCTGAACACAACCGTCGACTAATTAGAGCCAGATGTAGGCAGTGCCGTCCATAGTGCTTGATGGACAGTGGTGGCGTGCCAAACAACTGAGCGCTAGTTCTCAACAGTTTCACAAAATGCCATAAGTTGAGGTTCAACTTAATGCTCCGGTTGATTAGAGTGTAGCCGTCAAAGCTGGAATCAGTAGCACTCAGGTGAGAAGAACGGGAAGCAGATATACCCAGTCCGCTGGCAGTGTCCTACGGGTACAGCCTATCAGGCTGCCACGCCTGAATGTTTGCAACCGCGGCCGATTGAGGCAGGCGCAATTGTGCAACAATGCAAACTGCATAACCTGGCCAAATTTCACGGGTGTACAAGAAACCACGGGGGATATATAAGGAGATGTTCACCCGGAACAGCCAGAGGCCTGCCGGCAGCAAGATTCCGGAATTCTTCCTGAGAAGCCTTGAAAGCAGTGAAACGCTCCTATGTTGCAATAACTCAGAACCTCATTCTGAGTATTCCCGGTAGAGGTCATTCGGCTGAACACAACCGTGGACTAATTAGAGCCAGCTGTAGGCAGTGCGGTCCATAGTGCTGGATGGACAGTGGTGGCGTGCCAAACAACTGAGCTCTAGTTGTCAACAGTTTCACAAAGTGTCATAAGTAGAGGTTCAACTTAATGCTCCGGTTGAGTAGACTGTAGCCGTCAAAGCTGGAATCAGTAGCACTCAGGTGAGAAGAACGGGAAGCAGATATACCCAGTCCGTTGGGAGAGTCCTACGGGGACCAGCCTATCTGGCTGCCACGCCTGAATGTTTGCAACCGCGGCCGAGCTAGGCAGGCGCAATTGTGCAGCAAAGCAAACTGCATAACCTGGCTTCACTTCACGGGTGTACAAGAAACCACGGGGGATTTACAAGGAGATGTTCACCCGGAACAGCCGGAGGCCTGCCGGCAGCAAGATTCCGGAATTCTTCCTGAGAAGCCTTGAAAGCAGTGAAACGCTCCTATGTTGCAGTAACTCAGAACCTCAATCTGAGTGTTCCCAGCAGAGGTCATTCGGCTGAACACAATCGTGGACTAATTAGAGACAGATGTAGGCAGTTCCGTCCATAGTGCTGGATGGACAGTGGTATCGTGCCAAACAACTGAGTTCTAGTTCTCAACAGTTTCACAAAGTGCCATAAGTTGAGGTTCAACTTACTCCTCCGGTTGAGTAGAGTGTAGCCGTCAAAGCTGAAATAAGTAGCACTCAGGTGAGAAGAACGGGAAGCAGATATACCCAGTCGGCTGGCAGAGTCCTACGGGGACCAGCCTATCTGGCTGCCACGCCTGAATGTTTGCAACCGCGACGGAGCTAGCAGGGGCAATTGTGCAGAAATGCAAACTGCATAACCTGTCCAAATTTCAAGGGTGTACAAGAAACCACGGGGGATTTACAAGGAGATGTTCACCCAGAAGAGCCGGAGGCCTGCCGGCAGCAAGATTCCGGAATTCTTCCTGAGAAGCCTTGAAAGCAGTGAAACGCTCCTATGTTGCAAGAACTCAGAACCGCATTCTGAGTATTCCCAGCAGAGGTCATTCGGCTGAACACAATAGTGGACTAATTAGAGCCAGATGTAGGCAGTGCTGTCCATAGTGCTGGATGGACAGTGGTGGCGAGCCAAACAACTGAGCTCTAGTTCTCAACACTGTCACCAAGTGCCATGAGTTGAGGTTCAACTTACTGCTCCGGTTGAGTAGAGTGTAGCCGTCAAAGCTGGAATCAGTAGCACTCAGGTGAGAAGAACGGGAAGCAGATATACCCAGTCCGCTGGCAGTGTCCTACTGGGACCAGCCTATCTGGCTGCCACGCCCGAATGTTTGTAACCGCGGCCGAGATAGGCAGGCGCAATTGAGCAGCAATGCAAACTGCATAACCTGTCCAAATTTCACGGGTGTACAAGAAACCACGGGGGATTTACAAGGAGATGTTCACCCGGAACAGCCGGAGGCCTGCCGGCAGCAAGATTCCGGAATTCTTCCTGAGCAGCCTTGAAAGCAGTGAAGCGCTCCTGTGTTGCAATAACTCAGAACCTCAATCTGAGTGTTCCCAGCAGAGGTCATTCGGCTGAACACAAACGTGGACTAATTAGAGCCAGATGTAGGCAGTGCCGTCCATAGTGCTTGATGGACAGTGGTGGCGTGCCATACAACTGAGCTCTAGTTCTCAACAGTTTCACAAAGTGCCATACGTAGAGGTTCAACTTAATGCTCCGGTTGAGTAGACTGTAGCCGTCAACGCTGGAATCAGTAGCACTCAGGTGAGAAGAACTGGAAGCAGATATACCCAGTCCGCTTGCAGAGTCCTACGGGGACTAGCCTATCTGGCTGCCACGCCTGAATGTTTGCAACGGCGGCCGAGCTAGGCAGGCGCAATTGTGCAGTAATGCAAACTGCATAACCTGGCCAAATTTCACGGGTGTACAAGAAACCACGGGGGATTTACATGGAGATGTTCAGCCGGAACAGCCGGCAGCCTTCCGGCAGCAAGATTTCGGAATTCTTCCTGAGAAGCCTTGAAAGCAGTGAAACGCTCCTGTGTTGCAATAACTCAGAACCTCATTCTGAGTGTTCCCGGCAGAGGTCATTCGGCTGAACACAACCGTGGACTAATTGGAGCCAGATGTAGGCAGTGCCGTCCATAGTGCTGGATGGAGAGTGGTGGCGTGCCAAACAACTGAGCGCTAGTTCTCAAAAGTTTCACAAAGTGCCACAAGTTGAGGTACAACTTAATGCTCCGGTTGAGTAGAGTGTAGCCGTCAAAGCTGGAATCAGTAGCACTCAGGTGAAAAGAATGGTAAGCAGATATACCCAGTCCGCTGGCAGTGTCCTACGGGGACCATTCTATCTGGCTGCCATGCCTGAATGTTTGCAACCGCGGCCGAGCTCGTCAGGCGCAATTGTGCAGCAATGCAAACTGCATAACCTGGCCAAATTTCACGGGTGTACAAGAAACCACGTGGGATTTACAAGGAGATTTTCACCCGGAACAGCCAGAGGCCTGCCGGCAGCAAGATTCCGGAATTCTTCCTGAGAAGCCTTGAAAGCAGTGAAACGATCCTATGTTGCAATAACTCAGAACCTCATTCTGAGTATTCCCGGCAGAGGTCATTCAGCTGAACACAACCGTGGACTAATTAGAGCCAGATGTAGGCAGTGCCGTCCATAGTGCTGGATGGACAGTGGTGGCGTGCCAAACAACTGAGCTCTAGTTCTCAACAGTTTCACAAACTGCCCTAAGTTGAGGTTCAACTTACTACTCCGGTTGAGTAGAGTGTAGCCGTCAAACCTGGAATCAGTAGAACTCAGGTGAGAAGAACGGGAAGCAGATATACCCAGTCCCCTGGCAGTGTCCTACGGGGACTACCCTATCCGGCTGCCACTCCAGAATGTTTGCAACCGCGGCCGAGCTAGGCAGGTGCAATTGTGCATCAATGCAAACTGCTTAACCTGGTCAAATTTTACGGGTGTACAAGAAACCACGGGGGATTTACAAGGAGATGTTCACCCGGAAGAGCCGGAGGCCTGCCGGCAGCAAGATTCTGGAATTCGTCTTGAGAGGCCTTGAAAGCAGTGAAACGCTCCTATGTTGCAATAACTCAGAACCTCATTCTGAGTGTTCCCGGCAGAGTTCATTCGGCTGAACACAACCGTGGAGTAATTAGAGCCAGATGTAGGCAGTGCCGTCCATAGTGCTGGATGGACAGTGGTGGCGTGCCAAACAACTGAGCTCTAGTTCTCATCACTTTCACAAAGTGCCGTAACTTGAGGTTCAACTTACTGCTCCGGTTGAGTAGAGTGTAGCCGTCAAAGCTGGAATCAGTAGCACTCAGGTGAGAAGAACGGGAAGCAGATATACCCAGTCAATTGGCAGTGTCCTACGGGGACCAGCCTATCTGGCTACCACGCCTGAATGTTTGCAACCGCGGCCGAGCTTTGCAGGCGCAATTGTGCTGGAATGCAAACTGCATAACCTGGCCAAATTTCACGGATGTACAAGAAACCACGGGGGATTTACAAGGAGATGTTCACCCGGAAGAGCCGGAGGCCTGCCGGCAGCAAGATTCTGGAATTCGTCTTGAGAGGCCTTGAAAGCAGTGAAACGCTCCTATGTTGCAATAACTCAGAACCTCATTCTGAGTGTTCCCGGCAGAGTTCATTCGGCTGAACACAACCGTGGAGTAATTAGAGCCAGATGTATGCCGTGCCGTCCATAGTGCTGGATGGACAGTGGTGGCGTGCCAAACAACTGAGCTCTAGTTCTCATCACTTTCACAAAGTGCCATAAGTTGAGGTTCAACTTATTGCTCCGGTTGAGTAGAGTGTAGCGGTCAAAGCTTGAATCAGTAGTACTCAGGTGAGAAGAACGGGAACCAGATATACCCAGTCCGCTGGCAGTGTCCTACGGGGACCAGCCTATCTGGCTGCCACGCCTGAATGTTTGCAACCGTGGCTGAGCTAGGCAGGCGCAATTGTGCAGCAA
Source organism: Dipodomys merriami (assembly GCF_024711535.1). Taxonomy (NCBI): domain Eukaryota; kingdom Metazoa; phylum Chordata; class Mammalia; order Rodentia; family Heteromyidae; genus Dipodomys; species Dipodomys merriami. The sequence goes on from NW_027204481.1 coordinate 1,331,407, forward strand.
TGCGAACTGCATAACCTGGCCAAATATCACGGATGTACAAGAAACCACGGGGGATTTACAAGGAGATGTTGACCCGGAACTGCCGGAGGCCTGCCGGCAGCAAGATCCCGGAATTCTTCCTGAGAAGCCTTGAAAGCAGTGAAACGCTCCTATGTTGCAATAACTCAGAACCTCATTCTGAGTGTTCCCGGCAGAGGTCATTCGGCTGAACACAACCATGGACTAATTAGAGCCAGATGTAGGCAGTGCCGTCCATAGTGCTGGATGGAGAGTGGTGGCGTGCCAAACAACTGAACTCTAGTTCTCAACACTTTCACAAAGTGCCATAAGTTGAGGTTCAACTTACTGCTCCGGTTGAGTAGAGTGTAGCCGTCAAAGCTGGAATAATTAGCACTCAGGTGCGAAGAACGTGAAGCAGATATACCCAGTCCGCTGGCAGTGTCCTACGGGGACCAGCCTATCTGGCTGCCACGCCTGAATGTTTGCAACCGCGGCCGAGCTAGCCAGGCGCAATTGTGCAGCAATGCAAACTGCATAACCTGGACAAATTTCACGGATGTACAAGAAACCACGGGGGATTTCCAAGGAGATGTTCACCCGGAACAGCCGGAGGCCTGCCGGCAGCAAGATTCTGGAATTCGTCTTGAGAGGCCTTGAAAGCAGTGAAACGCTCCTATGTTGCAATAACTCAGAACCTCATTCTGAGTGTTCCCGGCAGAGGACATTTGGCTGAACACAACCGTGGAGTAATTAGAGCCAGATGTAGGCAGTGCCGTCCATAGTGCTGGATGGACAGTGGTGGCGTGCCAAACAACTGAGCTCTAGTTCTCATCACTTTCACAAAGTGCCATAAGTTGAGGTTCAACTTACTGCTCCGGTTGAGTAGAGTGTAGCGGTCAAAGCTTGAATCAGTAATACTCAGGTGAGAAGAACGGGAACCAGATATACACAGTCCGCTGGCAGTGTCCTACGGGGACCATCCTATCTGGCTGCCACGCCTGAATGTTTGCAACCGCGGCCGAGCTAGGCAGGCGCAATTGTGCAGCAATGCAAACTGCATAACCTGGCCAAATTTCACGGATGTACAAGAAACCACGGGGGATTTACATGGAGATGTTTATACGGAACTGCCGGAGGCCTGCCGGCAGCAAGATTCCGGAATTCTTCCTGAGAAGCCTTGAAAGTAGTGAAACGCTCCTATGTTGCAATAACTCAGAACATCATTCTGGGTGTCCCCGGCAGAGGTCATTCGGCTGAACACAACCGTCGACTAATTAGAGCCAGATGTAGGCAGTGCCGTCCATAGTGCTGGATGGAGAGTGGTGGCGTGCCAAACAACTGAGCTCTAGTTCTCAACAGTTTCACAAAGTGCCATAAGTAGAGGTTCCACTTACTGCGCCGGTTGAGTAGAGTGTAGCCGTCAAAGCTGGAATCAGTAGCACTCAGGTGAGAAGAACGGGAAGCAGATATACCCAGTCCGCTGGCAGTGTCCTACGGGGACCAGCCTATCTGGCTGCCACGCCTGAATGTTTGCAACCGCGGCCGAGGTAGGCAGGCGCAGTTGTGCAGCAATGCAAACTGCATAACCTGGCCAAATTTCACGGATGTACAAGAAACCACAAGGGATTTACAAGGAGATGTTCACCCGGAAGAGCCGGAGGCCTGTCGTCAGGAAGATTCCGGAATTCTTCCTGAGAAGCCTTGAAAGCAGTGAAACGCTCCTATGTTGCAATAACTCAGAACCTCATTCTGAGTGTTCCCGGCAGAGGTCATTCGGCTGAACACAACCATGGACTAATTAGAGCCAGATGTAGGCAGTGCCGTCCATAGTGCTGGATGGACATTGGTGGCATGCCAAACAACTGAGCTCTAGTTCTCAACACTTTCACAAAGTGCCCTAAGTTGAGGTTCAACTTACGGCTCCGGTTGAGTAGAGTGTAGCAGTCAAAGCTGGAATCAGTAGCACTCAGGTGAGAAGAACGGGAAGCAGATATACCCAGTCCGCTGGCAGTGTCCTATGAGGACCAGCCTATCTGGCTGCCACGCCTGAATGTTTGCAAGCCCGGCCGAGCTAAGCCGGCAGAATTGTGCAGCAATGCAAACTGCATAACCTGGCCAAATTTCACGGGTGTACAAGAAACCACGGGGGATTTACAAGGAGATGTTCACCCGGAACAGCCGGAGGCCTGCCGGCAGCAAGATTCCAGAATTCTTCCTGAGAAGCCTTGAAAGCAGTGAAACGCTCCTATGTTGCAATAACTCAGAACCTCATTCTGAGTGTTCCCGGCAGAGGTCATTCGGCTGAACACAACCGTGGACTAATTAGAGCCAGATGTAGGCAGTGCAGTCCATAGTGCTGGATGGAGAGTGGTGGCGTGCCAAACAACTGAGCTCTAGTTCTCAACAGTTTCACAAAGTGCCCTAAGTTGAGGTTCAACTTACTGCTTCGGTTGAGTAGAGTGTAGCGGTCAAATCTGGAATCAGTAGCACTCATGTGAGAAGAACCGGAACCAGATATACCCAGTCCGCTGGCAGTGTCCTACGGGGACTAGCCTATCTGGATTCCATGCCTGAATGTTTGCAACCGTGGCCGAGCTACGCAGGCGGAATTGTGCAGCAATGCAAACTGCATAACCTGGCCAAATTTCACGGGTGTACAAGAAACCACGGGGGATTTACAAGGAGATGTTCACCCGGAACTGCCGGAGGCCTGCCGGCAGCAAGATTCCGGAATTCTTCCTGAGAAGCCTTGAAAGCAGTGAAACGCTCCTATGTAGCAATAACTCAGAACCTCATTCTGAGTGTTCCCGGCAGAGGTCATTCCGCTGAACACAACCATGGACTAATTAGAGCCAGATGTAGGCAGTGCCGTCCATATTGCTGGATGGACAGTGGTGGCGTACCAAACAACTGAGCTCTAGTTCTCAACACTTTCACAAAGTGCCATAAGTTGAGGTTCAACTTTCTGCTCCGGTTGAGTAGAGTGTAGCCGTCAAACCTGGAATCAGTAGCACTCAGGTGAGAAGAACGGGAAGCAGATATACCCAGTCCGCTGGCAGTGTCCTACGGGGACCAGCCTATCTGGCGGCCACGCCTGAATGTTTGCAACCACGGCCGAGCTAGCCAGGCGCAATTGTGCAGCAATGCAAACTGCATAACCTGGCCAAATTGCACGGGTGTACAAGAAACCACGGGGGATTTACAAGGAGATGTTCACCCGGAACTGCCGGAGGCCTGCCGGCAGCAAGATTCCGGAATTCTTCCTGAGAAGCCTTGAAAGCAGTGAAACGCTCCTATATTGCAATAACTCAGAACCTCATTCTGAGTGTTCCCGGCAGAGGTCAATCGGATGAACACAACCGTGGACTAATTAGAGCCAGATGTAGGCAGTGCCGTCCATTGTGCTGGATGGACAGTGGTGGAGTGCCAAACAACTGAGCTCTAGTTCTCAACACTTTCACAAAGTGCCCTAAGTTGAGGTTCAACTTACTGCCCCGGTTGAGTAGAGTGTAGCGGTCAAACCTGGAATCAGTAGCACTCAGGTGAGAAGAACGGGAAGCAGATATACCCAGTCCGCTGGCAGTGTCCTACGGGGACCAGCCTATCTGGCTGCCACGCCTGAATGTTTGCAACCGCTGCCGAGCTAGGCAGGCGCAATTGTGCAGCAATGCAAACTGCATAACCTGGCCAAATTTCACGGGTGTACAAGAAACCACGGGGGATTTACAAGGAGATGTTCACCCGGAACAGCCGGACGCCGGCGCGCAGCAAGATTCCGGAACTCTTCCTGAGAAGCCTTGAAAGCAGTGAAACGTTCCTATGTTGCAATAACTCAGAACCTCATTCTGAGTGTTCCCGGCAGAGGTCATTCGGCTGAACACAACCATGGACTAATTAGAGCCAGATGTAGGCAGTGCCGTCCATAGTGCTGGATGGAGAGTGGTGGCGTGCCAAACAACTGAGCTCTAGTTCTCAACACTTTCACAAAGTGCCATAAGTTGAGGTTCAACTTACTGCTCCGGTTGAGTAGAGTGTAGCCGTGAAAGCTGGAATAATTAGCACTCAGGTGCGAAGAACGGGAAGCAGATATACCCAGTCCGCTGGCAGTGTCCTAAGGGGACCACCCTATCTGGCGGCCACGCCTGAATGTTTGCAACCGCGGCCGAGCTAGCCAGGCGCAATTGTGCAGCAATGCAAACAGCATAACCTGGCCAAATTTCACGGGTTTACAAGAAACCAAGGGGGATTTACAAGGAGATGTTCACTGGGAACAGCCGGACGCCGGCGGGCAGCAATATTCCGGAACTCTTCCTGAGAAGCCTTGAAAGCACTGAAACGCTCCTATGTTGCAATAACTCAGAACCTCATTCTGAGTGTTCCCGGCAGAGGTCATTCGGCTGAACACAACCGTCTACTAATTAGAGCCAGATGTAGGCAGTGCCGTCCATAGTGCTGGATGGACAGTGGTGGCGTGCCAAACAACTGAGCTCTAGTTCTCAACACTTTCACAAAGTGCCATAAGTTGAGTTTCAACTTACTGCTCAGGTTGCGTAGAGTGTAGCCATCAAAGCTGGAATCAGTAGCATTCAGGTGAGAAGAACGGGAAGCAGATATACACATTCCGCTGGCAGTGTCCTACGGGGACCAGTCTATCTTGCTGCCACGCCTGAATGTTTGCAACCGCGGCCGAGCTAGGCAGCCGCAATTGTGCAGCAATGCAAACTGCATAACCTGGGCAAATTTCACCGGTGCACAAGAAACCACGGGGGATTTACAAGGAAATGTTCACCCGCAACTGCCGGAGGCCTGCCCGCAGCAAGATTCCGGAATTCTTCCTGAGAAGCCTTGAAAGCAGTGAAACGCTCCTATGTTTCAATAACTCAGAACCTCATTCTGAGTGTTCCCGGCAGAGGTCATTCGGCTGAACACAACCGTCGACTAATTAGATCCAGATGTAGGCAGTGCCGTCCATAGTGCTAAATGGACAGTGGTGGCGTGCCAAACAACTGAGCTCTAGTTCTCATCACTTTCACAAAGTGCCATAAGTTGAAGTTCAATTTACTGCTCCGGTTGAGTAGAGTGTAGCGATCAAACCTGGAATCAGTAGCAATCAGGTGAGAAGAACGGGAAGCAGATATACCCAGTCCGTTGGCAGTGTCCTACGGGGACCAGCCTATCTAGCTGCCACGCTTGAATGTTTGCAACCGCGTACGAGCTAGGCAGGCACAATTGTGCAGCAATGCAAACTGCATAACCTGGCCAAATTTCACGGGTGTACAAGAAACCACGGGGGATTTACAAGGAGATGTTCACCGGAAATGTCGGAGGCCTGGGGGCAGCAAGATTCCGGAATTCTTCCTGAGAAGCCTTGAAAGCAGTGAAACGCTCCTATGTTGCAATAACTCAGAACCTCATTCTGAGTGTTCCCGGCAGAGGTCATTCAGCTGAACACAAACGTGGACTAATTAGAGCCAGATGTCGGCAGTGCCATCCATAGTTCTGGATGGACAGTGGTGGCGTGCCAAACAACTGAGCTCTAGTTCTCAACAGTTTCACAAAGTGCCCTAAGTTGAGGTTCAACTTACTGCTCCGGTTGAGTAGAGTGTAGCCGTCAAACCTGGAATCAGTATAACTCAGGTGAGAAGAACGGGAAGCAGATATACCCAGTCCGCTGGCAGTGTCCTACGGGGACTAGCCTATCCGGCTGCCATGCCTGAATGTTTGCAACCGCGGCCGAGCTAGGCAGGCGCAATTGTGCAGCAATGCAAACTGCATAACCTGGCCAAATTTCACGGGTGTACAAGAAACCACGGGGGATTTACAAGGAGATGTTCACCCGGAAGTGCCGGAGGCCTGCCGGCAGCAAGATTCCGGAATTCTTCCTGAGAAGCCTTGAAAGCAGTGAAACGCTCCTATGTTGCAATAACTCAGAACCTCATTCTGAGTATTGTCTGCAGAGGTCATTCGGCTGAACACAACCTTGGACTAATTAGAGCCAGATGTAGGCCGTGCCGTCCATAGTGCTGGATGGACAGTGGTGGCGTGCCAAACAACTGAGCTCTAGTTCTCATCACTTTCACAAAGTGCCATAAGTTGAGGTTCAACTTACTGCTCCGGTTGAGTAGAGTGTAGCCGTCAAAGCTGGAATCAGTAGTACTCAGGTGAGAAGAACGTGAAGCAGATGTACCGAGTCCGCTGGCAGTGTCCTACGGGGACCAGCCTATCTGGCTGCCACTCCTGAATGTTTGCAACCGCGGCCGAGCTAGGCAGGCGCAATTGTGCAGCAATGCAAACTGCTTAACCTGGTCAAATTTCACGGGTGTACAAGAAACCACGGGGGATTTACAAGGAGATATTCACCCGGAACTGCCTGAGGCCTGCCGGCAGCAAGATTCCAGAATTCTTCCTGAGAAGCCTTGAAAGCAGTGAAACGCTCCTATGTTGCAATAACTCAGAACCTCATTCTGAGTGTTCCCTGCAGAGGTCATTCGGCTGAACACAACGGTAGACTAATTAGAGCCAGATGTAGGCAGTTCAGTCCATAGTGCTGGATGGACAGTGGTGGCGTGCCAAACAACTGAGCTCTAGTTCTCAACAGTTTCACAAAGTGCCCTAAGTTGAGGTTCAACTTACGGCTCTGGTTGAGTAGAGTGTAGCCGTCAAAGCTGGAATCAGTAGCACTCAGGTGAGAAGAACGGGAAGCAGATATACCCATTCAATTGGCAGTGTCCTACGGGGACCAGCCTATCTGGCTGCCACGCCTGAATGTTTGCAACCCCGGCCGAGCTTGGCAGGCGCAATTGTGCTGGAATGCAAACTGCATAACCTGGCCAAATTTCACGGATGTACAAGAAACCACGGGGGATTTACAAGGAGATGTTCACCCGGAAGAGCCGGAGGCCTGCCGGCTGCAAGATTCTGGAATTCGTCTTGAGAGGCCTTGAAAGCAGTGAAACGCTCCTATGTTGCAATAACTCAGAACCTCATTCTGAGTGTTCCCGGCAGAGGTCATTCGGCTGAACACAACCCTGGACTAATTAGAGCCAGATGTAGGCAGTGCCGTCCATAGTGCTTGATGGACAGTGGTGGCGTGCCAAACAACTGAGCTCTAGTTCTCATCACTTTCACAAAGTGCCATAAGTTGAAGTTCAACTTACTGCTCCGGTTGAGTAGAGTGTAGTGGTCAAAGCTGGAATCAGTAGCACTCAGGTGAGAAGAACGGGAAGCAGATATACCCAGTCCGCTGGCACTGTCCTACGGGGACCAGCCTATCTGGCTGCCACGCCTGAGTTTTTGCAACCGCGTCCGAGCTAGGCAGGCGCAATTGTGCAGCAATGCAAACTGCATAACCTCGCCAAATTTCACGGATGTACAAGAAACCACGGGGGATTTACAAGGAGATGTTCACCCGGAACAGACGGAGGCCAGCCGACAGCAAGATTCCGGAATTCTTCCTGAGAAGCCTTGAAAGCAGTGAAACGCTCCTATGTTGCAATAATTCAGAACCCCATTCTTAGTGTTCCCGGCAGAGGTCATTCAGCTGAACACAACCGTGGACTAATTAGAGCCAGATGTAGGCAGTGCCATCCATAGTGCTGGATGGACAGTGGTGGCGTGCCAAACAACTGAGCTCTAGTTCTCAACAGTCTCACAAAGTGCCCTAAGTTGAGGTTCAACTTACTGCTCCGGTTGAGTAGAGTGCAGCCGTCAAAGCTGGAATCAGTAGCACTCAGGTGAGAAGAACGTGAAGCAGATATAGCCAGTCCGCTGGCAGTGTCCTACGGGGACTAGCCTATCTGGCTGCCACGCCTGAATGTTTGCAAGCGTGGCCGAGCTAAGCAGGCGGAATTGTGCAGCAATGCAAACTGTATAACCTGGCCAAATTTCACGGGTGTACAAGAAACCATGGGGGATTTACAAGGAGATGTTCACCCGGAACATCCGGAGGTCTGCCGGCAGCAAGATTCCGTAATTCTTCCTGAGAAGCCTTGAGAGCAGTGAAACGCTCCTATGTTGCAATAACTCAGAACCTCATTCTGAGTGTTCCCGGCAGAGGTCATTCGGCTGAACACAACCGTGGACTAATTAGAGCCAGATGTAGGCAGTGCCGTCCATAGTGCTGGATGGACAGTGGTGGCATGCCAAACAACTGAGCTCTAGTTCTCATCACTTTCACAAAGTGCCATAAGTTGAAGTTCAACTTACTGCTCCGGTTGAGTACAGTGTAGGGGTCAAACCTGGAATCAGTAGCACTCAGGTGAGAAGAACGTGAAGCAGATATACCCAGTCAGCTGGCAGTGTCCTACGGGGACCAGCCTATCTGGCTGCCACGCCTGAATGTTTGCAACCGCGTCCGAGCTATGCAGGCGCAATTGTGCAGCAATGCAAACTGCATAACATGGCCAAATTTCACGGGTGTACAAGAAACCACGGAAGATTTACAAGCAGATGTTCACCAGGAACTGCCGGAGGCCTGCCGGCAGCAAGATTCCGGAATTCTTCCTGAGAAGCCTTGAAAGCAGTGAAACGCTCCTATGTTGCAATAACTCAGAACCTCATTCTGAGTGTTCCCGGCAGAGGTCATTCGGCTGAACACAACCATGGACTAATTAGAGCCAGATGAAGGCAGTGCCGTCCATAGTGCTGGATGGAGAGTGGTGGCGTGCCAAACAACTGAGCTCTAGTTCTCAACACTTTCACAAAGTGCCATAAGTTGAGGTTCAACTTACTGCTCTGGTTGGGTAGAGTGTAGCGGTCAAACCTGGAATCAGTAGCACTCAGGTGAGAAGAACGGGAAGCAGATATACCCAGTCCATTGGCAGTGTCCTACGGGGACCAGCCTATCTGGCTGCACCACCTGAATGTTTGCAACCGCGGCCGAGCGAGGCAGGCGCAATTGTGCAGCAATGCAAACTGCATAACTTGGCCAAATTTCACGGATGTACAAGAAACCACGGGGGATTTACATGGAGATGTATATGTGGAACTGCCGGAGGCCTGCCGGCAGCAAGATTCCGGAATTCTTCCTGAGAAGCCTTGAAAGCAGTGAAACGCTCCTATGTTGCAATAACTCAGAACATCATTCTGGGTGTCCCCGGCAGAGGTCATTCGGCTGAACACAACCGTGGACTAATTAGAGCCAGATGTAGGCAGTGCCGTCCATTGTGCTGGATGGAGAGTGGTGGCGTGCCAAACAACTGAGCTATAGTTCTCAACAGTTTCACAAAGTGCCATAAGTAGAGGTTCAACTTACTGCTCCGATTGAGTAGAGTGTAGCCGTCAAAGCTGGAATCAGTAGCACTCATGTGAGAAGAACAGGAAGCAGATATACCCAGTCCGCTGGCAGTGTCCTACGGGGACCAGCCTATCTGGCTGCCACGCCTGAATGTTTGCAACCGCGGCCGAGGTAGGCAGGCGCAGTTGTGCAGCAATGCAAACTGCATAACCTGGCCAAATTTCACGGATGTACAAGAAACCACGGGGGATTCACAAGGAGATGTTCACCCGGAAGAGCCGGAGGCCTGTCGTCAGCAAGATTCCGGAATTCTTCCTGAGAAGCCTTGAAAGCAGTGAAACGCTCCTATGTTGCAATAACTCCGAACCTCATTCTGAGTGTTCCCCGCAGTGGTCATTTTCTGAACACAACCATGGACTAATTAGAGCCAGATGTAGGCAGTGCCGTCCATAGTGCTGGATGGACAGTGGTGGCGTGCCAAACAACTGAGCTCTAGTTCTCAACAGTTTCACAAAGTGCCCTAAGTTGAGGTTCAACTTACGGCTCCGGTTGAGTAGAGTGTAGCCCTCAAAGCTGGAATCAGTAGCACTCAGGTGAGAAGAACGGGACGCAGATATACCCAGTCAATTGGCAGTGTCCTACGGGGACCAGCCTATCTGGCTGCCACGCCTGAATGTTTGCAACCGCGGCCGAGCTAGGCAGGCACAATTGTGCAGCAATGAAAACTGCATAACCTGGCCAAATATCACGGGTGAACAAGAAACCACGGGGGATTTATAAGGAGATGTTCACCCGGAACTGCCAGAGGCCTGCCGGCAGTAAGATTCCGGAATTCTTCCTGAGAAGCCTTGAAAGCAGTGAAACGCTCCTATGTTGCAATAACTCAGAACATCATTCTGAGTGTCCCCGGCCGAGGTCATTCGGCTGAACACAACCGTGGACTGAATAGAGCCAGATGTAGGCAGTGCCGTCCACAGTGCTGGATGGACAGTGGTGGCGTGCCAAACAACTGAGCTCTAGTTCTCAACAGTTTCACAAAGTGCCATAAGTAGAGGTTAAACTTACTGCTAAGGTTGAGTAGAGTGTAGCCGTCAAGGCTGGAATCAGTAGCACTCAGTTGAGAAGAACGGGAAGCAGATATACCCAGTCCGCTGGCAGTTTCCTACGGGGACTAGCCTATCTGGCTGCCACGCCTGAGTTTTTGCAACCGCGATCGAGCTAGGCAGGCACAATTGTGCAGCAATTCAAACTGCATAACCTGGCCAAATTTCACGCGTGTACAAGAAACCACGGGGGATTTACAAGGAGATGTTTACCCGGAACTGCCGGAGGCCTGCCGGCAGCAAGATCCGGAATTCTTCCTGAGAAGCCTTGAAAGCAGTGAAACGCTCCTATGTTGAAATTACTTAGAACCTCATTCTGAGTGTTCCCGGCAGAGGTCATTCGGCTGAACACAACCGTGGACTAATTAGAGCCAGATGTAGGCAGTGCCGTCCATAGTGCTGGATGGACAGTGGTGGTGTGCCAAACAACTGAGCTCTAGTTCTCATCACTTTCACAAAGTGCCATAAGTTGAGGTTCAACTTACTGCTCCGGTTGAGTAGAGTGTAGCGGTCAAACCTGGAATCAGTAGCACTCAGGTGAGAAGAACGGGAAGCAGATATACCCAGTCCTCTGGCAGTTTCCTACGGGGACTAGCCTATCTGGCTGCCACGCCTGAGTTTTTGCAACCGCGATCGAGCTAGGCAGGCGCAATTGTGCAGCAATGCAAACTGCATAACCTGGCCAAATTTCACGGATGTACAAGAAACCACGGGGGATTTACAAGGAGATGTTCACCCGGAACTGCCAGAGGCCTGCCGGCAGCAAGATTCCGGAATTCTTCCTGAGAAGCCTTGAAAGCAGTGAAACGTTCCTATATTGCAATAACTCAGAACCTCATTCTGAGTGTTCCCGGCAGAGGTCATTCTTCTGAACACAACCGTGGACTAATTAGAGCCCGATGTAGGCAGTGCCGTCCATAGTGCTGGATGGCCAGTGGTGGCGTGCCAAACAACTGAGCTCTAGTTCTCATCACTTTCACAAAGTGCCATAAGTTGAGGTTCAACTTACTGCTCAGGTTGCGTAGAGTGTAACCGTCAAAGCTGGAATCAGTTGCACTCAGGTGAGAAGAAGGGGAAGCAGATATACCCAGTCCGCTGGCAGTGTCCTACGGGGACCAGCCTATCTGGCTGCCACGCCTGAATGTTTGCAACCGCGGCCGAGCTAGGCAGGCGGAATTGTGCAGCAATGCAAACTGCATAATCTGGCCAAATTTCACGGATGTACAAGAAACCACGGGGGATTTGCAAGGAGATGTTCACCCGGAACTGCCAGAGGCCTGCCGGCAGCAATATTCCGGAATTCTTCCTGAGAAGCCTTGAAAGCAGTGAAACGCTCCTATGTTGCAATAACTCAGAACCTCATTCTGAGTGTTCCCGGCAGAGGTCATTCGGCTGAACACAACCATGGACTAATTAGAGCCAGATGTAGGCAGTGCCGTCCATTGTGCTGGATGGACAGTGGTGGAGTGCCAAACAACTGAGCTCTAGTTCTCATCACTTTCACAAAATGCCATAAGTTGAGGTTCAACTTACTGCTCCGGTTGAGTAGAGTGTAGCGGTCAAACCTGGAATCAGTAGCACTCAGGTGAGAAGAACGGGAAGCAGATATACCCAGTCCGCTGGCAGTGTCCTACGGGGACCAGCCTATCTGGCTGCCACGCCTGAATGTTTGCAACCGCGGCCGAGCTAGGCAGGCGCAATTGTGCAGCAATGCAAACTGCATAACCTGGCCAAATTTCACGGGTGTACAAGAAACCGAGGGGGATTTACAAGGAGATGTTCACCCGGAACAGCCGGAAGCCGGCGGGCAGCAAGATTGCGGAACTCTTCCTGAGAAGCCTTGAAAGCAATGAAACGCTCCTATGTTGCAATAACTCAGAACCTCATTCTGAGTGTTCCCGGCAGAGGTCATTCGGCTGAACACAACCGTGGACTAATTAGAGCCAGATGTAGGCAGTGCCGTCCATAGTGCTGGATGGACAGTGGTGGAGTGCCAAACAACTGAGCTCTAGTTCTCAACAGTTTCACAAAGTGCCCTAAGTTGAGGTTCAACTTACTGCTCCGGTTGAGTAGAGTGTAGCGGTCAAAGCTGGAATCAGTAGCACTCAGGTGAGAAGAACGGGAAGCAGATATACCCATTCCGCTGGCAGTGTCCTACAAGGACTAGCCTATCTTGCAGCCACGCCTGAATGTTTGCAACCGCGGCCGAGCTAGGCAGGCGCAATTGTGCAGCAATGCAAACTGCATAACCTGGGCAAATTTCACGGGTGTACGAGAAACCATGGGGGATTTACAAGGATATGTTCACCCGGAACTGCCAGAGGCCTGCCGGCAGCAAGATTCCGGAATTCTTCCTGAGAAGCCTTGAAAGCAGTGAAACGCTCCTATGTTGCAATAACTCAGAACCTCATTCTGAGTGTTCCCGGCAGAGGTCATTCTGCTGAACACAACCGTCAACTAATTAGAGCCAGATGTAGGCAGTGCCGTCCACAGTGCTGGATGGACAGTGGTGGCGTGCCAAACAACTGAGCTCTAGTTCTCATCACTTCCATAAAGTGCCATAAGTTGAAGTTCAACTTACTGCTCCGGTTGAGTACAGTGTAGGGGTCAAACCTGGAATCAGTAGCACTCAGGTGAGAAGAACGGGAACCAGATATACCCAGTCCGCTGGCAGTGTCCTACGGGGACCAGCCTATCTGGCTGCCACGCCTGAATGTTTGCAACCGCGGCCGAGCTAGGCAGGCGCAAGTGTGCAGCAATGCAAACTGCATAACCTGTCCAAATTTCACGGGTGTACAAGAAACCACGGGGGATTTACAAGGAGATGTTCACCCGGAAGAGCCGGACACCAGCGGGCAGCAATATTCCGGAACTCTTCCTGAGAAGCCTTGGAAGCAGTGAAACGCTCCTATGTTGCAATAACTCAGAATCTCATTCTGAGAATTGCCTGCAGAGGTCATTCGGCTGAACACAACCTTGGACTAATTAGAGCCAGATGTAGGCAGTGCCGTCCATAGTGCTGGATGGACAGTGGTGGCGTGCCAAACAACTGAGCTCTAGTTCTCATCACTTTCACAAAGTGCCATAAGTTGAGGTTCAACTTACTGCTCCGGTTGAGTAGAGTGTAGCCGTCAAAGCTGGAATCAGTAGTACTCAGGTGAGAAGAACGTGAAGCAGATATACCGAGTCCGCTGGCAGTGTCCTACGGGGACCAGCCTATCTGGCTGCCACTCCTGAATGTTTGCAACCACGGCCGAGCTAGGCAGGCGCAATTGTGCAGCAATGCAAACTGCTTAACCTGGTCAAATTTCACGGGTGTACAAGAAACCACGGGGGATTTACAAGGAGATGTTCACCCGGAACTGCCTGAGGCCTGCCGGCAGCAAGATTCCAAATTTCATCCTGAGAAGCCTTGAAAGCAGTGAAACGCTCCTATGTTGCAATAACTCAGAACCTCATTCTGAGTGTTCCCGGCAGAGGTCATTCGGCTGAACACAACCGTGGACTAATTAGAGCCAGATGTAAGCAGTGCCGTCCATAGTGCTGGATGGACATTGGTGGCGTGCCAAACAACTGAGCTCTAGTTCTCATCACTTTCACAAAGTGCCATAAGTTGAGGTTCAACTTACTGCTCCGGTTGAGTAGAGTGTAGCGGTCAAACCTGGAATCAGTAGCACTCAGGTGAGAAGAACGGGAAGCAGATATACCCAGTCCGCTGGCGGTGTCCTCCAGGGACCAGCCTATCTGGCTGCCACGCCTGAATGTTTGCAACCACGGCCGAGCTGGGCGGGCGCAATTGTGCAGCAATGCAAACTGCATAACCTGGCCAAATTTCACGGGTGTACAAGGAACCGCCGGTGATTTACAAGGAGATGTTCACCCGGAACAGCCAGAGGCCTGCCGGCAGCAAGATTCCAGAATTCTTCCTGAGAAGCCTTGAAAGCAGTGAAACGCTCCTATGTTGCAATAACTCAGAACCTCATTCTGAGTGTTCCCTGTAGAGTTCATTCGGCTGAACACAACGGTAGACTAATTAGAGCCAGATGTAGGCAGTGTAGTCCATAGTGCTGGATGGAGAGTGGTGGCGTGCCAAACAACTGAGCTCTAGTTCTCAACAGTTTCACAAAGTGCCCTAAGTTGAGGTTCAACTTACGGCTCCGGTTGAGTAGAGTGTAGCCGTCAAAGCTGGAATCAGTAGCACTCAGGTGAGAAGAACGGGAAGCAGATATACCCAGTCAATTGGCAGTGTCCTACGGGGACCAGCCTATCTGGCTGCCACGCCTGAATGTTTGCAACCCCGGCCGAGCTTGGCAGGCGCAATTGTGCTGGAATGCAAACTGCATAACCTGGCCAAATTTCACGGATGTACAAGAAACCACGGGGGATTTACAAGGAGATGTTCACCCGGAAGAGCCGGAGGCCTGCCGGCTGCAAGATTCTGGAATTCGTCTTGAGAGGCCTTGAAAGCAGTGAAACGCTCCTATGTTGCAATAACTCAGAACCTCATTCTGAGTGTTCCCGGCAGAGGTCATTCGGCTGAACACAACCCTGGACTAATTAGAGCCAGATGTAGGCAGTGCCGTCCATAGTGCTTGATGGACAGTGGTGGCGTGCCAAACAACTGAGCTCTAGTTCTCATCACTTTCACAAAGTGCCATAAGTTGAAGTTCAACTTACTGCTCCGGTTGAGTAGAGTGTAGTGGTCAAAGCTGGAATCAGTAGCACTCAGGTGAGAAGAACGGGAAGCAGATATACCCAGTCCGCTGGCAGTGTCCTACGGGGACCAGCCTATCTGGCTGCCACGCCTGAGTTTTTGCAACCGCGTCCGAGCTAGGCAGGCGCAATTGTGCAGCAATGCAAACTGCATAACCTCGCCAAATTTCACGGATGTACAAGAAACCACGGGGGATTTACAAGGAGATGTTCACCCGGAACAGACGGAGGCCAGCCGACAGCAAGATTCCGGAATTCTTCCTGAGAAGCCTTGAAAGCAGTGAAACGCTCCTATGTTGCAATAATTCAGAACCCCATTCTTAGTGTTCCCGGCAGAGGTCATTCAGCTGAACACAACCGTGGACTAATTAGAGCCAGATGTAGGCAGTGCCATCCATAGTGCTGGATGGACAGTGGTGGCGTGCCAAACAACTGAGCTCTAGTTCTCAACAGTCTCACAAAGTGCCCTAAGTTGAGGTTCAACTTACTGCTCCGGTTGAGTAGAGTGCAGCCGTCAAAGCTGGAATCAGTAGCACTCAGGTGAGAAGAACGTGAAGCAGATATAGCCAGTCCGCTGGCAGTGTCCTACGGGGACTAGCCTATCTGGCTGCCACGCCTGAATGTTTGCAAGCGTGGCCGAGCTAAGCAGGCGGAATTGTGCAGCAATGCAAACTGTATAACCTGGCCAAATTTCACGGGTGTACAAGAAACCATGGGGGATTTACAAGGAGATGTTCACCCGGAACATCCGGAGGTCTGCCGGCAGCAAGATTCCGTAATTCTTCCTGAGAAGCCTTGAGAGCAGTGAAACGCTCCTATGTTGCAATAACTCAGAACCTCATTCTGAGTGTTCCCGGCAGAGGTCATTCGGCTGAACACAACCGTGGACTAATTAGAGCCAGATGTAGGCAGTGCCGTCCATAGTGCTGGATGGACAGTGGTGGCATGCCAAACAACTGAGCTCTAGTTCTCATCACTTTCACAAAGTGCCATAAGTTGAAGTTCAACTTACTGCTCCGGTTGAGTACAGTGTAGGGGTCAAACCTGGAATCAGTAGCACTCAGGTGAGAAGAACGTGAAGCAGATATACCCAGTCAGCTGGCAGTGTCCTACGGGGACCAGCCTATCTGGCTGCCACGCCTGAATGTTTGCAACCGCGTCCGAGCTATGCAGGCGCAATTGTGCAGCAATGCAAACTGCATAACATGGCCAAATTTCACGGGTGTACAAGAAACCACGGAAGATTTACAAGCAGATGTTCACCAGGAACTGCCGGAGGCCTGCCGGCAGCAAGATTCCGGAATTCTTCCTGAGAAGCCTTGAAAGCAGTGAAACGCTCCTATGTTGCAATAACTCAGAACCTCATTCTGAGTGTTCCCGGCAGAGGTCATTCGGCTGAACACAACCATGGACTAATTAGAGCCAGATGAAGGCAGTGCCGTCCATAGTGCTGGATGGAGAGTGGTGGCGTGCCAAACAACTGAGCTCTAGTTCTCAACACTTTCACAAAGTGCCATAAGTTGAGGTTCAACTTACTGCTCTGGTTGGGTAGAGTGTAGCGGTCAAACCTGGAATCAGTAGCACTCAGGTGAGAAGAACGGGAAGCAGATATACCCAGTCCATTGGCAGTGTCCTACGGGGACCAGCCTATCTGGCTGCACCACCTGAATGTTTGCAACCGCGGCCGAGCGAGGCAGGCGCAATTGTGCAGCAATGCAAACTGCATAACTTGGCCAAATTTCACGGATGTACAAGAAACCACGGGGGATTTACATGGAGATGTATATGTGGAACTGCCGGAGGCCTGCCGGCAGCAAGATTCCGGAATTCTTCCTGAGAAGCCTTGAAAGCAGTGAAACGCTCCTATGTTGCAATAACTCAGAACATCATTCTGGGTGTCCCCGGCAGAGGTCATTCGGCTGAACACAACCGTGGACTAATTAGAGCCAGATGTAGGCAGTGCCGTCCATTGTGCTGGATGGAGAGTGGTGGCGTGCCAAACAACTGAGCTATAGTTCTCAACAGTTTCACAAAGTGCCATAAGTAGAGGTTCAACTTACTGCTCCGATTGAGTAGAGTGTAGCCGTCAAAGCTGGAATCAGTAGCACTCATGTGAGAAGAACAGGAAGCAGATATACCCAGTCCGCTGGCAGTGTCCTACGGGGACCAGCCTATCTGGCTGCCACGCCTGAATGTTTGCAACCGCGGCCGAGGTAGGCAGGCGCAGTTGTGCAGCAATGCAAACTGCATAACCTGGCCAAATTTCACGGATGTACAAGAAACCACGGGGGATTCACAAGGAGATGTTCACCCGGAAGAGCCGGAGGCCTGTCGTCAGCAAGATTCCGGAATTCTTCCTGAGAAGCCTTGAAAGCAGTGAAACGCTCCTATGTTGCAATAACTCCGAACCTCATTCTGAGTGTTCCCGGCAGTGGTCATTTTCTGAACACAACCATGGACTAATTAGAGCCAGATGTAGGCAGTGCCGTCCATAGTGCTAGATGGACAGTGGTGGCGTGCCAAACAACTGAGCTCTAGTTCTCAACAGTTTCACAAAGTGCCCTAAGTTGAGGTTCAACTTACGGCTCCGGTTGAGTAGAGTGTAGCCCTCAAAGCTGGAATCAGTAGCACTCAGGTGAGAAGAACGGGACGCAGATATACCCAGTCAATTGGCAGTGTCCTACGGGGACCAGCCTATCTGGCTGCCACGCCTGAATGTTTGCAACCGCGGCCGAGCTAGGCAGGCACAATTGTGCAGCAATGAAAACTGCATAACCTGGCCAAATATCACTGGTGAACAAGAAACCACGGGGGATTTATAAGGAGATGTTCACCCGGAACTGCCAGAGGCCTGCCGGCAGTAAGATTCCGGAATTCTTCCTGAGAAGCCTTGAAAGCAGTGAAACGCTCCTATGTTGCAATAACTCAGAACATCATTCTGAGTGTCCCCGGCCGAGGTCATTCGGCTGAACACAACCGTGGACTGAATAGAGCCAGATGTAGGCAGTGCCGTCCACAGTGCTGGATGGACAGTGGTGGCGTGCCAAACACCTGAGCTCTAGTTCTCAACAGTTTCACAAAGTGCCATAAGTAGAGGTTAAACTTACTGCTAAGGTTGAGTAGAGTGTAGCCGTCAAGGCTGGAATCAGTAGCACTCAGTTGAGAAGAACGGGAAGCAGATATACCCAGTCCGCTGGCAGTTTCCTACGGGGACTAGCCTATCTGGCTGCCACGCCTGAGTTTTTGCAACCGCGATCGAGCTAGGCAGGCACAATTGTGCAGCAATTCAAACTGCATAACCTGGCCAAATTTCACGCGTGTACAAGAAACCACGGGGGATTTACAAGGAGATGTTTACCCGGAACTGCCGGAGGCCTGCCGGCAGCAAGATCCGGAATTCTTCCTGAGAAGCCTTGAAAGCAGTGAAACGCTCCTATGTTGAAATTACTTAGAACCTCATTCTGAGTGTTCCCGGCAGAGGTCATTCGGCTGAACACAACCGTGGACTAATTAGAGCCAGATGTAGGCAGTGCCGTCCATAGTGCTGGATGGACAGTGGTGGTGTGCCAAACAACTGAGCTCTAGTTCTCATCACTTTCACAAAGTGCCATAAGTTGAGGTTCAACTTACTGCTCCGGTTGAGTAGAGTGTAGCGGTCAAACCTGGAATCAGTAGCACTCAGGTGAGAAGAACGGGAAGCAGATATACCCAGTCCTCTGGCAGTTTCCTACGGGGACTAGCCTATCTGGCTGCCACGCCTGAGTTTTTGCAACCGCGATCGAGCTAGGCAGGCGCAATTGTGCAGCAATGCAAACTGCATAACCTGGCCAAATTTCACGGATGTACAAGAAACCACGGGGGATTTACAAGGAGATGTTCACCCGGAACTGCCAGAGGCCTGCCGGCAGCAAGATTCCGGAATTCTTCCTGAGAAGCCTTGAAAGCAGTGAAACGTTCCTATATTGCAATAACTCAGAACCTCATTCTGAGTGTTCCCGGCAGAGGTCATTCTTCTGAACACAACCGTGGACTAATTAGAGCCCGATGTAGGCAGTGCCGTCCATAGTGCTGGATGGCCAGTGGTGGCGTGCCAAACAACTGAGCTCTAGTTCTCATCACTTTCACAAAGTGCCATAAGTTGAGGTTCAACTTACTGCTCAGGTTGCGTAGAGTGTAACCGTCAAAGCTGGAATCAGTTGCACTCAGGTGAGAAGAAGGGGAAGCAGATATACCCAGTCCGCTGGCAGTGTCCTACGGGGACCAGCCTATCTGGCTGCCACGCCTGAATGTTTGCAACCGCGGCCGAGCTAGGCAGGCGGAATTGTGCAGCAATGCAAACTGCATAATCTGGCCAAATTTCACGGATGTACAAGAAACCACGGGGGATTTGCAAGGAGATGTTCACCCGGAACTGCCAGAGGCCTGCCGGCAGCAATATTCCGGAATTCTTCCTGAGAAGCCTTGAAAGCAGTGAAACGCTCCTATGTTGCAATAACTCAGAACCTCATTCTGAGTGTTCCCGGCAGAGGTCATTCGGCTGAACACAACCATGGACTAATTAGAGCCAGATGTAGGCAGTGCCGTCCATTGTGCTGGATGGACAGTGGTGGAGTGCCAAACAACTGAGCTCTAGTTCTCATCACTTTCACAAAATGCCATAAGTTGAGGTTCAACTTACTGCTCCGGTTGAGTAGAGTGTAGTGGTCAAACCTGGAATCAGTAGCACTCAGGTGAGAAGAACGGGAAGCAGATATACCCAGTCCGCTGGCAGTGTCCTACGGGGACCAGCCTATCTGGCTGCCACGCCTGAATGTTTGCAACCGCGGCCGAGCTAGGCAGGCGCAATTGTGCAGCAATGCAAACTGCATAACCTGGCCAAATTTCACGGGTGTACAAGAAACCGAGGGGGATTTACAAGGAGATGTTCACCCGGAACAGCCGGAAGCCGGCGGGCAGCAAGATTGCGGAACTCTTCCTGAGAAGCCTTGAAAGCAATGAAACGCTCCTATGTTGCAATAACTCAGAACCTCATTCTGAGTGTTCCCGGCAGAGGTCATTCGGCTGAACACAACCGTGGACTAATTAGAGCCAGATGTAGGCAGTGCCGTCCATAGTGCTGGATGGACAGTGGTGGAGTGCCAAACAACTGAGCTCTAGTTCTCAACAGTTTCACAAAGTGCCCTAAGTTGAGGTTCAACTTACTGCTCCGGTTGAGTAGAGTGTAGCGGTCAAAGCTGGAATCAGTAGCACTCAGGTGAGAAGAACGGGAAGCAGATATACCCATTCCGCTGGCAGTGTCCTACAAGGACTAGCCTATCTTGCAGCCACGCCTGAATGTTTGCAACCGCGGCCGAGCTAGGCAGGCGCAATTGTGCAGCAATGCAAACTGCATAACCTGGGCAAATTTCACGGGTGTACGAGAAACCATGGGGGATTTACAAGGATATGTTCACCCGGAACTGCCAGAGGCCTGCCGGCAGCAAGATTCCGGAATTCTTCCTGAGAAGCCTTGAAAGCAGTGAAACGCTCCTATGTTGCAATAACTCAGAACCTCATTCTGAGTGTTCCCGGCAGAGGTCATTCTGCTGAACACAACCGTCAACTAATTAGAGCCAGATGTAGGCAGTGCCGTCCACAGTGCTGGATGGACAGTGGTGGCGTGCCAAACAACTGAGCTCTAGTTCTCATCACTTCCATAAAGTGCCATAAGTTGAAGTTCAACTTACTGCTCCGGTTGAGTACAGTGTAGGGGTCAAACCTGGAATCAGTAGCACTCAGGTGAGAAGAACAGGAACCAGATATACCCAGTCCGCTGGCAGTGTCCTACGGGGACCAGCCTATCTGGCTGCCACGCCTGAATGTTTGCAACCGCGGCCGAGCTAGGCAGGCGCAAGTGTGCAGCAATGCAAACTGCATAACCTGTCCAAATTTCACGGGTGTACAAGAAACCACGGGGGATTTACAAGGAGATGTTCACCCGGAAGAGCCGGACACCAGCGGGCAGCAATATTCCGGAACTCTTCCTGAGAAGCCTTGGAAGCAGTGAAACGCTCCTATGTTGCAATAACTCAGAATCTCATTCTGAGAATTGCCTGCAGAGGTCATTCGGCTGAACACAACCTTGGACTAATTAGAGCCAGATGTAGGCAGTGCCGTCCATAGTGCTGGATGGACAGTGGTGGCGTGCCAAACAACTGAGCTCTAGTTCTCATCACTTTCACAAAGTGCCATAAGTTGAGGTTCAACTTACTGCTCCGGTTGAGTAGAGTGTAGCCGTCAAAGCTGGAATCAGTAGTACTCAGGTGAGAAGAACGTGAAGCAGATATACCGAGTCCGCTGGCAGTGTCCTACGGGGACCAGCCTATCTGGCTGCCACTCCTGAATGTTTGCAACCACGGCCGAGCTAGGCAGGCGCAATTGTGCAGCAATGCAAACTGCTTAACCTGGTCAAATTTCACGGGTGTACAAGAAACCACGGGGGATTTACAAGGAGATGTTCACCCGGAACTGCCTGAGGCCTGCCGGCAGCAAGATTCCAAATTTCATCCTGAGAAGCCTTGAAAGCAGTGAAACGCTCCTATGTTGCAATAACTCAGAACCTCATTCTGAGTGTTCCCGGCAGAGGTCATTCGGCTGAACACAACCGTGGACTAATTAGAGCCAGATGTAAGCAGTGCCGTCCATAGTGCTGGATGGACATTGGTGGCGTGCCAAACAACTGAGCTCTAGTTCTCATCACTTTCACAAAGTGCCATAAGTTGAGGTTCAACTTACTGCTCCGGTTGAGTAGAGTGTAGCGGTCAAACCTGGAATCAGTAGCACTCAGGTGAGAAGAACGGGAAGCAGATATACCCAGTCCGCTGGCGGTGTCCTCCAGGGACCAGCCTATCTGGCTGCCACGCCTGAATGTTTGCAACCACGGCCGAGCTGGGCGGGCGCAATTGTGCAGCAATGCAAACTGCATAACCTGGCCAAATTTCACGGGTGTACAAGGAACCGCCGGTGATTTACAAGGAGATGTTCACCCGGAACAGCCAGAGGCCTGCCGGCAGCAAGATTCCAGAATTCTTCCTGAGAAGCCTTGAAAGCAGTGAAACGCTCCTATGTTGCAATAACTCAGAACCTCATTCTGAGTGTTCCCTGTAGAGTTCATTCGGCTGAACACAACGGTAGACTAATTAGAGCCAGATGTAGGCAGTGTAGTCCATAGTGCTGGATGGAGAGTGGTGGCGTGCCAAACAACTGAGCTCTAGTTCTCAACAGTTTCACAAAGTGCCCTAAGTTGAGGTTCAACTTACGGCTCCGGTTGAGTAGAGTGTAGCCGTCAAAGCTGGAATCAGTAGCACTCAGGTGAGAAGAACGGGAAGCAGATATACCCAGTCAATTGGCAGTGTCCTACGGGGACCAGCCTATCCGGCTGCCACGACTGAATGTTTGCAACCGCGGCCGAGCTTGGCAGGCGCAATTGTGCAGGAATGCAAACTGCATAACCTGGCCAAATTTCACGGATGTACAAGAAACCACGGGGGATTTACCAGGAGACGTTCACCCGGAACAGCCGGAGGCCTGCCGGCAGCAAGATTCTGGAATTCGTCTTGAGAGGCCTTGAAAGCAGTGAAACTCTCCTATGTTGCAATAACTCAGAACCTCATTCTGAGTGTTCCCGGCAGAGGTCATTCGGCTGAACACAACCGTGGAGTAATTAGAGCCAGATGTAGGCAGTGCCGTCCATAGTGCTGGATGGACAGTGGTGGCGTGCCAAACAACTGAGCTCTAGTTCTCAACAGTTTCACAAAGTGCCATAAGTAGAGGTTCAACTTACTGCCCCGATTGAGTAGAGTTTAGCCGTCAAAGCTGGAATCAGTAGCACTCAGGTGAGAAGAACGGGAAGCAGATATACCCAGTCCGCTGGCAGTGTCCTACGGGGACCAGCCTATCTGGCTGCCACGCCTGAATGTTTGCAACCGCGGCCGAGGTAAGCAGGCGCAATTGTGCAGCAATGCAAACTGCATAACCTGGCCAAATTTCACGGATGTACAAGAAACCACGGGGGATTTACAAGGAGATATTCACCCGGAAGAGCCGGAGGCCTGTCGGCAGCAAGATTCCGGAATTCTTCCTGAGAAGCGTTGAAAGAAGTGAAACGCTCCTATGTTGCAATAACTCAGAACCTCATTCTGAGTGTTTCCGGCAGTGGTCATTCGGCTGAACACAACCATGGACTAATTAGAGCCAGATGTAGGCAGTGCCGTCCATAGTGCTGGATGGAGAGTGGTGGCGTGCCAAACAACTGACCTCTAGTTCTCAACACTTTCACAAAGTGCCCTAAGTTGAGGTTCAACTTACGGCTCCGGTTGAGTAGAGTGTAGCGGTCAAAGCTGGAATCAGTAGCACTCAGGTGAGAAGAACGGGAAGCAGATATACCCAGTCCGCTGGCAGTGTCCTACGAGGACCAGCCTATCTGAGTGCCACGCCTGAATGTTTGCAAGCGCGGCCGAGCTAAGCAGGCGGAATTGTGCAGCAATGCAAACTGCATAAACTGGCCAAATTTCACGGGTGTACAAGAAATCACGGGGGATTTACAAGGAGATGTTCACCCGGAACAGCCAGAGGCCTGCCGGCAGCAAGATTCCAGAATTCTTCCTGAGAAGCCTTGAAAGCAGTGAAACGCTCCTATGTTGCAATAACTCAGAACCTCATTCTGAGTGTTCCCGGCAGAGGTCATTCGGCTGAACACAACCGTGGACTAATTAGAGCCAGATGTAGGCAGTGCAGTCCATAGTGCTGGATGGACAGTGGTGGCGTGCCAAACAACTGAGCTCTAGTTCTCAACAGTTTCACAAAGTGCCCTAAGTTGAGGTTCAACTTACGGATCCGGTTGAGTAGAGTGTAGCCGTCAAAGCTGGAATCAGTAGCACTCAGGTGAGAAGAACGTGAAGCAGATATAGCCAGTCCGCTGGCAGTGTCCTACGGGGACTAGCCTATCTGGCTGCCTCGCCTGAATGTTTGCAAGCGCGGCCGAGCTAAGCAGGCGGAATTGTGCAGCAATGCAAACTGTATAACCTGGCCAAATTTCACGGGTGTACAAGAAACCACGGGGGATTTACAAGATGTTCACCCGGAAGAGCCGGAGGCCTGCCGGCAGCAAGATTCCGGAATTCTTCCTGAGAAGCCTTGAGAGCAGTGAAACGCTCCTATGTTGCAATAACTCAGAACCTCATTCTGAGTGTTCCCGGCAGAGGTCATTCGGCTGAACACAACCGTGGAGTAATTAGAGCCAGATGTAGGCAGTGCCGTCCATAGTGCTGGATGGACAGTGGTGGCGTGCCAAACAACTGAGCTCTAGTTCTCATCACTTTTACAAAGTGCCATAAGTTGAAGTTCAACTTACTGCTCCGGTTGAGTACAGTGTAGCGGTCAAACCTGGAATCAGTAGCACTCAGGTGAGAAGAACGGGAAGCAGATATACCCAGTCCACTGGCAGTGTACTACGGGGACCAGCCTATGTGGCTGCCACGCCTGAATGTTTGCAAGCGCGTCCGAGCTATGCAGGCGCAATTGTGCAGCAATGCAAACTGCATAACATGGCCAAATTTCACGGGTGTACAAGAAACCACGGGGGATTTACAAGGAGATGTTCACCAGGAACTGCCGGAGGCCTGCCGGCAGCAAGATTCTGGAATTCGTCTTGAGAGGCCTTGAAAGCAGTGAAACGCTCCTATGTTGCAATAACTCAGAACCTCATTCTGAGTGTTCCCGGCAGAGGTCATTCGGCTGAACACAACCGTGGAGTAATTAGAGCCAGATGTAGGCAATGCCGTCCATAGTGCTGGATGGACAGTGGTGGCGTGCCAAACAACTGAGCTCTAGTTCTCATCACTTTCACAAAGTGCCATAAGTTGAGGTTCAACTTACTGCTCCGGTTGAGTAGAGTGTAGCGGTCAAAGCTTGAATCAGTAGTACTCAGGTGAGAAGAACGGGAAGCAGATATACCCAGTCCGCTGGCAGTGTCCTACGGGGACCAGCCTATCTGGCTTCCACGCCTGAATGTTTGCAACCGTGGTCGAGCTAGGCAGGCGCAATTGTGCAGCAATGCAAACTGCATAACCTGGCCAAATTTCACGGGTGTACAAGAAACCACGGGGGATTTACAAGGAGATGTTCACCCGGAACAGCCGGACGCCGGCGGGCAGCAATATTCCGGAACTCTTCCTGAGAAGCCTTGAAAGCAGTGAAACGCTCCTATGTTGCAATAACTCAGAACCTCATTCTGAGTGTTCCCGGCACAGGTCATTCGGCTGAACACAACCGTGGACTAATTAGAGCCAGATGTAGGCAGTGCTGTCCATAGTGCTGGATGGACAGTGGTGGCGTGCCAAACAACTGAGCTCTAGTTCTCAACACTTTCACAAAGTGCCATAAGTTGAGGTTCAACTTACTGCTCCGGTTGAGTAGAGTGTAGCGGTCAAAGCTTGAATCAGTAGTACTCAGGTGAGAAGAACGGGAACCATATATACCCAGTCCGCTGGCAGTGTCCTACGGGGACCAGCCTATCTGGCTGCCACGCCTGAATGTTTGCAACCGCGGGCGAGCTAGGCAGGCGCAATTGTGCAGCAATGCAAACTGCATAACCTGGCCAAATTTCACGGATGTACAAGAAACCACGGGGGATTTACAAGGAGATGTTCACCCAGAAGAGCCGGAGGCCTGTCGTCAGCAAGATTCCGGAATTCTTCCTGAGAAGCCTTGAAAGCAGTGAAACGCTCCTATGTTGCAATAACTCAGAACCTCATTCTGAGTGTTCCCGGCAGAGGTCATTCGGCTGAACACAACCATGGACTAATTAGAGCCAGATGTAGGCATTGCCGCCCATAGTGCTGGATGGACAGTGGTGGCGTGCCAAACAACTGAGCTCTAGTTCTCAACAGTTTCACAAAGTGCCCTAAGTTGAGGTTCAACTTACGGCTCCGGTTGAGTAGAGTGTAGCAGTCAAAGCTGGAATCAGTAGCACTCAGGTGAGAAGAACGGGAAGCAGATATACCCAGTCCGCTGGCAGTGTCCTATGAGGACCAGCCTATCTGGCTGCCACGCCTGAATGTTGTCAAGAGCGGCCGAGCTAAGCAGGCAGAATTGTGCAGCAATGCAAACTGCATAACCTGGCCAAATTTCACGGGTGTACAAGAAACCACGGGGGATTTACAAGGAGATGTTCACCCGGAACAGCCGGAGGCCTGCCGGCAGCAAGATTCCAGAATTCTTCCTGAGAAGCCTTGAAAGCAGTGAAACGCTCCTATGTTGCAATAACTCAGAACCTCATTCTGAGTGTTCCCTGCAGAGGTCATTTGGCTGAACACAACCGTGGACTAATTAGAGCCAGATGTAGGCAGTGCAGTCCATAGTGCTGGATGGAGAGTGGTGGCGTGCCAAACAACTGAGCTCTAGTTCTCAACAGTTTCACAAAGTGCCCTAAGTTGAGGTTCAACTTACGGCTCCGGTTGAGTAGAGTGTAGCCGTCAAAGCTGGAATCAGTAGCACTCAGGTGAGAAGAACGGGAAGCAGATATACCCAGTCAATTGGCAGTGTCCTACGGGGACCAGCCTATCTGGCTGCCACGCCTGAATGTTTGCAACCGCGGCCGAGCTAGGCAGGCACAATTGTGCAGCAATGAAAACTGCATAACCTGGCCAAATATCACGGGTGAACAAGAAACCACGGGGGATTTACAAGGAGATGTTCACCCGGAACTGCCAGAGGCCTGCCGGCAGTAAGATTCCGGAATTCTTCCTGAGAAGCCTTGAAAGCAGTGAAACGCTCCTATGTTGCAATAACTCAGAACATCATTCTGAGTGTCCCCGGCCAAGTTCATTCGGCTGAACACAACCGTGGACTAAATAGAGCCAGATGTAGGCAGTGCCGTCCACAGTGCTGGATGGACAGTGGTGGCGTGCCAAACAACTGAGCTCTAGTTCTCAACAGTTTCACAAAGTGCCCTAAGTTGAGGTTCAACTTACGGCTCCGGTTTAGTAGAGTGTAGCGGTCAAAGCTGGAATCAGTAGCACTCAGGTGAGAAGAACGTGAAGCAGATATAGCCAGTCCGCTGGCAGTGTCCTACGGGGACTAGCCTATCTGGCTGCCACGCCTGAATGTTTGCAAGCGCGGCCGAGCTAAGCAGGCGGAATTGTGCAGCAATGCAAACTGCTTAACCTGGTCAAATTTCACGGGTGTACAAGAAACCACGGGGGATTTACAAGGAGATATTCACCCGGAACTGCCTGAGTCCTGCCGGCAGCAAGATTCCAGAATTCTTCCTGAGAAGCCTTGAAAGCAGTGAAACGCTACTATGTTGCAATAACTCAGAACCTCATTCTGAGTGTTCCCTGCAGAGGTCATTCGGCTGAACACAACGGTAGACTAATTAGAGCCAGATGTAGGCAGTGCAGTCCATAGTGCTGGATGGACAGTGGTGGCGTGCCAAACAACTGAGCTCTAGTTCTCAACAGTTTCACAAAGTGCCCTAAGTTGAGGTTCAACTTACGGCTCTGGTTGAGTAGAGTGTAGCCGTCAAAGCTGGAATCAGTAGCACTCAGGTGAGAAGAACGGGAAGCAGATATACCCAGTCAATTGGCAGTGTCCTACGGGGACCAGCCTATCTGGCTGCCACGCCTGAATGTTTGCAACCGCGGCCGAGCTTGGCAGGCGCAATTGTGCTGGAATGCAAACTGCATAACCTGGCCAAATTTCACGGATATACAAGAAACCACGGGGGATTTACAAGGAGATGTTCACCCGGAAGAGCCGGAGGCCTGCCGGCAGCAAGATTCCGGAATTCGTCTTGAGAGGCCTTGAAAGCAGTGAAACGCTCCTATGTTGCAATAACTCAAAACCTCATTCTGAGTGTTCCCGGCAGAGGTCATTCGGCTGAACACAACCCTGGACTAATTAGAGCCAGATGTAGGCAGTGCCGTCCATAGTGCTTGATGGACAGTGGTGGCGTGCCAAACAACTGAGCTCTAGTTCTCATCACTTTCACAAAGTGCCATAAGTTGAGGTTCAACTTACTGCTCCGGTTGAGGAGAGTGTAGTGGTCAAAGCTCGAATCAGTAGTACTCAGGTGAGAAGAACGGGAAGCAGATATACCCAGTCCGCTGGCACTGTCCTACGGGGACCAGCCTATCTGGCTGCCACGCCTGAGTTTTTGCAACCGCGTCCGAGCTAGGCAGGCGCAATTGTGCAGCAATGCAAACTGCATAACCTAGCCAAATTTCACGGATGTACAAGAAACCACGGTGGATTTACAAGGAGATGTTCACCCGGAACAGACGGAGGCCAGCCGACAGCAAGATTCCGGAATTCTTCCTGAGAAGCCTTGAAAGCAGTGAAACGCTCCTATGTTGCAATAATTCAGAAACCCATTCTTAGTGTTCCCGGCAGAGGTCATTCAGCTGAACACAACCGTGGACTAATTAGAGCCAGATGTAGGCAGTGCCATCCATAGTGCTGGATGGACAGTGGTGGCGTGCCAAACAACTGAGCTCTAGTTCTCAACAGTCTCACAAAGTGCCCTAAGTTGAGGTTCAACTTACTGCTCCGGTTGAGTAGAGTGCAGCCGTCAAAGCTGGAATCAGTAGCACTCAGGTGAGAAGAACGTGAAGCAGATATAGCCAGTCCGCTGGCAGTGTCCTACGGGGACTAGCCTATCTGGCTGCCACGCCTGAATGTTTGCAAGCGTGGCCGAGCTAAGCAGGCGGAATTGTGCAGCAATGCAAACTGCTTAACCTGGTCAAATTTCACGGGTGTACAAGAAACCACGGGGGATTTACAAGGAGATATTCACCCGGAACTGCCTGAGTCCTGCCGGCAGCAAGATTCCGTAATTCTTCCTGAGAAGCCTTGAGAGCAGTGAAACGCTCCTATGTTGCAATAACTCAGAACCTCATTCTGAGTGTTCCCGGCAGAGGTCATTCGGCTGAACACAACCGTGGAGTAATTAGAGCCAGATGTAGGCAGTGCCGTCCATAGTGCTGGATGGACAGTGGTGGCGTGCCAAACAACTGAGCTCTAGTTCTCATCACTTGTACAAAGTGCCATAAGTTGAAGTTCAACTTACTGCTCCGGTTGAGTACAGTGTAGCGGTCAAACCTGGAATCAGTAGCACTCATGTGAGAAGAACGGGAAGCAGATATACCCAGTCCACTGGCAGTGTACTACGGGGACCAGCCTATGTGGCTGCCACGCCTGAATGTTTGCAAGCGCGTCCGAGCTATGCAGGCGCAATTGTGCAGCAATGCAAACTGCATAACATGGCCAAATTTCACGGGTGTACAAGAAACCACGGGGGATTTACAAGGAGATGTTCAGCAGGAACTGCCGGAGGCCTGCCGGCAGCAAGATTCTGGAATTCGTCTTGAGAGGCCTTGAAAGCAGTGAAACGCTCCTATGTTGCAATAACTCAGAACCTCATTCTGAGTGTTCCCGGCAGAGGTCATTCGGCTGAACACAACCGTGGAGTAATTAGAGCCAGATGTAGGCAATGCCGTCCATAGTGCTGGATGGACAGTGGTGGCGTGCCAAACAACTGAGCTCTAGTTCTCATCACTTTCACAAAGTGCCATAAGTTGAGGTTCAACTTACTGCTCCGGTTGAGTAGAGTGTAGCGGTCAAAGCTTGAATCAGTAGTACTCAGGTGAGAAGAACGGGAAGCAGATATACCCAGTCCGCTGGCAGTGTCCTACGGGGACCAGCCTATCTGGCTTCCACGCCTGAATGTTTGCAACCGTGGGCGAGCTAGGCAGGCGCAATTGTGCAGCAATGCAAACTGCATAACCTGGCCAAATTTCACGGGTGTACAAGAAACCACGGGGGATTTACAAGGAGATGTTCACCCGGAACAGCCGGACGCCGGCGGGCAGCAATATTCCGGAACTCTTCCTGAGAAGCCTTGAAAGCAGTGAAACGCTCCTATGTTGCAATAACTCAGAACCTCATTCTGAGTGTTCCCGGCACAGGTCATTCGGCTGAACACAACCGTGGACTAATTAGAGCCAGATGTAGGCAGTGCTGTCCATAGTGCTGGATGGACAGTGGTGGCGTGCCAAACAACTGAGCTCTAGTTCTCAACACTTTCACAAAGTGCCATAAGTTGAGGTTCAACTTACTGCTCCGGTTGAGTAGAGTGTAGCGGTCAAAGCTTGAATCAGTAGTACTCAGGTGAGAAGAACGGGAACCATATATACCCAGTCCGCTGGCAGTGTCCTACGGGGACCAGCCTATCTGGCTGCCACGCCTGAATGTTTGCAACCGCGGGCGAGCTAGGCAGGCGCAATTGTGCAGCAATGCAAACTGCATAACCTGGCCAAATTTCACGGATGTACAAGAAACCACGGGGGATTTACAAGGAGATGTTCACCCAGAAGAGCCGGAGGCCTGTCGTCAGCAAGATTCCGGAATTCTTCCTGAGAAGCCTTGAAAGCAGTGAAACGCTCCTATGTTGCAATAACTCAGAACCTCATTCTGAGTGTTCCCGGCAGAGGTCATTCGGCTGAACACAACCATGGACTAATTAGAGCCAGATGTAGGCATTGCCGCCCATAGTGCTGGATGGACAGTGGTGGCGTGCCAAACAACTGAGCTCTAGTTCTCAACAGTTTCACAAAGTGCCCTAAGTTGAGGTTCAACTTACGGCTCCGGTTGAGTAGAGTGTAGCAGTCAAAGCTGGAATCAGTAGCACTCAGGTGAGAAGAACGGGAAGCAGATATACCCAGTCCGCTGGCAGTGTCCTATGAGGACCAGCCTATCTGGCTGCCACGCCTGAATGTTGTCAAGAGCGGCCGAGCTAAGCAGGCAGAATTGTGCAGCAATGCAAACTGCATAACCTGGCCAAATTTCACGGGTGTACAAGAAACCACGGGGGATTTACAAGGAGTTGTTCACCCGGAACAGCCGGAGGCCTGCCGGCAGCAAGATTCCAGAATTCTTCCTGAGAAGCCTTGAAAGCAGTGAAACGCTCCTATGTTGCAATAACTCAGAACCTCATTCTGAGTGTTCCCTGCAGAGGTCATTCGGCTGAACACAACCGTGGACTAATTAGAGCCAGATGTAGGCAGTGCAGTCCATAGTGCTGGATGGAGAGTGGTGGCATGCCAAACAACTGAGCTCTAGTTCTCAACAGTTTCACAAAGTGCCCTAAGTTGAGGTTCAACTTACGGCTCCGGTTGAGTAGAGTGTAGCCGTCAAAGCTGGAATCAGTAGCACTCAGGTGAGAAGAACGGGAAGCAGATATACCCAGTCAATTGGCAGTGTCCTACGGGGACCAGCCTATCTGGCTGCCACGCCTGAATGTTTGCAACCGCGGCCGAGCTAGGCAGGCACAATTGTGCAGCAATGAAAACTGCATAACCTGGCCAAATATCACGGGTGAACAAGAAACCACGGGGGATTTACAAGGAGATGTTCACCCGGAACTGCCAGAGGCCTGCCGGCAGTAAGATTCCGGAATTCTTCCTGAGAAGCCTTGAAAGCAGTGAAACGCTCCTATGTTGCAATAACTCAGAACATCATTCTGAGTGTCCCCGGCCAAGTTCATTCGGCTGAACACAACCGTGGACTAAATAGAGCCAGATGTAGGCAGTGCCGTCCACAGTGCTGGATGGACAGTGGTGGCGTGCCAAACAACTGAGCTCTAGTTCTCAACAGTTTCACAAAGTGCCCTAAGTTGAGGTTCAACTTACGGCTCCGGTTTAGTAGAGTGTAGCGGTCAAAGCTGGAATCAGTAGCACTCAGGTGAGAAGAACGTGAAGCAGATATAGCCAGTCCGCTGGCAGTGTCCTACGGGGACTAGCCTATCTGGCTGCCACGCCTGAATGTTTGCAAGCGCGGCCGAGCTAAGCAGGCGGAATTGTGCAGCAATGCAAACTGCTTAACCTGGTCAAATTTCACGGGTGTACAAGAAACCACGGGGGATTTACAAGGAGATATTCACCCGGAACTGCCTGAGTCCTGCCGGCAGCAAGATTCCAGAATTCTTCCTGAGAAGCCTTGAAAGCAGTGAAACGCTACTATGTTGCAATAACTCAGAACCTCATTCTGAGTGTTCCCTGCAGAGGTCATTCGGCTGAACACAACGGTAGACTAATTAGAGCCAGATGTAGGCAGTGCAGTCCATAGTGCTGGATGGAAAGTGGTGGCGTGCCAAACAACTGAGCTCTAGTTCTCAACAGTTTCACAAAGTGCCCTAAGTTGAGGTTCAACTTACGGCTCTGGTTGAGTAGAGTGTAGCCGTCAAAGCTGGAATCAGTAGCACTCAGGTGAGAAGAACGGGAAGCAGATATACCCAGTCAATTGGCAGTGTCCTACGGGGACCAGCCTATCTGGCTGCCACGCCTGAATGTTTGCAACCGCGGCCGAGCTTGGCAGGCGCAATTGTGCTGGAATGCAAACTGCATAACCTGGCCAAATTTCACGGATATACAAGAAACCACGGGGGATTTACAAGGAGATGTTCACCCGGAAGAGCCGGAGGCCTGCCGGCAGCAAGATTCCGGAATTCGTCTTGAGAGGCCTTGAAAGCAGTGAAACGCTCCTATGTTGCAATAACTCAAAACCTCATTCTGAGTGTTCCCGGCAGAGTTCATTCGGCTGAACACAACCCTGGACTAATTAGAGCCAGATGTAGGCAGTGCCGTCCATAGTGCTTGATGGACAGTGGTGGCGTGCCAAACAACTGAGCTCTAGTTCTCATCACTTTCACAAAGTGCCATAAGTTGAGGTTCAACTTACTGCTCCGGTTGAGGAGAGTGTAGTGGTCAAAGCTCGAATCAGTAGTACTCAGGTGAGAAGAACGGGAAGCAGATATACCCAGTCCGCTGGCACTGTCCTACGGGGACCAGCCTATCTGGCTGCCACGCCTGAGTTTTTGCAACCGCGTCCGAGCTAGGCAGGCGCAATTGTGCAGCAATGCAAACTGCATAACCTAGCCAAATTTCACGGATGTACAAGAAACCACGGTGGATTTACAAGGAGATGTTCACCCGGAACAGACGGAGGCCAGCCGACAGCAAGATTCCGGAATTCTTCCTGAGAAGCCTTGAAAGCAGTGAAACGCTCCTATGTTGCAATAATTCAGAAACCCATTCTTAGTGTTCCCGGCAGAGGTCATTCAGCTGAACACAACCGTGGACTAATTAGAGCCAGATGTAGGCAGTGCCATCCATAGTGCTGGATGGACAGTGGTGGCGTGCCAAACAACTGAGCTCTAGTTCTCATCACTTTCACAAAGTGCCATAAGTTGAGGTTCAACTTACTGCTCCGGTTGAGGAGAGTGTAGTGGTCAAAGCTCGAATCAGTAGTACTCAGGTGAGAAGAACGGGAAGCAGATATACCCAGTCCGCTGGCACTGTCCTACGGGGACCAGCCTATCTGGCTGCCACGCCTGAGTTTTTGCAACCGCGTCCGAGCTAGGCAGGCGCAATTGTGCAGCAATGCAAACTGCATAACCTAGCCAAATTTCACGGATGTACAAGAAACCACGGTGGATTTACAAGGACATGTTCACCCGGAACAGACGGAGGCCAGCCGACAGCAAGATTCCGGAATTCTTCCTGAGAAGCCTTGAAAGCAGTGAAACGCTCCTATGTTGCAATAATTCAGAAACCCATTCTTAGTGTTCCCGGCAGAGGTCATTCAGCTGAACACAACCGTGGACTAATTAGAGCCAGATGTAGGCAGTGCCATCCATAGTGCTGGATGGACAGTGGTGGCGTGCCAAACAACTGAGCTCTAGTTCTCAACAGTCTCACAAAGTGCCCTAAGTTGAGGTTCAACTTACTGCTCCGGTTGAGTAGAGTGCAGCCGTCAAAGCTGGAATCAGTAGCACTCAGGTGAGAAGAACGTGAAGCAGATATAGCCAGTCCGCTGGCAGTGTCCTACGGGGACTAGCCTATCTGGCTGCCACGCCTGAATGTTTGCAAGCGTGGCCGAGCTAAGCAGGCGGAATTGTGCAGCAATGCAAACTGTATAACCTGGCCAAATATCACGGGTGTACAAGAAACCACGGGAGATTTACAAGGAGATGTTCACCCGGAACATCCGGAGGTCTGCCGGCAGCAAGATTCCGTAATTCTTCCTGAGAAGCCTTGAGAGCAGTGAAACGCTCCTATGTTGCAATAACTCAGAACCTCATTCTGAGTGTTCCCGGCAGAGGTCATTCGGCTGAACACAACCGTGGAGTAATTAGAGCCAGATGTAGGCAGTGCCGTCCATAGTGCTGGATGGACAGTGGTGGCGTGCCAAACAACTGAGCTCTAGTTCTCATCACTTGTACAAAGTGCCATAAGTTGAAGTTCAACTTACTGCTCCGGTTGAGTACAGTGTAGCGGTCAAACCTGGAATCAGTAGCACTCATGTGAGAAGAACGGGAAGCAGATATACCCAGTCCACTGGCAGTGTACTACGGGGACCAGCCTATGTGGCTGCCACGCCTGAATGTTTGCAAGCGCATCCGAGCTATGCAGGCGCAATTGTGCAGCAATGCAAACTGCATAACATGGCCAAATTTCACGGGTGTACAAGAAACCACGGGGGATTTACAAGGAGATGTTCAGCAGGAACTGCCGGAGGCCTGCCGGCAGCAAGATTCTGGAATTCGTCTTGAGAGGCCTTGAAAGCAGTGAAACGCTCCTATGTTGCAATAACTCAGAACCTCATTCTGAGTGTTCCCGGCAGAGGTCATTCGGCTGAACACAACCGTGGAGTAATTAGAGCCAGATGTAGGCAATGCCGTCCATAGTGCTGGATGGACAGTGGTGGCGTGCCAAACAACTGAGCTCTAGTTCTCATCACTTTCACAAAGTGCCATAAGTTGAGGTTCAACTTACTGCTCCGGTTGAGTAGAGTGTAGCGGTCAAAGCTTGAATCAGTAGTACTCAGGTGAGAAGAACGGGAAGCAGATATACCAAGTCCGCTGGCAGTGTCCTACGGGGACCAGCCTATCTGGCTTCCACGCCTGAATGTTTGCAACCGTGGGCGAGCTAGACAGGCGCAATTGTGCAGCAACGCAAACTGCATAACCTGGCCAAATTTCACGGGTGTACAAGAAACCACGGGGGATTTACAAGGAGATATTCACCCGGAACAGCCGGACGCCGGCGGGCAGCAAGATTCCGGAACTCTTCCTGAGAAGCCTTGAAAGCAGTGAAACGCTCCTATGTTGCAATAACTCAGAACCTCATTCTGAGTGTTCCCGGCAGAGTTCATTCGGCTGAACACAACCGTGGACTAATTAGAGCCAAATATAGGCAGTGCCGTCCATAGTGCTGGATGGACAGTGGTGGCGTGCCAAACAACTGAGCTCTAGTTCTCAACAGTTTCACAAAGTGCCCTAAGTTTAGGTTCAACTTACTGCTCCGGTTGAGTAGAGTGTAGCGGTCAAAGCTGGAATCAGTAGCACTCAGGTGAGAAGAACGGGAAGCAGATATACCCATTCCGCTGGCAATGTCCTACGGGGACTAGCCTATCTGGCTGCCACGCCTGAATGTTTGCAACCGCGGCCGAGCTAGGCAGGCGCAATTGTGCAGCAATGCAAACTGCATAACC
The DNA here is from genome assembly GCF_024711535.1 of Dipodomys merriami. Classification (NCBI taxonomy): domain Eukaryota; kingdom Metazoa; phylum Chordata; class Mammalia; order Rodentia; family Heteromyidae; genus Dipodomys; species Dipodomys merriami. The sequence goes on from NW_027204481.1 coordinate 1,367,047, forward strand.
TGGCCAAATTTCACGGGTGTACAAGAAACCATGGGGGATTTACAAGGAGATGTTCACCCGGAATTGCCGGAGGCCTGCCGGCAGCAAGATTCCGGAATTCTTCCTGAGAAGCCTTGAAAGCAGTGAAACGCTCCTATGTTGCAATAACTCAGAACCTGATTCTGAGTGTTCGCGGGAGAGGTCATTCGGCTGAACACAACCGTCGACTAATTAGAGCCAGATGTAGGCAGTGCCGTCCATAGTGCTGGATGGACAGTGGTGGCATGCCAAACAACTGAGCTCTAGTTCTCATCACTTCCACAAAGTGCCATAAGTTGAAGTTCAACTTACTGCTCCGGTTGAGTACAGTGTAGGGGTCAAACCTGGAATCAGTAGCACTCAGGTGAGAAGAACGGGAAGCAGATATACCCAGTCCGCTGGCAGTGTCCGACGGGGACCAGCCTATCTGGCTGCCACGCCTGAATGTTTGCAACCGCGTCCGAGCTATGCAGGCCCAATTGTGCAGCAATGCAAACTGCATAACCTGGCCAAATTTCACGGGTGTACAAGAAACCACGGGGGATTTACAAGGAGATGTTCACCCGGAACAGCCGGACGCCGTCGGTCAGCAATATTCCGGAACTCTTCCTGAGAAGCCTTGAAAGCAGTGAAACGCTCCTATGTTGCAATAACTCCGAAACTCGTTCTGAGTATTTCCGGCAGAGGTCATTCGGCTGAACACAACCGTCGACTAATTAGAGCCAGATGTAGGCAGTGCCGTCCATAGTGCTGGATGGACAGTGGTGGCGTGCCAAACAACTGAGCTCTAATTCTCAACAGTTTCACAAAGTGCCCTAAATTGAGGTTCAACTTACTGCTCCCGTTGAGTAGAGTGTTGCGGTCAAAGCTGGAATAAGTAGCACTCAGGTGAGGAGAACGGGAAGCAGATATACCCAGTCCACTGGCAGTGTCCTTCGGGGACTAGCCTATCTGGATTCCATGCCTGAATGTTTGCAACCGTGGCCGAGCTAGGCAGGCGGAATTGTGCAACAATGCAAACTGCATAACATGGCCAAATTTCACGGGTCTACAAGAAACCACGGGGGATTTACAAGGAGATGTTGACCCGGAACTGCCGGAGGCCTGCCGGCAGCAAGATCCCGGATTTCTTCCTGAGAAGCCTTGAAAGCAGTGAAACGCTCCTATGTTGCAATAACTCAGAACCTCATTCTGAGGGTTCCCGGCAGAGGTCATTTGGCTGAACACAACCATGGACTAATTAGAGCCAGATGTAGGCAGTGCCGTAAATAGTGCTGGATGGAGAGTGGTGGCGTGCCAAACAACTGAGCTCTAGTTCTCAACACTTTCACAAAGTGCCATAAGTTGAGGTTCAACTTACTGCTCCGGTTGAGTAGAGTGTAGCGGTCAAAGCTTGAATCAGTAGTACTCAGGTGAGAAGAACGGGAACCAGATATACCCAGTCTGCTGGCAGTGTCCTACTGGGCCCAGCCTATCTGGCTGCCACGCCTGAATGTTTGCAACCGCGGGCGAGCTAGGCAGGCGCAATTGTGCAGCAATGCAAACTGCATAACCTGGCCAAATTTCACGGATGTACAAGAAACCACGGGGGATTTACAAGGAGATGTTCACCCAGAAGAGCCGGAGGCCTGTCGTCATCAAGATTCCGGAATTCTTCCTGAGAAGCCTTGAAAGCAGTGAAACGCTCCTATGTTGCAATAACTCAGAACCTCATTCTGAGTGTTCCCGGCAGAGGTCATTCGGCTGAACACAACCATGGACTAATTAGAGCCAGATGTAGGCATTGCCGCCCATAGTGCTGGATGGACAGTGGTGGCGTGCCAAACAACTGAGCTCTAGTTCTCAACAGTTTCACAAAGTGCCCTAAGTTGAGGTTCAACTTACGGCTCCGGTTGAGTAGAGTGTAGCAGTCAAAGCTGGAATCAGTAGCACTCAGGTGAGAAGAACGGGAAGCAGATATACCCAGTCCGCTGGCAGTGTCCTATGAGGACCAGCCTATCTGGCTGCCACGCCTGAATGTTGTCAAGAGCGGCCGAGCTAAGCAGGCAGAATTGTGCAGCAATGCAAACTGCATAACCTGGCCAAATTTCACGGGTGTACAAGAAACCACGGGGGATTTACAAGGAGATGTTCACCCGGAACAGCCGGAGGCCTGCCGGCAGCAAGATTCCAGAATTCTTCCTGAGAAGCCTTGAAAGCAGTGAAACGCTCCTATGTTGCAATAACTCAGAACCTCATTCTGAGTGTTCCCTGCAGAGGTCATTCGGCTGAACACAACCGTGGACTAATTAGAGCCAGATGTAGGCAGTGCAGTCCATAGTGCTGGATGGAGAGTGGTGGCGTGCCAAACAACTGAGCTCTAGTTCTCAACAGTTTCACAAAGTGCCCTAAGTTGAGGTTCAACTTACGGCTCCGGTTGAGTAGAGTGTAGCCGTCAAAGCTGGAATCAGTAGTACTCAGGTGAGAAGAACGGGAAGCAGATATACCCAGTCCGCTGGCACTGTCCTACGGGGACCAGCCTATCTGGCTGCCACGCCTGAGTTTTTGCAACCGCGTCCGAGCTAGGCAGGCGCAATTGTGCAGCAATGCAAACTGCATAACCTCGCCAAATTTCACGGATGTACAAGAAACCACGGGGGATTTACAAGGAGATGTTCACCCGGAACTGCCTGAGGCCTGCCGGCAGCAAGATTCCAGAATTCTTCCTGAGAAGCCTTGAAAGCAGTGAAACGCTCCTATGTTGCAATAACTCAGAACCTCATTCTGAGTGTTCCCTGCAGAGGTCATTCGGCTGAACACAACCGTGGACTAATTAGAGCCAGATGTAGGCAGTGCCGTCCATAGTGCTGGATGGACAGTGGTGGCATGCCAAACAACTGAGCTCTAGTTCTCATCACTTTCACAAAGTGCCATAAGTTGAAGTTCAACTTACTGCTCCGGTTGAGTACAGTGTAGGGGTCAAACCTGGAATCAGTAGCACTCAGGTGAGAAGAACGGGAAGCAGATATACCCAGTCAGCTTGCAGTGTCCTACGGGGACCAGCCTATCTGGCTGCCACGCCTGAATGTTTGCAACCGCGTCCGAGCTATGCAGGCGCAATTGTGCAGCAATGCAAACTGCATAACATGGCCAAATTTCACGGGTGTACAAGAAACCACGGAAGATTTACAAGGAGATGTTCACCAGGAACTGCCGGAGGCCTGCCGGCAGCAAGATTCCGGAATTCTTCCTGAGAAGCCTTGAAAGCAGTGAAACGCTCCTATGTTGCAATAACTCAGAACCTCATTCTGAGTGTTCCCGGCAGAGGTCATTTGGCTGAACACAACCATGGACTAATTAGAGCCAGATGAATGCAGTGCCGTCCATAGTGCTGGATGGAGAGTGGTGGCGTGCCAAACAACTGAGCTCTAGTTCTCAACACTTTCACAAAGTGCCATAAGTTGAGGTTCAACTTACTGCTCTGGTTGGGTAGAGTGTAGCGGTCAAACCTGGAATCAGTAGCACTCAGGTGAGAAGAACGGGAAGCAGATATACCCAGTCCATTGGCAGTGTCCTACGGGGACCAGCCTATCTGGCTGCACCGCCTGAATGTTTGCAACCGCGGCCGAGCGAGGCAGGCGCAATTGTGCAGCAATGCAAACTGCATAACTTGGCCAAATTTCACGGATGTACAAGAAACCACGGGGGATTTACATGGAGATGTATATGCGGAACTGCCGGAGGCCTGCCGGCAGCAAGATTCCGGAATTCTTCCTGAGAAGCCTTGAAAGCAGTGAAACGCTCCTATGCTGCAATAACTGAGAACATCATTCTGGGTGTCCCCGGCAGAGGTCATTCGGCTGAACACAACCGTGGACTAATTAGAGCCAGATGTAGGCAGTGCCGTCCATTGTGCTGGATGGAGAGTGGTGGCGTGCCAAACAACTGAGCTATAGTTCTCAACAGTTTCACAAAGTGCCATAAGTAGAGGTTCAACTTACTGCTCCGATTGAGTAGAGTGTAGCCGTCAAAGCTGGAATCAGTAGCACTCAGGTGAGAAGAACAGGAAGCAGATATACCCAGTCCGCTGGCAGTGTCCTACGGGGACCAGCCTATCTGGCTGCCACGCCTGAATGTTTGCAACCGCGGCCGAGGTAGGCAGGCGCAGTTGTGCAGCAATGCAAACTGCATAACCTGGCCAAATTTCACGGATGTACAAGAAACCACGGGGGATTTACAAGGAGATGTTCACCCGGAAGAGCCGGAGGCCTGTCGTCAGCAAGATTCCGGAATTCTTCCTGAGAAGCCTTGAAAGCAGTGAAACGCTCCTATGTTGCAATAACTCCGAACCTCATTCTGAGTGTTCCCGGCAGAGGTCATTTTCTGAACACAACCATGGACTAATTAGAGCCAGATGTAGGCAGTGCCGTCCATAGTGCTGGATGGACAGTGGTGGCGTGCCAAACAACTGAGCTCTAGTTCTCAACAGTTTCACAAAGTGCCCTAAGTTGAGGTTCACCTTACGGCTCCGGTTGAGTAGAGTGTAGCCCTCAAAGCTGGAATCAGTAGCACTCAGGTGAGAAGAACGGGACGCAGATAAACCCAGTCAATTGGCAGTGTGCTACGGGGACCAGCCTATCTGGCTGCCACGCCTGAATGTTTGCAACCGCGGCCGAGCTAGGCAGGCACAATTGTGCAGCAATGAAAACTGCATAACCTGGCCAAATATCACGGGTGAACAAGAAACCACGGGGGATTTATAAGGAGATGTTCACCCGGAACTGCCAGAGGCCTGCCGGCAGTAAGATTCCGGAATTCTTCCTGAGAAGCCTTGAAAGCAGTGAAACGCTCCTATGTTGCAATAACTCAGAACATCATTCTGAGTGTCCCCGGCCAAGGTCATTCGGCTGAACACAACCGTGGACTGAATAGAGCCAGATGTAGGCAGTGCCGTCCACAGTGCTGGATGGACAGTGGTGGCGTGCCAAACAACTGAGCTCTAGTTCTCAACAGTTTCACAAAGTGCCATAAGTAGAGGTTAAACTTACTGCTAAGGTTGAGTAGAGTGTAGCCGTCAAAGCTGGAATCAGTAGCACTCAGTTGAGAAGAACGGGAAGCAGATATACCCAGTCCGCTGGCAGTTTCCTACGGGGACTAGCCTATCTGGCTGCCACGCCTGAGTTTTTGCAACCGCGATCGAGCTAGGCAGGCACAATTGTGCAGCAATTCAAACTGCATAACCTGGCCAAATTTCACGCGTGTACAAGAAACCACGGGGGATTTACAAGGAGATGTTCACCCGGAACTGCCAGAGGCCTGCCGGCAGCAAGATTCCGGAATTCTTCCTGAGAAGCCTTGAAAGCAGTGAAACGTTCCTATATTGCAATAACTCAGAACCTCATTCTGAGTGTTCCCGGCAGAGGTCATTCGGCTGAACACAACCGTGGACTAATTAGAGCCGGATGTAGGCAGTGCCGTCCATAGTGCTGGATGGCCAGTGGTGGCATGCCAAACAACTGAGCTCTAGTTCTCATCACTTTCACAAAGTGCCATAAGTTGAGGTTCAACTTACTGCTCAGGTTGCGTAGAGTGTAACCGTCAAAGCTGGAATCAGTTGCACTCAGGTGAGAAGAAGGGGAAGCAGATATACCCAGTCCGCTGGCAGTGTCCTACGGGGACCAGCCTATCTGGCTGCCACCCCTGAATGTTTGCAACCGCGGCCGAGCTAGGCAGGCGGAATTGTGCAGCAATGCAAACTGCATAATCTGGCCAAATTTCACGGATGTACAAGAAACCACGGGGGATTTGCAAGGAGATGTTCACCCGGAACTGCCAGAGGCCTGCCGGCAGCAATATTCCGGAATTCTTCCTGAGAAGCCTTGAAAGCAGTGAAACGCTCCTATGTTGCAATAACTCAGAACCTCATTCTGAGTGTTCCCGGCAGAGGTCATTCGGCTGAACACAACCATGGACTAATTAGAGCCAGATGTAGGCAGTGCCGTCCATTGTGCTGGATGGACAGTGGTGGAGTGCCAAACAACTGAGCTCTAGTTCTCATCACTTTCACAAAGTGCCATAAGTTGAGGTTCAACTTACTGCTCCGGTTGAGTAGAGTGTAGCGGTCAAACCTGGAATCAGTAGCACTCAGGTGAGAAGAACGGGAAGCAGATATACCCAGTCCGCTGGCAGTGTCCTACGGGGACCAGCCTATCTGGCTGCCACGCCTGAATGTTTGCAACCGCGGCCGAGCTAGGCAGGCGCAATTGTGCAGCAATGCAAACTGCATAACCTGGCCAAATTTCACGGGTGTACAAGAAACCGAGGGGGATTTACAAGGAGATGTTCACCCGGAACAGCCGGAAGCCGGCGGGCAGCAAGATTGCGGAACTCTTCCTGAGAAGCCTTGAAAGCAATGAAACGCTCCTATGTTGCAATAACTCAGAACCTCATTCTGAGTGTTCCCGGCAGAGGTCATTCGGCTGAACACAACCGTGGACTAATTAGAGCCAGATGTAGGCAGTGCCGTCCATAGTGCTGGATGGACAGTGGTGGAGTGCCAAACAACTGAGCTCTAGTTCTCAACAGTTTCACAAAGTGCCCTAAGTTGAGGTTCAACTTACTGCTCCGGTTGAGTAGAGTGTAGCGGTCAAAGCTGGAATCAGTAGCACTCAGGTGAGAAGAACGGGAAGCAGATATACCCATTCCGCTGGCAGTGTCCTACGGGGACTAGCCTATCTTGCAGCCACGCCTGAATGTTTGCAACCGCGGCCGAGCTAGGCAGGCGCAATTGTGCAGCAATGCAAACTGCATAACCTGGGCAAATTTCACGGGTGTACAAGAAACCATGGGGGATTTACAAGGAGATGTTCACCCGGAACTGCCAGAGGCCTGCCGGCAGCAAGATTCCGGAATTCTTCCTGAGAAGCCTTGAAAGCAGTGAAACGCTCCTATGTTGCAATAACTCAGAACCTCATTCTGAGTGTTCCCGGCAGAGGTCATTCGGCTGAACACAACCGTCGACTAATTAGAGCCAGATGTAGGCAGTGCCGTCCACAGTGCTGGATGGACAGTGGTGGCGTGCCAAACAACTGAGCTCTAGTTCTCATCACTTCCATAAAGTGCCATAAGTTGAAGTTCAACTTACTGCTCCGGTTGAGTACAGTGTAGTGGTCAAACCTGGAATCAGTAGCACTCAGGTGAGAAGAACGGGAACCAGATATACCCAGTCCGCTGGCAGTGTCCTACGGGGACCAGCCTATCTGGCTGCTACGCCTGAATATTTGCAACCGCGGCCGAGCTAGGCAGGAGCAATTGTGCAGCAATGCAAACTGCTTAACCTGGTCAAATTTCACGGGTGTACAAGAAACCACGGGGGATTTACAAGGAGATGTTCACCCGGAACTGCCTGAGGCCTGCCGGCAGCAAGATTCCAAATTTCATCCTGAGAAGCCTTGAAAGCAGTGAAACGCTCCTATGTTGCAATAACTCAGAACCTCATTCTGAGTGTTCCCGGCAGAGGTCATTCGGCTGAACACAACCGTGGACTAATTAGAGCCAGATGTAAGCAGTGCCCTCCATAGTGCTGGATGGACAGTGGTGGCGTGCCAAACAACTGAGCTCTAGTTCTCATCACTTTCACAAAGTGCCATAAGTTGAGGTTCAACTTACTGCTCCGGTTGAGTAGAGTGTAGCGGTCAAACCTGGAATCAGTAGCACTCAGGTGAGAAGAACGGGAAGCAGATATACCCAGTCCGCTGGCGGTGTCCTCCAGGGACCAGCCTATCTGGCTGCCACGCCTGAATGTTTGCAACCACGGCCGAGCTGGGCGGGCGCAATTGTGCAGCAATGCAAACTGCATAACCTGGCCAAATTTCACGGGTGTACAAGGAACCGCCGGTGATTTACAAGGAGATGTTCACCCGGAACAGCCAGAGGCCTGCCGGCAGCAAGATTCCAGAATTCTTCCTGAGAAGCCTTGAAAGCAGTGAAACGCTCCTATGTTGCAATAACTCAGAACCTCATTCTGAGTGTTCCCTGTAGAGTTCATTCGGCTGAACACAACGGTAGACTAATTAGAGGCAGATGTAGGCAGTGCAGTCCATAGTGCTGGATGGACAGTGGTGGCGTGCCAAACAACTGAGCTCTAGTTCTCAACAGTTTCACAAAGTGCCCTAAGTTGAGGTTCAACTTACGGCTCCGGTTGAGTAGAGTGTAGCCGTCAAAGCTGGAATCAGTAGCACTCAGGTGAGAAGAACGGGAAGCAGATATACCCAGTCAATTGGCAGTGTCCTACGGGGACCAGGCTATCCGGCTGCCTCGACTGAATGTTTGCAACCGCGGCCGAGCTTGGCAGGCGCAATTGTGCAGGAATGCAAACTGCATAACCTGGCCAAATTTCACGGATGTACAAGAAACCACGGGGGATTTACCAGGAGATGTTCACCCGGAACAGCCGGAGGCCTGCCGGCAGCAAGATTCTGGAATTCGTCTTGAGAGGCCTTGAAAGCAGTGAAACTCTCCTATGTTGCAATAACTCAGAACCTCATTCTGAGTGTTCCCGGCAGAGGTCATTCGGCTGAACACAACCGTGGAGTAATTAGAGCCAGATGTAGGCAGTGCCGTCCATAGTGCTGGATGGACAGTGGTGGCGTGCCAAACAACTGAGCTCTAGTTCTCAACAGTTTCACAAAGTGCCATAAGTAGAGGTTCAACTTACTGCCCCGATTGAGTAGAGTTTAGCCGTCAAAGCTGGAATCAGTAGCACTCAGGTGAGAAGAACGGGAAGCAGATATACCCAGTCCGCTGGCAGTGTCCTACGGGGACCAGCCTATCTGGGTGCCACGCCTGAATGTTTGCAACCGCGGCCGAGGTAAGCAGGCGCAATTGTGCAGCAATGCAAACTGCATAACCTGGCCAAATTTCACGGATGTACAAGAAACCACGGGGGATTTACAAGGAGATATTCACCCGGAAGAGCCGGAGGCCTGTCGGCAGCAAGATTCCGGAATTCTTCCTGAGAAGCCTTGAAAGAAGTGAAACGCTCCTATGTTGCAATAACTCAGAACCTCATTCTGAGTGTTTCCGGCAGTGGTCATTCGGCTGAACACAACCATGGACTAATTAGAGCCAGATGTAGGCAGTGCCGTCCATAGTGCTGGATGGAGAGTGGTGGCGTGCCAAACAACTGACCTCTAGTTCTCAACACTTTCACAAAGTGCCCTAAGTTGAGGTTCAACTTACGGCTCCGGTTGAGTAGAGTGTAGCGGTCAAAGCTGGAATCAGTAGCACTCAGGTGAGAAGAACGGGAAGCAGATATACCCAGTCCGCTGGCAGTGTCCTACGAGGACCAGCCTATCTGAGTGCCACGCCTGAATGTTTGCAAGCGCGGCCGAGCTAAGCAGGCGGAATTGTGCAGCAATGCAAACTGCATAAACTGGCCAAATTTCACGGGTGTACAAGAAATCACGGGGGATTTACAAGGAGATGTTCACCCGGAACAGCCAGAGGCCTGCCGGCAGCAAGATTCCAGAATTCTTCCTGAGAAGCCTTGAAAGCAGTGAAACGCTCCTATGTTGCAATAACTCAGAACCTCATTCTGAGTGTTCCCGGCAGAGGTCATTCGGCTGAACACAACCGTGGACTAATTAGAGCCAGATGTAGGCAGTGCAGTCCATAGTGCTGGATGGACAGTGGTGGCGTGCCAAACAACTGAGCTCTAGTTCTCAACAGTTTCACAAAGTGCCCTAAGTTGAGGTTCAACTTACGGCTCCGGTTGAGTAGAGTGTAGCCGTCAAAGCTGGAATCAGTAGCACTCAGGTGAGAAGAACGTGAAGCAGATATAGCCAGTCCGCTGGCAGTGTCCTACGGGGACTAGCCTATCTGGCTGCCTCGCCTGAATGTTTGCAAGCGCGGCCGAGCTAAGAAGGCGGAATTGTGCAGCAATGCAAACTGTATAACCTGGCCAAATTTCACGGGTGTACAAGAATCCACGGGGGATTTACAAGATGTTCACCCGGAAGAGCCGGAGGCCTGCCGGCAGCAAGATTCCGGAATTCTTCCTGAGAAGCCTTGAGAGCAGTGAAACGCTCCTATGTTGCAATAACTCAGAACCTCATTCTGAGTGTTCCCGGCAGAGGTCATTCGGCTGAACACAACCGTGGAGTAATTAGAGCCAGATGTAGGCAGTGCCGTCCATAGTGCTGGATGGACAGTGGTGGCGTGCCAAACAACTGAGCTCTAGTTCTCATCACTTTTACAAAGTGCCATAAGTTGAAGTTCAACTTACTGCTCCGGTTGAGTACAGTGTAGCGGTCAAACCTGGAATCAGTAGCACTCAGGTGAGAAGAACGGGAAGCAGATATACCCAGTCCACTGGCAGTGTACTACGGGGACCAGCCTATGTGGCTGCCACGCCTGAATGTTTGCAAGCGCGTCCGAGCTATGCAGGCGCAATTGTGCAGCAATGCAAACTGCATAACATGGCCAAATTTCACGGGTGTACAAGAAACCACGGGGGATTTACAAGGAGATGTTCACCAGGAACTGCCGGAGGCCTGCCGGCAGCAAGATTCTGGAATTCGTCTTGAGAGGCCTTGAAAGCAGTGAAACGCTCCTATGTTGCAATAACTCAGAACCTCATTCTGAGTGTTCCCGGCAGAGGTCATTCGGCTGAACACAACCGTGGAGTAATTAGAGCCAGATGTAGGCAATGCCGTCCATAGTGCTGGATGGACAGTGGTGGCGTGCCAAACAACTGAGCTCTAGTTCTCATCACTTTCACAAAGTGCCATAAGTTGAGGTTCAACTTACTGCTCCGGTTGAGTAGAGTGTAGCGGTCAAAGCTTGAATCAGTAGTACTCAGGTGAGAAGAACGGGAAGCAGATATACCCAGTCCGCAGGCAGTGTCCTACGGGGACCAGCCTATCTGGCTTCCACGCCTGAATGTTTGCAACCGTGGGCGAGCTAGGCAGGCGCAATTGTGCAGCAATGCAAACTGCATAACCTGGCCAAATTTCACGGGTGTACAAGAAACCGAGGGGGATTTACAAGGAGATATTCACCCGGAACAGCCGGACGCCGGCGGGCAGCAAGATTCCGGAACTCTTCCTGAGAAGCCTTGAAAGCAGTGAAACGCTCCTATGTTGCAATAACTCAGAACCTCATTCTGAGTGTTCCCGGCAGAGTTCATTCGGCTGAACACAACCGTGGACTAATTAGAGCCAAATGTAGGCAGTGCCGTCCATAGTGCTGGATGGACAGTGGTGGCGTGCCAAACAACTGAGATCTAGTTCTCAACAGTTTCACAAAGTGCCCTAAGTTGAGGTTCAACTTACTGCTCCGGTTGAGTAGAGTGTAGCGGTCAAAGCTGGAATCAGTAGCACTCAGGTGAGAAGAACGGGAAGCAGATATACCCATTCCGCTGGCAATGTCCTACGGGGACTAGCCTATCTGGCTGCCACGCCTGAATGTTTGCAACCGCGGCCGAGCTAGGCAGGCGCAATTGTGCAGCAATGCAAACTGCATAACCTGGGCAAATTTCACGGGTGTACAAGAAACCATGGGGGATTTACAAGGAGATGATCACCCGGAACTGCCGGAGGCCTGCCGGCAGCAAGATTCCGGAATTCTTCCTGAGAAGCCTTGAAAGCAGTGAAACGCTCCTATGTTGCAATAACTCAGAACCTGATTCTGAGTGTTCGCGGGAGAGGTCATTCGGCTGAACACAACCGTCGACTAATTAGAGCCAGAGGTAGGCAGTGCCGTCCATAGTGCTGGATGGACAGTGGTGGCGTGCCAAACAACTGAGCTCTAGTTCTCATCACTTCCACAAAGTGCCATAAGTTGAAGTTCAACTTACTGCTCCGGTTGAGTACAGTGTAGCGGTCAAAGCTTGAATCAGTAGTACTCAGGTGAGAAGAACGGGAACCAGATATACCCAGTCCGCTGGCAGTGTCCTACGGGGACCAGCCTATCTGGCTGCCACGCCTGAATGTTTGCAACCGCGGGCGAGCTAGGCAGGCGCAATTGTGCAGCAATGCAAACTGCACAACCTGGCCAAATTTCACGGATGTACAAGAAACCACGGGGGATTTACAAGGAGATGTTCACCCAGAAGAGCCGGAGGCCTGTCGTCAGCAAGATTCCGCAATTCTTCCTGAGAAGCCTTGAAAGCAGTGAAACGCTCCTATGTTGCAATAACTCAGAACCTCATTCTGAGTGTTCCCGGCAGAGGTCATTCGGCTGAACACAACCATGGACTAATTAGAGCCAGATGTAGGCAGTGCCGCCCATAGTGCTGGATGGACAGTGGTGGCGTGCCAAACAACTGAGCTCTAGTTCTCAACAGTTTCACAAAGTGCCCTAAGTTGAGGTTCAACTTACGGCTCCGGTTGAGTAGAGTGTAGCAGTCAAAGCTGGAATCAGTAGCACTCAGGTGAGAAGAACGGGAAGCAGATATACCCAGTCCGCTGGCAGTGTCCTATGAGGACCAGCCTATCTGGCTGCCACGCCTGAATGTTGGCAAGAGCGGCCGAGCTAAGCAGGCAGAATTGTGCAGCAATGCAAACTGCATAACCTGGCGAAATTTCACGGGTGTACAAGAAACCACGGGGGATTTACAAGGAGATGTTCACCCGGAACAGCCGGAGGCCTGCCGGCAGCAAGATTCCAGAATTCTTCCTGAGAAGCCTTGAAAGCAGTGAAACGCTCCTATGTTGCAATAACTCAGAACTTCATTCTGAGTGTCCCCGGCCAAGTTCATTCGGCTGAACACAACCGTGGACTAAATAGAGCCAGATGTAGGCAGTGCTGTCCACAGTGCTGGATGGACAGTGGTGGCGTGCCAAACAACTGAGCTCTAGTTCTCAACAGTTTCACAAAGTGCCATAAGTAGAGGTTCAACTTACTGCTCCGGTTGAGTAGAGTGTAGCCGTCAAAGCTGGAATCAGTAGCACTCAGGTGAGAAGAACGGGAAGAAGATATACCCAGTCCGCTGGCAGTGTCCTACGGGGACCAGCCTATCTGGCTGCCACGCCTGAATGTTTGCAACCGCGTCCGAGCTAGGCAGGCGCAATTGTGCAGCAATGAAAATTGCATAACCTGGCCAAATTTCACGGATGTACAAGAAACCACGGGGGATTTACAAGGAGATGTTCACCCGGAAGAGCCGGAGTCCTGCCGGCAGCAAGATTCCGGAATTCTTCCTGAGAAGCCTTCAAAGCAGTGAAAAGCTCCGATGTTGCAATAACTTAGAACCTCATTCTGAGTGTTCCCGGCAGAGGTCATTCAGCTGAACACAACCGTGGACTAATTAGAGCCAGATGTAGGCAGTGCCGTCCATAGGGCTGGATGGAGAGTGGTGGCGTGCCAAACAACTGAGCTCTAGTTCTCAACAGTTTCACAAAGTGCCATAAGTTGAGGTTCAACTTACTGCTCCGGTTGAGTAGAGTGTAGCCGTCAAAGCTGGAATCAGTAGCACTCAGGTGAGAAGAACGGGAAGCAGATATACCCAGTCCGCTGGCAGTGTCCTACGGGGACCAGCCTATCTGGCTGCCACGCCTGAATGTTTGCAACCCCGGCCGAGCTAGGCATGCGCAATTGTGCAGCAATTCAAACTGCATAACCTGGCCAAATTTCACGGGTGTACAAGAAACCACGGGGGATTTACAAGGAGATGTTTACCCGGAACTGCCGGAGGCCTGCCGGCAGCAAGATTCCGGAATTCTTCCTGAGAAGCCTTGAAAGCAGTGAAACGCTCCTATGTTGCAATAACTCAGAACCTCATTCTGAGTGTTCCCGGCAGAGGTCATTCGGCTGAACACAACCGTGGACTAATTAGAGCCAGATGTAGGCAGTGCCGTCCATAGTGCTGGATGGAGAGTGGTGGCGTGCCAAACAACTGAGCTCTAGTTCTCAACAGTTTCACAAAGTGCCATAAGTTGAGGTTCAACTTACTGCTCCGGTTGAGTAGAGTGTAGCGGTCAAAGCTGGAATCAGTAGCACTCAGGTGAGAAGAACCGGAACCAGATATACCCAGTCCGCTGGCAGTGTCCTACGGGGACTAGCCTATCTGGATTCCATGCCTGAATGTTTGCAACCGCGGCCGAGCTAGGCAGTCGGAATTGTGCAACAATGCAAACTGCATAACCTGGCCAAATTTCACGGGTGTACAAGAAACCACGGGGGATTTACAAGGAGATGTTCACCCGGAACTGCCGGAGGCCTGCCGGCAGCAAGATTCCGTAATTCTTCCTGAGAAGCCTTGAAACGCTCCTATGTTGCAATAACTCAGAACCTCATTCTGAGTGTTCCCGGCAGAGGTCATTCGGCGGAATACAACCATGGACTACTTAGAGCCAGATGTAGGCAGTGCCGTCCATAGTGCTGGATGGACAGTGGTGGCGTGCCAAACAACTGAGCTCTAGTTCTCAACAGTTTCACAAAGTGCCCTAAGTTGAGGTTCAACTTACGGCTCCGGTTGAGTAGAGTGTAGCCGTCAAAGCTGGAATCAGTAGCACTCAGGTGAGAAGAACGGGAAGCAGATATACCCAGTCCGCTGGCAGTGTCCTACGGGGACCAGCCTATCTGGCTGCCACGCCTGAATGTTTGCAACCGCGTCCGAGCTAGGCAGGCGCAATTGTGCAGCAATGCAAACTGCATAACCTGGCCAAATTTCACGGATGTACAAGAAACCACGGGGGATTTACAAGGAGATGTTCACCCGGAAGAGCCAGAGGCCTGCCGGCAGCAAGATTCCGGAATTCTTCCTGAGAAGCCTTGAAAGCAGTGAAAAGCTCCGATGTTGCAATAACTCAGAACCTCATTCTGAGTGTTCCCGGCAGAGGTCATTCAGCTGAACACAACCGTGGACTAATTAGAGCCAGATGTAGGCAGTGCCGTCCTTAGGGCTGGATGGAGAGTGGTGGCGTGACAAACAACTGAGCTCTAGTTCTCAACAGTTTCACAAAGTGCCATAAGATGAGGTTCAACTTACTGCTCCGGTTGAGTAGAGTGTAGCCGTCAAAGCTGGAATCAGTAGCACTCAGGTGAGAAGAACGGGAAGCAGATATACCCAGTCCGCTGGCAGTGTCCTACGGGGACCAGCCTATCTGGCTGCCACGCCTGAATGTTTGCAACCGCGGCCGAGCTAGGCAGGCGCAATTGTGCAGCAATTCAAACTGCATAACCTGGCCAAATTTCACGGGTGTACAAGAAACCACGGGGGATTTACAAGGAGATGTTTACCCGGAACTGCCGGAGGCCTGCCGGCAGCAAGATTCCGGAATTCTTCCTGAGAAGCCTTGAAAGCAGTGAAAGGCTCCTATGTTGCAGTAACTCAGAACATCATTCTGAGTGTTCCCGGCAGAGGTCATTCGGCTGAACACAACCGTGGACTAATTAGAGTCAGATGTAGGCAGTGCAGTCCATAGTGCTGGATGGACAGTGGTGGCGTGCCAAACAACTGAGCTCTAGTTCTCAACAGTTTCACAAAGTGCCCTAAGTTGAGGTTCAACTTACGGCTCCGGTTGAGTAGATTGTAGCCGTCAAAACTGGAATAATTAGCACTCAGGTGCAAAGAACGGCAAGCAGATATACCCAGTCCGCTGGCAGTGTCCTACGGGGACCAGCCTACCTGGCGGCCACGCCTGAATGTTTGCAACTGCGGCTGAGCTAGCCAGGCGCAATTGTGCAGCAATGCAAACTGCATAACCTGGCCAAATTTCACGGGTGTTCAAGAAACCAAGGGGGATTTACAAGGAGATGTTCACTCGGAACAGCCGGACGCCGGCGGGCAGCAATATTCCGGAACTCTTCCTTAGAAGCCTTGAAAGCAGTGAAACGCTCCTATGTTGCAATAACTCAGAACCTCATTCTGAGTGTTCCCGGCAGAGGTCATTCGGCAGAACACAACCGTGGAGTAATTAGAGCCAGATGTATGCAGTGCCGTCCATAGTGCTGGATGGACAGTGGTGGCATGCCAAACAACTGAGCTCTAGTTCTCAACACTTTCACAAAGTGCCATAAGTTGAGGTTCAACTTACTGCTCAGGTTGCGTAGAGTGTAGCCGTCAAACCTGGAATCAGTAGAACTCAGGTGAGAAGAACGTGAAGCAGATATACCGAGTCCGCTTGCAGTGTCCTACGGGGTACAGCCTATCTGGCTGCCACTCCTGAATGTTTGCAACCGCGGCCGAGCTAGGCAGGCGCAATTGTGCAGCAATGCAAACTGCTTAACCTGGTCAAATTTCACGGGTGTACAAGAAACCAAGGGGATTTACAAGGAGATGTTCACCCGGAACTGCCTGAGGCCTGCCGGCAGCAAGATTCCGAAATTCATCCTGAGAAGCCTTGAAAGCAGTGAAACGCTCCTATGTTGCAATAACTCAGAACCTCATTCTGAGTGTTCCCGGCAGAGGTCATTCGGCTGAACACAACCGTGGACTAATTAGAGCCAGATGTAAGCAGTGCCGTCAATAGTGCTGGATGGACAGTGGTGGCGTGCCAAACAACTGAGCTCTAGTTCTCATCACTTTCAGAAAGTGCCATTAGTTGAGGTTCAACTTACTGCTCCGGTTGAGTAGAGTGTAGCGGTCAAACCTGGAATCAGTAGCACTCAGGTGAGAAGAACGGGAAGCAGATATACCCAGTCCGCTGGCGGTGTCCTCCAGGGACCAGCCTATCTGGCTGCCACGCCTGAATGTTTGCAACCACGGCCGAGCTGGGCGGGCGCAATTGTGCAGCAATGCAAACTGCATAACCTGGCCAAATTTCACGGGTGTACAAGGAACCGCCGGTGATTTACAAGGAGATGTTCACCCGAACAGCAGAAGGCCTGCCGGCAGCAAGATTCCGGAATTCTTCCTGAGAAGCCCTGAAAGCAGTGAAACGCTCCTATGTTGCAATAACTCAGAACCTCATTCTTAGTGTTCCCGGCAGAGGTCATTCGGCTGAACACAACCATGGACTAATTAGAGCCAGATGTAGGCAGTGCCGTCCATAGTGCTGGACGGACAGTCGTGGCGTGCCAAACAACTGAGCTCTAGTTCTCAACGGTTTCACAAAGTGCCATAAGTTGAGGATCAACTTACTACTCGGGTTGAGTAGAGTGTAGCGGTCAAAGCTGGAATCAGTAGCACTCAGGTGAGAAGAACGGGAAGCAGATATACCCAGTCCGCTGGCAGTGTCCTACGAGGACCAGCCTATCTGGCTGCCACCCCTGAATGTTTGCAAACGCGGCCAAGCTAGGCAGGCGGAATTGTGCAGCAATGCAAACTGCATAACCTAGCCAAATTTCATGGTTGTACAAGAAACCACGGGGGATTTACAAGGAGATGTTCACCCGGAACAGCCAGAGGCCTGCCGGCAGCAAGATTCCAGAATTCTTCCTGAGAAGCCTTGAAAGCAGTGAAAAGCTCCTATGTTGCAATAACTCAGAACCTCATTCTGAGTTTTCCCTGTAGAGGTCATTCGGCTGAAAACAAAGGTAGACTAATTAGAGCAGGATGTAGGCAGTGCAGTCCATAGTGCTGGATGGACAGTGGTGGCGTGCCAAACAACTGAGCTCTAGTTCTCAACAGTTTCACAAAGTGCCCTAAGTTGAGGTTCAACTTACGGCTCCGGTTGAGTAGAGTGTAGCCGTCAAAGCTGGAATCAGTAGCACTCAGGTGAGAAGAACGGGAAGCAGATATACCCAGTCCGCTGGCAGTGTCCTACGGGGACCAGCCTATCTGGCTGCCACGCCTGAATGTTTGCAACCGCGTCCGAGCTAGGCAGGCGCAATTGTGCAGCAATGAAAATTGCATAACCTGGCCAAATTTCACGTATGTACAAGAAACCACGGGGGATTTACAAGGAGATGTTCACCCGGAAGAGCCAGAGGCCTGCCGGCAGCAAGATTCCGGAATTCTTCCTGAGAAGCCTTGAAAGCAGTGAAAAGCTCCGATGTTGCAATAACTCAGAACCTCATTCTGAGTGTTCCCGGCAGAGGTCATTCAGCTGAACACAACCGTGGACTAATTAGAGCCAGATGTAGGCAGTGCCGTCCTTAGGGCTGGATGGAGAGTGGTGGCGTGACAAACAACTGAGCTCTAGTTCTCAACAGTTTCACAAAGTGCCATAAGATGAGGTTCAACTTACTGCTCCGGTTGAGTAGAGTGTAGCCGTCAAAGGTGGAATCAGGAGCACTCAGGTGAGAAGAACGGGAAGCAGATATACCCAGTCCGCTGGCAGTGTCCTACGGGGACCAGCCTATCTGGCTGCCACGCCTGAATGTTTGCAACCGCGGCCGAGCTAGGCAGGCGCAATTGTGCAGCAATTCAAACTGCATAACCTGGCCAAATTTCACGGGTGTACAAGAAACCACGGGGGATTTACAAGGAGATGTTTACCCGGAACTGCCGGAGGCCTGCCGGCAGCAAGATTCCGGAATTCTTCCTGAGAAGCCTTGAAAGCAGTGAAACGATCCTATGTTGAAATAACTCAGAACCTCATTCTGAGTGTTTCCGGCAGAGGTCATTCGGATGAACACAACCGTGGACTAATTAGAGCCAGATGTAGGCAGTGCCGTCCATAGTGCTGGATGGAGAGTGGTGGCGTGCCAAACAACTGAGCTCTAGTTCTCATCACTTTCACAAAGTGCCATAAGTTGAGGTTCAACTTACTGCTCCGGTTGAGTAGAGTGTAGCGGTCAAAGCTGGAATCAGTAGCACTCAGGTGAGAAGAACCGGAACCAGATATACCCAGTCCGCTGGCAGTGTCCTACGGGGACTAGCCTATCTGCATTCCATGCCTGAATGTTTGCAACCGCGGCCGAGCTAGGCAGGCGGAATTGTGCAACAATGCAAACTGCATAACCTGGCCAAATTTCACGGGTGTACAAGAAACCACGGGGGATTTACAAGGAGATGTTCACCCGGAACTGCCGGAGGCCTGCCGGCAGCAAGATTCCGTAATTCTTCCTGAGAAGCCTTGAAAGCAGTGAAACGCTCCTATGTTGCAATAACTCAGAACCTCATTCTGAGTGTTCCCGGCAGAGGTCATTCGGCGGAACACAACCATGGACTACTTAGAGCCAGATGTAGGCAGTGCCGTCCATAGTGCTGGATGGACAGTGGTGGCGTACCAAACAACTGAGCTCTAGTTCTCAACACTTTCACAAAGTGCCATCAGTTGAGGTTCAACTTACTGATCCGGTTGAGTAGAGTGTAGCCGTCAAAGCTGGAATCAGTAGCACTCAGGTGAGAAGAACGGGAAGCAGATATACCCAGTCCGCTGGCAGTGTCCTACGGGGACCAGCCTATCTGGCGGCCATGCCTGAATGTTTGCAACCGCGGCCGAGCTAGGCAGGCGCAATCGTGCAGCAATGCAAACTGCATAACCTGGCCAAATTTCACGGGTGTACAAGAAAGCACGGGGGATTTACAAGGAGATGTTCACCCGGAACTGCCGGAGGCCTGCGGGCAGCAAGATTCTGGAATTCTTCCTGAGAAGCCTTGAAAGCAGTGAAACGTTCCTATATTGCAATAACTCAGAACCTCATTCTGAGTGTTCCCGGCCGAGGTCATTCGGATGAACACAACCGTGGACTAATTAGAGCCAGATGTAGGCAGTGCCGTCCATAGTGCTGGATGGACAGTGGTGGCATGCCGAATAACTGAGCTCTAGTTCTCAACACTTTCACAAATTGCCATAAGTTGAGGTTCAACTTACTGCTTAGGTTGCGTAGAGTGTAGCCGTCAAAGCTGGAATCAGTAGCACTCAGGTGAGAAGAACGGGAAGCAGATATACCCAGTCCGCTGGCAGTGTCCTACGGGGACCAGCCTATCTGGCTGCCACGCCTGAATGTTTGCAACCGCGGCCGAGCTAGGCAGGCGCAATTGTGCAGCAATTCAAACTGCATAACCTGGCCAAATTTCACGGGTGTACAAGAAACCACGGGGGATTTACAAGGAGATGTTTACCCGGAACTGCCGGAGGCCTGCCGGCAGCAAGATTCCGGAATTCTTCCTGAGAAGCCTTGAAAGCAGTGAAACGATCCTATGTTGAAATAACTCAGAACCTCATTCTGAGTGTTTCCGGCAGAGGTCATTCGGATGAACACAACCGTGGACTAATTAGAGCCAGATGTAGGCAGTGCCGTCCATAGTGCTGGATGGAGAGTGGTGGCGTGCCAAACAACTGAGCTCTAGTTCTCATCACTTTCACAAAGTGCCATAAGTTGAGGTTCAACTTACTGCTCCGGTTGAGTAGAGTGTAGCGGTCAAAGCTGGAATCAGTAGCACTCAGGTGAGAAGAACCGGAACCAGATATACCCAGTCCGCTGGCAGTGTCCTACGGGGACTAGCCTATCTGCATTCCATGCCTGAATGTTTGCAACCGCGGCCGAGCTAGGCAGGCGGAATTGTGCAACAATGCAAACTGCATAACCTGGCCAAATTTCACGGGTGTACAAGAAACCACGGGGGATTTACAAGGAGATGTTCACCCGGAACTGCCGGAGGCCTGCCGGCAGCAAGATTCCGTAATTCTTCCTGAGAAGCCTTGAAAGCAGTGAAACGCTCCTATGTTGCAATAACTCAGAACCTCATTCTGAGTGTTCCCGGCAGAGGTCATTCGGCGGAACACAACCATGGACTACTTAGAGCCAGATGTAGGCAGTGCCGTCCATAGTGCTGGATGGACAGTGGTGGCGTACCAAACAACTGAGCTCTAGTTCTCAACACTTTCACAAAGTGCCATCAGTTGAGGTTCAACTTACTGGTCCGGTTGAGTAGAGTGTAGCCGTCAAAGCTGGAATCAGTAGCACTCAGGTGAGAAGAACGGGAAGCAGATATACCCAGTCCGCTGGCAGTGTCCTACGGGGACCAGCCTATCTGGCGGCCATGCCTGAATGTTTGCAACCGCGGCCGAGCTAGGCAGGCGCAATCGTGCAGCAATGCAAACTGCATAACCTGGCCAAATTTCACGGGTGTACAAGAAAGCACGGGGGATTTACAAGGAGATGTTCACCCGGAACTGCCGGAGGCCTGCGGGCAGCAAGATTCTGGAATTCTTCCTGAGAAGCCTTGAAAGCAGTGAAACGTTCCTATATTGCAATAACTCAGAACCTCATTCTGAGTGTTCCCGGCCGAGGTCATTCGGATGAACACAACCGTGGACTAATTAGAGCCAGATGTAGGCAGTGCCGTCCATAGTGCTGGATGGACAGTGGTGGCATGCCGAATAACTGAGCTCTAGTTCTCAACACTTTCACAAATTGCCATAAGTTGAGGTTCAACTTACTGCTTAGGTTGCGTAGAGTGTAGCCGTCAAAGCTGGAATCAGTAGCACTCAGGTGAGAAGAACGGGAAGCAGATATACCCAGTCCGCTGGCAGTGTCCTACGGGGACCAGCCTATCTGGCTGCCACGCCTGAGTTTTTGCAACCGCGTCCGAGCTAGGCAGGCGGAATTGTGCAGCAATGCAAACTGCATAATCTGGCCAAATTTCATGGATGTACAAGAAACCACGGGGGATTTGCAAGGAGATGTTCACCCGGAACAGCCAGAGGCCTGCCGGCAGCAAGATTCCGGAATTCTTCCTGAGAAGCCTTGAAAGCAGTGAAACGCTCCTATGTTGCAATAACTCAGAACCTCATTCTGAGTGTTCCCGGCAGAGGTCATTCGGCTGAACACAACCATGGACTAATTAGAGCCAGATGTAGGCAGTGCCGTCCATAGTGCTGGATGGACAGTGGTGGCGTGCCAAACAACTGAGCTCTAGTTCTCATCACTTTCACAAAGTGCCATAAGTTGAGGTTCAACTTACTGCTCCGGTTGAGTAGAGTGTAGCGGTCAAACCTGGAATCAGTAGCACTCAGGTGAGAAGAACGGGAAGCAGATATACCCAGTCCGCTCGCAGTGTCCTACGGGGACCAGCCTATCTGGCTGCCACGCCTGAATGTTTGCAACCGCGGCCGAGCTAGGCAGGCGCAATTGTGCAGCAATGCAAACTGCATAACCTGGCCAAATTTCACGGGTGTACAAGAAACCGAGGGGGATTTAAAAGGAGATGTTCACCCGGAACAGCCGGACGCCGGCGGGCAGCAAGATTCCGGAACTCTTCCTGAGAAGCCTTGAAAGCAGTGAAATGCTCCTATGTTACAATAACTCATAACCTCATTCTGAGTGTTCCCGGCAGAGGTCATTCGGCTGAACACAACCGTGGACTAATTAGAGCCAGATGTAGGCAGTGCCGTCCATAGTGCTGGATGGACAGTGGTGGTGTGCCAAACAACTGAGCTCTAGTTCTCAACAGTTTCACAAAGTGCCCTAAGTTGAGGTTCAACTTACTGCTCCGGTTGAGTAGAGTGTATCGGTCAAAGCTGGAATCAGTAGCACTCAGGTGAGAAGAACGGGAAGCAGATATACCCATTCCGCTGGCAATGTCCTACGGGGACTAGCCTATCTGGCTGCCACGCCTGAATGTGTGCAACCGCGGCCGAGCTAGGCAGGCGCAATTGTGCAGCAATGCAAACTGCATAACCTGGGCAAATTTCACGGGTGTACAAGAAACCATGGGGGATTTACAAGGAGATGTTCACCCGGAACTGCCGGAGGCCTGCCGGCAGCAAGATTCCGGAATTCTTCCTGAGAAGCCTTGAAAGCAGGGAAACGCTCCTATGTTGCAATAACTCAGAACCTCATTCTGAGTGTTCGCGGCAGAGGTCATTCGGCTGAACACAACCGTCGACTAATTAGAGCCAGATGTAGGCAGTGCCGTCCATAGTGCTGGATGGACAGTGGTGGCGTGCCAAACAACTGAGCTCTAGTTCTCATCACTTCCACAAAGTGCCATAAGTTGAAGTTCAACTTACTGCTCCGGTTGAGTACAGTGTAGGGGTCAAACCTGGAATCAGTAGCACTCAGTTGAGAAGAACTGGAAGCAGATATACCCAGTCCGCTGGCAGTGTCCTACTGGGACCAGCCTATCTGGCTGCCACGCCTGAATGTGTGCAACCGCGTCCGAGCTATGCAGGCGCAATTGTGCAGCAATGCAAACTGCATAACCTGGCCAAATTTCACGGGTGTACAAGAAACCACGGGGGATTTACAAGGAGATGTTCACCAGGAACAGCCGGACGCGGGCGGGCAGCAATATTCCGGAACTCTTCCTGAGAAGCCTTGAAAGCAGTGAAACGCTCCTATGTTGCAATAACTCCGAACCTCATTCTGAGTGTTCCCGGCAGAGGTCATTCGGCTGAACACAACCGTCGACTCATTAGAGCCAGATGTAGGCAGTGCCGTCCATAGTGCTGGATGGACAGTGGTGGCGTGCCAAACAACTGAGCTCTAATTCTCAACAGTTTCACAAAGTGCCCTAAATTGAGGTTAAAACTTACTGCTCTGGTTGAGTAGAGTGTAGCGGTCAAAGCTGGAATCAGTAGCACTCAGGTGAGAAGAACGGGAAGCAGATATACCCAGTCCGCTGGCAGTGTCCTACGGGGACTAGCCTATCTGGATTCCATGCCTGAATGTTTGCAACCGCGGCCGACCTAGGCAGGCGGAATTGTGCAACAATGCAAACTGCATAACATGGCCAAATTTCACGGGTGTACAAGAAACCACGGGGGATTTACAAGGAGATGTTGACCCGGAACTGCCGGAGGCCTGCCGGCAGCAAGATCCCGGAATTCTTCCTGAGAAGCCTTGAAAGCAGTGAAACGCTCCTATGTTGCAATAACTCAGAACCTCATTCTGAGTTTTCCCGGCAGAGGTCATTCGGCTGAACACAACCATGGACTAATTAGAGCCAGATGTAGGCAGTGCCGTAAATAGTGCTGGATGGAGAGTGGTGGCGTGCCAAACAACTGAGCTCTAGTTCTCAACACTTTCACAAAGTGCCATAAGTTGAGGTTCAACTTACTGCTCCGGTTGAGTAGAGTGTAGCGGTCAAACCTGGAATCAGTAGCAGTCAGGTGAGAAGAACGGGAAGCAGATATACCCAGTCCGTTGGCAGTGTCCTCTGGGGACCAGCCTATCTAGCTACCACGCCTGAATGTTTGCAACCGGGTACGAGCTAGGCAGGCACAATTGTGCAGCAATGCAAACTGCATAACCTGGCCAAATTTAACGGGTGTACAAGAATCCACGGGGGATTTACAAGGAGATGTTCACCGGAACTGTCGGAGGCCTGGTGGCAGCAAGATTCCGGAATTCTTCCTGAGAAGCCTTTAAAGCAGTGAAACGCTCCTATGTTGCAATAACTCAGAACCTCATTCTGAGTGTTCCCGGCAGAGGTCATTCAGCTGAACACAACCGTGGACTAATTAGAGCCAGATGTAGGCAGTGCCATCCATAGTTCTGGATGGACAGTGTTGGCTTGCCAAACAACTGAGCTCTAGTTCTCAACAGTTTCACAAAGTGCCCTAAGTTGAGCTTCAACTTACTCCTTCGGTTGAGTAGAGTGTAGCCGTGAAACCTGGAATCAGTAGAACTCAGGTGAGAAGAACGGGAAGCAGATATACCCAGTCCGCTGGCAGTGTCCTACGGGGACTAGCCTATCCGGCTGCCATGCCTGAATGTTTGCACCCGCGGCCGAGCTAGGCAGGCGCAATTGTGCAGCAATGCAAACTGGATAACCTGGCCAAATTTCACGGGTGTACAAGGAACCGCCGGTGATTTACAAGGAGATGTTCACCCGAACAGCAGAAGGCCTGCCGGCAGCAAGATTCCGGAATTCTTCCTGAGAAGCCCTGAAAGCAGTGAAACGCTCCTATGTTGCAATAACTCAGAACCTCATTCTGAGTGTTCCTGGCAGAGGTCATTCGGCTGAACACAACGGTAGACTAATTAGAGCCAGATGTAGGCAGTGCAGTCCATAGTGCTGGATGGACAGTGGTGGCGTGCCAAACAACTGAGCTCTAGTTCTCAACAGTTTCACAAAGTGCCCTAAGTTGAGGTTCAACTTGCTGCTCCGGTTGAGTAGAGTGTAGCCGTCAAAGCTGGAATCAGTAGCACTCAGGTGAGAAGAACGGGAAGCAGATATACCCAGTCAATTGGCAGTGTCCTACGAGGACCAGCCTATCTGGCTGCCACGCCTGAATGTTTGCAACCGCGGCCGAGCTTGGCAGGCGCAATTGTGCAGGAATGCAAACTGCATAACCTGGCCAAATTTCACGGGTGTACAAGAAAGCACGGGGGATTTACAAGGAGATGTTCACCCGGAACAGCCGGAGGCCTGCCAGCAGCAAGATTCTGGAATTCGTCTTGAGAGGCCTTGAAAGCAGTGAAACGCTCCTATGTTGCAATAACTCAGAACCTCATTCTGAGTGTTCCCGGCAGAGGTCATTCGGCTGAACACAACCGTGGAGTAATTAGAGCCAGCTGTATGCAGTGCCGTCCATAGTGCTGGATGGACAGTGGTGGCGTGCCAAACAACTGAGCTCTAGTTCTCCTCACTTTCACAAAGTGCCATAAGTTGAGGTTCAACTTATTGCTCCGGTTGAGTAGAGTGTAGCGGTCAAAGCTTGAATGAGTAGTACTCAGGTGAGAAGAACGGGAACCAGATATACCCAGTCCGCTGGCAGTGTCCTACGGGGACCAGCCTATCTGGCTGCCACGCCTGAATGTTTGCAACCGCGGCCGAGCTAGGCAGGCGAAATTGTGCAGCAATGCAAACTGCATAACCTGGCCAAATTTCCCGGGTGTACAAGAAACCACGGGGGATTTACAAGGAGATGTTCACCCGGAACAGACGGATGCCGGAGGGCAGCAAGATTCCGGAACTCTTCCTGAGAAGCCTTGAAAGCAGTGAAACGCTCTTATGTTGCAATAACTCAGAACATCATTCTGAGTGTCCCCGGCAGAGGTCATTCGGCTGAACACAACCGTGGACTAATTAGAGCCAGATGTAGGCAGTGCCGTCCATAGTGCTGGATGGAGAGTGGTGGCGTGCCAAACAACTGAGCTCTAGTTCTCAACAGTTTCACAAAGTGCCCTAAGTTGAGGTTCAACTTACGGCTCCGGTTGAGTAGAGTGTAGCCGTCAAAGCTGGAATCAGTAGCACTCAGGTGAGAAGAAGGGGAAGCAGATATACCCAGTCAATTGGCAGTGTCCTACGGGGACCAGCCTATCTGGCTGCCACGCCTGAATGTTTGCAACCCAGGCCGAGCAAGGCAGGCGAAATTGTGCAGCAATGCAAGCTGCATAACCTGGCCAAATTTCACGGGTGTACAAGAAACCACGGGGGATTTACAAGGAGATGTTCACCCGGAACTGCCGGACGCCGGCGGGCAGCAAGATTCCGGAATTCTTCCTGAGAAGCCTTGAAAGCAGTGAAACGCTCCTATGTTGCAATAACTCAGAACCTCATTCTGAGTGTTCCCGGCAGAGGTCATTCGGCTGAACACAACCGTGGACTAATTAGAGCCAGATGTAGGCAGTGCCGTCCATAGTGCTGGATGGACAGTGGTGGCATGCCAAACAACTGAGCTCTAGTTCTCATCACTTTCACAAAGTGCCATTAGTTGAGGATCAACTTACGGCTCCGATTGAGTAGAGTGTAGCCGTCAAAGCTGGAATCAGTAGCACTCAGGTGAGAAGAACGGGAAGCAGATATACCCAGTCCATTGGCAGTGTCCTTCGGGGACCAGCCTATCTGGCTGCCACGCCTGAATGTTTGCCACCGCGGCCGAGCTAGGCAGGCGCAATTGTGCAGCAATGCAAACTGCATAGCCTGGCCAAATTTCACGGATGTACAAGAAACCACAGGGGATTTACAAGGAGATGTTCACCCGGAACAGCCGGAGGCCTGCCGGCAGCAAGATTCCGGAATTCTTCCTGAGAAGCCTTGAAAGCAGTGAAACGCTCCTATGTTGCAATAACTCAGAACCTCTTTCTGAGTGTTCCCGGCAGAGGTCATTCAGCTGAACACAACCGTGGACTAATTAGAGCCAGATGTAGGCAGTGCCGTCCATAGTGCTGGATGGACAGTGGCGGCGTGCCAAACAACTGAGCTCTAGTTCTCAACAGTTTCACAAAGTGCCCTAAGTTGATGTTCAAATTACGGCTCCGGTTGAGTAGAGTGTAGCGGTCAAAGCTGGAATCAGTCGCACTCAGGTGAGAAGAACGTGAAGCAGATATAGCTAGTCCGCTGGCAGTGTCCTACGTGGACTAGCCTATCTGGGTGCCACGCCTGAATGTTTGCAACCGCGGCCGAGGTAGGCAGGCGCAATTGTGCAGCAATGCAAACTGCATAACCTGGCCAAATTTCACGGATGTACAAGAAATCACGGGGGATTTACAAGGAGATGTTCACCTGGAACAGCTGGAGACCTGCCGGCAGCAAGATTCCAGAATTCTTCCTGAGAAGCCTTGAAAGCAGTGAAACGCTCCTATGTTGCAATAACTCAGAACCTCATTCTGAGTGTTCCAGGCAGAAGTCATTCGGCTGAACACAACCGTGGACTAATTAGAGCCAGATGTAGGCAGTGCCGTCCATAGTGCTGGATGGACAGTGGTGGCGTGCCAAACAACTGAGCTCTAGTTCTCAACAGTTTCACAAAGTGCCATGAGTTGAGGTTCAACTTACTGCTCCTGTGGAGTAGAGTGTAGCCGTCAAAGATGTAATCAGTAGCACTCAGGGGAGAAGAACGGGAAGCAGATATACCCAGTCCGCTGGCAGTGTCCTACGGGGACCAGCCTATCTGGCTGCCACACCTGAATGTTTGCAACCGCGGCCGAGCTAGGCAGGCACAATTGTGCAGCAATTCAAACTGCATAACCTGGCCAAATATCACGGGTGAACAAGAAACCACGGGGGATTTACAAGGAGATTTTCGGCCGGAACTGCCAGAGGCCTGCCGAAAGTAAGATTCCGGAATTCTTCCTGAGAAGCCTTGAAAGCAGTGAAACGCTCCTATGTTGCCATAACTCAGAACATCATTCTGAGTGTCCCCGGCCGAGGTCATTCGGCTGAACACAACCGTGGACTAATTAGAGCCAGATGTAGGCAGTGCCGTCCATATTGCTGGATGCACAGTGGTGGCTTGCCAAACAACTGAGCTCTAGTTCTCAACAGTTTCACAAAGTGCCATAAGTAGAGGTTAAACTTACTGCTCCGGTTGAGAAGAGTGTAGCCGTCAAAGCTGGAATCAGTAGCACTCAGGTGAGAAGAACGGGAAGCAGATATACCCAGTCTGCTGGCAGTGTCCTACGGGGACCAGCCTATCTGGCTGCCACGCCTGAATGTTTGCAACCGCGGCCGAGCTAGGCAGGCGCAATTGTGCAGCAATGCAAACTGCATAACCTGGCCAAATTTCACGGATGTACAAGAAACCACGGGGGATTTACAAGGAGATGTTCACCCGGAAGAGCCGGAGGCCTGCCGGCAGCAAGATTCCGGAATTCTTCCTGAGAAGCCTTGAAAGCAGTGAAACACTCCTATGTTGCAATAACTCAGAACCTCATTCTGAGTGTTTCCGGCAGAGGTCATTCAGCTGAACACAACCGTGGACTAAATAGAGCCAGATGTAGGCAGTGCCGTCCATAGTGCTGGATGGAGAGTGGTGGCGTGCCAAACAACTGAGCTCTAGTTCTCAACAGTTTCACAAAGTGCCCTAAGTTGAGGTTCAACTTACGGCTCCGGTTGAGTAGAGTGTAGCGGTCAAAGCTGGAATCAGTAGCACTCAGGTGAGAAGAACGTGAAGCAGATATAGCCAGTCCGCTGGCAGTGTCCTACGGGGACTAGCCTATCTGGCTGCCACGCCTGAATGTTGGCAAGCGCGGCCGAGCTAAGCCGGCGGAATTGTGCAGCAATACAAACTGTATAACCTGGCCAAATTTCAAGGGTGTACAAGAAACCACGGGGGATTTACAAGGAGATGTTCACCCAGAACAGCCGGAGGCCTGCCGGCAGCAAGATTCCAGAATTCTTCCTGAGAAGCCTTGAAAGCAGTGAAACGCTCCTATGTTGCAATAACTCAGAACCTCATTCTGAGTGTTCCAGACAGAGGTCATTCGGCTGAACACAACCGTGGACTAATTAGAGCCAGATGTAGGCAGTGCCGTCCATAGGGCTGGATGGAGAGTGGTGGCGTGCCAAACAACTGAGCTCTAGTTCTCAACTGTTTCACAAAGTGCCCTAAGTTGAGGTTCAACTTACTGCTCCGGTTGAGTAGAGTGTAGCCGTCAAAGCTGGAATCAGTAGCACTCAGGTGAGAAGAACGGGAAGCAGATATACCCAGTCCGCTGGCAGTGTCCTACGGGGACCAGGCTCTCTGGCTGCCACGGCTGAATGTTTGCAACCGCGGCCGAGCTAGGCAGGGCCAATTGTGCAGCAATTCAAACTGCATAACCTGGCCAAATTTCACGGGTGTACAAGAAACCACGGGGGATTTACAAGGAGATGTTCACCCGGAACTGCCGGAGGCCTGCCGGCAGCAAGATTCCGGAATTCTTCCTGAGAAGCCTTGAAAGCAGTGAAACGCTCCTATGTTGAAATAACTCAGAACCTCATTTTAGTGTTCCCGGCAGAGGTCATTCGGCTGAACACAACCGTGGACTAATTAGAGCCAGATGTAGGCAGTGCCGTCCATAGTGCTGGATGGACAGTGGTGGCGTGCCAAACAACTGAACTCTAGTTCTCATCACTTTCACAAAGTGCCATAAGTTGAGGTTCAACTTACTGCTCCGGTTGAGTAGTGTGTAGCCGTCAAAGCTGGAATCAGTAGCACTCAGGTGAGAAGAACGGGAAGCAGATATAGCCAGTCCGCTGGCAGTGTCCTACGGGGACCAGCCTATCTGGCTGCCATGCCTGAATATTTGCAACCGCGGCCGAGCTAGGCAGGCGCAATAGTGCAGCAATGCAAACTGCATAACCTGGCCAAATTTCACGGGTGTACAAGAAACCACGGGGGATTGACAAGGAGAGGTTCACCCGGAACTGCCGGAGGCCTGCCGGCAGCAAGATTCCGGAATTCTTCCTGAGAAGCCTTGAAAGAAGTGAAACGCTCCTATGTTGCAATAACTCAGAACCTCATTCTGAGTGTTCCCGGCAGAGGTCATTCGGCTGAACACAACCATGGACTAATTAGAGCCAGATGTAGGCAGTGCCGTCCATAGTGCTGGATGGACAGTGGTGGCGTGCCAAACAACTGAGCTCTAGTTCTCATCGCTTTCACAAAGTGCCATGAGTGGAGGTTCAACTTACTGCTCCGGTTTAGTAGAGTGTAGCCGTCAAAGCTGGAATCAGTAGCACTCAGGTGAGAAGAACGGGAAGCAGATATACCCAGTCCGCTGGCAGTGTACTACGGGGACCAGCCTATCTGGCTGCCACGCCTGAATGTTTGCAACCGCGGCCGAGCTAGGCAGGCGCAATTGTGCAGCAATTTAAACTGCATAACCTGGCCAAATTTCACGGGTGTACAACGAACCGCGGGTGATTTACAAGGAGATGTTCACCCGGAACAGCCGGAGGCCTGCTGGCTGCAAGATTCCGGAATTCTTCCTGAGAAGCCTTGAAAGCAGTGAAACGCTCCTATGTTGCAATAACTCAGAACCTCATTCTGAGTGTTCCCGGCAGAGGTCATTCGGCTGAACACAACCGTGGACTAATTAGAGCCAGATGTAGGCAGTGCCGTCCATAGTGCTGGATGGACAGTGGTGGCGTGCCAAACAACTGAGCTCTAGTTCTCATCACTTTCACAAAATTCCATAAGTAGAGGTTCAACTTACTGCTCCAGTTGAGTAGAGTGTAGCCGTCAAAGGTGGAATCAGTAGCACTCAGGTGAGAAGAACGGGAAGCAGATATACCCAGTCCGCTGGCAGTGTACTACGGGGACCAGCCTCTCTGGCTGCCTCGCCTGAATGTTTGCAACCGTGGCTGAGCTAGGCAGGCGCAATTGTGCAGCAATGCAAACTGCATAACCTGGCCAAATTTCACGGATGTACAAGAAACCACGGGGGATTTACAAGGAGATGTTCACCCGGAACAGCCGGACGCCGGCGGGCAGCATGATTCCGGAACTCTTCCTGAGAAGCCTTGAAAGCAGTGAAACGCTCCTATGTTGCAATAAGTCAGAACCTCATTCTGAGTGTTCCCGGCAGAGGTCATTCGGCTGAACACAAACATAGACTAATTAGAGCCAGATGTAGGCAGTGCCGTCCATAGTGCTGGATGGACAGTGGTGGCGTGCCAAACAACTGAGCTCTAGTTCTCAACAGTTTCACAAAG
Source organism: Dipodomys merriami (assembly GCF_024711535.1). Lineage (NCBI taxonomy): Eukaryota > Metazoa > Chordata > Mammalia > Rodentia > Heteromyidae > Dipodomys > Dipodomys merriami. Next base: position 1,398,251 of record NW_027204481.1, read on the forward strand.
TGCCATAAGTTGAGGTTCAACTTACTGCTCCGGTTGAGTAGAGTGTAGCTGTCAAAGCTGGAATCAGTAGCACTCAGGTGAGAAGAACGGGAAGCAGATATACCCAGGCCGCTGGCAGTGTCCTATGGGGACCAGCCTATCTGGCTGTGATACGTGAATGTTTGCAACCGCGGCCGAGCTAGGCAGGCACAATTGTGCAGCAATGCAAACTGCATAACCTGGCCAAATGTCACGGGTGTACAAGAAACCACGGGGAATTTACAAGGAGATGTTCACCCGGAACTGCCGGAGGCCTGCTGGCAGCAAGATTCCGGAATTCTTCCTGAGAAGCCTTGAAAGCAGTGAAACGCTCCTATGTTGCAATAACTCAGAACATCATTCTGAGTGTCCCCGGCCAAGGTCATTCGGCTGAACACAACCGTGGACTAATTAGAGCCAGAAGTAGGCAGTGCCGTCCATAGTGCTGGATGGACAGTGGTGGCGTGCCAAACAACTGAGCTCTAGTTCTCAACCGTTTCACAAGGTGCCATAAGTAGAGGTTCAACTTACTGCTCCGGTTGAGTAGAGTGTAGCCGTCAAAGCTGGAATAAGTAGCACTCAGGTGAGAAGAACGGGAAGCAGATATACCCAGTCGGCTGGCAGAGTCCTACGGGGACCAGCCTATCTGGCTGCCACGCCTGAATGTTTGCAACCGCGGCCGAGGTAGGCAGGCGCAATTGTGCAGCAATGCAAACTGCATAACCTGGCCAAATTTCACGGATGTACAAGAAACCACGGGGGATTTACAAGGAGATGTTCACCCGGAAGAGCCGGAGGCCTGCCGGCAGCAAGATTCCGGAATTCTTCCTGAGAAGCCTTGAAAGTGAAACGCTCCTATGTTGCAATAACTCAGAACATCATTCTGAGTGTTCCCGACAGAGGTCATTCAGCTGAAAACAACCGTGGACTAATTAGAGCCAGATGTAGGCAGTGCCGTCCATAGTGCTGGATGGACAGTGGTGGCGTGCCAAACAACTGAGCTCTAGTTCTCAACAGTTTCACAAAGTGCCCTAAGTTGAGGTTCAACTTACGGCTCCGGTTGAGTAGAGTGTAGCGGTCAAAGCTGGAATCAGTATCACTCAGGTGAGAAGAACGTGAAGCAGATATAGCCAGTCCGCACACAGTGTCCTACGGGGACTAGACTATCTGGCTGCCACGCCTGAATGTTTGAAAGCGCGGCCGAGGTAAGCAGGCGGAATTGTGCAGCAATGCAAACTGCATAACCTGGCCAAATTTCACGGATGTACAAGAAACCACGGGGGATTTACAAGGACATGTTCACCCGGAAGACCCGGAGGCCTGCCGGCAGCAAGATTCCGGAATTCTTCCTGAGAAGCCTTGAAAGCAGTGAAACGCTCCTATGTTGCAATACCTCAGAACCTCATTCTGAGTGTTCCCGGCAGAGGTCATTCGGCAGAACACAACCGTGGACTAATTAGAGCCAGATGTAGGCAGTGCCGTCCATAGTGCTGGATGGACAGTGGTGGCGTGCCAAACAACTGAGCTCTAGTTCTCATCACTTTCACAAAATTCCATAAGTTGAGGTTCAACTTACTGCTCCGGTTGAGTAGAGTGTAGCCGTCAAAGGTGGAATCAGTAGCACTCAGGTGAGAAGAACGGGAAGCAGATATACCCAGTATGCTGGTAGTGTCCTATGGGAGCCATTCTATCTGGCTGCCACGCCTGAATGTTTGCAACCGAGGCTGAGGTAGTCAGGCGCAATTGTGCAGCAATGCAAACTGCATAACCTGGCCAAATTTCACGGGTGTACAAGAAACCACGTGGGATTTACAAGGAGATGTTCACCCGGAACAGCCAGAGGCCTGCCGGCAGCAAGATTCCGGAATTCTTCCTGAGAAGCCTTGAAAGCAGTGAAACGATCCTATGTTGCAATAACTCAGAACCTCATTCTGAGTATTCCCGGTAGAGGTCATTCGGCTGAACACAATCGTGGACTAATTAGAGCCAGATGTAGGCAGTGCCGTCCATAGTGCTGGATGGACAGTGGTGGCGTGTCAAACAACTGAGCTTAGTTCTCGACAGTTTCACAAAGTGCCATCAGTTGAGGTTCAACTTACTGCTCCGGTTGAGTAGAGTGTAGCCGTCAAAGCTGGAATCAGTAGCACTCAGGTGAGAAGAACGGGAAGAAGATATACCCAGTCCGCTGGCAGTGTCCTACGGGGACCAGCCTATCTGGCTGCCACGCCTGAATGTTTGCAACCGCGGCCGAGCTAGGCTGGCGCAATTGTGCAGCAATGCAAACTGCATAACCTGTCCAAATTTCAGGGGTGTACAAGAAACCACGGGGGATTTACAAGGAGATGTTCACCCGGAACAGCCCGAGGCTTGCCGGCAGCAAGATTCCGGAATTCTTCCTCAGAAGCCGTGAAACCAGTGCAACGCTCCTATGTTGCAATAACTCAGAACCTCATTCTGAGGGTTCCAGGCAGAGGTCATTCGGCTGAACACAACCGTGGACTAACTAGAGCCAGATGTAGGCAGTGCCGTCCATAGTGCTGGATGTAGAGTGGTGGCGAGCCAAACAACTGACCTCTAGTTCTGAACAGTTTCACAAAGTGCCATAACTTGAGGTTCAACTTAATGCTCCGGTTGAGTAGTGTGTAGCCGTCAAAGCTGGAATCAGTAGCACTCAGGTGAGGAGAACGGGAAGCAGATATACCCAGTCTGCTGGTAGTGTCCTACGAGGACCAGCCTATCTGGCTGCCACGCCTGAATGTTTGCAACCGCGGCCGAGCTAGGCAGGCGCAATTGTGCAGCAATGCAAACTGCATAACCTGGCCAAATTTGACGGGTGTACAAGAAACCACGGGGGATTTACAAGGAGATGTTCACCCGGAACAGCCGTAGGCCTGCCGGCAGCAAGATTCCGGAATTCTTCCTGAGAAGCCTTGAAAGCAGTGAAACGCTCCTATGTTGCAATAACTCAGAACCTCATTCTGAGTGTTCCCGGCAGAGGTCATTCGGCTGAACACAACCGTGGCCTAATTAGAGCCAGATGTAGGCAGTGCGGTGCATAGTGCTGGATGGACAGTGGTGGCGTGCCAAACAACTGAGTTCTAGTGCTCAACACTTTCACAATGTGCCATAAGTTGAGGTTCAACTTAATGCTCCGGTTGAGTAGAGTGTAGCCGTAATAGCTGGAATCAGCAGCACTCAGGTGAGAAGAACGGGAAGCAGATATACCCAGTCCGCAGGAAGTGTCGTACGGGGACCAGCCTATCTGGCTCCCACGCCTGAATGTTTGTAACCGCGGCCGAGCTAGGCAGGCGCAATTGTGCAGCAATGCAAACTGCATAACCTGGCCAAATTTGACGGGTGTACAAGAAACCACGGGGGATTTACAAGGAGATGTTCACCCGGAACAGCCGGAGGCCTGCCGGCAGCAAGATTCCGGAATTCTTCCTGAGAAGCCTTGAAAGCAGTGAAACGCTCCTATGTTGCAATAACTCAGAACCTCATTCTGAGTGTTCCCGGCAGAGGTCATTCGGCTGAACACAACCGTGGACTAATTAGCGCCAGATGTAGGCAATGTCTTCCATAGTACTGGATGGACAGTGGTGTCGTGCCAAACACCTGAGCTCTAGTTCTCAACAGTTTCACAAAGTACCATAAGTTGAGTTTCAACTAACTGCTCCGGTTGAGTCGAGTGTAGCGGTCAAAGCTGGAATCAGTAGCACTCAGGTGAGAAGAACCGGAAGCAGATATACCCAGTCCGCTGGCAGAGTCCTATGGGCCCAGCCTATCTGGCTGCCACGCCTGAATGTTTGCAACCGCGGCCGAGCTAAGCTGGCGCAATTGTGCAGCAATGCAAACTGCATAACCTGTCCAAATTTCACGGGTGTACAAGAAACCACGGGGGATTTACAAGGAGATGTTCACCCGGAACAGCCGGAGGCCTGCCGGCAGCAAGATTCCGGAATTCTTCCTGAGAAGCCTTGAAAGCAGTGAAACGCTCCTATGTTGCAATAACTCAGAACCTCATTCTGAGTGTTCCCGGCAGAGGTCATTCGGCTAAACACAACCGTGAACTAATTAGAGCCAGATGTAGGCAGTGCCGTCCATAGTGCTGGATGGACAGTGGCGGCGTGCCAAACAACTGAGCTCTAGTTCTCAACAGTTTCACAAAGTGCCATAAGTTGAGGTTCAACTTACGGCTCCGGTTGAGTAGAGTGTAGCGGTCAAAGCTGGAATCAGTAGCACTCAGGTGAGAAGAACGTGAAGCAGATATAGCCAGTCCGCTGGCAGTGTCCTACGGGGACTAGCCTATCTGGCTGCCACGCCTGAATGTTTGCAAGGGCGGCCGAGCTAAGCAGTCGGAATTGTGCAGCAATGCAAACTGCATAACCTGGCCAAATTTCACGGATGTACAAGAAACCACGGGGGATTTACAAAGACATGTTCACCCGGAACATCTGGAGGCCTGCCGGCAGCAAGATTCCGGAATTCTTCCTGAGAAGCCTTGAAAGCAGTGAAACGCTCCTATGTTGCAATAACTAAGAACCTCATTCTGAGTGTTCCCGGCAGAGGTCATTCGGCTGAACACAACCGTGGACTAATTAGAGCCAGATGTAGGCAGTGCCGTCCATAGTGCTGGATGGACAGTGGTGGCGTGCCAAACATCTGAGCTCTAGTTCTCATCACTTTCACAAAATTCCATAAGTTGAGGTTCAACTTACTGCTCCGGTTGAGTAGAGTGTAGCGGTCAAAGCTGGAATCAGTAGCACTCAGGTGAGAAGAACGTGAAGCAGATATAGCAAGTCCGCTGGCAGTGTCCTACGGGGACTAGCCTATCTGGCTGCCACGCCTGAATGTTTGCAAGCGCGGCCGAGCTAAGTAGGCGGAATTGTGCAGCAATACAAACTGTATAACCTGGCCAAATTTCAAGGGTGTACAAGAAACCACGGGGGATTTACAAGGAGATATTCACCCGGAATAGCCGGAGGCCTGCCGGCAGCAAGATTCCAGAATTCTTCCTGAGAAGCCTTGAAAGCAGTGAAACGCTCCTATGTTGCAATAACTCAGAACTTCATTCTGAGTGTTCCAGGCAGAGGCCATTCGGCTGAACACAACCGTGGACTAATTAGAGCCAGATGTAGGCAGTGCCGTCCATAGGGCTGGATGGAGAGTGGTGGCGTGCCAAACAACTGAGCTCTAGTTCTCAACAGTTTCACAAAGTGCCCTAAGTTGAGGTTCAACTTACTGCTCCGGTTGAGTAGAGTGTAGCCGTCAAAGCTGGAATCAGTAGCACTCAGGTGAGAAGAACGGGAAGCAGATATACCCAGTCCGCTGGCAGTGTCCTACGGGGACCAACCTATCTGGCTGCCACGACTAAATGTTTGCAACCGCGGCCGAGGTAGGCAGGCGCAATTGTGCAGCAATGCAAACTGCATAACCTGGCCAAATTTCACGGATGTACAAGAAACCACGGGGGATTTACAAGGAGATGTTCACCCGGAAGAGCCGGAGGCCTGGCGGCAGCAAGATTCCGGAATTCTTCCTGAGAAGCCTTGAAAGCAGTGAAATGCTCCTATGTTGCAATAACTCAGAACCTCATTCTGAGTGTTCCCGGCAGAGGTCATTCGGATGAACCCAACCGTGGACTAATTAGAGCCAGATGTAGGCAGTGCCGTCCATAGTGCTGGATGTAGAGTGGTGGCGTGCCAAACAACTGAGCTCTAGTTCTCATCACTTTCACAAAGTGCCATAAGTTGAGGTTCAACTTACTGCGCCGATTGAGTAGAGTGTAGCCGTCAAAGATGGAATCAGTAGCAGTCAGGTGAGAAGAATGGGAAGCAGATATACCCAGTGCGCTGGCAGTGTCCTATGGGGACCAGCCTATCTGGCTGCGACACGTGAATGTTTGCAACCGCGGCAGAGCTAGGCAGGCACAATTGTGCAGCAATGCAAACTGCATAACCTGGCCAAATATCACGGGTGTACAAGAAACCACGGGGGATTTACAAGGAGATGTTCACCCGGAACTGCCGGAGGCCTGCCGGCAGCAAGATTCCGGAATTCTTCCTGAGAAGCCTTGAAAGCAGTGAAACGCTCCTATGTTGCAATAACTCAGAACCTCATTCTGAGTGTTCCCGGCAGAGGTCATTCGGCTGAACACAACCGTGGACTAATTAGAGCCAGATGTAGGCAGTGCCGTCCATAGTGCTGGATGGACAGTGGCGGCGTGCCAAACAACTGAGCTCTAGTTCTCATCACTTTCACAAAATGCCATAAGTTGAGGTTCAACTTACTGCTCCGGTTGAGTAGAGTGTAGCCGTCAAAGTTGGAATCAGGAGCACTCAGGTGAGAAGAACGGGAAGCAGATATACCCAGTCCGCTGACAGTGTCCTACGGGGACCAGCCTATCTGGCTGCCACGCCTGAATGTTTGCAACCGTGGCTGAGCTAGGCAGGCGCAATTGTGCATCAATGCAAACTGCATAACCTGGCCAAATTTCACGGATGTACAAGAAACCACGGGGGATTTACAAGGAGATGTTCACCCGGAACAGGGGGAGGCCTGCCGGCAGCAAGATTCCGGAATTCTTCCTGAGAAGCCTTGAAAGAAGTGAAACGCTCCTATGTTGCAATAACTCAGAACCTCATTCTGAGTGTTCCCGGCAGAGGTCATTCGGCTGAACACAACCATGGACTAATTAGAGACAGATGTAGGCAGTGCCGTCCATAGTGCTGGATGGACAGTGGTGGCGTGCCAAACAACTGAGCTCTAGTTCTCATCGCTTTCACAATGTGCCATGAGTGGAGGTTCAACTTACTGCTCCGGTTGAGTAGAGTGTAGCCGTCAAAGTTGGAATCAGTAGCACTCAGGTGAGAAGAACGGGAAGCAGATATACCCAGTCCGCTGGCAGTGTACTACGGGGACCAGCCTATCTGGCTGCCACGCCTGAATGTTTGCAACCGCGGCCGAGCTAGGCAGGCGCAATTGTGTAGCAATTTAAACTGCATAACCTGGCAAAATTTCACGGGTGTACAAGGAACCGCGGGTGATTTACAAGGAGATGTTCACCGGAACAGCCGGAGGCCTGCTAGCAGCAAGATTCCGGAATTCTTCCTGAGAAGCCTTGAAAGCAGTGAAACGCTCCTATGTTGCAATAACTCAGAACCTCATTCTGAGTGTTCCCGGCAGAGGTCATTCGGCTGAACACAACCATGGACTAATTAGAGCCAGATGTAGGCAGTGCCGTCCATAGTGCTGGATGGACAGTGGTGGCGTGCCAAACAACTGAGCTCTAGTTCTCATCGCTTTCACAATGTGCCATGAGTGGAGGTTCAACTTACTGCTCCGGTTGAGTAGAGTGTAGCCGTCAAAGTTGGAATCAGTAGCACTCAGGTGAGAAGAACGGGAAGCAGATATACCCAGTCCGCTGGCAGTGTACTACGGGGACCAGCCTATCTGGCTGCCACGCCTGAATGTTTGCAACCGCGGCCGAGCTAGGCAGGCGCAATTGTGCAGCAATTTAAACTGCATAACCTGGCCAAATTTCACGGGTGTACAAGGAACCGCGGGTGATTTACAAGGAGATGTTCACCCGGAACAGCCGGAGGCCTGCTGGCAGCAAGATTCCGGAATTCTTCCTGAGAAGCCTTGAAAGCAGTGAAACGATCCTATGTTGCAATAACTCAGAACCTCATTCTGAGTATTCCCGGTAGAGGTCATTCGGCTGAACACAATCGTGGACTAATTAGAGCCAGATGTAGGCAGTGCCGTCCATAGTGCTGGATGGACAGTGGTGGCGTGTCAAACAACTGAGCTTAGTTCTCGACAGTTTCACAAAGTGCCATCAGTTGAGGTTCAACTTACTGCTCCGGTTGAGTAGAGTGTAGCCGTCAAAGCTGGAATCAGTAGCACTCAGGTGAGAAGAACGGGAAGAAGATATACCCAGTCCGCTGGCAGTGTCCTACGGGGACCAGCCTATCTGGCTGCCACGCCTGAATGTTTGCAACCGCGGCCGAGCTAGGCTGGCGCAATTGTGCAGCAATGCAAACTGCATAACCTGTCCAAATTTCAGGGGTGTACAAGAAACCACGGGGGATTTACAAGGAGATGTTCACCCGGAACAGCCCGAGGCTTGCCGGCAGCAAGATTCCGGAATTCTTCCTCAGAAGCCGTGAAACCAGTGCAACGCTCCTATGTTGCAATAACTCAGAACCTCATTCTGAGGGTTCCAGGCAGAGGTCATTCGGCTGAACACAACCGTGGACTAACTAGAGCCAGATGTAGGCAGTGCCGTCCATAGTGCTGGATGTAGAGTGGTGGCGAGCCAAACAACTGACCTCAAGTTCTGAACAGTTTCACAAAGTGCCATAACTTGAGGTTCAACTTAATGCTCCGGTTGAGTAGTGTGTAGCCGTCAAAGCTGGAATCAGTAGCACTCAGGTGAGGAGAACGGGAAGCAGATATACCCAGTCTGCTGGTAGTGTCCTACGAGGACCAGCCTATCTGGCTGCCACGCCTGAATGTTTGCAACCGCGGCCGAGCTAGGCAGGCGCAATTGTGCAGCAATGCAAACTGCATAACCTGGCCAAATTTGACGGGTGTACAAGAAACCACGGGGGATTTACAAGGAGATGTTCACCCGGAACAGCCGTAGGCCTGCCGGCAGCAAGATTCCGGAATTCTTCCTGAGAAGCCTTGAAAGCAGTGAAACGCTCCTATGTTGCAATAACTCAGAACCTCATTCTGAGTGTTCCCGGCAGAGGTCATTCGGCTGAACACAACCGTGGCCTAATTAGAGCCAGATGTAGGCAGTGCGGTGCATAGTGCTGGATGGACAGTGGTGGCGTGCCAAACAACTGAGTTCTAGTGCTCAACACTTTCACAATGTGCCATAAGTTGAGGTTCAACTTAATGCTCCGGTTGAGTAGAGTGTAGCCGTAATAGCTGGAATCAGCAGCACTCAGGTGAGAAGAACGGGAAGCAGATATACCCAGTCCGCAGGAAGTGTCGTACGGGGACCAGCCTATCTGGCTCCCACGCCTGAATGTTTGTAACCGCGGCCGAGCTAGGCAGGCGCAATTGTGCAGCAATGCAAACTGCATAACCTGGCCAAATTTGACGGGTGTACAAGAAACCACGGGGGATTTACAAGGAGATGTTCACCCGGAACAGCCGGAGGCCTGCCGGCAGCAAGATTCCGGAATTCTTCCTGAGAAGCCTTGAAAGCAGTGAAACGCTCCTATGTTGCAATAACTCAGAACCTCATTCTGAGTGTTCCCGGCAGAGGTCATTCGGCTGAACACAACCGTGGACTAATTAGCGCCAGATGTAGGCAATGTCTTCCATAGTACTGGATGGACAGTGGTGTCGTGCCAAACACCTGAGCTCTAGTTCTCAACAGTTTCACAAAGTACCATAAGTTGAGTTTCAACTAACTGCTCCGGTTGAGTCGAGTGTAGCGGTCAAAGCTGGAATCAGTAGCACTCAGGTGAGAAGAACCGGAAGCAGATATACCCAGTCCGCTGGCAGAGTCCTATGGGCCCAGCCTATCTGGCTGCCACGCCTGAATGTTTGCAACCGCGGCCGAGCTAAGCTGGCGCAATTGTGCAGCAATGCAAACTGCATAACCTGTCCAAATTTCACGGGTGTACAAGAAACCACGGGGGATTTACAAGGAGATGTTCACCCGGAACAGCCGGAGGCCTGCCGGCAGCAAGATTCCGGAATTCTTCCTGAGAAGCCTTGAAAGCAGTGAAACGCTCCTATGTTGCAATAACTCAGAACCTCATTCTGAGTGTTCCCGGCAGAGGTCATTCGGCTAAACACAACCGTGAACTAATTAGAGCCAGATGTAGGCAGTGCCGTCCATAGTGCTGGATGGACAGTGGCGGCGTGCCAAACAACTGAGCTCTAGTTCTCAACAGTTTCACAAAGTGCCATAAGTTGAGGTTCAACTTACGGCTCCGGTTGAGTAGAGTGTAGCGGTCAAAGCTGGAATCAGTAGCACTCAGGTGAGAAGAACGTGAAGCAGATATAGCCAGTCCGCTGGCAGTGTCCTACGGGGACTAGCCTATCTGGCTGCCACGCCTGAATGTTTGCAAGGGCGGCCGAGCTAAGCAGTCGGAATTGTGCAGCAATGCAAACTGCATAACCTGGCCAAATTTCACGGATGTACAAGAAACCACGGGGGATTTACAAAGACATGTTCACCCGGAACATCTGGAGGCCTGCCGGCAGCAAGATTCCGGAATTCTTCCTGAGAAGCCTTGAAAGCAGTGAAACGCTCCTATGTTGCAATAACTAAGAACCTCATTCTGAGTGTTCCCGGCAGAGGTCATTCGGCTGAACACAACCGTGGACTAATTAGAGCCAGATGTAGGCAGTGCCGTCCATAGTGCTGGATGGACAGTGGTGGCGTGCCAAACATCTGAGCTCTAGTTCTCATCACTTTCACAAAATTCCATAAGTTGAGGTTCAACTTACTGCTCCGGTTGAGTAGAGTGTAGCGGTCAAAGCTGGAATCAGTAGCACTCAGGTGAGAAGAACGTGAAGCAGATATAGCAAGTCCGCTGGCAGTGTCCTACGGGGACTAGCCTATCTGGCTGCCACGCCTGAATGTTTGCAAGCGCGGCCGAGCTAAGTAGGCGGAATTGTGCAGCAATACAAACTGTATAACCTGGCCAAATTTCAAGGGTGTACAAGAAACCACGGGGGATTTACAAGGAGATATTCACCCGGAATAGCCGGAGGCCTGCCGGCAGCAAGATTCCAGAATTCTTCCTGAGAAGCCTTGAAAGCAGTGAAACGCTCCTATGTTGCAATAACTCAGAACTTCATTCTGAGTGTTCCAGGCAGAGGCCATTCGGCTGAACACAACCGTGGACTAATTAGAGCCAGATGTAGGCAGTGCCGTCCATAGGGCTGGATGGAGAGTGGTGGCGTGCCAAACAACTGAGCTCTAGTTCTCAACAGTTTCACAAAGTGCCCTAAGTTGAGGTTCAACTTACTGCTCCGGTTGAGTAGAGTGTAGCCGTCAAAGCTGGAATCAGTAGCACTCAGGTGAGAAGAACGGGAAGCAAATATACCCAGTCCGCTGGCAGTGTCCTACGGGGACCAACCTATCTGGCTGCCACGACTAAATGTTTGCAACCGCGGCCGAGGTAGGCAGGCGCAATTGTGCAGCAATGCAAACTGCATAACCTGGCCAAATTTCACGGATGTACAAGAAACCACGGGGGATTTACAAGGAGATGTTCACCCGGAAGAGCCGGAGGCCTGGCGGCAGCAAGATTCCGGAATTCTTCCTGAGAAGCCTTGAAAGCAGTGAAATGCTCCTATGTTGCAATAACTCAGAACCTCATTCTGAGTGTTCCCGGCAGAGGTCATTCGGATGAACCCAACCGTGGACTAATTAGAGCCAGATGTAGGCAGTGCCGTCCATAGTGCTGGATGTAGAGTGGTGGCGTGCCAAACAACTGAGCTCTAGTTCTCATCACTTTCACAAAGTGCCATAAGTTGAGGTTCAACTTACTGCGCCGATTGAGTAGAGTGTAGCCGTCAAAGATGGAATCAGTAGCAGTCAGGTGAGAAGAATGGGAAGCAGATATACCCAGTGCGCTGGCAGTGTCCTATGGGGACCAGCCTATCTGGCTGCGACACGTGAATGTTTGCAACCGCGGCAGAGCTAGGCAGGCACAATTGTGCAGCAATGCAAACTGCATAACCTGGCCAAATATCACGGGTGTACAAGAAACCACGGGGGATTTACAAGGAGATGTTCACCCGGAACTGCCGGAGGCCTGCCGGCAGCAAGATTCCGGAATTCTTCCTGAGAAGCCTTGAAAGCAGTGAAACGCTCCTATGTTGCAATAACTCAGAACCTCATTCTGAGTGTTCCCGGCAGAGGTCATTCGGCTGAACACAACCGTGGACTAATTAGAGCCAGATGTAGGCAGTGCCGTCCATAGTGCTGGATGGACAGTGGCGGCGTGCCAAACAACTGAGCTCTAGTTCTCATCACTTTCACAAAATGCCATAAGTTGAGGTTCAACTTACTGCTCCGGTTGAGTAGAGTGTAGCCGTCAAAGTTGGAATCAGGAGCACTCAGGTGAGAAGAACGGGAAGCAGATATACCCAGTCCGCTGACAGTGTCCTACGGGGACCAGCCTATCTGGCTGCCACGCCTGAATGTTTGCAACCGTGGCTGAGCTAGGCAGGCGCAATTGTGCATCAATGCAAACTGCATAACCTGGCCAAATTTCACGGATGTACAAGAAACCACGGGGGATTTACAAGGAGATGTTCACCCGGAACAGGGGGAGGCCTGCCGGCAGCAAGATTCCGGAATTCTTCCTGAGAAGCCTTGAAAGAAGTGAAACGCTCCTATGTTGCAATAACTCAGAACCTCATTCTGAGTGTTCCCGGCAGAGGTCATTCGGCTGAACACAACCATGGACTAATTAGAGACAGATGTAGGCAGTGCCGTCCATAGTGCTGGATGGACAGTGGTGGCGTGCCAAACAACTGAGCTCTAGTTCTCATCGCTTTCACAATGTGCCATGAGTGGAGGTTCAACTTACTGCTCCGGTTGAGTAGAGTGTAGCCGTCAAAGTTGGAATCAGTAGCACTCAGGTGAGAAGAACGGGAAGCAGATATACCCAGTCCGCTGGCAGTGTACTACGGGGACCAGCCTATCTGGCTGCCACGCCTGAATGTTTGCAACCGCGGCCGAGCTAGGCAGGCGCAATTGTGTAGCAATTTAAACTGCATAACCTGGCAAAATTTCACGGGTGTACAAGGAACCGCGGGTGATTTACAAGGAGATGTTCACCGGAACAGCCGGAGGCCTGCTAGCAGCAAGATTCCGGAATTCTTCCTGAGAAGCCTTGAAAGCAGTGAAACGCTCCTATGTTGCAATAACTCAGAACCTCATTCTGAGTGTTCCCGGCAGAGGTCATTCGGCTGAACACAACCATGGACTAATTAGAGCCAGATGTAGGCAGTGCCGTCCATAGTGCTGGATGGACAGTGGTGGCGTGCCAAACAACTGAGCTCTAGTTCTCATCGCTTTCACAATGTGCCATGAGTGGAGGTTCAACTTACTGCTCCGGTTGAGTAGAGTGTAGCCGTCAAAGTTGGAATCAGTAGCACTCAGGTGAGAAGAACGGGAAGCAGATATACCCAGTCCGCTGGCAGTGTACTACGGGGACCAGCCTATCTGGCTGCCACGCCTGAATGTTTGCAACCGCGGCCGAGCTAGGCAGGCGCAATTGTGCAGCAATTTAAACTGCATAACCTGGCCAAATTTCACGGGTGTACAAGGAACCGCGGGTGATTTACAAGGAGATGTTCACCCGGAACAGCCGGAGGCCTGCTGGCAGCAAGATTCCGGAATTCTTCCTGAGAAGCCTTGAAAGCAGTGAAACGCTCCTATGTTGCAATAACTCAGAACCTCATTCTGAGTGTTCCCGGCAGAGGTCATTCGGCTGAACACAACCATGGACTAATTAGAGCCAGATGTAGGCAGTGCCGTCCATAGTGCTGGATGGACAGTGGTGGCGTGCCAAACAACTGAGCTCTAGTTCTCAACAGTTTCACAAAGTGCCCTAAGTTGAGGTTCACCTTACTGCTCCGGTTGAGTAGAGTGTAGCGGTCAAACCTGGAATCAGTAACACTCAGGTGAGAAGAACGGGAAGCAGATATACCCAGTCCGCTGGCAGTGTCCTACGGGGACCAGCCTATCTGGCTGAAACACCTGAATGTTTGAAACCGCGACCGAGCTAGGCAGGCGCAATTGTGCAGCAATGCAAACTGCATAACCTAGCCAGATTTCATGGGTGTACAAGAAACCACGGGGGATTTACAAGGAGATGTTCACCCGGAACAGCTGGAGGCCTGCCGGCAGCAAGATTCCGGAATTCTTCCTGAGAAGCCTTGAAAGCAGTGAAACGCTCCTATGTTGCAATAACTCAGAACCTCATTCTGAGTGTTCCGGGCAGAGGTCATTCGGCTGAACACAACCGTGGACTAATTAGAGCCAGATGTAGGCAGTGCCGTCCATAGTGCTGGATAGACAGTGGTGGCGTGCCAAACAACTGAGCTATAGTTCTCATCGCTTTCACAAAGTGCCATAAGTTGAGGTTCAACTTACTGCTCCGGTTGAGTAGAGTGTAGCGGTCAAAGCTTGAATCAGTAGTACTCAGGTGAGAAGAACGGGAAGCAGATATACCCAGTCCGCTGGCAGTGTCCTACGGGGACCAGCCTATCTGGCTGCCACGCCTGTATGTTTGCAACCCCGGCCGAGCTAGGCAGGCGCAATTGTGCAGCAATGCAAACTGCATAACCTGGCCAAATTTCACGGGTGTACAAGAAACCACGGGGGATTGACAAGGAGAGGTTCACCCGGAACTGCCAGAGGCCTGCCGGCAGCAAGATTCCGGAATTCTTCCTGAGAAGCCTTGAAAGAAGTGAAACGCTCCTATGTTGCAATAACTCAGAACCTCATTCTGAGTGTTCCCGGCAGAGGTCATTCTGCTGAACACAACCATGGACTAATTAGAGACAGATGTAGGCAGTGCCGTCCATAGTGCTGGATGGACAGTGGTGGCGTGCCAAACAACTGAGCTCTAGTTCTCATCGCTTTCACAATGTGCCATGAGTGGAGGTTCAACTTACTGCTCCGGTTGAGTAGAGTGTAGCCGTCAAAGTTGGAATCAGTAGCACTCAGGTGAGAAGAACGGGAAGCAGATATACCCAGTCCGCTGGCAGTGTACTACGGGGACCAGCCTATCTGGCTGCCAGGCCTGAATGTTTGCAACCGCGGCCGAGCTAGGCAGGCGCAATTGTGCAGCAATTTAAACTGCATAACCTGGCCAAATTTCACGGGTGTACAAGGAACCGCGGGTGATTTACAAGGAGATGTTCACCCGGAACAGCCGGAGGCCTGCTGGCAGCAAGATTCCGGAATTCTTCCTGAGAAGCCTTGAAAGCAGTGAAACGCTCCTATGTTGCAATAACTCAGAACCTCATTCTGAGTGTTCCCGGCAGAGGTCATTCGGCTGAACACAACCATGGACTAATTAGAGCCAGATGTAGGCAGTGCCGTCCATAGTGCTGGATGGACAGTGGTGGCGTGCCAAACAACTGAGCTCTAGTTCTCAACAGTTTCACAAAGTGCCCTGAGTTGAGGTTCACCTTACTGCTCCGGTTGAGTAGAGTGTAGCGGTCAAACCTGGAATCAGTAACACTCAGGTGAGAAGAACGGGAAGCAGATATACCCAGTGCGCTGGCAGTGTCCTACGGGGACCAGCCTATCTGGCTGCCACGCCTGTATGTTTGCAACCCCGGCCGAGCTAGGCAGGCGCAATTGTGCAGCAATGCAAACTGCATAACCTGGCCAAATATCACGGATGTACAAGAAACCACGGGGGATTTACAAGGAGATGTTCACCCGGAACAGCCGGAGGCCTGCCGGCAGCAACATTCCGGAATTCTTCCTAAGAAGCCTTGAAAGCAGTGAAACGCTCCTATGTTGCAATAACTCAGAACCTCATTCTGAGTGTTCCCGGCAGAGGTCATTCGGCTGAACACAACCGTGGACTAATTAGAGCCAGATGTAGGCAGTGCCGTCCATAGTGCTGGATGGACAGTGGTGGCGTGCCAAACAACTGAGCTCTAGTTCTCATCACTTTCTCAAAATTCCATAACTAGAGGTTCAACTTACTGCTCCAGTTGAGTAGAGTGTAGCCGTCAAAGGTGGAATCAGTAGCACTCAGGTGAGAAGAACGGGAAGCAGATATACCCAGTCCGCTGGCAGTGTACTACGGGGACCAGCCTATCTGGCTGCCTCGCCTGAATGTTTGCAACCGTGGCTGAGCTAGGCAGGCGCAATCGTGCAGCAATGCAAACTGCATAACCTGGCCAAATTTCACGGATGTACAAGAAACCACGGGGGATTTACAAGGAGATGTTGACCCGGAACAGCCGGACGCCGGCGGGCAGCAAGATTCCGGAACTCTTTCTGAGAAGCCTTGAAAGCAGTGAAACGCTCCTATGTTGCAATAACTCAGAACCTCATTCTGAGTGTTCCCGGCAGAGGTCATTCGGCTGAACAAAACCATAGACTAATTAGAGCCAGATGTATGCCGTGCCGTCCATAGTGCTGGATGGACAGTGGTGGCGTGCCAAACAACTGAGCTCTAGTTCTCAACAGTTTCACAAAGTGCCATAAGTTGAGGTTCAACTTACTGCTCCGGTTGAGTAGAGTGTAGCGGTCAAAGATGGAATCAGTAGCACTCAGGTGAGAAGAACGTGAAGCAGATATAGCCAGTCCGCAGGCAGTGTCCTACGGGGACTAGCCTATCTGGCTGCCACGCCTGAATGTTTGAAAGCACGGCCGAGCTAAGCAGGCGGAATTGTGCAGCAATGCAAACTTCATAACCTGGCCAAATTTCACGGATGTACAAGAAACCACGGGGGATTTACAAGGACATGTTCACCCGGAAGAGCCGGAGGCCTGCCGGCAGCAAGATTCCGGAATTCTTCCTGAGAAGCCTTGAAAGCAGTGAAACGCTCCTATGTTGCAATAACTCAGAACATCATTCTGAGTGTTCCGGACAGAGGTCATTCAGCTGAACACAACCGTGGACTAATTAGAGCCAGATGTAGGCAGTGCCGTCCATAGTGCTGGATGGAGAGTGGTGGCGTGCCAAACAACTGAGCTCTAGTTCTCAACAGTTTCACAAAGTGCCCTAAGTTGAGGTTCAACTTACGGCTCCGGTTGAGTAGAGTGTAGCGGTCAAAGATGGAATCAGTAGCACTCAGGTGAGAAGAACGTGAAGCAGATATAGCCAGTCCGCAGGCAGTGTCCTACGGGGACTAGCCTATCTGGCTGAAACACCTGAATGTTTGAAACCGCGGCCGAGCTAGGCAGGCGCAATTGTGTAACAATGCAAACTGCATAACCTGGCCAAATTTCACGGGTGTACAAGAAACCACGGGGGATTTACAAGGAGATGTTCACCCCGAACAGCCGGAGGAATGGCGGCAGCAAGATTCCGGAATTCTTCCTGAGAAGCCTTGAAAGCAGTGAAACGCTCCTATGTTGCAATAACTCATAACACTCATTCTGAGTGTTATCGGCAGAGGTCATTCGGCTGAACACAACCGTCGACTAATTAGAGATAGATGTAGGCAGTGCCGTCCATAGTGCTGGATGGACAGTGGTGGGGTGCCAAACAACTGAGCTCTAGTTCTCATCACTTTCACAAATTGCCATAAGTTGAGGTTCAACTTACTGTTCCCGTTGAGTAGAGTGTAGCCGTCAAAGCTGGAATCAGTACTACTCAGGTGAGAAGAACAGTAAGCAGATATACCCAGTCCGCTGGCAGTGTCTTACGGAGACCAGACTGTCTGGCTGCCACGCCTGAATGTTTGCAACCGCGGCCGAGCTAGGCAGGCGCAATTGTGCAGCAATGCAAACTGCATAACCTGGTCAAATTTCAAGGGTGTACAAGAAACCACGGGGGATTTACAAGGAGATGTTCACCCGGAAGAGCCGGAGGCCTGCCGGCAGCAAGATTCCGGAATTCTTCCTGAGAAGCCTTGAAAGCAGTGAAACGCTCCTATGTTGCAATAACTCAGAACCTCATTCTGAGTGTTCCCGGCAGAGGTCATTCGGCTGAACACAACCTTGCACTTATTAGAGCCAGATGTATGCAGTGCCATCCATAGTACTGGATGGACAGTGGTGGCGTGCCAAACAACTGAGCTCTAGTTCTCATCACTTTCACAAAGTGCCATAAGTTGAGGTTCAACTTACTGCTCCGGTTGAATAGAGTGTAGCCGTCAAAGCTGGAATCAGTAGTACTCAGGTGAGAAGAACGGGAAGCAGATATACCCAGTCCGCTGGCAATGTCCTACGGGGACCACCCTATCTGGCTGCCACGCCTGAATATTTGCAACCGCGGCCGAGCTAGGCAAGCCCAATTGTGCAGCAATGCAAACTGTATAACCTGGCCAAATTTCACGGGTGTACAAGAAACCCCTTTGGATTTACAAGGAGATGTTCACCCGGAACAGCCGGAGGCCTGCCGGCAGCAAGATTCCGGAAGTCTTCCTGAGAAGCCTTGAAAGCAGTGAAATGCTCCTATGTTGCAATAACTCAGAATCTCATTCTGAGTGTTCCCGGCAGAGGTCATTCGGCTGAACACAACCCTGGACTAATTAGAGCCAGATGTAGGCAGTGCCGTCAATAGTGCTGGATGGACAGTGGTGGTGTGCCAAACAACTGAGCTCTAGTTCTCAAGTTTCACAAAGTGCCATAAGTTGAGGTTCAACCTACTGGGCCGGTTGAGTAGAGTGTAGCCGTCAAAGGTGGAATCAGTAGCACTCAGGTGAGAAGAACGGGAAGCAGATATACCCAATCCGCTGGCAGTGTCCTACGGGGACCAGCCTCTCTGGCTGCCACACCTGAATATTTGGAACCGGGGCCGAGCTTGGCAGGCACAATTGTGCAGTAATACAAACTGCATAACCTGGCCAAATTTCAGGCGTGTACAAGCAACCATGGGGTTTTTACAAGGAGATGTTCACCCGGAAAAGCCGGAGGCCTTGCGGGCAGCCTGGTGGCGTGCCAAACAATTAAGATCTAGTTCTCAACAGTTTAACAAAGTGCCATAAGTTGAGGTTCAACTTACTGCTCCGGTTGAGTAGAGTGTAGCCGTCAAAGCTGGAATCAGTAGCACTCAGGGGAGAAGATCGGGAAGTAGATATACCCAGTCCGCTGGAGGTGTCCTACGGGGACCAGCATATCTGGCTGCCACGCCTGAATGTTTGCAACCGTGGCAGAGCTTGGCAGGCGGAATTGTGCAGCTATGCAAACTGCATAACCTGGTCAAATTTCACGGGTGTAAAAGAAACCTCGGGGGATTTACAAGGAGATGTTCACCCGGAACAGCCGGAGGCCTGCCGGTAGCAAGATTCCGGAATTCTTCCTGAGAAGCCTTGAAAGCAGTGATACGCTCCTATGTTGCAATAACTCAGAACCTCATTCTGAGAGTTCCTGGCAGAGGTCATTCGACTGAACACAACCCTGGACTAATTAGAACCAGATATAGGCAGTGCCGTCCATAGTGCTAAATGGACAGTGGTGCCGGCCAAACAACTGAGCTCTAGTTCTCAAGAGTTTCACAAAGTGCCATAAGTAGAGGTTCAACTTACTTCTCCGGTTGAGTAGAGTTTAGCCGTCAAAGCTGGAATCAGTAGCACTCAGGTGAGAAGAACGGGAAGCAGATATACCCAGTCCGCTGGCAATGTCCTACGGGGACCAGCCTATCTGGCTGCCACGCCTGAATGTTTGCAACCGCGGCCGAGCTAGGCAGGCGCAATTGTGCAGCCATGCAAACTGCATAACCTGGCCAAATTTCACGGGTGTATAAGAAACCACCCGGGATTAACAAGGAGATGTTCACCCGGAACAGCCGGAGGCCTGCCGGCAGCCAGATTCCTGAATTCTTCCTGAGAAGCCTTGAAAGCAGTGAAACGCTCCTATGTTGCAATAACTCAGAACCTCACTCTGAGTGTTCCCGGCAGAGGTCATTCGGCTGAACACAACCGTGGACTAATTAGAGCCAGATGTAGGCAGTGCCGTCCATAGTGCTGGACGGACAGTGGTGGCGTGCCAAACAACTGAGCTCTACTTCTCAACACTTTCACAAATTGCCATGAGTAGACGTTCAACTTACTGCTCCGGTTGAGTAGAGTGTAGCCGTCAAAGCTGGAATCAGTAGCACTCAGGTGAGAAGAACGGGAAGCAGATATACCCAGTCCGCTGGCAGTGTCCTACGGGGACCAGCCTATCTGGCTGCTACGCCTGAATGTTTGCAACCGCGGTCGAGCTAGGCAGGTACAATTGTGCAGCCATGCAAACTGCATAACCTGGCCAAATTTCACGGGTGTACAAGAAACCACGGGGGATTTACAAGGAGATGTTCACCCGGAACATCCGGAGGCCTGCCGGCAGCAAGATTCCGGAATTCTTCCTGAGAAGCCTTGAAAGCAGTGAAACGCTCCTATGTTGCAATAACTCAGAACCTCATTCTGAGTTTTTCCGGCAGCGGTCATTCGGCTGAACACAACAGTGTACTAATTAGAGCCAGATGTAGGCAGTGCCGTCCATAGTGCTGGATGGACAGTGGTGGCGTGCCAAACAACTGAGCTCTAGTTCTCAACAGTTTCACAAAGTGCCATGAGTTGAAGTACAACTTACTGCTCTTGTTTAGTAGAGTGTAGCCGTCAAAGCTGGAATCAGTAGCACTCAGGTGAGAAGAACGGGAAGCAGATATACCCAGTCCGCTGGCAGTGTCCTACGGGGACCAGCCTATCTGGCTGCTACGCCTGAATGTTTGCAACCGCGGTCGAGCTAGGCAGGTACAATTGTGCAGCAATGCAAACTGCATAACCTGGCCAAATTTCACGGGTGTACAAGAAACCACGGGGGATTTACAAGGAGATGTTCACCCGGAACATCCGGAGGCCTGCCGGCAGCAAGATTCCGGAATTCTTCCTGAGAAGCCTTGAAAGCAGTGAAACGCTCCTATGTTGCAATAACTCAGAACCTCATTTTGAGTTTTTCCGGCAGCGGTCATTCGGCTGAACACAACAGTGTACTAATTAGAGCCAGATGTAGGCAGTGCCGTCCATAGTGCTGGATGGACAGTGGTGGCGTGCCAAACAACTGAGCTCTAGTTCTCAACAGTTTCACAAAGTGCCATGAGTTGAAGTACAACTTACTGCTCTTGTTTAGTAGAGTGTAGCCGTCAAAGCTGGAATCAGTAGCACTCAGGTGAGAAGAACGGGAAGCAGATATACCCAGTACGATGGCAGTGTCCTACGGGGACCAGCCTATCTGGCTGCCACGCCTGAATGGTTGCAACCACGGCGGAGCTAGGCAGGCGCATTTGTGCAGCAACGTAAACTGCATAACCTGGCCAAATTTCACGGGTGTATAAGAAACCACGGGGGATTTACAAGGAGATGTTCACCCGGGACAGTCAGAGGCCTGCCAGCAGTAAGATTCCGGAATTCTTCCTGAGAAGCCTTGAAAGCAGTGAAACGCTCCTATGTTGCAATAACTCAGAACCTCATTCTGAGTGTTCCCGGCAGAGGTCATTCGGCTGAACAAAACCGTGGACTAATTAGAGCCAGATGTAGGCAGTGCCGTCCATAGTGCTGGATGGACAGTTTTGGCGTGCCAAACAACTGAGCTCTAGTTCTCATCACTTTAACAAAGTGCCATAAGTTGAGGTTCAATTTACTACTGCGGTTTAGTAGAGTGTAGCTGTCAAAGCTTGCATCAGTAGCACTCAGGTGAGAAGAACGGGAAGCAAATATACCCAGTCCGCTGGCAGTGACCTTCGGGGACCAGCCTATCTGGCTGCCAACCCTGAATGTTTGCAACCGCGGCAGAGCTAGGCAGGCGCAATAGTGCAGCAATGCAAACTGCATAACCTGGCCAAATTTCACAGGTGTACAAGAAACCAGGCAGGATTTATTTTTTTTTTTTAATTTTTTTTATTGTAGAGATACTATACAGAGGGTTACAGTTACATGAGTTAGGTAATGAGTACACTTCCACTTCCTCTTGAACATTGTTACCCCCTCCATTGTTTTCCCCCTACCATCCCCTCCCTCCCTCCCTTCCCCAAGGTTCTTTTTTTTTTTTTTTTTTTTTGATCGTGATTAAGTGATTACTTAATTTCCGGAAATTCACAGTATTGTGGAATAATGATGCTCATTTAAAGTCACAAGTTCATTCTAACTTTCCTGGAGCAAATTGTCTATCACAGTCTATAATATATAACGGTGCTCATATGTTATATACCATATATGTGATCAGCAGCATGGGGATATTTAGTAGTGGTTCAACCAGATGAGTGGGAGTTCTTTGTTTCTTAAGTCCTGTTAGTTTTGTCATATCACCTAACATTTTGGATTCATCATCCACTTATCAGGGAGACCATGTACTGTTTGTCTCTTCGTTCTTGGCTTACCTCGCTCAACATGATTCCTTCTAGCTCCATCCATTTCCCTGCAAATGCCATTATTTTGTCATTTCTAATGGCTGCATAATATTCCATTGTGTATAGATACCACAATTTTTGGATCCATTCATCTGTGGTGGGGCATCTAGGTTGTTTCCATATCCTAGCTATTGCGAACAGTGCTGCAATAAACATGGAGGTGCATGTGTCCTTGTATATTGGTTCCTGTTGTTCAGGGTAGATGCCTAGAAGTGGTATGACTGGGTCGTAAGGGAGGTCAATCTTTAGCTTTCTAAGGACCCTCCAGACTGCTTTCCAAAGTGGTTGTATGAGTGTACATTCCCACCAGCAGTGTAATAGCGTTCCTCGTTCTCCACATCCCCTCCAGCATTTGTCGTTGGCTGATTTGTGGATGTGGGACATTCTGACTGGGGTAAGGTGGTATCTCAGGGTTGTCTTTATTTGCATTTCCTTCACCACCAGGGATGATGAACATTTCCTCATGTGTTTCTTTGCCATTTTTATTTCTTCATTTGAGAAGTCCCTCTTTAGTTCCCTTGCCCATTTAGTAATTGGTGTGTTGGGTTTGGGAGGGATTAGTTTCTTGAGTTCCCTGTATATACAGGATGTTAACCCCTTGTCTGATATATTGCTGGTAAATATTTTTTCCCAATTAGTTGGTTGTCTTTCTAGCTTGGTTGCGATAGCTTTATCTGTGCAGAAGCTTTTTATTTTAAGGTAGTCCCATTTGTCGAGTCTCTCTCCAATTTGTTGTGACCCTGGGACTCTGTTCAGGAAGTTCCTTCCTGTGCCTATTAGTTCAAGTGTCTCTCCTACTCTGTCCTGCAGTAGTTTCAGAGATTCAGGTTTAATGTTAAGGTCTTTAATCCATTTTGAGTTGATGTTGGTGCATGGTGATAGGCTGGGGTCCACTTTTAGTTTTCTGCATGTGGCTGCCCAGTTTTCCCAGCACCAGCGGTTGAAGAGGCTGTGTTTCTTCCATTGTATGTCTTTGGCTCCTTTGTCGAATATCAGCTGGCTGTAGGCCTGTGGATTTATTTCTGGATCTTCTATTCTGTTCCATTGGTCTTCGGGTCTGTTTTTGTGCCAGTACCATGCTGTCTTTGTTATTATAGCTCTGTAGTAGAGTTTGAAGTTCGGCATGGATAGCCCTCCCATATTGTCTTTATCCCCTAGAATTGTTTTGGCTATTCTAGGTCTTTTGTTGTTCCATATGAATTTTTGGACTGTTTTCTGTATTTCAGTGATGTACGTCATTGGGATTTTAATAGGAATTGCGTTGAATTTGTATATTAGTTTTGGAAGTATTACCATCTTTACTATATTAAGTCGGCCTATCCAGGAGCATGGGAGGTCTTTCCATTTCCTAGTGTCTTCTGCAATTTCTTTCTTTAACTTTTTATAGTTCTCATTAAATAGTTCTTTTACATCTTTGGTTAGGTTAATTCCTAAATATTTTATTTTTCGGGAGGTTATTGTGAATGGGGTTGCTCCCTTTATTTCCCTCTCTTCCTGTACATTATCAGTGTATAGGAAGGCAACTGATTTTTGTGGGTTTATTTTGTATCCTGCTATTTTGCCAAAGTGATTTATGATTTCTAAGAGTTTGGGGATGGAGTTTTTGGGATCGTGGAGGTATAGTATCATGTCGTCTGCAAAAAGGGATAGTTTAACTTCTTCTTTTCCTATGAGGATCCCTTTAATGTCTTTTTCTTGCCTTATTGCCCTGGCTAAGGGTTCTAGGACTATATTGAAGAGGAGTGGAGACAGTGGGCATCCTTGCCTTGTTCCTGATTTTAGGAGAATTGGTTGTAGCTTTTCCCCATTAAGTATAATATTGGCTATTGGTCTGTCATAAATGGCTTTTATTGTTTTTAGAAATGTTCCTTCTATTCCTATTTTCTCCAGAGCTTTTAGCATGAATGAATGTTGAATTTTGTCAAAGGCCTTTTCTGCATCTGTAGCGATAATCATGTGATTCTTGACCTTGGCTCTGTTGATATGTTGGATTACATTTATTGACTTACGTATGTTAAACCATCCCTGTGTCTCTGGGATGAAGCCTACCTGGTCATAGTGAATTATTTTTTTTATGTGTTTCTGGATTCTGTTAGCTAGAATCTTGTTAAGGATCTTTGCATCTGTGTTCATCAAGGAGATTGGCCTGTAATTCTCCTTTTTGGTTGGGTCTTTGCCTGGTTTGGGGATGAGTGTGATATTGGCTTCGTAGAATGAGTTTGGGATAGCTCCTTCCTTCTCTGTTTCTCTGAAGAGCTTGAGGAGTATGGGTATTAGTTCTTGTTTAAAGGTCTTATAGAATTCTGCTGTGAATCCATCTGGTCCTGGGCTTTTTTTTGTTGGAAGACTTTTGATAGCTTCCTGTATCTCATTATAGGATATTGGCTTATTTAATTGGTTAACTTCTTCTTTGCTCAGTTTGGGCAACTTGTATTTCTCTAAAAATGCATCCATTTCTGCCCGATTTTCTTCCTTTAGAGAGTATAGCTTTTGAAAGTAGTCTGTTAGAATTGTTTGGATATCTTGGGTACGTGTGGTGATGTTTCCCGTGGCATCCCTAATCCTATTAATATGGGTTTCCTCTCTTCTTTTTTTAATTAATCTAGCCAATGGGCCATCAATTTTGTTTATTTTTTCAAAGAACCAGCTTTTTGTTTGGTTTATTTTGGTTATGGTTTTCTGATTTTCTAATTGGTTAATCTCTGCTTTTAATTTGGTTATCTGGCTTCTTCTAGTAGCTTTAGGTTCCATTTTTTCCTGTTTTTCTAGCTGTTTTAATTGCAACGTGAGATTATTTACTTGGTCTGTCTCCATTCTCTTGATGTGGGCACTGAGGGCAATAAATTTGCCCCTCAGGACTGCTTTTGCTGTGTCCCACAAGTTTCTTTGTGAGGTGTTTTCATTTTCATTGAGTTGTAGGAAATGCTTTATTTCTTCTCTGATCTCTTCTGTTATCCAGGCATTGTTAAGGAGTGTGCTGTTCAATTTCCATGTATTGGAGAAATTTCTGCGGTATGCTTTGTTATTGAGAGCTAGCTTGATTCCACTGTGGTCAGATAGGATACAGGGGATTATGTCGATCCCTTTGTATTTGCTTAAGTTCCTTGCATGAACTATGATATGGTCTATTTTGGAGAAAGTTCCATGAGCTGCTGAGAAGAATGTGTACTGTGTTGTTTTAGGGTGAAATACTCGGTAGATGTCAGTTAATTCCGCTTGCAGTATGGCCTCTCTTAATTCGGTAGCTTCTTTGCCAATCCTCTGGTTGGTAGACCTGTCCTTTGGTGAGAGTGGTGTGTTAAAGTCTCCTAGTATTATCGTATTGGGATCTATTTTATTCTGTAAGTTTGAGAGCATTTGTTTGACATATCTGGGTGCACCAATATTTGGGGCATATAAGTTGATGATGGTTATATCCTCCTCTTGGATTGTTCCCTTTATTAATATGTAGTGTCCGTCCTTGTCTTTCTGTACTGATTTTAATGAAAAGTTTATTTTGTCAGATATCAGGATAGCTACACCTGCTTTCTTACTGGGGGCGTTTGATTGGTAGATCCTTTTCCACCCCTTCACTCTGAGTTTGTTTGTATGTTTGGCTGAGAGGTGGGTCTCCTGAAGGCAACAGATGGATGGGTCTTGTTTTCTTATCCAGTCCTCAGTTCGTTTTCTTTTAATTGGCGAATTCAGCCCATTTATATTAAGAGAAAGTATAGAGAGATGCATTGTTGTCCCTGCCATTCCGTTTTCCTAAGTTTTTCTTTTTTCCCTTTCCTCCTGTGCTTGCTCAGTTAGACTTTGAGTAATGCCTGTTTGGGGCAGGCCCCAGTTCCTGGCTGCTTTCTTCAGGTTGTGTCCCCCCTCTTAGAATTCTTTGTAATGCTGGCTTAATGTTTATGAATTCATTTAGTTTTTCTTTGCTATTAAAAGTTTTCAGTTCTCCATCAAATGTGAATGCTAGCTTTGCCGGGTAGATCAGTCTGGGTTGGCAGTTATTGGCTCTCAGGGCTCGTATGGTGCTTTCCCAGGCTTTTCTTGCATTCATTGTTTGTGTGGAGAGATCTGCAGTAATTCTTATTTTTTTCCCATTGTAGTATAGCTCCTTCTTCATTTTTGCTGCATGCAGGATTGTTTCCTTATTATTCAGATCTATCATTTTTACTATAATGTGTCTAGAAGTGTTTCTCCTGGGGTCTTGCTTGTTGGGTGTTCGATAAGCTTTTGTGATGTAGTTAAGATGGTCGTTTTTGAGGTGGGGAAAATTTTCATTGATTATCTTGTTAAATAGGTGTTGCATTCCCTTGCTCTGGAATTCCTCACCTTCGTCCACTCCAATTATGCGAAGGTTAAATTTTTTAGCATTATCTGCTTGCTCTTGAATATCCCTTTGGTTTAATTTGAGTAATTTTTCCATATCTGTCACTTTTTGGTCCAGTTGGTGTATTCTGTCTTCTGTATCTGACACTCGACCTTCCATTTCATTCACTCTGTTGAC
The DNA here is from genome assembly GCF_024711535.1 of Dipodomys merriami. Lineage (NCBI taxonomy): Eukaryota > Metazoa > Chordata > Mammalia > Rodentia > Heteromyidae > Dipodomys > Dipodomys merriami. The sequence goes on from NW_027204481.1 coordinate 1,424,837, forward strand.
AGTGGCTTCTATTGTGGTTTGCATGGAGGAAATGGATCCCTTTATGGATTCAATGTTGGTTCTCAGAGTACTGATCTCACCTCTCAATGAGGTATGCATTACCTCTAATTTGGCGTTTATCTCACTTCTTATTGAGGTTTGTGCAGCTTCTATTTTTGCATGCATCTCTTGTTTGATACCCTGTATCTCTTTGGATAGTTCATCCTTGTGCTCTTTCAATTTCTGATAAATTTCTCGCTTTATTTCTTGAGTCATTGCCTCCAGCAACCCTTGGAAGTAGCCTTTGTCTTCCATTCCTGCTTTGCTCCCACTGGGGCTCTCCCCTGTGTGGCTGCTGGCTTTTGGGGTGAGCTTGCTGTCCTGGGTGGTAGTAAACCTTGTGATTTTTCTCTGTGATTTTCGCATGGAGGTTCAGGAGACTGCTCTTCAATTTTGTTTTGGTGTGTCTGTCTTTGCTTGGTTGCTGATTCTGTATTGGTAGAGAGAGTCTGTGCCTGATCTGGGTTCTGTTGGGAGCCTATTTCCAGCTGCTATTCTGACTTACTTAGGATTCTCAGCTCTCTGCTGTAGATTGCTGACAGTTCCCGCCTTTGGAAGGGTTGAGCAGCCTAGACTGCTTGTGTTTGCTCCTACGGGTGCTCTTGTGAAGAACAGATGCTCTGGATGCACTCTCCCAAATGCTGGAGTCTGCTATGGGCTCCTGATGTGTTTTTGTTTATTTGTTTTGGGCTGGTTGTGGACTTGAACTCTAGGTTTGGGTGCTGTCCCTCAGCTTTTTCAGCTCAAGGCTGGCACCCTACCGTTTGAGCCACAGCACCACTTCTGACCCTTTTTGCTTTTGTGATGCTGAGGAATCAGATGCAGGGCCTCATACATCCAAGACTATCACTCTATTGCTGAGCCGCCTTAACAGTCTGAGCTCCTGCTTACTATCAGGTGCTGGCAGCCTGTGTTGCCCAATTCCCAGTCTAGGGTATATGGGTGGAGTTTTGGTGGGGTTTGGGCTTCTCTTGTCCTGGGCCTCCAGGTCTTTTGTTGTCACAGGCGTGCTTCCCGGGGGAGTGTTGTTTCCTGGTTTTCTCCCCTCTGTTGAGGCGTATGCTCAGCTTTTTACTTCAATTGGGAGGAGTTGGTTGTGTTGTTCAGGCGCCGGATCCCCGGGCTTGGTTCCGGCCCCAGCCTGGAGCGCACTTGTTAGGCCTGTGCTGATGTGTATACCCCCTAGGTTATACAGCCTGGGGGACACAGTTCAAATTTCTTCTACTGTTGGTAGTCTTGACCCAGGGGCGCTGTTCCTGGCTTGGGCATTTAAGCTCCCTTCCAGGGGTGCTCTTGCTCTAGCCTGGCCAGCTGAGTGTGCTCCACGGGCTGGTGGAGCTCTCAAACAGTTCCCAGTTTTAGTGGGTCCTGTGGTCCGGGTGCTGGGGTAGGGAGTCTAGGTCAGGGTCTGGGGATTCCCTCCAGCTCTGGTCTCCCTTAAGGGATACACTTCCCCTGTGGGGTACTCACCCTGGAGCTGGTTGTTTCTGTGTGGTGTAGGTCGTCAGTTGTTGTTGCAATCCGGGCTGGGTTGGGCGGTGGTGGCTCTGTGTGATTCTTTTCTGTCTCTGCCTCTGTCGAAGCTGTTGGGTCAAGAGTGTCCACGCTCAGGCAGCTTCTTCTCGGTACCTCTGGGGCCCAAGTGACCCCGCCGGGTTGTTGCGATCGTGATCGGGCGGGCGGGTGGTCTGCAGACAGGACCCTTTGTCGCGCCGAGCCGCTTTGGCGGGATGGAACCTCTCTGCTCGGGTGGAGAGTGCTGGATCGTTGCGATCGCGATCAGGCGGGCCGGGTGGTCTGCCGCAGGTCCTTTTGTCACTCTGCTGATGCCGAGCGGCTTTGGCGGGATGGAGCCTCTCTGCTCGGGTGGAGAGTGAGGGGTGGGGGTGGGATCCTCGTGGAGACTCCCGGCTGGTAGGTTTCTCTGTTACTGGCGATCTGCTGTTCTGCAAACCAGTACCTGATGTTCTGAAAGTGGCCCCCTGTGTCTCTGCTGTTTCTCTGGGGCTCCCACAGCCCCCGCCGGGCCGGCTGGCCGGCGGCTTGGCGCGCTGCCGCGCGGCCAGTAAAAGTTGGGGGAGGGGTCTTCGCTTTTTTCTGTTTTGAAATTCTTTTCCTCTTTCTTTTTTGTTATTCTCCGCCTCTGGTTTTTCTCTGAGTGTTCGTCTTTTTGTTGTTGTCGGTCTCTTGGGGAGATTAAACGTTGGAACTCGAACTCTCTTTTTGGTTGGAGAGAGCTGTGGCGTTCCCCTACTGCCCCATCGCCATCTTGGTCCCCCCCTCCCAGGCAGGATTTAAAAGGAGATGTTCACCCGGAACATCCGGAGGCCTGCCGGCAGCAAGATTCCGGAATTCTTCCTGAGAAGCCTTGAAAGCAGTGAAACGCTCCTATGTTGCAATAACTCAGAACCTCATTCTGAGTTTTTCCGGCAGCGGTCATTCGGCTGAACACAACAGTGTACTAATTAGAGCCAGATGTAGGCAGTGCCGTCCATAGTGCTGGATGGACAGTGGTGGTGTGCCAAACAACTGAGCTCTAGTTCTCAAGTTTCACAAAGTGCCATAAGTTGAGGTTCAACATACTGCGCCGGTTGAGTAGAGTGTAGCCGTCAAAGGTGGAATCAGTAGCACTCAGGTGAGAAGAACGGGAAGCAGATATACCCAATCCGCTGGCAGTGTCCTACGGGGACCAGCCTCTCTGGCTGCCACACCTGAATATTTGGAACCGGGGCCGAGCTTGGCAGGCACAATTGTGCAGTAATGCAAACTGCATAACCTGGCCAAATTTCAGGCGTGTACAAGAAACCATGGGGGATTTACAAGGAGATGTTCACCCGGAAAAGCCGGAGGCCTTGCCGGCAGCAAGATTCCGGAATTCTTCCTGAGAAGCCTTGAAAGCAGTGTAACGATCCTATGTTGCAATAACTCAGAACCTCATTCTGAGTGTTCCCGGCAGAGGTCATTCGGATGAACACAACCGAGGACTAATTAGAGCCAGATGTACGCAGTGCCTACCATAGTGCTGGATGGACAGCGGTGGTGTGCCAAACAACTGAGCTCTAGTTCTCAACAGTTTCACAAAGGGCCGTAAGTTGAGGTTCAACTTACTGCTCCGGTTGAGTAGAGTGTAGCCGTCAAAGCTGGAATCAGTAGCACTCAGGTGAGAAGAAGAGGAAGCAGATATACCCAGTCCGCTGGCAGTGTCCTACGGGGACCAGCCTATCTGGCTGCCACGCCTAAATGTTTCCAACCGTGGACGAGCTAGGCAGGTGCAATTGTGCAGCTATGCAAACTGCATAACCTGGTCAAATTTCACGGGTGTAAAAGAAACCTCGGGGGATTTACAAGGAGATGTTCACCCGGAACAGCCGGAGGCCTGCCGGTAGCAAGATTCCGGAATTCTTCCTGAGAAGCCTTGAAATAAGTGATACGCTCCTATGTTGCAATAACTCAGAACCTCATTCTGAGAGTTCCCGGCAGAGGTCATTCGACTGAACACAACCTTGGACTAATTAGAACCAGATATAGGCAGTGCCGTCCATAGTGCTAAATGGACAGTGGTGGCGTGCCAAACAATTAAGATCTAGTTCTCAACAGTTTAACAAAGTGCCATAAGTTGAGGTTCAACTTACTGCTCCGGTTGAGTAGAGTGTAGCCGTCAAAGCTGGAATCAGTAGCACTCAGGGGAGAAGAATGGGAAGCAGATATACCCAGTCCGCTGGCAGCGTCCTACGGGGACCAGCCTATCTGGCTGCCACGCCTGAATGTTTGCAACCGTGGCAGAGCTTGGCAGGTGGAATTGTTCAGCAATACAAACTGCATAACCTGGCCAAATTTCACGGGTGTACAAGAAACCACGGGGGATTTACAAGGAGATGTTCACCCGGAACTGCCGGAGGCCTGCCGGCAGCAAGATTCCGGAATTCTCCCTGAGAAGCCTTGAAAGCAGTGAAACGCTCCTATGTTGCAATAACTCAGAACCTCATTCTGAGTGTTCCCGGCAGAGGTCATTCGGCTGAACACAACCATGGACTAATTAGAGCCAGATGTAGGCAGTTCCGTCCATAGTGCTGGATGGACAGTGGTGGCGTGCCAAACAACTGAGCTCTAGTTCTCATCGCTTTCACAAAGTGCCATAAGTTGAGGTTCAACTTACTGCTCCGGTTGAGTAGAGTGTAGCCGTCAAAGTTGGAATCAGTAGCACTCAGGTGAGAAGAACGGGAAGCAGATATACCCAGTCCGCTGGTAGTGTACTACGGGGACCAGCCTATCTGGCTGCGATGCCTGAATGTTTGCAACCGCGGCCGAGCTAGGCAGGCGCAATTGTGCAGCAATTTAAACTGCATAACCTGGCCAAATTTCACGGGTGTACAAGGAACCGCGGGTGATTTACAAGGAGATGTTCACCCGGAACAGCCGGAGGCCTGCTGGCAGCAAGATTCCGGAATTCTTCCTGAGAAGCCTTGAAAGCAGTGAAACGCTCCTATGTTGCAATAACTCAGAACCTCATTCTGAGTGTTCCCGGCAGAGGTCATTCGGCTGAACACAACCATGGACTAATTAGAGCCAGATGTAGGCAGTGCCGTCAATAGTGCTGGATGGACAGTGGTGGCGTGCCAAACAACTGAGCTCTAGTTCTCAACAGTTTCACAAAGTGCCCTAAGTTGAGGTTCAACTTACTGCTCCGGTTGAGTAGAGTGTAGCGGTCAAACCTGGAATCAGTAACACTCAGGTGAGAAGAACGGGAAGCAGATATACCCAGTCCGCTGGCAGTGTCCTACGGGGACCAGCCTATCTGGCTGAAACACCTGAATGTTTGCAACCGCGGCCGAGCTAGGCAGGCGCAATTGTGCAGCAATGCAAACTGCATAACCTGGTCAAATTTCAAGGGTGTACAAGAAACCACGGGGGATTTACAAGGAGATGTTCACCCGGAAGAGCCGGAGGCCTGCCGGCAGCAAGATTCCGGAATTCTTCCTGAGAAGCCTTGAAAGCAGTGAAACGCTCCTATGTTGCAATAACTCAGAACCTCATTCTGAGTGTTCCCGGCAGAGGTCATTCGGCTGAACACAACCTTGCACTTATTAGAGCCAGATGTAGGCAGTGCCATCCATAGTACTGGATGGACAGTGGTGGCGTGCCAAACAACTGAGTTCTAGTTCTCATCACTTTCACAAAGTGCCATAAGTTGAGGTTCAACTTACTGCTCCGGTTGAATAGAGTGTAGCCGTCAAATCTGGAATCAGTAGTACTCAGGTGAGAAGAACGGGAAGCAGATATACCCAGTCCGCTGGCAGTGTCCTACGGGGACCAGCCTATCTGGCTGCCACGCCTGAATATTTGCAACCGCGGCCGAGCTAGGCAAGCGCAATTGTGCAGCAATGCAAAATGCATAACCTGGCCAAATTTCACGGGTGTACAAGAAACCCCTTTGGATTTACAATTAGATGTTCACCCGGAACAGCCGGAGGCCTGCCGGCAGCAAGATTCCGGAAGTCTTCCTGAGAAGCCTTGAAAGCAGTGAAATGCTCCTATGTTGCAATAACTCAGAATCTCATTCTGAGTGTTCCCGGCAGAGGTCATTCGGCTGAACACAACCCTGGACTAATTAGAGCCAGATGTAGGCAGTGCCGTCAATAGTGCTGGATGGACAGTGGTGGTGTGCCAAACAACTGAGCTCTAGTTCTCAAGTTTCACAAAGTGCCATAAGTTGAGATTCAACTTACTGCACCGGTTGAGTAGAGTGTAGCCGTCAAAGGTGGAATCAGTAGCACTCAGGTGAGAAGAACGGGAAGCAGATATACCCAGTCAGCTGGCAGTGTCCTACGGGGACCAGCCTCTCTGGCTGCCACACCTGAATATTTGGAACCGGGGCCGAGCTTGGCAGGCACAATTGTGCAGTAATGCAAACTGCATAACCTGGCCAAATTTCAGGCGTGTACAAGAAACCATGGGTTTTTTCAAGGAGATGTTCACCCGAAAAAGCCGGAGGCCTTGCCGGCAGCGTGGTGGCGTGCCAAACAATTAAGATCTAGTTCTCAACAGTTTAACAAAGTGCCATAAGTTGAGGTTCAACTTACTGCTCCGGTTGAGTAGAGTGTAGCCGTCAAAGCTGGAATCAGTAGCACTCAGGGGAGAAGAATGGGAAGCAGATATACCCAGGCCGCTGGCAGCGTCCTACGGGGACCAGCCTATCTGGCTGCCACGCCTGAATGTTTGCAACCGTGGCAGAGCTTGGCAGGCGGAATTGTGCAGCTATGCAAACTGCATAACCTGGTCAAATTTCACGGGTGTAAAAGAAACCTCGGGGGATTTACAAGGAGATGTTCACCCGGAACAGCCGGAGGCCTGCCAGTAGCAAGATTCCGGAATTCTTCCTGAGAAGCCTTGAAAGCAGTGATACGCTCCTATGTTGCAATAACTCAGAACCTCATTCTGAGAGTTCCCGGCAGAGGTCATTCGACTGAACACAACCCTGGACTAATTAGAACCAGATATAGGCAGTGCCGTCCATAGTGCTAAATGGACAGTGGTGCCGGCCAAACAACTGAGCTCTAGTTCTCAACAGTTTCACAAAGTGCCATAAGTAGAGGTTCAACTTACTTCTCCGGTTGAGTAGAGTTTAGCCGTCAAAGCTGGAATCAGTAGCACTCAGGTGAGAAGAACGGAAAGCAGATATACCCAGTCCGCTGGCAATGTCCTACGGGGACCAGCCTATCTGGCTGCCACGCCTGAATGTTTGCAACCGCGGCCGAGCTAGGCAGGCGCAATTGTGCAGCCATGCAAACTGCATAACCTGGCCAAAT